>NC_088714.1:30784642-32170475 GCF_963576615.1 Watersipora subatra
GGCAATCCCTATAGTATGACATCTGCTTAGCTGACAACAAGCGGAGGTTATGCGTGTTTTTATTATTTAATCTGAAATTATTGAAGATTGTTTGAAGGTTATAATCAAACAGGAATCAGCTTTACAGCCTGTGAACAGCAGTAAATCTAGTGAACCAATTTAGAAGTTCAAAGGTCACTCTTTTGTTATAACGCAAGTCTTAAACATGTATAAAAACTTAAACGAGATTATATCTTGATACATTATCATTTGCATATAACATAAGTTCTCATCTCCAGAATCGAAGTTAAATAGAAATACTTGAAGAGTCAAAACAAAATGCATATACTAAAAACGATTTGCCTGCTGTAGAAGGCTGCTTTCTGCCTGGCTATATTTACAGAGCTGAAATTACAGGTGTTTACGAAAAATATTTGTTATTCTATCATCTGAGAGGCTGATCATCACGCAGGAGTCATATCACTTGCCTGCCAAAGCATTCTAACTGGTTAATTTGTAAAAACCCTAATGGGCTTAGCACACTTCAAGCAGAGGCTCTGTGTGTTTTTAAGAGCATCGGTGCCCCAAAAATGGTTCAGTGATCCTGGCTGGACGTCTCTGAGTCCAGTGGCAAGGGAACTTCAATGACTGAACACATGCCTGGCTGCAGAGAGAAATTTAAGGTTGAATGCCATTCCTGTAACTATCAGTGGTCTTTTGTGTAAATTGGACTCAACCTGCGGTGTGCAGGCCAGGCGTCCCGTCCTCTTTTGTGTAAATTGGACTCAACCTGCGGTGTGCAGGCCAGGCGTCCCGTCCTAGACCACTAGGTCATGGACTAGGTCACTAGAACTACCAAACTAACAGAAACAGAAGGTAATCAAATACATTAACTGAGTCACTGAGACAGATTTAAATTTAACTGAATGTCTTTTATTAAAACTGGGTCAAGGTCATAAAGTATGAAGCCGATTGCTTCTGTTCTAGATCATTAGGCATTCCTAAAAAATGGAATGTTCTAGGTGAGCTTAATAGCTTGTATAGAGTCATGCCCTGACCTGCCTGAACTCGTCATGAAACCATTCTTGACAGATATGCTATCAGAGGTTACGTGTCAACTGTTTGGGTCAGTGACAGCGAATAAGTCTATCGTGTGAGGCCTACGAATGTGAAACTACAGAGGCCATGGATACATACTAACAGCTTCTCAGCTAAAAACAAGTGCTATGAAACTAGCAACAGCAGGGCCAAAACAATTGAATCGGGCTGAGAAAGTATGATAGGATGTGTTGAAAGTTTAGTACCACTCGCTATATTTCCATGGCGCGCATGACTCGCATCATGTGAATTCAAAATTGTGTGCAAGTTGCGTATCGTGCGAATTAAGTGTTACTATGGACATTTGCATGATGCGGATCGACTCCGGCGCCTGGTGAGAAAAGGTAAGGAATTGTATGCTATACTGAAAGTTAATAATTAGCGACACAGTTAGTGATGCAAACACAACAACCTCGATCGAAAAAGGACGCATGAAAATGTTTAAAATTGAATAGCTGGCGCAGCATTTTCATGTGCATCATTCGTAAGTGCTGTTTCCATCATTCGTAAGCATGATGGATTAGATAAAGTTTTGCGGATTGCAAAACTTGCTTAGTTTGAGGATTTATGCCGCTTCCGTGATGCGGTTAATTTGCGGATTGGCTCAAATTTGCGGATCATGCCTGTCATGTAAACATAGTGACTATAATATGAACTTCAATGCGACTCAACAAGACTGGCAATAGTCCATCTTGAAGCTTTTTTTTTTATTCCTTGTGTCGTTTTAACCAAAGTTTAAAGGTTGCTGTGTTAAAAACAACAAGCACCACTCATCAATCTTCAATTGCTGTGGTAACTGTATCTAAAATATTTCAGGTTGGTGTTAGCTGGTTCGTCATGAGGGCTTATTATAGTCCTTTTCCTGCAGCCACCACAAGAATTTAAGGTACCAAGAAGGAGGTTGGTGGTGTATTAATTAAATTAATTACAACCAGTGATGGAATTTCTTCTACCAGAACTTAGTTGTAATTAGCATCTTTCCAAATGAGTAATAGCTCTTGTAATGAAGGGCAGTATCGCTAAAAAATTCAGGAATGCAGAACACCTGAGCCTGGCACCAAATGTCTCTATTTCCTTCATATTCATTTGGCTCAATTATAGTGCGTTGAAAGCGCAAGTTACACATTAACGAGCGCAATTTATCTAAATGTAAATAGTGTTTGTAACTCTTTGAAAAGCATGACTACTTAAGAAAGACTCCGCATATGAGGATGTTACGCATAGCTCTAAAATATGAGTCAGCTTATACGCGCTAAAACTATGCCCTTTGTTAAGACCATTGGTTACAACAAACTAAACAAGTATCATATTCAAGAATCTCTACTGGATTCCTTTAACAAAACATGCCCGATATATGACATTCTAAAGGCTACATAAACACCATATCGCTGATTTTCGGCGTTGATCCCATAATAATCGCTTGTGATAACATTGTTCACCCTACCACAAACCCATATGCGTTGACATTGACCAGTAGTCTATGACATAGTTCTCATTACACAATGCAATCACTGAAACGATGAAACACTAGTCTCGCAACGATCATAAAGGGAAATATACATATATATATAATATATAGTAAATGTAAAATATATAATATATAAATATTAATTATAACAATACATGAATATATAATACAATATACATATATATATATATATATATATATATATATATATATATATATATATATATATACAGTCAAACATGGATAACTCGTCCACGGATAGCTCGAAAAAATGGTTAATTCGAACATTTCCTTTGGTCCGTTCCCACGTAATGATAAATTGCTATAGATAACTCGAATTCAACACTGTTAATTCGAACTGTTTTTTTGCCCAACAGCTACCGAAACGGTTGTTTTCGCTTTAGAAAATCACTTTATTCAAAGTCATAGAGGTAAACTTCATCTTTTCGTAATTCATAAGCGTCGTTATTACCACCATCGGCAAAATATTTTTGTCAACGACTTTTCTAAAAGTTTGGTGAAATTTGATTTATACAGCGATACGATGAATAGCACGGGCTAGCCGGGTCACGCGCGCAAGAATTTTCGCCACGCACATACAAAACAAAAATCGCATGTTGTTTTGTATGTGCGTGGCGAAAATCTTTGAGTGCGTGACTCGGCTAGCCCGTGATGAATAGTTTTCCGACGTTGATTCCGTGTTGAATCAACGTCGGAATGTTGAATGTTTAAAACGTCTTAAAAAATGTTGTAATTAAACGTATACGTTGTTTGAGCTACAAAAAACTATTCATCGTTTGACCTAAACACAGAATACGTGTGTACATTCAATAAGTATCTATTAAAAAAGCGTGAGTGATATAGAATGTACCGTAAAACCTCGTAAAACTTCTAATTGAACTGCCTCGGAGTGTTGCTCTTAACGAATCCCAGGTAAAGTAAAGTAATCTGCATAAACTTCAAGAAAAAACAGCAAAATTGATGGTGGGTAAAACCCCAAAAGAAAAAATTGTCTTTTCTTTTGAGAATTTCAACAACGATCAAGTTTTGCCAATGTCAATCTGAAAAACGTCCTGGCAATAACATCACCTCAAACAACAAACCAATCTCAAGTGATAGAAAAATCTCTATACTTTTTCATGAAAACGTTTTAAACTTTACATTAGAAGCATTTAATTTGAAACAAGCCATTTGTGCTTTTGATTTATATTATAGTTTGTATATGTACATGTATCTACTAATAAATAAGTAAATATATGGACTTGTGACAGTGCTCTGATAACTTGAATGCTCTGATAATTCGAACACTTTTGCTCGGTCCCTTGAAGTTCGAGTTATCCATGTTTGACTGTATATATATATATGTATATATAAAGCAATTCCCGATAGCCGATCACCATCGCCAAAGTACTGCACATTAAAGAAAAGTAGACAGTAACTCACTAAAGTTTGACAGCTGCAATCTCTTTCAACATACCTATCTGAGTCGTCTCGACGATGTCATCGGTTTATGGTGCACATAATCGATGGCTAATCCTCAACAAGACAACCCGACATTCTGCAATACAGAATGAACCAGCCTTATATTCAACAATCCTGTCATACCTGAAAACCATATCCTACTAAAACTGAATCAACTTTGTTTTCGAACTTAGTTTTCTTCATAGGTAAATAGCCTGTTTTTTTTTTATAGTTGTAACACATTATAAACCCTGTCTCAAGGTTGTAACACGTTATAAACCCTGTCTCAAAGTTGTAACACATTATAAACCCTGTCTCAAGGTTGTAACACATTATAAACCCTGTCTCAAAGTTGTAACACATTATAAACCCTGTCTCAAGGTTGTAACACATTATAAACCCTGTCTCAAGGTTGTAACACATTATAAACCCTGTCTCAAGGTTGTAACACATTATAAACCTTGTCTCAAGGTTGTAACACATTATAAACCCTGTCTCAAGGTTGTAACACATTATAAACCCTGTCTCAAGGTTGTAACACATTATAAACCCTGTCTCAAGGTTGTAACACATTATAAACCCTGTCTCAAGGTTGTAACACATTATAAACCCTGTCTCAAGGTTGTCATATGTGTTTGAAGCAGTGTTTAAAGTTTTAACAAAATATGATGCTCATTGACATTCTCAGAATCCTGGCATAACTGATCTGACCACAATACACTCACCGAAAACCTTAGTACGATTGTTAGAACCTTCCTATGATATTGTTATGGTTATTTTAAGAGTTTTAAGATAAGTATATAACTGTTGGCATCTACCAGCATACTGATTGCTCAATGTTCAAGTTGACGATAAAACAGCAGCTTTGCGAATGTAACTTTCGTATTTTAGCCTTTGATATTTGATAATGTGAGATTTTATTGGTAGATTGTAAAGGCTAGCTGTTAGATTTTAAATGTACAATGGCAGACAGTATTTTTGTCATAAACATTCAGTTTTAGACAATTATGTTTAGCATTTAAACTTGAAAAGTCATGATATCACGATGTAGTTATCTTAACACAAAAAACCCTACATACCATAATCATGTGATATTGAAGCAATACCTTGCATCATCTTTGTGATTTTTTTTCAAAGTTACAATGAAGTTTCTTTCAACAATAATTACAAAATCTTGATGTTTCATAACACCTTAATGGCTTTACATTTCACAAACCTTGTCCCGCTTCTTTTTGAAGAGCCTATAAGTAGCAGCTTCCAGGTAACTACCAGGTATTGTGTTCTGACTGATAAGGGGATAAACTGGACTGACAAGACTATATGATGCTCTAATAATCATCAACTAATTTAGCTACATGAAAGGGTTCAAAAAGGACAAAATGATTGGCACATGCTTCCAGTTAAAAATAGCAAAACCTGAAATGTATCGCCTTACACAAATCTTGAATATTAAATAGCTCTTCGCGAGTAGTAGGTCAGCATTGATGTCTATTTTCATTCCTTTAGTTTATTCTAAGTAAAGGCTGGAGCTTTTGTCATATGATGTAATTTTTAAACAATTTCTAGCATACTAAAACATCTGATATTGCTCAAAAGAACTTTTTTAAACTTTTTTGCTGATGATAAATATTTAAAGGCGTTGAAACAGCTGATAGTTTTCCCTATTACTTTGATAAACACATGATTGCGTAATCCCGTTTAAAGCTCTGATATAGTTTTAAGATGTTTTTACAAGTCTGATATGGCAGAAGAAAAGCTTGATGAACTTGAAACAGTTATTGAGACACAAATATCGCTGACATATACGTGGCTGTTAGCGTTTAATAACTCTAACATGACTGTTGAGATATTCCCATGACACTATCATAACTAATAACGTCCGTTATCATATTTACTGTAGTTACGCAAGCTCATCAGAGCCTCTGAATCAGCTGCTAACAATTTTTGAACAATTTTTTTATGTTATTCAAAGTCTTAACTACGATGACTAAATGTTTATGACAACTGGAGTAGATTATGTAACAGAACTACACTTTAGAATAAGTGGAGAGTCAAGAACTGACTATGTTATCTAGAGGTGACTCATCAGAGGGAGCTAGAAGGAAGGTCTAAAAGGAAACTTGTCCAAAACTTCACTCCTCCCATAGATGAATAAGAACGAACTGCTAAAAATAACTTGGACTTGAGCACCATTTCTGATCGAATGATAAGCTATGTTGTTGATCATTTTTGGTCAAATCCAAACTATTATAGCCATCTTTTTCTAAATAGGATTTTATATGTTCAATAGACTTTGTTTGTTATGTATTAAAATTAAACAAAGAAGAGAATAAAAACAGATTAGCTAAAATATAAATTTGATTCCACAATTTGGTAAGAAGATTTATTGAACCCAGCTGTTAAACACCACATACAAAAAGGCAAACAGAGAACAATGCCCTAGTTTTGCATTAAGCAAGAAAGACGCCGTTGTATTGAAAACATGGTAAAAAGTTGTGTGTATCAAGGTTGGTGTGAAAAAGAATTATATTTTCCTCATACTCTTCTGCACCTGTTTCATCATGTATATGCAAGTACATGCCAACATTTTGGTTTCCTGTTAAGTGCATTTCATTGCAACAGGGGACACTCGGTGAAATGTTGTTAACAGTTCTATGTTAATATTGAAATTTATTCACTATAAGAAAAATATATTTTTCTAGGGACCTACAGTGCTTAAAACATGGATATGTTGTGCAATAAAAAGATGCTTCACAAAAATGGGACATGATATAAAATCACACATGTAAAATCATGGTATCATATAAAATCATACATGAAACTCCTTCTAACACTAAAAAGCTAGAGTAATCATTCACACCATTCTTCTGAAGCATCTTGTCATCACACAACATATCTATGTCTTAAGTACTGTGGGTCTCTAGGTAAATCTATTTTTCCTATAGTGAATTAATTGAAGTTTCTTAATGTTGGTGCAACTTAAGATACGATGGTTCTCAGGTGATACCACATCTGAAAACCAAATCTATTGAAATTAAAGTATCTTTTTTAAAGCCTAATTTTTTGAAAAATAAACTCTTTTATAGCTGTAACACATTATAAACTCTGTTTCAGAGTTGTCATATACTGGTATGTCTGAAGCAGTGTTTGAAGTAACAGTATTAATTACTTACATCATTTGTGGTTTAAGTAAGTGCTCAGGAAATGGTTGTCAGGTGTTTGTTTGTCTTAAATTTTAGAGTCTTAGACTGACTCTTACCAAACTTAGTTGCCTCTTGTTATTGAATAATGTGGACATATACCATGCCACCCTCACTTTTGTGATAAATCGGTACTTGAGCAAAGACAAGCCATGTAAATAATAAGCTTGAAGCAAGAGAGGTGAATATATGGCAGCATTACACTCAACTGCCCTCGATTGTCACACCTGAGAGACATGTGAAACAAGGTTATCCTTATAGAATATACTGATTCTGTGTTATCTTCACTGCCATCCCGTTCTAGTAGTATACTAAAGTTATTGCTGTTTGAACATATGGATTTGTAATAGGGTAAAGGGTTGATGAGATGAAGTAAGCATGCTCTATGTTTGAATAAAGGAGGTGAGATAAAGTTCTCTATGCTTGCATAAAGTAATGTAAATGTATGATGCGAAATAGTTGTAAAGAGTACTTACCGTTTTTTCCAATCTCAACTACTTGGAACTCTTATGCATTTTTTTTACTTATTCTTTTAACTTAAAAAATTTTTGATACATTTTTTTGCAATGTATGCGATACTAGTACGCCGGCATTTAAGTGCGCCGTAAGAGATCATCCTGCGTAATAACTATGTGCATAATTATTTCATGATGCTGCAGGGTGGTCCAGTGGTGCAGTTGGTAGTGCGCTTGGCCGCATTGATGAATACGTGAGTTCAATTCCTGTATGGTGCATTATTTTTCTAACACTCTTGGCATGGTTTCGGAAAAACGAACGGCGGCACGGTTCTTAGTATAGTAGAGATTTGTCATCATTACTAATGATAATGACAAACTTTTGCTACAAACAAAGAAATATGCTCAAAAGCCAACTATATATGCAGTAAAGCCTTAAGCAGTGACAGTGTCCAAGTCTGGTACCAACTACATGTACTTGGTGCAATAAGAGCTTGAATGCGCAACCATATGGGCATAAAAAAGAAACAATGCACCATACTCAACTGCTGCTTGCTTGTAGTACTATTTTTATAATTGCATAATAATACAGCGTGTTCAGTAGATGCCATGCTTGCTACGAACTAGGTACGTTTAGATCTAGTGTTTAGTCAGAGCCAAAATCCATCTACGAGCAGCTGGTACGTATATTATGTACACACATTATTACTTTGTCGTCTCTTTATGATGATTTAACATTATGGCAGATTACTAGCTTGTGTGTGGTTAGCTCGCTTGTTCTTTGTTTTACACCATCCTCGCTAGAGGTAAAAACACTACAAGCTTTTTGCAGCTGCATTATCACAATTCAAATGCCTCCTATCTATTCACTTAAACACGAACGCGCAGCCAATCTTTTTCCTTTGTCTAGTAATGCTATCACTTGGCGTATCTTGTATCATCAAATACAGCCGTATAATGTATCATGATTTATCTTTCCTAAATGTCAACTCGGTAAACAATAAAGCCGAGTAAAAAATAAAGTATTGTGCGGGGTGTGTTGTTAATCAAAGCATACTGTGTGTATCATTCCGACTTTGTTATGGAATTCGTGAATGCAGCTTGTTAGACTGAGAGTTGAGGAATTGGTGTGTGAATAATTGACGAGTCGCTGTCAATCCGCTTTGCTATAATAGAATAAGCGGCTTAGCTGTCAGGCAATGGACATTCCTCGGTGTTAGCATTTCTATGTGTTCAAGCATTAACAGCCTTTGATTCTAAGTCCTTGCGTGCCAATTGTGCCTGTGTTGACACAGTATTATCACCGCATTTCTGAAATAGCTCGCGAGCTGATAAGCAGGCCCATGCAGTTCGCTATCCGACTGCTAGAGAGAGAGAGGGAGATAAACATTGGAGATATCCTGAACGCATGACTTGGAAGATTGTTTAGCTAAAAATAGAATTCACCCAGAAGCTGGTCTAGTCTAGGTAGGTGATCGCCGATGATTGATTTTAACAAGATGGAAAGAATGTTGTTAGGACTCTCGACACCGAATGCTGTCATTAGGGTTTCTTATGAGATAAAAACAAGGAGAATCATCATCAAAGGTTGCGGTTGTTGTAAAAAGATTCCTATGAAATAGCGGTGTCATGTTCTGACATGAAGTATGCTTTTGTATCGCTAGACTGGAGCCGAGCCATAAGAATTCAATAAAGAGTTTTTGATGTTGGATGGCTTGTATCGCCTCCTTCCATGGCAACTGATCTAGATCTAAAGCTATGTCACTCTAAGTATTCCATGAGAGCTACACGGCGTACATGTATTTGCATAATAATGATAAGGGATGCCAAAACATTTAAAACAGCGTTTTAATGTCCACACCGCATGAGAATTGAGTTTGTTGTATAGTTCCTTTACGGTTAGTAACATTAGTCATGACAGAGTTGAGAAGTGTGCTTCCTTTACCAGAGAGTTAATATGTTTCACTTTGATAGCTACAAAGCAGCGCTTCAGAAACGTTTAATAAAAATTAGGAACTGTCTCTGCGAAGTTCTTGATGTTAGGATCGATAAATTTATATTAGCTGGTATGTGTTTTTTGCTTTGAATTAGTTTTATCATGTATTTTGAAGTCCTTCATTTTTTTAAAACTTTGCTTAACCATTAACTTGCTAAAAATTATGTCTAGCAACATAGTCAACCCAAAAACTTTATTTTCTCAAATATTGTTGCCAAATTTTTACTTGGCAACATGAAAACATGAAAGCCGTAAAGAGATAGCACCTATGTAACCTCTTAAGGCCACAGATTGCAGTATAATCAATGATTTATTAAGTTAAAAAAGATGGCGGTTGAACACTTATGCTGGCATCATATTTACTAGAAAACTGACTCATGATTGCATGTTAAGGCAGTAAAATGCTGATTTGCTCAACAAAGGCAGCACCCTCCTTTTCTAATTTTGGTAAACCTTCATGTAAATAGAATATACTTGGTATTACGATAGATACAGCCATTTCCATAAAATTACAAGTATCATTAAATATACAAAAAAGTACAGTACATAGTATTGTAATTATTGAGAAATGAACAATTTTTGATGCGTTCATTTAAATCATTTGGTCATTTTTGACACTTTCATTCTGTGAAACTTCATTTAAGAATCGTTGATCACAAAATGGCTCCAAGTTCACATTGTCAGTATGACAATATTCAAGTTGTTACAACTTCCTTTCCCTGGCTTCTGCTACCAGGCAGTGGTAAAAGAAGCTGGGAAAAGGAAGCTGTATGTAAACCTTTGTGGGAGTCTAGATCAATTTTTCTGATAAGATTGGTTTTCCGATGTTGGGCGTGACGGCAAATGTTACTTATCCGACTTCATTCTCGTGAGATATGGTGGTGTGTTTGCACGCTTGTAAGCTCTCGCAAAGTCTAAAGCAATCTTGTTATTTCAAAGTTAAACTGCAGGTATGATTTGTTTTGATGATTTCAGTTTTTCATTTACTAGAAGGTTGCTGCCTTTGTTAGCCACCACTTGAGCTGTTTAACTATAAATGTAGGTGTTGACCTTTACATAAATGACATATAAACACAGCCGAATATGTTTCTCGTAACCAAATAAAGCTACATGTATATTTTTATAACAATTTTGATCTGATGCCAACGCATCAATCATGAACCTTTCGAATTATTTAAGCAGGAAAACATCTATTCTTTGAAATATGTAAAGAATTTAACATTTTTTGTATTACCCCTGAAATGAAATTTATATTGGACTTGATAATAGAAATGAGATATTCATGCCAGCATATCCATGGAAAATTAATATCTTGACAATTTGATATATCTATAAAAGCATTCTTTGAGTGACGGCAGATGAGCGGGGCCTAACTTACAATTACTAGTCAAGACCAGCAGGCGATGACCTTGTATCGCTATACAGACAGCCGCAGTCTAGAACACCAATTTAAAGCATTTTAATGCTTCTTACAAACTAAAACTAAAAGAATTTTAATAGACTCGGTAAACAAATGTCTAATAATACCGTATAAAAAAAAGATAAACGGAAGATTCCGGATGCTTTACACTGACTAGACAACAATGGCTCAGTTCTAGATGACAGGGAGGGGTATTAAGGTTATTGTTCCATGTCTGTAACCATCTGTGGCCTGCAGCCGTTTCGCATTCCTAACCTCGCCAAGTATAGATACCGGACAATTGATGTACTACATGCCAGCACTTCGTGCCCTCTCTCTATAACATCTATCCTAATAGAGTCACCACAATAGCTAAGCAAAAATAGACCAAGTTTTACATTCTTGCACTAATTGCTATGTCGTGATTGTATAGAGAGAGCGAAAGGTCTGAACTTCTTTACACTGGAAGCTCATTGTTGTGTGTTTATTTATTAACTAGATGGTCATAGACAAAGGACGACGCGAGTACAATTATACTGTCGAGTATTGACGCTCGGCGAATACACCATCGAATAGACAATAAGAATAATTCTAGCAGGTGAATTAATATATTCCTCACTAGCATTATTGAGATTTTTGTTTTCGATTGTGATTCACGTGGCGACTGTAGTACTCGGAATGATAATCAGCATTCGTATTCGCTATAAATACGAAGTAATTAATGCGTGAGACTCGTTAGGTGATGCGTGACATTCTTGAGGTCGCCGAACAGGATTAGCCGATGGTGTGATACTAGTAGGCTCACTTCTGTTTTGGATATTCGCTGTTGAAGGAGGTAGCAGAAGCTTTCAAGGATTAGAGATCAGCGTAAGACAAACGGATCCAAACTGGGAGTTAATTGTCAAGAAATTTTCGCAATGGTGAAGAGAAAAGGAAACAGTCCGACTCAATCCAGGCTTTCTGTTCGGATAACATTCTTAGACGGGAATAATGTCAGAATGGAAGTTGATGTGAGTTTCTACAGCACAACTAAATTTTTTTAGAGTAAAATGTTATTTATTTGCATAGAGAACATTACTATATCTGCTTGGACACAGTTTAAAACTAAAATAAGTATTGTTTGTTTGCCTTGAGCATAGCTTCAAATTACACATGCTAGAGTTTGAGTGATAATTTTGTTGATATATTGTACAATGTCTAAAGCATGATCCAAAATGATGAGAATGTTGACTGCCCTTGTGGCGATGGTACTAGTTATAGCGAGTACATATGATCATAGGGCTTCTGAGATGTGAAATGACTCTGCTGACAGAAGTTCAGGCCAACCTATCCACTAGTTGAGTGATTTGAAAAGTAGTAGTAAATATTTTTTAAGTTCGGATTAGTGGAATGGCTGAGAACCGTGTCTCTAAGTCTGCAATCAACTGAACAATCATCTAACAAGATGATAGGTATCTTATAGAGGAACTAGTTGGTAATCTAGCTCAGTTCTGCTTGGTCAGCTAAAAGAATTGTGTTTTGAGTTTGAGAACCTTACGTAGAAAACAATAGAATGTTTTGATATCTTAGTAAAAGTTGATAATGGATCCACGGTGAAAAATAGTTATGCAAAATACTACAATAGATAAACTAGTCTCATTGTTTAAAGTACTATAATAATAATAATAACAAATATAAGTTTGTGTTTTTATCAAGTGTAGCGAAATAGAACTGATGAGTATGAAATATAATTAAAACAGAGCAAAGCGTTTTGTTTTGTAATCTTAGTCAATGGCGATAATATCCTTTAACTATGTTTAGTGCTTTTAATTGGTCATTAATTTGTGACTTCTTACATGAAAAATAAGTTTTTATTTTTGCACTTCTATGACACAAAAAATGACAAGCAATCGATAATCTTTTTCGTATTGCAGGATCAAACTTTTTTCACTCACGACAGACATACTCATCGCGGTATAGACCTTCAATTTTTTGCGTCATTTATGTCCTGTGTATGTTGACATCTGAATCCTGTTTACAGAAGATAAAGATTAGGCTATATGATAATAATTGGCAGGCATTTCATATTTATTAAATTTGGTATATGATTGCTGGCGCCGGATGTACAAAAATACTGCAACATTAGCAAAAAATTCGAACATCCATCAAATGTATGACCATTATTTAATAAAGGTTCATGATTAATAGATCATAAAAACTTGAGGTCATTGTAAAGATATTTGGTTAGTTTGAGCTAGACTGAGATACAAAAGATAGGGCAACTTTATGTTCAGCAAGAAGACATGTTCGCTTGTCATTCTTATCACAGTCTGACCTACATTGATACAAGATGCACACTCAATTTCAGTAGTTCTTTTAAACATTGTTTATCGAATGGTCAATCGCAGCATAGCCTAACTCTTTCCGTTTGAATATACAGGCTGAAACCACATCACAAGACGTCTTTAAACGAGCTTGCCAGAAAATGGGAATTGTAGACACAAACCTATTTGGTCTGGTCATATATACAGGTAATGTCTATAATATAAATACTAGTGCGCCTAATAACATGAAGTTCATCTAGCTTTTAAGTTCCGTTCTATTCTCTTTTATGTCAGTTCTCTCTGCAAAGAATACTTGCTTGTAAAATATTAGAGATCCTTTTAAAAATAGCCTTGACCTTTTGCAATAAAATTTCTGTCTACTTTTATAATTCCGGTAACGTTGTTTTGAAATACTATCTTGCAAAATAGGTTGATCAAAAACCTTGACTTTAGTCTGGTGTCATAACAAAAGCGTGGAATGTCATAATACAGCGGTGAACTGGTTGCTGATCTAAATTCAGCAGTTTAATGCCTCCAGCTGAGCATAAAATAGCAAACTTGGCATTGGTAAGACGAATCCTCTGAGCATTTTCGAGTCAAGCGTAAATACACTAGTCTATCCTGTGTGTTATTGAAATATTCAAATGGCATCTGAACTATTATGCGCCTCTTTTGACTCAGTTAAATATCACCGCTCAGGCCGTGTCAAGCTTTTGTCTTGTACGCTTTTCATAGCAAAAGGTTTTGATACACATGTGAATAGATCCTATGATAATGCTCCCCAATGACTAAATACTGTCATTGTTTTAGTGAGACAAAAATACTAGTGAGCGTATTTGAATAAACATCAACTCAATCTAGTTGTTTAGCTATTTGGCTGATTGAAGCAGATAAAACGGATATGTGAAATGTTAAACCTGTCGAGCTATCGAACAAACTTTAAAAATAGACTCACTAAAAGAAGGTTTTCTACACCTCAAGGTTGAGAAACTACAAATATTCCAAAAAAAGCAAAAGCTAGAATAAAAGCTGTGAGGCTAATTTCTGCAGGTTTTTTATTTTTATCGTGTTGATGCAATTTTGACATACTCTAACCAAACGGGCCATTAAAATTGTCCTTTGAAGATTTTATCTGATATAGAGGTAAAACTATTTGAAAGTTACCAGATAAATATACCCGCTTGTATGCCAAAGACACAGCAGTTGAAAACAGTTTGGTTAAAGCATTCCAACACCCAGAACAAATATAATAGCAATACTTCCTTTCGGCATCCATTGTGACACGTAAAACTTCATGCAAGAACATGATACTATAAAATGCGCTAAGTAATCACTGGGTATCCACCTTGGTTTTTAATTACTTTACGTAATGTTTATATAGCGTGCCTTTGGAATCTCTAATCACCCTGATGTGCATTTTTGGCAAACAGTTTCAAAGCTTCAACTCTAGATATAATTTAAATATCTTTCTTCTATAAGCTCTCAGGCAGGACTGTGGCATTTAAGCGATTAGCATGATAACGCCTCCGCACACTGGATATTTTGTTTGAATATTTGTAGATGATAATCAACCGAGGTTCTTGGATTTAGATTCCAAAATAGCTAAAGAAATGACAAGAAGCTGCAAGGTATCTTAAGACCATAAGAGATCTATTTTAGGCAGTTCTTATCTCTCGTCAAACTTCATTATAACATTGTTGATATTTTGGATATACAAACTCTAATCTATTATCTCTGAACACGCATTAGGTACTCAGTAGCTTTATCCGTTCTATAGCCTTCTATTTAGACTGTGTTAGATGTTATCATAGTATTATAAAGCCCATCATCACCTCAGAACATTCCTTCACTGTTGAGTCAGAAACAGCTGCTTGATGATAACATCGCTGTCTCACCTAAGCTTTACAAAGCCTGACAAGTGTATCAATGCAGCATCACTAACCTCTTCCATCTGCTATGCTTAACAAAGCTGAGCTAGGCTTTGCTGTGTGAGAACATCCATATACAATTCATTCAACTTGCATCGCTTCATATTGTTGTGTATTACGATTGCACCACTGTATCATGTATTAAATCATAACTCATACCGTATCATACCGTCGTACGTTATGTTGTGTGCTGTATCATGTATTAAATCATAACTCATACCGTATCATACCGTCGTATGTTATGTTGTGTGCTGTATCATGTATTAAATCATAACTCATACCGTATCATACCGTCGTATGTTATGCTGTGTGTTGCATTATGTACTAAAACAGACAAGTGCTTGTTGAATACCATAAAATTTTCAGCTGCTGTCTATGCAAAATAATCTGCTAGGAAAGTTATTTTCCAATTCAATGTATCTTGCTCTAGTATCTATGCAGACACCTCGTGGCAGAATCTGCAGTTGATTTAGTGACGTTTAGTAAAATATTGGTCATAAATATATAAACAAAAGGAATGGAGTGGCATTCACACTATGTTTGGAATGCATCAACAAGGATCTAAAACCTTTATGCACAATGCAACTTGTTGATGTCAGAACATAAACAGACCGGGGAAAACTATCTGCATCGCCTCTCCTAGTTATTAAGAGAGTTCTTCTTGTTATGCTAAGAACCTAGTAATTCATTATGACTCCAGTACCAAAGCAAAATTTAGAGTACATGTGTTCTGTTTTAGGGACGGGAGAATGAGGACTCCGTATTGACAGTGCATCTGTTAGTTCAATACTATGTGGAAAGACTGAGCACCATTAGGTATGTGGCATCAAGCTAAAAAGTCACTTTGTTTATGCAGCTAAGACCTACCATGAACTCATAGGGGGTGTATGATATTGCTCGAAAACCATTATTCTGTTAGTCTCGCCCATCCAGACTTACTTAATCACGTCTGCAAGAATTGTGCAATCTGTAACAAGCCTGCAATTGTGGTAGATGTCATTCACAGGGCTGAACTCTACAGCCTCAAACAAATGCAGTCTGGCAGGGCTCTAATGAACTGTTATTGTCAAGTAGACGCTCTTTTCCTTTTTACATTCTATAGCTCAGAAACCACAGATCTTTAATGTGAGCCATTGTTTTAATTACACTTTTAAGGGACACTGAGGGATCTCATGCTAGGCAGGTTTCTCTTGATGATGGAGAACAAAATTGAGTTTAAATGTTATTCTTTATAAAATAATCATTTTATGTATTTTTTAATTTACAACTTCAAGGTGAGCTGTGTAAGAGTAGTTAGTAGGTTATAAATTAAGCCTGACTTGAGCTGTCGGTAAACTTTTACCAACTAACAAAAGCCCAGCGAAGCCCAAAATTTATTTCATTGTTCGGATTTTTATAATTAGATAGTCTGCAGGTGGAGGTTTAAAAGGCTGGCTCTCATGAACCAAATGGAATTTTTAAAACCAAATATTTTGGCGATCTGCCGGCAGGCACAGAGCATATGCCTGTGTAGTTTGAATCAACTCAGCCCATAGTGGAATTTATTAATATAAGTCTTTGGTGAAGTTGAAATGGATGTTCAGTTACAAACACTAGTAAGATCACTTAGAATCCACGTCTCAGTGTTCTCTGACCAATTAGAAGGGCTGTTTCTTTGGCTTTTCAGAACTATATTAAGTGAAATACTTAGAAACAATGTAGACGGATGGCCTAAGCTTGAAATGATAGATGGAGCGGATTGATGAGTTTAATAATATCGTTTCGTAGAGGAAACCATAACAACCTACTAGCAACTAGCAAATAGATGTGACAACTAAAAACCTTAGAATGTACCTAGTAGCTACATTTTCTCTAGACACTCAAGCCTACCTAAATCATTGTAATCATACGGCTCATAAATTATTTTTTAGGGACACAAACGCCAGAAGTTATTACTACCTCCAACTGAAACGCAACTTCATCGAGTATCCAATCATGTACCCAGACGATAGATGCTTTCTGTTAGCAGCCTATTCCATGATAGCAGAGGAGTGTAATGATGACAAGAACTTTGATCCGCGAGCATTTTTCCCAGCATGGGTATGTATGGTCGACCACATCTGCTACTAAGTTCAAGGATTAAATTTCAAGTGCCATCTGTTGCATAAGCCGTTACTATAATGAAAATACGTGTGATCATTTTTAATATTAACACTAATCCGATTTATTAGATCGTTGAATAAAACATGAGGCATTACTATTGGTCATAACGAACAACCGGTACAAGGCGCCTAGGTACATGGCAGTTACATACTCCAGTACAACTTTTTTCATCAACAAAGTTTTTTCACCGGCAACGTTCGAAGAATTGAGTCTCCTCTTCGAGTCAGAAGTTTCTGCATATTTTAGCAATAGATGTGCTTGGTTGAGCGGACTGAATAGGCGTGCATTGCACGGCTTGCTTCTAAAAGATTATTGAGCCTGCTGTGATTCAAAGGCAATTGGAATTTCACCATGATGAAGATTATGAATGCAACTAAACAACGACCTTACAAAAACTTTTGCACCAGTGCACCGACGCTGACCGACATATTGAACAATCAACGTTTATTTCTTTATGACTAACGAAAGTAGAGTGCGACTAACAGCATCTTGAAACCAAGACTACTTCACTTTGCTGAAACATGCTATTTTCTTTAAAGTTCTCAGCCAAATACAGTTCTGTTTTTCTAAAAACAGAATTCAGAATTCAAGGTTACATAAAAGCAGAAAATGTATCTCACTTTCTTTTGACTGCTCTATTTCGGCACTAGTTTTAGACAAAGATATGTATTTTTAGGTTTTCGATATCTACAAATCGAAGTTCATCAAAGAACACTTGCCATCACTTCGTCGGGAGTTTTCCCATCACACTAAGTATGATGCTCAAAACCTCGTAGCCACTGCTCTATGCTACGAAGCCCCTATTGGATATAACATGCATCTCTACCGGGTGACAAAAGATCCAACCGTCAGACAACAGCAGCCGGCCGTCAGAAACTGCAGTCCAAAGCACAACGTAAACAGGTCTACAGGAGAATGCCTGCAATGTAAAGCCTTCTATATCGGTGTTGGACCAAAAGGTGTAGAAACATTTGAGGTGAGCTGCAAACCATATAATTACGGAAAGTTATAGGGTATAATTCTAGTTTGAAATGAGCTATGAATGTTTTGTATGGGTATCCCGATGATGTATGGTCCATAATGTGTTGTGTTCACCTTAAAATTATATACTGCGTGGCCGGAAGTCTGGATAAGGATATGCCATAGTTAATCTATAGTCGCCTATCTATCACGTCTGATAATTTATGTCGGTATAATTCTACTGGCATTGTTTAACGATTGCTACAAGTAGATAAAGCTCTTCGTCTAGCTTCAGAACAATGTACGCACTATTTTATTATTATTATTTCATTTTTTGTCATGTTTGTAGGTAGGGGAAGGTGGATTCATTCATCCTCTTTCTTTATTCAGCTGGAGAAATGTGGAGAAAGTTGATTACAATGTGAGTAATGACTCACGACTTTGCTTGACTCAAGCAAGAAATATAACTATCCAAAAACAAAATACAGCTGTCTAAAAACAAAGTACAACTATCTAAAGACAATATATAACTGTCTAAAACAGTATGTGATTTAGTATTTGTTCTTGGTATTATTGCATAGAATGACTAAATTTTCTCTAATCTAACTTTTCAATTTTTCAATTACTCAATACATCTCTGGTCTGTCGAAATAAGCATTAAGCCCGCCCGGTGAAAAAAACGTAAATCTGGATTGTTAGAAATGCAATGGCTAGTCTCCAACCAACCAAGCTGAGGTTTTGGTTGCACTCAAAGCTGAAGCCAAGTATTCAGAGAATTTCATCGGTCCATTTTGGTTAGCAAAAAATTGGATTGCGTATACGCCGTCAGTAAAGCTCAAATATACCGATAGAACACTGGCAACAAACAAATGTTCAAAAAAAAAGAAAAAGAGAGAGATGGTGCTTATTAATTGTGCTTTAGCATGACGGAACTCATTTGACTACTGATAATAATCATTTGAGAGACTTTGAGAAAGTTAATTCCTGATTTACCTGAGTTCCTGGGTGAGCTGTTACACATGTTATGTGGTTCGGGTTCTTCAGATATTATCAAAAAGAATTCCAAATTGAATAGCTAAAAAGCTGGTTACCATACTTGTTTTTGTTCAAAAATAATTGCAAACTACTCGCTGGCAGAATTGGTTATACCCTATTGTAAAATATGGACTCGCTACAAAACAATCCAAGATGTATCAGACAACAATATTCAGTGACTTGACAAAGCAAAATTATTTACGAATTAATCTGGTGTAAACTTACCTTTAATCAGCTTACAGAGCACTAACAAATGTTCTAATTTGCCACATCCTTAATAAAAAGCAAATACCAGCTACAGTATTTATGTGCCAACCACTAAACAAGCTTTTTCTTATTGGCAAAGATTCCAAGCATTTGAACTGATTGCAGAAACGAAAGCTGGCACTGGTATGCAGAGGAGCGGTAACAGCTTTCAGCTCCACGAATGAGGACCTTCTGGCTCAAGTTGGAAAAATATGTCAAAAGTGTCATGCGAGGCATTTGTCCACGGAAAAAGACCAGCTTCGAAGAAGTATGAACAAATCATTCAGAGGTATGAAACTGGTTTTTTGGTATACTATTAATATTTATATATATATATTATTTACAAAAACTTTTTTCTTTCGGCCACAAAAAATCAAAATGAAAACATGAAACATTAATAACTACAAGACCGACTCTACAAAATGTTTTTCGCGGAGGGCTGTCAGTGCTTGATGCAAACTGTACTAAAGGTGGAAGCAGAAAAGGAATACACAGCATTAAACATAAGCATCATCTACAATCCTATGTCTCTCACTTCCATCTTCACGAGCCAGTTACCATGTAATAGCTTGGAATCTTATCAAACTAAACATCAAACATTTCAATGATGTTTTGCTCTATTCACAGCCAAATATAGAGAGTCCTACATACACTCAGAGCATTTAGAAGATGAATGGAATACAACGAATTGTGACGAGAGTCTTTCAGCCTCTACAGAGATTGCGGAACACGCGGCAGCCGGAGAGCTATACAAAAAAGACAGACAAAATAGATACTCAATTATAAGCGATGCTGCCAGCTCCTCCACGTCAGGAATAGTCTCTGATAGAACCTGTTTCAGCTACTATGACTCACAAGGTGAGTTGTGAGAAGGGGTCTACATTTAGCATGACTGCAGCATTATCATTCAGTCCCATGGTCTACATTTAGTATGACTGCAGTATTATCATTCAGTCCCATGGTCTACATTTAGTATGACTACATGATTAGCAAAAACTCAGGACTAGCAAAAACTTAAAAGCTCAAGATTGCTTGGTATGCTGAAGGTTTATTTCGTGGTAGTCGTGTGTGATTCATACACCTCTAATCAGAGCGTAACACCTACAGTTGTACTGACAGGCATAAACATGTACATACCAACTCTATTAATCTTAATACAGGAATTTGACCAAAATAGTATTCGTATGAGAAAGTTCTAATGGATTTATTTTGTATCACATACCGCTTGGTATTTGAAAACTCTGGGATAAAAATAGACATTTAATGGAGATAAAAAGGTCCTAACTCTGTGAAGTATGTAAATGTGTTTACTCATTGGATAATGGTTTGCTGTATTGTATAGTAACCTATACCACCTTGGAGTGGTAAGTTAGCTTTTTGCCTTCTGGTTACGGAAAATTTAACAGTTAAAGGTTTGCTAAAGAATTACGCCGCTTTTATTACAGAAGAATTACTGAATAGAAGTAAAACGATTGCTAGCAGCCAAGACTCTCTTCTGGATCCATCAGAAAGTGGCAAATGGAGGCCGGTACAGCGGGCTACTAGCGAACCAAGCAAGAAATTTGAACAACTTAGAGAGCTGAAAGTTCGTCATCAGCATAATACGATATCAAGAGCTGCCTCAGATGACACTGTCCGAAGTTCACAAAAAGTGACTGACCACATTTATGAAAATATATCGGAAGTCCGAAACAGGCTCATAGTCGCCTCTCAGGCAAAACCATCCAAGCTATCACCTCGCGTTCTGCTCGATACATCATTTTCATTAAGTAAAACTGGCATGCCTAGCAGCCATTATCAACTGCAGTTTCAAAGTCAAGGGGCACTCAATTATTCCTTGGAGCAAATCAATCGCCTATCTTCTTCCTACACTCCAACAGCTTTCAGATCGCAGTACAACATCGTAAGTATAATATGGTCATTTATCAAGCGGTGGTAAGCAACTCGCGTTAAACATGGCCGATGAACCCGGCCGATGACCAGATGTGAATATAAACTGCCACAATGTTTATCAGGCATGCGGAGAGAAAGGGAAATCATGATTATTAATTAACTAGCAAAAATGTGGGAGATGATTTATTGTTGATGAACATGCGTTTTTGCGTAGGTAAAGCTTGATGATAGTGAATACTCCCGCACTAATTTGTTTTAAGAGCTTCCTTTACATTTATGCTTATCACAAAGGCTAAAGAAGTTGTGTTTAATCACATAAGATGCTCAAAGTGCAATTATTTAGGCAAAAAGCGAGAAATTGCACAACAGGAACTTACAAGTGAAATTGCATTATCTGGCGTGAACAAGCGCTGCTAAACAACTCCGCTGTTTTTTATTCTTTGTTGCCGTGAAAACCAATGGGAATAATATTTGAAACTATCAGATATTTCAAAATTGTTGTTAAAATCAAATCCTGATGATTAATTTACAAAATGACAGCCGGAAAGTTGTAAAGAATTGCTAAGAGTTTGATTACCAGTGTCTGACGACTAGGTGCCTCGGCAAATTCCATTTCAAGCGGTTAAGGCAGTAATAAGGAGATAATCTCCTATGGATTACAGTAATCTTCATTATTTATCGCAGGCAAAGCCACCACCGAGCATGGATCAGTTGCTGCAAGATTACCAGCCACCTCCATCTTATAATGAGAAGCATAAAAAAGTTGGCGAGAGAATGTTTGCAGCAATGTCTCAGGAGAAGATTACTTCCAATTATGAAGCGGTGTTACCCAGCAGGTCTCGTGCCAGCAGCAACGAAACTGTATATCAGGTAAACTTAGACATGAAGTTTAAAAACAGATTGTTTATTGAACGGAGTTACAGGAACATTATTAAGAAGTCAAGATTTAAGTTGATCTTGGGCCATTTTAAAAACCAACTTTGACTTATGTCAGGTAAAAAGTACTGTTGAACCGTCTGTACCTTTGAGTTCCCTGTGCAATAAAGTGTTTGTTAGAAAGACTTTGGCTAAGGACAAAGGGCACTTAAAACGAAATGGGTATGATTGCTTTGATTAATGGCTCATGCAAATATCTACATGCAAAAATCTTGAACTGCGCGTAATGACTCGCTGTTTGTTAAACTAGACTGCTATGTAATCCGGAACACATCAAAATCCTTTATGAAATTTACCACTCTTACAATACTGATCAAGCCATCCACACAATTGCCGGGAACTATATGTGGCATTTGCTATTCTGGATATTGCAGACCTGTTTGCTCTTGTCATTATTTATAACAGTCGAACCATATTTATGTCAAGCTAAGACTTTTGTATCCAATGAGATGATCACTAAAAATCACTAAATCTTACTGACATAAAATTTATGCTAATGTAGGTAAAAACACCTAAGTTTGCATTCTTGAAAACGAGAAAGTTCATTATGAATGTGGTATAACCTGTCATAGACAATGTGGTAGACACCTGTCTAAACACTATTGTTAGATTTCACTGATGCAAAGCAACAGTTCTGAAATGCCCCCCATGGCCCTATTCAACCACCTCCCTGAAGCCCTGTCGCCAGTTCTGAAATTGCGCAAGGCTTCCAACTGACATCAAACAAGAAAGCGCAACCCATTTATCATGGCGTCAGTAATAATCACATTTGTGAATAGAAATAAACATTTTCGCCACAGATAAATACATAGTGCCATTGAAGCCATGAGCCTGTGAAAATTTACAAAAGGCTTATGAAATGCGAGATCAGCCAAGCTCAAAGGAGCTACAGCGCATAATCCTTAAAGATTTGTTAAAAGAATTTAATATTAGTGACAGGAATTGAAATGGCTGAATATTTTAGAGACAAGAGTATGCTTTAATATTCAAGTATTCATTTAGAAATGTCGGAAATGTATATTTGACAATGAGTGTACTGCGGTGTATTGTATGGTGAGTGTACTGCGGTGTATTGTATGGTGGGTGTACTGCAGTGTGTTGAATGGTGGGTGTACTGCTGTGTATTGTATGGTGGGTATACTGCGGTGTATTGTATGGTGGGTGTACTGCAGTGTGTTGTATGGTGGGTGTACTGCAGTGTGTTGAATGGTGGGTGTACTGCTGTGTATTGTATGGTGGGTATACTGCGGTGTATTGTATGGTGGGTGTACTGCTGTGTATTTTATGATGAATATACCTGCAGTGTATTGTACAAAGAATGTACTGCAATGTATTTTACAAAGGATGTACTGCAGTGTATAATCGTACAAAGGATATACTGCACATACAAGCAATAAGTTTTTGTAAAATATGTAATTGTAAAATGTTTATATATTTGATAGAAACGGTCAAGCATATCCCGAACCAGTGAATGCATCTGCAGGACAACCTCATACCCGGAAATGGATAAGCTGAAAGACATGAGTGACCTGCCAATGATATCGGCATTGGTCAAGGACAAGGACTTGCAGCCAACACCGTGTCAGCACTGTAACAACAACAACAACAACACCCTCCACACCCCCTATGACAGGCCCTTTAGTTGGCATTCTGAAACCTTCATGATGCCAAGTTATCTCCCTCCGATATCAGCTTCGGCGCAGGACAGCTACTAAAATTCTGAGCATAGAGATTATCCCAAATTTGACCTACAGATATGCTGACAGTTGAATCCATGGATACAATGAGACTACTAAATCTTTAATTTAAATATCTATAAATAATAGAAGTCTATAGCTGCTCAACAGATTTTAATGATAATAATAAATTAAATATTTGTATCCCAAATTTAGGATTAACTTAAAGCGAGTTTAGCCGACAGTCGCCACACGTTTTTCAATCTAATCTACCACATAGTATTTTTTGCAATTTTTTTACATCAGTTTCATAATATCTTATTGTATTGGCAAGTAGAGTAATGGGCGGAACATCAAACTCTTAACTTAAGGCTGCTAATTTCTATATTAACTTTTTCTAGCAAATGTTTTTATAAGGAGTACAGTAATGTCTCACCCTTCATGGTGCTAGTAATGTTACTAACTCACCACTCATTATTTAAATATTTGATTTTGGTGCTTTATTCAAATGTTTTATATTTCATCTCTAACAAAAATAATACAATAATTAAAAAAACACACAGCTATTTCATTTCACATTACTATAATATTATTTTAGAAGCGAAATCCAACAACTGCTAAAAACCACACATACGTATAGGCAAGCAATAAATAGCTGTAGTCCTGGAACAGAATGATAACTAATTCTATTACTTTACAGCGAGTTAATTTCAGCTTTGTCTAGAAAATTTGTTGGTTAGTTAAACCTATATAGATATTTATAAAAATGTAAAGGTTTGACTTGTAAACATTATTCCAACGACACATATTGGCCGACACATACAAATTCATTTGGAATATGGCGACTGTAGTCGCGCTTTATAATATCTAGACAGATCAGATAAGAAAAATTAGACTAGAAACAAACATGTACATTAGCTAGCAACTTGCCACATCTTGGCAAGGCTGTTATTGTTCGACCTTGCTAGGCTTGTGCACCTTGTGGTAATTGGGTATGACATTCCTGAGATAGTCAAGCTGCTGCGTCTGTAGCTAAAAATGGAAAAGCAAGATTCACTTTAGATTTTATGGAAAGATTATTAAAATATTTCAGTCAAGCTATTGAAGTTTTAGTTAAAACGCAATGACCTTCGAATGATCTTTGAGGCTTACAAAAGTTGCAAGCGAGAGTTAACTTCTACAATATGGCTGCCTTTAGAGAAACATTTGTTACTCAAGTACAAACACCATACGCTTGATAACAAAGATAAAAATAATCTATTACCAAGAGATTCTAGCAAAACAAAGATTGGCTTCTTGAAATAACATGACTAGTTTCCTAAATTGGTAAAGAGGCAAAGCAAAGATGAGCTGAGACGTTATCATAGCAATAAGAAGCGCATAGATGAGCGGAATTAAAAAAGAAACGGTAAACATTACCCGAAGCCCAAAATATCCGTAACCATATATGTACGAATGACTTATTAAAATAACTCGTAAATAAAAAAACTAAATAGAATAAAATTTAGTGTTGTGTTAACGGGCAGGTTTTTATTCACGCAGAAAATGAAAAGGCTGCTATAAGTTAAACTTGCCGCATGACGGAAATTGGTTGCACAAAGCGATGTATGATGTATTATAACTATAAAAATCTACTGAGAAGACAATATACAAGAAGTCCCTGACACACGACGTTGAACTGTACCTATGATGCGGTGTAGCTCAAATTTGAGTGTATGCTGGAACAACATGAATAAATTACTCTGTACTCATACAAGTATCTAGTTTCACCTCCATGATGATGGCCTTTCTTATCTCTAATACATTAACTTTAGAAGAGTTGGTCTTGCGCTTTGGAGCGATGATGAAGGTAAAGAAACCCCAAACAGGTGACAGAGCAAAAACCAGCGAATGCAACTAAAATGGCGTATCACGGAAATAGAGTGTCGTGCTAATGCTGTCTTCACCCGCCTTGGGCAAAACATATTCATCCTCTGCACACTAAATAATAGTTCACAATCGTATGCGTCGCTTATGTTGTCAGCGACGTTATGATCAAACTATGTTGAATAATACTGTCGAGATAGTTGCAACCTAAAGACTCCCTCCCTGTACAAGAGAGAGAAAGGACAGGGAGAGGGGATAGAGACGATGGTAGGAGCATAATAAGAAAGAGAACAAATAATCTAATATGGATGTTTGTAACAATAAACAGGCTAAATCAATACACAGACTGTCTTACTGTAACTAAAAATGGTTTTGCTAATTAAACACACAGCTACTCTACTGGCAAACTTGAAGCTTGAACGGAAAACAAACATGCATGACTATTTATCGAAAAATCACAACTTCCAAAAAAAAAAATCTGTCACCTAAAGTGGTTTTCGAGAATAAAATTTGAAAGTTTTGGAGTTATACTCCCTAAAAGATGAACTGCCAAATAAATAAAATATGACACTTTACGAGCAAGCAGGTTAGACACAAATGCTGCTTATGCTAATAATGCTGCCTAGACTGATTAGTACTCTTGCTCCGCAGACAGCTCAAAGATGGCACCAACTTGGTGTGTCCCACAGAACGTGCCACCCAGAAATAGAGTTTCAGCAACGCTCTTCATGCTCACTGGCCATATAGTGCTTGCCAGATTAAGTGAATCATGTGTAGCTAAACCAGAAGTTTTCTTAATCAGTGGATCAGTTATTGACCAGTTAGCCGGCACATACCAGAAAAACCCTAGTAACAATTATATGTTGCATTTAAAGGGTCACTTACATCAAATTTTACAAGATTTTATCGTATATATATATATATATATATAAATATTTTTCTAGCATTTGAGATTTTATTTGATGTTTCAAGTAATCTGGCTGACAGGATGTTTCTTGATAAAACTGATACAACTTGATCACGGTCAAAATGCTCAGAAGAAAATAGCGTGTTTTTCTTTTGTGCGTTTTAACTGTGATCAAGTTTTGCCGATTTTAATCTTCAACATCCTGACAGTTAGATTACCAAAACAATAAATAAAATCTCAAATGATAAAAAAATATCTGTACTTTCTGAAAAATCTTTTAAAATTTGACGTAAGTTACCCTTTAAATAATCTGAGAATGAAAACTAAAGATTTACAAGCCAGAATGAAGATACATACAGGAGGAAAATCTCTCCCGGTCCTCTCCTGTATCATGCCATCATGTATATAACAGTGTGTTCGGTCAGACAACACCCTGTTCTCCAAGTGCATGCCCACTCCAACTACACACCCGTTCTCAAGCTTCATGTCAGCCCCGAGTTTAGCTGCAACAGTCACAAACCCAATGCACAACTACATACGAATAGCTGCAAGCTAATCAACTTATAAAAAGTACAGCGGAGATAATAACCTTTAAACTGCGAACAGAGAAACGAGTGCATGTTTATTTCAAATCAAACTTGAGTTAAATCCACAACACTTTTATCAACCCCAGTGAGTCACTAACGGGCTATGCATATACACATGTTAATCACCAGCTAAACGTGTCACAATCCATAAAGGCATATCCACATGCTAATCACCAGCTAAACGTGTCACAATCCATAAAGGCATATCCACATGCTGATCACCTGCTAAACGTGTCACAATCCATAAAGGTTATGTATTTATTTTAATTAACTTGTGAGCATTTTACAAAATTAAAAAAACACTTTTTGTTAAAAGGAAAAGTCAATCAACAATAACCTCTCTGAGTTAGATACAACATGTGTTATGGTTGTATAAAAAGCGGAATGCAATTGGGTAACGATTGGTTGATAATGTTGTGACGAAGTCCAGAGTTATCTTATGTACAAATATAATTATGGAATTCATAAAATAATTCTGCTGTTCCTCAAGCTCGCCCCTAAATAATTTTATGCCTACCTAAAACAGCAATAGATTTTTCAGTTGTCTCATGATATCTGTAATTTCACATCACTACTGTAACATTTATGCCTAGGGTAATTAATTGTCAAATAATGCTGAGGAGGTACCCATACCAAATTAATTAAAATATTTATGCAAAATAGTGATGAATGATTTGAAAACGTCAGAAAACTTAACCGTGTTACCATCGTCATATCTTATAAAACAAAAAGGACAATGAAAAGGTTTTACCCCATAATTTTATTGACACATCGATAGAGCGTAATTAACACTGAGATTGTAAGTACTTCTTAACAATGAAAAATTTTGTTTCCTAAAAATTAATAAACCGATCATCACTGACCTGTCATTTGAACCAGGTTGTTGTTACCGATGTATAGAGCATTAGAACTGGACCTAACTTCGAACTGATTGTCATCTCCGATAACCATTGTTCTCTCGGACCCATCTTCTGAAAGTCTGCAAAATAATTAAATAATGACATAATCTTAGTGAATGAATCCTAAACTCAAAATGACAGAATATTTTGCTAAGACTTATGCCCAACATTTGATTTGAAAACATTTGCTGAGAAGAAACTATGGGTACAATGACTTACTTGTTATGAAGGACGACTCCTTCTTCCAGCAGATTGTTTGCACCGATAACTATAGGTCCTCCTTCTGCTAGAATTTGTACAGTTGGATGAACAACTGTACCTTTGCCTGCATTGAACAAAACCATGTAAACTGCAGTCTAAAAAATTCATAATTTTAATCTACATGTAATATAACCTATTTAAGTACAAGACAAAGATACGAGAATCCTTTATCTTTCCCATAAATTTATATAATTTCTCATGTTCGTCACATGAGATATTTTGCTATACACATTGTCGCCTATGGTATCAAATAAAAACTCACTTTGCCTACTATGGTTCGGAAGGTGTGAGAAGAATATAGGGTGAAAAACAGGATTAGTAGCAGCTATTGCATAGAGCTGGCCAGTGTGTCATAGTAGCCTACGGAAATCAGGATAACCTTTAATTAACAATCAACTTGATGAACATTTTGAAGCCTAACATTGTATATACAAGCAGTTCCCCTCATCCTAGACAGTATTAATAACTCTACATCAACTGTACAAGTACTTATAATAGCACAATTCCTGTTGAACTGAATACCATATTGAAACTTCAAGCCTGTAGAACTCAATAAAAACAGAAATTAACAAATAGAACATTCCCGCCCTTTCAGAGATATGATGTTATAGAGGTCACTGAAGAAACAATGGTTGGTGTAAATCGACCCTGATAAAGTGTGGATAATTTTAGGAATAGAAAAACAATTAGCTAAGTGTGAAGCTCTTGTTGCTGAGGAGAATAAGCTTTTTAGTTTGATTTTTAGTTAGCTTGCCTAGTCTGCATCTCCATTATAGAAAAATGTAATCAGTATGTCATTAGAAACTAATTGTAGGGAAAGCATCTGACTCTCAGCAGGAGGTTGTTATGTTTTCATATATTTGATAGACCATCGTTTGCCGGGTCAGCAGCCTGAGCGTTCGTTACACTTCAAGCTGACTCAGTTGCTTTCTGGTTGGTTGTGGGGGCATATGGGTGCGTAAATCTGGCCAATGAACAGAAAACGGGTGACCTCTACTGGTAGTTTTTTGCCCTTCTACTGACCTGCTTTTATTAACAAGTATAGCTTGACTCAGTGAATGCGATACAACAGAGCATCCACTAAGGCATTGCTGCGAACTATAGATAACATATTGAACTTATTAAACCACTGGGATTGCAACCATAGAGATAGAACAGGTCAGTTACGCAACTTTATTCACTCATGTTTCAATTTATATTCATTAATTTCAATTTGAATTAATTAATACTGTTGGCAGCAATTGTGTTCAAGCATTACCATGATTATTTTCATGTTTTCTGTACCTGATATGGACTGAATTTATTACGATTTCCATACTTTAACAGGCTTCACGGTGTTATTATGCAATAAAGCAATAACTGGCATAGTACACATCAGTAAAGTTCCTCTACTCTCAATCCCAACAATCACCAGAGTTTTAGAGTTTGTTTAAAACTCTACAGTGAAGCCTCTCGATCTCTAATAGACAGAGCGGAGGATAAAGAACAACAAGCCAGCCATAAGTCAGCATCAACAGAATCTTGTCAGCTAAGTAGCCTAGTAAAGGTCAACTTGTTACTGTAGCCATTCTACAGAATATTGCTGGAGCAGCAGCTGAAAGAGTATCCACATGCATGTACTTGCGTACAATCTATCCATATTGAAACTGTCAATCTAGCAGCTGCTCATACCAGGAGTTAACTCAAACTGTTCCTATCTAGGAGTTATCTCAACCAGTCAAATTCTAGAAGATCATTACCTGAAAGCATATTTCGTGACTATTTCAAGCCATTCATACCTTTATCTTAAGCTCCTTATATTCAGGAAATCGGCTATAAACTGTATGCATTAGAAGATAGCTAGTTAGTTATTAGAGTACCAGAATATATTGTTTTAGGAATTTGATTCGAAGTATAATCTAAATTTTTTTTTTTGAACTCAATATTTTCATTAACCCACTGTAAACCATTAGAGGTCACTCGACTTTTGCGAACTTGGCTGAGTTTTGTGGCCCTGTGCTGAACCATGGCTGACTCTGGGGGTGGTGAGTTGGTTGATGGCGATGGGGAACGCCCGGGGGTTCTGACCTTAGCAAACAACCAGAAATTCACAATGCAGTGGAACACGATCTAAACCCTGCTAGTGAGTCAGTTGTCACCGAACTACACTCAGAAAAATTGACTCTTAGCGCATCTAGTATTAGCAGCTCTGAAACTGAAAGCAGTGCTTCAACAGACGCGAATCATGAATTTTCAGCGCGTACGCGTCGGAAAACTGAGCTAACACTGGTCGGTAAGGAGAGTAAAGCTTATCAGTTGCAAGTAAAGATCTCAAAAGAGATCAACTCAGAGTACAGATATCTTAATGAAATACAGGACAATCTAGCTCGTGGCGTTGCCCTAGAGGCACTGTATGACATGCATGATTTGTTAGCTGAGAGAGTGAACACTCTTTTGCACTCATATAATGATCTTGTGAACTTATACGATAAAGATGAAGGTAGAGTAGCGCCACAAACCAAAACAATGTTTTATCATTTTATGGCGCATGCTTGCAAACTCAAGGAGGCCATCGAGGATCGGCTTGACAGGCTAGAAGAAGAACAAGCAAAGACAGAAGAAGACATGAAAAGAAGATTAACTGCAGAGTTAGAAGAAAACCGACAATTTCAAGAGCTGGTTAGACTGTCAGAAAACAGCAGTATACAGTTCGGGGATGCCAGCAGCAGCCAAGCGGAGGCAACTCCCGCAGTTGGTGACCCTGGTCAAGTGGAGGCAGCTGCTGTAGAGCAGAACTCTAGTCAAGTGGAGGCAGCTGCTGTAGAGCAGAACTCACCCCAAACGAGGACAGCTCTTGAAGTAAGAAACTCAACCGCAGTAGAGACGTGCCCAGAGGTAGTAAATGTGATAGCAAAATCCGATGCGCCTGCTTCAGGCATACTACCACAAACTCAATGGCTCACTGCTACACAGCGACAGCATGCTGTTGCTTCTAACCAAGAAATCTCACCAGAAACTAATGCATTGAACAGATTAGCTGAAACTCTGACATTGGCAAAAAGTGCAAATAAAAGGTCTGTAGAACCAGCTATCTTTGAAGGTGATGTTCTCCAATTTTCTGATTGGGAAGTGGACCTCAACAACTTTCTACAAGCAGAGAACATACAGGGGCATGAAAGACTGCATCACCTCAAAAGATTCGTAACTGGAGACGCAAGAAGGTGCATTGAAGGCCAATTTATCACAAATACAAACGAAGCATACCTGTCAGCAAGAGCTATTCTTAAGGAACGATTCGGAAACCAACATAATATTGCCAGAGGATTTCGAAAGAGGCTAGATGAGTGGCCACAGATCCATCCAAGAAATGGCAAGGCACTGACAGAGTACAGTGACTTTCTTTGTCACTTAAAAAGTGCTATGTCATCTGTCAGCACACTTGACGTTCTAAACGACTATAACGAAAATGAGAAAATGTGCCAAAAGCTTCCAGATTGGCTCAAGCTTAAATGGGTTAGAGTGGTTGGCAAGCTGGAGGAGTGCGAGCAAAGATACCCAAAATTCCATGAATTCTGCTCCTTCGTAAGAGAAGAGGCTCGAATTATGTCACTCCCTATTTCACAGTCACTCAGCTCGCAAGCCAATAAAATCAAGCGTAACAATGCTTCTGAGTCTCCAACGGCAACAAAAACCTCAAGTTCCGAACCCCTGAGAAGTGTTAAGAGTTACTCTACTTCTACAGCAAAGGGTTGCCTGAACTGCACACTTGGCAACCACGAAACGGTCGACTGCTATCATCTGCAAGAGATGGAAAAATCACAGAAGCAAAAATTTGTAAAGAAACAAGGGATTTGCTTCCGTTGTTATGTTAAAGGCCATCGATCTAAGGGCTGCAACTCGACTTTAAGATGTCTTTTATGTGGAAAGAGTCACGCGACGGCCAATCACGATAACAATTGGAAACCAAACAGAAGTGACTCTCAGAAGGTATCAGCTTTTAGTGAAAGCAAGGAAGGCCAAAGACGCAAACAACCTGCGAACTCACCACAAACTACCGGTCCACCTTCTCAGAAGCCTATGGATCAAGCGACATACGAAACTCCCAAAACCTCAAAAGAAGACAAGCAGAAGTCTTGTAAGGCCACTTGTTTGGGAAGTAGACTGACAAGTATGGCTATACCAGTCTATGTGTCAGCAGGAACTGGTCAGAAAATGCTAGTCTATGCATTGCTAGACACAATGTCTGATTCCTGCTACGTTTCACCAGAAGCAATCTCACGGCTGGGAGCCACGGCTAGTGCAGTAGAGCACGACATAACTATCCACACAATGAACGGTCCTGAAACGACTAATCTCGAGAGATATGACAACATACTTCTAACAGGGTACATGAATGACAACCAAGCTAAGATTAGTGCATACCAACGAGCTATATTCTGCAACAAAAGTCAGTTGCCCTCCCCAGAACAAGCAAGAAAGTTACCTCATCTCAGAGATATAGCAAGCCAAATACCACCATTGCTAGACATACCAGTAGCATTACTGATAGGAATGAATCATACTGAGATCATTCAACCTCTGGAAAGTAGAACTTGCATGGATGGCAGACCGTTTGCATCAAAAACACTATTCGGATGGACCATGTGTGGTGGTAGAGAGCTGACCGCCGCAAGAAAGTCATACAATACATATACCGCTAGGGATACCGAACTACTCAACCTTCTTGATCAGGACTTCAGAGATATTAACACTGAAGGGGCCACTTCGCAAGAGGATATGAAATTCATCGATATACTAAAGAGGGGAATCACAAGGGACGGCAAGGGAAACCTGATGATGCCGCTACCATTTAGATCTGAACCAGAGCTACCAAACAACCGCCAGCAAGCTGAACTACGACTAAAGCAACAGCTGAGAAAGCTCGAAAGATCAGAAAGGGATAAAAGAGAGTATACAAAGTTCATGAAGGATCTCATAGCCAACGGACACGCTGAAGAAGTCACGTCAACTCCCGCAGAGCAAGGGAAGGTGTGGTATTTACCACACTTTGCCGTTCGGCATAAGAGAAAGGGAAAACTACGAGTAGTTTTTGACGGTAAGGCACGGTCAAGCAATGTATCATTAAATGACATGCTCCTCACTGGACCTGACCATATAAATTCCTTGCTAGGAATACTGCTAAGACTTAGGAAAGAAACCACCGCCATTACCTGTGACATCCAACACATGTTTTACAACTTCAAGGTGGACCCGCCTCACCGTGACTACTTAAGATTTCTCTGGACAACAGGCGAAGACCCCAAGACCATCAAGGAATATCGTATGACTGTTCATCTATTTGGAGCAAAATCCTCTCCTGGAGTAGCCACCTATGGGCTTAGAAAGCTAGCCAATGACAACAAGTCAACATTCCCGAAGGCAGCAGATTTTCTGATGAACAATTTCTATGTAGACGATGGAGTCACAAGCGTGGCAACCTATCAAGAGGCCGTAAACCTAATTCAGACTGCCACAGAGCTATGTTCCAAAGCAGGTATACGCCTGCACAAATATCTTTCAAACGACAAGCAAGTGCTAGCGGCAGTACCTCCTTCTGAGAGGGGTGAATCAACCAAAAGTCTGAACCTTTTTGCCGATCAATTACCATGTGACAGAACTCTTGGGATGGAGTGGAACCTCGAAGCAGACACATTCCATTTCACGACCCCTGCTTCGTTGAACAAGCCGACAACAAAGAGAACCATGCTTTCCACAATAGCCCAGATCTATGATCCTATGGGACTTATATCACCTGTGATATTGAATGGAAAGCGAATCTTACAACGATGTATCTCATCTGGACTGTCATGGGATCAACTAATCCCTACTGATGAAGCAGAACAATGGACAAAATGGACTTCTGAACTGCCCAAGCTGGCGCAGCTAAATGTACAACGATGTTTCAAGCCGGAGAGAAACATCGTGTCAACTGAGTTACATCACTTCAGTGATGCGAGTACAGCCGGGTATGGAGCTTGTTCATACGTGAGACAAATCGATGATCAAGGCAAGATTAACTGCAACTTAATTCTTGCCAAGTCAAGAGTAGCCTCTCTAAACAAACCCACAACTATCCCTAAGCTCGAACTTCAAGGAGCAGTGACAGCTGCTCGTTTGTCAGTAACACTGAGAAAGGAGTTGCATATGGAGATTGACAAGGAAATGTTCTGGACGGATTCCAATATCGCTCTAGGCTACCTCAACAATGACTGTCAAAGATTCCACATGTACGTCACGAACCGTGTCAAAGAAATAAAACTTCACACAGACACTAAAAAGTGGAACTATGTAACAACAGCAGACCACCCCGCAGACATTGTGTCCCGTGGATCATCCACTAGTGGTCTCATATCGAGTCCAAATTGGTTCCAAGGACCGAAGTTTCTACACAAACTAGACATTTCAGTGTATACTCATAGCAACAAAGCTGATGCTGTTCTTCCCGAGAATGATCCAGAGCTACGCAAGGTAACCACTCATGCTACAACGAGGACCTCGAATATCACGCAGAAATTCAATAAATACAGTAACTGGACGACGCTCATCAGAAGCATAGCTATTCTGAAGAAATTCGCAAGACAAAAGACCTGGAAAATAACCGAAACAACGCCAAGCGAGCTACAAGAGGCCGAAATTTTTATTATCTTAGAGATTCAAACCACAGCTTACCCAACGAAAGCAAAGAATAAATCTCTTACTAAACTATACCCATACGTGGACAACAACGGGCTAGTGCGTGTTGGTGGGAGACTGGAAAACCAAACAGACTTAACTATGGAGGAAAAGCATTCAGTTCTAATACCGAAACACACCCATGTGTCATATCTGATTGCCAAACACTATCACGAAAGAATCTATCATCTGGGACGGCGAAGCACGTTGGCAGCAATTAGAGAAGCGGGATACTGGTTAGTGAACAGCACCGGACAAATTAAGAACTTGATAGGAAAGTGTGTAAACTGCAAACGCTTGAGGAAGGCTCCCGCGACTCAACTAATGGGACAACTTCCAGAAGAAAGGTTAGCCCGCACACCACCCTTTACTCACGTAGGCGTTGACGTATTCGGTCCATTCTATGTCAAAGAAAGACGAACGGAGCTAAAGCGATGGGGGCTGATAACTGCATGTGTGTACTCCAGAGCCATCCACATTGAAATTTTGGAGGACATGAGCTCCGACAGTCTGATCCAGGCACTAAGATGTTTCATGGCTATCCGGGGTCCAATTCAAACAATTGTATGCGACAACGGAACCAACTTGGTTGGTGCTAAAAACGAACTGGAAAAAACAGTTTGACTTGGCTCACCCTGACTTGAAGCAGTACTTGCAGAAAAACAAGATTATCTTCAAGTTCAACTCGCCCAATGCAAGTCACCAAGGTGGCGCCACAGAAAGACTGATCCGATCAGTGCGTGCAGTACTCAACGGCATGGCACTCAAGTTCAAACACAGGATGGACACAAAAACTTTGAGAACAGCACTGTGTGAAGCAACCAACATTGTCAACAACAGACCATTAAATGCCACCTCAATCGTCTCTCCCGAAGACGAAATCCACACTCCTAACCACCTCCTGACCTCGAAACGGTTGACACTGGCAGCACCTCCACCGGGTGAGTTTCCTGACGAGAACTTGTACAGTAGGGCTAAATGGAAGATATCACAGAGGATGGCGGATGAATTCTGGCTGGCTTGGAAGACGGAGTACTTGAACTCAATAATTCCGCGACAGAAATGGAAAACAGAGCGTAAGAATATTAGGGTGGGAGATATCGTTATGATATTGGATGAAAATGTGGCTAGATCTGACTGGAAGATTGGCAAGGTCACACAGACATCACCAGGAAAGGATGGCCTAGTCAGGAACGTAGAAGTCATACTCGGAAACAGACACATCGATAGTGAAGGGAAGCAACTACAACCCCCGACTGTGTTGAGGAGAGCAGTTAATAAAATTGTGCTTCTCCTGAGATCATAAATCGCAATCTTTCTCATTTCATGCTAAGCAGCTTGAGCAAGTATTTGTTATGATGATGCTAGGGTTGTGGTATTCCATATTTTATGCTAGCATAAATAAACATATCAACAATAAGTTCTTTTAAACTGTAAAGTAAATTTAAGTAAATTTAGATGGGAGTGTAGGGAAAGCATCTGACTCTCAGCAGGAGGTTGTTATGTTTTCATATATTTGATAGACCATCGTTTGCCGGGTCAGCAGCCTGAGCATTCGTTACACTTCAAGCTGACTCAGTTGCTTTCTGGTTGGTTGTGGGGGCATATGAGTGCGTTAATCTGGCCAATGAACAGAAAACGGGTGACCTCTACTGGTAGTTTTTTGCCCTTCTACTGACCTGCTTTTATTAACAAGTATAGCTTGACTCAGTGAATGCGATACAACAGAGCATCCACTAAGGCATTGCCGCGGACTATAGATAAGATATTGAACTTATTAAACCACTGGGATTGCAACCGTAGAGATAGAACAGGTCAGTTACGCAACTTTATTCACTCATGTTTCAGTTTATATTCATTAATTTCAATTTGAATTAATTAATACTGTTGGCAGCAATTGTGTTCAAGCATTACCATGATTATTTTCATGTTTTCTGTATCTGATATGGACTGAATTTATTACGATTTCCATACTTTAACAGGCTTCACGGTGTTATTATGCAATAAAGCAATAACTGGCATAGTACACATCAGTAAAGTTCCTCTACTCTCAATCCCAACAATCACCAGAGTTTTAGAGTTTGTTTAAAACTCTACACTAATGTTCTGATGGCAGCCATTTATCATTTCTTGGCCGGTTTAAAGTACCTTCCGTAATTCAACTATATTTCAAGAACTAATAGCTTCATTACCTTGAAACTTGCGTTATGCTGAAGATATTAACCGCACAAAGCAATCAAAGTTTGGTGATCCTACGTAAACTGTAAGTACAAAAAAAACTCACGTTTTATCGGTAACAATTTTTCATTTCTCGGTCTATTAGAAGTACCCTCTTTATTTTGGCAATATCTCAAGAAATAATAGACCAATCAAGTTGAAACTTTTGAAATATGCTAAAAGCATATACCACAGCAAGCGATCAAAAGTTCGTGATTCTAAATAAATCGGAAGTATAGAAGCACAAAAAGAATTAGCATTCTATCGGAAGCCGTTTTTTATTTCTTGTTTGGATAAAAACATTGTCAAAATTTTTGCTATACCTCAAGGAACGATAGTCCTATTGACTACAAACTTTGAAATTACACTAAAATCCTACATCACACAATGCCTGCAAAAATGTGTAATCTTTTGTAAACCGGAAGTTGTAAAACAAAATGAAAATATGAATTCGAGTTTACTCAGGCGTAGAATCAGACGGGAAAACATATTTTCGAGTTTATCTCAGGCCCAGGCTTCAAAGTGTTAAAAAAATGTCATCAATGTCAACAAATACTGACCAAGTTTAAGCACTCTCAAACATCCCCTTGTGCAATAAAACTGGAGATGAAGTATACTAGTTTTCTAAATACAAATGTAGTCACCATAGGCAAGCCGATGCTCATGTATAAACAAAAAATGATAACTCATCTGCACCAAAGCAAAATAATTGGGCTGTGGTTAAAATACTTGAAGGATACTTGGTGTTTTAAAGCTTAACAAACAGTGAAAGCCCACTCACAGCCAAGCAAACCTACATCAGATTTCACTCTTGGCAGTATCGAGCTGACCAAATCATGAAAAGAGACAACACTGAAGTTTATGCGCATCCTGGCACTATAAAGAGATGATTGGTGCAAAAATTTATTTTGAGGCGACAGAAGTCACAAGAAACAGATATTGAACAAGACCACAAAAAAGCAAATAAACTAATTAGACAAAAAACCACCAGTTTGGCAGGTACGCCATGAGGAGGTAAAATGTTTCTACTCTCTGATGAACGAACATTAACAATACACAACTATAATCCTGATAACTCTTATGTCTGCAGGCAACCTAGAGAGGAGTTTCTACCAGGGCTCATTATAACAGTAAAATATCCAACACCAGTTATGGCGTAGAGGTATACGATAGCAGATGAATTGAAAAACTAGAGATAGGCCAGAAAAAGATGGACATAGGAAAGCAGGTGAAGATGCTGAAAGAGAACATGATAGGATCTTTTTTCAGATAGTCAATGCTGGTTTTTCATATAGATAATGTGCTATTGTCCCCATTTGTATTTGGGGAAGGACTGGTACCAAATAAATGTTGAACTCAACAAATAAATGTTAAGCCTCTCATACGGTCTGCACAAAATCCAGAACTAAACTCAACCGGAAATCTATCAAATGTATTTAAATATTGCAAAGGATTATTTGTTAGCCATATACTTGGTGATAGCCGACATGGCTGCAAAAAAGAAAGCTTGCCCTTTTTAAACAAGAAAACATGCAAAATTTTATATTGTATGTTTTTTGCTGTGAACACTAAAAATGGGCTGATTTTTCTATACATACATATATGAAACAGTGCATATTCAACAATAAAAATGCGCAATCACCAATAATCCATCAAACAAAGAATTGGAATTTACAATTTTTTGGCATGAATTCAAGCCAAAATAAGTTATTAATGCATACATTGTATGAGATGTTACAACTATTGTGCCAAACCCGCTTTTACATGTAGCTTCAAATGCGGATTACAAGCAAATCGAAAAAAAACCAATTTACTATTTTAGACACTCTATAGCCTAGTTGAAATGTATCACACTGATTACAAGAATGCAAACTTAATGACACGCTATACGAATTCATCACAGTAGGCCTGTTGCTACCATGACTAAGACAATTTGGAGTTATTTACCCACAGCTTCAAGTTGTATCAAAGAAGACAACTCCTGTATTATTGATAGCACTCTTAGTTCTGATACACGTAGCATTTTTTGAGAACCACCAAAGACAGAAAATTGATCCATTTGGTTTTGTATACAGATCCAAGCTTTCCTATTTATAATATTAATATATCATGGTGGCAGCATACCCATTTTGTTTCTGGAAGTGATGCAAGAGTTTAGATCTAGGGACAAATGACCATTTCAGAAAATGGAGACGATTCATGCCATTTGAGGATTATTTGATAGCCATATATTTGGTGGCAACCATCATGGCTGTAAAAAAAAGCTTGTGTTTTTTAAACAAGGAAACATACAAGCACAAGAATTGTTTAAGAAATTGGATAATGCAATCAAGCAATCAAATAAATATGCAATGAGATAATTCATTAGATAGCCCCAGTGGAGCAGTTTGGCTAACTTAAAAATGATATGGAGTCCCGAAAAAAGTGATGCCAACCGACGGATTTTCCAAATATCATTTAGCCAAAAGTTCATAACTTTTTTACTAGTGAAGGGTGACCATATATGAAAGGCTTCTATAGTGCCCCAGAGAAATGAATAGAATTGCAAAGAAGATAGACAAACTGACAATTCGTATGAAAGGTATGTTGATACTTGGGGACATGCATGACAAGTATGACAATCGTTTGGAGTTAGACTGCAAGTGTGACAATAAATCTATCAAAATATTAATTCATCAAGTGTTGAGTTAATTGAACAAAAACACAAATAAGTGATCCTAAAAAATGCATGTACATGTAAGTCGCAAAGGAGTTGCCGCTACTCTATGCTAGGCATTGGCCCAAGAAATAGGCAGACAGGATGAAGAATGCAACTCGTGCATCACGGGTACACCAAAGCGACAGCAAAAATTTTACGACATTATGACATTTCCGCCACTCTCTGGTGTGAAGTAAACAAGGGTCATCAAAACATGGAGTATTTAATCATAATAGACTACTTCTCATTTTCTCAAGCATGTTTGAACGAGAATATCTAAATAAAACCACAACAAGAAAAGAATGAGAAATGTGTAGAAAACATTTACTAGACTTGGTATCTGATTTTGTATTAAATGGGGCTTCATTCATATCACTGGCTTTCCAAGACATACTGGCTTAAAGGTAAAGCAGAATCTGCAATAAATGTTCTCAAATGAATTATGAAGCGAGCAGAGGATCTATAATTGGTGTTGTTAAAACACAGAAACACTATCACTGCATGAGTGGCAACCTGAACATGGAGTGCATATTACAGAGACCCACCAGTTCTGCATCGTCGACATGCAACCATCAGTTCTCCGTAAACAATTTGCCAAAATTCGAAAAAGAAAGTATAAAATTAATGATTAAACCACTGGAGGTACAACAGATCAACCAAAGAACTTTTCAGAAACAGTAGTCTAACAAATCCTATGCAGAGCTGAATGAAGACCTTTCAGTATTATTATCCACTAAAATGGGATTGGTTTTAAGCAAACACCAGTGTAGATAGTCGACATTACTAATACAGCCCATCCATATACAATCAAAACGCATGTACCCAAAACTACAGTTGATCCTTAGCAGATAGACGAGACTTGCAGACGGCCCGTCCATTCCATTTTACAGAAGTTATCAACACTAAAAACATAACAGGCACCCTAATAAAATAAACAAAATACCGGCGATGTACGCGATGAACAAACTACGTGTTTAGCAAATACTCCACTGAACTGACAGCACATTATGAATCGACAAGATTTTTGATGCTAAGGGTATGTTGATGCTAACAAAAGTCTAGGTCATCATCAATTGTACTCTCTGTTGATAAACTCGGTGTTATTATTGAGTATTATAATATTCACAATTATATATTTCTATATCACACCTGACAAATTAGCTTCTATTGTGGTTTGTTCATTCCTCGCCCTCGCATTTTCAACTCAGACATTCCCTGGCTTAATAAATTTATATACCCACTTTATCCTCACCTTCAGTTATAATACTTACTCAATACTTACTCGATAGTAATAGTACACTTGTAATTAGCCACAGGGGCCTTGAGAAAGTGCCTCAGAAGTAAAACATTTGGTTAATACTCTGGTTAACCTAGATTCCAGCATTAGGCTGAGTTATGTTTCAGTCTGAGATTTAAGTCTTAAGTCTCTAATGGTTTCGGGTAAGAAACCGTTATGAAAGAGGCGAGTCACGGCATATATTGATGAGGTTGGCATATATTCATGTGTATACAACGACACAATTAAAAAACCAGCAAATTTAAAACAGTAATACTACGTCAAATGTGTTTTACCAACAGTATGCTTCAAAACAAACCTATGGTTACATCCCCTTTGAGAACAGTTTTGGTAAATTCCACAATCGCCCCAGGTTTTATCGTTGTCTTATTAGACTTGGACATAATTATTTCTCGGGATTTTCGAAGACCAATCAAGCAGACAGCACGCAATTGATGTTCGACAAATAATTTAATAAGAACCTTACATAGGTGCAGCTGATCACGGCTATATTTATCCGCTTGAGGTAGCGTCTAGTACCACGAGCAGACAACTCTTTTACATAGTGAAGCATCAGTGAACAGCATATTCCTTAAAACTACAAGACTTGCTTAGCTTAACCAAGTGATACTTTTTTGTCTTCAGTTAAGTACGTGATACACATATACTTATAGTTCACTTGCCACCGTCGGCAAATAATTCTGGTAAAAATATAGGGCTTCACAATGTCTTTGCTAAACATAAAGCAGAACACACCAAGCAGATATTACATTTTAAAACAATAAATAAAAGTGATAATTTTGTTATTTTATATATTTAATTTTATTTATTATTTAATATGACAAGAAACCAATTATAGGGTAGTACGAAATATCCAGTAGCGGAAATTCAAAATAACATCAAAGCTATAGAACATAAAACTACAGTATCAATAGTTTTCTGGCATCTGCCAAAAAGAAAACAGTAAGACTTTGAATCAATCATATAAAAGTAATTGTGTGGCACCATATTGAAGAAGTATCACAATTATACTAAAACACTGGCTGAAGTACCAGATAATATCTGATGTGCACAAATAAACTTCTACGCAAAATAGTTTAAAGCAACAAACTGCCGATGTTTCGGAAGTGTGTACACTGTGGCACTAAAGAAATAGAACATATGGACGTCTTTCAAGACCCTAAATTCCGTTGAAGTTGAGGGAGGTCTGCTGAGCTTGCCTCTCCACCACAAACGAATACTCAAACTACAAAATACAAAAACAATAACAAAAAACATATATGAATTGTATCATAGAGTACAGTAAAATTATGGTGTAGTGACAAGACACAAACAAACTATTTATATATGATCTGTAAGCAGTAATATCATTCAACTGTTTTACCAGCCTTCAATACCTAGAATAACCTGTCCTATAAATTTAGATATAAATAATAAATATAGGTATAGATAATCCTCATTTTGTGACATAAATTCACATTATGAATCTCTCGTTGTTATTCTTGTTATTCCGTCATTCATTAAAGAAGCCTTCTCTTCCAACTCTGGTTTTATATTTTTTTCAAAAATTTCCTTTATGCATATTTGACAATTTTTCCCATTTTTAATATACCATCATAACTCCAAGTCATCACAAGTGCACATAAGTTAGCAAAAGTGTGTCATCCTAGTGGTCATAAGTGAGCACTACCTGAATTACAGTTTGATAATGATATTTAGCAAGCATCAGCTGACGGGAGCTTGATGAATTTAACATAGTTTGTCACATAAGAAAAAGAAGATGAGATAACTCCCTCATAAGAAAGCTATAAGCTAATCATGATGAAACTAGCGTCATATTCTTGGACAGATAAAACTGCTATCATATTCATTGGTTATACTAGTATAAAATAGGAGTTAACCAAACTAATCTAGACTGGAACTATGTAAAACGACTTAGTAATACAAATAGATTAGAATAGAGGTATACTTAAATACGTAATCTATGAATAAAAGGCAGGTTAAACAAGTAACACAACTATACCAACATGGTTTTAGATGATGTAGAGCTAATGGTAGCCAGACATTGGCTGAAAAAACATTTGACAGATGTAAATTTGGCTAATGAACATTTGGTCTAATAGCAATTTGGCTTAGTGCATATTTAGCCCAATGGACATTTGACCGAATGGACATTTAGCTCAGTAGATATTTCTTGTTACAGACCATGGAAATTACACACGAATTTAATACACGAACGACATGAGGAGAAAGTTATTGCTTGATGGTCATGCCTACATTGTTGATAGGAGAGAAAACAGTGCAATTTACTTCCGCCTATACCGGAGAAATACAGGTGTTATGAAAAAGTAGATTCTTTTGAGAGCAATTGCTTACAATATTTATATACTTTTTTATTGATTTTTTCTACATTAAACTACAATAAACTTAAATATATTTAATTTTACACTTTTTTATTGAATTTCTTTTCAAGCATACAAGTTCATACAATATACTTATAAGTATTGGCTGTTGTTACCCTTCTTTGGCCAAACATCCTTCAGCTAAATGTAAATATGGCCAAATTTCCGTTAGGCGAAATGTCTGTTGGCCAAATGTACGTCTGCCAAATATCTGTCAACCAAAAGCCTGGTAACGAAACCAATTGGGCTACCTCATACAATATATGCCCAAACCTTGCCACATGAACCTCCATATAAAACATGACTGACTAGCAATTTAAATTAGACCTTACCCATTTTCTAAACAAGAATAAATCATAACAATAATAGAAATGACAAGAAGGGAAAGCAAGACTGCATAATACAACGAAAGTATTAATAGCCTATGCCTACCTCATTCATGATGTTCGCTCGTGACTTTATAGAGAATCCGCTCAAGTTAGTCTGCAAAAGAGAAATCTTGAAGATTTTAAACAAACCGTAAAACGAATTTAATCAGACAACTTAAAGCAGATATTGACGATGAGACCCGTTACAGCGTTAAACCAAATTTTTATTCTTACAATTCTCATTGGAGGAATAAACCAGCATCCACTTTCTGATATCTTTGCACAACCGAATTACGCTAAATCTGAGAGCTGAGTACCGGATCTATTTAAAGCAATGCCTAGTTCTTCACTAGCAATTACATCCCCCTTCTTAAATATAATCATAAACAATCTCGATATGCATAAATATAGAAGAGTGAACTACCACTTGATGTACCTCTCAAGATGTACCGTAAAACCTCTATTTGAATGTTACCTTTATTTGAATGCCGCCTCTAATAAAACACTACTATGAGGAAGGGATGAAAAACGCAGCGTCATTGTGTTCAAATAGAGGCTTTAGGGTATTTGGCTATTGTATACATTGACAAAATATAAAAGCTTACTGCATTTGTGGCAAACAGAATAAATGGACATGCAAAATAAATTTATACAAATTTTTCAACAATGGCTGTTCGATATAGCGGAGTTGCAATTAGCACACATAGAGCGACATGAATCCAGAACTTAGACATATGATGTTCTTTTAGTAAGGTGCCTATGCATATAACTGGCATATCATTTACTTATGTATATACTCTGTACACAACTAGCTTATTGATAAACTATGTATAAAATTACCTTATGTATACACTTTGTACATAACTATCACATGTATACACTTTGTACATAACTATCATACGTATACACTTTGTACATAACTATCATATGTATACACTTTGTACATAACTATCATATGTATACACTTTGTACATAACTATCATATGTATACACTTTGTACATAACTATCATACGTATACACTTTGTACATAACTATCATACGTATACACTTTGTACATAACTATCATATGTATACACTTTGTACATAACTATCATATGTATATACACTTTGTACATAACTAACATATATATACACTTTGTACATAACTATCATACGTATACACTTTGTACATAACTATCATATGTATACACTTTGTACATAACTATCATATGTATACACATTGCACATAACTTTCATATGTATACACTTTGTACATAACTATCATATGTATACACTTTGTACATAACTACCCTATATATACACTTTGTACATAACTATCATATATATATACATTTTGTACATAACTATCATATGTATACACTTTGTACATAACTTCCCAATGGATGAACTTTGTACATAACTATCCTATGTATACACTTTGTACATAACTACCCTATATATACACTTTGTACATAACTACCCTATATATACACTTTTTACATAACTACCCTATATATACACTTTGTACATAACTACCCTATATATACACTTTGTACATAACTACCCTATATATACACTTTGTACATAACTATCATATGTATACACTTTGTACATAACTACCCTATATATACACTTTGTACATAACTACCCTATATATACACTTTGTACTTAACTACCCTATATATACACTTTGTACATAACTACCCTATATATACACTTTGTACATAACTTCCCTATGTATGAACTTTGTACATAACTATCCTATGTATACACTTTGTACATAACTACCCTATATATACACTTTGTACATAACTACCCTATATATACACTTTGTACTTAACTATCCTATATATACACTTTGTACATAACTACCCTATATATACACTTTGTACATAACTTCCCTATGTATGAACTTTGTACATAACTATCCTATGTATACACTTTGTACATAACTACCCTATATATACACTTTGTACATAACTACCCTATATATACACTTTGTACATAACTACCCTATATATACACTTTGTACATAACTACCCTATATATACACTTTGTACATAACTACCCTATATATACACTTTGTACATAACTATCATATGTATACACTTTGTAAATAACTATCATATATAAACTTTGTACATAACTACTCTATATATACACTTTGTACATAACTACCCTATATATACACTTTGTACACAACTACCCTATATATACACTTTGTACATAACTACCCTATATACACACTTTGTACATAACTATCATATGTATGAGCTCTGTACGTAAAAGCTACAAGACTAACAATCGAGTAAGTTTATCAGCTTGACTAGGTAAAACCTTGCAACAAAGTTGCGCAAAGAACGATGAGACAGCGATACTGAAAAAACCAGAATGACTGAAAGATGAATAGAAAAGATACTATTTACTAAGATACTAAGTTTAAATAATAAAACAAAGAAAAAAAAATAAAGGAGATTAATGGAAGTAACACTAGTGTACAAAGTTAGTACAACAAACAAGACATGGCAGGCTTCTCATAGCATGAACTGCAATGTTTGATACGAGAATGGAAGCTCAGAAAGCTCACCTTATCAGAGCCGGTCGATACTAATCTAGGATGAATTTCAAAGGGAACTCCAGTCAGCGCTACAATGCACAAGGTTTAAACAATACAAATGAAAACCTTAAATGATACCGGCACTAAAAATAAAAGCATACATAGGTAAGAGCAAAGAAAGCAGTAGAATGTACGAATGCGCTGTAGAGTTAACAACAATACAGACTTACGATGCGATCGGGTGTGACTATCTTGCCTCACAGGAGCCACAGCAGTTGGAGCAGGGGCTACCAAGGTGGGAGCAGGAGCTACGGAAGTTTGGACTGGAGCGGGATGACCTTGCAAAGCAGAATTTACCGGGGTTTGTGCATATGGATTGTAACTCATCTGCATTGCTGGTGGCCTGTGGCAGAGAATCATATTAGACAAACTTGAATTTTACGGGACATGGCAAAATAAGGGCTACCACTTGATACTGACTAGACTTTAGTTGCAAACCAAACTGCTTGATAATGAGATGTAGATACCATTGCGAGCAAAATGTTGAAGTTAGAAGCAGCAAAAGGGTTACATGCAAAGACAAGTAAGCAATGAGTTAGCGGAATGCTAAAAAATGTGAGAATAACGACACGAGTCAAACGTCTTGATACAGCAGCGATGTAGCAACACGTAATTTTTTGGATAGCCCGCACCTAAAACGCCCGACGAACAAGGGCACAATTCATTATAACGATACTTTGTGCTGCAAAAAACCGCGATTTTACGATGGCAAGATGGAAATTAATTACAGCTTTTGCATTCTAATTCAGCTAAAAAGCTGCAACCTGGCTAGAAATATTTGGGCTATTCCCTGCAGCTGTAACTGAGCATCCCTACCAGTATATGTCAGGAAAAGAACGCACAATTTGTACATGCTTCATTCATTCCACAAAAATAAGTTTCACAGCATGAAAAAGAGCACAGAGTTTTGACCTCACAGAAAAATTTTGTAAAGTACTAATAGCCACAAATTTCATAGTACATGTACAGGTATATTTCATCTTGTTTTGAGCTCGTTTGTTCAGCGATAAAATATTGATGGAGAATGTTCCATTATCTTGAAGAAATTTTTTTTTATCAGTAAAGCATCTGCAAAAGTGATACAATTTTCCCTCTCATAAGTTATGAACGACCAAACAGTGCTAGAAACTATTTCAAAGTACAGGTCATTGAAATTAAAAGAAATGTTGTTCATTGAAGTGAGCGTGATGCTGCCTACCAAGTCGCAAAAAAAGTGATTTGCTCTTCGTTGTTGCAGTCGACAATCTTTCACATCAATGCATATGACATAAATGTAATTATTACAAACACCTTTAACTAAATAACAAAAAAAAATTTAATCGCAATTAATTTTCCGATGGAATACTCATGCCATGGTATAACATTTGTATGTGCTAGATTGCAATAAATTCTAAATTCCTGGGTGGCCAGGACTGTCTGATTTAGACTGACAGTATCATGGGCAGAAGGTACAAGGGTCCAGTATAGAAAGAGCAGACATAGGTTGGATAAACAAGTTGGATGGCTGTGACGCTATGCCACATTGTAACGCTTATCCAAGAGCATCAGCAGAAGAATGTAACGAAGAAACACCAAACTTGAGTGTGAATGCGGGTAAACAGCGAAGTTATGTCGATTCATCAGAAACACCACTACTACCACACAAACTCATATCAATAATGGAGGCAGAGTGAAGCGCAGCTGCTGGTGGCATGCTAAAAACAAAAGTGAGCTGAACACAAAAACTAGAACAAAACACAATTACCTCAAGCCTGTATATACGGTGTTCCTATTGCTATAGCTGCAATTTTGAACAATATTGCAATCCTCTGAATAGTAACAGCAAATCTTAAGTAAATGCTACACGAGCAGTGTATCAATTATAACAAATGTTGCCTTGTATAACGAGCCTGCATGACTGGTAATATAATGTTACTGTTAGTCTAAGAGAGCTAGAACAAATTATCGAAAATTGAAAGTGTTATACAGTAGTGTGCGAAATAAACTGGAACCCTTTGTAGCAAAACTAAAGTTATCATTTACGACATCGTTACTAATTGTGAGTTTAGTCAATAGCCAAAGATTATATATTAAACTAATCTTCATTTCGAAGATGTAACCCAACAGCTGTAAAAATGTTTTCGATCGATTATGTAGGCTAAATTCTGAACATTTCATTTTTTAGTGATTGTAGATAACAATCTCACAGTCCATGTGTATGAGTTGAAAGCAGCAGAATGTGAAAGTACTTATTTCAACTCATACACAGTACATATGTATGAGTTGAAAGCAGCAGAATGTGAAAGTACTTCTTTCAACCCATACACAGTCCATGTGTATGAGTTGAAAGCAGCAGAATGTAAAAGTACTTCTTTCAACTCATACACAGTGCATATGTATGAGTTGAAAGCAGCAGAATGTAAAAGTACTTCTTTCAACTCATACACAGTACATATGTATGAGTTGAAAGAAGCAAATACAAAGGTATGTGGTGTGATCATATTTGTACAGATTGTTACCTTCAACCACTAGAAAACTAAATGTTCAAAATTTAGCCTACATAATCCTTCAAAACACAATTCTTTAATTTATATTTATATTTGATTTTGATTAGATATTTGATATTTTGATTTGATATATTAGATTCCTTCATATATAATTCATGGCTATTAACTAAATTCACAATGAGTAAAAAGGTTGTAAAGGAAAATTTTTAGTTTTTTTGGTCGAAAGGTCCAGTTTATTTTTCACACTGCTGTATGATTGGCTGTGCATGGGCAAAAGGAAAGATACATTGTGCTACCGGTGAATGCACTAATAGATTGAAATAAAAGCATATTTTATAAATGAGATGAGAAAGCAGTTATTATCGAAATAAAGAAAACAGGATCAACAAGGTTGTTAGCGCGGAGACAGACCAGGTCAGTCTTTAACTTCACTAAACATACTTACAATTCTGGATTAATAGAAGGTTGACTGCTAAAGCAACATAAAAGCTTAAGATCATCTCAAGTTAAACCCCATCCCTATGCAAATACTATACATATTAGTATGATTGACTTCTGATGTCTGAGTCAATATGATTGACTTCTGATGTCTGAGTCAGTATGATTGACTTCTGATGTCTGAGTCAGTATGATTGACTTAAGATGTCAGAGTCAGTATGATTGACTTAAGATGTCTGAGTCAGTATGATTGACTTCTGATGTCTGAGTCAGTATGATTGACTTCTGATGACTGAATCAGTATGATTGACTTTTGATGTCTGAGTCAGTATGATTGACTTCTGATGTCTGAGTCAATATGATTGACATACATATGATTTCAGAAGTATATGATTTCAGAAGTAACCACATTAAAACAATGTATTACCCGAACATTAATATAATTCTTTTAAATAAGAGTTGTGAGAGAACTGTTGTGAGCTGACAACGCATGCAGGTATTATGGCAACAACAACAACATGCAAATAGTGCAAAAAAGTATTTCGAAGAAAAGGCAAACCCCGTCTGTAAAATATGGATAGAGGCAATACTACGGTAGATGCCAGAGAATTCTTAGTCCCACTCAAATCATGAAACTTGAGAGCTTTCATATTCCCTACTTTTACAAATACATGTACGTAATTGAGGGACAACACAAGGCTCTAATTGTGAGTCTCTGAAATTTATAGGAAAAATACCAATGTTCTAGCTTAGACTGGGGTACAAAATAACCTAGCCTGTTTCTGAGTTGCAGTTTCTTGCATACACATTTGCATTTTAGCCTTGGTCCTCGGTGATTTGCTGAGTTTTCTTTGGTGAAACGTTTGCCTATGTGTTTGTAAATGTATATAGCATACGTCTGCTATATATGCTAACATTTCATTGAGTTCATTTGCAGATTATTAATAGAGTAATACCTGTGTCAACCAAATATCATTAAAAAGACAATTCTAAGCCTATGGATCCACGTAAAACTAAACAAATGCTTATCAAGTACGAGTTTAACCTCTTTTTCTGATAATTTGTCATGCTCTACTCATCACGTGGTTCCACAGGTTACCCCGCTAGGTTACACACAAAGAATTTGAAAGTGTCAATAATTCTAAGCTAAAAACTAAAGCAATTTTTATCAGAAGCTATACAGTGAAAATTGGTGGCATAATGAAGGGATAATAAATTAGACTAATTAGAAACAGAAGCTCAGGCAGTGCAGAAATATGACACAAATCTTGAAAGAGTCTAAAAGCAGTCTTAGCTAATAATGCATTTTCACTCAAGTTTTGAAATTTTTGCTTGGTTTCTAAGGATGTTCCTAACCTTTATTAGAAAGCCCAAAGATCACAATAACATGAAACTGTGTCCAGCAAAAATATTCAGAATGATTAAATACTCAAATGCACTTAGTATATGTCTGGGGCATTCTTGTGCAACCATGAACTACTTACCTAGGTGGGATTGGCGGAGGAGCTGACTGATTAGACACCTTGCCCACTTTGAAACAAAGGGTGAGACCGTTTAGTTCCCTGCAAAATATGTCAGTTTTAACTTACATATATTTCTTATAACAGAAACATGTGGTTGGTTATCAATTGATTTCTGAACAAAAAATCTATATATTTTAATAAATGAAGTGAAGGAAGAGCTAGATTATATTATCTAGTTTAATATCTCGCTGCTTTCACATCTTAAATAGAATTCTATGTACACTAGACACAAATTCTAGGTACATTGTACCAACTAGAGATCGATATACAAAAACTCATGAGTGCAATGGACAATGCATACGATTATAATATTATGATTACGTTAATGAGTTTAAAACCAATATTGTTAAAATATTGTAGAAAATCTCATCCACACTCCTTATAAAGCTCGCTATTTTCCAGACTAAAGCATAGCATACCACCACAAATGGGGCAACACGAAATGAATAGTTGAAACAGACCCGACCAGAGTGTATCCTGGTTGAGCCTTTTTAAGCTTGCCATAAAAAACAATATCTGTTATGGCATCTGTGGCCTGAGTTCGGGCCACAAGTTTGGCACACAGCGTTTTCTTCCTCATAGCAGCATCTGATGTATCCTGGGTGAGGCTCAGGGCGCTGTAACCTAAACAACAGAGTACTGATATTAGCTTAACGCGCCTTCACAGGATGTTATATCCCATTTACTCTTGTTTAAGGACAAAAGTGATCTGGGTTTACGATAGCCTAACAAGAGATAATAAAAATGCAGAACACCCCAATTTTATTACTCTACCATGAATGCTAACTTAAAAAGAGTACTATGATTTTAAATGTACAAAAAGTCGGTAAAGCATTGTTAAAGTTGAGATATCCCAAAAATGAGAACGAATGGTGCAAACTGAAATGAGTAAAATGAGAATAATAGATTAAGAAAGTTGAGTAAAGATATTAATGTCTGAGCTTACCCACTGGTGGCTGCTCTTTATCGTCTACAATGGTCAAGTCTACTAACACATTGTTCAACGTTCCCTGAAATAAAATACTTAAAGAATTAACTATACAAGAACTTGTGAGAATGACAGAACATAATTTACGGTAGCCGACAAAAAAAATGAAGAGGGATTACTCCACCGATCAAAATAATAAATATAAATAGCCAATGCACCAGCCACATAACAATTCTCAGCTGACCAAACATTGAATAACGAGACAGAGTTTGTTACTGCTGACTGTTACAGTAGACCTATGTTCACAAACGAAAAGTTGAGATGGTTTGCATCTTGGAGTTGTTTTTTTTTTAAATTAAAACTTGAACTAACAATCTTAGAATTTCTACAAACTGTGAACAGCTTGTAGAAATTCTAATGCATATGTGAAACGCACATAGAGTGTGAAACGCACACAGAATGTGAAACACACGCCAACAATGTTGGATTTATATATAGAAAGTTAGTGAATCATGTGGCTGTCTTTATAGTGGCACAAGTTGCTAAACACTTACAAGTAACAAATTGTAGTTTTAGATTTTTAAATGGCATGCAAGACCCTGAACTCAGATGATAATATGACTCAATGACAATGTAATAAAACTTACACCTCCCAAAGGAAACACCCGAGTAATACAGAGATACCGCTTTACTTTTTTTCCAAACAGTTGGTCTTTCCAAAGATCGGCCTCTGATCGAGTGTCATCGCATGAGTCAATCTGCAACATACAGATGAGGCCAACAGAAGTCAATCTACTCGAGGGGGGAAAATACCAAGAATGAACTGTTTCCTTAAAAAAAGTTGAACTACCATGAATTGTTGAATGTTCTCATCCACAAAGGCGTTGATGAGGATATTCAACAAGTGCTTGAGTTACAAAAATAAAAACGCCAGTCCGTGTGACCAAATCAGAATAATGCATCAAGACAAAGAGGGTAAATAAAATAGTCTGTTATTGAAACATAGTTAAGGAAGCAATGGTTATTCTTCTACAAATACAGTAAAAATGAGAAAATTGTGATACACACATATGTTAAAAAACATTAGGCCTACCCCTTGTATGCCCTTATTAACCAAAATTTTGCGAAAGATTTTAAAATCTAACTACATTTTAAAAGTTTATTAAAAGCTGTAGTTTTATTGTAAGAGAAGCAAAAGAAGGGCTCTCGCAAAACGCAAGCAATCTTCCATAGAAGCGATGTGCATACTTTGGGAAAAAAAGGAGCAACTAAAAAAACTTTGTTAGAAATCGGGAGCAGAATCAGAGGGTGATCACAGACAAAAATCGTTAATCATAGAAATTCATTGTAACTTTCTAACCAACCATGGATACAAGACTGTCTAAAACCTCAAAACAGTAAACAACTTTTTTGTTTATGGTGGTTACTGTACAAAGCGTATTAAATGAGAAAACTATTGTACTAACTTTCTGTATTTTTAAGAATCCGACTTACAATGAAGGTAGAGCAATAAGGTGCATCTGACTATCTATTCTCACATATTTAGAATTTGACTAAAATCTATGCAATGAAGAACAACAGTTCATAAGGTTCGATAAGGTTTACTGATAAGGTTAGAGTCCAACTTTCTGCATTTTATCTTTGCAAAAAACCTTTTGCGGCAGTCTAGGTTAGCTGACTATACACAACCGAAGCACAGTTACCGTAAAACCTCCATTTAAAAGTCATGGTGCTGTATTTTTCAACCCTTCCCCATTTAGTGGCGTTTTATCAGAAGTGACGTACAAATAGAAGGTGGCACTGTATTTTTGACTAGCTTGTCAGAATTTTAGGAAGATAAATTTTCAACTCTTTTACGAGTGAAGTGATGCTAACGTCACCTATATTTTGCATTCCGCTTCAGGCAGAGCATTAATGTACATTAATAGCATAAATGCCATTAATAAACATTAATGGAGTCGGCCTCAGCATTTTACTAAACCGTTTTTCATATACATTGTATATAAGAGCGATGTATATGATATATATACTTATATAGTATCAGACTGAGTTAAACAAGGAACTATTTTGAGCAAAACATTAACCAGATATATTAATTACTTCAATGATGTCGCTTTCAAAGTTTTAAAGATCTATATAGCTGTGAAGTTTTTGAGTTAGAAAATGGACTTCGATACGCCATAACAATGGCTGCTATTACGTCGTACGGTGCTCCTGAAAAGTACTTTTATCGTTCCTCAAAATGGTTTAGTCTTCAGGCCAGATTGTAAACCCCATTATAGAACAATCAATTCAAGACAATTAATCAAATTTACAGTTTAATGACTTCAAATCAGAGTGTAGTTCTGATGATTTTGGTGATCGAACTTCTCAAGTACATCGTTACTAAAGCGATGACAACCACCAGAGCAACAACGAAAGAGTTAATTGTTATTGATGTAACAAAGTCATTACTATTACCATTGTGTGAACACTTTTTTACTAATGACATTCTATTATGAGTTCGTAAAGATCACAGAACGTCAAAGCGGCAGTCAAATAAAGGTGGCGTTCACCTAAAAAGTGGCACTTTATTTTTCAACCCTCCTCCTATAGTAGGGTGCATTAGAGGTGGCGTTCAAATAGTTTTACGGTAATTACAACAGTATTAGCCAAATCATCACAGCCTAAATTTATGTAGAATGTAGCAATCAGTGACTGCAGAACAAGTATGTAAACAAGCTTTTTTTGCGTAATAATTGTGGCAAAAGGAAATTAAACATTAAAGACCTAGTACTTCGCATTTTTCTAACTTATCCCATTTTCTGCTACATTGGTCCCACTGCTACTCATTGGTAAAAGATAAAATGATGACTAACATATACATACTGTATATGGCCAAACCCACCATGATATAACCCGCTGGACATGTTTGTTCCACAATACATAACCCTGTGATGGGCTGATTGTCTGTAGTCATTCTTGATTTGTATTATACAAGTGTCAAAAGCCTACAACAATTGAACAATAGTAAAAACATACAAACACAAATGACAAATCAGTGAGCAACATATAATTTAAAAATACATTATTACACATCAACTAAGACAAGAAAATACTTCATGCAAAAAGTTTTTCAGCGATCGCTAAACCTAACAAGCTATTGAATGATTATACCGTGAATAGGCGTTGAAATCTATAATCTTCAGCCTGTATTTTCAGGAACTATACATCTAAAGTGAACTAGTTAAAAACAGTCTTCAACGATCAATTTACAATTATTTTTTAACAATACAATACGTCAATGAAAAAGATATTGGCGGTTTATGACTCAGAGATTGATGATTTTCCGTCAACTAACTCTTGAACAACGAATAGCCTAGGAACTGATTTGCCTATATTGGTTAACGAACGCTCGGTCTGTAGACGTACTCGTCACACGCTCATAGGGTAAAATGTGTTCAGTACATGCATAGAGTTATCTCCCCCTAGAGTGATAACTGTGCATTCAACAACACGAGCGTTTCCGGTGCCAACAAGGAGCGTTTAGGCCACGCCCCTTTTTTGTGCTAGTCAATCGTAGTGATCGACAGAACAATAGCGTCAGCCATGAGAATGATCATGAATTTCTAGTTAAGACAGTAATTATTGCTCATATTAAAGAAATGATGATTATAGTTTATTACTCTAATATATGCTTATTATTTAAAGCAATTCAATACCTACATGCATTGGAAAGGCACTGAATAGATGGTGTTAAGTAAGTGAGTTAATGCAATCAGTTACTCCAATTAGTCTGGTGGCCACAGGGCCTTATCGTGTCAACAGGTGGCAGAAGATGGGGTCTATGGTAGCTTGACACTTTTAACATGTTTCTAATTTATTCATTATTAATTTAGTTTCCTACCGCTATTTTAGTTGATAAGCTAAGAGTAATTGGCCATTAAATGGTGAGTAGTTATACAAAAATAAATTTTTTCTTACGCCGTGTGCAGTCAGTCGGTCCAGCTAATCAGAGCCGTAGACCAAAATTTACGTCATGTTATAGTACGGGGGTATTAAATTACCCCGATATCAATTAGGTTTGTATTCAGTTTCCTGTCTCGCCGAGCGACCGTCGGCGTTTGTAGTAATGTTCGAAAACTTTAATTTACTAATTATACCGATTTCCAAAGCTAGCTGCCATGGATTACATCATTCAATATAATCAACTACCACATTCTAAGATAATAGGTTGTTCAACGCACTAACACGTTCAACACTGCATCTTTATGGCAAGTCTGATTCTACAAGTGAAGCCGACGTCAGATACATGTTGTTCTCATCAAGGACATCTTATGAAAAAAATCTTCCGCCAAGATGGTTCTCTCCGTCGGCATTTAATGAGGGTCAATTACTAAGCAGCAATACAGCAGTGGAAAATTCAACCATTAATGGTGCCCCTAGATCCCACAAACCATGTCTGGAGTAAAGACGATGATGAGATTTCTGGGCAACGCTTTCCTGATGAGCAAAGAGCTATTCCTAGGCAGCTTGTCCAATGGACCAGTTGCTCATGCAAACAAAGTTTGCACAAGTCTATGCGGCTGTGTAGAGTGCAGTAATGAAATGACTGACGAGATTGAGGATGGTAATCAATTAGATGGTGATGATGAGCTTTAAGATTATAATTATGTAATAGTTTTATTAAATACTTTGCAATATGCTTTCTAGAATCAATTAACAGTTTTTGATGTATCATGATAAACAGACTATGTACTTTGGTAAACATGCTATATAATAATCATACAAAGTACTAAGATACCCATACAGAGACATGATATTAATTAATCATCCAGAAAGTTGGTTGTCATCAAACATACTGCACCATACATTCCATCATACTGGTTACATTCAACATTTCAACCATACATGGTTTCAAAATACTGCATGGTTTTAACATGCTACTAGTACAATAAATCTAAAGCTAAGCCAGAGATTTCGCATATAAATGTCAGTTAAATAAAAAAGAAATAACATGTATCAACGCAAAGTACTAAGATAAGCATAATAAATACTTTATGCTTGTCACGTGCTGCCTAGCAATATAATAATTTCATTTAAAAGATTAAGTTTACATTAGATTCGTTAGTTAGACTGCGTCACAACTAGTGTATCCAATGAGGTATACAGTATAGCCTGTCAATCAGTAGTTGTACAGGTATCAATCTAACGAGTATGAAGAGGGTTTCTGGCAGATCAGTGGCTAAGGTGATGGCGAGAAATGTTTGTCATATCGAGTCCCTGGCGGCCGACTACAATGTAAAGAATCGCATCCATTACAGACAATGAGTTCAAAATACAAAATGATCATATAGACATATAAAAGCTGACATGCATTTATGGTGCAATATTTATCGATCATAACCTACCCAAAAAACGATCTATCAAAGCATGTAGCAATAAATTTGAAACTTGAAAATAGGAAGAGCTACAATACTGATTTGAACGTGTACGCAATGTGCATAGCCCTACATAAAAGTAATAGATGTACCCCCTTTAGCTTTAACCACAACAATACTTAGTTAACTCATACATCGCATACTTCTGTGAGGTAATAATTGATATGTGAGCGCTATAACAATACAATACAATTGATTAAAATACAACAAAATATGTATTACTATATATAATATCACACAACATAATGCCACATATCAATCCTATAACACAATTCAAATCAGTTCAATACAACATAATACAGCTATTATAATACAATAGAATATAGTGTAATAACACAATAATACAGTACTGATAACATGTAAGTTCTGCATGACACAATATAGTAACTTAAAACTAACCAAACCATCAGTTAAATAACAATCATACAGTTGCATGAAGGTACTACACTTTGTGTTGATATAGGTTTGACGCTTCAAAGAGCAATACAGTCTCCAATTTTGTAAATAGGCGAGCTAAGTCTTAACAAAAATCAGCAGAGGCATGCTATATTACAAATAGTCCAGTATTACTGGTTTATTAAAAAAATACCCAATCTAGGTATTCTATTTATGAAGCCCAATAATATAAGTAGCTTATAATGTTATGTAGTGCTACCGTCTTAGCCTAAAAATTAAACAAATTGAATTAAGCTATTGAGTGTATGAAACACTGAGTGTCTAAAGACAGAGCAACAATACCTACGACAGAGAGTAGTTTATTGTATAGTTTGTAACCAGTATGTAAAATCTGGACTGAGAAGTTTGACTTGAGAGTTTGATTCATTATAATCAACACCTATCACTCATTGATCCAACGGACTACAGTGAACAGTGAAGGAAACGCAAGATTTTCAATAAAGCAATGCATTTAATCTTTGATTAATTAATCATAAATATTAAGTAAATGAGTTTGCTATCATCTCACTTTGGTTTTTTTCAGAGGTTTGAGATTCTCTGCAACTTGAGAAGCTCTTAGTTATTTCGACTCACTAGCAATCTTCCTCAAGCATTCAGTGTGGCATTTACATACGACTAACACTGCGAGTTGCGATCTGACTGTTTGTAGATGGTGCTCTACATCTAATAAAAACTTTGGATTATCGCTTTTTTCCGTTAGTAAAGCTTTGTTGACTTCTTAGCACGTAAAACTTGATTATAATGAATTATGTAACCGATAATAGCTAGCTGTGGTAATCAATTTAAATAGAAGATACTAAATTTGCGACTACTAACCAACGTAGACGGCAGTTTCTAACACGGAACAGCGGAAACAGACTAAGGGCACAAATGTTATCGGTGAAAGCAAATACGCCCCGTATTAAACAAATGCATAGATTTATGTTTACCTAGCTGATTGGCTGATTTGGCTAATTGCGCATGGCGCAAGGGAAATCTCATTTATGTATTTCTACCCATCTTTTAATGGCAAATAATCACTGCTTGACAGGAATAATTCCGGTAGGTATAGTAAAAAAGTCATGAAATGCTTTATTCTATCCATTAAACCTAAGATTCGTTATACCCCATTGTCGTGCCACCTTGGCAAAAAAACGACACAAAAATGCCCTGTGGCCACCAGACTAAATGATATACAGCCCCCATACATGAGGGGCTGTATATCATTGGTTATTCATAGTCTCATAGATAAGATAGATAGTCATACTGGGGTTGTATTACATTGGTGTGATGGGAAGCTAATCGACTGCCATCAACTGAAAGTATTGACATTGTATGGTGATAGAGTGATTCATTGTCACCTCAGTTCACAAACAGCCCTTGCATGTAATATTAGATTTCAATACATATCAATCAAATACATAAACTAGCTTGAAGCAAAGATGTCCACTAGTTAGTGGACATCTTTGCTTGATGTAAGCAAGCAAAAAGTTTGAAAGTTAGAGTGGCAAATGTTGTTATATGTTAGATAAAAATAAATTATACTTAATTATACTAAATTATAATTATTTAAAAATAAAATAGACTTTTTATTACTTTATTTATTAAATAAAGTAATAAAAAAGTAGTTGTGAATTACTCTATTTATTAATTATTAAATTAAAATTAAATTAAATTATTATTAAATAAATTAATAAAAATTAGCTATGATTACAATAATTTTTCATTGTACATGTAATCATAGCTAAACAGATTGTATTTAGCATTACTTGCTAATTATTTTACATTTAAACACATTTGCAGTTTCATTTTTCTTAATTCATTTTAACAAAAAACTTCTTTCATGATATGAAGTTTAAAAGTTGCAGTTGTTTGAAAAAGCTTGAAAACATTTACCGTTGTTTTTATTTTCTCTCTTCTGTTCATTTATTTCAATTACACAAAACACTTTTCATAATATGTAGTTTGAAAGTTAAAGTGGTAAATGTTGTTATATGTTAAATAAAAATAAATTATACTTAATTCTACTAACTATAATTATATAAAAATAAAATAGACTTTGTTATTACCTTATTTATTAAATAATTTTTCATTGTAATCACAGCTAAACAGATTATATTTAGCCATTACTTGCTAATTATTTTACATTTAAACACATTTACAGTTTTATTTTTTTTCTTAATTTATTTCAACAAAACACTTCTTTCATGATATGAAATTTAAAAGTTGTAGTTGTTTGAAAAAGCTTGCAGACCTTTAGAGTTGTTTTCTTTTTCCTCTTAATTCATTTAAACTGCTTAAAAATATTTTCTCATGATATGAAGTTTAAAAGTTAGAATAGTAAATGTTATATAAAAATAAATGTTCTGTCCAAATACTTTTTTATTACTCGGGCAACACCGGGTAGTACAGCTCATAGTTGATGGCAGTTGATTAGCTTCCCATCACACCAATGTCATACAACCCCAGTATGACTATGTATGTTATCTATGAGTAACTGCTTGCATTACCTTCACTTTCATTCACTATCTATTCAGTGCCTTGGCAAGTCATGTAGGTATCAGGGATTACGTGTATGTCACAATTTCCATTTTCATAATTCATTTCCATATTATTTCCATTTCCATATTATTTCCATTTCCATAATTCATTTCCATGTTAATTCCATTTCCATAATTCATTTCCATATTATTTCCATTTCCATATTATATCCATTTCCATAATTCATTTCCATATTAATTCCATTTCCCTACTTCATTTCCATAGTATTTCCATTTCCATATTATATCCATTTCCATAATTCATTTCCATATTAATTCCATTTCCCTACTTCATGTCCATATTATTTCCATTTCCATAAAAGTTCCATAATTCATTTCCATATTAATTCCATTTCCATAATTCATTTCCATATTATTTCCATATTATTTTCATTTCCATAGCATTTCCATAATTCATTTCCATATTATTTCCATTTTCATACCATTTCCATACTTGTAAAATAAAATTTCTATATCCATTTCCCTAAAATTATGGAAATATTTATGTTTATGCAATGATATACAGCCCCCATTGGGCTGTATATCATTGGTTTATGGAAATGAAAAAGTAAACATTTCCATAATATGTTTAGCAATCCCTGGTAGGTATTGACTTGCTTTAAATAATAAGCATATATTAGAGTAATAAACTATAACCATCATTTCTTTAATATGAGCATTAATTACTATCTCAACTGGAAATTCATGATCCTTGTTTAACCCTTCTCATGGCTGATGTTATTGATCTAGTCAATCACTACGACTGACTAGCACAAAAAAGAGGCGTGGCCTAAATGCTCCTTGTTGGCACCGGAAACGCTCGTGTAGTTATCACTCTAGGGGGAGATAACTCTATGAGTACATGTATTGATAACCAAGAAAAAACGGCAGACAGAAATCTCGCGGGCGCAAAAATATTCATCCTAGATATAACCCAACTTTTTTAGGCAAACTCAATCATAGCGAAACCGATAGGAAGTAAGGGAATCGACAATACTAACACCAGCTGAACCCCTCGCTAAAATTAGTTGAGGAGTCATCTTTCCTGTTTAAAACGGACGCGTATCCACGATCAGGGGGTCAGGTATAATTGCAGTGGCTCAAAACCTGGTCAGTTTCTGGGTCGTTTTGTAGGGGTGGAGCTTAATCCGGAAATACAAAAGCTCTAAAGTTAGTCGAACCACTGCAAACGTTTAGTTGTTGAGAAATCGAGTAGTTATCGTTTTGTTTAACAAAATATCACGGAAGCATCTTTTCCAAGCAAATTTTTAATTACAAATATGAGTTCTTTTAGCAAAATAACATAGAGTATTTACATAGTTGTTTATCGTAGTTTTTTTTTGTTAAGAATAAATAGTAACACGCTCACAAAACGGAAAAAATCTTCTCAAAAATACACCATTAATTATTCTGTATTCGCTTATATTTGAAAAATAGTTATATATTTTTTTAATATGAATACATTTTTGTAAAGCAGTATTACATAAAATATTGACAAGTTACGATTATGTTCTGAACAAATAAAATGCACATTAAAACGGTTGTCCACTTTGTTACCATTCTGAGAGCCTAAAATGATTCTATTTTATTTCACTGTAAATATTAGTATTAGCATCTCGTTAGGCATTGATTGTAAAAATGAAGGCAACAGAAGACATCAGTTTCTTATCTTTACTGTATTTGCTGCAAGCACACACTTTTTTAACAACTAACTTTATATTACTACCAAGTCTCAACTGTAGCACATTTTGAAACAACGACAGTATGTAGCTACCTAAGGAACAACCATTTAATTGTGTATCTCAAATTTTATTTGAACTTGTTACTACAATGGTGCGCTGTCAGTAGCACCGCCAGGCCTAGGCTGTATCTCATCTGTTTGGTTCACAAAAAGTGTAGGAGAGGAGGCAAGGTAAAGCAAGTTTTTGTAGTCTGCAATGCAGGGCAGTTATAGTTTCGGACTAGACAGCCTGCCTGTGATCAGTAGTCCTCAGTAGTCAGAGTCGCTTACTGCTTGCAATTTGTCTTAAAAAATTAATTGAAATGCACTGCATATTCATATTGCTTCAAGACCTCAGTGGGTCATCATGTATTCATAACTGACTTTTTGTATTCATCATTTCATCTTCTATATAGGCCTACCTACAGGCCTCCCGTGCCTGTAGTCGGCAATCATGTCGGTAGGTTATCGAAGCCTCGATAGCTGAATGACATGATCGCTGACGACAGTCAACTTCTACGAGGAGCCTGAGGGCCTACCAAATATATTTTTAATTGCAGTGCATTTAAGCATTATGCCGCTCCTACTTGCCTCATTGTTAGACGAGGCTGAGCAAGCCATCAAAGCCCATGAAATCGAATATGGCAACAAGTTTTACACAAACCATGAGGACGGCATATTCAACAAGCATGAAAGACTTTGAAGGTAATCTCGTATCCTTAATGCACTTTTTCTCCACTGCCTAATTTGTGATCTTGTGTTGAAAATGAACATTTTATACCTCGGATATTTTAGTGTAACCTTGATTGTGAAGTGTAACCTTGATTGTAAAATGTAGTCCTATGCTTGGTTGTTGTGCAATAGAAGTACATGTCAATAGTAGCTTATATGTTTTTATGCTGCAGTTTTATGAAGCCCCTTTTGGTTTGTTTTTGTACCATGTGATCTATGACGTCACAGGCCCTACTTGAAGCAGAGTTGACACAATTTTCATCAGTTCACTAGCAACTCACACTGGATACACACCATCTACCTCTCAGCAATAAAGGATTACTCTCTATAGACACTCAACTCTTAAGCTTAATTTGACGAAGTGGATATTCGTGTATATACAGACATGCAGTGGATTACAATCAAGCTTATAGTGCAGCCTTGATTAGAAGATATACATGGGCTTCAGTGTACAAGCAGTGGCATGCAATTTAAATGACATTAAAAATCATTGTATATATTAATAACTACAATCAAGCAAGCAATAAATGTATCAAGCATCATATACATGCTGCAGTTAGTTCCCAATTGAGTGTTACCAATCAAGTAAGGCTAAAAACCTACAATGTCTTCAGCCAATGAATCTAAAAAATCTGTACCATGTTTCTTAATTTTAAAATTTTATCTGCTCTAATTTAGCAAGGTAAAGATATTTGGAGAGGTAAGAACGTCATTCATGACAGTCAAGGCTATTTATGTATGTATGGCGAAAAAAAAGAGTATGGCGAAGAAAAAGAGTATGGCTGCATGTACAGCCCTAAAAGACAGCAAACCCAGAAGGAAAAGTACAAAGAACAGCGGAGGGTAAGTTACCGGTACACCAAGAATATTTTACTCGGCCTATTATAAGGGATGTTTTTGGACAGCAAAACTCGGTCATTGTGTGTCCAATATATTTAGACAGGGCTATCCTTCCATGTCTTTGCAAATGCACAGATAGTATAGTATGGATTTTACATAGAGATGATAAATAACATTTATTACTTTTATGAATTTTAATTTGTCTTATTTCTGAAATAGCTATCTTGTAACAAAAGCATGTGTGCACATTTATATTCTTGTAAGCTAAAATCAGAGAATGCAGTAAATCTAAGTCTACACTACTGTGAGGGTTGCGACATGCCTAAGCTGTATTCGATACTTTGCTTTCGGTCTCACAGTACATCAAAGTTCAAAAACATTTTCTCTTATTTTAATTTATCTACACTCTCATAGAAATTTGGTAGAATTGCAAAGAAACAAGGACTTGATTGGAATCCTCAGATACCATATCCTTGACCCAATAGCCAGTGAAGTTTACGGCAATCTGTCTCATTTTTCTTGAGAATTTCTCATCCCGAGGCCTCACACATGCGCCAGATAGTATTATATCGCAGTTCACACCTTTGGTTAAACTTGGACGTAATATTTTATTTTACATTTAATATTTCACACCTAAAATATGCAAAAACAATCATTAAAAGTAAGATAAAATGAATGCTTATTTTGGAGCCCTGGCAACAAGGCCTTTGTTTGGACTCTTTTGCCTATTTGAATTTAGTTAGATTGTGCCCACAAATATAAATATGCTATACATGTGCATAAATTCATATATGTTGTCACATGGTGTCGATATACATAATTTGCGTATTGTTTATATTTTTAGTCACAGAATCCAACAAAGAGACCGCATCCTCAAGACAATACATCTGATAGTAACACGGAGGTACTCACTCACATAACCAGCAATAAAATTTTAGGCAAATCGTGCAATATTAATTATGGTTAAATGTGGAATTTCATTGGTAGGCAGATCTTCAAGCCATTTATAGCCCTAGATTAGTAGCTAGAACAACATGAAGTTATAGTAGGATAATGCAGAAGAACTCCTTGTGTAGGCAGGATTAGGTTTTAGAAACAAATTATTTGCTGCCAACTGCGATATTTGTTAAGTTGCCTGTTCACACCCAGCCAAACGTTCAATGCCTCGAGCATTCTGATTTATAGCTCAAGATAAGGAGGAAACGCAGTGCTTGCTCAGGACGGGTAGGAGTAAGAGCAGAGGCTATGCGAGCTTCCATAGATGTGGGGAGCATCTACAAAACGCCACAAACGACAGCATTATAGATGTAACTGAGACACCTGATGTTACTTTCATACCCCACAGTCCGGTGAGTAATATTCAGTAACTCAGTTTTAAAATTAAAACCCTGTTGCATGATGCTTTCGTGTCACTTTAGTGTAAGTGCTCAGTGTCTGAATTGGAGAGAGTTGTGCAGCGATGCTCCCAAATCTCTGATTTCAGATTTGTAAAGCATATCAAATCGCTGGCATGCGTTTTGCTCCAAATCAAATCACTTAGAAGGGTGACAACTCAGCTTTGAAAAAAAATGAAATTAAAACCATCATCCACTATGTAATTGATGGTTTTATTTGATTTAATTTACAAGCTGGGCAATCCATTTTATGGTGCTTTGATGCCAATCTCATGATTGGTGATTTGATGTGATTTGCATATCTCTAATCGGGATTTGGGAGCATCTCTGGAGTTGTTATCAACTCTTTGAGAAGTTGATAACAAGGTGCCACAACACCATCCGATTCGTTGACTGAGTACTTGGACTAATGTCGTTGTTGTCTTCTACAAGTCAACTCTATGGGCTAAGTCGGTTGAGCAGTGTAGGATTGGAGAAGATATATGAAGCCAGGAAATAATTGTGAAATAAAACTATTGTAAAAACAGTAATAAAGTCAGGAACTAGCAAAAGCAGATTTGCCCGGTTCTTTCAGATCGCCAAATTAACTTTCAGCTAATCACAATGTCCAATGTAACTTTCCAATCTACTTCATTAAATTAACACATAATATTCCTGTCAAAGTCAAAAATCACCTCAAAACAATGCCACTTAAATACTGCATTCACAGTACTTTACAAGTTCAAGGGGATGTAAATACACATGCTATGATTGTCTTTATTCTAGATCAAGGATCTCCAAGAGGAGTTTGCAGGGAGTAAGAAATGACAGAGGAAAAATGCTTCCTGAGTCCTGAGGCTTTATAACACATGCAATATCTAGATAGGCATAGAACAAGTTTGTTCCCTATAGCTGTGGGTGAACTGGCAATGAAGGGAGGGCACGCCAGAGGGCATCTGGCGTGCCCTCCACCTCATTGCCAGTTCATCTGCAGCCATAGAGAACAAACTTGTTCTAGATAGGAATACTTTTATATGCAAAAACTTGAACTGTTTCAGCTAGGTACTGTGCTCAATTTTGAGTGAATATATTGATCCAATTAAAACATACCTGCATACAAACAACATTCAGGACTTTCATCACTGATTTTTTTTAAATAACCCAGACTTATATTCACTTATTTTCACATATCTACATGTAGTATATGTGGCCCTTTTCTACTGTGTTATTCTGTTCTCATTTGTGCTTGTTAAAGGCCTTTTATGGCTTTGGTGCTGATGTGGTAGTAATTAAGTTATGCGCAACATTTTCTTTTTATATCTAATAAAGTAAAATTATTAAACTTAACAATTTATCATGATAGATTCGTCTGATAACTGAAACAACCTACTTACTATCATTGTTCCAGTGGTCCATCACCAGACATTTTGTCATTGCGCATCGACTTTTCAAACAATGTTTGCTGTATAACGTCAGCAATGCCAATAGATATACATCATGCTAAAGGTTTTGTGTGCTGCCCTCTGATTTTCCAGAATTGGCTACATTGTGCTTGTGGAGGTAATGGGAAAGCTGCTAACAATGATGCACAACAATTGCCACATGCATTATTTATATTGGAGCAAGAAAATACATCATCATGCCAACAGTAAGAAAATATTTTTTGCCCAACAAATCAAGAAAACTTTTTGGTCACACAATGCTGTACATAAATAATAAATATATAAGCAAATTGACAAATCAATACCTACAAAGTGTGGTCATGTTCAAAATCTAAATAAAGTTAGTTGTTGGAGAAGTCGGTGTTTGCAGTAAAGATACGATAGACTAATGTCTTCTGTTGCCTTTTCACGATCTTTGTCTTATGATACGCTAACATAAACAGTTACACTAAAATGAAATAGAATCTTCTTTAGCTCTCAGAATGGTAGCAAAGTAGACAATTGTTTCAATGTGCATTTTATTTGGTTAGAACATAATCACAAATATTCAATAACTTATGTAATACCACGTTACATACATGTAAGTGCAATCATATTACAACGTATGTAAAATATTTTTCATACACACCGTATAAACAAATACAGAATAATTAATGACGTATTTTTGAGAAGATTTTTTTCTGTTTCGTGAGCATGTTACTATTTCCAATGATATACAGCCCTGTATATCATTGCTTATGTATGAATCTGTATATCATTGCTATTTCGTCTTAACACGACAAAACTACGGTAAACAACTATGTGAATACGTTATGCTAGTTTGATGAAAGATCTCATATTTTTGATTAAAGATTTGTCTAAAACGATGTTTATGCTTTATTTTGTTACAAAAAATAAAAAGATTACAGACTCAATTTCTAACCGACTAAACATTGGCACTTGCTTAAAACCTCGTCGCTTAGTGCCGACAAAACATTTGCATTTCCGGATTAAGCTCCACCTCTACAAAACGACCCAGAAACTGACCAGGTTTTGAGCCACTGCAATTATACCTGACCCGATCAGGGGCGTTATCATACAGAATTAAGAGTTGTGATTGGATGATTGATTGGTCTTCCCAAACGCGAGAACGCGTGCGATCGAAGCTCGCGGATGAGGGGTTTCTTTTTGCGAGTGTGAAATTTTAGTTATCTACATACAAATGCAATCGCTCACACATGACGATTCGTAGCTAGCTGGCAGATCTTTATGGAATTTAAAGGCCGGTTAAACAATTTGTTTAGTTGCTTCTTTTCATAAAGGTATTTATCTTATTCTTTCATTATTATTATTAAAAATTTTATAGAATGTTTGGACAACAGGCCTTTAACTAATAAAAGAAAGTTAAAGGCGTAAAAGTTCTGAATTTATTTGATTAGTGGGTTTATACAGTATTTTTCAATTGTTTAAAAATACAGCTTTATATATGTCTAAGTCAATATTTGAAGATGGTTTTTAAACAATCTGTATCGCATAAAGCACCGGGCATATTGTTATATTGGTATTTAAGGATTTGACTCACTAAATATCTCTATACAACAATATGATAGATATGGGCAATTAACTCAGAGGTGCCATTCAACGTTTAGGCATATTGTGCAAATATTTTAGGTATGTCTATTGCTGTGTAAACTGAATTCTCAAAATATCGAAATTAAAAAACTTGTGATCAAAGTTTTATAGACGTTCAAATATAAACCAGACATGCCTTACGAGCTTGGGCATCTAATTTTTATTTTAATAAATGATTGTATGGTGGTTATGTTTTTATTTTAGTTGTGAGCAAATCCTTTGTTGCAATTTTACTAATACATACAAAAGCATATAAAGCTGCGTAGGCCTACAGTCTTATATCACTTTTTTATTGTTGAAGCAGTTTGACCTGGCTTGCTCTTGAAAGGCTGCATAAAGTTTGAGACAAACAAACCCATATGTTGAGTTTGCTATGAGCGCATATTAAATTTTAGTATAGACACTATTGGTAAGGGTCATACCTGCCAACTCTCACGCATTGGGCGTGAGACTCACGCAATCACCCCAAAGAAAAAATGAAAATGCGTGAGGTTTTTGCCCCAACTTCCATAATTTTATATCTACTATCATTGATACATCAATTGCCCCAAAACAAAATCTCACGCATTGCCCCACTCTTGGGTTGGCAGGTCTGGTAAGGGTTGAAAAATATCTTGAGCTTATACTACATGTAGGCGAGTAGTCGCAATTCAAAGCTACTTAAGTTACTTTATTATTGCAAACTTTTTAGGTATGATCTGCTACAACTGTTTAAACTTTCACAAATTATACTGTTATATTTTTATTGCGTTGATTTGTTGATTTATACTAAATTTAGACAACTATATGACATAATTAACCAGAAACAAATAAAATGTAGACCTATAAAATTGGTAATTCTCAATCGCTAACGACCAGACCACACCAGAAGTTTCTATGTTATTTTTATTGAACAGAAGTACAGTGAATTGTTAGGTACAACTCAGTCATTTATGCAAAGGCTGTACTATTGGAACCATCTTTTGTCTCTGTAACAACATCATCACAGACGTAATATTGATATTAGACTTCTTATGTATGGGTCGAGCCGACGGCGATTAAACTGCAAACCCCCATACAAATGGGAAGAATGAATTGGACACTCTTACAGAACCTAAAACAACATTTGTAAAATCACTATGCTATACAAGTGATGTGGTATGGCGGCATCTAGAGGGCGAGGATGGACAGACCCATCCGTTGGCCAGCCGCTGCAACAAGATGGAGATGCTAGCATGTCTCGACCCGTTCTTGTTCACTGGATACCAAATCCTTCTGGTCACGATAATGAATCTGGTCCAGCAAAATCTAGAAATCACTTCGACATTCGCACACAGCTCTATGGAACACAATCACAACGACAGACACTTTGACTGACTGCGAGAGAGGGAGGGTCGGAGAGAGGGAGGTAAGAGAAATAGAGAAGGAGGCAAAAGAAGGAGGCAAGAGCAAGAGGCAAAAGAAGGAGAGAGGGAGGCAATAGAAGGAGGCAAGAAAGGGAGACAGGGAGAGGTTCCCCAGTTTATGAGCCTTTTACTAAATGAAAGAATGTTCTTTGCAGTCTGAGAGAGGTGTGCAGGTTGGAAGCAATAGCCAAACACTTTCATAATCGGCGTAAGGAGTCATTAAACCTGCCTTTGATTTTAAACCAAACTCAGCCCCTTCTAACTCCTTGCATTTTGGATAAGCCTGCCTGTGGTCACATCAGGCTAATTTGAAGAAACATGCTGTACACTCCATCTTAATAGTCATATTAATATTTTAAAAACATTGACTCAAGTGAGAGTCCTAGTGACTGTACATTGCCAGAGTATAGTTTCTCATATTTATATGTATGCTCTTGTTGTTCCAGGTGCTCATAGATTTATGTGTTTGGCAACACACTGTGTATGGTTTACTAAACCTAAGAATTACTAGCACATGTATTCATATTCTTTCAAACACCTTTTTCACCCTTCCACCCTACATTCTATTGTGTAACAATCATTGGAGCAATTATCAAGATTTAAAAAAAATTGTTGTCGATATAAATCTTTGAATTAGTTTCTTTAGCAATGTTAGACCACTCACTAAAATCATTAAATGAAGTCATAGCATGAAATTATTGCCAATAAAGTTCTGTACAATAGAGGTAAACTAAATGTAACATGTTTCATATTTAGCTAATGAAGATGTGGTGTCCCAAGATCCTTATCTTTTCTACAACATCAATGAAAATTTACTGCTTCCCTGTAACACTGATTGAAAAATAATTACATGTACGTGGGAGGGTTGTTTACACCACAGTTTTCATCTAAATGCAAGACACCATTTTAAAAACTGCAAAATATGAATGACACCATCATACTGTTTTCTTTTCCAAGTGTTCACTACTTGTTCTGTAAACAAGTGTCTCTGCACTATGGACAATAAGAGTGGTTTGATGAATGAAAATGATGACTATTCAATACTCAGAACAGTAAGTGCTACAGTATTATTATTAGTATTGCTATAATATGTATTGTTATTTAGCAAATGTTTAACCAACTCAAAGTACAACGCAAGTTTTAGTTTTTTTTTTTTTAATTTACTCTATTAGTATCATAATTTACGTTGCTAGCATTAAATTATCACATTTATATAGCTACTAGCGCAATGCCCGGCGTTGCACGGATATAGAAGACAGCTTATAAAACAGTGGCAGGTTATGTAATGGCCTGCCATTAGCATGGCACATTGCCGATGGCTAATTTGACTATGCTAGTTATCTACGACTCTTACTAATAATAGCCTTGAGAGCAAGCATCAAATGACGTTGCACCGTAACGGAGAGCGACAGGGTATTTTCGACAGGGTATATCAACATATATCGCCCAATGAATCTATCAATCTTGCGTAGCTTAATTGGTAAGATATCTGCCTGGCGAATGGGAGATTCCGCGATCAAATCTTCTGCGATACGGGTTCTTTATTCTGATTTTTTAATAGCTATAGCTGGACTAACCAAAGTACAGAATCACAGAATAACAGACCCACAAACTTTGAGGTTAATATATATATATATATATATATATATATATATATATATATATATATATATATATATACTAGCTGGATGACCGGCATTACACGGCAAATAAAAAATAAATTTTCTACAGAAAATTTATTTTTACTCAACATGAACAACGATTACTATTCTAACTTTTAAAGGAATTTGTTTTGTTCTGTGTATGTACTGTGTTTTTATTTGTGTGCTGTGTTTATTTTTGTGGACTGCGTCTATCTCTGTGTAACTCATACTATACTGGCTTCAGTGCCTGCTACTGCGGATCTATACTGATTGCAATAGTCCTGTTGGCCATGTGAGTTCGAACATTTCTATTCATGTCTGGGCACACCTAACGCTAATTGCAGTGGTAAGCTCGAAGTCATAAATTATTGGCATGTGTAACAAGTATGTACTCAATTTATCCCATAGTGATAGCCAATTGGACAGCGTAGTGCATAGGATAAATGTCTATCTGAAGAACTGGAGGTTCTGATTTCAAATCAAGTATGCAGCAGATTTTTTTATTTCTAAAACCTGATTGCTATAACTGGACATGCGGACACACCGACAAACATCGATACCTATATAGACTAGCTAAATGCTCGGCGTTGCCGGGTATTAAAAACATTTGAGCTCAAAAAATGTCTTTTTTTAATGTATGCAACATTTACCATTCTAACTATTAAACAGCATATCATGAAAAAAAAGTTTTATGCAGCTCAAATAAATTTACATAGAAATAAACAACTGTAAAGGAGTTTGTTTAAGTGTGAAATAAATAGCAAGTAACAACTACATGTACAGTGTAATGGCTGGATAGTCTGTTCAACTACATGTACAGTGTAATGGCTAGATAGTCTGTTCAACTACATGTACAGTGTAATGGCTAGATAGTCTGTTCAACTACATGTACAGTGTAATGGCTAGATAGTCTGTTCAACTACATGTACAGTGTAATGGCTAGATAGTCTGTTCAACTACATGTACAGTGTAATGGCTAGATAGTCTGTTCAACTACATGTACAGTGTAATGGCTAGATAGTCTGTTCAACTACATGTACAGTGTAATGGCTAGATAGTCTGTTCAACTACATGTACAGTGTAATGGCTAGATAGTCTGTTCAACTACATGTACAGTGATTTTGATGAAAAATGATAGTTTACTGATACAATTAATACGAACAGAAAAAATAAAGTAAAAATCAGGAATATGTTGAATTAAATAATAACACTGATTACATAGAAGTGTGTGTGTAAAAAGGTTACTGTTGCAGTAGAAGCTATCCATCAAAATTTTAAATACAACAACACTGTACCTCTTGATACTGGTAAAAATGTAAAAAAGAGATATTGCTTCATAGGATTGCCTTTAGGAAGAACCGCAAATTGAAGGAGTGTAATGGCACATTTGAAACTGAAACGTCACATTTGAAAATGAAAAATTAACAACTAGGTAATGGTTATAAGGCTTTTAAAAACTTTGCAAAAGAAAACAAACAAAAAAGGTAATATTTAGTAATAATATAAAGTGCATATTTATCTTGTAACCTGCATTCGCGATAAAGATAGATAAGAAAATTGATGATAAAGAGATTGTAGTGTAATAGAGGCGCTTTGTCAGTAGACTGAGGTTCTGAGTTCAAATCTTGTGTGATGCAGATGTTTTATTCTTAGCTTTTAATTTCTCTAACTGGACACACGACAGATAGACCAACAGACAAATGACAGAGACTCATATTTTTATATATATAGATAAGAATAAACAATAAGTTATGGGATTGTTATACGGCATGGGAATGTCTGAAATTCTGATACTCATAGCACTTGCTAGCATATGTCTATTCGCTGTCATAACTTCTTTACAGGTAACCATACGATATGTAATTAGCTAATGACCACTTGGTGCACCTTGCATTTGACTCAAATACTCATATAACTGACCTACCTCTTACTCCACCTAATCAATTTGGACACATATTTTGAGTTCATCAGCTCAGTGATGCCGACAGTAAACTGTACAAGAAGTCAATATATATGTAGCTTCTAGTATGGCTCCTACAATACAACATTATCCCTGTTCTACTCATTTTCTTTTCTCATCCCGCTACAGGTGTCTACCACAGCTATATTAATTACACTAATAGCTACATTCATATAATTTATTGGTTAGTCGGTCAAGATGTTTCATAATGACTTTATTTATCACATCTTTGGAATCAGATGGCTCTTTGACTAGTAAATCTCCTGCTGTTTGAAATTAGGATGAGGGGGTTATTTAGCCTTGGTTCTATGATGGTCGCATTAGAGCGGGAAAGATGACCAGTTTTATAGGTATTACAATGTAGCCATATGGAGTAGACGTCTATGGGTTTATATTATCCTTGTAAAAAACTGTGGCTCAGATGATACAATACTCGTTCTATCTGTTTTGGGCCTGTGGCTGGCAGTCTGTTTACATCATTGGGTGTTTTAAAAAGCTTTGGTTTGGTTTGTTAAAGTTAAACTTTACATTCCTAGGAGAACCACACACAAGAAAATCTTCTTAAGGTTATCCATCAATTTGATATAACTAAGCTAAACCGGGCATATTTTTCAAAGGTTTTTCATGGCATGTATTAATAAAATCTGTCATAGTTATGGAATGACCCAGATGTTATCCACAAAATCTTTTCGATCTTTCACCATTTAAAATATTTTTAATTTGTTGTAAAAGATCTATAAACTCAATAACAAATATGCAAGAAGGTGTTTTTCATATAATCCTAGCACCCTGGCAGCTCAGTATGCCATGAGAGATCATCAGGTTTGTCAATACAGCACAGAGAATATGTATGGGCACAATAAAACAGAGAGAATAAGTATGCACACAATAAAGCACAGAGAATAAGTATGCGTACAATAAAGTACAGAGAATAAGTATGCGTACAATAAAGCAGAGAGAATAAGTATGCACACAATAAAGTAGAGAGAATAAATATGCGTACAATAAAGCACAGAGAATAAGGATGCATATAATAAAGCACAGAGAATAAGTATGCGTACAATAAAGCACAGAGAATAAGTATGCGTACAATTTCTCTACAACCATTAAAACTGCAGGTGGTAGCATGCTTGGCAGCCAAGTCGCTATAGCCTACCCAGCACAACTTGCATTTTACTATATGCATACAAGATTTACAGTTGTAAAATTAGTATCAAATTTTTCCGTGTTAACCTTCTTTGAATGGTTTAAATACTGATCAACCTTTTTCTGAGGCTTTTTGAATTACATGTGTTATTGCAATCAGATTTTATAGGCGGAACAAGGAATTTTTAAAAATGATTTTATTCTGTAAAATACTGGAATACTGTATACTAGCAAGAACGTGAGAGATAAAACTTATATCAATAAACACGGCTTCCGTTGTTCTTACTTACTGACTGAGTGATTTAGAGAAGCAGCGGCTAGTAGCCATACATCGGCACAATTCACTAGGGATTATCACACAATGGCTCATTCTTTATACTTGCTGACTCAATTGTAGCCAGAATTGTAACCATTTGTACCTGCTATTCATCCCATGATAGAGAAACTGAAGGCATGCTAATATAGGCCTACTATAGAACTATCAAGTATTTATAGTCAGAACTATCTTCTGTTACATTATCTCTCTATCTATTGAATAAGCTTGTAATGCAATTACTGCAAGAGACTAGATGTAGTATTATCTGGCTGAAAATAAAATTTTACTTTAAATTCTAGTAGCTAAATTAGTGAATTCAACTTCTGGTAGCTAAGGTTCAATTACACTTAATTATAGTCAATCTTGGAATAATTGAAATTTAATTTAATTTCACGTACATTAAATTAGCTAGGATAAATTTAATGTATTAAATATGTTGCCTGTTATTTTTTATTGCGAAAACCAATGACTGCACATTCATTTATCCAAACACTATTATCATATCAGGACCTTATAAAAAATAATATCAGGACCTTTGTAAAGGGAGTGGCAGACCATTGCAGCCATTCCTTACTAATTTACATCTTTACCTTATCCAAGTTATTTAACAAAGTGTAAGACACGATTGATTTTCATGATTGATGCAACTTTGTGTCATTTATAGCGGCTGCCATAAGAAGAGTGCTTTTTCACATGGCTGTTTTTTGTTATAAGCTACTAGCCACAAATTGTGTCTGGCAAATTTCTGATATATCGGTACATCTACTGTACTCCCTTTTTTTCTGACGAAGAGAGAGTTCTGCTAAGATAGATGGTTGATCAAGGCAAAGGCTGACCAAGCATGTTTTTAAGTCAGAATTGTAGGCTATGGAAAATACTTGTCTGAACTGAGATTTCAACATGAGACATTAAGTTTAATAACAATTAATGTAACCTGACACTATGGCTGCAGCGGTGTAAAGACAGATCATAATCTACTGTATATATTCCTATAACAGCGACGCTAATTAAGTGTGTATAATAAGTGTGTACTATTTTGCTGCCCCATGCGGGTTATGCACTAGCCACTGTCATATTGAGCCCATATGAGTTTCTGAATGGCTAGCTATACAGACTTCTTACACAAAACAGCACGAGGGTTACAGATAATGAATTCTATTCATGAGCTCTCTAGCCATCATCTTCCTTAATTAACTCTGTCTTCTTGTACTCTTCTATGCACTGTTCTGGCGTCAATCAGGTATTTCATCGCCATCTCCTAATGAATTTAGTTGCGCAACGTTTTACAATGCACAGCTAGTATCCTGCAGAACCCGAAGCGCTGCTCAAAGGAATTCAAACAAAACAGATGTGATCTTTGAACAAAATATCATTAAACGTGTGTCTGTAAATGAATGCCCCCCCAATGCTTAAAGGCTCGCACATACTGTATCTCGGTAAGTCAAGGTTGTTTTCTTGGAGGTTATTCGTAAACTGTGTGCACTGTATACCGATGTAGTCACCGAGGCAGTGCAGATATGTCGGAAAACATTACGGCTCGCATGTGAACTACTTCGGTCATGGTGGTTAGCTGTCGCAGATAGCTTGATCTATACTTTCCTTCGTGATAGTTGCTGCAGGACTAGTATTTTTCATCGGTTTAGAGATTGCATTGAATAATGATACTTATGCTGCAGACTATTCGCTGATGTTAATGCAGATAGTTTTGCTATAGTGTGAACAATGTTATTACAGACGATCACTGATATACTGAGGGATTACATTTTATTTTTTTTTATTAAATTTTTTTATTAAATTCTAATAGCTAAGTTAATGAATTCGTCTTTTTTAGCTAAAGTTCAATTACGTGTAGTTGCAGTCAACCTTGGAATAATTGAAATTAAATTTAATTTCATTTACATTAAATTAGTTGTCATAAAATTACAATAATAAATCTGTTATTTTTATTTGCACATTCGTTTATCCAAACATTATATCAGGACCATTGTAAAGGGAGTGGCAGACCATTGCGGCCATTTTTCACAAATTTATCAGTGCCGATATACAGCGATACAGTGTGTACCAACCAACCTTTCCATACAAACATAGAGTTGTCTTACTCTGTATAAAGTATTCATCTTAAGCGCATACATTACTTGCTGAGTAGGTGTTTCCTGTCAACGTCCCACTGGTATATTGATGATATCTACTAAACTAGCAAAATGAATTTTTTGTTGGTTGTCTGGTGATACAGCAATAAACAGAAGTCCAAGATTTATATTCTGCACAAGTAATTTTTTTCAGCTTACTCTTTCTCCGCAAGCGAAATTCAAGCTTCAATGCTCTTTTGATGAACTAAGTCATATTTCTACAGCATCAGCCAAACCAGAATCCAGAACTTACTCTAAGACCATGCATGTTCATTGGTATATCTCAACAAAGCTTTAGTTTCCTAAAGATGAAAGGGCGGTCTAGAAAGTCAAGCAAATAACTTTTAGCTTTCTGTAGTTTTAGTTGATCCACTTTTAGAATTTGTAGATGTCTACTTGTTTTCATGGTGACTACTAGATGGATATTTGGTTCACACTCAATGTATTAACTGTTTTTACTTCATTGCATGGATGTTGGCTGTTAATTATCTCATCCATATAAGCGTGCTAGATGGACAAGTACGAGGAGGATGGATGACCATCAGATTACTAGCAAGGAATAATTTTTTAAGATTTGTTGTATCTATTCATGTAGGTAGAAAACTTCGGCTCAAAACCTCTGTGTAGTTCTCTTGTTTGTTGACTCTATTAGCTTCTAAAACTTGTACACTACTTGTGTTCTGACTCACATTTACTATATAACTAGAAATAAATTAGTTTTACGGTCGAGAAGAGATAAATGTAGACATTAGATTTGCCTAAGAATGCCGAACCTTGTTGTATCGTAGGATTGACCTATATTTTGATTTATTACGCATTCCTATAATCCAATTAGGCTTTAGCTAGTAACAAACAAGTTTACAGGTATATGCTATAAATACATTTATGTAATACAATTTCTAGGGATCATTCACTGTCACTTATGGATTCCAAATAAGATAGGCCCTACTACTAAAATCTGATTTGTAGTAATTGAACCCTTGAGTGTTTGCTAATGCACAATCAATACTTGGTCTTCTTTTATCTTCTCTATTTTTATTATTGATTGTCACTTCTTATTTTTATAGCTTTCATCTTCTAGTAATTATAGTTTTTGGCTTATCGGGTATTACTAACATTCCCATCAAGGTTGTCTCAGCTTGACCAATCAACTTTTAAATAGATATACCAGCAGTAATTCTTTATTTGATTGGCTGTTAAAGATTGAGTCTTATTTATCAATATTAAAGGTAAATATTTTACACATTTCCTATAGCTGATTAGTCTTGATTAGCTCAAGGTTTCACTACGAATGTTTGCCAGATCAAGCATATAGGTTTTAGGCGCACATAGAGAAATATGTATGTTTGAGAGGATGGGGAAGGTGTGAAGTGGTACAAACTATCATAGAGGCATCCATAAAGTTTGAGTTTTCCTCTACTCGCCATTTTCAATGATTACTTAACCAATTAAAGGATGACTGGCAATGAACCCATTAACGAACTTTTGTCACCACGACATGCCGTTACTACCATAGTCTCCAAACGTGAGATATTTACAAAGATCTCAGATCACAACTAACAACGGTAGATCTAATGGCATACGCTTACCAACACTACCGATGAAGGCTTCGCAGCTCGGTTGATGGATACCATCGTGTACTCTGTTCATTCGTTGCAAAAACTATCATAGTTCTTTCACAATTATAAAAAAATACAAATGGAATCAAAAGACTATATCTGCACCCCATATGCATACCCACTATGCTTGGAGGATTTTCAACCACCCTTAATCACAACCGATACATGCCTGTATCTTCATCTGTATTAATAAATCCACTCTCTCTCATTGGCCCGTTTGTTACTCTGTGTAAACTCTATGTGTTTCCATGTTTTCCGGCTGATTTCGTTCAACCTTCACTCGCATACGCCTTCCGCCTGGTCGCTTAAAGTATTTGGTTTCAAAAATTTGTTCGGTTTCTGATCACCAGCCTCCTAAACACCTACCTACAGTTTATCTGATTGAAAATGTAGAAACTTCCTTAATGTAGTTCGTTAATATGACTACAATTGAAAAAAAATTGACAAAATGCAAGCCATTTTATGGTTTCATTCTATTACAGATTAAACACTTGGTTATGTCATAGCTTCTGAAGTAGAATGCCAATTTATCTGATTATCTTTCTGGTTTTGTGGCTGTACAAATCTTAGCACATTTTTTCATTTCAATCAACACCAGTCATTCATTATGCCAGCATCACTCAAAACCCTTATACATAATAATATGTACATGTAATTACATCTCGCTCAAATGTATGTACATGTACATCCAATGATATGCCCTCAATTATTTCGCTATAGCCTATTCACTGTCATCTAATCCGCCATGATAGTTTAACATCAACAACACCTCTGTTGTTGTTGATGGACACTTACCTTGGCCACCAACCTTTCTAATGCTCATGCCATACCTACATGTACCTTCCCAGTGTCCTATATATAACCTGTTTACAATTTCTTTTGATGATCAGAGAATGCTTGTGGTCATGCTGTTTTATGTCCATTTGATGGAGTGTCCAGCATGATAATGGTTACTATGGTAATCTTTTTCTGATTAACCTTTGCCCTTCTACATATGCTGCTATTATTTTAGCGTTTTCAGTTTTATCTTGACAATGCTCACCACTTTGCTATGATTTCATTTCAACCTTGTTGCTCTCAGCAGTTTGATGTTCCCACTCATCGGGTTCCTAGCGACTATAAACTTGCCGTTCATTTAGTTGTTAGCTGATTTCTTCAATGGTTTCTATGTCAATGGTGTCTATTCTGCAGGTAAGTCATTGTATAACTTTAGCATTTTTATTGACTGCGAGTAATTAGTGATAAGGCCTTTGAGAGTTCTGGAGTTCAGATCTTGAGCTATCGCATCACCTGTTCTGCTTTACTCGCTCTGGGAATGATTCATACATCTCATAACTCCGTCTAATTCTGTATTGTTTGAATTTACTAATCCTGAAGCTATTAGTAAGTTTTCATAGAGCGATGATGTAGTGGTACACCCCCACCCCTCCCCTATATGGCGCTGCAATACCATCATGGAAACAGCATTGGTACTCTCATTCTGTCATGGTTCACGATCGATATTTGGAATCGAAAGAACTCTGTGATGTACGATCTTTGTGCCATGGAAACAGCCTTAGCAAGCGACGGCGTCAGTCTTGTGCGTGTAGATATGTCTTGCAATATAAGGCGTCGCTCGTATATCGCTCTACTATAACGCCCTATGGTAAGATTATCTGCTTTTCGGCCCAGCGTAGTGCTTCGGCACTGGTGCACCCAGGTCTCACCACTCTATCACTTGTATGAAGACTTAGTACATGTAGAAGCTGTTTATTCTCATCTGCGCATAGTTTGGAAGCTACCGAGGAAACAAAGCATTCCTTGGACTAAATGTGCTAAGATTAGGTGGGATTGTGAGCGAGCGCGTTGCGAATTGCGTGTGACTAAATTCTGAAATAATGAGTTGCAGTCAGTGACCCAACAGTACAAAGTTACACCAGTTTGATCAATACAAGCTCACAATTAATTTTAAGTGAATACAATTTTATCTGTTATCAGAGTGATATTATTATAAAGTTTGTTTACACTTGTTTTGGCTTGTTAATAATTCAGTTTCAGAAGATCATTGATGACAAGTAAAGATTTATCATTACCATTGTAATGTAATTTTAATAAGTTTTATCAACCAAAACCGGAATTACACAAATCACGTAATCATGATTGCTTGCACAAATAGCTGAATCATAGTCCAATTAGTGCTATGTTTTTCTAAAGAGTTCTGCCCGCAGAACTCACCTTTGCAAATTAAACCACGCCGACAGCTTTTCAAAGTAGTCTTGCATACAAGTAATTTGTTAGTCAATCTATTGAAGCATTTGCTTCTTTCTAAAACACAGCTGCATTTTGACTTTTAAATAGCAATATTTTTACCAATATTAAGCAACCTTTTGTTGATGTGGTTTCTCAATAATTGTTTGATGTATTTACATTAAATGTAGGAATGTAAGCAATGAGCATTGCTATTGGCTACTGACATTTGCTTTTGCTTCTGGTTCTTATGGATTCCCTACGGCGCGGGGCAGTCTATTGGCCACACATATATAAAGCCTTTGGATTCTGATCGTGTAATCGTCATAATTTTGGGAGACATAGGCTATAGTAATTTATGCCTTGGGAGGACTACACGATGGTACGCAATAACTGAGTCGGCCAGGGCATGCATACAGTGGCTAAACCATGAATTGTGATGCATCAGCAAATGCCATTAACTGAGATCGTTATAAACATTGTAATGTTTTTAGGCTACGATGACTGATCGCTTGCCTTGTAACAAACATACTTAGTATATGCTGAAAACATTTTATTGGATTAGTTTACAGGTCATCAATAGAGTAATTACATGGTAATAGAGTAATTCAGTAATTTCACTGATAGTAACATATAGATGATAACTCCAATTATGCATATCACTAAATAAATGCATATCATGTACCCCATTTTCATGAGAATCCTGCTTGTAACATTGTGTCTATTGTACCACTCTTGGGTATGCTTAGGGAATCCAAAAAGCTCGGGCTCTTTCGGATTGCTTGGGTGTCCGGTTGTACCAGGGTACATGTTTGACGTTTAAATTTCGTACCATTCGTAATTGTGAAAGAATGGGAGTAGCTTTTATCTATCTTGTGGTAGAGGAGGGTACACGATAGTCGAATCGGTTAAGATTTTTCGACAGTGAATAAGCACTTGTGTCGATATTACAGCGAAAGCTGTAGGCCTAAACTGAAACCTTTATAAATAGTCGAATGTTTGTAAACCGTGCTAGGTGAGTCCTTCCTTGATAATAAACAACTTTGACGTGTGCTAAAATATTTTATTGGATTCATTTATAAGTCCTCAATAGAGTTACTACCTTGTTGGTTGCGTTTTATTGAAGGTGGTGCAGAGGACAACTCCAATATCATAGGGGCGCGTAGAACTAAACAATTTATTACTGTTTACCCTAGTTAATGATAGATCTTTTTCTAGTTGTTATTGTTTTATATTATGTATTTTCTGTTTGCGGTACGGGTAAGAACTACAAAAGGACTCGTAAGCTTTATTTTCAAACCATCAGCCCGAAAACAAGTTAGTTCCCTAAAAACTTTTAAAGCAACAAATTTAATTTTACCAAACCACTGATGCTTGATGCCCTTCTGGTAGGAAGGAACCACTTTAGATCTGAGTATTCGTAAGCATTAAATGACAACCAAGAAAGGTTTTAGAAATTTTATATTCCGTAGTGCAAAGCCTTCTGTATTATTTACGCATAGGCCTACTGTAAACTTTATGAAGAAACAGTCACCGTGCCAAGTTCGCTTTGTTCCGATAATAACTAGCATTGTTTGCTTCTTAGCCAGACTCCGCTGAGACTCTCTTGGGATTTTTTGTGCAACATTTCTGACTCTCTTCAATTTGCACCCTTGATTGATTTGGAACATTGCTCGAGATAATTGATTTACATCTTGTTGTTTGCTGAGAATAATTGCATTACACCGGGTGTAAGTATGGCTGGGTGGGCACTAGCCATTCAAAGTGCTCGAATTTCATGTTGTTGCGTTGTACTAATTACTGTTATAAATGATGCGTGTTTACATATGCAGACCAAATGTATGTTCACCCTAACAGATGATGGGAGAAATGTACTTCAAAAATTAATTATGAATTTACACAATTTTTTTGTAGAATTTATGATAAAGTATCAGTATGTTTCTATCATTTGCGATTGTTTTTGATGTTTGAAGTGATCCACCTTTATTTTTCTAGATTAAAATGGATAAGTTTGATAGCGATTAAAATGCTCAGAAGAAAAATACGTGCGAAATGACATCACTAGTTATTATTGTTGCAAACACCCATACTTTATGATAAAATCTATAAATATTTTGTGTAAGTTCATCTTTAAGGAAGTGTATATAAAAATTAATTTTTAAATAACATTTAAGTTGCTATAGATTTTAGACAAGGAGTTACCAGTTGGTAAATATTGTTATTGAATATCTCTTTACTTTGAATTTTTAATCATCTATAGGCCTATATATAAATGTGAAAGTATGTATGTTCCTCCAGCTATAACTATTATTAGAATAGCTGTAGCTGGACAACACTGACGCAACATCATGGCGCACCGTCATTATTGGAATTACTGGTATTTATTTACTGGAATTTTCCATTGGCATTGTGCCAGGCTAATAGCAAGTGGTAGGCAACTCTCATCGCTTCTCATTGTTTGTAAGCTGATTTTTAATACCATTTTCCATTGGCAATGTGCCGGGCTAATAGCAAGTGGTTGGCAACTCTCATCACTTCTCATTGTTTATAAGCTGATTTTTAATGTCCGGGCAACTCTGAAAGACACAGCTAATATATCAATAAAACTGAAAGATTTCTTGCATTCAAGGATATCATTGAAGGAAAGTTTAGTTCGAGTTTGTGTTCATCATTAGTTATTACCTTTTCTGATCAACCTCTACACAAAAATGATGATGCAGGAGGCCCTATGCACAATTCAAAAATCACATTTTGCTAGTTCAAACCTTTTATGATAACTACCCTGCATGTAGTCCTAAAGAGTTATAACTCTCACACAAATCATATAGGATGACTCATCATTTCTTGTAAGCGTCAAATACTTCCTCTTACAGAAATCTATACAAAGATTGGTATAATACATACATAATACAAAGATTGGTGATCACATATTCCAGCTAACCACACTTCCACCAATCACATTACAAACTCCTTTGAACATATTGCCTTATCCTAAACTTGCTTGTTTCTGTATTTGTCTTACCAGTTTATATACCACTAATAAAATACCTGCGCAAACTATGGCCAGAATATTTGTATTTCTCTTTCCACACATATGACAAACATTGTTTTCTATTCCATGACACCAACATACTACATCCACCATCGTATGTTTCAGTTTATGAACTTTTGTTGCTACACACTACAACCTACAATTCACTAACTTGACTCCTTCCACAATACTATTAAATTATCAACTTGTAAAACAATTTTTCCAACTCATACAATACTTCCTGATTTCTGTCTTTTTATTTTTTTTCTGGCATGTTATAAAAAACATTATTTTGTTGAGGATGACAAATGCTAATAATAAGTTATGCATACGAGGTCTGATCCAAAAGTTCCCGGAATTGAGTTGTATACTCGTGCATATTCACACGATGGAAAAACCCATTGCAGGGTTAGCTGGGAAACACCTCTGGAGTGTTGTCACAAATTTTCAGGTTGCTATGACAATGCGTTCTCATGTGAGCTAACGATATGTCAAGGTCTGTCCGGTGCTTCGGTATTTTTTTTAACAAATTTATCGTCATGCCTAATCAATCGGAACAGCGTATTTGCATTAAATTTTGTGCGAAATTAGGGAAAACAAGTACTCAGACAGTTGAAATGTTAACTATTGCTTTTGAAGATGCTGGTCTATAAAGAACACAAATTTTTGAGTGGTACAAACGTTTTTGTGAAGGTAGAGACAGCACTGAAGATGACGCGAGGTCTGGCAGACCAGCGTCGGCAAGAACCTGCTCGTAAATTGACAGTGTGAGGTCACTAGTCATGCCAGATCGACGTTTAACCATTAGAGATATTTTGAGAGACTGGACTTATTTATCTTTGGAACTGTTCAAAAAGTTTTAACTGACAATTTAAACAATTTTTAACAGATTAAACAAGTCGCAGCAAAGTTCGTGCCAAGCTTGCTGACTGATGACCAAAACGAGCTCAGGATGCACGCTTGCAACGATTTTAAGGAAGCTTTCAAGAATGATCAAAACTTTATTTTAAAGGTCGTAATATCCTTGTTTTTCCTAATTTCACACAAAATTTAAAGCAAATGCGCTGTTCCTGTTTATTAGACATGATGATAAAAAAATTTTTTTAAAATACCGAAGCACCGGACAGACCTTGACATACCGTTAGCTCACATGAGAACGCATTGTCATAGCAACCTGAAATTTTGTGACAACACTCCAGAGGTGTTTCCCAGCCAACCCTGCAATGGGTTTTTCCATCGTGTGAATATGCACGAGTATACAACTCAATTCCGGGAACTTTTGGATCAGACCTCGTACATACATAAGTGATAGGGATGTAGCAGGCCTGATTGTACTTTCCACTTTTTACACGAAAGAATATTTTCATTACATTTATAGTCATAAATTCTGCTATCCTTCATGGCAAACGGTACTAAAAAGTTTCTAAAAAGGCTTTTATGTGCTAAGGAGGCCGGTAGCTGGCAACAAAGTGAAATTACCGAATGTGTTTGTTTTGGAGAGGTTAATGGCGGGTATAGGCGCTTGTTAAGAGATAGAGGCAGTTGTTTGTAGCCATTAGCAGACTAGCTCTGGCTATTATCTTCTATTGTATATATGCCAGTCTAGCGGAATAGGACCGTTTGGCCTACTCGCTAGTTTTGCCTTATTTGTGTGACTTCCTTGAATCTCATTCGTATCTAAGGTATGATGAAAAGTATATAGGCTATAGCCTGTATAAGTTATAGCTGCCATCCTCTATGAAGCCTTCAGTAACTTATAATTGCTTTTATAAATTTTATTTTTACCTGATCTACAACCAATTTCATAGAAAGTTAACCTCTTATTTTGACCCCATTTTCACCCTGGTAGGTCAAACCATCAAGAAGGTAATAATCTGTCCTGTTACTAACTCATTTATCAGCACTTACTCAGCTAAAAGTGCAGTAAATAGTTAGCAGGTTTTCTATGCCCTGCAGCAGCCGCTGTTTCGCTGTGATATTGCAGCTGTGTTAGTGCGCTTTTACTTCCTAAGGCGAGATGTAACTTGAAATGAATTTAAAGTTTTTCTAGCGCACCATTTTTTTGTACAAGGATTTGTGCTATAATATTGGAACAAAGGTTCATTGAAATGACTAAATTTGAAAACTAGAGTGCTGAACACTTTTTTATACTCCTGTACTTAGCAATGCTTCGAGCAGTAAGATAGCTCTGCTTATTATTCTACTAGTAGGCCTACTCTGCTCTCCTATTACTATTAGTCGGCTACTGCTACTTTCTATTTATTTCTTCCTTACCATTCGATTGCATGAATTATCTGCAAATAATATAATAACAAATATTGGAGTAGATCATTTTTTAGAGAGGAGATAATTCCGAGGTATAGCTAGTAAAAATAATGCTGTAAAGAAATCAATACTATGTTACTGGAACAAAACACACTTTTGAGCGCTTGGGTTCTCTTTTGCTCTAGGTTTTTATTATCTTTCTTAAAATGCTGAAAGTCTAAATCAATATTGTATGTTATATGAGAGTTGTCTTTTCCCTGACTTAATTGAAGCATAACTCTGTATAAATGTATGCACAAGGTGCCAAGGGTGCGTACTAAGTTCTTCTTCCAAGAGGGCGCCTAAAAACAGTATTTCCCTTGTATTCACCCACTTAAATATGATAAGATTATGATACACAAATTTCATTATATATGTACATGTATATACGTATAAGTACACACGCATGCTAAAAATAATATTGTTTTGGTTATTTAAATCTCATCGGTACAGTTCAGAGCCGGCAATGAAAATAAACCCCATTACCCATGAGAGTTGACTTCCTACCATGAAACAACTAAGTTGCCTCACAGACTTTAAGAAAAGTGTGTGACACAAAAATACTCGAATCACAAAAGTGATGAGCATTACACTAAGGCTAGTAGTGTCGCACCTCTCACAGAGTGCTCAAACAAATATATACATTATATATAATATATATATGTATATATATTGTATATATATTTACATACTAGAAATTCCCCTGTCATACAGCCCACGACCAAAGTGATAATGGAAAAAAGAAAGGGTACTGATGGTTGAGAAATACAATATTAGCAGTCAAATGGCACTGCAGTGCAATAGGAGAACTGTAATGTTAGCTGCAATGGTAGCTATAATTTACTAGGTGTTATTATGTACAACAAACAACAATAATGAAAGGAAAAAGTTATACAGTCAAACATTGATAACTCAAACTTCGTGGGACCGAGTGAAAGTGTTCGAGTTTTCAGAGCGTTCAAGTTATCAGAGCACTGTCATTCATAAGTCCATGTATTCATTAGCAGATTTATGTACATATACAAACTATAATATAAATCAAAAGGATGAATGGCTTGTTTCAAATTAAATGCTTCTCATGTACAGTTTAAAAATTTTTTGTCAGAAAATATAGAGATTTCCCTATCACTTGAGATTTGTTTGTTGTTTTATGGGATGTGACTGCCAGGACGTTTTCAGATTAAAATTGGCAAAACTTGATCGCTGCTGAAATGCTCAGAAGGAAATAGTTCTTTTTCTTTTGAGCGTTTTAACCAAGATCAATTTTGCCAATTTTTCTTGAAGTTCATGCGAAGGTTACCTCCCTTTTCTTTGCCTTCGAAGGACCATCACTAAGCGGATGCTCGGTAAAAATCAAATTTTACCAAACCTTTAGAAAGTTCATTGACAAAAATGTTTTGCCGATGATGGTAATAACGAAGCCTACAAACTCCTAAAAGTTGAGGTTTATTTCTATGGCTTGGAATAAAGTGATATTCTAAAGCGATAAAACCGTCTCAGTAGCCGTTGGGCAAAAAACAGTTACAGTTAACGAAGTTGAGGTCGAGTTATCTGAAGCAATTTATCGTGGGAAAAACAAAACCGTTTGAGTTAACCATGTGTTCAGCTATCCGAAGGCGAGTTATCCATGTTTGACTGTATGTTTATATCTCTTCCCTGCAATAGAAAAAATGCAATATTAGATGTAAAATGGCAAACTGCTTTGTAATATACACAGTTTGAAAGTTGGTTGTGTTAAATGTAGAATGGTTTTGACAGCGATCTGTAACAGAAAGCAAGCATTAGCATTCATGTGCGTCTGGAAGTTTTCTGCAAACTGGAGCAAAATAAAGAAATGTTCTTGTCATAAAAGGGTATTGTAGTTCGGCCCTAGTTTGTACATAAGATGTAAAGAAATTTGGCTAATGTTTTAGATAATTTATTTATTGGAACCTTCGGTAATTAGACAAAAAAACAAGCTGATAAACTGTGTACCACATTTTCGTACCTGTAAATCGGTCTACGGTCTACGCCTTAAATGGTCTACGTTTATTACAGAAACCTTTGGCAATTGGACAATGCCATAGACTGGTGAATTGTGCACGTTTTTCTCATGAAATGCGCACGGCTTCTACTATCTGTTCTACTATCTATCTATTTTGATGGCCAGTCTTAATTTTAATTAAAAAGGCTTGTCAGGTTTTAATGGCGATTTTAGGCCAAATTAATCTTTCTAGTTATATGTATACTCCGATCAGATGGGTAAGTTTTAGGATATTGTCGACACTTTTCAAAGACTTGGTAAGATATTTAAATAGGTTTATATGTGTTTTGTATCATTATTATACTTAAACGACTCCACACAAAAATGGTTAAATTTTTTGATGGGATTTCTGTACAAGGGTTTGGTTATGAACGTTGATGGATAATTTTCGGGAGTTGTGTACACATGCGCATTTATCATGAGACTCCAAACTCCAATCCCACGACCAAACACTCGCTTCGCTCGTGATTGGACGTGGGATTATATATATTTATATATTATATATATTAATATCTTATACAATATATATAATGTATTTATACAAGCATCTGACTACATGAGTTAAACATGATTGTTTACTATAAACCTTCGGGATCTTACACTTTATGGTATGAACCTTTGTTTGACTGAAAAATTATAAATTGTTCTGCGCCAAATCAGCATGTAACTGTTTAGGGATTGTTGGACAAATTAACTTTATTTGCGAATCCATCTATTGTAGATTTAACTTCTTGATTTTCAATCAAATCAAATTCAGCCACATGAATAATTACGTAATGTGAATGGAGTGGAGATGACAGAATAACAGTCAAGTTAATCAATACAAATAGTATAACGACAGTCAGTGAGTAGGAGTTGAGCTGAGATTAAATCTAAAGATCACTGATTCTCTGAGATAGAATCTGCATACCTTGGTACTCAGGTTTACTAAAATAATTCTATACTAGTAAACAAATTCCTATATATTTCAGTACGTATATGTGATAGTCATCTTCAACTGCGTGTGTTATGTGTGGTACCTGCATGTTCATTGACAAACTGAGGAATTTTTTATGTCTATCGCTGTCAAAACATACAAATAATGTCATTTTTTACTGAAGTTGCATATGAATAATGCAGATATATGAGTTAAGCTCTCTCATATAGCACATGTTCAAATGAAACTCAGTTTCCATGGCTTCTGTTATTGGCTTGAACAAAGTTTGAAAACATAAGCCAGTAGGATTCATGTCAGGCTCCATACATGGCTTCACAGCTGGACACTTTCAAGTCTACATTGTTCATTAGGTACTTGTTTGAGAGAGTTTCAAATTTTTACGTTAATGGTGCATATAATTGAAAAAAATCAACCCATCTTGCCAAGGTGAGTATTTTTTTAAAAACATTTATAATGTGAAAGTCTTTGGTTTTTGTAATGGTCGCCACAAAACATTTTTTAAAGGTTCTTCTAGACCAGGGGTGGGCAAACTTTTTGATTCGTGGGCCACAATGGGTTCTAAATTTTGACAGAGGGGCCGGACCAGGAGCAGATGGATGGAGTGTTTTGGTAACTCCACCTCACAGGAGAAAAAATATATATCATGGGATATGGAGAAAGCATGTGCTTTAATTTCAAATGAAAATGAGCAAAAGCATTAAAACAAAAGATCTGTCTTTAAAGCCCCACAGTATTTAGCTATTTATTGAAATGAGTCTTAAAACACTGAAAATTAAATGAATAAAAAATAATGTTTTTGTTACTAACAATTTCTATTTCAAAGCACTGCAAGTTCTGTTACCTTCTGGATATCATCATCACTCTCCTCCTGACTGTATTTCTTTCAAAAACAGTAAGAGATTCAGATGTACTTATCCTGCTCCTTCTATTCAGTTTGTGTCTCCAGTGCCAAAAGTCAACAACGATCAGCGCAAGGACGGAACATTGATAACGCGCCACTGCGGAGCGCGTTATATTTGATCTGGTGCACATTGTTTGTTTTGAGAACGTGCGTTCATTTGCGCACCACTTATGTGCGCTCCTTAACAGAAATGACATGTAACATATAAGGCTTACTGAACTAATTATTTTCCAAAGCATTTTTTACATAATACAAAGGAGAAACTTTTACTTTCAATGGGAACAGTGCTGTTGGTCCCCCTTTTTAGCCAGCGCATCAAAGTCTGGAGTGAGTTTAGTTGTAGCAATTCTCAGGATGGATCTGAGGTGTTGGTCTGTTAATTGGGATCTGTGGCTGGCCTTGTTGATGTTCATGATGCTGAACGTCTGTTCACACACGTAGGTCGAGCCGAACAACGCCAGCATCTTCTGCGCTGTCCTCCGGAGATTTGGAAATGCGGCTTCATTGAATGAAGCATAAAAGTCATTCAGTTTCAGAGAGTTGAACTTCTCTTTTAAGACTGGGTCGGACTGAAGGTCGATCAGTTTGAGCTGCAGCTCCTCTGGAGCTGTTTCGGGGTCTTGTGACAGGGGACAGGCCACCAACTGAAGTGACTTGTCAATTTTTTCAAAATCGGAAAACCGACGGCAGAATTCTTCGTGCAGCGCATCTAGTGACTCGCTGTATTTCTTCACTTTTACGCAGGCCTCTTTCAGCGTAGCTAGTGTGGGAAAATGTGTGAATGACTTATTTAAAATTTGCCTGGAGAATAAAACCAGCTTGGATTTGAAGGCTTTCACGTTTGTGTACATGTCCTGCACAAACTGATCCTTCCCCTGTAGTTTCATGTTGAGCTCATTCATGTGTGAAAATACGTCCGCAGCAAACGCAAAGTCACACAGCCAGCTCTTGTTGCTCAGCTCAGGAAATTTGTCAACCTTTCCCTGTAACTCCAAAAATGCACCAATCTCCTCTTTGAGCTCCTACACTCGTTGAAACACTTTGCCCAAACTTAACCAGCGGACTCGGGAGTGATAAAGCAGGTCCTGGTGATCCGCATCAGTTTCCTCCAGAAACGTAATGAACTGACGGTGCTGAAGTCCCCTTGCGCGAATAAAGTTGATGAGTTTCACGACAGGATTCACAACATGATTCAGCTGTAATACCGATTTACATAGAGATTCCTGGTGGATGATGCAGTGGAGAAAAATAACATCCTGGTCAGGATTTTCATCTTTGACTTTATTTTGGATTCTCCTCAGCAGGCCAACGTTTTTCCCCGTTAAATTCGGAGATCCATCTGTGGTGACGTTGATAAGTTTACTCCAAGGGAGCTTCATATTTTCGATGACAGCAGACACCCGGTCATACAAGTCTTCTCCCCGTGTTTGTCCTTTCAGAGACTCCATTGTCAAAAACTCCTCCGTTATTTCAAAAGTGTCGTTAATCCCTCGGATAAAAATGAGGAGCTGAGCAGTGTCTTTGACATCGTTGCTTTCATCCAGTGCTAATGAATATAACGTGAATGACTCCGCCTTTTTATTTAAGTTGCTGGTGATATCTTCATCTATTAGTTCCACACGGCGAGTCACTGTCCTGCGCGATAAACTGATTTTTTCAAATTTGTCTTTGCTCTCTGGGCACAAGACACTTGCTGTCTCCACCATACATTCTTTTACAAACTCGCCTTCAGACAGAGGCTTGCTGGTCTTTGCCAGTTTGAATGAAAGCATAAAACTGGCCTTGGTACTTGACTCCTGAATGGCAGTTTGGCGGTGAAAAAAGTTTTGTTGAGTCTGTAAATTAGCCGCCAACTTCTGAGCAGTAGCTTCCCGTTCTTTTGTTGATAGCTTGCTAGCATAGTTAGCATGCTTTGTAGTAAAGTGACGGCTAATATTATATTCTTTAAAAACCGCAACAGTTTCCTGACATATCAGGCATACAGCAGATGATCGGTGTTCAGTGAAAAAATATTTAGTTGTCCACTCCTTTTTGAACACTCGACATTCTCTGTCCACCTTCCTTTTCTTAGGTCTGCTCATCTTTACAGAAGGACTGAGGGGTCAAAAAGCAAACGTGGAGTACCGTAATATGCGGAACCTCACCAAAGTCAATGTATCTAGAGTGCGCCATCTAGTGGGAACACATTAGAATTGCAGGGAAAATAAAACATTAAACCATAACTGTCACGAACAACTTTTATCGTATTTACTAGGTAAATCAGACACGCTGATTCCGATTTTGTACTCAAAATAAAGATTAGGCAACTAACCTTCAAAGTCATTTAGGCTTTTTTAAAGCGTTTCAATATCCGTTTCGAAAACAACACAATCGGCATTACAAGCTCCGCCCATTTAGAATTACAAGTCCGATTTAGACTAATAGAGATGGGTGTCTTAAAACCCATTATTATCTAAATCCAGCCTGTAAAATAATTTCATTTTTTTATGAAAGGTATATAAACTATTTAAAATTGCTCGTAGCTTGTTACATGACGTTTAAATGGGCTGAACGCCGAGAAAAATGAGCTCAAAAAGTGTGGTTTTATCACAAGCTAGCGTTGGTATCGCGCTTTTTAAAATATGCAATGCTAAATAGCTTATCTACCTTTCAGAACAAGCTGATATTATTTTAAGGCTGAATTTAGATATTAATGGATTTTAAAACACCCATCTCTATTATTCTAAATCGGTCTAAACATCCCTACGTAACTTCTGTTCCTATAAAGCTAGGTTTCGTCACGTAATTTTGAGCGGAGCTTGTTATGGCGATCGTGTTGTTTTCGAGACCAATATTAAAACGCTGAAAAAGCCTTCGCTACTCTGAAAGTAAGTAGACTAATCTTTATTTTGAGTACAAAATCAGAATCAGCGTGTTTGATATACCTAGTTAATACGATAAAAGTGGTTCGTGACAGTTATGGCTTATTTATTTCAAAGTTAATTTATTTAATTTCTTCAAGTTCTGTGGGCCGGATTAAAAAGTTTAACGGGCCGCATGTGTCCCCCGGGCCGTAGTTTGCCCATGCCTGTTCTAGACCATTTACAAACAGCCTATAGACATCTGCATTGTCATTGCAGTTGGTTTTATCAATTTATAATTTTCAGTGTTCAAAAAGTCTCAAAAAATTTATGATGGCTGCCTATAGACACGAGTCAAAAGAAGTTGTTATGGAATATATTAGGATTTTATTATTAAGATGTTATTAAGATATTAAGGTTTACTGAGCATCATTCCATGCTAAGATACAACATTTGAAATACTTTTTGCCTCTATCAAACTAATTAACTGGAGAAATGGCTGGTCCATATCGCTAAAATTATTTCCATATACTATATACTTTTTCAAGGCTGCTAAACAATCTGTTTTCCGAACAACATTACAGTTTTAGTAGGCAAGTGTATGCGCTCGCTTTATTCTGAAACTTGTTTGAATAGGTAAAGGAAAAAATTAACTCCCTGCATTTCATAGGTAATATATGTAGTAAGATAATTCTATTGTGCTGGGACTTGAGGCTATTAGACCCATGCCGTAGTTATAGCGAATTTCTAGCAGGGCAGTTTCATTGTGTTGTAGATTATTAGAATTGTAGTGTTGTAGGAATGTTGTAGGTCATTAGTTTGGAATTACCGTGTGTGAGTTGAAGTAGAATGAATTACATGGTTTGATTTGGCTGATCTTAAAGTTTATTTTACTGGCCAATGCTGACAAACTGAAATCAGGTCGAATGGAAAAGAATAAAATAATAACATGGGAATTCAATAGTACTTCATGAAGTGGTAGCAAATATCAGAGTAGATCGTTTTTTGGAAAGGGGAGATAATTCCCAAGTTAGCCTAGTAAAAATAATGCTGTAAATAATTCAACAGTAGGTTGCTGGAATAATACACATTTTCTTAGCATTTGATTTTTCTTCTAATTTAGGCTTTCAACATCTTTTTTGAAAACTTCAAAGTCTAAACCAATCTTAGATAAAGTAAATAAGATTTGTCTTATCATTGACTTAACTGAAAGCGTGGTTAATGCATTTGACCATGCTTGTAGACAGATGATGCAGGTAGTCAAATTTTCTTTTACCATGACAAGCATTCTTAAAACAAACGAACAGGATATGATTATGGATTGTAATCTGACTGCTGTGTCAACGTTTATATGTGTTGTGCTTCTATAGAACCTTATTCCTGATGAATAAACATTCCTGTAAGTCATAAACACATAAACCTGTAAGTCTGATCAAACGATGGTGCATTTTGCTACGAAGACAGCTTTCCTGAGGCGATTGTTGTAAACGCAATAAAGTTTATTGTGCCTGTTCTGATCACAGCATAGCATCTTATGTCACTATTGTAATATTTATAAACATTTTCTAAGTCGGTAACACTTACAAATTATTGATTTTTAAATTTCACATTTCAAATTTTTTTATATATCTGTAGCTTGCAAACACAAAATGTAGTCTTTTTATTTAATATGAAACTATACAACAATCTTGATATTTCCACTTTTTTGATAAAAGCCAATATGAATCCCTGCCTAGAGGGTAGCGAATGCAGATGCAGATATTGATGAATGTGATGTACAAATGACAGACCATATGAAGCAAATCTAAATATTTCACCTGTTGAAAAGTTGGACGATTAAAAACTTGCTGGTTATTGAAAATTGTCAACTTCTGTTAATTTATCTCCTTTAGGCTCCTTTGGCTTCAAAAAGGTGTAAGTTTGCTTAGCCACTAGATGGAACATTATTAAATGAGTGGGGCCTACTGATACCTAGCTTCCTTGTGTACCAGAATAGATTTATATGTGGTTTGGTATTATTTTAGGTTAGGAACTGTTTTTAAATGCTAGATCTGATGGTATTATTTTTTATCACACTCAAACATCGCTAGATAGGCTGAAAAATCTATGAAATAAATTTAAAATTGGAGTAGCTAAAATGAACTCGCCAATACTGTATCATCGAAATAGAAAAATCTGTATCTTTAACGAAAAGAATATATGGATAACTCGTGATAGCTACTATTCATTTTTAGTTAAAAACAATTTCACTTTGTTGGCACTGCCCAGAAAGAAATATGCAAATTATTGGCAGCTAATAATGATAATGACCTACACTAGGTGCAAGTATTACAGCGCTGTAGACTGTTTGAAGTGTTTAATGGTTGTTAATAAAGCTATTTCTCTGTGTTCCTGCAACCTATTGACCCCTCTGAAAAGGTCAGCATACACCCCCTGTCAGATTCATCAGTGATGTGTTTATTTGTGAGTGTTGATGCTGTATCACGATATCTGTTTTAGGAGGTAGTTTATTTAGGAAGAACTGGGGCATGCTTGAAATTTCTATATAATGTTTTTTAGCATTAGTTTACAGATTGATCATTGTTCAGCTCGAAATTCTGTTTGGCAGTTTACCAACATTTGTTTGTAACAATTTTGAGTTAAAGCGCTGGTCATTTTTAAACACAGGATGATCATCAATCTCCATATAGGAAAAATAAGCTCTGAAGTAATTGATTGGTTTAAGCCTTATATGAACCAATGCTAAAAAATGTATTAGCTACTTCTATTGTTAGCGTAATTGTAACTAGGTAGTTTTTGCATTTGAAACATCCACGATAAATATAAAACTTAAAAGTCACCTTTTTTCAAAATTTTATGAGAAACTTTACCTTCTAACTAGCATAGTAAATTTGTTAAACATTTGTCAAAGATGTATAACAGAATTACTTGGAAACTGAGGTGAGATTGTCTTGACGGCTGTAATTCCAGTGTGGAGTCATTGAGGAATGTTCATCTAACAATTTTCATTAGCAAATTAAGTAGCAGTTTGATGAACTAGTTGCAAATATACATGTATTACAAATTATTGTACCTATGATGCATAAAATTTAGATTTGTCTTCTCCTTTTCTCTAGCTTTCATTGAAAGGAGTGGACAACTTCTTATATTGAATTCTAAGTAGAGGACGGCCCGCCAAAACCAGTATTTTTATAATTGTTTAGTTCAAGTTTGCAGTGAAAAGTCATCAATCTCCATAGGCCTATAGGAAAAAGAAGCTCAGAAGTAATTGCTTGTTTCAAGTATTATCTGAACCAGTGCTAGAAAAGGTAGTAGCTACTTCTACTGTTAGCATAACTGTTACTAGGCAGTTTTTGCATTTAAAATATACACAATAAATATAAAACAGCCAGGTGCAAAAAATTTAAAAAAAATGTATCGCAAGATTTTTTGTGGTAGTTCAGCATAAACATGTGGTCAATCGAGATGTCCACTTTTGCACGAATGAGATTTGTATGAATTTAAAAATCATTAAATCACTTTAATTGGCGAAGCCTATAATTATAAGCTGAGATTCACAAAAGAATAGAAAACTACGAATTTATAGCAGAAGCTTTCATGCCAAAATAGATTAATACTTGTTAAAACTGCTTTATTGCTCACCACCATAACAGTGTGTCAGCAGGCAGCATTGAAATAAAGCCTTGCATCCTTGAATTTTAACTGGTGTACTACAAGTATTGCGTTTAAGAGCTCTTTTAACTGATTCGAGTAAGAAATATTGCTTACCAAGTCTATAATTTATATTCTTGGTTGATATTGGTGTTGCAGAAATTGGCTGCAAGATAAAATCAGATGATTGACCTGTGTAAACATGATGTTACCTGTTTAACAGCTACAGCTGGTCCTCATCCATTTATTGCTATCTGAGTGAGCCTGCATATACTCACAGGTGTCACATACAGAGAGCGCATTTAAGTAGAGACTCAAATAAATTGGATCTGTAACTTAGATGGATATCAGAAAGATAATAAAAAGCCTACACATTTTTTTATGATTGCTTGGTTATTTGTCCAGCCATCCCTGTGAAGGGTGATTATACAAACCAATGAATAGGGCAGCCATGTTTGACAGGGATATTGTGCTGATACACTGAAGCAAACACACAGGTCATGCATGAAAGCTGATGTTTTCTTCATGATGCTATACATTCACTATGTTTCCATGATGCGCAGTGCTTCGGAGTTGCGCTATCTCCGAATCATGGAAACGGCGTCTTCGCACTGAAATCACTGCGCACTGATCAGTGCGAAGTCAGTGCAAATTCGCAGCAAAGAAACAGCGACTGCGCAGTGGCTGCGCATAGCTCTCATGCCGTGGATACGGATTCTTCGAAGGCCATACACTAGTACAAAGGTTGTCCTGCTAATCTTGTTTTTTTATTCTTCCGATCTTCTTTCACCTAAATTTAATTATGGTCTGCATTCACGAGGATGATGAGGTAATTACTTTCCTGGACTTTGTTATCGATGCCAACACATTTCGAAAAATAGGTGGCAAGTCCTAAATTAACGTATAAATAATATATTACTTAAAAATACTTATTAAAAATATATTATTTTGTAAAAAGTGTGTTAAGGTTTGTAAAACCTTGTGAATGTGTATTGTAAATAAAAGTATAATGACGACAGAATCATAAAAAGACCGTTTATGACGTTCGGTATCCGTGATCGATTCTATTTCTCCATCAGGCGATTCGATTTATACAATTTCTCTTCTCTGGCTAATTTGCTGAAATTCTGAAAACCACTGCGCAGCATGGAAACGTACAATCCCCTCGACTTCGGAGGGGGGCTGCTTCGCAGTACTGCGCACCATGGAAACATAGTGATTATATCACTAGTTTTTAATTGAGCTTGCCCTGGCTCTAGTCTAGTCATTCACTAAGTTTTCACACAGCGATAGCCCCACTTTCGCTCTCTCCCAATGGCGCTGCAATGCCATCATGGAACAACCATGTCGCTCTCATTCTGTCGTGATTTAGTGTCGCTGTTTGGAAGCGCAACACCTGTGTGATGTGCCATCTTTTTGCCATAGAAACGACCTTAGTGACCAACAGCGTCACACTTGTGAGCGCACAAGTCTTGCTTTCTTGTTGCCTCATATGCATCGCACAACCATCACTCTCCTTTAGCCCCCTATGTAAATAGGATTTGTTTGTCGGCCTAGTGTAGCGCTTCAACATTGGCGCACCCAGGTGTTGCTACCCTATCGTGTTTGGAACCTTAGTAATTGAAGCTAAGAGTTGGTAGTTTTCAGCAGTTTGTATTTTTTTAAGTTGTGAAAAGAATGATCACACGATTAAAATTTTCGTGAAATGGGAATTTTCGGTAATTTAGTGAAACGCTCTTTTAGCATTAACAAAATTAGCTAAGAAGGTAAGAGTTCTGAATAAAGACAAGCAAGCTGGACATAGTGCCAATGTTATAGTCTAAGTGAACACATTTACAGGTAATTGTAGTCCATATGAGACCTCAGAAGTATAGCTGCTTGTGGTCACAGTAGCGAGCATTAACTTTGTCTGATTGTACCAAGTCAACTACCAAACAGTTTCAATCTGAACGGCTCCTTGCGCAATGCTACTGACATTTTGATTAACCAGCAATAAATGCTGCTAACATTTTGTGTAATGTATTATCATTATCTTTCTATCTTCCATGTACTAAACCACAGGAATAATGGTGAAATGTTGAGATTGTAAAATAGATTGTTCTCTGAACGCAGGAGACTTGAGTACATCTGTGCTATGATGGAGCGCAATGGTGTTTTCAAGTAGCCTATCGGTATTATCCATCTATCGTGGATACCATTAACTGGTTTCAGCGTCGTCTTTAATTTGTGATATTAGCTAGCATGTTCATAAAAAATATCTTTCTTCGATGCCCGCGAAAATATATGCCCGCCTGTAAAAAGTTGACACAAATCATGTAGCTTTGTGGAAAAAAAATTGATTACTAGAGTGGATAAAATTCTACAACCAGTTTTTTGAATATATTATCATCCCGGAATCTCTGTCCGCATATGAACGCACAAATAGCTGTTTACCATGACATGGTGAGTTCTGAATTTTGCAAACATGTCAGCAGGTGGTTGGTGTGTGTACTCTGGAGTCATGGGTCGATGAAATTTTCTGCACACATACGCAATTGGCGGTACAGATTTTTCGCATGCACGCATTTTGCATAAGTGGCGAGCGTCTTCTAAGAAAGATAAACTACCATAAAAATCCCTGAATACACAGCTCTGCTAATTGCAATTAACTTTGAGAAGCTGTGTCTGCATTTGCTGATAATCTGGCAGTTTCGCCAAATTCTTGATCTACCAATCAGTTGTGAAAACTTATTTTCGGCCTACCAAAAATATTCCGAGCAATGGGAAAAATACCAATTTGAATTTGTTGAATTTGCTGACGATTGTACGGTTAGACACTCAATATGAACAGATCAAGTTCCGTTCCATTTTCTCACACAAAACGAGTTATCATGCGGTAGTAAGCAATGAAGATGATGAACGTATTTTGTGCCAACGATATAAAGCGACAGGGTAGATCAGCTTATGCGCTCATTTGCGAAGCAAATTATTTGGCACAAAAATCGGCCAAAAAACTTATAACAGATGATCCGCTGGATACTATTCAGGTCACTAAGAGTAGCGCTACATATTTACTGAGACGAACTTTAGTATATGTTTAATGTACTATGTTTTCATTGCGCAGATGATGCAGGTTTGGAATTGTGCCCACATTGAGTTACTATATGATAAGTGTTTCGATGGATGCTCGCGCATTGCGGATTAACGCGGGCGCTTTGTTAAAAAAGATAAGGAATTCTACGCCAGAAGTCATCGCGGCGCACTCCTGTCTTGCTTAGCAGCGTGCTTTTGACACAGGAATAACACAATTGTAAAAAATATTTCAAAGGAAATAGCTCCAACGATCCACAAGTGTCATTTCATCTTTCACAAGCAAAAAACATTTAATAAAAATTTGTGAGCAACAAAACTTACTTGTTGGTTTTTGCCATTTCCAACTTGCGGATGATGCAAACAACCAGCAAGTCATCCGCAAAAACGACAAAAATGGCACTTGCGAATGATGTGCCAAAACATGCTGCGCAGGCTATTCCATTTTAAACATTTTCACACTTTGATCGTATGTACATGTAGTTCGATTTGAGCAGTTCCGAATGCTCTTATGTTCCGAATGCTGCCAAGCCTGACAAGACTGCGTTGCCGATTATGGACCTATAATTCCTTACCTCTTTTAATAAAGTGCCGACGTTAATTCACATCATGCGAGCGTCCATTAAAGCGCTCATCGCACGGTAATTCAACGTGCGTATAACTTCAAGTTTGTATCATGCGCGTCATGGAAACAGTGATTGTTCTAATGTCACGGGTCCTTTGAAATACTACACATAGAAAGAAATATTCGCTAATGCTGTCATCACAAAATTTTTTATAAACCAGTAAATCAATCATTTCTAGCGTCGTCGATGTAAAATTCTTGTAACACGGTAGAAAATAGTGCGGAGTGCATAAAAAAGGTGTTATTAAATTATTTTGCAATCACATTACTGGCTGGTATAATCAGTAAACCTGCCTTCCTAACTGGCTGAGTATGATTTCTCCTAAGTACCTACAGGTAGGCGAACTCATTCAGTTAGCTAATAATCTCTAAAGGATTAGGAAATTAGAGACAGTTAATATTTGCCTTCCTGCTTACGCTCGAGCTCATGTGTTTCAATTTGATTGGTTCATTACAGGATTCTATCAGAACTCATGAATTCACTTATTCCTAAAGACACTGACTTCAGACCTAAGATGATTATTGTTACACCAGAGATTTTTCAGTGAGCAAAACAAAAAGCCTTTTTTGTCCAAATGGCTAAGCGTCATTTACAGCATGTTGAGAGAACCAAGCGGTTAACCGTAGGCTATTATGCATTTATATCTTGACACAGACTCACTAAATATGACAAAAGCAGCGAGTCATCTTGCCTGCTAAAATGATTGTCGTCCGCATCAGGTTGTTGACATTGCAATAAAAGTTATTAGTGGTTTTCTCTTTGACACCAAAATGAAGCTGTCTCACTTTGGCAGCGTACTGATAGTAATCAGATTTAGTGTTTTTTGCATTACCACCCACGCAAGCTTAATGATATCAAAGTTGTCACGGCCATGTCTCTAGACACTGTAGCTAATGAATTGAATTGAATGACATCGAATTATCTCAGATATTTGCTGAGTTATTTAGAGTATGATTAAAAAGCACTATGGTCACTTACCTCATTCAAGAGTATTACATCACCATTGGTTTAAATAGCAAATACTGTAAAACCTCTATTTCAACGCCATGGCGCTGTGTTTTTAAAACCTTCCCTAAAGTGGCGGTTTATAAGAGCTAACGTTATAATATAAGGTAGTGCTGTATTTTTCGATTAGCTCGTCAGAAGTTTGGGTAGATAACTTTAACCCTTTCACAGGCAATGCTATGCTAATGACCCCTAAATTTTGCACTCACTTTCTGGTGGAACGACACTAATGCTGTTGGTCACAGCATTTTTTTGCTAAAACGTGTTTTATTTGCGTATAAGTATGAGACTTAATTAAACAAGGAACTACTACTAGCTGAGTAGTTATCAAATAGTTTATTGGTGCCACTTGTAAAGTTTTAAAGAAAAAAACTGTAAAACTTCTGGAGTTACATAGACTTCGATACACCATAAAAATGGCTACTATTACGTCATACGATGTTCTTATAAAAATATTCTCATCATTCATAAAGACGCTTTAAAGTCTTCATGACAGGTTGTAAACTACATCATGTACGAATCTGAAAACAATGGATATAATTTAGACCTTAGTGACTTCGAATCAAAGTGTAGTTCTGATGATTATGATGATCGATCTTCTCAGGTACACTGTCATCATGGCAACCACTACAGCAACAATGAAATAATTAAATGTTATTGATGTAACCGAGTCATTATTAGTACCATTTTGTGGACACCTACTTTTCTGCTGATCACTTTCTATTATTGGTTTGTAAACATCGAAGAATGTAAAAGTGGCAGTAAAATAAAGGTAGTGTTCAATTAAAGGATGGCGTTGTATTTTTCAACCCTTCTCTTTCGGTATAACACTTAAAGACTGTTTTGCGTGTTTTGTGACTTTTTTGTTACGGAATATCAATGGAAGGGAATTTTTGCTTACGAGTGATGCAGAGATGTACTTCTGCATAGAAAGCATAGTTTACTCTTTTTTTGAAGCTCTTTCAACCCTTTTGCAAATATAATGCTGATCAAACCATTCTACAGAAATACATAAACATTATGTAGAGCCTCCCTCGCATTCAGCCGACGCTATAAGGGTGTTATTCTCTCATACTTTGAACATCTGTTTTTAAGCACATCTCATGGGTTTTCCATTGCAAAATTACATTATATTAACTTCTTATTAAAATGTTATTTGCTAAAATGCACCAAATGACATACAGTGACTAAAATTGAATGATCGCTGCCTCCTTAACCTCTCCGTATTCAAGGAACAAGTTTACAAATGATGCAGCAATCTCTATTGACCAAACTTTTAAGCTTTGCTTCTTATATGGCAGCTTCTTATATGTCGTTATTGTGGATTTTAGACACACATAAAAGTCTGGGATACCAGATTAGGCAGTACGAGTTTAAAGGTAAACTTATACAACATTTTGGTAGATTTTATTAGGCAGTATCAGTATTTTTTGATCATTTGCAAGTATTTTTGATGTTTGAGGTGATCTGACTGCCAGGATATTTCTAGATTATAATCGACAAATCTTGATCGTGGTTAAAAGTTAAAACGCTCAGATCAGACAAAAGTGCGATGACATCTGTAGCTGCAATAAGATCAACGGAATAGACGCATAAGGCTGCAACTAGTTGGCGTCATTTCGCATGTATTTTCCTTCTGAACGTTTTAACTGCGATCAAGCTTCGTCGATTTTAATCTTGAAACATCCTGGAAGTCAGATCACCTCAAACATCAAAAACAATCACAAATGATAGAAAAATACTGATGATTTCTGATAAAATCTACAAAACTTTTGTACAAGTTCATTTTTGATATTTATTTTTTAAACAAGTACATTAAATGACTAAAATTTAGTAGCCCCTGTTTGAGTCTACGTATTATAATGTACTGTGTGTATCACATTTCCAAAAAGAAAGGTATCGTCGACTACTGTAGCAGAACAACCACTTTCACTTTAAACATTAGCATACAGACAGTAAACAATTTACTGCCCCTTTATTAACCAATGCCGGACTAGGGCTTGTTAAACCTCCGCTGTGATATAACTGTGCAGGTGGCTAGCAGGCTGAGCAGGCTTAGTTTTTATTGGACGAAGCAATATTTGCATTGCAGAGATTAGCTTACTATGCGCGATTGATGGATTACAGCAGGAGGCAAACACTGGCAGCGGTATATGTACTAGGTGTAATGTTTATATTCTGGTTCATCAGTCGGTGAATACACAAGGGGCTGTTTCGCCATACCATCTCATCTGTAGCTCTCCTCCTAGCAAAGATACCTTGTTTCATAATAGCGAGCAACCCTTTTAATACTGAACCTGCCTTGTGCGAAGCATTGGCATGCTGACTTGAGTGCCCGCAGGCAGCTAGGCGACGAGAATTTACCGCTTACTTTCGTAACACACATTTCACCTCTGAAAGACCATGGATAGTTGAGTGCCAGCACTAAGAGAGATGGGCGATACACCGTACGCTGACTGCCTTGAGCAGGTGAGCTGTTATTGCATATATTGATTTTCATAGCTTTTTAAATTAGCAAAAGATATGCAGACGTTCATCATATTTTTTCCGAAAACTGGCTGCTTCGGCTGATTACAAAATTATAGCGATTTTTTGCCTTATGTATGTTCTGTGTAAAAATGAGCTCATTTAGTAAATTCATTGTCGCAAATCCCAAAAATTGCTAGAATTCTTCATCGCATTCGTCATGCTACTGATTTTGCGCATTGAAGTGAATGCTATTAACCAATTAAAACTGAACTAGGAATGTAAGTACCCAACTTGATATTGGTATTTCACATCAGTTTCTCGTCACTCATTTGTTGGTACTCATGGTTTCGAATTAGTTTTCGGTCTGATTACCTCCCTCCTAGAACTATTAAAAAGTTAACATTTTAGCCACCTACCTTTGAGCTAGTGATAAAAATATTGTGTCTTTGTTAGATTATTCCTTTGCAAAGGACATACATTTGTTTGAAGTACACACACTGATACGATAACTCCTATAATTCCGGCCATAAAAATCGACAAGCAAAACTTTTGGCTATTTTATGAGAAATAAATTTTGGTTGTACACTAGTTGTACAGAACCGTCATAACACTATAGAAATATAACCTGTAACCTCTGTGTCATGGCTTTAATGATATAGGCACACCTATCTATACGCTAATGGAAGTTGGGCTCTAAATGATGTAATATCATCATCAACCCCTTAATTTTTCTACTTTTTACGGAATGTTCCATACCAACTGAGCATTGTGCCAAACAAATTTTGGACTATTTGCTGCCTTTTAATGATATGCATGATATGCAGAAGGTAATGAACGCCGGGAATCGTAGTGCTGAAATAAAGAAAAATCATTTGTATGGCTCTTGGCCGACTAAACTTTCCAAGAGTTGACCATTGCAGTCCCTTAGTAAATTGAATAGACAGGTCACACTTTCCTTCGCAGGATAATCAATTAGGCGCCTGCCCGTGTTTGGCGACTGAATTATTCATTAGAAACAACTTGAGTTGCTTGCTGCCTCGAGACGAGACTTTTCATCGACTGTATTGCGTTTGATGAGTTGAGGGAATCAATATGCACATAAAGTACATATCGTCTTCTCAATGGATAAATCCTTCATCCTTTTTTATTAGTTATTTGTGTAAATTGTAAATATTCAATGCATGGCAGCACGCTGCCATGTACCCGCTGAACAAACTTACTGTTACCATAAACAATGAGGCTGCCATTAGTGACCAAAAATGTATGCTGAATTCTGTTTGTGCCAAAACTTTATCGTGGGGGAAAACTTTAAATTGGTGGCAATTATCAGCAAAATTCCGAGTAGTTGTGAAGGAGATGTTTCGTTGATGTGTTTTCAGTTGATCTTTGAAACTTTGATTAAGGTCTGAGGCATAGCTGTTGCAAATGCGATCCTTTACAAAACGATTTACAAAACCCAGAATCTTCTTTATAATTATATTAATATCATATATTATTGATTTATGTATATTTTACAATCCACAAAATGAGGAGATTTATTTTTAAACTAAATTATGAATTTGAATAACTATCATAGACAAGGTTAGTTAAGCATCTCACATTATCAACTTGACCTTACTGAGCTGTGAACTCATGGAATTATTATAAAATGAGTAGCAGTTATATTTTGTTTGTAAACAGAAGCCTTGTGGTTACACATTTACACATACCTTATGTTCCATAATATATAGCATGGTATTATTAGAAATAGTTCAAATTCACCAGGCTTCGTCATTTGACGCTTATAACTGTTTTGACAGTGACAAACTCCCTTACTCAATTTAGAACAATGACAAGCTTGGCTATCACTCTGATTATATAAACATACCAGAAGGGCACACAATCACCATGAAAACCATCAGCCACCTATTTGGTCTCCAATCATGCCCACACTCTATGCTTTCCCATGAATGCTACCGCAGCAATATCTTGTGATAACCATTTGTCTTTCGTGGCCTTGTTGAATTAATCCCATCCGTATGGTAGTAGCTGGTTGTAGTAGTTTTATTCAAAGCTATGGTTCATTTCAAGGTTTCTGCGTTATTTAATCTGTTGTGAACCGGACATTGACTGAAATAATTTTTTCAGTTCTCTGTATTTGCAAAGTGTTTTAGATTTAGCTATATATTACTATGCTGCTATGACGCAGATGATGAGGATGATGTGAATCTGTAGCTGCGCGCGTGTTGAATTACCATGCGATAACTGTTTAAATGGACATTCCGTAAGCTGCAGATTAATGCAGGCCCTTTGTTAAAAAGATGAGCGTTTCTGCACCAGAAGTCATGTAAAACTGCTCAAATCGAATTAAGAATGACTGAAGTGAAGAAAATGATTAAAATGGAATAGCTTGTGCGGCGTTTTCTTGCGTACCATCCGCAAGTGCCGTTTCTGTAGCAAAACTCGCTTGACTTGCAGGCTATAGCTGTTTCAATCATGCTGATGATGCAAACTTGTGAGTTAACTGTGCCTTTTGGTGAGCCAAACACTTGATGTTTAGAAATTTGATGAGGCCCTTTCTACTGTTTAGATGAATTGCATATCAACCATTTGCTGAATTCCAATTGAATTACCGAAGGAAATGTATCCCTTCAGAACGCTGTAAGATGCACCAAAACATTACGTTACAAAAATACCGACATCGATATTTTGTTACCGGTTGTCTTCCAATATATTTGAAAAAAACTAGATGATGTGATGCCGTCTAACAGACCAAACGCAGGCAGTGCATCCTTGAAGCACCATTTACTAGCTATTCTAATACTACGAGATGCGTCAGATGAAAAGTTCCAATACGAGCTGCTATTCATCTGTTTACCTACTGAAAAAATCAGTGCTGCGTTAGGTTCGACACTAGCATAGATTATACACGTGCGTAGCTTGTCTACAACTAATCAATGAATGGATATAAACTAGGTAAATAGGATAGCGCATAGGTTGCAATATGTTGAGTTGTTAGCTAGACAACTACTTTCATCGACACTGACGCATGCAGGATTTCTATCCATATGTTGCTTATAATAGAATACTTATGATTGTGAGGCCCTGCTAGTCATACAATTCAATACTTACTAGTTATGAACTGTAAGGAGCTCATAAGTAGTCAATACTTACTAGTTATGACTACTTGTGAGCTTCTTTCAAATTAACTAAGTTATAGATTATTATAATTTGTGTTACGCCTTTAAGTTGTACTCTTAAATACTGACACATTTATTCATTGAACGAGAGTCCTTCTTTTCCTGACCTTTTCTCTACAGGCTGTTTAACACAAATTATAGAAAATTATCAAATCAGGATTTGATGCTATGATTTGATTTGAATTTGATATTATTTTTGTGCTTTAGACTGACTACCTTTTAGGTTTATAGACTCATCATGTTGGTCAGTGAGTCAATTAAGAGCATGTGCACCAATAACAAATAGCTTTTATGAGTTTAATAGTAGTTTAGATTTATCTTCTCTTTGTATATTCAAAAGGTCTGGTATGGCACTAAAACAGGATTAATATATATAGGTATATATCCCTATATCTCCTTGTATTGGTGTTATCATTTACATGATAACACCGATATAGGGAGACTTTTTGTTGTTCTAGAGCTTACTAGCCATTTGAGAAGCTCAGGGTTTTTTCACTTCATTTTGCAATAAAAACCACAAGGATGAGCTTCATTTCCCTGGTTTAAAAACAGACTTCCAAAACACCAGAGAATGACTTCCCTTACAGAATGTTTGCTGTCTGCGAAGGAGACTCTATGTAGTGGCATTAATGTAACTTTTAGAATGCCTTGATGAGCATAATATTAAAACAACATATTTTCTGATATTTGCTAAAGGGTACAAAAAACTCTAGAAAATGGAGCCCACTTTATTTTGCAAAGCAGAAATGCGATGATGGCAAGCATGCATGAATTAAATGCTAGCTCTTCAACAAAAAATCTTCCAAACTCTATGAGCATAATTTCTGAATAAATCAACATCAGAGAGAATTTAGCTCGCTAATTTTTTTTGTTTTGACAGGTAATGTCATAATATAATTGTGTAGACTATTTAGGTTGACCTTTCTAACATTGTCTGAAGTTGGACATTAGAGCTAGCAAACAAATTTGCAGCTTCAAAAAGGAGCACATCCATGGTTTATGGTATTTATCTTTGAATTAGCAAAGAATTTACTCCTACACTGATTATAACCATAGTACTCTTGGGAGTAAACATTACACCTGCCATTACTAATATTACTCTTGGCAACAAGCTAATCTTACTCTTCTACTCTTACTCTCCCGATTAGGAGAGGTAGGTAAACCGGTCCTTTCCTTATTTCATAACGCCAAATTTACTATGTTGCTGCATGATTTCCTTTTTATTTCCTTTCTACTCAACATTAAATATTTCGCAAATCTCTCTCCCTCTTTTTTCTTCCTTCCACCCCCTCCCTCTCCTTCTCTTTTCCTCCCCCTCTCTCTCTCCCCCTCCCTTTTTCCCTCCCTTTCTCTCTCTCTCCCTCCCTCCCTTTCTCTCTCCCTCTTTTTTTTCCCTTCCCTCTCTCTCTCCCTCTCTCTCCCCCTCCCTTTCTCTCCCCCTCCCTCCCTTTCTCTCCCCTCCCTTTCTCTCTCCCTCCCCCTCTCTCCCTCTCCCTCCCTCTCTCTCCCTCTCTCTCCCTCTCTCTCCCTCTCTCTCCCTCTCTCTCCCTCTCTCTCCTTATAGTATGCAGTATATCATAGAACATTACATTATTGTGCAGCGTTGCTGTTCTTCACAAACAACAAACAAGCATCTATACACTTGTTTCAAGGTACTGCAGGCATTAGTCTATCATGCCCATATACTATTATACCATTTAAAATGCCATGCAAGCCTTCAGATCTGGCAATTCTTAGAGAGCTTGGGTCATTGCTGAGAGGCAACCATAACAAATGCACAAAGCCGGCTTTGCATGTCTGATATAAACAGAACCACAATCTTGTAATGTTATTACTGAGCTAAGCTAATACGTCGCTGAGCTGATAATGCAAGCATCAAACTATAACCGATATACTGCAAAACTTCTATTTGAATGCCACCTTTATTTGAACTCCACCTTTAATGGAACGCCACTACAGGAAAAAGGTTGAAAAAACAGCACCACCCTCTCATAGAACGCCACTACAAGAGAAGGGTTGAAAAATACATTGCTATCTTTTAATTGAATGCCACCTTCATTTGATCGCCACTTCGACATTCTTTGATCTTTGCGAACCCATGATAGGAAGTGATCAGTAAAAAAGTGTAACAAAGTCGTACTAATAAAAAGTGACTCGGTTACGTCAATAGCAATTACTTATTTCGTTGTTGCTGTAGTGGTTGCTATGGTTTTAGCATAGATGTACCTGAGAAGATCGCTCGTCACAATCATCCAAATTACAATCCGATTCGAAGTCACTAAGATTTAAATCGGATCTATTGTCTTCAAATTCGTCTATAATATGGTTCACAATCTGACCTGAAAACTTTAAAGCGTTTTTATGAATGATGAGAATACTCTTCAGGAACATCGTATGACATAATAGCAGCCATTGTTATGGTGTACTGAAGTTTATTCTCTAACTCGAAAGCTTCACAGTTTTTTCTTTAAAACTGAAAGCGGCACTATTGACATAATTAATAACTATATCTGACTAATATTATTTTAGTCAAAGTAGTTCCTTGTTGAACACAGTCTGATATTTCGATGTACAGTGGAACCTTGGTTCTCGAACGCTTTGGTTCTTGACCAAATCGGTTTTCGACCAAAAAATTTGAGATTTGTTCGTCTTGGTTCTTGAACATAAATTCGGTTTTCGACCAAACCAGAGCATGCGCATTGGAATTAAACGTTCGGATCAGCTCCAGAAACAGCATGGAAACATTTGGGAAAAGCAAGTTACTCTTCATAAATTCTTTACAAAAAGTAAGGAACAATTTGGAATGATGCCTCCTCTACCGAAGAGATTTACTATGGAAACAACTTCCCTAGTCGAATTACCCTAAATTGTTTTGGAGGAGGACTCTCCTTTGAAGATGTGAAGTAAACGTGCCATTGCTGTTTATATTTTCTTTTTCACACGATTTTTGATGCAATTGATCTGTTGCATTTTTTGATGTTTCATTATCAACTTCTGCGATTTTTGGTATTGCATCTTAACCTTTAATGTTTTCAATGTTTTAAGAGCAAAACATGCGAAATGTTTACTTTTCGTCTTCTTTTTTATCCTCATAGATAGAAAATCTTTTATTAAAATTAAACATGATCTATATCTACCTGTTTTTATTTATAGTATGCGGTAAACAGTAGGTGTAATGTTTATGGTGTAAAATGTTAAAAACATACTGTAGCGAAATTGATTTCTCGACTTGGAGCGGATTAGAATTTATATACATTAATTCTAATGAGAAAAATTGTTTTGGATCTCAAACAACTCGGTTTTTGAACAACCTTCTGGAATGGATTATGTTCAAGAACCGAGGCTCCACTGTATATGAAAAATGGTTTAGCAAAAGTGCTAAGGCCGGCGGCATTAATGACGCTACTTTCAAAAGAGAGTGTAGAATATAGGCGACTTTAGCATAGTTTCGCCAGTAACAGGGTTAAATCTATCTTCCCAAAATTCTGACGAGCTAGTAGAAAAATACAGCGCTACCCTCTATTTGAGAATAGAGAATTTTATTCTATTTATTTAACCTACAGAAGTGTTATGAACTCTGCAAAATGCACAATATAAAGCATAACTATTTAATGTGTAGTTTTTCATCAAAAATCAAGTACAATTTTCAATCAACTACCATCTCTTATCTATTTTCTTCTCAGGACAAGGTTGACAACTAGCTTTTTGCTTGTTATGTAAAACAACAAAAAAAGCCCCTCTGCCAGATTACCTATTCTTCTTTAGCGCTTTCTTCTTGCAATGTTTTCTTTGGTGCTCAAGAAAGTGACACCTAAAGGTCAATAAATATTGTGACACCTAGAGGTCTTTGAACATTAGACACTCAGATGACAGCCAATATTTTTAACCAGCCTTTTTTTTATTTTATTCTATTTAAAAAATCGAGCGCCGTAGCATTCAAATAGAGGTATTACGGTAATACCATCAATCTGTCTGTCTTGATGGCACATGATGGCAGGCACATCTGCTTGGAGTTGAGATGCGGTAGTACTTAAACCAGGAATAATAGTTTACATCACTTTATGTTGCTATCATAATAAAATCAAATTTCTTCAAAGAGTTGTTTCATATTGAGATCATCACATTCTGGAGCGAATATTCCTTGAGAATACTTTCTAGTTTTGTTTTAATTTGTTCCTCAGAGACTCCGCGGCATGTCTGACTTTAACATTGATATAAAAATTAGCTTCATTTATGGTTCTCTATTTTATTTGTCATTTTTCTCAGCTTCACTTTTGTTTATGGAACTGGAATGTTTTAAGATTGTTTTATATTGTAAATTGGAAAATCTCCGGGTTGAGGTGGTCAGTTTAACTGTACTTTACAAAACATCTGCTTGCTGTACAAACATGATAGCCTGCCTACAGCAGTGTAGAGTAAAAGGTTTTTGTGGCTATTATACTCTGCTTCCATTGTGTGGATAATGCGAATCTAGAATTGCACGCATGTTGAGTGACAGTGCAATAAGTGTTTCAATTGACATCCACATGCTGAAAATAAAGGAATTTCACACTGGAAGTCAAAGCGGCGGCGCACTCCTGTCTCGCTTAGTAGCACGCTTTCAAAATAAGAATGACCAATGTATGAAAAATGTTCAAAGTAGAATAGGCTGCAAGGTATTTTTTTCGCATGATTCGTAAGTTCCGTTTCCATCTTCACAATATTTGCAATTTCAATCGATGCTTTCTGATAAAATCTACCAAAAATTTTATTGAAGTTCATTTTTTGGCATAAAACTGTTAAAAATGGAATAGTTTGTTCGGCATTACAAGTGACGCTTCTATCTTTTGCAAACATAAAACATTCGATAAAAATTTGCGAGTAACGAAACCCGCTTGGTTTGTGGGTTTTTGCTGTTTCCATCTCATGAATGATGCAAACTTGTGGATTAACTGTGGATTAACTGTGGATTAACTGTGGATTAACTGCGTAATAGAAACAGTGCGTGACTCTTCATGTGTTGGGTTCTAATCAAGACTGGGCCGGTGTTGAAATTGTTTAAAATACTAGTAGAATAACCTTGAATAGAATCTTGCTGGACTGAACATAACCTGTACTTGTATATCTGAGAAGTTTAGTGCCGTGATATATATATATATATATATATATATATATATATATTTATAGTGATGTCTCAACTATCAACTGTATATATATTGTATATATTATATACATCCCAAGTTTTAGTTGAAGGCTGCTTCCTGTCACCCCTAATGTCAGCTAGATACGATGCATAGAAATGATGACTAGTGCTTGACAGTGCTTGCGTGAAACCTTAGCTGCTTCTGTAAACACTTGTACTCACAATAATCGGCAGCCAAAATACCAAAATATGACATTGACTGGCATTATGTTATTTCTTTAGCTAGTTTTTATCACATGTAGTTCTGAAAGCCGCTACACGCTTTTTATTGAGAAAGTTTTAGATGAAAGCTTCAGGTGAGGTCTGGGAGTTATCTTTGTCAATTGGTCTTGTAATTAAAATTACCGTAAACCCCTGCCATACGACATTAATTCGTTCTGGTGTAGGGATTGTAAGGCGAAAATGTTGTATAGAGGGGTATAGGAGCCCATAGTAATTATCCAATATAAACACTCCCAGTAAAAAATTATCAAAATTTTATATACATACAGTACATAACAAAAATTAGTAACAAAATAGTATATTAAAAGTTTGTAGTAAGTGTTATTGTGGTGGCAGGAGCGCACAGACATTATCAGCTGCATTTTAAAACTTACACCTTATTTTAGTGATCTTTAGCAGCTGTAGCTGTCACATATGGGTATCTATATTTAGCCATTTATTATATCATTTTCCTTGTGTACTGAATAATGTCTTACCACAACTTATGTAATTGCCATCACAAGTTTGACCATGCTATCTTATGTAATACCGTAGGTCAACCATATAAAAGGCTGGCACTTTTTCTGAGATGGCAGAGTAGTCTTTGGTTGTGATTGTGCCTGGTATATACAAATATACACTAAAGCACTCTACTCTCATGTGTTATTATTTCTGTGCCTGAAAAAGGGGAATTAACTAGTGTGCCGCAAAAGACTGGGCAGCACTGAAATGCGCAATATATTCAATATGATTTCACTCACGCAAGATCAAACTTTTACGAAACACGAAAAATGCTGAACCGAGAAAAAGAGCATTGTATCTCTTTCAGACGTCATAGGAGGCATTTTGGTGAATAACATATCGGCATCTTCGTGACTCTGATGTATAACAGCACACTGACCGCCAAATGTGAATTTCGAGAGACATTTTTGTTGATGTATCGTGAGGAAAATACTGTAACACGGCGAGAAAACCGTAAGACAGGGACGCCATTACCCTGGAGTCTACTTTATATTCAAACAATTCTAAGCTGCTATATTTGATTACTGCTATATGCTGAGCACACTTTTTTACGGTCAGTTAAAAATATTGGCTGTCATCTGAGTGTCTAATGTTCAAAAACCTCTATGTTTCATATCACAATATTCATTGACCTCTAGGTGTCACATTCTTGAGCACCAAAGAAAACATTGCAAGAAGAAAGCGCTAAAAAGAATAAGTAATCTGGCAGTGGAGCTTTTTGTCATTGTTTTACATAACAAGCAAAATGCTAGTGGTCAACCTTGTCCTGAGAAGGAAATAGATAGAAGATGGTAGTTGGTTAAAAATTGTACTTGATTTTTGTTGAAGAAATACACATTAAATAGTTATGCTTCATATTTTGCAGAGTTTATGACTTTTTTGTAGGTTAAACGAAAAATGAAAAATTTGTTTTCACTTTCTCAACTGCATGTTGTTGCATGGTCAGCAAATTTTTTTCAAACACTGCATGAGTATTTTAGTTAACTGTAATGGAAACGATATCATTATTATATGGGGTTATTCCATATGAAGGACCCAAATAAATGTCTGTGCATTTTGTTTGACAATGAATAGGCTAATGAAGAGAAGGTTCTTGTGCAAGCATTAAGAGTTATCTCTGCAAATCAAGTGAAAAGGTTTGGCAAAAATCGGTAGCTTGCAAAAATTTATTGCATGCTGCTTGCATAGGTATTAATGTGAAATTACTGTTTATTCGATAGCTTTAGAGCAACACTTTCTTAAAACTGGTTTATGGTTAGATATAGCAGAGTAGACAGAAGTTTAGAGCAACAGGTTTAGGATTAGATACAGTAGACAGAAGTTGATAACAAGAGGTTTATGATTAGATACAGTACATTAGACAGAAGTTGATAACAACAGGCTTATGATTAGATGCAGTACAATAGACAAAAGTTTAGAACAACAGGTTTATGATTAGATACAGTACACTAAACAAAAGTTTAGAACAACAGGTTTATGATTAGATACAGTACACTAGACAAAAGTTTAGAACAACAGGTTTATGATTAGATACAGCAGAGTAGACAAAAGTTTAGGACAACAGGTTTATGATTAGATACAGTACAGTAGACAAAAGTTTAGAACAACAGGCCTATGATTAGATACAGCAGAGTAGACAAAAGTTTAGAACAACAGGTTTATGATTAGTCTAGCTGTGCTACCCGGCGTTGCCCGGGAATTAAAAATCAGTGTATAAACAATGAGAGGTAATGAGAGTTGCCTGCCATGTGCTATTAGCCTGGCACATTGCCAATGGATAATTTGAGTAAGCTTACTAATAAGAGCTACCTGGTCTTATGATGTTACGCCATCACTTTGCATTGTGACGGGGAGCGGTAGCGTATTTGCTTCCATAATGATTACACCAATCTCGTGTGGCTGAATTGGTAAGGCATCGGACTGGCCGAACCGGAGGGTCCGAGATCAAATTTTTTTCCATACGGTTTCTTTATTCCAAGATATTAATTAATAGCTACAGCTGGACATACCGAAGGACAGACGACAAACTTTGAGAAACATATATATCGATACAGCAGAGTAGAGAGAAGTTTATAACAACAGGTTTATGATTAGATACAGTACAGTAGACAGAAATTTAGAACAAAGTATAAGGTAGGACTGGTGCAGAGTAATATGTCATTGCTAGGAAGTTATCTTCCTACAAGAAACGGCGTCAGACATGCAGTAGTGGGCAATGTAAATATTTGCCATTGAACCACACTCATTAAATGATCAATCAATTAGTTTAGTACTCTATAGCACGTACTTTTCACTAATTGCTACTTGCATGGTTCTTTTTATCTCCAGCTAATGAGTGAACAAGTTCTGTAACCGGAGAGTCTTTAACTGCTTGGTAGTAGAGTAACTAGTTAACTGCATGGCTTTTGCTTCTTTTGACTACAGTTTGCTAGAGTACATACAAGGTCAACTGAAGGACAATTTGTGAGAAAACTAATGTCATTAATTTGAAAGAAATACTAGAATAATATGACTTTTTAAAGTTGTCATTTGCTTGAGCTGGGAGTCCTTTAAAAACGGTGTTCTGCTTCAAATGAAAAAAATCAAACTTTGAAGTTTTTGCTGAACCTCATTAATCTTCATACATGGCTCAATTCTACTTTGCTGCGTCACACAAAAATTAACCACATATTTATATTTTTCAGTTCTATCATTAAGTTTTGGCATTTTATGACCTCTCTTCTTTCTGAAGGTATGTAATTCATGCATCTGTTCGGTTGTTCATATGACAACTTATTAGGTGGTAAGGTAAAGTGTTTGGAAATTTTTTTAACAGCCGAGTCGGATTGCCAAAGATTGCCCTAATCACCGTTTACATGCAAAACATTCTATAAAGGTTCACTTCTATGAGACCACATATATGAACATAATGTATGAACATATGAACATATCATAAGGTTATGCAAATGGTATTAAATGCAACCTGCGCTGGCAATGTAAAAACACAAAACCTTATTGTCACAAACTCGCATGCTGGACCTGTTTGCAACCAATGTGATCGATGGAACCAATTTTCTTGACTGGGATTCAAAACGGATGGACCCTCTAACCTCACATGATGATGCATGTTTTATCTTGTATTTCATATGCTGCTTCTTATATGTTGGAAAATATCATTTGAAGTTCGACAATAACATACTCAACATAACGTAGGTATACAGGAAGCCATTGCCTTATGATCAGTTCGGGGCGACTATGACCAGGCTTCGCTCAAACATAAACTCAGCTTATCCTGCTAGTTTTATTTTCTAGTGTGGGTGGCAGCCATAAAATAATATAATGTTAATTAGGTGATGTTGGCAACAGCTAAAGTGTACTTTTTATAATACTGATGTTAGCGTTAGGGGTTAGGTTGAATAACTGTCCATCTAGGTTAGGCAGTAACAGTGTTATCACTCATGACGTGGGTGCTCCACAAGTTTGTGTCGTCCGCAAGATGGAAACGGCATAGACTCGTAAGTCTAGCAAGTTTTGTTATTCTCAAATTTCTATCAAATGTTCCATGCTTGAGAAAGATGGATATGACGCTTGCGAATGATGTGCACTAAAATGCCGCCCAAGCTATTCAGTTTTGCTATCCAAAGATGAACTTACATAAAATTTTAATAGATTTTATCCAAAAACGAATCAAAATTTTTTCATAATCTGAGATTTGTTAATGCTTGAGGTAATCTGACTGTCAGGATGTTTCAAAATTAAATACGGCAATGCTTCATCGTGGTTAAAATGCTTAAAAGACAAATATGTGGGAAATGACATCACTAGTCGCTATCGTTGTGATAATTGATATCGGCTATTATTTTCAAGTTGCATCATTACGCATCTCTATGCTGTCGGTCTCTTTGCAACTATGGAGGTCATAATCACAATTCCGCTTGATCTGAGCATTTTAACTGCGATCAAGTTTTGTCGATTTTAATCTTGAAACATCATGGCAGTTCGATCACCTCAAATATAAAAAACAATCGTACATGATAGAAAAATACCGATATGTTCTGATAAAATCTACTAACATTTTGTCCAAGTTGATCATTATGTCGTTCCAATTTCAAAAGCGTGCTGCTATGTACTCTGGCATAGAATTTCATACCTTTTTTAACAAAGAGCCTGCATTAACCCGCAACATGCGAATGTCAATTCAAACACTTATCGCGCAGTAACTCCATGTGCACACAATTCCAAATCCGCATTATCCGTATTATGGATTATCCGCACTATGGAGCTTACCTGCTCAGAAAGCAACGTTTCCATTCTTTGCATTCATGATGCAAGCGTCTGGTCGCATTCTGTCCAAACAGTCAGAAGCATTCCTCATGCTAGGAATCAGCTATTCGGTTCCAATGTTATTTATCTACGTGAAACAGCATACTGACATAATATTTGGGCTACTGAGAGTAGATTGGCTACTTTTTCCTCGTCGACAATTTTCAATTCAAACAATGGCACTTCACCCAAGGTAGTGTAACTAATTGAATGGCTGATTCTCAAGATACTTTTGAGCAGAATAATACCTAATGAAAAATACAACATACGTTATGCAAAGCTTTTGAATATCTGCTCGTAAATTCATAGCACTATTGATACATCACCTCAGGATTCTGCTTTGATAGCAGAGGTTATGTTGGGAATATTTAGTGAAAATGCTGACAGAAGCAAGCATTGCCACTTCGGCTCCCAACCAAATCTGCCTCTGTGTAGTTGTTAGTAGGGCATAACTTTTATAAAATATTTTAAAGAAAATTTAATGAACTAACTTAGTTTTTTTGAACAATTTAAGCAAAATTTCCTGTTTTACTCTCCTCTGTAAAAGCATATCAATGAAATCATATCATATCAGTTATATCATAGAAAGAAGGAGAGACTTTTTTCAAGTTCATATTGCTCTACGTTTTGCCAGACCCATCATATTTCATTGGATTATGATCCCTTGAGGGTTTAGGGCATTTTATGAGGGTTATAATAAGTAGAACATCAGTAGGCCTACATTAGGCAGCGCTGGTATTTCAAACTATGCCTTAGGCTGCGTAGCCATGCTTGTTTCTCAGCTGACTCTATTAAGTCAACCCGCTGTCGAAAATACAGCTAAAAGTCGTCCGCTAATTCAGGTGAGATTAATCGCTAATATGAATATGTGATGCCTATATCTACTTAGTTTTTATTTTGAAGCTTGCTGTGGTTAAAAAACTTATTTGACTTGTTGTATAGAATATAATTTGAAAAGAAAATTCAGTGTTGCCTAGCCGAGATGCTTCTTCATCCTATTATATTACTTTATTGACAATAATTTTATTTCAAACAAGAAATGGTTTATAAATTATGACATACAAGATTCATAAAAAAGATTAAAGAGAAACAGTTAGCCAATCAAATCAAATAAACGATTTGACATAGAAAGTTTCAATATCTTTCCCTGCTAAGCGAATGGATATTAGATGGAAGATTCTACAAGATTTCACCAATCAATGATTTCGTCAGGGGTCTGCTGATGCATTGACATGAATCCCCTCAGCTGTAATAGGACTATAATAGTCGATATGACTAAATTATTAGCTTGCTTTACCTTAGACCAGCCAATCCAATCACACTTTATCTAATGATAAAAATCCTTTACAAGCGAAGCTTTACAAAAGGCCCAGGGGAGCGAAACACAAATAGCCATACCTCGAGTGTGCTATTTCGTAAGCCTACATGACAAAATAAGTAAGCTTATGTAAGTTAATAGGCTTTGACCTTTTCTATCACCAGAAACGATGCAGACTGGTTTAGCTTGCTACACTCATACCATAAAAAAGTCCTCCTAACGCATGTTAGCTGTGATATTTACTACTACTAGCTGAATGTTCGGCATCGCGCAGGTGAAAAAAAGGTTTTTTGCCCAGAAAATTTACTTTCATTCCATATATACACCATTTATCATTGCAACTTTTGTATGAAGGTGTTTGTTTATTTCTGTCCACAGTGTTTATTTCTGGGTAATTGTACGGTACCGGCTGCAGTACCTACTACAGCTCTATACTGATAGCAATAATCTTACTGTCCGTGTGAGTTTAAGCATTTTTTTCATATATGGGCACACACATGTATTTTTTTTCTGATATGGTTTCATGCATAATGCCAGTTGTAGTGTTGAGCGTGAAGCCAAAAAATTGGCATGTGTAATAAGTATGTGTCCAATTCATTCTATTGCATAGCCAATTAAACAATGAAGTGTATTGGATAAATGAATGTCTGCAGAACTGGAGGTTCTGAGTTTAAATCTAGTGCGCAGCTGGTTTTGACTTCCTAAAACTATCGCTATAACTGGACACGCAGACGGAAAGATGGACAAACAAACAACACACGCAACAGAATACGGACAAACACTTGCGATTTATATATATATATATATATATATATATATATATAGATGTATGTAAACAACTTGGCCTTTTCTTGATACCAGAGCTGCAGTATAGATTAAGTAAATGTACTGAATACCGTTTGTTTTTTGCCATCCAAAACATTTGTTACTTAGCCACAAATTTATCAAAAAAATTCTGTAGACCATCACTGGGAGGTGACATCATATATAACAGGGATCAAAACAGCTAATGTAGGCTCAGGAGAGTGTCATTACTCGTTGCCTGGTATATAAAAATAGTAGGCCTATAGCATTATAATTATTCAATAAATAAAATAAATAAAAATGCTATAATAAGCTCATTGAATGTCAAGGTCTCTATGGTTTATTAATGCGATGGCTACCACTGGTTGCTAATGATCGATGTTTACCTTAATGCCAAATGGTACCTTTTATCCTCAGAGATAATGAAATGTATTACTGTTCCTAAAGGCTTGGATATACGGTAGTGTCTAAACTTACTCCTTTGATGAACAGTAAGAATAATTTACTAAAATTACATAATTATTTGCGTAACCCTTTAGCGATGGAAAAACCACTAGCGTACCAGCCGATAACTGGCGCGATTTGAGCTTTCGACATGACCGCATAGAAACTGCAGTAACCTACAACAAAATTGTGGCAGTTACATAAATTGACATGCATAGGAAAGTTAAGAAATTTCTCTACAAGCTGATGCTTCTTCTATGTAGATAGCTTGCAAATATTTACCAACAAAAGTCTCAATTTGCTGAAGCGATGAATTTTTTATTTTTGTACGTCATTTTTAATTGTATTTTTCTAATTGATAAAGGCAATTGACAGTGTTGTCTAAATAATTATTGTATAGATTCATATCTTCGCAACAATTTGCAAAAAAACTGGACGCCAAAGAGCATTGAAAGTGTAGATATGAGCTCCGTTACAATGCAGGAGCGCCTTTCCAAATTTTCACCGCGTGACCCAAACGACCTGCGAAAATCGAGGCTTGACATGGCCGACTAAAATTGGCTATAACTCGCATGCAAATTAGCATGGAGCTATAAATGAATATGCATTTGAAAGCTTAGAAATTTTTCAACGGACAGCCATTTATTCCCTGCAAATTGGCTGTGCACACTTTAGTCAAAATTCTGATTTAACAAAGTTGTCACCTCTATCATGAAATATCGATTACAAATATATTTTTAAAAGCAATATTTCTGCCAAAACTGGTTTATGATAAGCATCTGCACGGTGTCATATGTTTACAAGAATTTGCAAACAAATTGGGTTATCCAAGCCCATCAAAAGTTGAGTTAGGTGCTTCTGTGCATTGCGGGAGCAGACCTTCGAAATGCTCATATCGCCATGGCGATAAGCAGTGCAACTGTTACCCGACATGGCTTCTCAAACTCTGCTATAACTCTCGTGCAAATTGGCATAAGACTGCAAATGAATATGCATCTGAAAGCTGAGACATTTTCCTTCAAGCAGCTTGCCGAAACTGCAACTTGAGATCAATATATTCACAAATTTGATTTTTTACTGGCAGATTTATGTGCATTTCTTGAAATTATAGATTCAAGTAACAATTTTGCATATAAACTCATTGCACGGATTCAGGTGTGCTGCAGCTAAGATCCATGGGTGCTGCAGCAAGGATTAACTGGTTGTGCACAAGAAGAATTGAGTGGTGAGCCTGTATTCACACATTTTGTGAAGCAGCAAAAGACAGGAAGCAACATTTATTATGAGCAGATACAGCAAATGATGGAGAAATCATTCTGCTAGATGGCAAAACAATATGAGAACTGAACTCTTTTGATTAGGTGGATGATAAGGGCAATGGGCAACAAATACAACATATCAATACACAACAAATACAATAGATAATGACATTTCAGCGAACGTATGTACAAAAGCTAGCAATACAAAGCAAGGAAGCATTTGCAGAAACTAAATAAAATACAATTTGTAAATAAATTTATTTTGCATGGTAGGGATCAAAATATGACTCGCATAGAGATATTCCACAAGAGAATCTGCTGCCAGTACCTTCAGCTTGCTCTTGCTCATCACCCATGTATACAGACAACTTGTGCACATAGCCAGAGACAGCATCGGAGAGCAAATAACTTTGATCCAAATCTGTTAGATAGAATACACTGTCTGAAGTTTAGCCGTCCTTTCCCTGCCAGCAAGCTTTCATCTATAGATATAAATTTACCAGGCAGCAAAACAGAATATAACCAGTCGCATATCATGGCAAAAACATTTTCCAACTTGAACAATTTATTGCCAGCAGGGTCTTCAAAATTGTCAGTAAAAGGTAAACTTGCTTCTATTTTTCTTTCTACTTTCAATTTTATTAAAAATCAGCGTAGATGATGAAGGATTGTGGACTAGTAAGACAACAGAGTAGGCTTTTTGAGAATACCTATATGCAAAACTAAACCAATAACTCGTCATATATATTTATCATCAACAGGCTCCGAAGCATCGCAATGTTTTTGAAAGCCATATTTATTCGTTTCGTTAAATATTACATTTATCATGGTCAATGTTATAAAAAGCTTCAAATAATAAAAAATACTTACCTGTTTAAGTATTCGAACTTATCTCCTGCCAAGCTGTCATCAAAATGTAATTATTTTGGTTTTAAATCAGCTCCTCTTTGATATCCGTCATTATTCCCAGTTTCAACGCCGGCCGTTTCAATCCCACTTTCGCAATCCAATTCACTCTGTTGACCTTCTTTTTCACTTCCATCGTCTTCTCTAGATTTTTCTGACCTGAAATCCTCTTCTTCACTTTCGAACCAGTCGATATCATCCTCTAAACAAATTTTTTTAGCCGAGCTCAAATAATCAAGTCCGTCCATGTTGATCAGCTTTCCATAAAGAATGATCAAATCTTTACAACGTGCTCTTTTTGCACATGCGCATAAAATTTATTATTTATAGCCTCAAAACAGTAGTAAAAAACTTACTGAAAATGCTCAAATTTTTAATTTTAATTTTTAACGTTGTTTTTAAAATAAATAAAACATTTCAAAAAAGGTCTATCGAAAACGGCAAAAATGTCGGGTTTGTCGGTTTTGGTACGCTGAGACATTGCTCGTAAACCGACAAAGGTCGGTCTTGGAACGCAAAGGGTTAAAAATTGTACTTTGCTCACAAAATGAATCCTTTGACACGGTGCTGACTTAAAGTGCATTTTGCGTGAGGAAAATATGATAAAGTTTTTCTACGGTATCTTCCAGACCAGTTGAGCACAGCTGTATCACCATGGCAGCTTTTCTGGATTCACATAGTTTCTGTATAGAGCACCATACTTAGTGCCATGTTCAGTGAATTAGCTAACCAGCACTTAACGCCAGTATGTTGGCATACTCAAATGGGAAAAATTGACTAAATGAAGTCACTAAATCTTGTAACTAGCTACCTTATATAAATACCTATGTACTATATGTAATGTAGTATGTTATATAATATAACTAGCTGTGCTACCCGGCGTTGCCCGGGCATTAAAAATCAGCTTATAAACAATGAAAAGTAATGAGAGTTGCCTGCCACTTGCTATTAGCCCGGCACATTGCCAATGGATAATTTGAGTAAGCGTAACGTCATGGAGAGCTACCCCTCTCCAGGACGTTACGCCATCACCCTGCGTAGTAACGGAGAGTGGTTGCGTATTTGCTCCAATATAGCGACATATATCGCCTAGGGAGTCTATCAATCTTGTGTGGCTGAATTGGTCTGGTGTCCGACTGGTGAATGGAAGGGTTTGAGATCAAATCTTCTCCGGTATGGATTCTTTATTCCAAGATTTTATTAGCTATAGCTGGACATATACAACGACAACAAACTTTGAGAAAAATATATATCCATCGTTTTTTTTGACGTCATCAAGTCGTTTGCACATGCGCTCGTTCATGAAAAATCTGCCATATTTGTAGAAAACGATCATTTTCTTTTATTTAATAGTACTTTTTAGTGTTGTTTTAATACTATAATAAAAAAATTGCAAACAAAAGCATCATTTTTAAAAATTCATTGCAAAAGCTTCGTGTTTTTAACGATAAAATTGTCTATAAAGGTAGCCGACAACGATAAAATGGCGTCACGAAAAAACGAAAGATAGACTAGCTGTACTACCCGGCGTTGCCCGGGTAATAGAAAAGTCTTGGGACAGAAAATTGATGTGTATTTAACATATAACAACAACATTTTCCATTCTAACTTTTAAACTACATATCATGAGAAAAGTGTTTTGTCTTATAAACAATGAGAAGTAGTGAGAGTTGCCTGCTATTAGTCTGCGCGCTATTAGCCAGTACGGTTAATAATGTGAGCGAACAGCTTCTCGTGACGTTATGCTATGACCCGCGTCGTACGCAAAGCCGTTAGGTATTTGCTCTCATATAATGACTTATATTGGCAAGCTAGCAATTCGATGTAGTCTAGTGGGTCGGGTGTCGGACTGGTGAACGGCAGGGTCTGAGATCGAATCTTCTTCGGTATGGAATCTTTATTCCGAGATTTTAAGATCTATAGCTGGACAATCAAACCTACAATACACAAAAGACGACCAACTTTGAGAAATGTATATAGATGTACTAAATTAATGCCATGATCTATATTAAAAGATGCCACTGTGTGTCTGTCTGTTAGTCCAAGTTAACACTATCTGTTTTCAAATATTTGTGGCTTATTTCATCTAACCTTCACATGAATTTGCTTCGTGCTTTCTGCCAAATCGCTAAAATATTTTGTTTTAAAGCGCTGTCTGGTTCATGATAACCAGCCTTTCAAAACCCAACCAGAAGATGAAAGAATTTGCGGGTCTAGCCTTGCTCACTGCTTGTGAAAAATAAAAATTGACTAAATGACAATGTTAACTTTGAAAAAATAATTTTTTAGCCAAAATTTATATTTTTGGTGGGCTTTTTGATCAAGCTACTATAGTTACCATTTTATCAATTTTTCCTCGCACTGTAGGTCACAAGCAGCCGACAGCGTGTTGGCAGCTTACATGTGTATATTTACCTTCAGCCGCTCTTATAACTTGTGGTAACCTCTGGGCATTCATCTCTCTTAGGAATTATTTATTGGTGATAATAATAAACTATCATCGTGTGCACTTTTAATCATCATATATGTCTTATCGTTAATTATATTTCGTAGCTCTATTGTCATGTATATTGTCAACAAGCCCCTTGATCCCAATGCCATTGATTCAGGTATATTTGAGTTGACTGAATCAAAGTTTGAGTAGACAGTTAGAGGTTGTGGTGGGGATGGCTCAACAGGTAAGGCGAGCTTATAGTGTTTTTACATGTATAACTCGGGTGAGTGCGAAAGTAGCAGTCAAAAGTTTTTATGGATCTTAAAACATGCATGCTATCTTATGTCATGACTAGGTGAATACCTGGCATTGCTCGGGTAATAAAAAAGTCTTTGCGCAAAAAACTAATTCTTATTTAGAATCTTCAACATTTACCAATCTAACTTTTAAACTTAATAATTTCAGAAAAATGTTTTTGTGCAGTTCAAATAAATTTTGTGTGCAGTTCAAATAAATTAAGTGCAAAAATAAAAAATGAGTACATGGAAGTGTGTGTATAAAGAAAGTTACTGTTGCAGCAGAAACTCGTTGTATTTAAAGTTTTGATGGACAACATTGGTACCTCGCGATACTGGTGCAAATGTAAAAATGAGATATCGGACTTACTTTGTCTGATACTTTGTCTGAATGAATGGACGGAGAGGGTAAAGGCTATTCTTATTCCAGATAAAACAATTGTCCAGGGGAAAAGCATTTAGCTTTTACAGATTTACAGAAGCTGTAAACATGAGTGCAACAACACATTTGAAATTGAAACAACACATGTGAAAACTACAAATTAAAAAATTAGGTAATGGTAAAGAAAAAATAGTTTTAAAGTACTACTTACTATTATTCTTTATTCATGTTCAACTTATCAAATTACAAATTTTCTACCAATCCTTAATTTTACTTTATTTTTTGTTACCGTATTTCTGTCAATTACAGTTCTGTAGGAGTCTCAAGTTCCATATGCAGAGTTGAACAAAAACAGACTAAGAAGACCTGAACTTTATAGTTATAGGTATAAAATATCTGAAACTGTACTACAATATCAATTTGATATGCTTTCATGCTTTCAGAATGACTTCATTTGTCTCAGCTGCAATATTAACACTCAGGAAGGATCCAATAGGGTGGCTCTGGCAGCTGAAGGCTTTGGCAACAGGAAGTGCTTTACAGAACCTCTGCAGGCAGAGGTATGAACCTCTATTGATACCTCTATTGACCCCTCTATTGACACCTCTATTGACACCTCTATTGACACCTCTATTGACACCTCTATTGACACCTATATTGACATGTGTGGCTAAGATACTGTTTATAGCTTGGTTTACGGGTTATTAAAAGGTGATCAAGTTTTTCAGGTATGTTTTAGTTATTATGACGTTGTACCTATATGTCACTATGTTTCCATGATGCGCATTGCTATGGAGTTGTGCCCTCTCCGAATCATGGAAACGGCGTCCTCGCACTGAAATCACTGCGCACTGATCAGTGCGAAGCCAGTGCTAATTCGCAGCAAGGAAACAGCAATTGCGCAGTGGCTGCGCATAGCTCTCATGCCGTCGAAACGGATTCTTCGAGGGCCATAAACTAGTACAAACGTTATCCCGCTAATCTTGTTTTTTTTTTATTTTTCTGATCTTCTTTCACCTAAATTTAATTATGGTCTGCACTCACGAGGATGATGAGGTGATTACTTTTCTAGACTTGGTTATCGTTGCCAACACTTTTCGAAAAATAGGTGGCAAGTCCTAAATTAACGTTTAAATAATATATTACTTAAAAATACTTATTAAAAATATATTACTTTGTAAAAAGTGTGTTAAGGTTTGTAAAAGCTTATGAATGTGTATTGTAAATAAAAGTATAATGATGACAGAAGTATAAAAAGACCGTTTCTGACGTTTGGTATCCATGATCGATTCAATTTCTCCATCAGGCAGTTAGATTTGTACAATTTCTCTTCTCTGGCTAATTTGCTGAAAACCACTGCACAGCATGGAAACGTACAATCCCCTCGACTTCTGAGGGGGCTGCATCGCAGTACTGCGCACCATGGAAACATAGTGTGTATGTGCTGTTACGAACCATGCAGTCATAGCTGAAATAATTATCAAAAGCAAATGTAGCTTACTGGAACTAGTAATAAGAAACCTTTACTAAGACACCGTTACTTTAATAAGAACGGTCTCTATCCTTCCGTCCATCTGTCTGTCTGAAAACTTGGTAGGTTGGGAAAAAATGATTGCATCGTACAGGATTCAAACTTGCGAATTTCGGCATAGCAACCAAAATCTTATAACGATCTCTTATGACATATTGGACTGCCAGAGTGCTAGTGGTTATTAAACATGGTGTAGAATATATGACAATAGCTCACTGAACTGGTGCAAACTGGTATGAACTGGTATATACTGGTATGAACCGTGGCTAACTAGTGAAAACCTGTGCAAACCAGTCCGAACTGGTACATGAAACACTGACAAAGTTTTTATGTACCAGTGTTTCGTTTTCATTGGTCAGTGTTTCGTCATGTTTTCACTGACGAAACACTGATCAATGGTAACCTTTATCGCTGAGAGCCGAGTCGTTTTCAAACTATTGCAGCCGCTAGTTGGAACTAGCTCACTCCCACGCATACAACCATTTATTATTTTAATGATTTTCACTTATCAAAGAAGTTTTTAACTCTGAAAAAGTGTATCCACATTACTTGGAACTGATGGAAACAACAAAGAATCTGGGAATTGAACCAGCTGTCATATCCTCCGCTGTTAAGATGGTTTTTATCTTTTTGTTTTGAATTCTAGTTCATAGTAATGACTGTAGCTCAACAGGAAATACTTCCTTATGCTTTGTTGAGCAACAATAACAAATATCTCAGAATATTGATCATGGAATTGAGTTAGTTGCTGGCTGGTAAAAGAATTGTTGTACTCCGCCCTGCTAGTCATCTGTGTAACCAGTTATGAGGTCTCCTGGCAATATTGATATTTAGTTAAAATTGTGGTATCCCTTAGTGTTTTCTTAGATCAGTATATTGTTGGCCTATCAGGTTCATTAAGATATGTTTATTGCTTATAGATATGTATGTGTATATCTCTTATAGATATGTGCGTGTATGTCTTTTTTAGAATTTTGAGCCATCCGACCTATCAATATGTTCATTCATGCTCGAACAAGCCCTGTCAGTTCGGGCGCTGCAGGAAATGATAAATGCTCCACAGGCTGATGCTGTAAGTAATGTTTGTTATTTGTGCCAGTGTCTATACCTGTCTAATAATTACCTCACGAACAAATATGGTTTAATGTCACTTCCAGCAACAAATATAATTAAGTACAGCTATATTTGTACTGTTATTATTCTCTTTTAATAGTTAATAGTAACTGTTTAGTATTTTGGATGATGAGTTGATCGGCTGCAGTGCCATCTAACAGAATAGATCATTGTGTATCCTAAATGAGAAATGCATCTCCCAAGGCTGTTTAACACTATAATGCCATATCTCGGCTTTGATGCCATAAGGCTTCGTCGATCGTCGGTGATAGCAATGTTCACTCAATCACAAACTCATCCGCGTTCGCATCATTCCGCTATGTAGTGTTCTTATTTTGCTTTTTAATTTTTCTCGAAAGAACCTCTCTGTTGCCGCATGCTCAATCAAATACTAGATTCGCTACAACTATTATAAATCGAATTAAATAGATCATAGTTTTCTCGACAGCGAATTACCATCGCCGAAATAGTGCACATTGTACAGGTTGTCGTTGATGCTCGGTGAATTATTGGCAAAGTTTGATAGCTGCAAACTTTCCTGACGTATCCGCATTGCTTCATCGATGACATCGGTTTACAGGGCGCATAGTCGACTGACGATGAATACTGAAAGACCATTGGCGATATATGGCGATATATGGTGATATATGGCGATATATGGCCATATATGGCGATATAGTATCAACCAGCCTTTGGTTTGAAAGAGTGTTGCAAATATCAACTGGTTAGTTGACATTAGACTCCCTTTCAGACACACTCTGACTCTATCTGAATACCCATGTGGTTTGTAACTTATAACTTGTAGTTTTTTTTCTGATCATATTTTATAGTCTTTTAAAATCTTCTGGCAGGTTTTTTTAATAAGGTGCGACTTCTGTTTTAGTCAAGTCAGATGATTAGAGATTCTATCTTATTTGAAGGTGGTTGTCTTTAAATTTTTATTCCTTCCTTCATTTGTTGAAGCGAGCATTAAAATGTTTTAGACGGCTCAGGCTGGCAGCAGAACGCTGCTGTATGGCCATGCAGTGCTCCTACGACACAGTCACAGTGACATGGTATGCCTGAATATTATTTCCTTGACCTACAGACATGCTCTAATCATTTTTGTGAGAATCAACTCGGGGACAGTCAAACCTTGTCTTACACTCATTTTAACATGCAAACTTTTGACCTATTATGTTAGTTTTGAGCAAATATTTGATGCAACATGCAAAATAACTTTTAACATGTGGTGTCTTGAAACATTGCAGTTTGGGAATCATTAAATATGATGGCAGTTCTCTTTCATATAATTTCGTTTTGTTGTTTGAATAATATTAAACAGCGTTACATATTTTTATATTTTAGTTCTCAAGTCATAGATTCCTAAAAACTCGAATGAGTTGTAGTAGCTGTGGAAAAAAACTCAATTCTATTGGCTAGAATTAAAGTGACAAATTATAGCAAGAGCATGAGCAAGCATCTACAGATGAATTCTTTAAAAAGATTTTAAAAACTATTTATTAGATATAATGAGGAAAAAACTAAAAAATACTATGAAGAGAAGAAAGCATAATACAAAAGAAACAAGAAAGGCTGGTTGCGACAGTCCAATATGAAAATATCAAGTATAAAAAAAGAAAATCTAGCAACATTATTTTACCATAAAGTTTAAAATTCATTGTAGTATAAGTTAGACTGTTAGACTCATCCTATATCTCTATCACCACGCCTATCTTCTGTATTGCCAAGGTTGCTCCTAAATATGTCTGCAAAAGCAAAGTGACAATGAAAACATTTTCATTAACAATTAATATATGTTAAAAAATGATATAGTTTTTTCATGTTTCTGTATAATGCTACTGTATTAGTGCTATAAATTCTTGTCTGAAGTAGTTAAATATAATTTTTGAACTCGGAGAATGATTTAAACAGAAATAAACAGAACATTTACTCTGACAGGGAAAAAATCGTCTAACAAATAACCTTCATATGTCGAGATTTGACGGCATTTGAAAATACTGACCTTCCTAAACCATTTTAATCCTTGAACTATTTTAGTATCTCTCCTGCCTTACTACTTCTTCATCTAATGACAAGCTCGCTTTTGATGTCGGACTCACAGCACAGGCAGAAGGTGAGGCCTGCTGGTGGACAATACATCCAGCATCTAAACAGAGGTCTGAGGGAGAGAAAGTTAGAGTTGGCGATGATTTTATTCTTGTCAGTGTCTCTTCAGAACGTTATCTGGTGAGTGCCAAGTTACTTGGTGAGTGCCAAGTTATCTGGTGAGTGTCAAGTTATCTGGTGAGTGTCATGTTATATGGTGAGTGCCAAGTTACCTGGTGAGTGCCAAGTTATCTGGTGAGTGTCACGTTATCTGGTGAGTGCCAAGTTATCTGGTGAGTGTCACATTATCTGGTGAGTGTCAGTTATCTGGTGAGTGTCACATTAGTGTATCCTTTATTGTAGATCAATGGCAGCTTGATGCTAATGTGACTAGTGTTTTAATTATTTCCAGAGGTGAGTCCCCTAGCATAAAGCTGCTCGGAGCTTCTAGAAGGCCCTGTCTTATATAATAGCTCAAGCATATGCCAGCGGCTCTCTGACTCATATGCGTAGTGTACACGTACATCTGAAACCACTGACTTCTAATATGTACTGATTTACATGTACATATGAATTTTATTTAGTGACAATATGTCATAATTGAAGTTTTATCTTTTCATATCATTATGCCATAGTAGACAAAACAATACTGAGAACAATGCTCCGCGTGATTAGTAACAATAAATGTGTATATTGAAACCATTTTTTATTTTATATCATTTTACCATCGTACACAAAACAATGGAGAAAAAAACTTTAAAAGACATAATTTTGTGGGAGTATTTCTCACAAAATTTTGCAGTCATATTTTAGATTGAAACAAAAACAGTCAACAAGAAGTTTACATTGTTAGTAGCAAAGTTAAGAACATTCTAGAAAGTTGTCTTTTCTGATTAGTTGACAATAGTAAATAGATTAACTTATAACACACTCAGTTGACTCATCTTGAGATCATTCAGTTTGACAACGAGCTGAGCTGACAACTTCTTATATGCAGTTTGAACAGCGTTAGGCATCTGACTATATTAGATGAACTCTGTGTAGTGTTGCCCGTGGCAGAGGGCGTGCCTGTGGCAGAGGGCGTGCCGCTGACTCATCTCATGTCTGTGTTAATTTAAGACTCTCGTGCTGCTTGTTAATAATTGAATAATTAACTACAGAACTAATGAAGAATAATTAAGTTAAACGATCTGAGGCGGAGGGTGTGCTCGGTTTTGACCCTTCTTTCTCGGCAGCGTGCTGTTGGTTAGCGTTAATATTGAGCATGGGTACTGAATGCACCCAATATACAGATAGGGGCTGTTTTCTAGTATAGATAGAGTCCAGTAAATACTCAAACTGGTTCAAAAAACGTCTTGGGTTCTGTTTACAAGTTAATTTGTAACAAATGCCCTATCATGCCATCAACCTCATATGTACCGGCATCATTTTCAATTTATAATCAAACTATATGCAGTATTACCCTAGAGAGAGGAGTGATGCTATATCATTGCCACTGGCAACACTCTAGAGAAAGGGCATATGCAAAATACTACCTATCTTGTTAGTGCTACCTAGGCCATTCATGAGGGAGGAGGAGGGGTTGCATAATAATATTGAACATAAATGTGTCTTTGTTATGCTGGTCGCAGTGTGTTTCTGATGAAAGAGAAAACAGGGCACTCCTTTTCAACTTTTTGTGTTTAAAAAGTCTGCCAAATTCAAGAGATGACATTCTATTAATGGTTTTGCAGAGTTTGATAGCAATGTGATTATAAATAATATTGTTTCAATATAATAATTATGCATATTATTTATAATACATTACGTATTTACAGTTATATGATATCAGTTTTACAAACTGATATTATATTAGCTTGCATTTGATACTGCTTTTCTATGTAGTTATGCGTGTGATGTGTCTGTTTGCAGCACATTGGCAATGGAAACTGTGTGATCGCTTCCTTTCAGCAAACACTGTGGACTGTTGTTCCTGTTTCTTCTGGTGCTCTAAGACAAAAGTCCTTAGGTCAGTGATTTATTTCTCCACTGAACACACGGTGTTTCCATTGACACTTCCTACTGATGAATATTTATGTTGGGGTCTAAAATGAGCTCCCAAGGTGAACAATATATGCCCTTGTAGACGAGCTGAGATAAGTGCTTTTTATAACAAGAGAAATGACAGCCTTCAAGCTTACTATACTTACGAAGCATCAATTAGGATACTTATTATTGATGATACCTGACTCATACGTAATACCTGACTCATACGTAATACCTGACTTATACGTGATACCTGACTCGTACGTAATACCTGACTCGTACGTAATACCTGACTCGTACGTAATACCTGACTCATATATAATACCTGACTCATATATAATACCTGACTCATATATAATACCTGACTCATATATAATACCTGACTCATACGTAATACCTGACTCATACGTAATACCTGACTCATATATAATACCTGACTCATATATAATACCTGACTCATATATAATACCTGACTCATACGTAATACCTGACTCATACGTAATACCTGACTCATATATGAAGTTTCCATGACCCGGTTAATCCGCAAGTTTGCATCATCCGCAAAATGGAAAGAGCCGAAACCTGCAAATCAAGCAAGTTTTGTTGTTCGCAAATTTTTTATTGAACGTCTCATGCTTGTGAAAGATGAAAACCGCCCTAAAGACTGATGCGGAAGGAAATGCCAAGCAAGCTATTCCATTTTAAACATTTTCCTAACTTCAATCATCTCGATTTTGAACGAGTGCTGCTAAGCGAGACAGGAGTGCGTGCGCCGCTATGACTTCTGGCGTAGGATTCGTTATCTTTTTTTAACAAAGCGACTGCGTTAATAAAAAAAAGTGCATGTCCATTGAAGCACTTATCACATGGTAACTCATGTGTGCACAACTCCTAATCCACATCATCCACACAATGGAAACACAGTGTATCACACTGTCAAACTCTGACGTATCCAACTTAGAATTATAAGCTACTAGCAGCAAGTCTTTTTATTTTACTTTAATCAAGTCTTTTTAGTAGAGTACTGGCAGTAACCCCTGGGGTGCGTGAGATTTCATTAATTTTAAATCAGATAGACCATAGGTAGGTGTTTGAAAGGTTAGTTTCCAGGAACCAGATGGAGTTTGGAAACCAATTATTTTTAGCGACTTGGCGGAAGGCGCGAAGTATGTGCTAGTGAAATTTGGATGAAATCAACGTAAAAATATGGAAATGCGTAGCATTTATGCGGACAAACAGACAGACACAATGAAAAATTGGGATTTATCACAAGCTGAAACTGTAAAAAACTTATGACATTATTGCTTGCGGGAAAAGCTGATGATGACCGTTAGCTTTGTTGAAAAAATATACAATCAAGTACAACTAATCATAACTTGGAGTAAACACGCTGATCGTACTTTCCAAGTCTAATAAAAGCTCTGAAGTTTTGATCATCATTTGAAAGCAGAAACACAAGACTGATGAGATTGTTGACATGATTCAGTTTGGTGATGAGTAGTGTAGAGAGAGCAAGTATTAGTTCCAGCTTAAATTAGAGTGACATCGTGGTGTAGGTGTGCGCAAATAAATAACTCATTTTAATGTAATGTCTATGTTGTGTAACGATTAGAACTGCAGTATAAGATAATTAGTATTCCTTAGAATGAACATCGAAGGTCATTGGTTTGGTATTATGTAGTGGGATCTGAAGGTGCTGTTGACTTAAACATTCATTGTATTATATTATATCTCAAGAACAAACTAGAATATATATAGTAACAAGATGCATTACTTTGATTCTAACTTTAAAACAGATCCAGTTTTGGCTATATTAGTAGTTGTCCTCTTTATACCTACGGGTGGGGATAACGACTAATTGTATTATCTGCCATTGAACTGAAGTCTTTATACTGTGCCACGAACATGATATTAATTGTGAATAGGGTAACTGTTGGTAGAAGCCACAGATTTAAATATTGATTCTTTTTCAAAATACTTGTCATTTGGATTTTCATTTGTAACATTTTTGAAACATTTGAACTTCTGATTGCTAAAGTAGATTTACCTGTTTTTTGCAGGGTTAGTTCAGCTGAAATGGCTTGAGTGTGTTACTTTTGTAGGTCAAGTGTTTGGTGGCGATGTATTACGGTTTTTCCACGGAGATGAATGCCTTACGCTTCCCGAGGCTGGCAGTGAAAACATATTTGAGTATGTCTGTTACTAGCTATTTGTTCCATCTACTTAAAGAGACCACATGAAAATCTATAGAAATGTCAAAAAAGGATAGAAAATTAATATTCAAGAAGTGCTTTCTTCTGATATAGTTTTTGAAAGGCATTGTCTGTTTACCACTTTTAGTTATATTATTACTGGACATCACACATTTGTCTCAATGAACCGCTCTTGCACACTAGTCCAGGTAAAACTATTGTCATGGTACATAATATTTTAATACGCCATTCTGTCACTTCACCATGATGGCTATGGCAATGCACTACTATTGATAAGACAGCCAACAGTTGTGCATACTGTTAGGCCCGGAGTAGTTTACAGCAGAATAACATTTGCTTGTCCTGTTATTTTTATTGTTGATTTTATACACAGCAAATTCTAAGTAAAGTTGACAGAGTTATTAGCTCAAAATGTAACCTGGTTGTAGCAACACCTTTCTTACTTGAACGACTGTTGCTATATCAGGCTTTACTAGCTGCATGTAGATTATTTTATAAAGACCAACGCAATAAAACTATTTTGACGCAATCGACCCTTTACTATATTATTTTAATAAGAACCGAACTGCGTTATTGAAACTTGAGTTGTTAAATTATGTCCACTTTGCGAGACTTTTTTACATGTCAGATATGATATAGGAGGCTTGTAACTTACCTAATTTTAGGTCTGTTATGTATGAGACTGGAAGTGTCTGCTCGCAGGCGCGCTCCTTGTGGAGAGTGCAGCATGTCAAGGTCAAGTGGTACGGAGGGTTTATGGGCTTTGGCCGTCCAGTGCGAATTCGGCACGTCACCTCAGGCCGATACCTGGGTGTCACACCAGACCACAGACTAATTACATTCTACAGACTAGAAGCCAACAGTGACAATACCATATTCTTTCTGCGGGACAGCAAGGTTAAAATTTTATGTCATCTGCTATGCATAGCTTTGACTCATCAAAGCTGATATGACCAGAGTATCTCTAGAGGTCACCAATTCAAAAAATTAATGTGAATGGTTTAACGACGTGAATGACTAGGGTGACGTACTCATGCTGTAGTATGTTGTAGTCATGGATGGGATAACTCCTCTCATTTAATCGATAGAGCACAGTAGACATCTGTTTTACCAGCTTATTCATTTTGCAGTTATCTATACGGAGTTCTTTTGCATTGTGAGGTTAGAAATTGCGATATGTTTATGACATTTGTTCTCAAGTAACTGACAATCGAATACAGCAGGTTGAAGTATGGCAAGCCGCTTCGCCATCACTTGAGTATGAATTTGAGGTGTGAAATTACTGAGAAAAAAACGCTTTATTAAAGTTTTTGATTTGTATTGCTTATTGCAAGCCAGGACTTGTTTTATCTTGTTTTGTGGCAAATGTTCCAGATCTGATATAACATGGGTACTAGCATTAAAGGTGCTCAAGGATTCCCTCTGTGCAGGGTACGAGATTAGTTACACATGTCCCTCTCACAGTTAAAAAAAGGACAGTTTTTGCCTTGATTCAAGTAATATATTACACCAAGTTCATTGGTTCTGTTGACAATGGATCAGTGCATGTATGGCTAGGCATCAACAAAAGTTATAGCCCGAGATCTTTTTAAATATTTTAATGTTTTGAGGCTACCATAATCGAATAGTTGCCTTACAGCAAATGTGTTCAATGTACACTAAAAATGATTTATTGGACTCATTCTCATCTCTTTGATATGGTAATTACTGTATGGCTTCCATAATGTTGGAAGAGCTATGGAGAAGATAACTCCACACTTATAGATATAATTAGGAGTAAACAAATGCTCAATTCACAATAGATGAATTACATAAAATGAATGTATGCTAAAGTGTTTAATCAGATTTGTTTGCAGGTCTTTAATAGAATAAATACTGTGAGTCACATATTACTGAAAGGGCTATGGAGAAGACAACTGCATGTTCATAAAAAACATACAAAACTAAATGATAGCTTATCACAAACTCTAGTCTAGGATAGATGTTGTTTGTGACTCGTTCTCCTAAAGACTGTACATAGAGACTCCGAAATGGATTTGAGTGAACCAAAGATAGTCATTGTTTGCGCTTGCTTATCACAGGATGATAAAAAGCAGCATGAAGAGGATGAGGAAGGAATGGGGCTGCCGGAAATAAAATACGGTGATTCTATGGTAGTGGTGCAGCACGCTGCCACAGGCTACTGGCTCTCTTACCAGACGTATGAAACGAAAAAGAGAGGTAAGCCAGCTGTCTCTTCTTTAAAAGGTTTTGTTTAAGATGATTTCTCTCCACAGGAGTTTTCTGCTAATATTTGGGGCTATTGATCAGCAACGCGCCTACAACAGGGTAACACAGAGCGCTCGGATTAGCTGCAAAAGAAATACGACTAGTTTATGGAACTATTGTCGTAAAACTAGTGTCGGCATAACTAGCCGTGTTAAACCAAATATCTAAAGTATTCACCTAGAGCACTGTGAGTTGTCACCGGTAACCAAGTACTTACTGTTCTAGGTAAAACTATACAAGAAGCCAAACATTTTAGTTATGGGCTGTTTTGTCTTTACTCAAAATGGCAATGTTTTAAACTGCAGTGGCTCTAACTTATATAAAAGACACTACTTAATGGTTTTTGACTTGTCAATTAAGTCTCATCTTATTAGTGAGAATGTAGATGACATTACCGCTGCAACTCTGTTAGCTCTAGTTGACGAAAACTCCATGACTTCATAATACATATACGTAAAAAATTGTTTCATCACCCCTGGTAACCCGAGTAAGTAATAATACCTACTCAAGCTGCGTCTCCTTCCACAGATCTGGGAGTTTGAGTACTCACCTCAAGCTCTTAGCATTCCCAATGGCAGTGCTCTTCCCGCAACTCACTTATGTTAATTGTTGCTGGTATTGGGTCAAGCCACATTTAATGTGCATGTGTTATTACACATCAAATGTTCCAATCACTACCAGAATTACAGTTGTTCTTATATGCCAGCACTTTTCAATCTCTTCTCTTCCTGAAGAATGTTATAAATGTACTTATTTTATTAAAATGTTTGCTCTTAATAATACTATGAGTAGTATTATTATGGAATGCTATCATCGTTTTATGTTTAAACACTGTATTTTATGTTTATTATGGTATAATTTATTTATTTACTATTATTGTACTAGTGATCTACCTCTATGAAACTGTAATACGCTTCCTGCAATAGTAATTTTTATAAAAACCTATTTAACACCAAATGCTTGTCTGTGTTTTAATAAACTGATAAATATTATATTGTGAAAGCTCACTTGATTTGTGTTTGTGAAGATAACTCAGTGTTTCATTAGTAACGAAAGCTAGTAATAGACAGTTGCAAAACTTGTTGTTTGCATAGGAATTGGAAAGGTAGAGGTGAAGCAGGGAGTGATGCTGGAGGAGGGTCATATGGATGATGGACTCGCTCTCACCAGGGCTCAGGATGAAGAGTCTCGGTCAGCTCTGGTCATCAGAAAATGCACTTCACTCTTCAATAAATTCATCAAAGGTATTCCAATCAAAGGACTAAAGCTTTCTACATTTATTTTCAAGCATTTCCTTTTGCCCAGAGCTCTACCCATAAGCATTTTGATTGCCTTTATACCACTAAGCATTCCCAAGGATTCTCTAGATATCATGTCTTGCTTGTTGTGTTAGTGGCTGCTGAGATAATAGTTATAACTGTTGTTCTTTTTCTTACTAACACAATATTTTATCTTGTAAATTTCATACCATCGCGAGTGTTCAACTAATATAAATATTTAGCTGAGTATATGACATGCCGTCATAGTTCAGTTGATGAACAACTTCAGTTGACGGACAAGCTCACCAGGCGTGTTGCTGGTTTAGGTATCAACTAGGCCATTTATAGCACAAAAAAGGTTTGAAAACTCTCTGCCAGCTTTTTTGTTTCCTCTCAGCAGACGCAATGAAAATTGTGAAAAAGATCTGATACAGAACTATAGAATAAATGTCATGGTCTCTACCGCTGCCTGGCACTGTGATCAGTAGTATTAGTATGCTCATGATGTACACTTAGAGTAGGACAGCTCAGAGCTCACTGACCTAAACTGTGTTTGAATAAGATACATAAGGTAGATCAATATGATAGACTAGGGTGGTGATGAGGTTAAACAGTAATTTTGTAATTTTGTTTTCTCCACAGCAAAAACATTTGTTTTTGGTTCCATTATTCTGACCTTTTCCGATTTAGTGACTGTAAATCAGGTGTGGGACTCTGTACACAACTAATTGGTTTTTCCAAATACCGTAAAACCTCTATTTGAATGCCACCTTTATTTGAAAATAACCTCTAATAAAATCTGCTGATTGTGAATCAGTGCAAGTATGGCTACACGTCAACAAAAGATGTGGCGCAAAATTTTTACAAATATTTAAAGGTTTTTAGGCTATGATAATCAATTGATTGCCTTATAGCGAGCGTGTTCCATGTATGCTGAACATGAATTATTGGACTTGTTCTCATCTCTTTAATGAAGTAATTAATTACTGTGTATTTAGTTACTATAGAGGAAGGGTTGAAAAATATAGCTCCATGGCATTCAAATAGAGGTTTTGTGGTATGCCCATGCATCGCGGGTTCAATTGGTTAGCCAATCGACATCTAGTCGCTGCTGACATGCCTCCACTCTTGTAGGCATCAGTCAGCTGCCTTACATGAGCCGTGGTAAAACACGCTCATCAACATATGATAACAGTAAGTGGGAGCCATCCATATTACATGTACCTGGCCTGCGAGATGGCTGTGGCTTTCGTATAATATTTATAAGCCTTGCAGCGCAGTGATTGGATATTGTTTTGTCTTGGCTGAAGCAGTTTGCATGCAGAAGGAAGCTTAGTATGAGAGCATGGATAAGTGGACCAATTTAAACCTGCTGTATATTAATGTACATAAAGGAATGTTTTCGGGTTCTGAGGCTATATTTATGGCACTTGTAAGAAGACCAGGAAATAGGAATATTAAACTTCCGAAGTATATTTGTATATTTTATATTCTAGTTCTAAGGAATCCAACTATTAATATTATGACTGACATCTAAAACCGAAAAAGCTAGCTATGAGTTAAAATTTGTTATTTATTTCACAAAAAGTTAAAATAAATTTCTTTTGTAAATGGTACATAGAATTTTCTGAGCTGAAATACTAGTAAAGATACGGTAATACATGGAATGTTGTGGTAATACATGGAATGTTGTAAATGAACTGAAATACTAATAAAGATCACAAGGTATAAAAGGTGCCAAAAGTCAAATTTAGTTAAAATTAATAAACTCTTACAACGTGCGTTCACGTTTGTTCTGTTAAAGTTGTTGCGCATGCTACAGAAGACTTATACCATTAAGGTTAATGATATTCTTTTAAGTTGTGACTGCAGTAGCAGGTAGGTATCATGGTTTGTATAAATAACTGCTCCATGACATGAAGGAGTGTCTATCATGTCACCTACTTTTTAGTTGGCAGTCTGAGAATGCTACGGGCATTTACTTTGTAGCTCTATTTTTAACTAAGCTAGCATGATGGAGTGTTTATCTTGTAGCCCCACTGCTAACTAAGCAATCAGGTAACATGACGAGGTGTGAATGAGCTTCCTAGCCTCTTTGCAGTTTTCATGCTATTTTATTCAATATTGTCTTTTTCTGCCATCCACCGACTTGGTTTTTCACATGTTGAGGTTGGTGAACGCTTTCACAAACCATGCACCTCTCCTTTCTGATTTTACCTAAACCTAGTAGAATGAACAATCACTGGTTATGTGGTGTGTTGTAGAAATTTGGGAGTTGTTCACACTACACCAAAATAACTCCAAAAATTATTATGTTCAAAAGTACATATTTTTGGGGTTGTGTTATGTAAACAAACATGAAGTATTTGTATATTGCATGTTTTGTTATATTTTCAATAAGTTTCCTACTTTGGTCACTTGAGGTCTGTTTATTATCGGCTCCGATATTCGCTTCACGACTGCTGCTCGGATTGTACTACCGACTAATGAACAGCTCTCAGCTCTGTAAATTACATACTGTTTCATTGATAGTTGTGTCAACACACACGCATCAGGGCAAGGTGGCTTGCTGCCCTCACTTTTCTTATAGCTATAACTAGACTCGCTAGGCTAACTTTTAGCAATAGCTATGGTCGTTTGTGATCAAGGTCAATCATTCATCTGCATGAAAATCATTGCTTGTATGGGAACCATCAGCAGGGTGCTCAAGAGCAAAACTTGTCATCTTAAACAGAGGAACTCGGGTTGAGATTTAACATTCAACACGCACGATGCGTTACCCGAAGTCTACATGACATTTTAACATAAATTTCTACTAGTGTTGGCATGTTGGATGATTATAATATAATTATATATAATAATTATAGTAGCCTGCCTTTTTTGGTGTACTTTACTTTTTTACCTCCATAAACTAGCAACTTTCCATTTCTCAAGCGTATGACTATCATTTCATTTGTCCATGTTGTATCTCAAGATTTCGCTACTCGCAATTTTTTTGGATTCCTGCTCTTCTGTTATTTAGTTTCAACTAGAAATATAGAGTTGTACGTGCCGTTGCTCTATAGGTCTCGCCAGTTTAAAAGATTCAGTAGATGCACCGCAAAGAACCAACGATACTTGGAGCAAGGCGAGCTTAGAGGAGGTCTTGCACTGTCTACAGGATCTCATAGAGTTCTTTGCCCAACCTGATGCAGAGAGTAAGCTCGTATTTTATGGCTTGAAGAGTTTTTTTTGTTGCCTAGTTTGCAGCTTTGCTCACTAATATCGTCGGTTTTAACTTGAACAGTGGTATGTTATATCCTTAAAATGAAGGTTGCCATGTTTTTATTCCCTTATATATCTTGCAGTTTTACGTGCGCTATTGTAGACAATTGAACACGATTGTTTCTTGATTTGGTTTTTGTAACTAATTTTTTGAGGTTTACCAATTAATCTTCATTCTTCGGAATAGGGTTGAACTTTTTGATGAAAGGCTAACATCAATATGCTCCTGAGATACCGTATAATGGTAGCTTATTCCTTTTTAGCCTTGTTTAGTCATAAATTACCTGATTTTATGAAATAAAGTTACTCACCTTCTGTCATAACCTCTGGGCAGATTTTTGACTTTCTATATAGTAGTGATCAGATACACAATACTGATATTACTGGACTTGAAAATTTTTTTGAGGTAAGAATGTTTGTTATTTATCTTCTCGAAGGTTTAAGCTGATTTCTCTTTTAGTTGGCTATGAAGCTATTCAGAAAAAGCTGCATGCTTTACGAAACAGGCAGAATCTCTTCCAAGAGGAGGGTATGATAGCCCTGGTACTTGACACGATAGACCAGTTTAGTCTCTATAAGTCTCCCCGACATTTTGCCAATTACGCTGGAGAGGAAGCTGCTACATTGTATGAAGAGATATCCAGCTACCTCTATCTCCTTCTTGGTAGGCAGCTATTAATAAAACTAATTTATGACACTTTCAGATTTTCTATCCACATTTTAGAGGATACACATGACAAAATATCAAAAGGTCTGAATTCCATTGACCTAATTGTTATGCAGGGCTACCACATCTTTCAATAGAATATTTTTCACATCACTGTCTCACTCTATCTTTGTTGGTTTAGCACGCTGTAACCATTTAATTTTCACGACAAATTTTTCTTAGTGTTACTTGTCTGTTCATCTATTTATAGCGTCAATGATTCAAGGAAACCGCGCAAACTGTGCCCAATTTGCACAAGTTTCACGTCTTGATTGGCTGGTAGACCGACTACAGAGTCAGCAAGCTAGCAAGGGAGTGCTAAAGGTACTGCACTGTGTGCTTATTGACTCCCCTGAGGCACTCACAATGATAAAAGAACCACACATTCAGAGCATCATCTCTCTACTGGACAAGCATGGAAGGGATCCTAAGGTGCTTTTTCAGTTTTGTCGCTAGAGCAATTTGGAGTTGTGCTACTTCTGCATTACATGGGTTTGATTAGCGAACCAATGGAAAATACACTTTAATTCATTTTAGCGGCCCTGCCAGATTTTCTCATCATGAACATCTGGCATTTTTATTTTTATTTCAAAATAAAATTTATTTGAAAAATAAATTTGTAATATTATCTACAAAGGGCTGCATGATCAACACAGTTTAATGATCACACAGAAAACTACCAGCATTGTTGCTATTTTCCTTGTTTTACAGGTGCTAGAGGTGCTGTGCTCATTGTGCGTTGGTAATAACATTGCAGTCAGAACCAATCAAAATCTCATATGTGATAATCTTCTGCCCTCAAGAGATCTGCTACTACAAACCAAGGTGGTTGATACCGTCATCAGGTGAGTGTCACATCTAGTAATACTGTTGCTAGTTTACAGGGAGCAGTGAGGAGATGGACCAAGACTATTTAGATAGGAGTATCTAAGGTTTGTGATGCCATCCTTACAAACCCAGGTGCGGATACATATTTATGTTCGGAACATTTGTTTAGATGAAAGAAAAAACAAATCATCAGTTATTTTTAGCTCAAACTATCTATAGTAACATGATTTGTTAAACTCAGAATTCCTGTCAGATTTGTTTTTATTTGTTTAGCTAGTACTACAAAAATAAACTGAGATCATCGTAAAATATGCTATATATTTACTATCTATCAGGAAAAGCAACTTCAAGTTGAAAATAAAAATGTTACGACTCCGCTATATCTTGTTCATTATAGCTTATGATGGTATTGCTTGCGAGAGGTATACATATATTTATTTAGTAGGTAATATGATGTCACAATTTTTGATAGTTTGTGCCTCATTTGATTTTCTCAGTTTGACACTTGCCAATTGGTGTGGTTGAATTACCATCCTTAATGCTGATGTTGGCAAATATCTTGCATTACAACTCGTCACCTCAGGGCATCTTTGAACTGTAAGTTTAACTACCTCAAGTTGAAGGCTTGTTATTAAATCATTCTTGCTGACGCATACTGATGTTATTTTAGCATGAGGCCAAACATCTTCATTGGATTGAATGAAGGAGCAGCCATGTATAAGAAATGGTACTACGAGCTTGCTGTGGATCATGTCGATACGGTTGGAGTTAACCCCCCTCACCTCAGAGTTGGCTGGGCTAACATTGAGGGATACCGGTCAGTGAATGTATTCGTTATATCTTTACACGCTGTATTAACTCATGGTTTTGGATGAGGAGAAACTGCCACTGGATCTCTTCAGTTTAATACCAGATGCCTTTGCTTAGTTTGTTCTATCTGCAGTGAAACAATAAATATATGATTATAATAATAAATATATGATAGTAATAAGCGTTAATTCATTATGTGTTGAATTTGACAACAACCAAATTGATCAACGAGGGTTAGCTTGTTAGCTTGTGACAGCTGAAAGAAGCTTTTGCAATTATAATTAAAATTCAATCGTCATGCAATCACTTATAGTTCACAAGTTCATATATAGCTACAAATGTGAAGTGGCTATGGAAAAACTTTCACAAATCTATTCTAGGCCAAATCGACTCGGTTAGCATGCATCAGTATCTGTATTTGTATTGTTTACAAACGGTAAATGTATAGATAACCTTAACGTGGGAGCAGCTGTAGTTCAGCGGTTAGTTCGCTGGTGTATAATCAGTAGGTCAGTGGTTCAAATCACCGAAGGATCAATGGTGGTGTTAGGAAGGATATCTAGCCACAATCGCTCTCATGCAAAAACCTATGAGCGAATGCTCGCAATATACTCTGTACCAGTATATACTATTTGTAGTGACGACCTCTAAATAGGCAGTCGAAAAAAGAAGAGAATTAAAATTGATATGTAAGAATATATTTATAAAATTAATATTGCAGTAAGGTGACAACTTATGCTGAAAATTACTGATCTGGTTTTTATAATTTACCAATGGCTCGGGCAGTATCTGATTAAAGTCAAACCCTGCCATAGTTTGATACGTGTCTTATGACTTGTACAGTAATAATGAAGGTACGTGTCTTATGACTTGTACAGTAATAATGAAGGTACGTGTCTTATGACTTGTACAGTAATAATGAAGGTACGTGTCTTATGACTTGTACAGTAATAATGAAGGTACGTGTCTTATGACTTGTACAGTAATAATGATGGTACGTGTCTTATGACTTGTATAATAATAATGAAGGTACGTGTCTTATGACTTGTACAGTAATAATGAAGGTACATATCTTATGACTTGTACAGTAATAATGAAGGTACATGTCTTATGACTTGTATAGTAATAATGAAAGTGCGTGTCTTATGACTTGTACAGTAATAATGAACGTACATGTTTATGGCTTGTACAGTAATAATGAAGGTACATGTCTTATGACTTGTATAGTAATAATGAAGGTACGTGTCTTATAGCTTGTGTAGTAATAATGAAGGTACATGTCTTATGACTTGTACAGTAATAATGAAGGTACATATCTTATGACTTGTACAGTAATAATGCTGGTACGTGTCTTATGACTTGTACAGTAATAATGCTGGTACGTGTCTTATAACTTGTACAGTAATAATGAGGGTACGTGTCTTATGACTTGTACAGTAATAATGATGGTACGTGTCTTATGACTTGTATAATAATAATGAAGGTACGTGTCTTATGACTTGTACAGTAATAATGAAGGTAGATATCTTATGACTTGTACAGTAATAATGAAGGTACATGTCTTATGACTTGTACAGTAATAATGAAGGTACATATCTTATGACTTGTACAGTAATAATGAAGGTACGTGTCTTATGACTTGTACAGTAATAATGATGGTACGTGTCTTATGACTTGTATAATAATAATGAAGGTACGTGTCTTATGACTTGTACAGTAATAATGAAGGTAGATATCTTATGACTTGTACAGTAATAATGAAGGTACGTGTCTTATGACTTGTACAGTAATAATGCTGGTACGTGTCTTATAACTTGTACAGTAATAATGAGGGTACGTGTCTTATGTGTCACACACCACACGTGTCACACATATTTAATGGTTTAAGTTATTTGGTGCATGTATTTTATTTTTGAATTTTGATTTCTTATCAGAAAATCTTAGTGTTGTGGGATATTAATGAAAGTAATTCCATTGTATCAGGAATGCTTTGAATTTTTATTAAAATGGAAACATTTTTACAAAATTTTGATTTGTAATCAGTTACTTGTTGGGTGAGATTGTTTAAATGTTATTATCTTTTAATTTTGTTTATTAAAACCAATATTTTGGCTTTCTTCCTTGTTGTTAACAAAACATTTTAAAGAAAGGTTTTACATATCTTGTACACAATTCTAACACTTGACAGTTTTTGCAGTCATTTAGTTTACTGTCAAAATCATTAGCATGGTTGATAGAAATGAAGAGAGCCCCTTTTGTATTTAGGAGCATAATTTTGTTCTCATTAGCATGAGAATATTTTGAAATGGAAACTCAGGTTTTTTCAAGCCAATTAAACTCCATCATGTTCGCAGGGCATACCCTGCCAGTGGTAGCAAGTGGGGATGCAATGGTCTTGGAGACGATCTCTACTCATACGCATTTGATGGTCTAGCCCTTTGGACAGGTGGTAAAAGGAAACAAGTGCGTTCAGCCGAGACACATGTGCTGCAAAAGGTAAGACAAATCTCATAAATATGGATGTTTTAGTTTTTCTGCTGGTTATGGCTTTTTAGGCTTAACGCTTGACCTGTGTGACTGCTTGAAAAGTATGAAAAAATAAACTATTAAAAATAATAATTTTTTTTCGCTAATGCTTTCATCACTTATCATTCCATCACTTTAATGAATAGTCTTAATAAATAATAAATTTCAGTTATAAAATGAAGTAATTTATTACTCTCTAGAAATAAATCTCACTTTGTCATTGTGTGTGAGTGCGCGTTTGTGTCGGGTCGCCAAAATTATTTTGTTTACGAACTCCATCTGGTTCCTGAGAACCAGTCCCTTAATGAAAGAAACCCTGGACATCGGCGGGCTTACAGCTCATGTTGTGCTGAAGTGGGCAGCAATGCCTGAGCTTTCTGCTTTTTTTTATCTTACTGTTATTCCATATTTGCAAGTTATCAGAGGATGTTATAATTTACAAAATGAAACCAAAGTAGGACAAAGTAATACATCCATCGCAGTATGCCTACAGACATGGTGTGAGCACCACAGACTCTTTGCTTCAGTATGTAGATGACCTTAATAAGTTTTTTGACAATCAGAAAGCAAAATTGGTACAAAGTACATGCCTAGATGTTTTTAAGGCGTTTGATAGCCTGCAGCCCTCGATTATCTTAGATAAAATGAGAAGATATAGTTTTAATGAGAATATTGTAAAACTAGTTGCAAGTCTTCTGACCAATTGTCAACAGTGCGTTAAGTATTCTGATAAATTTTTTGATTATGTTTTTGTGCAAGTTGGCAGTCCTCGGGGTACAAAGTTAAGACCTGTTTTATGACTGATTTATGTTGATGATTTGAAAGTAGATGATTATTTTTGTTCTTTAAAATATGCGGATGATACTACATTTTACAAGCCATGTTTAAGTATTAACGACAGCAGTTCTATCAGCAGTACCATACTCGGTGCTAGCCAGTGGTTCTCAGATAATTCCATGCTTTTAAAAACTGATAAGACTGTAATTATGAATTCCTTTTTATCTCAGTCTACTTGATATAATAATGTTTTAGTGAATAACGATAGTTTGTATTGGAGTTGTGGTCTCACAACACTGAGATAAAATTTTCAGTTTGTTTTCATATTTTAAGCTCTACACGTATTTAAGCTTTGGCAATTATTTGCAGACTGCGTGCTCAGTAGCTAATTAGACATAAAAAGTTTATTACTGAGTACATTAAACACTTCATTAAATCACGGGCTATTAAAATAATGACAAACCGTTTAATATGTTATGATACAGGGAGACGTAGTGGGCTGCTGCCTAGATCTCAGTGTGCCAGCCATCAGCTTCTCTCTCAATGGCTTCCGGCTAAAGGCAGTCATGAAAGATTTTAACATGACGGGCATGTTCTTCCCTGTAGTCTCTATGTCAGCTAAAGTCAGGTTTGTACAGTTCACTTCTGTCATGGATGGCACACACATGCTCTCGTATACTTTAAATTGCATGTTTTCAGTAGAAGCCAGTCATACCGTAAGATCAACCGTAATACCATGCATAAATACATCAGAGTATGTACATACCTGCTTCGTATGTAAAAAGCAGAAACAAACAGAAGGTTACAAATATTCAATTGGCTAAGGCAGCCATGTAATGACTTGCATTGTCTCTGCAATCACACTCAAACTTCCTTAGACTAATATGAAAGCTAATAACTTTCCAATCCAACAACAATTAAATCTGGTGACAGCTTAACAAATTGTTGCGCATTCGATGAGCCCAACTTTTTAATTTATCTACATCACTAACAATGTCCAGGTCTGTACAACATATAATACATATATGATATATATAATACATATTTAATATATAATACATATATAATGCATACATGTAATACTTAATTATATAACATATAATGCATACAATATATAGTGTCAAATATATATGATATATAATATATAATACATATACAATATATAATACATATAAGATATATAATATATAATACATATAATATATAGTATACAATATATAATACATATATAATAAAAGTACAAGTATATATAATTCTGTTTTTGTTGGGCTTAAACCAATGGAAGGTGTTAATTCATGATTGACGTGTCTGTGGACCTTTTGCTATGCAGTTGAATGAGAACCCTATTTTGAGTATCACCTTGTCATTTTCACACTGAACCAGTTCAACTTATATATAGTCAATGTTCAACTACAGATACAGCCCTTTGATTATCTAGTTAGTGAAAGAAATTGACCAGCTTTAAAGCTTGCTCCATTGAAATAACTTTCTTTAGCCTCTGTTCCCATGATTAACACTTGTCTTTATTTTGTGGTTGTAAATTGCTGAATGATTATATTTGTTGTGAACTGTCAGTGGATGCAGACAGGCATATCTACGCAATACTAATAGGGCACACTTAGTTCAACCTATTGCAGGTACTATTATATGTGTTTGATCTCGTGTAGCTGTCGGTTCATGTTGGGTGGAGAGCACGGAAGGCTGAGACACGGTCCTCCAGAAGGCTATGCCCCAACTTTCGAATCATTGCTACCTAAAGAGAAGCTAAAAATTGAGCCCTGCTTCAACCTTGGAGATGTGAACAAAGGACTGCTATTTGGCCCATCTTTCGTCGGAGAGCATCAAGTTTTCGTTCCCAACCCTATTGACACATCACATGTAAGTCAAAACCACCACTTACTATTTTACAAATAAATCCGTAATAGATAATAATAAAATAATGTAAAAAAATAGATGAGCCAATAAAGTTTAAGTTTGATTTTGAATCAGTTAAACGCAAGAGATCTATTTCAGTGTTTCGTTTGCGTAGACTCCGACTATATGAAACTAATAGCTGAAAATAAGACTAACATTCACTTAGCTTTCCATGAGAAATAGAAATTTAAACAAAAATTTTCTCTTTGCTTTTTTAATCTTTTTTCTCTTTTATAGGTATTTAAAAAATGTGTTATATGTATACATTGTTTTATTATTATTTTAGTAACATCTGATACAATAATATTTATAAGATTTTACTTGATATACAAGAAAATATATTTTTAGGTGTCTTTCTAACAGCAGAGCTTGTCAGGAAGCCTTCATGGCTCTGACTAGAAATTGATATTATTTGTCTAATTCTACTGGAATAAAACTATTTATTAATCAAAGCTGTGTTAGTTTATTAAGTGTACTTCAACTCATATCATTATAGAGGACTAACATCATACTGCATGTACTGTTAGAGACCTAGTCATCTAACATGACACTTTTATTATTAAATATTCAGGTTTGAAGTTTTACAAAGTCTCGTCTGATATATCAGTCTTATTTTAAAATAGTTCTATTTACATCCTGCTTGTCATTTGATAAGTAATTTTTGTTTTATCTTTTTGCTTGTTGTGTAGATTAAAGACTATATTCAAGTTTTGATATATAAAATCTGTTGTACCTTCACTGAATTTCAACTTCGCTTTCATCAGCTGCTGCATATATATGTTACTCCATGTCAAGTTCACCACTGTTAATCTCACACCAACAGTATGGTATATATTATTTCTGTATGAGATGTACACTTGATAGAGGCATTTATACTGAGTACTCCTACACTAGCTTAGTAGAAATGTTTCCTTCTGCCAGGTTCAACTGCCAACCTACATTGAGTCAGTCAGAGATAAGCTGGCAGAGAACATTCATGAGCTCTGGGCTCTTGGCAAGATAGAGCAAGGTTGGACCTTTGGTGAGGTATGTGTTCCTTTACTCACATTTGTTATTGTTGGTTTTCAGATATGGTCTTCATTTTAAATGATGAACTTACACACAATTTTAATAGTTTTCATCAGAAAGTATCAGCATTTTTATATCCTTTGCGATTGTTTTTGATGTTTGAGGTGATCTGATTGTCAAGATGTTTCAAGATTAAAATCGGCTAAACTTGATCGCAGTTAAAATCTCAGATCAAGCAAAATTGCAATTATGACATCTATAGTTGCAAAGAGACTGACAGAATTGAGATGCATAACACTGCAACTTGAACGGATTAGCCGATATCAACTATAGCAACGATAGCAACTAGGGATGTCAATTCGGCATGTATTTTTCTTCTGAGAGTTTTAACAGCGATCAAGTTTTGTTGATTTTAATTTTGAAACATCCCGGCAGTCAGATCACCTCAAACATCAAAAACAATCGCAAATGGTAGAAAAATACCGATATTTTCTGATAACATTTATTAAAATTTTGCATAAATCCATCCTAACATTTTATCTGTAAGTTGTTATTAATAACATAACCAAACAAAAAACTTTAAAATTTCATAATAGTTCAACATGCTGTAACACACCTACCCAACATCAACAGACTTGGTACTGGCAGCAACACAGCATGTATTGTACTCTAGTCATGAACATGTTGATAGTCAACAGGTACTGTTGTGCTTGGGTTGTCTACTCTGGTTACCTATTAGCCACATGGTAAATAAATTACGAAAATCTATTTAATATTTGTAGCCTTTATTCGGTTAAGCTATAGATATTGTACATCTATGACTGTGTGTTAGTAAATATGGAGCTTACGTTTTGTTTTTAAATTTTTTATATCCAACTGAACCAATTCTGACATTTTCAAATTTTCAAACTTGTTCTCTTGTTCATAAATAGTTTGAAGTTCGAATTAATTTTGCCAGTTCGATAATTAATAAGTTCGAAATAACAATTATGACTTGAGCTAGTCCTGTGGTAGCCGTGACTTCAAACTTGACACAAAATAGTAAATGATACCTAAACCATATCACGAATCGAACTGAAACAGCCTGTAAAATGGCATTTTTAAAGGCCAGCCCATGACTACAGCATCAGTTCTTCAATAGTGTCCAAGTGGTCAACCAATTCAAATGTTGGGAGTGAAATATTACATCTTCACCACTTTTGAATTGAATACAAAGGTTTACAATGTTGATACTGTAAACTGTAATATTAAACTCCAGTTAAAAACTGCTCTTACATAAACACTTAAAAGTCTAATTCTTGTACATACAAGCAGCTCCCTAGATCTTAGACTGTATTAACAACTTTATATCAACTGTGAAAGTACTTAGGATAGCACAACTCCTGTTGAACTGAATATCATATTGAAGCTTCAAGCTTGTGGAATTCAATGAAATGAACAGAAATTAAATAAAGTAAATAGTTTTCTCCCTCTCTTTCAAAGAAGTGATGTTTTAGAGGTAACTGTAGAAACACAATGAATGCAGTACACAGAGTTTAATAGAGTGTTTATATTTATTATGAATAAAGGAACAACTAGTTTTACTGTGAAACTCTTGTTGCTGAGATGAAGCTTTCTAGCTTTATTAGTGCCTTAGATTCGTACTAGTATACTTTTTGACCTTGGTAGTAATTTAGTGTACTAGTAGCAAATTGGTGCATGATTTGTGTCCGTATAGTGTGCAGTGTCATAAGTTTAGTATGTATGGTAGCTAATTACCCTTTTATATCCCAGTACCGTGATGACAATCAAAAGAAGCACCCGTGTCTGACAACATTTGAAAGGCTGCCGGCCACTGAGAGACAGTATGATATCACTCTGGCTTTTGAGACCCTCAGAACTTTGCTCGCCCTCGGTTATCACATCAGCGTTGACAATTTGGATCCCGCTCGTAGAATGAGATACCAGAAACTTCCGGCAAGGTAAGCTTCCCTATTACTAATTCTATGTCTGGTTAGCATGGTTGCATTTTGGCCAAGATCTCTCCATATTTTTAAAATCGTTAGCTGTGTAACATCCTAGCTTACATTGACTAGTTAGCATGTGATATTTTTCTCTGAGTTAAAAAAGACTTGGATTAAAACTCTTTCCTCACAGCCTGAATGGCGAAGCCGTTTTTGTACCCAAATTATAAAAATTGTTCTCTCGCTGACAGTTAAGTCACCAAAAGCTAGAGGCCATAGAAGAGTATGTTGTTGTAGGTTTTATCCATCATAAGGCCTTTTGATTGGTTGAAGCAATTTTTTTGATTGGTTGAAACTATTTATTTTGATTGGTTGAAATTATTTCATTTGATTAGTTGAAACTAAACTATTTCTTTTGATTGGTTGAAACTATTTCTTTGATTGATGGAAACTATTGCTTTTGATTGGTGGAAACTATTTCTTTTGATTGGTTGAAACTATTCTCTCTTAGTATGTCACTTCAATATTTTGCAGTTACTATTCTGTAATAAAAGCCTTACTTAAAGGCAAATGACTTCTAATTTTGTAGCTGAAGCCCTCATGATTGGAGTGAGCATAAAATGGCTATATCGTAGCTTTTTACATAGTAGAACTCTTCATAATACAAATACTTTCTAATCAGCAGTTTATAAAAACGATAAAGTGAAATAATTTATTTCATAAAATATTTTGAAATTTTGTGATACATTGGGTGAAAATGAGGATATTAGGTAGTTGATTAGAATGGACTGTGTATCATAATTTGTATTCACGTATTTATTTTAAAATAGCCTACCAACTGTGATTGTATTCTTTTTATTTATATCTGTTCACAAGCATGACATTTAGGAATGTTAATCTTGATCCGATAAATGATTTCGAACAACGTATCAGTGAAATAGTCCAGTAAAAAAGGTAAAATCATTATGGAATTTTGTGACCAACTCACTGAATGTTTCGTACACGCTTTTTTAGAATTTCTTTTTGATAGTGTTTTGACTGGGTCACAAATATATTGCAAAGCGTTGTTCTATACAAGCTATGAAACACCTTTAAAGCTTTTGTTTCATTCTACCACCAACTTAAGCATGGTAAAGCTCTGTCTTGAAGAGTTATATTTTATCACAATTCGCTGAGTTCTTGTTCAAACCAGTACTCTTAATTTGTTGTGTAGAATGTTTGGTGAGAATGATTTGAGCTTCCTTAGTAGTTTTTTGTGAGAATAGCCAGTATCTCCATCGCAAGAGGGTGGTAAACAGTCAGAAAATATGATCACAACACTTAAAATTGAGTTTTTGAACTAATTTATGGGCCTTGTACATCGGTGAAAATTTTGATTATTTGTTGGTATCATTTTTGAAGCTCTCTTATTATAATAATTATATATAATTATATTTCAAGCATCGATCACTCTTTCTTAATAGTTGGCTATTTTCTCTTTTACAAGACTGTGATGTACAGCAAATTCATGTCAGCCTTTAGCTTGAAGCATCCGCTATCACAAACATGTAACAACTAATTTTCATCCTAATTTTCCTTGAAGCCACCTGCAGACAAATGGCTACAAGCCGATGCCCCTTGACCTCTCCGGTGTGATGCTAAATGACAAGCTAGAGGAACTTGTTGATCAGTTAGCAGAAAACACTCACAATGTGTGGGCCAGAGACCGAATACGTCAGGGCTGGACCTACGGCCAATGCGATGACACCGAGAACAAGAGGAGTTGTCACCTCGTTCCTTACAGCAAAGTGGATCCTTCTATCAAGAAAGCCAACAGGTAATGTTTTATCTTTGTTTGTAAATTTTTGCCTGCATAAAGTTAAGCAGTATCTTTGTTTTTTGAAAGCAATTTGTAAAATTTGATGACATTCCTGAGTTTCATAGCGCTAACTAGAAAATCAATAAAATAATTTTTTTGCGTTAGTAATGAACAAGTGGCACATTAGTAATGAACTCCATTCAATTTGTTTGTATGTGAAATCAATACTGAAATTCAATATTGAAGTCAAGCATTTAAAAAAAACCCGCAAAGAAGTGCATGGAAAATTATTGAATCCCTTTTAGACCGATTATAAAACAAGTACAATTGAATTGATTAGAAATGTTAACAAGCATAATTTAGCTATAACTGTTCACAGATTTACTCTAACTATATCACTGAATAGAAGAACTTCAAGACTCTTACATTGTGATGTTAATATTGTAATTATATGTGTGATCGAAACATCTCCGAGGATCTTCCTGATTACCTCTTGATCTATGGCTAGTGACCATCAGTTTCCTCTGTCTAACTACCATGATATCTATATGAATAAGTCTCACATTGTGCGTGCGTGTCTGTGTATGTTTCAGTGTGTGCGCGTGCGTGTGTGTATATGTGTGTGTGCGCGTGCGTGTGTGTGTGTGTATCTATGTGTGTGCGTGCGTATTTGTGTGTTTGTGGGTATGTCTGGTAGTTCGCATAAACACTTCCACATTTTTGACCGATTTCGTCCAAACCTTGCGCACATGTGCTCCATGCCTTCTGCCTGAGCTGCTAAAATACTTTGTTTCATAACTTGTCCTTTTCCTAAGAACCAGCCTCTCAAACTCCCAGCTGGCTATCAGATTGAAAATGAAAGAATTACCAGGCATCACCAGACTTACTGCTAGTACAAACCTAAATGTATAACATAATAGGCACTCGTCACTCTATTACTTGTATAAACAGTATTGTTCAGTTTGTTTAATATCTAGGTAATCTAAATGCCTGCTATCTAGTTTTACTATTGCTTTCCTAGTGAGCTCTGCTCTAGACAACTCTGCTTATATCTGACACTCAAGCCTACTCTACATGTTCTTTTGTTTTTCTGCGGGAGTTGTCTGATCATGAACTTTTTAGCTTGGATAAAGTCAGAAATTTGCTAATGTGTTACATGTTTTATAATGCATGAATATAATAATACACCAAGATGTATGTATAGCTTCTATTGGCATTAGTAATCATCAACAAAATCATGTTTTTCCTTAAATCCAAAACAAAAACGAAAAGACAGAAATCAGGAATTATTGAGTGACTAGAACAGAGTGTTTTAAAAGTTGGTAATTTAATAGTATAGTAATAGTATTACCATTTCAAAATATTTTTAAAAAATTGCCAAAATGTTTGGTCATAGAGCATGAAGAAAATCACGGCGAAGCTGCCAGAATTTATACATAGCCATAGGTGTCTTTACAGCTCCCTACTCGCTGTTAGACGTCAATTACAATCTTTAACACTTAACTGGGTTTTGCTTTGGACGCTCACTGTCAGCCAAGGCTATTTATAATCTACTGACATGTTACAGAGAGACAGCGAGTGAGACGATTCGTACACTGCTTGCTTATGGATACAATGTGGAGGCACCGAATCCAGAGGCTCAAGGTGGTACATATAGAGGTGTGAACCCCTTAATACCATGCCCATGCCTACTCAGGCACTTAGTTCTATATGACTTCCATGAACATCTGGTGGCACTGACTACTGATTAGAGCTTATAGAACGCATAGACTACGACTTGACCACGATGATGTTTGTGCATCTAGTGCAGTGGTTCTTAAACTTGTTAGACCTACTAAACCCCACCAGTTTCAGATGCGCTTTCACCAACCCTTCTTTACTGAAAAATGTAATAGGACTTTTTGCATATATGTTTTACCGGTGCACAAAATGAACTGCGTATTAACATTACTGTGTTCAAAGAACAAAGCCATACAATGTCTGAACTCACAACAAATTACATATCTTTTCGCAAAGACATGACCTTGCAAATCAGTGTTATTTCTGCTGTTGTCTTTAAGAGACTTCCACCAAACCACTGAGACTGACTCACGCAACCCTTATGGTTCGCTCGCACCGAGGTTAAGAACCACTGATCTAGGGCTAAAAGAGTAAAGAAAAATACTTAAAAACTAACCAAACCTCCAATTTCGCAGATTTGAGTTTTGGCTAACTCTCACTGTCAATGCATGCCCAGTGATTGCCCCTTTCCTTCATTCACCTTTAACTGCGCTACTCAGTTGTCTAGAGCTTATAAAAACAACAACTTTGTAAACATGTTAACTAGAAATACCAAACATCTTTTATCAATTTTATATTACTCTATTTTACCTCATTTCTCCCATTGCTCCGATTACTTATGTACATGTAGTGGATGCACCTAGTTGACTGACCTAGTTGACTGCTTTCAGCTCACCTCTTTGCTGTCTGCCACTTCTATTATTTTCTGTTTTTTTGTTTTTGTTTTCTTCTTACTTTTCATTTGAAGAGCAAGAAAGAGTGCATAACTCCAAAGCGTTGTGCATATTACCAACCTGACAGAGTTGTGCGTATTACCAACCTGACAGAGTTGTGCGTATTACCAACCTGACAGAGTTTGCATATTACCAACCTGACAGAGTTGTGCATATTACCAACCTGACAGAGTTGGGCATATTACCAACCTGACAGAGTTGTGCATATTACCAACCTGACAGAGTTTTCATATTACCAACCTGACAGAGTTGTGCATATTACCAACCTGACAGAGTTTGCATATTACCAACCTGACAGAGTTTTCATATTACCAACCTGACAGAGTTGTGCATATTACCAACCTGGCAGAGTTTGCATATTACCAACCTGACAGAGTTTGCATATTACCAACCTGACAGAGTTTGCATATTACCAACCTGACAGAGTTGTGCATATTACCAACCTGACAGAGTTGTGCATATTACCAACCTGACAGAGTTTTCATATTACCAACCTGACAGAGTTTTTCCAAACCATCGTTGTGCATATTACCAACCTGACAGAGTTTTTCCAACCCATCGTGATTTAAGATTGAGTGCTGCCTTTTCTTCTTTATGCTGGTTTTTTGTTACCGTTGGTTATATTTTCTGTTTCTGTTATGCCCCTTTAGTTTCATTTGATAGCTGCCTTTTTTGGTGCTTGTTGACGTTCCCTTGTCTGTTATCAAGCATTCTTTTTATTGTGCCGCGTGGTGTTTTTTAGCCTGTCATTGATTGCGCTTTTCGTTTTCCCTTTTTTGTTGAGCTCATCACAATGCTGACTCATCACAATGCTGTCTCATCACAATGCTGACTCATCACAGTGCTGTCGCTGTTACTAATAAAACTCATCTATTTTAAAGACCAAAATTTAAACAGAAAATTAGAAGCTTTAACAATCATTCATGCATTACAAATGTGTAAATCTTTTTAACACAAAATTTCAATTTTTTAGCGGTTTTTGAGTAGATATAATTTTATTCAGAAATAACCATTACTTTTTAAAAAGTGTTGTGTTTAAAGCATGTTCACTAATTCTGTCAATTAACACATCCGTGTTCGCTAATGCCTATGCGCGCTTTAGCTTCTGACATAATGACTCGCCGCTTTATTTGCACATAATTTCTATTGTGCAAATCACCATCTATACGAATATTAAAAAGGTCATAGTATATATTAGAATAGTAACTAGGTTTCTGTATGTATAGATAAATTCTCTAGGGCTTATTGAAATAGTGTTATTATTCCTTGTATTATCATTGCTATCATCAATATAGCCATTGCTTGTATTTCTCATTATGATAGTTGGAAATTCAACGTGCCTTCACATGATGTTATCCATGTGACCCTCTTTGTCAAATGATTTTTATTCATCTTGTTTTCTGTTCAACTAAACACGCAGCATATTCATCCTAGCGATGCTACGACAATCAGCTTACTCTCAGTAGTTACTACTCCAGCGTTGTGTTTGCGTTATGTAAATCTGTTTAACATTTATGTCTATGACAGCATTTCATCTGCTAAGAAACAAGTGTAAGTTAAAATCGCTAACAACTGACTAAGAAGAGAATATGCAACCATATTGTTCCGCTTTTAAAAATTGTTCTGGAGCAAATACTGTTTGCAATAGACAAAAATATGAAGTTTTTTTTAATAACAACTGTATTTGTAAAAACTGCTTCGCACATTTTAAAGTCAGCTTATGATCTGATGAATGCTAATAGTGCAAATCTTCTATACAATACTCCTGTCGAGCACTTTATGTAGGAAGAAAAATTAGTTTTTTAGTGTGAAAAAAGTAAAAAAATGGAGTTATCTATGAAACATACAAATGTCTAACTTGCCCAATGTGGGGTGTCACTAGGGGTGTCACTTCTGTTCACTGTGTCGCAGGTGTCATTGTTGTCACTGTGTCGCAGGTGTGACTGGCATCACTCTTGTCACCGTTGTACCCTGGTGCTGCTGGTGTAACTGCGGGAGATATGAGCCCACTTGTAGACAAACTTTGACTGATCTTTAGACATAAGTGTGCTAACCATTTGCATCTTTTTGGTAATATCTGCGCAGGTATTGAAACAACTTGTTCATTATTTACTTGTGCTGTCTATTCCCTTCAGAGTTGCTTACGACCAATATATTTTAATTAAATTATCACATACTATGAGCTTTACACATTTATATAAAATTAGTTTTTTTTAATTGTTTCAACATCACCATTATTCTCGGTTGCAAATTGTCTTCTGTTTGATCTTGTCCTCAATGTTGTTACATCTTTATCTCATTACCCTTTTACGTTGTAATTCATTGCGCTCTTTTACACCACATTTCTATAGTTTGGACAAATAGCTTTTTTGACTAACTCTTTGTAATTATGCTCACCATGGTGACTGCACTTTGTAATCAACATCAGTATGCCTTTGTTGTTTTCTACTTGCTCTATGCTAGTTGCTATTTGTTTGCTAGTTGTTGTTTGCTAGTTGCTAGTTGTTGTTTGCTAGTTGTTGTTTGCTAGTTGTTGTTTGCTAGCTATTACTTGTTGGTTCGGCTTCCATTGCGGCGAATAGACCCCAATGTTTGCACATAGTATACTCTCACTTGTGTCTTACCACTTTCACCCTGACTGTCTGCACTTAAGATGTACATTGCGTTTGTTTCAGATTTTAAGAGGTTGAAAACTATTTGATAAATATTTGTTGTTTTAGTACCTCTTCAAATAGAAAAGAATTTAGGATTTAACTAACAAAATTCTTTCTGATACCCATAAAATTAGCTTAAATAAGAGCGCACTATTTTATTAAAGTACCTTTGCTGAATCTGTGCTGCACAACTACCAAACAGAACTGTCAGATTCTGAGCCTTCATTACCTCATCGATTGAAACAGATTGTTACACTCTCCACAGATTGTTTTGTAGTTTACGCCCAACTTATAAACAGTTTGTACATCTGTATTACTCACTCTATAAAATTTTCATTTAATCTTTGTTTTTGTTTTTCTTTCCTTTTAATTTCTTATGTATGGTCTATTCATAAAGTGTTCCAATGTCTCTTTGCTCCTTTTTCATCAACTTGCTTTTAAAGCGTAAAATTTTTCAGGACGTATATGTATGCAAATTAGTTAAATTGAATGAATATTCTAGAAAAAATGAGACCGTATATTAGCCTACCTTTTTATATTCTAGTTTTTATAGCTTGAACATTACTCAACTTTAAATAACCTTAGCAATACACCTGTGAAAATAAGTCTGCCAAAAACGCTACGGTTTTCTTTTCAAAAATTATAAAATTGAATAGATGACACACAAATATTATTGTTTATACACAAAGATTCAGCTTTTAGTAAGTTTTGGGAATTAATACTTTTTGAGACCGGTTGTTCTATTTAAGCACATCAATTTGATGCTCAGTTGAAATTTATATATCTGCTATCAGCCAATCTGATCTCAAACCCACCAATAATGCGTGTTAGTGGGGACTTTTCTGAACTGTTAGTAGCAATCAACCTCTTAAAAGAACTATTTCCAAACTTGGCCTAAAAGAGAATCGACAGCCTGTTAACTCTTTTAACACATGCGCTAATATATGAGGAGCATGATACACTCTCATCTGATGAGATCAAGCCATCACTCAATTTCGTATGCTATATTTACACACCGTTCATCCCAGTTCGGCCTTGTAACAAGTTGTTCATAGTTAATTATCTTTATTTACATTTCAAGTCTATTGGCTATTTTGAATGTCTATTGGCTACTTTTTCAGCTGCTAGAGCATCTTAAAAATCTCTAAAATACCAGACATTGCCCAATCAAGCTGTCAGCGCTAAAGGCAGCGGCTCAGATAGCAGCTTTCTGTAAATCACCATCAATTATTTGATGAAGTGTTTATTTAATACTCTCTTTTGCTCTCACGTGCTGCTTCACTGATTATGCTGCTAAACCCTTGTTATGGGAAATATTCTTCAGTTGGTAAAATATAGCGAGTCATGTTCAGCAGTATGTTTTGTTTTAGAATTAAATTACACTATTGAGCAGCGTGGCATTTTGCATTTGAACTCGTACTTTTCATGTTCATGCGCTTAATTTTTAACTTTGGTCATTTTATAAAATGACTGCTTGTGTTGTATGAGTTATTGTGTGAATAAGCTGGTCAAATATACTATGCTTTAATAATTTGGAGTTGTCCTACCAATTAAAAATTTTAAAGAGTAATTGCAGCAAGTAGGCCTACGATTATGCTGTTTCAAGTTCTTGCGTTCGGAATATATAGAATAATTAATTCCAAAGCTAAAATGTGCTTTCAATTTTAATTAATAAAACAAACTCAAGATAATTCATTTTGTATATCGAAAGATTTATTTGACTGCTTCAGGTCTTTCAAGGCATGTCACGGATGCCAAAACACAGTGCCGGGTACTGAGGCCTGCTAAGGAATACTCTGTTAACAGTGGAAAATGGTGAGTGATAAAGAGAGGGCACATGCGATGGTACTAGGAGCATTTTCCCTTTTATTCATTCAAATAGATGGTATACATTCAATATTTGATCTTCCAATAAAGTTGGTCTAGTAACTTGGGTACTACACAGGAGACGACACTTGGAACAAAATATTGTGCTGATGTTTTGCTTTTAAGACCTTATGGTATTTTAAACAGTCAGTTTTTGGTTATTTGAAAATAAATTTGGATAACAAGATGTTATTGGTGAGCTTATAAAGAACTAAATGTGGGGATAAGCTGCAGTAGCCTGAACATGTTGGCATCACAGTACCCCATGTGACATACATGTATATGTAACAACAGTTTTGTAGAGTTGCTTTACCATAAATATGCATATAAGTGGAAAGCTTCCACATAGGCCAGAAAGTGTAGTCATTTAGCTGGACGATGATATCAAATCTGATTGGTTTACAACAAGTGATGTGACCTGGGGGGCCATCTTGATAAGTAAACCAGCAGTATCAAGCTGGAAACATAGGTAGTGTAATAATGTTATATTGTAATTAGTGTAATAATATAAAAATGCATTTTTTATTTTTATATTATAAAGTATGTATATAAATGTAAATTGAAGTGAAACATTGAATAACCAATTTAATTTCCACATTTTGGGCACTGCGGGGTTAAAATGGTTCTTGGGACTTAGAGACTAAAGTCCGTGTACCCATTTTCTGTCGCATAACAGTTGGCTTCTTTTGTTGTTACCAGGTACTATGAGTTTGAGGTGCTGTCTGCAGGCCTAATGAGAGTTGGTTGGGCTAAGGAGTCCATAGGACCTTGTAACACAATTGGTGACAGTCCTGATGCCTACATATTTGATGGTTTTGTGGTAAGCAATTTTTGTTTACATGCTGATCTACATGTAAATGTATATCGCTAGGGAGTAATCATAGCTTGCTCGGGAGTTATCATAACTTGCTAGGGAGTTATCATAACTTGCTAGGAGTTATCATAACTATAGCATAGATGTCCCACAAGACTGACAACAGTTATGTGAGGTTTAGCGGACAGTGCAGTGTGGACTGTGGAATAATTTTTGACTTTTTTCATTATTTTTATCCGTTTTGAGAAAATTGTAACCACTGTCTGTTTTCTGACAACCACCTAGTACCAACACGTATTCGAACACTTGATCTAATATCCTTACACTTGTAGAAGTATAAAATAGTCGTAACTTGTGCAGTAGTTGATAAGTCTGGTATATAAACTGGTACCTTTAGACATGACTAGTATTATTTGTCTTAGTAAAGGCAAATCGATTATTAATTTATGGACGAAGGCAGCTGCATTTAACACCAAGACTTTTACATCAGTAACTCTTTACCTTTAGTGACATTTATAGAAGCATCTGTTTTGAGATTGGAATATGTATATAAATCCCAGTGTTTGCTTGCCATTTGTTGATTTCATCCCTGTGCCCAGTCATAGCCATTAATATTTAGCAATGAAAAATCCATTTGATTGAACTTTGATTCACATTTGATATCACACTTTGGTATCACATTTGATTTGAACTCGCAGGGATTCCAATTGCAAGTTTGTAACCATGTGCACCTAACAACAAAGCTAAGTTGTTCTTACCAGTTTCATCTATTTTATCTATGGTATCCTTATCACGTTTGCGGGTTACAAGCTAAATGAGGTTGCACTTTTTATTATTAATTGATATTACCTTTCGTGTTTGTAGTTATTTTAAAAAGTTTTAAAAGCTATTTCAATATTCGTTACCCATTTTTTTAATTTGTGATTTTTAAATGTGATTTTTCAATTTCAAATGTCTTGTTACCAGCTTCGAATACCGGTTCTTCCTTATGGCTGAGGCTATAAGAAAATGACATTTAAGCTTAACACGTCGACTGTTGCATTATTTCAAGTAGGAGTTACATCTACATTCTCTCTCCATTCTGTTAAAAACTAGCAGACATAAAACAGTTCAATATCTCATTTTTGAGATACCCAGTATCGAAAGGTACCAATATTTTCATATTCAAAATTTTGATGGATAGCTTCTGTTGCAACAGCAAATTTTTATACACACACTTCTATGTACAGTACATTAAGTCAACATATTTATGATTTTTGATTTGATTTCTTACTTCATATTAATTGTATCAGTATCAAATAATTTTTTGTTGTGAAGGTAGAAAAACAGACTATCCAGCTATTACTTGCTGTTTTTTTTCACATATAAACACCTTTACAATTGTTTTACTTTTCTCTTAAAGGTTGACTTGCAACAAAATTCACATTACAGTTATTTGGTATCATATGATTCACCATGTCTTACTCTGTTGGGTTGTAGGTGCAAAATATATGGGAATGTGATTACAAGCTCTTAAAAGCTAAAAAACGAACAGTTAATCGTAGCCACACGAGCCCGCCGTAGTTTGAATTCGCTTTCCAAAATGGCTCAAATGGGACGTAGTTGTTACAGGATGGTTTCTGTTTACACTTTCATGCAACCTCACTCGTCGAAATATTTTCACAAATATACTTCATGCATTCAATAAAACCATGTCTATTGTTCTTACGCGTCTGTTTTATCGTCATTGTAATGCTGTCACTTTTAGCACTGATATCTTATAACTTACCGTAAAAAATCGTTAAACTTTTTAACCTTAGCTCGAAGGAGGACATATCATTGTCTGATAATCATGACGAGCCTGTTGGTCACCTGTGATAATCGAAAAGTGCTGCAAAAATTATTTGCGAAGTATTAGGTCACATGATCAGATAACGACTTGACGATTGAATAATCCCGAAACAAAACTAAAGTAGCGAGCCTCTATATTTGATACGGGGTCTCCGGTAAAACCCGAAGTGTTTGTCATAAACTAGTGCTATAATAGGTTTTATATTGAGCTTTTTATTGGCCTTTCAATTCACGTGGGAACATCACGTGACAAGACGATAACCAAACTGTAATGACGACGTCAGAGAAATAAAGAGATTCCAATCTACGGCGGCTTTTCGTTTTTGAGCTTTTATGAGCTTGTAATCACATTTCCACGTAATTGGCACCTACCACTCAACAGAGTAAGGCATGGTGAATCTTTTGATACCAAATAACTGTTATGTGAATTTTGTTGCAAGTCAACCTTTAAGTTTAAAAGTTAAAATGTTAAATATTGTATACATTAAATATAAATCAATTTTCTGTTCAAATGCTTTTTTATTACCCGGGCAACACCAAGCATTCTGCTAGTGTATATAGATATACTAGCAGAATCTTGGAGTTGATGCCACACGATGCCAAAACGCCGAGAAACGGCGTGAATAAACGCTGTATCTCGGCGTTAATGTCACAATACTTCGGTGATTGTTGATGATAATAATGTTCACACTATCACAGACCCATTTGAGTTTGCATCAGCAAATACTCCCTGACGTAGTGATCTTATTTTTCTTTTTTAATTTTTCGAAAAGAAACATCTTTGCTCTGATCAAATACTAGTCTCGCAACACCTATCATGAACAGAAATAATCAAATTAGGCTGTCTGCAACCACAAATTACTATCGCCTAAACGGTGCACATTGTACAGGCTGTCGGCGAGCATCGACGAAGTATCGGGAAAGTTTAACAGGCACAAACTCTCCTGATGTATCCGTGTTTCTTCATCAATGCCATCGGCTCACCGTGCACATAGTCAATGATGAGCGCCAAAAGGACAATGCTGACATAGGGCGATATAGTGTGAACCAGGCTATATTAGTGATGTATGAAGGGTTCACACCATTTAGTATGGTGTGTCTGAAATCCACAAAACTACTGCAAACCAATTTAGTCTTTTGCGAAGTTGTAATAAATTATATAAACGATTTACGATTTATGTAACATTAGTTTTTCAGCGGGTGACACCTTCGTCAAAACCATAAGCTGCTATTCATTCTTTTCTTAAGGCTCGAAAGTGGCATGGAGGTGCGATGGCATATGGCAAGACCTGGCAGGTGGGTGACATAGTGGGATGCATGCTTGACATGTCCAACAACACAATAACCTTCTCTATGAATGGAGAGCTAATGATGGATATGACTGGCCAAGAAATTGCTTTCAAGGACATAGCCAGTGTCCGATACATTCCCATTCTAATGCTTGGCCCAGACCAGCGTGCCAAAGTGAACTATGGCATGGATCCTCACAGTCTCAAATATTATACCTGTTGTGGTCTGCAAGAAGGCTATGAGCCTTTTTGTATGTAAGTTAAACATGCTTGATACTTTACATACCAGTAGATGACTTGTAATAGCATTTCCTGTATATGTAATTATTGTATTATACAGAATGTACATGTATATTTATGGTATTATATAGAATATATGTTTATGATTTTATATAGAATATATATTTATTATATTAGCTAAAATATATATTTATGATATTATATATAATATATACTTATTTTATTATATAAAATATATATTTATGGTATTATATAGAATATAGCAAATTAGTAAATAAGATGTGATGTAAGAATTTTACTAACATTATGTAATTAGAGCTGTTTCATACTCAAATGAAAAACTAACTGTAGATTTGCCTTCTTTGCTCTGCTCTATGCGATGGAATTTTCAAATACATTTTAGTTGCTGGCAAATTATGAACCTTCGAAAACCAATTTATATACGTATTTTAATGCAGTCAAAAATGTAATATATATAATACTTCAACATGTTTGATAAAACAAAACTTCTACTAATTTTAACCTCAGATGACTTTTGAGCTGTTTCCATAGCAACATAGTAATGCTTGTACATACATCTATGTCTTGTACATACATCTATGTCTTGTACATACATCTATGTCTTATAGAGAGCGGCATAGTATTGCTTGTACATACATCTATGTCTTATAGAGAGCGGCATAGTATTGCTTGTACATACATCTATGTCTTATAGAGAGCGGCATAGTATTGCTTGTACATACATCTATGTCTTATAGAGAGCGGCATAGTATTGCTTGTACATACATCTATGTCTTATAGAGAGCGGCATAGTATTGCTTGTACATACATCTATGTCTTATAGAGAGCAGCATAGTATTGTTTGTACATACATCTATATCTTATAGAGAACAGCATAGTATTGCTTGTACATACATCTGTATCTTATAGAGAACAACATAGTATTGCTTGTACATACATCTGTGTCTTATAGAGAGCGGCATAGTATTGCTTGTACATACATCTATGTCTTATAGAGAGTGGCATGAAATATGCTAAGATTCTTTAGCCGCGCGTATATGAAGAATTAGATGTAATCACAATGCATTCATCATTCTCTTAGTGATATGGTTTGTTTTCATGACAGATATATGGCTAATTTAATAATGTTCATACAACGCTTCTGACTGCAGAATATGATGTAGTAACAATGTGTTGTTCAAATCATTGATTTGTTTAGTTAGTCAACAAAGTAGTCAGATACATGACTCTGAGAGTCTGAGTTACTGTCAAACAATCATAAATTGTTTTACGAAGATATTACTCTTGATTAAGTGGAATTGTCTGCCCATAACCATAATTGTAACATGCCCAGGCTTGTTCACAGCTCATTCAAACACTGAGATACACTGTTAATAATATAACCAAAGGGTTATTTGACTCTCCATTGGTGTGACTGAAATTCCATGACAAATTTTTAGTATAATGCTACCGCTGCAGCAAATTGTCTCCATACTTTGTCAGCAATTAAAATGCATTTGACAATTCCATCGTGTAGGGAGCAAAGCGAGGAAGGAAAATTTACAGGTAGTCTTCATTCGAGTATGAGACAGATCAGATATAATTACAATAGAGAGAACAAACACGCTTACCACTTGAACCTGTACACTTGTCTTGACTGTTCTGAGCTAAGGTGTTCAATTTGGAGTTCAATTTGGCAAAATTATCTTGAACCAATCAGAAAGTTGATAAGGCTGTTTTATCTTCTCACAAGAGGTTCATTAGCCAATCAGGAGATTCACAGGGTTGCTCTCAAATCACTTTCTGCTAACCATGAAGGTTATCAATGCTGTTCTTTTGGAAAGGTTTTTGAAAGTGTTGTAATATTTAATGTATTATGTTAAGAAACAATATTTATAATTTATTACACACTTTATAGCTCGCAACTTGCTATCAGCTTGAATTTGATGAGTTTGGTAAGTTTAACACAGTTCTTGTTACTATGGTAACAAGTTCATCGTGTTATTTGTCTACGTGTTCCTTTTCACTGTTGCTGAACTGCCAGTAAATGTTATCACGGATAAGAAACCGTAGGTTCTTGAGCAGAGTGCTGAGTTAAATATGTGTTTGCATAAACAAATGCCATGACAGCTAATGAAATGGTGATTGAGACAATTTTCTAGCTACAGGGGCCATCCTCGCATCAATTCATCTCTAATAGGTGTTTGCTTACACCGAATGATGAAATTTGGAGAATGCTTTGGGTTTGCATCAGAATATTAGGATTTATCTTCTTCAGCCATTATAGAACTGCAATATATTAAGGTTTATCTCCTCTGGTCTTTACAGACTGTAATACTTACGGATTAATGTTATCTTGTGGTGTCACAGCGCTGTGTGGCATCACAGTTGTTTTACTTGTTCGTCATTGTATTGCTTTTTCTGTCTCCAGAAATATGACTCGCCCAATGCCCGTGTGGTATGTACGAAGTGAGGGCATGTACGTGAATCCATCCAGTCATGAGTCATGTGATGTCAGTGTGACAAGGGTGCAGAAAAGGTTTGTACATTTTATGTTAAAACTATGATGCTTTATATAAATAAATTAAATGGCCAACTATATCTACTAAATAATGCTTCTTTTTAACACACAGATAAAGTCTGTTCGTTCAAACAAGGGTATACAGAATTTCTAAAGTGTATTTTATTACATTGAAAGTTATTGATAGAGTATAATTTGTTATTGAAATATTTCTCTAATCAAATAGCTACTTTTTTGCAGATAACATCAATAGCCCTCAAATGATTCATACAAGCTAAAATAATATTTAAGTCTCTCTCACAACATAACATGTGTTTACGCTCAGACAGAAAAGTCGCAAAACTGAAATACTGATCCCGATTTGGCAAATGTGCATTTAGAGATCAGTTTTTTTACTCTTACTGCAGCTGCTTTTTGAAGTCTAAAAGTTAGAGATTTTTCTTTTTATATAATTATTTGAATGGAGACCTCAATAAAGATGCTAGTTGTGATGTTACAAAGTTTAGATTCAAGCTTTTGCAAAGATAACAAAAAGTATATTTCAGCTGCCATCTAGTTGACCTAGTGCAGGCTAACAAATCAAGTTCCTTATTGCTAACTGGAATTTCAATAATGTTCAATAATGTTTTTAAACATCATATTAATTTGTCATACAAACTCTCACCAAAAACTGTTGATATCATCAGCGGTTTTACAATTGAAGGATCAAGAGCACGACTGAATCCTAATTATAGTAAAGTTTATAGCAATCTGTAGTGTAGTCTTCCAGAGATGATTTCTCTCCAGCTTTTCTTCTCACTGTGATGATCATTCTATTGAAGGTTCTTGCATAACATTAATTCCCCTAAAGATAAAACTAGTCAATCACTTGATATTCTAAATGAATTCTCTATTTTTGAAGGAGTTCAAGTGTTGACAGTTTGTGTTGACACTTCGATACACTTCTTACATCTATGTTGTCTAAGCTGTGTGAATGCTATACAACTTGGGTTTGTAGTGCTAGCAACTGTCCAGCCATCAAGATTGGTTCAAAGAGTTATGGAACCCTTGGAGCTAAGACTAGTACACAGTTCATGAGGCTAAGTTTACCTGTTCGATGCAATGAGAAGTACTCGGCTAACAAACCGTGAGAGTTATCTTCTTTTCTTTTGTTGTTTTTGTTTTCTGACACTTCCAATCTTTGACCAATAGTTGCAGCTTTCTGAGTTTAAAAGTTATATGTTGGCTCAGCATGAAATATTATTAAACTTCAAGCTGTAAGCAGTTGTTTCCACTACTTTTATGTCATGCTGATATCAATTGAATAATTGAAAATACTATCTAGGTTCTATCTAGTTTGTACATATGAATTTTTTACTTGTGTCTCCCAATTTTTATTTATAAAATAGAAAAATTCTACCTTTTTGTCAGCATGTTTTAACATTATGTAAAAGAAAGTAACGAAACTTCTATTAGTTTAATATCAAGCACAACTTGCAAAGCTTTAACTATCACAATACAATAACAATTTTATTGAAATGCTGTAGATTTGTAGCCATCTTATAAAATCTGCAATTGAGCATTTCTGTATAAAAATTTATGCACTTGAACGAGTGTGCAATGCTAAACTGACAATAGCACTAGTATGCTACAGTCAGTGCTGTATTTTCTTTTGACGTCTTTTTGCAAATTTTACTAAAACATGTTTTGCCAATTATTTTTACCAATATCAAAATTAAACCGCCGTATTGCTGTATCAGTTTGACAGTTTTTCATTTAAATTGAAATTTTATAGTGAAATAACTAAGTTTTACATAAGAATTTAAAAGTATTCTTGCTTGGCTTGTTTCAATGTTTTACTCGTGCTACTAGGTCATCTTCACAAGGCCAATCTGACAGCATGTCGACCTCCGCTGCCATGTCTAATGGGTACTACTCTCCGGCAGCGTTAGATGATGACAGGCAAACACAAGGTACTTGCTTTAGTGTTTTTAGGTTACGACCTTTCAAGTCTTAACTCCTAATAGGCATTCCTCGGCTTCAGAAAAGTCTACAGCAGTTGAGAAGCAGTGATGTTAAAAATTTTTTGACTGCTAGCTTGCAAGCACTATAGTGACTATACTGCTAGCTAGCAAACACTATAGTGACTATACTGCTAGCTAGCAAGCCCTATAGTGACTATACTGCTAGCTAGCCAGAGCTATAGTGACTATACTGCTAGCTAGCAAGCCCTATAGTGACTTTACTGCTAGCTAGCAAGCCCTATAGTGACTAATGAAAATGCTCTCTAGTAATAGTATAACAGCGATGACTTTGCACAAATGATTTAGTTTTACAAAACTTATTAGGCTTTAGGCATTGAACAGCTAGAAGGTTAGCATTTTAGCTTGTTATACAAGTGTGACCACCTCTTGCTTGTGATACCGGCCTCGCTTCATTTGTAGATCAGCAAAACTTGTGACTGGTTATAAAATGGAATCATGCAATTGGTTTGTTTTATCATCACCTCAAATAAAATGGCATATTTCTTTTAACTAAATCTTTATAGAAAATTTTTTTCATAATGATACATAATATCGGCATGAAGACTAATTATTGGCCATTTTGGAATACTATAATTTTTCAAGTTGTATACTTGTACTCTACAAGTGAACTAAGCAAAATCGCATTGCTGTGTCCTTTTCCTTTCCTAGCACACTCTCCTTCCCCCTTCTTCTACTCGAGTCTCGGTAAGAAACATAATAGGGTTGACAACAAACATCTTTCTGTCTAGTTATGCCATGTTTAGTACTACTTTTCATTAGTCTCTCTATAGCTTGTCTGTCTGTTTGTCTCCTACTTTCCCTAGTGATTACCCAGCATGCTAATGACCTTGCTGTTCGGACAAACCGATTGGTAGCAGCATATATGATAACACCTTTCTACAAACTGTTTGAATTTTATTGAATGTAAAAATTCACAAATCTTTTGAGCTCTGTTTTGTTCATAAGTATAGATAGTGTTGGTTTTTTGAGCATCTAGTGAAACCCGCAAAACATCTAAACTTATCATACAATCATGTATTTTATTTTGATATTAATATCTTTTTTAAATGTGTTTAAATAGAATTAGTTGCTTTGTTTTTTAATGAAATTTCAACATTTTTTGGAAATGTTTAGCATTTATTTTTGTGTGTAGCTGTGCAGGTTTTCCAGAAAAGCTATCTTAAAAACCAACACAAATTGAAGCTTTGTGATTTATTCTTAGCTATCCACTTTGATGACAAATTGTTGTATTTCAATTTACCATTAGCCAAGCTTTACCATAAACCTCTCTCATCTAAATTTTGCGATGTATGTCATTGTAATTAAACGCTATTATTAAACTTATCGTTGTGCTATCTGTAGATTCTTGTGGTTTTTATAGCTGTTGTTTTACACTCACTTTAGATTCATTCTAGAAACTGACTTGCAATAAAATAGTTCTTCTCCATAGATAGATAGAGAGAGTTGAATGCGAATACCAAGTGCCCAATGTTCTCTAAATGAAGATGAAGCAGTGGATATTTGATCTTCTTTTTATTATTTATCAGCGATGGAGTTTGTCAAAAATAACAAAATAAACTGCCACTATATGACTGTATTTAGAGGAATCTATTTAAACAAAAGGCTATAAGTTGTTTTTTGTATCAGCTGATGTTTGCACTGCATGTCTTATCTATCTGCCAACTTGGTCTAGCTAGCTTTGGTCTGCAGCTCTATATAGTCTGTGAGATGTTTCCAATATGGCTGATATATACTAGAATTTTTATGCTAGGATATACTAGGATTTTTAGAGTAAACATACTCTAATCTCACTTATCAAGCAACTTATCATCATGTTTTTACATGACACGAATTTCAATAGATCGTCTTAATTGTTTACAATTTGACATGCTCTGATAACAGGATGCAGTTACTATATGATTACATGTCTATAGAAAATGAAGAAGTTTATTAGAAAATTCACTAACAGAAGCTTTTTGTTTTAATTTGAGTTGCCAGATGTTGGTTTAGATTGACTTAGACGCTGTACCTCAATTATACTCGAGGTTATAAACTCATTCAGCGGTTTAAAGATCTGGTGATGATGTCATTATTCACTGTTTCAGCTGCTCGCTGCAATTATAATTTGCCGATAAATTGCTTGCCCCAGTAATATGTCAATCCTATGACGTGTTAGCCCGCAGTCACACTTCTCAATTGAAGAATATTATAAATCCACTTTTAAAGAATGTTTATATAAGTATAATTTAGATTTGTCTTGCAACTTTAAAAGTACCTAAATTTTAGACCCAATTTTGTAAAGTTTTATATTAAACATTTTGTGTACTTGCATTCATTGCAAAACATCTTTCGTTGCCCTCAAATTTTCTTGATTTTATTTGGTAATTTGATGAAATGCTATCGTTCAAAACATTTAAACTAGAAAAGAAGACAACAAAAGAAAACACGTTTTACTCAAAGTACATTTTCCATAAACAGCTACAGCCATATTGGAGAAGTCGTAGATGGGTTTCTTGTTAATGATATGCATGGTGCATTGTGTTTCTCTTTGTATGCTGCTTGTCCTGCAGAAAGCATGAGGCATTTGCTAAGACGCGCTGACAAGAGTAGCTCTTCTCACAACAACATTACCCAGAAATTACGACAAATATCTTTCAAAAAGAGTAAGTCATTTGATAGTTATTGACAACACAACCTCAAGATGTATATAGACCTTGTGACATTGTAGATGTTGTGTTGCTTTTGTTGCCCTCACTGTACCCGCTAATTCTTTGTGACAGGCAAGCCACTTTGTTCAACCAAAATCTGAAAATTTTTTAGTAGTTTTGGCGATATAGTCTTAGTGAACTATAAGGAAATAATTAATTTTTTGTCAATAGCAAGGACATTGAAACTTGTGGACAGATTTAATTTTACCATGTTCAGTCTTAAGGAGTAGGAGAGTGCAACTTGATCTACTAATTTGTTGTCTCGTCTGGAACCATTTCATTTAATGTAGCTTACGATCATTCTAAAATTTACGAATTAATGGGGAAACCACTGATTTTTAACTTTGAAAAACCTGTTATTAAAACGTAAAATAAGTATAACTATAACCATTTATAAATAAATTATAAATGGTTATAGTGGTAAATATGTTATAAATGGTTATAGTGGTAAATATGTTATAAATGGTTATAGTGGTAAATATGTTATAAATGGTTATAGTGGTAAATATGTTATAAATGGTTATAGTGGTAAATATGTTATAAATGGTTATAGTGGTAAATATGTTATAAATGGTTATAGTGGTAAATATGTTATAAATGGTTATAAGTATATGGTTATATAAAAATATGGTTATAAATGGTAAATAGTGTTATTTGTGTAGTTGGCCAAGCTTTCTGTCATAGGTTACAGTAATCACCCGTTCAATTTGAGAATCTAAGGGTAGACACTAACTATTCTAGATGTTTGTCAGTATACAGAAATTATCCCATTTTTTGGAAAACGATTCTTATTTATAAGAGGCAAATACATTTTAGATTTTTCTGTACATTTCAGCAGAACAGGAAACATGAGTTTTCTTTTTTTCAGCTCTACCCCTAAATCAGCACTATGCATGCATTTTTATTTGTATGAACTAATGTGAGTAGCTGATCTTGTACAAACAAGTAGGCTTCTGTGATCAGCTTTGTCACAGATGTTTAGGTTGAGTGTTGTCGTAGTGTTTGTAAGTTTTGCTTTCTAGCCAAACCATATTTGTTTTATAACTATCTCCCTGCATGCTGATCTTTGACCTTTGTCCGCAAATCTTCAGGGACTAGGTCCTTGTCTGCATCTTTAAAGTGTGAGTATATAAAGTAGATATGTAGCCTCTGTTCTCTGAACCCTCTACTTATATAAAGCTAACATCAAAGTCTGAGTCTGACTTTCTTCACGTCTGCACTGTTGCTTTGTTTTTCTCAACTTTACTTTTCCACAACTGTCATATTACTGAAGCTTTCCTAGTTGAAACCAAAGTATGTTTGTTACATATTTTTGTATACATCTGGTCTATGAAGTTATGCGTACAGATCGTATGATTTCGGGCATTATTAATACCAAAAGTATGTATGGTAGAAAGAAGAGCCCCCCCTACTGCATTGTTTTTTCTTACATTAGTTTTCAAAAGTTGGACAAAACGACGGATAGTCTGATGTGGCAACTTTGTAGTTGATTGCTTGGTTGATTACATTAGCTATAGCTACAGTGCATAGGGCTTTATATAAATATCACACTTTCAGTGTCAAGCAAAAACGCATTATGCTAGTACATAAATCGTACAGATTGCTATAACACTTCAGAGTTGTTTGTCCTTGTTCACTAAGAAGTAGTTTCATGAAGTGCCATAAGGAACTCTTTGTACGTTTGGAAGCTGCTGCAAAACAGCAGACTTGAAAATTACACAAATGTGACTCAGAACATTGAAATCAACAAATCGGAATCAAGTCGAACATTCAGCCAGCACTATAAGCAGCTTCGCTTGGTTACAACCTTTACTCCCAGTGCAGTTGGTAACCAAGGATTAAAAAGATAAATTGTAATAATATGTTTCAGTTTATGCTTGTGTTAAATCCGTGAACAACTTGATTTGCCATTTTGTCGATCAGTGTTGGCCCCTTCATCCTGATAACCCAGTCAGTTATAGCAAGGAGCTGTAGAATGAAGCTTCCAGTAAATACTAGTATTAGTCGATGGCAGTTTTGCTCTATGGCATATCCAGCTGTAACGTACTTTATAACTTGTGGTTAAAACCAAAACAAAAAAGCTTTCAGGAGTACTTACTACCATTAAAGGTACATTATTTTATTGCCTTTTGCGTACACGCAAGAAATGCGTGGTCGTAGCGAGTATAAATAACTCTAGTCTATTAAGACTGATAGCCTTAGCTCTTATTCGTCACAATAATATTTTACATTAGTCTTGTTTAGTATATAGGATTTATACAAATCACAAGCTTAGCTCGGAAATTGGTAGCCAAGGTTTGCATCTCAGAAGTATGTTTATTTTTGAGAGTGTGACATTACGACCCTTGTCACACTTGGCTATTACATCATAGGTCACCAGTACATATCCTCCACCTTAAGTCTAATGTACAAGAGCAATACAGTCTTTCTTTCAATACATTGCTCTGTCCAATAAAACAAAACATGTACATCACTTTCAAAATTATCTTTGACACCATAGTTTTAATGCCAAATATGACTGCAAGGAATTTGTTTGGACTAAAGCTTCTTACAAAGAGATTTCCTTTAGCGTAACCATAGAAGTCTGTGCCATCTTAAATCAGTGACATCTCTTCTGCTTCATTTCTTTATTTCTGTTGATTTGCAAGGAGACAATTACTGTTATCAAATTATCGTCTGTATTTGGCTGCTTTGGTTTCATTTTACCAACATTTTCGTTTCTGTTTGATTGTTACTTGACAGCTAAGGCTGCATTTATTCTAACATTTTACAACAAGACAGGCTTCGTTAACAAGGTATAATCGCTATACAGTGTATAGAAAATGAAGATGCTCGTTCAAAGGTTCTGTTTAAATAATTTTGGAAAAGTTGTCTTCTCTTGTTTCACTGTTAATTTGATATACATTACCTGATGTAAATTCTAGTCTCGTTTTCTCATAATCTCCTCACAGCTCACTCACATTGTTAAGTCACTTGTGTACCTAATCTTTCAGACATTTGTGAGCTACTATCCAGGTTACGATGTATGATTTTTGAAGACCGCGTAAAGGTAGCAAACTTGTATGGTATGCGGACACCCTCCGCACACTTAGATAACTACCTTTAATAACCTATGCTTCTTACCAGCTTTGAACAGAAGTTTCACAGCTGATGCTCCTGAAGAGGAGAAGTCAAAGCGAAGGTTGGCACGTGGAAATTCGATGGATGAACCAGCAATGTCTTCTTCTACAGATATGCTGAACGGGCAGATGGAGAAATCGTCTACTCTTGAGTATGGTTCTAAATTATTGATTACTAATTACAGATGTTGGCGATGCTGTCTAGGAACAGCCAGCAAATTAATATCTTTTGAATAATGGTACTGGAAAGTTTACTGATATACAAAGTGCGGCTACAGAACATTGTTGTATATAGAGTGCTGTCTAGAAGTCTATTGGTCTCTAAAAACTCAATATTCTAATCAATGAAATATATGGAAGTTTAAAGAGCTGGTGCAGGAAGTCATACTAAGAATGATATGAATATGCATGCAGCACTGACCATGCTCATAGATATAAAGTTATATTAGTAACACAATCAACATACCGCTGGTTGCCTTTTGGGATTGTTTGCTTTCTGTTCGTGTTGAGAGCAGTTTGAGTTTCTCAAAACATCAGTATGGTAGATTAAAGCATCAATAAAACCTATCAACTGGCTGCTCTGCGCAATTGTTGCTAATTTTTGTATAGTAATTACTGGAGGCTATTAATTGGTGGACATTATTGTAGGGTATTCTTTCCTTATTATTATTTTAAATTCTTAACTTCAATTCCTGAATAAGCTGCTATGTATTGATTGGATAGCATTGTGAGGCCATGGGTTCAAATTCTAGCACATTTTTCTACTGCTAAATTGATTTTAGGAATTTTAGAATATTTGAATAGCAATATTTGAATACAACAAGAACATGATTTTCTGTATTCTGGCAAAAATGTATAATTATACACTTGAATATGCTTATAAGCAAAATTAATTATTGCAAATGTAAGGAATCCTTGGGCTCTAGAAGCAGTTTGCAGTGTGGTCTGACAGGAAGTGGTTGAGCACTGAGTTTTGTTTATTTTTTAAGACTCAAAGACTGATTATAAAACAGGACTTGCCTGCAGTCACCCCGATGTTATTAGGGGTTATTATGTTATTAGGCAATTACTTTGTGAGTTAAACCAATGGTAGAATATATTTTCTATATTGCAATTAAGCACAGTATTGTATTCTATAAAACAATAAGAACTGGTGTCAATATATGGTTTCATATTGGGATATTTATGATTTTAAGTTTTGATGAACTTCTTTACAGCAGCAAACATCACAAGTCAAAGTTTCACTTCTTGAAAAAGAAAGGCAAGTCCCGTGACCCATCACCTATATCGACAACCAGATCAAGTGTGCGAGACAAGGAGAGGTAATCCTACCAGTTCTACATTGTTCTTTTTTGTTTGGCTGAACATAGCCCATATGCATATTTTATTTGCGATCGCTTTTATGTTAGTTACTCATGCACTTTAACTTTCATTGTTTTCCCTTGGATCTCTTATTGTTTCGCGATTCAATGATTTTTATTTCTAAAGATAGGAGAGTATGAGGCGCACAACATGGAGCCATATTTTTGTGATGCTATGGAAAGTTTCAATTGCACTAAAACATTAATTCTACCTGAAATATGCTTTACCGATCGCAGTCAAAGTCATGTTAATATATTTAACAATGCTTGATAAACATATATTATGACTCATTCACTCTATTCAGCTGTCATTCAATTTTTATATGTTGACTTCAGCTCATCATTGCCTTCAATATGGCCTCAACTCCATGCCATAAACCGATTTATATGTTATTCAGTTTACGGTCTCAGTATAATCCGCTAAGAGTCTTCTCAAGGTGCGAAAGAATTTTGAAATTACCAACATGATAAGTTCATGGAAAGCTGTAGTGCTGGTGACTGAGCCTTGGGGAAATGATTATCATAGAGTTTTTTTGCAGCTCTTATGGTGATGGATTCATTGCTGCTCCTCCAGATGTGGTACCTACTAGCGGAAGACCACATCCGCCCCTCTCTCAAGGTATGAGTGAGACGAGCTATGGCAGTGACAGCATTGATCTCTCCGCTGTAGAGCTTCAGGTAAGTTTTTCCGGAATGTCTAAAACTAGTAGATGTTTTGTGTTTATTTCGTTTTATCAGTAAGGCGGGTGATGCATGAGATTTCTTTTATTTCCAATCAAATAAACCAAAAATGGGCGTCTAAGGGTCTGCTTCTCCGTATTCACACGGAGCTTGAAAACCAAATAATGTTAGTTAACTATCGGAAGGCACGGTTCATATCCGAGTGAATGTTGGATAGAATTGGGCAGAAAATGTGGAAATACATAAAATTTACACAATTTATTAAGAACACACTTAATGACAGAGTCAAATTTATTAATATAAATTGCAGTCAATGCGCTAGTATGTCTTCATTTGCTTTGCTGCATCTACTCAATTATGTGGCATATTTCAATTAATGATTTGAGAGTGAATGTAGATAGTTTTTATGTATTTTCTACCGATTCTACACGCGTATCTCATTCAAGTGGTAATCATCATAACCATCAAACCTTTAAAACTAAACAGCATTAGTTTTTTGTGATCAGTAAATGAATCCTTGCTACCCGGGAGCTTTAGTTAATAATAATATAATATATAATATAATAATATATAATATAATAATTTTTTCAACAAGCTGACACGTGCAGCTACCTACTTATCAAACTGCCCTTGCTCTGTTACTGCTAACGATGCATCTTATCAAAGGGGTGGGACTTATCAAAGATGTTGGACTTATCAAAGGGGTGGGACTTATCAAAGGGGTGGGACATATCAAAGGGGTGGAACTTATTAAAGGGGTGGGACTTATCAAAAGGGTGGGACTTATCAAAAGGGTGGGACTTATCAAAGGAGTGGGACTTATCAAAGGGATGCGTCTTATTGAAGGGGTGAGACTTGTCAAAGGGGTGGGACTTGTCAAAGGGGTGGGACTTATCAAAGGGATGCATCTTGTAACACTATGGTTTCATTATGTTCGTCATTTTTGTCTGTTCTACTCTCAACCTTAGTTTTACCACCTGTCCTAATCTTCTGTCATTTATTTTTTTATCTGTATCACTGCCTTTTTAGGATTTGGAGATGCACGCTGACACAATAGACAGCTATTACTACGGATTAAGGCTGTTGCCAGGTCAAGATCCCAATTGTGTTTATGTCGGCTGGCTGACAAGCAACTTCAACAAGCCTCCCATCGAGTTCTCTCCAAAGGCCGTCCGACACGTAAACCTTGGAGCTCTAGATGGAGCCAGCATGAAAACCAGGTGAAGATTCTCTTCTGCTTGCAGATATTTTGAAAAACTTAAAAAAAACATGATAAATTATTTTTCCTAAAATTTCTGCGTGGTTGAGATTATATCAATCATACATGTATATGCAAATTTACGTATCTATAATCTGTATATACAAATTTGTGGGGCAGAAAGTGAATGCTCCAGTTGATACCCCTGCTAAGTCTTGTTAGGATGGAGCAAAGGCTTTCATGTGTACAAAAACATGAGAGCACTTGTGTGATAAAAAGCTAGTGCCCTGTCAGTCTAGTGTACCGTGTGTGATCGTCAGGTGTGATAACTATCTCTACAATTATTCTGGAAACTAAGCAAGCAGTTCAGTGGTGCGGCTGTTAGAATGATTGTCAAGTATGCTGAAAGTCATGAGTTCAAATCCTATATGCTGCAATATTTTTTTCAACTTGGATTTTGGATGAACAAAAAAACAAACACAGCTTTTATTATAGTAAAGCTTTATCAAACTGTGGGTGCAGATTACGGATGAGAGACAACTTTATTTTAGTAGTTTTGTTGATATCTATTCATAAAATTCTGGCTTTTTTGCTATTTTTGAGCAGCATTGGTTGCGTTACACTACACGATAGTTAGTAGCACCTTACGATAAGAATATATTATGATGCTAGGAAACATTCTACAATAAAGTGCTGTTAAAGAAGATGTTGATTAGGCTATATAGCATTTTATAGGATGAAATTATATGACAATAATAGTGTAACATGGTATGTGGTAACGCAATATCATGCAACATGATACAAAGACTTAGGATATGGCATGGGATACGGCATAGCGCCATATGTGATACTATAAGATGGCAGGGGTTGGCTTATGGAGCAGTACCAAGTTTTATGATACAGGCTGCTATAAAGCAGCATACATAATATTTAATTCAAAATGTAGCATCTGTCTTACGATATGCCAATATGACAGGGTGTGGGATCTGTTACAGTAAAACAATGAGCATTTTAGTGGCAGAATATGATTTATTAAAGGTAAAATAGTAAGATAACATACGAGGGCTGATCGTAAAGTTCCAGGAATTGTCTCAGTACATAAAAACGTTAATCCTAATTACCTAATTTAAACTGTCCCCTTCAAAGTAATCGCCTGAGCTCTCTATGCACTTGTCCCATTTGTGTTTCCACTGATCCATGCAATGCTGGAAATCACTTTCCGTGAGGCTTTGGAGTTGTCTCGTCACATTTTCTTGAATCGTTGGAATGTCGCCAAATCTTTCACCTTTCATTGTCAATTTGATTTTGGGGATTAGGTAGAAGTCACATGGCGCTAAATCAGGTGAATAAGGGGATGGTTAAGCACAGTCACTCTATTTTTGCCAACTACTGACGTACCATCAATGAGGTGTGAGCCGGAGCATTGTCATGGTGTAGGTACCAGTCACCTGAGCGCCACAAATCTCGACGTTTCCTTCTGATACTGTCTCTAAGTCTTATCAGAATGTCTTTGTGCACATGCTAATTAACAGTTTGACCATGTGGCAGAAATCAGAGTGTACCACACCTCTGATGTCGAAAAACATTATCAGCCAGGAGATTTCCATTGAAAACTTTGTGATTTGGTCTCTGGGTCATATCCATAAACCCAACTTTCATCCCCAGTCACCACTTTTGAAAGAAAGTCAAAATCTTGTGCTAAAGCATCTTTTATTTCAACACAACAGCCAATTCTTTTTTCTTTTTGGTCGTCAGTGAGCACTTTGGGTACCATCTTTGCAGAGACCCTTCTCATGCATAAATCTTCAGTGAGAATAAGATGACATGTACCATAAGAAAGCCCACTTTCTGCTGATATTTCATGTATAGTCAATCGCCTATCTCCCATCACCGGCTGCCTCACAAGGTCTGTGGCAGTTGTTGTCCTTGAAGTTGCTGGTCTGCCCATGCGGTCATCATCTTTTACACTTGTTCTACCCTCTCTAAATCATTTGTGCCATTCATAACAGGCTGTTTTCTTAAGGGCAGAGTCTCCATAAGCTGTCTGGAACATTTGGAGTGTCTCAGCACCGGACTTTCCAAGTTGTACACAAAACTTTACACAAATGCGTTGCTCTTCTACATCATTCATTTTGGAAAAATCCGACGAACGATACAAAATGACCTTGACATTGCCTACTATAACTTCACTGCGCGTGCTCTTACATGCATGAAACTTTGGCTATGGGGAACTTCTATGCTGCTTAGCAACACGGAACAATCAAAACAACTGCACATGGTCTTATATTTGACTAGGAAACCATTCCGAGAAATTTATGATCACCCCTCGAATATTTTATATTGATTCTATAATGTGTATCTTTATGTCTATACATGATTATTCTTTTGCAGCATCAGCAGGCGAGAAATGTACATGGTGCATGTGGGAGAGCTTGTTCACAAATATGGTAGCCACGACCTCGTGTCTGGTAGCGCTGCTTCAAGAGATGGGGCAGGAACTTTGGTTGGCTGTATTATCAATGCGAGCAACGGCTTCCTTACATTCACTTTGAATGGTCGAGAGCTGCCTAACAAGTTTCAGGTATGAGAATATCATTCCACCTAGCTTTGTGCAAAGTTGAATGGAGCTGCAACAGTGCTCTCAGATTACTAGATAAAGGTGGGGAGGGAAAAGAGGGGCGAGATTCATAATTTCAATTTTCTAGTAACTATAATAGCGACATAAATAAACTCTTTGTAGAGAAAAACATTCTTTTATCGAGCTAATAATTAATACAGACAAATAATGCTCCATGAGACAAGTAAATTAAACTTACTTTGGCACCTATAATAATCAGTGGGAGCTAAAATAGATGGTATGGGACTTAAGATTTTAGTTTAGCTTGGCACAAAAGATTAACTAAACATCTTTATACTCCTTTAGATTCCATTTTTAGAGTTCCAGCAATGTTTTTTGTAATTATTTTCAGGTTTTTATAATTTAGACAGTGTAACTGGTTCCTGTATATATTCTATCGAATCGTATTTCCAAGCCAATCGATAAATAAGTATTTTTAGCTTACAACTGGAGTTGTGTATTCTTGCCAACCCTTGCATGTAAATATACCTATGTCCAGGGTCGGATGGTATATTTATCCGTTCAACCTCTCTTTTTTATCGATGTTATCACTATCTTCTATCTCATCATGCAGGTTGAGCCCAACACGAAACTATTCCCTGGAGTCATTTATGAACCAACTTGTGTTGACAATCTACACTTTGAGATCGGAAGGACCAGAGTGAGTATCTGTGTGTGTGTGCTTAATGTTTTATAACTGTTGCGTTTATGGCTAGAGATTAACAGTGGATGTAGAAAATGATTCGATGATAAATGAGTCAAGCCTTGGGAGATGATATGTCCTGCCACAAATCTTACTGGTTCTTCTTGCTTGTTTCCAAGGCCTGGGGTACTGGCAACAACATGTACTGACAACATGTGCACTTATGCCTTAAAGGTTGACTTGCAACAAAATTCACATTACAGTTACTTGGTATCAAAAAGTTCCCCATGTCTTACTTTGCAGTGTTGTAGGTGGAAAATATGTAGAAATTTGATTACAAACTCTTAAAAGCTCAAAAACGAACAGTTAATCGCAGCCATCACGACAACACCGTAGGTTGGAATCCTTCTCTAAAAACGGCTCAAATGGGACATAGTTGAACACGGTGTGCTTCAGTTTACACTTTCATGCAACCTCATTCGTCGAAATATTTTCACAAATATACTTCACGCATTCAATAAAACCATGTCTACTGTCCTCACGTGTCTATTTCATCATCGTTGTAATGCTGCCACTTTGAGCACTGATATCTCAAAGCCTAGCTTAAAAATTAGTTTTATTTTTCAACCTTAGCTCGAATGAGTGTATATCATCTTCTGATAAACATGAGGAGCCTGTTGGTCACCTGTGATAGTTGAAAAACGCTGCCGAAAATGTTCGCGCCATTTGGCAGGAAGTATGGGTCACATGATCAGATTACGACTAGATGATTAGACCAACCTGAAACGGAGCTGTAAAGGAGCGAGCATCTATATTTGATAGGGGCTTTCTGGTAGAACCCGAAGTGTTTGTCATAAACTAGTGCTACGAGACGTTTTATATTGAACCTATAATTGGCCTTTTAATTCATGTGATAACATCACGCGTCAAAACAATAACCACGTCGACTTGAGTACGTCATCAAAATAAAGTAATTCCAACCTACAGCGTTTTCGTGATGGCGGCAATTAACTGTTCGTTTTTTAGCTTTTAGGAGCTTGTAATCTCATTTCCACATATTTTGCACCTACAACACAGCAGAGTAAGACATGGTGAACCTTTTGACACCAAATAACTGTAATGTGAATTTTGTTGCAAGTCAACCTTTAAGGAAAATATTGTAAACCTTGATATGTTACTGTTGATGTGTAAAATCAGTTAATTTGTAAAATGCCTGAAATTTTCAGCCAATTTACAAATTGCCTGACTCACTCAGTCATTTTACATAATGACAGAATTTTTTTAGGTATTTTGCAAACTGACTGAAAATCAGTCCATTCATTTGACAGAGTGCCTGAAACATCGATATGAAGTAAGACAAGTCATGAACATCAAGTAGAGCATCAACTATCACATATATGCATTCCTATATTGTTTAACTTGCTGCTGTTTAGTATTTAAAAATTAATTTCCTTGATAAGTACAACATATGATTTATAATATTTGATTGATAATATGAAGACTATCTACAGTTAAACAGATATAAGGTTATAAGGTTGCAAGGTATACAAGTGAAGTTTAACCAAAATTTATGATGTTTGTGCCATCTGATAACACAAACACGAGGGTTTGAAAATTATGTGATGCAACATAGTTAATGTAGCAAAATGAGCTATTGGCAACAAATGACTAGCATTGAAATTGCTAAACCTTTAAACAGCATTTCATTTTTATCTTGACAGCCACTGCAAAAATTATTTTTCATTCTGAATACTAATTTACTCACTAAATCCTGCATGCTCTGGAATTCTTGGTAGTTATTCGTTTTGTAATCAACTTCTAAAGATTTCTCAAATTGGTTATCATCAATAATTCATCAACTGAATTATCCTAATTTCTAGTTCGATGGCAGTCTGGCGTGTCGTGAAGATCATCGTGTGTAATAACTATGTGTATAATTATTCCATGGTGCAGCAAGGTGATCGAGTAGTGCAGTTGGAAGCATGCTTGACTGGCAATCCTAGGTTTGACTCTAGTTCTGTGCAATCTTTTCTTTTACCTAACATTCGTAGCGTGGCTTCGGACACACAGACAGACAAACACGGCTCTTATTTTAGTAAACATTGCCAGTGGCATATTTGACAAGAAATCTTTTACTAAGGCAGCATTCTGTTGTATAGGCAGCCTTACCAATTTCATCAGCTATGTTCCGAGGAGGAAAGCAGACAGAGCCACAGTGTCCATCTAGACTTGACGTGCAGGTGCTCACCCCAACGACCTGGTCGAGGGCACCTAACAACCATGTCAAAGTGCATCGTATGAAAATGTCTGACATTAAGGGGTGGAGCATGATGACTGAGGAATCAGGTACTATCTTCTGCAAATAGAAACAATGTTTGTGAGTGTTCTGAATAAAATTTGGACAGAGTACATTTAGCTTTTTATTCTGTATTACACATGTCAAAGATCTAAAATGGATGAGGCCTTTCAGGTGATGTTTTTAAATTGAATAAGTTTAAGTCAGCGAATATTCAGCTATGAAATAAAAAAAAGTAGGTTCGCTCGCGATGCTTGTGATTTTTGTCAGCTAAAAAACTTTATTTAACACTAATATGCTTGAATTGGTAAAACTGTTAAGCTCTCCTCTAAGTCATGGATGTCTATCACTTTGTACAAGTACAATCACATTGTACTGAAGTACAATCACTTTGGCAAACTCACGATTCGACAGCGGGAAAGTAGGAGTGAATAATTACATGCGCGTGTTTTTTAATTTGTCTAATCTACTCATTTTATGAGAAAATCATTGGCTAGCAATGAATTCAATTTATTAGTAATTTAAGTTCTTGAAGTTGAATGCGATAAACATTTTACACACTTTTTAAAAAATTGATTTATTCAATAAAACTGCACTATATTTTGAAACTAATACTGTCATATGAGCGATGCGGGTTGAAAGCCATTTTTTCATAGATTACATCACCTCTACAGATTATTAATGTTCCTGTTTTGTAGTCGGTATGATGGCTGTGCACATACCAGAGGAGGAAAGATGTATAGATTCACTCGAGCTCCCTGAGCTGCCTGATCTTCTGACCTTTCATGCCAAGACTCTCCAGCTCTACTGCGCCATCTGTAGCCACGGGAACTTCAGAGCTGCCCATGAGCTCATCAAGCATGTTGACGAGCGACAACTCCTGCATGCAATTCAGGAACCATGTGAGTTTGTCTGTTTGTCTGTTCTCATACTTTTCTTTCTACCAGGTTCGGGCTGTTTGCCAGGCACAAAGGTCGAATATGAAACCTAAAACAAGTGGCTGTTGTTTAAGGTTTTACTGTTAAAACCATGTTATGTAGCGAAGTCCTTTACATACACACTACTTTCACAGCCACACTACACGGAAAAAGGTGTGCCATACAAAATCTAATGTACGGCATCTATGTACAAACATTTTCCACATTACACTCAACACCATTCCTATCTACCGTTGTTTGTAACATGAATGTTCATAAGTAGGGTAGCATCTGTATATGTAAGTCTCTCCTATAACACATATTGTTGGCAGATTGTTTCATATTATTATAGTTCAATACCACCTATAACTACAATCAGTAACACCTATAACTACAATCAATAACACCTATAACTACAATCAATAACACCTATAACTATAATCAATAACACCTATAACTACAATCAATAACACCTACAACTACAATCAATAACACCTATAACTACAATCAATAACACCTACAACTACAATCAATAACACCTATAACTACAATCAATAACACCTACAACTACAATCAATAACACCTACCGCTACAATCAATAACACCTATAACTACAATCAATAACACCTACCGCTACAATCAATAACACCTACAACTACAATCAATAACACCTACCGCTACAATCAATAACACCTATAACTACAATCAATAACACCTACAACTACAATCAATAACACCTACCGCTACAATCAATAACACTTATAACTACAATCAATAACACCTACAGCTACAATCAATAACACCTACAACTACAATCAATAACACCTATAACTACAATCAATAACACCTACAGCTACAATCAATAACACCTACAACTACAATCAATAACACCTACAGCTACAATCAATAACACCTACAACTACAATCAATAACACCTATAACTACAATCAATAACACCTACAGCTACAATCAATAACACCTACAACTACAATCAATAACACGTACAACTACAATCAACCTATAACTACAATCTGAATATAGCTTCACACATGTTGTTCATACTATTCTTGCTGGTTAAGTACACAATGAGGCTTGTCTCTGAACCTCTACTGAACTAAACGATTAATGTATTTTAACAAAGTAACTGAGAATCATGTATTTGTGTAGCCTGGATGTTTACAAGGGCTTCGGATATTGAAAATAGGTCTTCGCGATCTAGTTTATGACCCGAAAATTACTAGTGTTTTTGCTGAATTCAAACTAAAGATTGTATGTTATTTAATGGTTACCGTAAGATTTTTGGATAGTTTTCTAATTGCTCTCGACCGAACCCTCATCTGCCGAAACTAGAGATGGCCATACTCTGGGGAGCTTCAGTTTCCTAAAGAAAAGCTCCCTAGCTTAATAGAAAACAGCTAATGATAATTCTTTTGACATAAACAGAAAATGTTTTGTATTTAATATTATCGCCATCTATTCCACGAGTCAGTAAGTCTATCAGTATTAGCTGCTCATTTGGATTGCAGTGAAAAGTATTGTATCCGTTACACAAGATCTGTAAATTGAGTATGTGTTTAATAATAGTCATTATAATCATACAAAATTTACCATTCTAACTTTTAAATGAAGGTGTTAGTTTTTTTGTGTGTACCGTGTTTATTCCTATGTAATTCGTACGGTACCTACCGGCTGCAGTACCTTTTACAGCTCGATACTGATAGCAATAGTCTTTCTGCCCATGTGACTTTAAGCATTTTTCTTCTGGCCAACAATTCTAGCACAGTGCTAGCTGAAATATTTTAATAAGTGTTTTAAGAAATGAAAACGTATTTTAATAAGATTTCACAGCAAAGTTTATTTTAATAAGATTTCATGATTTGACATATTTTAATAAGATTTCGCGAATGATCTATTCATTGCTGCAGATCTTTCTGGATCCATGAGGATGGGCTGCCATGATTTGCTAAATGCCATTCACCTTGACTCTCACAGCAAAGTACGTCTGCTCACAGAGAGGGAGTATGTGTTTCCTCTTCGCATCACTGAACCTGATGATATGGTACGTATTTCCTCATTGTAAAATTATTATTGTTGTTTACTATCGTGGTTCAAATTGTATCCGCTAAGTTTTCATATTTCCATCCACGCATTCACCACGTGGGATGCATTCACCACGTGGGATGCATTTACCACGTGGGATGCATTCACCACGTGGGATGCATTCACCACGTGAGATGCATTCACCACGTGGGATGCATTCACCACGTGGGATGCATTCACCACGTGGGATGCATTCACCACGTGGGATGCATTCACCACGTGGGATGCATTTACCACGTGGGATGCATTCACCACGTGGGATGCATTCACCACGTGAGATGCATTCACCACGTGGGATGCATTCACCACGTGGGATGCATTCACCACGTGGGATGCATTCACCACGTGGGATGCATTCACCACGTGGGATGCATTCACCACGTGGGATGCATTCACCACGTGGGATGCATTCACCACGTGGGATGCATTCACCACGTGGGATGCATTCACCACATGGGATGTCAAATTATTGCAGTTGATGAATTAGCAACAGGCTTTGCTGTAAGAACACTGAATTGTGGCCTGGTATGCATTCTAACAAAACTTTTTGAAATGGTTAAAACTTGCTCAAAAGTTTTTGTACCAACAAATAGTTTCACTGGCGAGGTGAATACGCAAATGGCCTTTGATTCAAAATGTATGGAAAGGAAGTTGTAAGTAATGCCTAGCTTGTTGCCTTATGGCCGTTTGTATGTATATGATAATAGAACTGTTTGTGGCTTTGTATGTCTATGATAATAGAACTGTTTGTGACTTTGTATGTCTATGATAATAGAAATGTATGACAATTTGCATGTCTATGATAATCGAAGTGTTTGGCAGTTTGTATGTCTATGATAATAGAACTGTCTGTCAATTTGTATGTCTATGATAATAGAACTGTTCATCAATTCGCATGTCTATCATAATAGAACTGTTTGTAAATTTGTATGTCTATGATAATAGATCTGTCTTTCAATTTGTATGTCTATGATAATAGAACTGTTTGTCAATTCGCATGTCTATGATAATAGAACTATTTGTAAATTTGTATGTCTATGATAATAGAACTATTTGTAAATTTGTATGTCTATGGTAATAGAACTGTTTGTCAATTTGCATGTCTATGATAATAGAACTTAGGAATGAGGGAGCAACTGTAGATTTTATTACTAATCCTTATATTACAACGGTTGTGAATGTTACAGCGCTGTTGAAAGCCGAAGTTTAAGGTTGATATCTTTATATGATTGCTATACCAGGTTTTCAAATGACAATTAATACATCAATATCTAAGCATTGATGTATTAGTGATCATTAGTGGTGTATTGATGATACAATGCCTATTGGAATATAGTTAAATACATAAATAAATAATGTAAATAACCGATAAATAATGGATTTGTTAAATTTTTTCTTCTCTTAGTTTGGGTTAATATTAGCTTTCCTAATAACTGCCTCATTTTCGTTTGATACACTAAGCGTTTCATTGAATTCTAAGGCATTTTGTTATCAAATTTTGTTTTATACAACTTCTAAAGTATCAAAAGATATCTCTATATGTTTTGTGTAAGAAACAAATAAACATCTTCATTGAGATGAAGACCTCCAATTTTTTGACAGTTCATGAGTTCTTGCCTTTACCCATACCTACTGTAAAAATCTCAGGCTATAGTAGCCAGCATGCTACGCTCATCAACCTCCAAAGCATGCTTGCATTGAGTCGTGTCTATATGTTATACAGCCTTCAAGTGATATCTCAAATGACCAGGATATAGTAATACCAAGGGTAAAACTATGGCTTTGGCTCCTGTCAGTGTAGTTAGATCAAGTTACGGGCATTCTAAACTATTCCTTTAGCGTTCATGCCAGAACTTGCTCTAACAACAACATCGTAGATTGTAATGAACTGTGGCATCTTTCACCCATTGTGTATTTCTTCTCTTAGCTCTAGATGGTATTATTTTTGGGCTGACATAAAAAGGCATTGATTTTACATGAGTCACGCGAAGGCAGCATTTGAAATATTATAATTTAATCATATGGCCTTTTGCTCATTTGTATTATGGCATCGGCATCATTGCTAAGCTCCTTTGACAATGGATACCAATTTTTTTCCGCATAATATGTTGTGCTCCCTAAATGTTCCCAAATATTGTGGAACACTGCTGGGTAGTTGTTGTAGCTCGTCCCCTGTTTGGTTTCTGTCAGCAGGAAAGTAATGAGAGAAAATGCATGTCGCATCAGATGCATTACTAACCTGAAACATGGGTACTGTTTCCTAGGTTACTGTAGTCCGGTAGTAGCAATTACTGCTCTGTTACTTTCTACTAATATGAGGGGATTTCGAAGTTGTATCTAGCAGGAGGGTTGTGAATCTCACACATAATGATTCATTTGGCAATGGAAAAAGTTGTTTTGCAAGTACTTGCAGAGCCATAGAACATCTCATATGATTTTTTTTAAATTTATTACTCCAAGTTTTAACTGTTCTTCTAACTTGATTTTTTTCTAAGTTTTTTGTAAATTGTGATACAAAATCATGATAAAGCATGTGACTGTGTTTTTAAATTTTTATCAAGTAAATTGTAGTTAATTTCTAAATTTGAAATATATGATCTTTTTTACCCATCAAAACATGCGAGTAGTTGCAAAGACTAGTCTTTCTTATTAAAATAGCCAAATGTAAATGTAGAATGTCAAAATGAAAAATGTAGTCATTCCATTGAAGCGTATACTCTCTACTAACACTGATGTCTTGCAGATACCTGTATATAGAAATGATATCACAGTGAACGAGAAGCCAATTATGGCCACTGTACCTGATGGCCAATCAAAGCTGACCATCAGACCTAAGCTGGCCTTGACTGAGCAGGTAGCTTCATATAACAGTTGCTAAAGTCAACTTTCATATGATGAACTTGGAAGGCTTACTGAAAATTTTTTTTTTCAAATTTCAACATTTCTCAGTTTGCATCTGTTAGATAATCAAATATCAGGGGCTAACAGAATACATAATCTTACGTTAGTTGTACGTAAACAGATTGTATATTGCTATTTTACCTGCTGGTTTTGTATAATTTACTCAGATTCAATTCTGAGCTATTCCACTATAGAACTTGTTCGTTTTTATAATTCTTGCTTTCACAATTGTTAAGTTAATTACAGCCAATAACTGAGTTGACAAGCATTGATTGTTTTAGCTAACAATCAGCTGTTGAGTTTCCTTTTTGTGTACAGAATAAGTGTTTCTGTTGTCAGTGTAATAATTTAATGCTTTCAACTTAACTTTGCTTAAAAATGAATCATCCACTTTGGATCCTGGTTACTTGATAAATAGCAATGCAAATAAAAGAAATTTTTTTTGCAGTTTTAATTTAAGTGGTGTTTAAATATTTAATTTTGCATTTAACTTGGCTTAACTTGTGTGCATATCAAAATATTGAACTTACAATGGTCTTATGATTCTTTATATAATTTTTAGTTTTGTATCTATATTCAGACAAAGAGTGTCACTGGAGAAAAGCTTCAGTGAACGCTATCCATTTTACAGCCTGTAATTTCACTCCTGTTCAGCAAACTGGCATAGAATATTGTGCTTAATCATTATCCACGAACATCTATGTACTTATCATTCTTCTACAAACGGCTCAAATTTAGAAGTAGATTTGTCTTCTCTCACAAGTGCGTTATTTGAAGCGCGTAGATCTTTTGTTCTTCATATGAAGTTGTATTAAGCTGCTTGAACCAAACACAGCATATCGGTTAAACATGTGAACATCGTAAGCCTAGTGTTGTTTGGTTGAGCTCTATGTTTGCTAAGACAATAATAAACCCATGCTAATAGAGCTTGTATGCTCCACGATCAAGCTGCATTTTTTAATAATGGTCGTAACAGCATATCTTAGAGTATATTCCATTGCTAATTGGTCGTCAAAAACAGCTTTGGTCTTCGCACTGATGATTCATATCTGCTGTTTGAAGTTGTCTTTTCTTTTTAGTTGCAACTGTGAAAGAAGACAATTACTAATCATTATGACTTGTCATGCCTGTGCCATGTGATTGAAGCATTAAAATTTGCAGACGATTTTGAAAAAAGACATAAGATCAAAATGAAACATCAAGTGTGACGCTTTTGCTGTTCCACTTTTTAGAATTCTTATTTAAGTCGGACATGCATGCCGCAACTAGATGTATATCAAATACTTGTAGCTGGTGAGTTTTTTTTAAGATAAAAGTTCTGATTGGTTCTCTTTCTGTCTGGTCTGTAGGAATTGGAGTTTTTGAGGTTTGCCACAGTTCCGCAACTCTCCAGTCCTTTGTTGCCTCTTGACAAACTCAAGAAGTTCATGATGAAGTCACTTACGGAAGCGGTCAACAATGGAGCCGGTCATATCCGTGATCCTATAGGTGGCAGCTGCGCGCACCTCTTTGTGTATGTTATTATCAATGGCAATGCTCTTTTTATTGCTTTGTTACTGAATGTTTTTGCTAATCTGTTTGTGTGCTACATTGTGTGCAACTTTGCATTCAAGCACTAGCAAAGTGAGATCAGGTAGCTAGGACTTGTATTCTAATTTTTGCCTTTGTCAATTTCCTGTTAACTAGCTTAAATTTTTTATGCTAGATGAAATGTCAGACCAGGGCTTGTCATCTAAGCAAGTCAGCTGGTCTACACACAGAACCATTAAAGTTCATCTATAACTTCACCACTGTTAGCACATTCTAGCAGTTTGACAAATTGCTAACATATTGAGCCATTTTTTATTTTAATGACTGACACTACTCACTATTTACACTGAATTCCATTTGTTTATTTGTGTTTTTGTATGCAGAAACCATGCTATTTTTAACTAGTTAAAAGAATTATTTCAAAGCAGTGTTATTCAAAGAATGGTCAGAAGAACAACTCTTGTTTTTATTAAAACATAAAATTTGTTGAGAATCGCATGCTTACGAGCACCGTCACACAAAAATAATTTGTAATTTTTTCCATAGATATTTTATATACCTATATATACTGTTATTGGGCAATGTACAGTGATATTTTATATACGTATATATACTGTTATTGGGCAAGGTACAGTGATATTTTATATACGTATATATACTGTTATTGGGCAATGTACAGTGATATTTTATATACGTATATATACTGTTATTGGGCAATGTACAGTGATATTTTATATACGTATATATACTGTTATTGGGCAGTGTACAGTGATATTTTATATACCTATATATACTGTTATTGGGCAATGTACAGTGATATTTTATATACCTATATATACTGTTATTGGGCAATGTACAGTGATTTTTAAAGGGTTTTACATAGAGTTGTACATAGAGTTGTACATAGAGTACAACAAAAATCAATAAATTAAAAGGTGTTGGCACGCGGTGTCATAAACGCAAAAACAAAAGTTTATTTAAAATTTAGCAATATTGCATATTCATTTGATTAGCTCCAGTAATCTTTCCTATAAAATAAGTACAAAGCTGCGTTTTCGTTCCCCCTCAACTCCAGCGAATAGAATAAAAATTGTAATTGTAGCAATGGTTGTAATTTTTGAAACTAATTGTAGCAGTTGATTAACAGAAGTTTCAAATGTCAAAAAGTGAAACCATCTGCTTTCAGTAGTTTAAAAAAAATGCTTGCCTAAAGGCATCCGATGCAAATACATTTTTATGATACTTTTTGAAGCTACAAAGACCACTGTAAGGTCCCAAATTTAATTACTGTAAAATGCAGACTTTAGTGCTGCGTACCTTCAGAATACATTAGTCATTTACAGTGTACAAAGTACAAAATAGCTCATAGTTAAAACTAACAATTTAAAATGTACATACTGTGAGTTCACATAATTGCATCTTATTATTATGGTACCTGGTTACACTTGTTTTCTCACTACCATATCATCATCACCTTCGCTTTGCAATCTCACAAGTTATCACCTATACTCGCTGTTTGAAAAACCATGTGGAATGTTCGCTCAACTCTAGCTGTATTTCCCGCTGACACTCTCATTAACACCTCTAGTTATACACTTTTTATGTATCGTATACGGTACACAAGGTATGCACATAGGTACACAAGACTCTAGGTAAATGAGGCTAGAGTACAAGTTACTACAGATACAGCAGTACAGTATTATATTCCCCAACCTAGTCTATTAATAGACTGTTTAGATGACAGTCATTATATTTTACATGCTCTCTTATGACATCTGGATGCAGTTTATGGTGTAAAATAGTACAAATTATACAACTGCTTTATATACTTAAAGTGTATCAAAATTATTTACAATAATTATGATAAAAAAAACAGTTTCAGATTTCCAGCAAATTGTTTTCGTACAACATCCTGGAACAGATTATGGTTGAAAACAATAGTTTAACTGTAAAAACAACAATTTGATTGAGGACAAATAGATATTTATGCAGGAATATTTTTGTTACAAAGAATTAATTGATGCCCTTTGTAATATGTTGACTATCATGATTTTGTGCAAATAGTTTAGAAGGTAACTCTCAAAATATATTGAGAGTTGCTTACTTTTCTTATCTCCCTAGGCCAATCCTAAAGACTCTTGACAACCTCCTTGTCATGGGCTTAGTGAGTGATTCAGAGATCAAACAGCTTCTAAAACTCATTGACCCGATGACCTTCAGCGACATACCTGATGCTCAAGGCCTGCTGCAGATGGAACTTGAAGAGGATGTCAAGTTGCAGCTCTGTGCTATATTCCACCATCTTTGTGATGCCCAAGTTAGGTATGCTGACAGAGTGCACTTTAACTATTGATATCTATGATCCGTAACAATTTGTATGCCTAAATATTGTTTCAAGTATGACTTGAAACCAAGCAATTCGGTTCAAACACTAATTTTTCTAAAATTTTTGGATGGCAATTGGCTAGGAGACGTTCAACAGTTTCTAGTGGCCCACTAAATTTACTCATCATCATCTAGTAATAACCAGTGATAATCAGTAATTACTAGGGATAACCAGTAATAACCAGTAATAACCAGTAACAACCAGTAATAATCAGTAATAAATAACTAGTAGAACGTAAAAATCCCTATCAAGATAGACTTGCGACTTAAATGTTTTGAAATGACAGGTATTGCTACAGGCATGCAGCACATTAAGTAGCTCTGTGCAACTTTACCAATATTATTTTTGGTCTAGACTTTAGTCATAGAAATATTTAGCTACAGCTGGCTCAATTGAGCATCTTGAATTAGTCTGGAGGTTTGCTTTTAAGCATTTATCACTTTTGTATCGCTGTTGAACGTGAACACTAAATAAAACAGATACGGCTGACTCTCACCTGCAAGTCAACACGTTTCCACAGCTGTAAATTTCTTTCAGTTTATTGGCCAATTGAATTAAATTTTGTTCACCTGGCAATTCAGTTTTTATCAAAGAAGTCTTTTGAACAACACCTTTTTTGCCAATGTCTAATATTCTCAATGATTTGTAAGAGAGGATAAAAACCATTTTGAAATTTGAGCTGTTTCAAAAGAATAGTAATGATGAAGTACAACACTGATGTAAATTTGTTGCGCAAGAAATTATAGGCCTGTCTTTATTCACAAAATATTTGGTAATAAACCACAACAGGAAATCATACAATAACCGCTTCTCACCTTTATACACATGTTCATTTATAGAATATTCTAGAATCTGTTTGAGATTTCTTCTTGAGAACAAGGGCAATATAATATTATCCAATTGGTTAGTTTGCTGATTTGAGAAATGAGCATAGAGCTCAAGATGCTTTGTTATACTCCTCATCTCTCTTACAGGCATCGTATTGAAGCACTCTACACCTACTCAGCAGAGTTCGTTCATCGGATACAGAAAGAGCAGTTGGACAGGTATCGACAGATTACCTCCAGCGTCATGTCACCCGCAGTCGCTGCTAAAAAAACTAAAGAGTTCAGATCATCACCTCGAGAACAGGTGAGGTTTCCACGTGAAAAACAAAGAGCAAAAGAATTATTTAGGATTTGTTTTTATATAAAATTTTTAATCTCAAATTTCAAACGACAAAATCTTGTTTAAACCAGATAGTCGTCGTTTCTATTACTTAGTTGCAACTATAATACAAGTAGTTACCCCTGCAAATGTTTACGAGATCAGCGAAGCATAAAAATTGAGTTATTGCTTGCTGCAATAGTTTAATATTAGTTCTATCCATGTTATTAGAAACTGCTTGTACTACGTTTAAGATTTATATGATATATTAGCGAGCTATTCAATAGCCCTAGTAATGTGGCATAAAGAGACACTTATCTTAGTCTGTATGACTAGTGCATTATATTTGACAACACAACCAATTACGCTCAGTGGTGAGAAAAAACCAAAATTGCAGATTATTGGAGCAGTTTTCTGAATCACAATTGATGATCAAATTAGTTTTCTTTGTGCCCATGTTTTTGAGAACATGCTTTTTGTTAAGATACATGTGTCGTTGTTGAAACTGTGTTAGTAATTTATGGTGTTTGACCTACATAGCAAAAAGATTAACTAAATGTATTTGAATAAATATATTGAGGCGTTACGAACATTTGTCACTCGAAGGTGAAGTGAAACATTATGTATACGCAGATGCGAAGTGCCATCAACTACAATATCACTGAGGAAGAGTCCGAAGACCAGACAAGGTCTCCACCCAACCCCGAGCTAGAGGCGAGCATGACAGAGTTCCACAGCGAGTTGATGAACCACTGTCGGCTGTTTGAAGAGGAAGTGGAGGTTAATGGAGGAGAGGAAGACTCCTCAGGAGTTTTGGCTCAGATCTTTGGCTGGTACTCCAACCAGAAGTCACCTGACAGCGAAGGAGACGAAGCGGCGGAACCACCAGGTATTTATTTAGTTATAAACAAACTCTTTGATAGGTTTACTTAACTTTAGTTTGTAGAGAATCAGACATTCCTGATATTTCCTGTGAGGCTAAAAATTTCGTATCAACAGAATTTTGTACGAAGCACCAAATAGTTTGAAACTTAAAACTATCAGAGAGTGACTCCTGCTGCTGCTAAGATAAGCTATGTCGATATACTCCAAACTGAACTTCGCAGAGTTTTTATCTATATGAACAGCTACTGAATTGACTGCTCAATTATAAGTTTGCAGAGATTTTGACACGCACACGCACACACGCACGCACGCACACACACACGCACACAAACTATTGTTTCCATGACTTTGTTAATCTGCAAGTTTGCATCATCTGAAAAATGAAAATGGTGAAAATGCGCTATTCAGTAAAGTTTTGTTACTCGCGCATTCATATCGATTGTTTCATGTTTGCGAACAATGGAACTGGCACTTGCTAATAGTGCGCAAAAAATGCTATGCAAGCTATTCCATTTTCGACATTTCCCAAATTTCAATCATTCTTATTTCCATTTGAGCAGTTCCAAATGTGCCGCTATGACCTCTGGCATAGAAATCCTTATCTTTTTTGACAAAGCGCCTGTGTGAATCCACCACACCTGAATATCCATTGAACCACTTATCACATGGTAGCCTACAACTCTTAATCCACATCATGGAAACATAGTGACACAGGGTTATGCAAATGAGTGCGTGTATGGTCTTTGGATTCAAATTGCACCATTTTAAAATTATGGAAGTTTGGTAGTTGCCAATATACACTATGGTTTGCAAGGACTGAGCTAGGAGACCTTGTTAACAGTGCGCTTGCGTATGTCTGTGTCATGCATCATTACAAAACTCTGCGTGAGATCTTTACCTACAGTTGATGTTGGTAGGCTATGATAACAAGCTACTTGCTATATAAAGATGCATTTGGTTATCACTGCCATGTTGTTATTGGTTTGTCCTCAGGTCTTCCTCGAATCAAAAGTAATTACTGTGTTGATTGTTTAACTTTGAAAGCTGTGTGTAGAAGACAACTCCAAGTTTATCGGTATTTCTAAACATCAATGATTGCTCAGCTCACTCTGCTAGTCAATGATCAATATTTTTTCTTGTGCTCCTCAGAGGGGTACGCGCAAAGAATTCGAAAGGTTACTTAATGATTTTATCGCATAAAAACAACAAAACCTATAAAGACCCAGTGCAAACTTTGCACCCCTCTCAATGCTGGCCCCATCTAAAATCTATTTTCAATTTATTCATTACAATTCTTTAAATTATAAATACAACTGTCGAAAGGCGACAATATCGCACTGCAAAGACATTTCTTTTGGACTTCTAATCAACTGTTTTGAAATTTTAAGGTTAATCAAGCGTGATATTTGACAGCACTTGATTATGGTAACTGACACTTGCAAACCTGTTGTATATGCCGTGTGTCACCACCTGCCAACCATAGTTTATATTGTATGTCAGACACACTGCAGAAGTTGATATCAAGCACCATAATCAAGTGGTCTCGGGACAGTTCGATTGAGAGCCAGGAGTTAGTAAGACAGATGTTCTCTTTGCTCTACAGGCAGTACGATGCTCTCGGTGAGGTGAGTACACTATGGGAACTCTTCCTCTCTCGGTGAGGTGAGTACACTATGGGAACTCTTCCTCTCTCAGTGAGGTGAGTACACCATGGGAACTCTTCCTCTCTCGGTGAGGTGAGTACACTATGGGAACTCTTTCTCTCTCGGTGAGGTGAGTACACCATGGGAACTCTTCCTCTCTCGGGGAGGTGAGTACACCATGGGAACTCTTCCTCTCTCGGTGAGGTGAGTACACCATGGGGACTCTTCCTCTCTCGGTGAGGTGAGTACACCATGGGGACTCTTCCTCTCTCGGTGAGGTGAGTATTTCATGGGAACTCTTCCTCTCTCGGTGAGGTGAGTACACCATGGGGACTCTTCCTCTCTCGGTGAGGTGAGTACACTATGGGGACTCTTCCTCTCTCGGTGAGGTGAGTATTTCATGGGAACTCTTCCTCTCTCGGTGAGGTGAGTACACCATGGGGACTCTTCCTCTCTCGGTGAAGTGAGTATTCCATGGGAACTCTTTCTTTGTGGCTCCTCTAAACATCTAACAACACCTCTGAATTTTAGGCAAAGAGCATGAACAGAGTATTTTGTTGTTTATGTTTTATATAAAGTTGCAACTTATTTTGTACTTAACTTAGAAATGTATCTACTTATGTCATACGCATAAAATAGTACAAGCAAATTGCTAGTTTTGCTAATTCTTTTTACGAACTTCTTTTTTCTAGTTTTTGATTGTCAACTTAATTATGGTAAAGTGTTTAAAAATGTTTTGCTTATACAACTTGTTTTCTTATTACTGGTTTGTTTGTTTTTAACATTACTTGTAAACCTTTAGCATAAGCTTCACCAAACCTTTCTTGTTTCGCTTATATTTTTATTCATAATGTATTTCGAATATTACGATTGTGGAAGTGATATTTCACAATATTACTTTTATCGTGACTACTGAAATGCTGGACAGATTACTTCGCAAGATTACAGGAGCTGCCATTGGTTAATATCTTTGTAACTAGTGAATTAATGAGTGACCAGAAAGACACCAGCACATTTGAAAAATACACAAAAAAGCATCGGAAATGACGTCACTAGTTATATCGTTGCAAAAGTTTATGTCAGCTAGTGAGTTCAAGTTTAAGTATTACGAGTCTCTAATCTGCCGGTCTCTTTGCGGTTATAGACATAATCACACTTCTGGTTTATCTGAGCTTTTTAACTCTAATCATGTCTTATTGGTTATAATCATGAAACATTCTGACAGTCAGATCACCTCAAACATCAAACTATCGCAAATGATAAAAAAAATGCAAATAATTTCTGAAAAAATCTACAAAAAGTTTTGTGCAAGCTCATCAGTTGGTTTATTTCAGCTATATCTTCAGTTCTTGATTTTAAATTTATTAATTAAACTGGCTCAACACTTTTGTGATCAACTTGCAGGTTTTTGTCAAGCGATCTGCTTATACCAAGTATTTTACAATGTATAACTCATTGCTTGTCCGCTAGTCTTGTCTACAGTATAAATATTTGCTTCATGTGGGAGTCAGACAATTCACAATATCTCTTAGAAAATATTAGAGAATCGCTCAGCAAAAGTTCACTTCTTTAAATTTTACCTTCGTGAAGTGAGTTGCTGAAATGAAACTTACACAACCTTAAAATAAAATAAGAATTTAAACTCAGCTAATTTTATGGAGTCCCAGTTTAAAATGGCTGTCTTTTCTTTGTCCCCAGCTGATATCAGGCCTCTCAAGGACCTACGCCATAGGAGAGAAGAGTATAGAAGACCTGTATCACTTGATGAAGCCTCTTTGCAACATCCGATCACTCCTGACTGTTCAGGGCTCACCACACGAGGAAGAGATTCTCAAAAACAGCCTTGCGTTAGTATCTTTATTATTATTCGCTAGTTGTTACTTGTTATATACGCTGTTACACTTACTGTCATGACACCCTTTTGTGACTGACTTGACACTGCATTGTTTCTTCACTGGCTTCTTACTGACTTGTGATCTATGTACCACACATTTCACACAGTTTCTCACTGACTATAATTACTCTGTTTTAATTACCTACTTGTCTATAATTTGGTCTTTATATAACTACTAGCTGTACCACCCGGCGTTGCCTGGGTAATAAAAGAGTCTTTGGTAAGAAAATTTATTTTTATTTAGCATATACGACATTTACTATTCTAACTTTTAAACTTCGTATCATGAGAGAAGTGTTTTGCTCAGTTTAAATAAATTAAGAGAAAAATCAAACAACCGTAAAAGTGTTTAAATGTGAAAGAATTAGCAAGTTATAGCTAGAGTCTGTTTTGCTACAATGATTACAATAAAAAATGATTCGAAATTGATAAAAGTTTTAAGAACTTGAGAACACAAAATAAAAATCACGAATATATTAAATTAATAATAACAATTCTCGCATAGAAGTTTTTGTATAAAAATATTACTGCTATAACCGAAGCTATCCATCAAAACTTTGAATACGATGATACTGGTACCTCTTGATACTGGCACAAATGTAAAAATGAGATATCAGACTGTTTTTGTTGTCTGATCGAATAGAGAGAGATGTAATTCCTACTCGAGATAATACAACAGTCCAGGTGTAAACATTTTAAAGTTAATAGTTTTTAGCAATCGCCATGAGGGAAAGCCGGAAATTAGAGCTGGACATTAGAAATTGAAATGCCACATTTGAAAATTACAAATTAAAAAATTGGCTATGAATTTTAAAATGGTTTTTAAAATTTTCAAAAAGCGAAACAATCGAAAAAGGTAATATTAATTAATAATGAAGTGTTTCCCATTTTGCGTTAAGGATTCCGTAGATAAAATAGCTAAGTTCATAAAAATGGCTTAGCCTTGTGGTTAGGTGCGCGTGATTGCAAACTTCTGTTTGGAATGTGAGTTGAAATCCAGTACAATGTGCAGTTTTCGTTCCTAAAACTTTATTGCTATAACCTTGAGACAATTTATTTGACCTTGACACCATATTAACAAACTTTAAGAGATATATATATATATATATATATAATATATATATCATATCTTAAAGTTTGTCAATAAGGTTTCAAGGTCAAGGTACTATAATATAATAAGGTGTCAAGGTATATATATATAATTATATAAATATATAGATTTGTCACATATTTGCCTTTTTATCAGTTGTTATGTTTGCCTTTTGAATATGCCGAATATATAATCCAATACAACTTGCCTGCAATATATGTTTGCAGAGAGATCATGGACAACAAGATCTTCTTTCAACATCCTGACTTGATGAGACTGTTTTGTGTACATGAGACATCGATGCAGCTGATGGTAGCCACGCTCAACAAAACTCAGCAAGAGTATGTTATAAATATACTCATGCCATCATAGCTTTCCGCTGTCTTATAAAATTGCCTACCCTAGGACACTTATATTTCGCTAGTATTTAGTTTCGTGAGTAGCACACAGAGTAAAATTTCGCTGCAACTTAATTTCGCGGCTCTGATGAGTGCGAAAATATAGTGATGTGAAAATAAATGCAGTGCAAAAAAACAGATTACATTCCTCAGGCCCAGTTTGCTAATAAGAAAAAAATTCAATTTGGGACTAGTTCGTATTTGTAAACCACAGGTTGAAATGTGTGGGTGAGATCGACAATTCAATTTGATCACTTGCTGCCATTTGTTTCTTAGATTATCAATGATGTCTAGGTCCCTCCCGCCGTGACTTTCACAATCGAATCCCAAGAAGAAGAAAATAGATAGGTAACAACCAACTTCACAACCAAAACTGTCTAACCCTTACGCTGCCATAAACGCATTTATGCGTTTTCTAGGGGCCACTGCCATAAACGCATTTTTGGACTTTCTCAGCGTGGTAACCTGATTTTATTATTCGTTGACCACATAACCCACGGTCTTAAAGACTTTTATGAAATTGACTGTGTTGTCCGAAGATTTCTTTATAAAATCAGCCTAAAACAACGAAGCAATTTTAAACTTTTGTTTGAGAATTTCTAATCTAAAAGCGAACATTTTTCTGTGAGTTCATTAACTACCCCGCGCGAGTCATAAAACAGGTAATTAGTTGTTGATGACATAATAGCCAATTTAGATTCTCGTGATTATACAGATAATTAAAGTAGAACTTGAAAAAATACTGTATACACATCATGAAGCAATATCGGCAATTTCGGTAAGATGGCTGGCACTAGGCCGGTAGCGATTTTGTACATGGTTGGCAGTGAAAGAGATAATGTGGTTGGACCTGATGAGGGTTGATATTGTCTTTGGTTGGTAATAAAATTCATCACTACAATAATTATTCTTCAATTTTATGACTTCACCTACCAGACTTTCATCCTCATCAGTTACAAATTCGGTGACTAAACTAATCTTAATTTGCTTTGCCATGCTGCTCAGTCGGTGTATTGGCTATAATGAGTTTACCAGAAATTTCCCATTGAGCCCAACCACAGACGAAAATTGCCTGCATTTCTATTATGACGATTTTATTGTGGATATCAATGAACAAAGCTATTTAACTTCGCTTTTTCGCTGGTTCGTTATGATAGTTTAGTTTCGCTCATTATATTTTCGCGAGAGGATGACACCGCGAAAATGCGAAAGTTAGATGCCGCGAATACATAAGTGTCCTAGGGTAGTAAATATCCAAATGCGGTTATAATTCTCCTATTAGTTATGTAGGGCTACACGTGCTACGTAATTTGTTCTATATTCATACTTACTGGACATCTGCTAAAACTGGTTTATCATAGTTAGCCTTTGCTTTTTAGACATCCATGTAGACTCAGTTTTAAAAGATTTTTAGTTAAAACAAATCAGCTGCGGCTAAATTTTAGCGATCATTAAAATGAGTAACTAGTAGTTCCTTCCATGGATGCCCAGTTGTAAATAAATTAATGCAGCTTAGCTAATTCTCCTATATGCATCAACATGTAATGAAAGTCTGTGGTGGAGACGACTCATATGTTCATTTGAGAAGCACAAAGAGAAGCTGGTACTGTATTAGCAGTCTAAAACAGTTTTTGAAAAATCTTTGGAAACCAAAAGGAATGCTTCTGGCAGCAATAGCTTACTGCTTTAGCAGATTCCAACTACTTTGGTGTGTATATCCATAATCATTGTTACTGCTGCTGACACACCTCTAGCCATACCATAGATTTTGAGTGAGTTTGAACAAAATTCTGTTTGTTAAAATGTTACTGTTTTTCAGTATTCAAGTCAGCGATGTTTCACTTCCTTGGTTATAGTTCATGATTCAAGATCTTTGAGATATAATTCTTTAATAGGAATTCTATATAACTATAATTTTTTTCTTATTTTACCTAATTCAGCTGCCATCTGGTTTACATGTACGTACAGCAGTGGATATTGTAGATACATAGGTGGTATTATATCTTTTATTTCATGCGTGATGTATGCTAAGATGTTTCGCTGGCAGCTTGTCAGTTGATACCGCATAAGGCATTTGAAGTTTATGTATTTATCCCAAGGTGCACCAAACTTTACTTCACATATGCATGTTGATGCCAGATAGAGTCACACTTTTAGCGTGGTATATTTAGAAAGGCTCTAGGGAATGGGTAAGCTCAAACATATGTGAGGTACCAGAAGGGTTGGGGGTAGCACAATATATTTATGTTAATTAACTGCATGTGTCCAACCTTTATTGCTCAATACGTTTCAAATGATGCAAATTTATGCAAATTTCTAATTTTCGCGTTGCTAAAAAAGGTGGCATTTTTCACCCCATTCTGCAAAGAGACTGCTACTCGTGGTTCTCTGGCTATGATAGTACAACATTATAATAAGACAACCAGTTCTTTTTGTTTCAGTAGTTAATCAAAAGTTTTTTGAATTTCAAGAGATGCATCTGATGGCTTTGTATATGCGAAGCTATTCAAACCTTTTATAAAGTACGAAATATCTAACAGAAAATATCATAATGTTATACAACAACATTATGAGATGGTGACACCATTTGGTCTTTTTTGTGTGTGAAATATACGTAATTTCAATGTTATACAAGTTGCACCACGCATGTGAGCCATAAACTAGGACATACATTGACCCGTATAATCTAACTGGCGTATAATCTAACTGGCGGTTGAAGGAACTAATACAATAATGCACTCATAAACTTTGTGTCTTTAATTGGTGGTGGTAATAGACAGCACATTTTACGTCTATGATTAACGTGTCTATGGATTCTGCAGCTTTACCACAATCCATGTTTGTGGCTGGTGCGGGTTGTCTTTTTCCCACATCACATCTCTCGTTGCTGTAGATAAACTACAAACATGGCCATTTGTCATTTTTGTGTGCAGTGTTGAACTTTAGCAGTAAATAAATAAATGTGTGTTTAATTCTTTATTGGTATTATTAATCACCAACAAACTGATGTTTTTATTACATGTCGATACAAAACTGAGAGGGCAGAAATCTGGAATTATTGAGTGAGTTAAACCGAATTGTTTTCAAAGTTGATAATCTAATAGTATTGCGGAGTCAGGATAATGAATTGAAGGCTGGAGTAACAGAAAGTTTATAAACTGCAACATAAATAAGGATCTTATGCCTGTGGCTGAGGTAACTTACAATCATCAGCAACAATCTCTGTGGTAATTTGAGACATCCAACATATTGCTAATAAGTTATTGTTGATCAGAGCAAGCAAAAACGTAATCATAATCGGCTCATTAATTTTTATGCAACTAATTTAAGCAAGTTTTTGAATTTCTCACTGCTCACGTGATCACCCAGAGTTTCTCACTGCTCACACGTTCACCCAGAGTAAATTGTGGATGTTTTATATCCACTCAAAATGCAAGCCTATTTTTGTGTAAAAAGTGGTCGCGCCGACAGACACTGTTTTCACTAAAGCAAAGATCATAAGTTGTAATGACTTGCATCTTTAAAGCTAGTTTTTTTAGCTAGTTTTCTCTTCCTGCATGTACCGGATAAGCGACAGTATCTTTTACGCACTTAATTCGTCAAATAAATGTATTTTACGCAGCACGAATAGGAAAAGGATCTCGCTTGTTGATTTCGCTAGGCTATAGACACGTTCAAACAACGGTGTATATGCTGTCTCGTAAAAGTTACTTTTATGTGGTTGACAGGAAGGTTGAAACAGACAGCTCAGAGATGGTCGTCATGTGCTGCAAGTTTCTTTGTTACTTCTGTCGCATCAGCAGGAAGAATCAGCAAGCCATGTTTGAGCACCTCGGCTATCTTCTAGAGAACAGTAGCATGCTTCTAGGTATGAGTTCATGTTTTTATATTATGTAGGCTTACAGCTGTTATCTCGCTCTAGTTTTTCTATCAAAATCTTTTCTTAATCATCTGGTTAGCTGAGAGTTACCGTATTAAAACATGTTGGTTGTTGGTTGTGGGCCTATCAGGAGATATTCAAGCGATACTTACTACAAATATTATTTGAAGGGCGCAATTCTTGGAAGATAGAGAATGATATCCGCTTAGTTTACTGCAAGCCGAGGTTGTGTGTGTTTTTAAGAAGACTGTTACGCAAAGGTTAGCACTGTGATTTTTGCTGGACACGTGTGAGTCCAGTAACAAGGAAAACTTGATGACTGGAGACATGCCCAGTTGCAGAGAGCAATGTAGGGTTGGATGTCATTACTGTCACCACTAATACCCTTTCTTTGGGAATTTAACCTGAACCTGTTATTTGTAAGTCAGGCGTTCTAGACCACCCATACAGACTAAAGTTAAACAGTTGCGTGGCAACTGCAATAACTTAACTTTGAACTGTATCAAACATAGTGACTATATGCTTGTAGTGAGGCCATCTTTGAGAGGATCGTGTCCTCTTGACGTAGCTTACTCATCTCTCATGGATAACAATGAACTAGCCTTAGCACTCCGGGAGTCACACCTTGAGCGAATAGTCGCGTATCTGTCTCGAGCAGGAGTTCAGGTTGGTTACTTTGGCAAATGTATTCTTACTTCTGTGTTCATCAGTTTCGGTAAGGCAATATTGACAATACAAACCCAAAGCGCATACAAATGTCTGTAGTATAGGATTCTCATGACTATATGGTTTGGACACAATCAGGAATTGGACTAAAAAACTAGCTTCAAAGATTTAAGTCATTACAATTTATTACCCTTTACTATAATAAGAACGGTGTCTGTCTGTTCGACTATTTGTCTGCTCGACGATGTGTCTGTTTGTCCGAGGCCTGGATTAGAGGTTAGAGTAAGAGATTGCCGTGCATGGGACTTGAACTCGTGTCATTAAGCTTGGTAGACCGACACTGTAAAACCTGCACTAATCGACTGACTTGAAACATTTCAGAATAATTGTGCAAAGGGGTTGTTTTCTCTGCTTTCTGACTAAAAAAGGGAGCCAAATAATTTAGACAAAGTTTGTAAGATACCATTTATTGATAAATTCTCGCGGCCCACTGGACGATCTCTCACGAAACACTAAACTGGACTGGTTAAAAGTTAAAATAAAATATACAATAAAAAATACTACATATAAAATTACTAATTTAGATAGAAAGTTAAATTAGCGATTAAAAGAGTGCATTTCTTTACAAACCCAGTGTTTTATTAATTTACCTTTTGTCAGATATGAATTATTTTATTAATAAGTTTTCCTAGTACTAGTGTGTGTAATATTTATATTGTACAGTTTAAACTTTGGTTATATGTTTGTTGTAACAAACTCTGTGAAGAACTTAAATATGGTTGCTGTGACTATTCTGTAAATACTAAAATAACCCTAATTTAATTCAATTTATTAAGTTAGGGATTGTTAAAAAAATTACTTTGTTTGTTGTCCTAGCTTCTGCATTTGATTATCGGTAGTATTTGATGTCAATTCTCTGTAAATTGTAGCCTTGATGAATTGTAAAAAGTTGATTTGTAATTCCATCATCTTTGTATCTTCCATTCTATCATTTGTATTTCTAGTCAAACCCAGAACTGCTTGCTGCTGGATATCCAGACATAGGATGGGATCCGGTAGAAGGAGAGCGATTCTTGGACTTCCTTAGATTCTGTGTTTGGGTGAATGGTGAGTAGTTGTATATAGCTGTCTCTAGCAGCAGGTTAAAGAGAGGGATTCCATACCATAAAGTTTTAAATTTTGGGTGGTGAATGTCCAAGAGATTATTTTTAATAGCGTTAATATTTTTAATAGGGACCTGATCGATCACCAAAGATAAAGAAAAGTTATTAAAATCTGTTGGTTTGGCTTTAGCACCTTGTAGTGAGACTAAAGGTATTTTTTAAATAAAATGCAGTCAAACCTTCACTTGTTATCACCTCGGTTTGTGAGTTTTTGACATTTGACACAAACTTTGGATGAAAGTTGTTTGGATATAAAAAATAATTTTCAACATACGATGTCCAGCATTTCTCGAAATATTATAATTGTAGAAAAACATTTTTTTGCCTTTTTTCACTATTTTTCTCTAGCCTTTTCTTCAAATTGAGGCAAAGAATTATAAAAAAGTTAAACATTTGGATCAATTTTTTAGAAAACTTAGTTTAAATATGAAAGGGAAAGCAATGCAAAAATAAAGAAAACCTCAAGTAAGTTAAATTGAAGGGATAATTAATAGTTTATCACTGATAATTTATCTTTAGACATGTTTTCATATAATACATTTGTTTTAATGCAATGTGCAATTGCCAGAAGTATTTGTCATTAAGTTTTTCAGCTGTGGAATGAAGTAATCGAGGCAATATTTTCTTGTACAAATATTTGCTATAATCTATAATGGCTTTAACATACTATGTAAGTGATGGAACAGATTAACATAGTAAGTCTATGTTTGTCTGTAACATTAATTTCATTATAACATCAACCCAAAATTGTACTCTTTAATTCTTACCTAATGGTTCTCAACCTGGTAGATTTAAACTAATTGAATTCAAGTAAATGTTGTTACATTGCTGGAAAACTTTTACATGCACTTGAGGAGGAATTCGTTGCCTGGTCCCTGAGCACGTAAACTGACTGGTCTTTAAAATTGTTAGTTCAAAAGCCTTTAAGAAAGTTTAGCAAAGATTTTTATTATGTGACAACCATTCTTAGCTATTTTTACTCTATTTCTAGTACAAGTTGAAATTAAAGAAAAAACAATTTAGCTATATAATAGGTAGATAATAACAGACATTTTTGTGCTGTCTCTAAACGTTTACCAAATTAAAAACATTTAGCAAACATTCAGGGAGCAGGTTACAAGTTTGAGTAGTGAAAGATTTTTTATGGAAATAAAGTATACAGGATTTTATTTTCATGACAATTTAAAAATGCCCCGTTGTATTTACCAATTTTTAAAAATGTCTGTCAATTCAAATATAAGCCTAGCTTTACTGTGTACATGTACAAGTACATGTACAAGTACATGTACCTTGTACATGTACATGTACAGGTACATTTCTTTAATGTTGAAGCAATTAGAATATCCATGTTTGTAATTAATCAAAGAACTTCAGGCAAACCTTTTTGCTGCCATAAATAGCACACATTGTAATCTCTTGGTAGTTTACCACACCCATGTTCATGAATTATCGTTAGACACCTTGTAGTTTCATAATTTATGTCCATCTTGTGGTTACATGGTATTAGTACCCCATTTTCTAGACAGGCCTCCCAATCCTGTGTACCAACTGCCCTGGTTCAGTTCCTATTTCTTTCTTAGCTTCACAAATCACACCATGAAGATTTATCTTTCCCTACATTTTATGCGGGTCTCAACCACTATTCTGTGTGCCCATTTTGTTAAATTGACCTTTTACCTTCACAATGTTATGTGCTGACCCCGGCAGGTGATACTAGTGGCGAAAGAGGTAGGCTGCATCCTCAAGGTTGCAATGTATGTTTTTCAATCTTCTTGTCGACTTCTAATCGTTTTAAAAGTTCCTCTGGAAGTCTTTCACTAAGTTTTTGATAGAATATCACTCTGAAAATGGTGTGATTGAGACGAGCTCAGCTGGCATGATTTCTCAATTTCTCAAAAGGAACAGAGACTAGTGGTTTTTTGTTGAAAATTTGAACCTTTTATTTTTGAATTTGAATTTTTCGAGTTTGAAACACGTTACAAAATACACGGAAGATCTGCTTTTGAGTTAAACACCACAGTTTTACACAAAATGAGATACTTTTGATGAATGCAAGCCAAACATTCTTAGAGTATTAGGACAAGAAATTAATTGGTTTCAAACTAGAGACAGTTACTTACTCTAGTGCTATGACTCTGTGATCTAAGAGAGTTACATTCAAATGCAGTAGATATCAGTCTCCTACGTTGACCAGATCATACTTTCAGATATATTTTGGAAACCATTTCTAGCCCCGCCAATATGATGGAGTTTTTGTTTCAGTAGTTGTTCAAGATTATTTCAAATTTCAAGAGATGCATCTGATGATGTATATACATGTGACTCAAACTCATACATATACTCAAACTTTCCATCCAGTGCAAAGTATCTAGCAGCATTTTTACTTTCTCAACACAAGGAATATGTCATTGCCTCGGATGTCTCATAAAAACTCTTTAGCTGGTGAAAGATTTTCTTACTGTGTTGAAAAACTTTTCCTGTGTGCCGTGACTAACTTTTTCTAACCCCAAGTTTCTAGATGTTTCTTCAATCTTCCTTGAATATTACCTTTTCATGTTGTAAGAGCCCTTCCGCATCGCAGGGGCGGCTGTTATGTGTCGGCTATTTTGCAGATGCTTTTATGCTTGCTTCCTGTCAGCGCTGTTTTGTTTTTACCCAGCAACGGTAGGTCAGCCAAACGACCGATTATCAGAATTTAATCATGCAGGTTTCTGTCTAGGTATAGAGTTGCGTAACAGAATCAGGAGAAAGGCTTATTGTTTCTATTGAGGAGAGTTTGTGGTTCGCATGGTTCCTAGTTTGTAGTGACCACTACTACAGACATTGTGGTAGTGACCACTACTACAGAACTTGTGATAGTGACCACTACTACAGACATTGTGGTAGTGACCACCACTACAGACATTGTGGTAGTGACCACTACTATAGACATTGCGGTAGTGACCACTACTAGAGACATTGTGGTAGTGACCACTACTACAGAACTTGTGGTAGTGACCACTACTACAGAACTTGTGGTAGTGACCACTACTACAGACATTGTGGTAGTGACCACTACTACAGAACTTGTGGTAGTGACCACTACTACAGGCATTGTGGTAGTGACCACTACTACAGACATTGTGGTAGTGACCACTACTATAGACATTGCGGTAGTGACCACTACTAGAGACATTGTGGTAGTGACCACTACTACAGAACTTGTGGTAGTGACCACTACTACAGAACTTGTGGTAGTGACCACTACTACAGACATTGTGTTAATGACCACTACTACAGACATTGTGTTAGTGACCACTACTACAGACACTGTGGTAATGACCACTACTACAGACATTGTGGTAGTGACCACTACTACAGACATTGTGGAAGGGACCACTACTACAGACATTGTGGTAGTGACCACTACTACAGAACTTGTGGTAGTGACCACTACTACAGAAATTGTGGTAGTGATCACTACTCCAGACATCGTGGTAGTGACCACTACTACAGACATTGTGGTAGTGACCACTTCTACAGACATTGTGATAGTGACCACTACTACAGACATTGTGGTAGTGACCACCACTACAGACATTGTGGTAGTGACCACTACTATAGACATTGCGGTAGTGACCACTACTAGAGACATTGTGGTAGTGACCACTACTACAGAACTTGTGGTAGTGACCACTACTACAGAACTTGTGGTAGTGACCACTACTACAGACATTGTGGTAGTGACCACTACTACAGAACTTGTGGTAGTGACCACTACTACAGGCATTGTGGTAGTGACCACTACTACAGACATTGTGGTAGTGACCACTACTATAGACATTGCGGTAGTGACCACTACTAGAGACATTGTGGTAGTGATCACTACTACAGAACTTGTGGTAGTGACCACTACTACAGAACTTGTGGTAGTGATCACTACTACAGACATTGTGGTAGTGACCACTACTGCAGACATTGTGGTACTGACCACTACTACAGACATTGTGTTAGTGACCACTACTACAAACATTGTGGTAGGGACCAATACTACAGACATTGTGGTAGTGACCACTACTACAGAACTTGTGGTAGTGACCACTACTACAGACATTGTGTTAATGACCACTACTACAGACATTGTGTTAGTGACCACTACTACAGACACTGTGGTAATGACCACTACTACAGACATTGTGGTAGTGACCACTACTACAGACATTGTGGAAGGGACCACTACTACAGACATTGTGGTAGTGACCACTACTACAGAACTTGTGGTAGTGACCACTACTACAGAAATTGTGGTAGTGATCACTACTCCAGACATCGTGGTAGTGACCACTACTACAGACATTGTGGTAGTGACCACTTCTACAGACATTGTGATAGTGACCACTACTACAGACATTGTGGTAGTGACCACTACTACAGACATTGTGGTAGTGACCACTACTACAGACATTGTGGTAGTGGATACAATATGAGCTATGCCCTTTTTAAATTTAAAACCTAAGGTTGTCAGTGACGAGTGACTAGTGATATATGCATTAATCAAAAAACAAGTTTTGTTAGGGGATTTTGTGCAACTTTCATCGTTATCCCAGTTTCATCTGTTATCTCCACTTCCCAAAAATAATCAACATTTACTTAACCATTTATTTTCCATAGAAATATGTGATAGTGAAGCAACAATGATCGAGCTTATAGTGTATGCTGCCGGAATGATGTAACATATGATGTCGTGATGTAACATTATAAAACATGTAAAGGAGCCTATAATGTATGGTCGTATGTGCTATTTGTTGAATTTATTGCATGACGCATATATATGGTACTTTATTGGCAATAATTTCATTTCAAAAATATAAATTTTTTTCCAATTAGGCTATACAACATTAGTAAAACCAAAAAGGGCAACAGTTAGCCATTAAAATCGAATAGTTTGCCAAATAGTGTTTAAAAGCCTTTCTCTGCTACAATTACCATTTTCATAGCTATTTATGTGTATGGCTATAAAAAGATGCCAAATTTTTGTCGCAAATGTCAGCCATTAAAAATGTTGTCTAGCATTATTAAAAGCTTATGCAAGCCACCACTTGGTATAATAATTACTCTGGAAGTATTTCAGTTATGGCTTTTGAAAATACCTATGATACAAATACTGCTTTAAAAAAATCTTGGTAAGATGTTAATATCAGCAGCATACATTGTTGTCAATGGTAGATCTATTAATAAAAATGTTAGTTTATTTATATTTACTAAAACCAATATTCTAGGTGAGTCAGTGGAAGAGAATGCCAACTTGGTGGTGAGGTTGTTAATCAGAAGACCAGAGTGCCTAGGTCCAGCTCTACGAGGAGAGAGTGGAGGCGGTGGCCTTCTCAAGGCCATGAAATATGGCATCGTCATGAGTGAGCAGGTAAGTTTGAAGTTACAATTGACATTGACATCAAGGTCTGGAGATCAGGTGCTTCGCATTACCAATGGTATTGCCACAAGTGAGCAGGTCAAAAGAGGCTGCACATATAAATGGCTTTATTTAAGCATTTTAACTATGAATGAAGCCATATTGTCTTTCAAGGTTTGGGTCAGCAAATATTCTTTTTAGTTAACCATTTCATTTCATTTATTTTCATAGCTTCTTGTTTAAAGTCATAACTGCAGTTAGGTGAAGCCTGTTTTAGTGGCTTGAATGCTGCTCTTTCCTTTGTTTTATGATTCTTGTATGGCATAATTTGGAAAACATTTCTGTTTGAAATGAAACTACTGCCAATAAATATATATATATATATATATATACAGTATATATATACACATTTATTGGCAATGATTTCATTTCAAACAGAAATGTTTGAAATGAATATTTAAAACCGGAATTGTATATTTAAAAGAATAATATATATTAGATATATCAATATAAATCTGAATGTTTGTCTGTTCAATTATAGCGATAAAGTTCTAGTAACAAACAAGCACCTGTGAAGTGGATTTGAACAGGCGACATTTAAATCGCAATACTAAAAACAAGCACGCATAACCACAAGGTTATGTCGTTGTTATTATTTCCACTGATCTTACCGTACACTGTATATCCTTTTCACGATTGCACACGCTAAATTAAATGTGCACTTTTTATTACGTCGGGTTACGATGACCCTTTTATACAATTTGGTCACTCTGCTATGTAGAACACGGTGTTTTTTCACCCTCGCCATCGGACATTTTTCGCCATTGGATATCAACAAAAATTTATCTCGAAGTTCAAATTTGGCAGCCGGTGTGCTGAACACGTCGGAATAATGAAGATATATGCTATTCGCTGGAATCTCTCCCACAACATATGAAAGAGTTATGATGCTTGCTGTCTCTCAGTTCAGTGTTATTCGTTATTAGTTATCGGATAAAACGAAACCGGAAACAGATGGGTGATAAAATTTTAGCCAATGCAAACTTGAAGTTTAGTAAAATACATATTAAAACTTAGTTTCAAGGATGTGTTTAGTAAGCTAAATTCATTTAAGTTACATTCAATGCTTATGTTATACCTTCTGTCTCGAAGGTAAAAACTCCATACGCTACATACCACACATAGTACATTGTAATGCTACATTGTATTTCAGATCATAACCACTAAATACACTAAAATTGCTGTAGGTAACTATAGTTACTAAGTTAACCTATTACTTTATTACTAATTTTAAACATGTACAGTATGTATTTATATAAAGTTTTGGTGGTTTTTACCAGTGGGTGTTTGCATTAGATAATCACTATGGGTTTCTATACCCTTCTATATCACATTTTCGCCTTACTACGCCAACACTGGAACAAATTAAAGTCGTATGGCGAGGGTCCACGTGTGTATTAATTAATACTAATTTTGGTGTTTATTACTTTTTTTTGAAATTTTTTTGAAAGTTAATTTTTTTCCCATTTTATCATATTTTTTTAATTTATAATTTTCAAATACGCCGTTTCAATGTCGAATGTGCCGTTGTACTCATATTTCTGGTTTCGGTAATTCTGTAAAAGCTAAATGCTTTTTACGTGGGCAATTTATTCTCTGGCGTAGGAAATACCACTCCATTTTCTCTCCGTTTGGTCAGACAAAGCATCAGACTAAGAAAGTGTAATATTTTATTTTTACATTTGTACTAGTATTAAGATGTACCAGTATCATCCATCAAAACTTTGAATACAACGAGCTTCTGCTGCAACAGTAATCTTTTTTTATGCACACACTTCTACGCACTAGTTGTTTATTTTCCCTTTTTAGTTCATTTGAGCTGTACAGAAACACTTTTTTCATGATATGAAGTTTCAAAGTTAGAATGGTAAATTAATGTTTTACATGTTATATAAAATAAGTTTTCTGCGCAAAGAATTTTTATTACCTTGGCAACGCCGGACATTCATCATATATATGTTGAATATTCATGTATATATATACATGTATATATACATACATTTATATGCTGTATATGTATATCAAGATAAGAATAATATATACATATTTATATATTATCTTTGTCTTGTATACTGTGTATCAAACTAATCTCACCTCTACCCTGTACATGCTCTAAGTCAAATGAAACAATTTTGCTTTTACCAAAATGTTTTTTCTCCAGATTGCTGCTGCTCGTGATGCAGCTAGTTGTAACTTCTTATTGGCAATGGCTGATAACCACGGCAAGCCGTACCTCTCTAACTGCAAATATGACTTGTCAAGCATGCCCTCAGAAGATGACGAGGACTACATCGATATGGGATCAGCCATCTTGTGTTTCTACTCCACTTTAGTCGATCTACTTGGACGCTGTGCTCCCAGTGATGAGACCATTAAGGTTGGTTTTGCTATATAATGGCTGAACAAGTCTAATAGACCGTGATTAAAATATTAGTTATTTGAATACAAAGGTATGAAATGTAATGTTATTCATTTATGTAAAAATAATAGCACTACTCGTATTGCTCATAGGCATATTGGTTATTTTATTACTTGCTATCTTGTAGCATTAAACTCTCTTTAAGCAAGACTTTGTTCTATTTACGGTATCGATGATACTGGGAAAATAATGTTGCAACTTTATTCTGCTATTTGGAGAATATCTTAATTACTATAGTTTAAATTGTTTAACGGCTGGCCATTTGTATAAGATGACATCAGCGTGTTTGTGTTTGTTAGAAGTCCATTTGTATCCCTTATGTCTCATTGGCTAGGCTAATTGTGTTAGTAACGAGCACACTTTGAAGTTAGAAAAGTAACCTGAACCAATGAGCTTTGCATTACAATAATAAAATTCTAGTTACATCTAATAAGTGCAGTAGTACAAGTAAAGTATATACTAGGAGCTCAGGTATTATATAACAACAGTAATTCTGTATAATATATTGTGAAGGAGGTATTAACAAGTTAGATGGTTCAGTGTAGCCGCTGAAGATTATGTCTTTAGCATCAGTTTAAGCATCATCATGATAAAACATGGGGCTATGTAACCGTCCTTTATATCATGATAAAACATGGGGCTATGTAACCATCCCTTATAACATGATGAAACATGGAGCTATGTAACCGTTCCTTATAACATGATAAAACATGGGGCTATGTGACTGTCCCTTATATCATGATAAAACATGGGGCTATGTAACTGTCCCTTATAACATGATGAAACATGGAACTATGTAACCGTTCCTTATAACATGATAAAACATTGGGTTATGTAACCGTCCCGTATAACATGATAAAACATTGGGCTATGTAACCGTCCCTTATAACATGATAAAACATGGGGCTATGTAACCGTCCCTTATATCATGATAAAACATGGGGCTATGTAACCGTCCCTTGCAACATGATGAAACATGGAACTATGTAACCGTCCCTTATAACATGATAAAACATTGGGCTATGTAACCGTCCCTTATAACATGATAAAACATTGGGCTATGTAACCATCCCTTATAACATGATAAAACATTGGGCTATGTAACCGTCCCTTATATCATGATAAAACATTGGGCTATGTAACCGTCCTTTATAACATGATGAAACATGGAGCTATGTAACCATTCCTTATAACATGATAAAACATGGGGCTATGTGACTGTCCCTTATATCATGATAAAACATGGGGCTATGTAACTGTCCCTTATAACATGATAAAACATGGGGCTATGTAACCGTCCCGTATAACATGATAAAACATGGAGCTATGTAACCGTCCCTTATAACATGATAAAACATGGGGCTATGTAACCGTCCCTTGCAACATGATGAAACATGGAACTATGTAACCGTCCCTTATAACATGATAAAACATTGGGCTATGTAACCGTCCCTTATAACATGATAAAACATTGGGCTATGTAACCGTCCCTTATAACATGATAAAACATTGGGCTATGTAACCGTCCCTTATATCATGATAAAACATTGGGCTATGTATCCGTCTCTTATAACTTTTACTGAAGGCCTTAACCTTGTTGTTGTCGATAGGCTGGAAGGAGTGACTCAGTCAGAGCCAGATCGATCCTCCGATCTCTCGTCAGCATGGCGGATCTCGAAGGGATTCTATCTCTACACTTTCTCCTTCCCGAGGTCTCTAAGCCGGATGCGGTGCCACCAGGTTTGACTCCTGAACATAAGGCAGCTATGGTGATGTTTTTGGAGAGAGTCTACGGTATTGACAGTCAGGAGATCTTCTTCAGACTGATTGAGAATGGCTTCCTCGCTGACCTGAGAACTTCTACAACTTTGGACACGGTGAGTATAATCTGCACCTTCATACCAATAATTGCCATCTTTTGGTTGAGTTGATTGTCTTCTTTTGATATGTTTGTTAAGGCAAACTACTATCTAAAGGATGTGAAATATTATATACAAAACTTAGACAACCTAGAAGGGTACGTTACGTAGTTTAGATGCCTCAATTTGTATCATGATCGATATAGTAGAAACTCTAAACTTCCTCCACTATTTGAAATAAACCAATCAATGACAACTTGGCAATCACCCAAATGATAATAGCATTTTAAAGCAAAGGTAAAGTTTGTTATAACTTATATAAATCACCGCTAGATTGTATTTGCATTATGAATTTATTTCTGGAAGTCCACCTTGGTGAGAGCTCATTGCAATCGTATTACTGCACTTCCAAAAGAGAATGCTGCCTCAAGATTATGTCAGTTAGCTCAAGGTTAACCAATCAGTGATCTCGAATGTATCTTAGTGCAGTTCCTAACTCGCATAACTTATACAATACTTTCAGAGTGGAATAGCTGAAAGTGACTTTGCACTCGCGCTAAACAGATACTTGTGTGGCTCAGTCCTTCCCCTCCTCACCAAGCACGCGACCTACTTTGAGAATGCTGAGCACAAATCACAGCTTATGGACTCACTCTTGCACACTGTCTACAGACTGAGCAAATGTAGAAGTCTCACTGCTGGACAGTTCCGCACAGTCACGGACTTCCTTGTTGCGCATACGAGGTGAGTTCTGCGATCGGTAGGTTGACGGTGTCTTCAAATAGGAAAAATATAAAGTTATCTGTAAAGTTTCTGAAGGACATTTATTATAATCAGATGAATTTTTGATAAGAAACATGTCTAGAATATAATATAACATAAGAATAAAACTTGAGAGGAACATAGTAAACACTTCATATCTGCTATCTGGCATATCATCCCACAGTTTACATGAGATAAATTACATGTTTCTGTCTCTTAAAGACAAACTGGTTCAGTTATTGTGAAGTTTGTTTGTGAAACTTCCTCTAAACAACCGTACAAAGAAGAACTGCAGGCACCCTATATGACAGCCATTTAAACCTGTGACTTACTTTCATTTCTATTCTAGTAACATGCGACCTATCATGATGATGAAGTTACTGAGCATGCTTACGGTGGATTTGCCTGCTCTTACGGAAAACACGGTTATCTCTCTCCGTATGCTCACCCACCACTACGAGAGATGTACCACTTACTACAGCAGCGGCCACCCAGAATATGGAGTTGCTGGTGATGAGGAAAAGAAGCTGACTATGATCCTGTTTACAAAACTGTTTGATGCCCTGGCTCAGAGAGTATGTACTAGCAGCCGTAAAGGGCACTAACAGTTGTAGAGTGAAGGGTACTAATAGCTGTAAAGGCAGCTTTAGTCGGTCTTTTTAGATTCTTAAGTTTTAAGCGTCAAATTTTATCTGCTATGAAGGAAAAACTTTTCGAAGCAATATTTTACAACTCTGTGAGATTGAACCGTGCAGTGAATCTTGCTTGCTCAATACTTTTAGGCGAGAATATGCTTTTGTTACTTATATGCCTGGTCGCCTTTTTGTTCGCAGCACATTTTATAATGCTAAGCAAAAGGGAATAAACTTATCCCATTAAATAATAGTTTCAAGTCCTCCATGTAAAAACTTTTGTTTCTGCATTTATGACACCACTTGGCAATACCTTTCCATTTATTCATATATTTTGTTGTGGCACCATACGTAAAACATATTTTTTATGAAAATTATTATGGACTGTCCAATAAAAGTCTAAAATATTGTAAACTTGTGTAGTCATCAAACGGCTTTTGATTGTATTTAAATGATAGCTGGAATTTTACACCAAGTCAGACTGTACCAAGCAGTGAGATAAAACATATTGAACTACTAATAAATATTTAAATTGCAGTCCTATGAGCCAGAGCTGTTCTCGAGGGCGCTGCCGTGCTTGGCAGCTATAGGCTGTGCTCTGTCCCCAGACTGCTCTGTAACCGGCAACACTGAGGATCTTCAGAGCCCACACGCTGATGAGTCTTTTATACCAAGGCCAACTGAGACAAAAAAGGTGCCATTACCCGCTAATATAGGCTCTACTCTGGAGCGATTTGCTGAGCACTACCACGATGTCTGGTGCTCTCAAATGGTGAGCCCTCTTTTTCATTTTTTGCTTATGATTATGACTTGCTTGCTTTTTTGGTTTGCAGATTAAATCAGTAAAACTATTTCTCTCTCTCTCTCCAGTTGTTGACACATGCATGAATTTTTCAGTGTAGTCAATGTTATTATTTGCCATGCAAGGTAAACAACTGAACAGAAATAGTCAAATTTTGACTAAATGGTCAGCTTTTATTTTGCTGATCAATTTGATGCATGACTTACAATTGTGAACTACACATTATAACAGCATTCATACGCAGCTGCTATTTCTACCATGTTTTTGTTCAATGGTATATCAGGTCAATGTCTAATCCATCTTGTTCTCTATGGGAATTCTTCAATGTTTTAGTAGACACTAGTTTTTGGATTACTGATAGGCATGCAATCATTGAGTAGGTTGGTGCTATTTTTAATTCAATAGTAATTTTATGCTCAGATTTGTCACTGGTTGGAATATTGTTTTTATAAATCCTGTCAAGTTACTAGAAAGTAATAATGGAAAATGATTCTGCTCATTTTTAGGCAAAATTAAAAGAGAATTTACATATATGCAATATATATATAATATGAGTAATGGGAAAAATACTTAGCTAGAAGTCACTACAAATCTGTTTCGCGCAACTGCTCATCAAGTGGTGGTTGGTGAAAAGTGTGGTTACATGAAACAGATTTCTAATGACTTCTAGCTAAGTGGTTTCCACTCACCCATGCTACTATTATTTTACTCCATGGAAATTTATTTTCCTTGTAGAGCTCTCTTTATAGTCAACATTTTAGTAATACTGACTGTATATGTGTATGTACAGGTATACATGTCTATGTACACTGTATATATAGTCACTTGTTAGCTTCTTCTGTATCTTTGTTTTGAACAGCATGAAACAGATCAAATTCATCAACAAACTGATTTAAACATTCACTATGATGACCACATACAGTACGCCTTGCATAAAATTAGTCAGCTCTACTCTTGATGTTGAGAGTTGCTTTATCAAACGAGATATTTTACAGTTCTGTATATATTCTATATGTACTACTAGACCTTATCAGTTTAGTTGAGTAAGTTAATTTTCCTAACTGCTATTGTGCATACAGCTGAATGACAACTGGCAGTACGGCGAATACTATGATGAAGATGAGCGTCTGCACCCGAGCCTCCTCGAATTTGTCAATTTAAGAACTAAGGTAAGATATAATTTATTTCTCATCGTTGTCTTTGCTGTTTGTTAAAAGTTACATGGAATTTGGGATTATCTGTATTTCAATCGAAATCTGACTCTGAATTAAAGTTCATTCAATAAAAATATGTTATAATTTTGTCTTGCTTGTTGCTTTTGTAACTACATTAGACTTTATGGTCCTATCCGTTTACTCAGCTAACTCTCTGCACCCAGAGTATTGGGTATTTTAAAAACATATTTGCAAATGCTATATAGTTTCTTTGGTGTTATTCAAGACGAGCAGCATTTTTGTGAGGCTGCTATGAAAAGATGACTAAATGTTTTATTTCAATGTACTATTAGTTAATGCCCTCTACAGAGATCTTAGGTTGATTTACTGCTCACTAGCTGCAAGCCTGGCAATGTCCGGGAATTTCTTTACTTTGGATTAAACAGCCGGGCGTTTGAGAGACTGGTTCTTAGGAACCAGATGGAGTTTGGAAATCAAATATTTTTGCGACTCGGCGGAAGGGGCGAAGCATATGCTTGTTAAGTTTGAATGAAATTGGGCAAACAATGTGGAAACACAGAGCATTTATGCTGACTAACAGACACCACGCACATGCACGCACGCGCAGACGCAAAGACAAAGAGAGCATTATTAATGTAGATATCTTTGTTAGGATGCAGTGAAGAAGCGTTTAAAGCCTTTTTGTAATTTTTCACTTTTAAATGTTTACAGGAACAGCGCAAGTTGATAGAGCCAGCTGAGGAGGCTGTAAAAGTACTGGTTGTTTGGGGGTGGAATGTTTCTTACTCAAACCCTGGAAGTCGTGGAGGACAGATGGGGAAGCCAACTTTAGTCAACATGGGCAACAGTCAGAATAGCTATAGTCCGGCGCCTATCGACTTGAAAAACGTCGCACTCTCTCGTGATATGATGGTAAGTGAATCATAAAAGATTTGGCATCAGCGTCTTTTCATAATATCCTGGCTTGTTCTTCCTATATGGACATGCAAGTCATTCTTTTCGCCTGTATCAATCACACGCTGGTTCATCGCCGATAGAGGTGATTTGTAAAATTTTTATTGAAAAAAATTAAGTAACTTACTTTTTACCGTGTGTTAATAAATAGTTTTATTTCAACAGCGTGTGTAAGTGAGCATTCGCTGTAATCTCTTGGTGGTAGGTGATGACCATCTCTTATGGCATGGCTGAAGGCATTCTTATGGTATCTTCTGCCTCTATACTTACATGTTAGTTATTGAGTTGGTCCTTATTTATCCAGAATCTTGTGGACAAGGTCTCGGAGCATCAGCATTACGTGTGGGCAAAGAAAAAACGGATTCAACTGGACAATGTAGGGGGAGGTATCCACCCCCTTCTTGTTTCCTATGACATGCTCACCGTAGCTGAAAAAGATAACTACAGAAAACACATTACAGAGCTTTTTAAGTTCTTACAGACCAATGGCTTCAGGATAACGAAGTAAGTAAGAATAGATACCTTAGCTGCAAATCTTGTTCTTTTGGTTTTTTCTCATCCCTCTCACTTCCATTTTCAGGACTGTTTTGGTTTCTGTATAAATTAGTACTCGTATGCGCTGACTTGGAACTCATAAAATCACAAGTATTGGAATGGAAGTAAATGAACGGTGCTCATTAGACGCTGGAGTATTCTGATCATTTGTACTAGTTTACTGATTTCAATGTCGTTCAGTCTCTGGTTAATTTTATAGATCAAATGTTTTATGACATAGATGAAATCACAAATTCTAATACAAGTTATCAAATATATAACACTATAATGGATACTGCTAGGTATAGTGTTCTTATTCCACAAATCCTTTGCTGTTCTTTCGTTTCACTTCATGGAATACTAGTTTGCATGTTCTGTCATTTTTCCCTTATAGATATTGTGTTTGCCTCTAACTGCTAAAACCCTTCCATTAAATTTGATTTGCTAAAACCAAATGTGGCTACACCCTAGGAAGAGTTTTGGCAGGGGTGTACATGTGAACCTGTAGTAACTTTGTTTCTTTATGCTTTCGCAACCCTATCAACGACTCCAGCCAGACCCATCATCTCCAACATCGTCAGCGATAACCTAAATGTTCACCCTGTAGTTAATCATAAATTTAGTTTCGGTACATGTAAATGTTTCTGTTGATGTTGGGTCTGGTACACGGTGGTGAAAGATTGTGCCCTTCCTTCACGGCTGCTTGGTTGATCGGAATCACTGGTTGTACTTGGGTGGAAACCTCTACCTGGTAGCCTTTCTGTAAGTATTGTACGACTGCACTCTTTATCTGCCCTAGTTCTATATTTACTCTGCCCTAGTTCTATATTTATCTGCCGTAGTTCTATATTTATCTGCCCTAGTTCTATATTTATCTGCCCTAGTTCTATATTTATCTGCCCTAGTTCTATATTTATCTGCCCTAGTTCTATATTTATCTGCACTAGTTCTATATTTATCTGCCCTAGTTCTATATTTATCTACACTAGTTCTATATTTATCTGCCCTAGTTCTATATTTACCTGCCTTAGTTCTATATTTACCTGCCTTATTTCTATATTTATCTGCCCTAGTTCTATATTTATCTGCCCTAGTTCTATATTTATCTACACTAGTTCTATATTTATCTACACTAGTTCTATATTTATCTGCCCTAGTTCTATATTTACCTGCCTTATATCTATATTTATCTGCCCTAGTTCTATATTTATCTGCTACTGAAATTATAGGCTCAAAAATCCATCACGATGCTAGCTTATTTCACATCAGTTTTCATTTTCATTTCCTATGTTATTTGCAGCCCAAAGAATTGAATTATTGTACTTTTCGGACTATAAACCGCACCTCTCTATAAGCCGCATCTGCCTTATTTTTCCAAAAAACGATAATAAAAAAATTCATAGGCCACACCTTTGTATAGGCTGCAGAACTCAGGACGGTGCTTTTTAACACGGCAGCAACTTTGCTGTTTAAGACGGAACAGTGCCTAACAGCACTGTATCGTATTAACCGACGTTTTTTAACCTAGTGCCCAATGGAACAGTACCGTTAGGCATTGTTTCGTTTTTTCTTTCACCGCTGGAGGCGCACAAACCAGAGATTCTGGTTAATGCGCGCTAGCAGTGAAAGAAAAAGCCACAGAATAGCCGCACCCTTATATAAGCCACATGGCTCAAATCATCAGAAAAAAAGTAGCGGCTAATAGTCCGAAAAGTACTGTAATAGCATATAAGGAAGGTTAATAGTGGCTGAGTGATCTAAAATAGCCTATCAAATACTCTTTATCAAATACTCGATAAATACAAAGATATTTATCTTACCAATATTTAAGTGGTTATCAATGTATCCGTTTTGTTGCAATTGTAATTTTAATGTCAACTTGTTTGGAATATAAAATGCCATCCTTTCTTAATATGGAAGTTATTATTCTTAAATGGTATCAGCAATTAAATTTAAAATTGTTGCAAATTTAAATTGAACTAGATAGCCAACTAACTTTAGAACAGTAGCATATTAATTGATATCAGTTTTGCTTATAGTTATAATACATATAGTTTGGATGTAACTCAGAGATGAACTTGCTGTTATTAAACAGAAATTCATAACAGATGATCCTTGAAACATACACTGCATTTAAAACATTAGCTTCAAAGCCCTTAGCAAAAACCTACATCAATATATATGTACTCAGGAGTAACTTACTTTCTAAGTATTAAGCTAAAAGAGAATACATCTATTAATTGTGTGATGCCTAAGGTGTAACACTAAGGCAAAACTTTCGTGTTTATAGATCTTCTCATAGCGAATAGCAGAGTTTCTGTTCCCTTATATTTGCGTGTTGTGTTTTGCACTGCATGTCTTTCTCTGTGTTACAACCGTGTGCACTCAGTATGGCTTTTGTAAGAAGCTCATTGCTGCTGCCTCATTACATTGAAATATGTGTTCTCTAGCACTGGTGGTGCGAGAGGTGCTTCACCTGTGAGGAAGAACCAGTCATTCCGATCTCCTCGGCCAACTGCTGACACACAAACTAATTCTAGGTACGTAGTTATGCATTTATCATTTCATATATGGATGTGTTAAGGTTACAAATAGATGATTCTAGCTACATAGTTATGTATTGATCATTGCATATATGGATGCGTTAAGGTTACAAATAGATGGTTCTAGCTACATAGTTATGTATTGATCATTGCATATATGGATGCGTTAAAGTTACAAATAGATGATTCTAGTTACATAGTTATGTATTGATCATTTCATTCTATTTCAGACTATTTATTCAATTTTAATGGCTAACTGTTGCTTTTTTCCCCTTTTTTTGTTTTACTATTGTTGTATGGCCTAATTTAAAAAACATTTTCATTTGTGAAATGAAATTATTGCCAATAAAGTACTATATTTCATATATGGATGCTTTAAGGTTGTTACAAATGGATGATTTAGGAAAAGTTGATGCGCTCACACAGCATGAGGTGCGACTGATTAGACTTTTTTATTTATAATTCTACACAAACATTAAAGATTTGGTATTCCAAATGTGCCAATGATTATGCGTTCGTGTTACTGAGAATTTACATGCATTTAAGAAAAACTTTTTGTTGATTCAGTTTGTGGTGGTAAGAATCGCTTGGCTTCATTATAAATTGGTGTTGTGTCTGGTAGGCTGACTTACTAGTACATAAATGGTTGAAGCTTTTATTTAGTAATATAAGTAGTGTAGGAATATGCTTACAAAATGTGCGTTTGCAAGAATATGTCTGTAGACCGTCTTGTTTTAACCAAGATAACAGCTAATCAAACCTGCTAAGAATTAAATATTAAAGCTGTCTAATCTCACCCAGCCCACTGATCAGCTTCAGGATGACAGGGTATTCTATGTGTTATTATGGTGTCAACTTATAACCTGGTCACACGTGCCGACAAAATGCCTATCTTATGTGGGTTATAAATATTCGCTGTGACTACACACACTGATTAAATGCTGCATCGTGTTGACAAATAGATCAACCAATGAGAATTGACCTCAGTCGTTTGAAGGCTATGAAAATCCTTGCTGCAACATTTATTATTTAATACGAATCTGTAACGATTTGTGCTTGCAATAACATTTCTACAGTTACAGTGATGTGCAAATTACACCGAACACCTTAGTTGAAAAACTAAAATCCTCATTTAGAACACTGTTACTCATTGTGAATTTAGTCAATAGCTATAAATTATATATTAAATTAATCCTCATTTTGTCCCGATTTTAAATATGTAAACCAAATAGCTGTAAAATTATGTTTCAGGGGATCATGTAGACTGAATTCTGAACATTTCCTTATTTTCATGGTTGAAGACAACAATCTGCACAGATATGATCACATACATATTTACTAGTTTATTTCAAGCCATAAATCGTATATAAGCAAATAAAAATTTATGAACAGTTCCAATTTACACTACTCTGACTTTCACAGGAGAATAAATATCCTTGGCCATACATAACCTGTTGTGTGTGATGCCTGGTTGTCATCGCCGCTCGAAAGTGCCTCTACCATGAAACCACATGGTCTCGGAATGAAATGGAATTGAGATTATGCTCATCAGAATCAACTAGTTCAGCTAAATCCAGTTGTGTTAGTTTATCTCTACTAATTTAGGCTGATCTGTTCATTTCGGCACGATGTGTTGGCGACACATTTGGAAGGAATTGGCTATGTACATGATAGATTCTTTCAGTGTGTATTTCAGGCTCTTAGAGCAAAGCAAGAAGTGCTTGCATTTAGGTGTCATGATCCAAGCTGTTTAAAATCCTCCAGTACTATTTATGCAGAGCCGCAAGATCAGAAGATGAAGAGATGGGTGCTCCAAACACTGAGAAGAGGTTTGCCTATACCCTGCTAGAGAAGCTACTGGAGTATGTAGACAAAGCAGCCCATAACATGGTTGTCATACAGTCCAGCAAGCACTTCACCAAGACTGACAGTTTCAATGACCAGAATGAAGAGATCAAGTTTTTTGGAAAGGTGCATTTACTCTACCGCCAGTAATGTTGTGTTATGCTTAGCATTACTAAATGTTTTGATGTTGTGTTCTGTTGATAACAAGGGTGCAATAAGATCTTCAATCAGGGTGTATCTTCAATCTTATAACAAGAGCAGCAAATGCGAGTTACATCGATAAACTTTTTGTCAGCAAAATTAGTTTATTTTTTGAGTGAAAAATTTCCTCTGCTGGCTATCAACTTTTGTGATACAAACTATAGTTGTATTTTTGTGAAACAATTTTATTTATCAGTTTAATAACTCTTGAGAGGAGATCTAAACTAATCTGTGATTCAAACCTGAGTGTAACCTTTCAAGTCTATCCCATCATGTGTAATAGCCAGCTCTTGCATTGACATTCACTGAACAATTAGTGCTAAAACTTACTTTCTAGAATATTACAATATTTGAAACAAAATATGATCATTGCTGCAACACAGGTTCTGGTAACTGCCCCTAATCCTGGTTCTGGTAATCTAGCTGCTGTTTTGGCACCTGTCAGTCATCTAACCCTTTTTTACCCCTTTCTATTATTGTATTTAGGTTATTATATTTATATTATAATATTTATATTATTATGTTTATATTATTATGTTTATATTATATTATTTTTATTATTATAACACATTACTCCTTTCTACTTTGGACTTATTTAGCTCAGTGTTGCTGTTTTAGGTCGTGCTTTTACTCATGAACAAGTACTTTGCTGCTCACCAGTCATATTTCATGGGCATTGGAGCCACAGCCGCTTCTATCAAGGAAAAGGAAATGGTTGCCTCGTACGTTTGCATATCATATCCTTTTGCAGATTTTATTTTCCGCTCATTGCAACATCATAGAATGGATGATACTAATACTTATTGCAGGAACAGAGCCAAGGTGGCTCTCAGTGTATCAGAGAGACAAAGCCATTTAGAAACGTTTTCAGAAATGTATGTGATGCCTATTCTTGAGCTCTTTTCATACATTTGGTTGAACAATGTCTTTTAATTTTATTTCAGGCTATTCTGTAAGCTCTCGTCAGTCCTACGACAGAAACTTTACGCATTTGGCTCCGACATACACATCACTGTTCAGTGCCTTGTTTGTATCTGCCAGGCCGTAGACGCCAGGTATTTTGTTATTTCTGCTATTCCTGGAGTGTTTGGCTGTTAGGCTTTCTTTGATTAGTTGCATTCATGTTTTTATTAATGTTAATTTGTTTAGTATTGCGCAGATAATGTTTTCAGATGTAGTACCATGACTCTAATGTATTAGATATACATTAACTAGCCGAATGCCCGGCGTTGCACGGATAATAGAATAATACCTGATCAATTTGAGTAACTTACCTGGATACCTAGATCTTCACTAAATGTTTTACTAAAATGATACTCGTGTTTTGGGCCAGCTTAACAATTGTTAATGCGTAAGTCAACAGTGCTAGTTCTAACCCCAAGCAAGCGCTTTAAGTGTGCGTAGTATCTTAACCAATGTAATGACTATTTTCCATTTGTATTTCGTGTAGCTTAATGGTTACGTTTGCTGCTGCTAGATCTGGAGGTCACGAGATCAAATTTAGTGCCGGGTAAATTTTTCATTACTTGATTTTAATTGCTATACCTGGACAGAAGGGTATACCAAGAAAAACAAAAACTGATATTTATACATATAGATAAAATATACAAATGGATAAATGTATATGATAACATGGAAAATTCAATCATAAAATAATAATAATAATGATTTAACTTTATGAATTCAATTGAATCGCTAGCACAACTTATATTGCAGTTCTTTTGATATTTGAGTAGACTGTTTTGCTATCTACATGTACATATAAATACTGAAATCATTGCATAAAAAGTTTGTGCTTTTTGATCTCTGATTTGAAGGCAATACCTGTGTGAGTATAGACAGTCTAGACAACTATTGTTAGGGTTATTTTGTCAAACTTTAATATATTTAGATGTATATAGAATTTATTCTATATATTTAGCAAGTTTGACAACTCCAAAAATATATAATTCCTACTTGTCTGTAAATTCAATTTTAGTTGTTTTTCAAACTATTTTGTGGGCTTCTCTCTTTAGCTGTCTAGAAAAGTAAAGTTTAAGCTAGTTGAAACTCTACACACAGTTTTTATTAGTTTATATAATTCCAACATGATGTAGCTAAGCAGGTAATATAATCACTACATGATGTAGCGCAGCAGGTAATATAATCACTACATGATGTAGCGCAGCAGGTAATATAATCACTACATGATGTAGCGCAGCAGGTAATATAATCACTACATGATGTATCGCTAGCAGGTAATATAATCACTACATGATGTAGCTCAGCAGGTAATATAATCACTACATGATGTAGCTCAGCAGGTAATATAATCACTACATGATGTAGCTCAGCAGGTAATATAATCACTACATGATGTAGCTCAGCAGGTAATATAATCACTACATGATGTAGCTCAGCAAGTAATATAATCACTACATGATGTAGCTCAGCAGGTAGTATAATCACTACATGATGTAGCGCAGCAGGTAATATAATCACTACATGATGTAGCTCAACAGGTAATATAATCACTACATGATGTAGCGCAGCAGGTAATATAACCACTACATGATGTAGCGCAGCAGGTAATATAATCACTACATGATGTAGCTCAGCAGGTAATATAATCACTACATGATGTAGCTCAACAAGTAATATGATATATTTGCTGTTTGCTCAGGTCAGTTGTGAAGAACAGCACTGACATAGTGCGCACTCAAATGACTCCACTCTTCATGAATGCAGCCGAAGATCTTACAACCATGGTTGAGAACCTAAAAGCTGGCAGATTCAGTCATATTAAAGGAACTCTGGCTAAGGGCAATCAGAGCTTAGATTATATACATATGGTTGTACTTCCTGTTCTATCATCTCTCTTTAGCCACCTAGCTGTTCACAATTTTGGAGGTGAACTACTTGGTAAGCCTGGCATCTTAATAGTGATAGTAGGGAAATGGTTACAAGGATATTATAGATGACACTAAGGTTGAAACAAGTAGCCCATGTTGGCCTTGATAATGGTTTAATGTTTGAAAAGTGTATAACTATCATACCTTAAATTCTAAAGAGCAGATGTTATTTGTATTATTTTTATATTTAGCCTATGATGCCATAGCTGTTTTTGTGCTATCAATTATTACTTGCAGTCATTTCTCTGACTCAAGTAGCTCCAGCAGTTGTCTGAGTCACATTTGTCACTTGTATTCAGTTGCTACTCGAAATTAGATAACATATCTTAGTTACTTCTTGATAGTTACTTTATAGTAGTTGTTCTAAGGTGGTTAAACTTACTCTGGCTACCTTATCATAGTAACTGTATACCGTTTATCGTTATGTTACCATGTGGTAGTTGCCTTATGGGGGTTACCTTATAATAGTTGTTTTAAGGTGATTAACTTACCCTTATTACCTTACAATAGTAACTTTATATCGGTTATTTTTATGTTACCATGCGGTAGTTGCCTTATGGGGGTTACCTTATAATAGTTACCTTATGATAGTAGTTGGAATGGTTAAATTTTTTACAGTACTTACCAAATTCAGAACAAGGTAGTTATGATATTTGGCATAGTTACCTCAGGTATATTAACTGTATTCTTCAGATTCATTACCTTAGTTATACTAGTTGCATATGTTCAGATACCTAAAAATCACTGATTGTTTTTAAGTTACTTGTCCTCTGTGGAGATCAACAATTGTTACATTCAAACAGTTTTAACTCAATGTAATGTGTTTAACTTTTTAATTTCGACAATCTCTTTTTGAGTTTCAAGCCTTTTATTGCTATCACCTGTTTAGCTGTAGGATGCATAAATATCTATTTATACAAATATTATTGTACTGTATAGATGGGGGATACACGAATGGTAGGTCAGATGTCTATGCCTGCATGCCCATGTGTACTGTGGCTCTACTACGTGATTACAGAGCACGAGCTTTTCTAGTGATTCTTTCAGACAGATCATTTAATATGGCAGTTCTTTCTCTTTCACTCGCTGCCAATAGGTTCAAATGAAATCATTGTGCTCTTGCATCCATCTCTAAAGATTTGAAGGGTTCGGGGAGGCTCTGATTTTTTCAAATGTTAATGCATGCACCAAGGCTAACAGTATGCCCTGATCTGCTCTATCATCTAATTGATTACTTGTTTTGGGACGATATTCTATACGCATTACAAAACTACTTCTTTTCTCACCTGCCATAAGTGTTGTGGTGGGATAACTCCTAATATGTCAGGCAAACTTTGACTTATGTAAGAAAGTTTAAAGATTTTCCTCTCACTCTTTTTTGGTAAAAATTATTGCTGCTATTTCAAATAGACAGACTGTAGAGCCATTGTATTGAAGGATTGCTGGACATTTGTTGTTGCAGTGAATGACATACAGTTGGCTTGCTACAGAATACTTCACTCTCTGTATACGATGGGTGCTCACAGCGAATCTTTTGTGCAACGGTATGTCCATCATAGCCCCTCTTGTTATTCTGTTATGAAGGCTTTTTCTGTTAGAATAAGGAACCCGTGTCTTCACTTAGATCTGTTGCTATCTGTTTTACTTAGCGATTGCAAGCGCTACTGCTATTATTGTATCATACACATACCCATTAGAGCTATGGTTACATCCAATCATATGTTTGGCTCACACCAAGTGTCATGGTTTCACATTTTGTGAGAAATAGATTAGCTCTTGATGCTTTACTAGTTAGTCATGTCTTGATGTTATTTGATCAATTTTAGCAAATCAAAATTACTTGCACTGATCACGTGAGTGTTAATTGGAGAATGAATAGTAACATATAAACCCAAACTAATGTCTATGAAAATATTTGGTTTGAATTATGGAAACAAGGTCGCCAAATTTGTCAATATACGTAGATACTACTAATTAAAATTTTTTTAAACCAATGCAAAAGCTGTCTAAAATACCTCATCTCATTAGTGCAAGGTCGCTCTGTATTTTGTCTCAGCCAACTGACAATTCTCGCTTTTTTGACACATTCACTTCTCACCGTAGCTATTAATGTTTTGTTATGTAAACATAGACAGTTTGTTAAACCTACCTAGTTAACTTAGGGTTTGACTATTTCTCCATTGCTTATTTTATATCATCTTACCATGTTTGTATTTAGTTGTTGTATCTGCACTTAAACATGGTGTATGCAACTGTGTATAAATTCTTTTGCGAAACCATATAATTTCAAATATAATTATTGTCTATCCCATAGCAATCAATTCTTATCCAAACCTGCAAACATATTGTTTAGTAGTTATTTAAAACTATATGGTTTATCTGTGGCTGCCGGCTACGCAACTCTTTGTGTACGCAGTGTGTATGTTTCATTACAGCGAACAGTTTAACAAGGAATTGATGAGGTACATGGCATCGGTGTTTCAGTCTTGCAGATATTTATTTGCTCTCAGACTAACAAACACTGCATCTGTTATAGTTCCCTAGTAGAATTATGCCTCGCCTTTCTAACAGGGTAGTCAATGGTGCATTTGTGCATTTGCAAATTCATGCATTGAACTGCTTACAAATTAGTGCATTAATGCTTTAGTGCATTTATGCATTAGTTTATTAATGCACTACTTCATTCAGTACAGTAATGCTTATTGACTTATTGCATTAGTGCTTTAAAGCATTGGCTCATTCAAGGAATATTACAACATTTACAGTTTTACAAGGTACATGGCATGTTTTGATGAGATAGATTTACTTCCAGTGTTCCGCCTCAAAGTTTAAACACTAAATGTGGGGTTTTTGTTCAGCTGTATCTTTATTTTGTTAAATATTACAAAATATTAGTTATTTATTACTCCAGACATCATTTGGTTTTTAAGCATTATAAAAATGTTGTGCTAAGATGGATAGATATATGTGTTCACTTTATTTTCACTGGTCATTGTCATTTCAAACAAATTATACCATGAGGCAAAAACAAAAAGTAGTAAAGTAGATGTCCTTTATGGAAAGTATTGCACCCTTATACGTATTTTGTTTCAACTTACATAACACTTGCAATGGGATGTCAATACATGTTAATGACCTTGGGTCAATATACGTGCATGAGTATTCAAACCTAACTCCAGTAGAGTGAAGGGGCTTACTTACTCCATATAGTATTATTTCATAGCCTGATTGTGGTTCTCCCTTTCCACCCTCCCCTACTAAGCAGCCCATTCCGCCCCAGCTATTTGCTTCTTAACACTTAGGATTAGGCAAAATTGCTTATTAACCTGTGTAATTTAATTTTTTGGTGCTGTGTTTATGTTCTGGCTTTTACTTTACTGATAAAACTCATAGCTGATTGTTCACATTCAGTAAAAAGTCCTAAATACTGTTGGGTGGTTTGTCTTTTGACAAGACTGCGTCTCTAATTATTGAACTATGGGATAATTATTAGTGACGCAGTAGCTAATTGCATTGAAAATTATAATTGCGTTGCTAATTATTGACCTATTAATGACCTTCTTACCTTTTTAACATCATGCAAATGTCTATTGAAATGCTTATCGTACGGTAACTCAACGTGTGCACAACTCCAAATCGGCATGATGCGCGTCATGGAAACAGTGATAAACACTCTTGTTGGTCACCAGTATACAGCTGTCAACGCGAACATTGTACATTTGCTCGTGTATGCGATAATATTAGATAAAAGTGTGTCAAACATATTGCTCCTGTAAGTGATCAATTTTTAATATATGCTTACTATCATGGGTCTTACAATTAAATGGAAAACAATCTATAGGATGTTAAACAAGCGTCTGTCAACATCCGGGTTCTGACAAATGCCATGTACAACAAATACCCTGATCGATTCCAAACTTTGCTTTGAGTTTTAATTATTGTAACAACGAAAAATGAACCAACAATTTTTGTTCGAGAGAATTTCCATTGTTAGGTATAATAGTACTAGGAAGAATTAACTTTTTACTTTTGCTATTGCTGTGACAAAGAAGGTAAAATTTTGCATTCTACGATAATAAATTTTACTCTAAGACATTTTTAAATGCTACAACCTTGCTATACGGGTAAATGATTAGCTAACGAGCCGTCTTTAGCGCATATTTACCACTGGATTGCTAGTTCCCTCTGATCATATCTTGCTAACGCCACCTGATGTGGCTCTATTTTTGTAGCAACCTACGAGTCTCATTTGGCTGATTTGCATACTATATTTTTGCATGCTGATCGATTTCCAGCAACTGGAATCGTATTATATAAACGCTGAATTCTTGTAGGCATCGTCCTGAGCTGGGAGAATGCGTTGCAGCGTTTGCTGCATGCTTTCCTGTAGCTTTTCTCGAGCCGCAGTACAACATCTCGAACAGATTCTCCATTGTCTATCAAGTGCCGCCCGACCAAGTGCAGGAGCACTCGCTAGAGGCACACGGTAAGAGGATAACTCCGAATGTTGCTTTAGTTATTGAAATGTTAGGTAAAACAGTTGTAGGGTGGATCACAGATGCAATGCAACGAGTTGTTGTAGTAAATCGGAAACCTTTGATTAAAGTATCAACCAAAGCATTGTAAAACATTGTCTCACCATCTTCTGTGGAGGATAAACCCTAAGTTTGCTATTTTAGGTTTTTGGGTATTCGCAATCTTTTAAGTTCTTCTTGGTTTGTTCCCATACTGGCTGTTGTGCATTTAAACAGCTTAATATCAATACACTGGTACACGTGTTTTATGCCAAAAATGCATGCCTAGATTTTTCTCCAATTTTTTTAAATAGAGCTTTGAAACCAAAAATTCTGATTGACTAGCCATGGTACACAATTTCTCTGTATTTATACAGATGATGTAATAAGCCAGTTCTAATTTGTAAACTTATTGTTACATACATACTGCATATTATAGACCCATCATGTTTCATACTTTGTGGCTAGTATAAATCTTTTAACACTCAAGACTTCCATTGAAAACACTAGTTCTGTCAGCTGATTCTTTAGCAAATTTGACTGTCTGCAAACAAAAGCTGATAATATACACAATCAACTGCCAACCTGCGGATTTCTTACTAATGTGAATCTAGATCAGTACAAGCAAGAATATATGCAATTTATTGCAATTCTTTTAGAGAATTATGCCAATGATTTTTCTGAAGTCACTGGATGTTCAAAGAGATATTGTCAAGTCACCTCTCTTCTCTGCACTGTTTTTCCTCAAATCACGCTCTGTTTCTCCTCAAGTCGCTTCTCTGCACTGTTTCAGGAATCAATTTGTATTAAAATCAGCAACATTGAAATTCAATTATATTGTTTCTGTCAAATCACATAAAAACAAAATTCTGGTTATTTTTGAACAGAAATAATGACACAGCTAGCAGAGTCTATACCTGAGCTAGATGTAATCGCAGAGACTATCAAAGTTCTAGCAGCCAGCAATGAAGACAGCGAGGGAAGCTTGCATATCATTGAGGTCACCCTTCCTATGCTCTGCAGGCATGTATTGGTTCTTACGCTATCATTCAATCAAATGCGTCACAAAATAAACTGATAAAGCATCTCATAAATTTTTGATAGTGATTTTTTTTGCTGGAGTGTAATTGGTTTTTACTCTTTTTACTATGGGTTGATGAACCAATCAAATTACATAAGAACTTAATGCTGTTCTCAAAATGTAATACTGTAGACTCTCTGATATCGTGAATAATCCATTCCAGGAACATTTACGTTGCAGGGACTTTATGTTATAAGAAAGTTAAAAGACATGTAAATTGCCTAATCCGTTCCAAGATCTTTCCAAACCCACCCCTTTGGTCATGCAAGAAGGAAAAACTTTACTCAACTCTTTTAATTTTTGCGCTGTACCGTAGCTGCAGGATTATTGGTTTGCATCAACAACTTTCTCCTCTTTATGATCAACCTCACTAGTTTTATAGACCATGATTGTGGTAAATTTACAACAAGTTGATAAGAACTACACATTTTGGACATTCATTTACAACGATTTGCTTATTATTCTAAACAGCAAAGGCTATTCTGCAAAGTAAAGCTAATAACAAATATTTTGTATGTCTACAATTAGGCAAAACAACAAAATCTGTTTACTATAAAAAGTAGTTCTATAGTTTGTCGTCGTTCGTCGTCTATTACTATCTTGGGGTCAAGGCTAGGATAAAGATAATTTTTGATGATACTCCAAATCATGACAATAGGACTGGTAGAGCGACGCTGTAACACCTACACTTACCGATCGCCTTTGTATTTATGAAGAATTGCGCAGCTTTCCTATTCGTCTTTTTGTCGACACATTTAATGATCTATTATGACGAACTAGAACGTCGCAAAAGATATATATAATAAATAGTACGCTAATTGCACGGCATTTTTTTCTTCCGCAAGTGCGGCAAAACAAACTAACATTTAAATCGATTTTGAAAACTCGCCCGCCTTGACACTTTACATTATATGGAATTTTTATGTAGTAGGAAGCAAAAACTTCACATAATTTTTTTACGTTATTTGGAATTTACGTTATAGGAGGTATACGTTATAAGAGCGTCTACTGTATTGTGTTATGCATTATGCTTCACCGTGAATAAAATAAAGTGAACAGAAAAAGACTGAATCCAGATGAACCATTACCATAGTAAAAGAAGTGTCTGTTCATACATGTATGTCTGTCCGAGCAAGGGTTGGAGACTGGGATAAAATATGTCTTTGTGAAGGACTCAAACTCATTATTTCAAATTAACTAGACCGACAGTCTAACACCTGCTCTAAATTAACTAGACCGACAGTCTAACACCTGCTCTAAATTAACTAGACCGACAGTCTAACACCTGCTCTAAATTAACTAGACTGACAGTCTAACACCTACTCTAAATTAACTAGACCGACAGTCTAACACCTGCTCTAAATTAACTAGACGGACAGTCTATCACCTGCTATAATCGGCTGCCTTCCAGGATTTTAGAATAATTATGCCGATAGTTATTCTCTGTGCTTTATGACAAATAATATAGACGAAGTTCTGGAATGACCATTTATTGAGAATGTCCTACGGACACCTGACAATATTTTACAAGACACCAAATTGCTAGGGTACTAGTATATGACAATACATTTTCCATTGTCCTTGTTTTTACACCTTATAACACTCGGTGTTGTTGCTTGACTGTCTTGTGGAGAGTAAAGGGAACCGGCAGTTTCTTTTACATTATTCATTGTCCTTATTTTCACACCTTATATATACTTTAACCAAACATCACCTAAAATGAAACTGTAGCGATTAAATCATTTTTTAGTCTTCATCAGGAGAGTTATAAACTATGACATATCATTTGTTTGTAGCTACCTTCCAAAGTGGTGGGCATTTGGACCTGATGGTGGAGGCTCACAGGCTAATCGAGTAACTGCTGTGACATCAGAACAAATGAACTCTGTGCTGGGTGATGTGCTGACTCTCATCCAAAAACATATCGGTGTCGCTGATGCTCCATGGATGAACAGAATAGCTAGTAGGTTTCAGGGGTTAATCAAGAGTGCTGAGGGCATTCAAAGTCAGTCCAATGGTTCTGTTGTAACTTTATTTCAAGCACCCGCAATGGAACTGTAAATAAATAGAATGAAACAATATATTGTTATTACTGTAAAATAAAATTAATTAACAATCAATATTATAAACAATATTTATAATAAAATAACTAAAGCTTTCTACTTACTAATTTTAAAAATAAAAAATATTTTTATTTCCAACTGTAAAATAAAATTTAATATAAAACCTTTAATTGACTGACATTTTTGATTTTTACGAACCCATAATAGAAAGTGATCAGTAAGAGTGTCCACAAATAGTACTAATAATGATTCGGTTACACCAATAACAATTAATTTTTGTCAGAGTTGCCGTAGTGGTTGTCGTGATTTTAGTGATGGTGTACCTGAGAAGATCGATTCTCACAATCATCAGAACTACCATCTAATTCGAATTCACTAAGGTCTAAATTGTATCCATGTTTTCAGATTCGTCTATAATGTAGTTTACAATCTGACCTGAAGACTTTAAAGCGTTTTGATGAACGATGAAGGGACTCTTCAGGAATACCTTACGACATAATAGCAGCCATTGTTATGGCGTCTAACGTTAAAATGTTGATAATGTCTTTAAAAATTGAAAACGTTATGTACGTTTTCTAATTCCAAATCTTTACAGTTTTTTCTTTAAAATTTTGAAAGTGGCACCATCGAAATACTTAACAGCACCACACTAATATTAAGTAGTTCTTTGTTAACCGTGGTCTGATACTTTGATGAACATGGAAAATGGCTTAGAAAAAATGCTGAGGCCGATGGCATTAATGACAACTCGCCAGAAAAAGAGTATAAAATATAGACGACATTAGCATTGCTTCGCTTGTAAAAGGGTTGTATTTATCATCCCAAAATTCTGACGAGCTAGTCGAAAGATGCAGCACCACCTTTTATTTGAATGCCATCTCTAATTAAACAATAGGACCATAGTTGTAAAATAGAGCGCCATGGTGTTCAAATAAAGGTTTTATGCTAATCACTATTATAAAGAATATTTACAATAAAATAATTAATTTTTCATATTATACTTGCTAATTTTGAGAGCATTATGTTTAGGTCCTTAGGTCACATTCTGTTACATTATCACAGTATTCATAGTAGTAATTGATAATAATATGTTATGGCTATTGAGCTATAAGGGATTGTGACAATTATGAGATAATAGTTTATGGCTATAGTAATCCTTTTGCTTATAACAATTCTGATTACATCTGAAGTAAGATAGCCATATAGCGCTCTATTGTATTTTTACCATGAAACAATGAATTACCATGCACATGAATATGGGTATTCATAGAGACTTCGGTTGAATTATAGATAGTCTTTATATTAGCTGTAATATTATTAGAACTGTTGAATGTCTTGAGTGTACTTTTCACCAATAGCTAACCAGCCACTTTATTAATTAGGTATGCATATAAATAACAAAACCTTTAATAGATTATATTCCATTCAGTGAAAGTAATTAGGATTTTTGTTTTTAACAGTGAGAACTCAGGCAATATTATTTAATGCAACGGAGAGTATGCTCACTGAGTATATCATTCCCATGGCTCAAAAGCTTAGGAACCGAGCTCTAGAGGTGAGGAAGCAAGAGGAAGAGTACTGTGTAGAGAAACGCAGTAATTCTGAGACAGCCTCTGATCTTGAAGAACAGCTAACCGAGGTGCGTGTAAGCATAATCGATCTTTGTCGACAAGCTACAAACAGCATTCACAGCTGTATTGACCAAAGAAATTTTCATATACCTACAGCTTTGCCTAGTATGTCACGTGATTGTACATACCTTCAGCTTTATGTGGTACATCACATTATGGTTGTACATCCTTACAGCCTAATCTGGTAAATCACGTTATAATTGTGCATACCTGCAGTTTTATGTGGTACATCACATTATGGTTGTACATCCCTACAGCTTAATCTGGTAAATCATCATATAACTGTACATGCCTAGAGCTTTCTGTGGTACATCACATTATTATTGTGCATTTATTTTAAGCAAAACAATAAATTTATCATTGAAGTGTAGTCAGACAATTTCTTTGCTTGCATGGCACTATTTTTAGAGTTTAGAATCCCTCTTTCTACCTATAAGCTGGCGGCCAGCTAGGTTGTTTTTGTTGTGATAGATACATGAATGTACTTCATATATTCACGTATATGCACATCATGTATTCATATGAATGCAAAATGTGCATAAATGTAATACATCATGTATTCATATGAAAACACGATGTGCATATATGTAATACATCATGTATTCATATGAATACACAATGTGCATATATGTAATACATCATGTATTCATATGAATACATGATGTGCATATATTTAGTACATCATGTATTCATATGAATACATGATGTGCATATATGTAATATATCATATATTACATATATGCACATCATGTATTCATATGAATACATGATGTATTACATATATGCACATCGTGTATTCATATGAATACATGATGTATTACATATATGCACATCATGCATTCATATGAATACATGATGTATTGCATAATACACATCATGTATTCATATGAATACATGATACATCATGTATTCATATGAATACATGATGTATTACATATATGCACATCGTGCATTCATATGAATACATGATGTATTACATATATGCACATTGTGTATTCATATGAATACATGATGTATTACATTTATGCACATCTTGTATTCATATGAATACATGATATATTACATATACATACATATTGTATTCATATATATATATATGAATACATGATGTATTACATATATGCACATCGTGTATTCATTGAATACATGATGTATTACATATATGCACATTGTGTATTCATATGAATACATGATGTATTACATATATGCACATCATGTAGTCATATGAATACATGATGTGCTCTGATGAAATCTCTTTAATGAATGTAAGAAATTATTTCTTATATGTTGCAGGACTTCCAGACAATGGTGAGGGACTTATACGCCTCTTATCCAGTACTTATCCGCTATGTAGATCTGTATCGGTCTAGCTGGATAAAACAGCCACACCCAGATGCCGAGATACTATTTGAGCATGTGGCCAAAGTTTTCAACTTTTGGTCGGCCTCAAATGTAAGTATGTATTTTGCAAGTGCTTTTCAATTGTAAGCCCATTGAATTTGTTACCATATCTCGTCATTAAATTTCTGAGCTCATTTCAGTTTCACACGTAAATCCATCTCGCTGGTGGCTGTGCTTTCTTTGTCATGTTCTCAATGGTGGGCACCTCAGTTTTGAGCTCATTTCGTTAGACACATAACTTTACTCAGTGGTGTGTCTCTTCTCCCTAGATCACACTTTCAGTAACTAATGTCAGTATCTAACATCACACACTTGTGTGACCTTTTACAGCTATTGCTATGACTTTGGTTGAAAACCCAGAGTCATCAGCGAGCATGCTTTGTTTTTTGTTGTATTCTACAAGTACGCACGGCTTAAGACATTTTTCAAACTTATTTATTATAGATTTATTGTAACGGCAGGCATAAATCTCAAGATAAACAGAAACCCTTAGTGTGTTCATCTTAATCATAAGCATGTCTCACTCTCAATTCTCCTTCTACTTAACTACTCAACTCCATCAGCCACTGACAGATTGAAAACTTCTAAGGCTCAATCACTACATGCACTCAGCAAATATAAAATTATTGATGCAGAGGTATGTCTGTAAGGGTCAGCTTGGCTAAACTGCAAGGTCATCTTTAGTTTGCTTGTGCCTTGGTCTATCTTCACTAATATACTACAGTTTAAAACATTTTAGGCAGATGTGGCTACAGAAATACGATGAGAAAATACATATGAGCAAAGCGCGCAAAAGTCTTGAATTATTTGATTGCCTTCATTGACATTCATTACGAAATTAGTTATTCAATATAAGCTATATTATATTCAATGTTAAATATTCTTTTGTTAATTCATGTTAATTTATATTTATAACCATGATAATCAATTTGTTAATCTCTGTTAGTTCATTTGTTAATCCCTGTTACTTCATTTGTTAAACTATATTAGTTCATTTGTTAAACCACGTTAATTCATTTGTTAAAGCGTGTTAACTAATTTGTTAATATATGTTAATTCATTTGTTAAACCATGTTAATCTATTTGTTAAACCATGATAATCAATTTGTTAATTCCTGTTAGTTCATTTGTTAAACCACGTCAATTCATTTGTTAAAGCGTGTTAACTAATTTGGTGATGTCTGTTAATCCATTTGTTAAACCATGTTAATTTATTTGTTAAAGCGTGTTAACTAATTTGTTAATATCTGTTAATCCATTTGTTAAACCATGTTAATCTATTTGTTAAACCATGATAATCAATTTGTTAATTCCTGTTAGTTCATTTGTTAAACCACGTCAATTCATTTGTTAAAGCGTGTTAACTAATTTGGTAATATATGTTAATCCATTTATTAAACCATGTTTATCTATTTGTTAAACCATGTTAGTTCATTTGTTAAACCATGTTAATTTATTTGTTAAAGAGTGTTAACTAATTTGTTAATATCTGTTAATCCATTTGTTAAACCATGTTAATCTATTTGTTAAACCATGATAATCAATTTGTTAATTCCTGTTAGTTCATTTGTTAAACCACGTCAATTCATTTGTTAAAGCGTGTTAACTAATTTGGTAATATCTGTTAATCCATTTATTAAACCATGTTTATCTATTTGTTAAACCATGTTAGTTCATTTGTTAAACCATGTTAATTTATTTTTTAAAGAGTGTTAACTAATTTGTTAATATCTGTTAATCCATTTGTTAAACCATGTTAACCTTTTTGTTAAACCATGTTAATTCATTTGGTTGGCTTTTTATTTTATTCTTATCAAAACCTGTGTCTTGAGTATCATTTATTTGAATGATTCGCAGTATAATGCCAGTATAATATTGGTATACTATTGGTATGATATCGGTATATATCGGTATAATATCGGTATAGTATCGGTATAGTATCGGTATAATATCAGTATAATATCGGTGTAATATCAGTGTAATATCGGTATTATATCGGTATGCCATATTTTACTTTAGCTGCTTCATATATCTTCACAATAAAGCTGATTATTGTAGCTTTTCTGTGTTGTACTTTTCCAGACATTTAGACGCGCCGAGACAACGTTTGTGAACATTAATGAGATAAACAACATGACATTGATAATGCCGAGCAGCAGCACAACTGTCGCAGTCACTCATCGTCCTGAACTTCCGTCTGGAGAGAAGAGAGTGAAAAAGAAAGGGAGAAAAAAAGGTATGACTTAGCTTTGATCACTGCGCTACTTCACCCAACCTTCTTCAAGGCTGTCGTGTTTAGTTGGCTTTAATGCTTTTTACAGCCACATATTTTCAGTGTCTGACATATCATAGATGTTTACTCTGTAGAAGGGCACTACAAAGTAACTCATTAAGTCTAGTACTTTCAATCATTAGACAATTCACTACCCTGCTGATAATAACTAGGCAGTGTACATGTTCCCAAACTACAGACGTCATCAGATGTGTTTGTCATCTCTTTACAAGTGGTAAATAACGTGATTATATTTACATGGAAACTTGATTACGCTGAAAAGATTTAGGTGCAAGGAGTTATGTGTTGTGTATCAATGTCATGTTCGAATCCTTCTCAATGTGAAAAAACTTTCCTGAACGATATTCAGCTTATTTCGATTGGAACTTTAAATGTTTGAGACCTTCTGTATGTACAGTACTTCAGTGCATGTAGGAGATCTGCTTTATGTACATGTATTGTACTTGAGTGTATGTAGGAGATCTTCTGTGTGTACATGTATTGTACTTGAGTGCATGTAGGAGATCTACTGTATGTACATGTATTGTACTTGAGTGCATGTAGGAGATCTGCTGTATGTACATGTATTGTATTCGAGTGCATGTAGGAGATCTGCTGTATGTACATGTATTGTACTTGAGTGTGTGTAGGAGATCTGCTGTATGTACATATATTGTACTTGAGTGCATGTAGGAGATCTACTGTATGTACATGTATTGTACTTGAGTGCATGTAGGAGATCTACTGTATGTACATGTATTGTACTTGAGTGCATGTAGGAGATCTGCTGTATGTACATGTATTGTATTCGAGTGCATGTAGGAGATCTGCTGTATGTACATGTATTGTACTTGAGTGTGTGTAGGAGATCTGCTGTATGTACATATATTGTACTTGAGTGCATGTAGGAGATCTACTGTATGTACATGTATTGTACTTGAGTGCATGCAGGAGATCTGCTGTATGTACATGTTTTGTATTCCAGTGCATGTAGGAGATCTGTTGTATGTACATGTATTATACTTCAGTGCATGTAGGAGATCTACTGTATGTACATGTATTGTACTTGAGTGTATGTAGGAGATCTGCTGTATGTACATGTATTGTACTTGAGTGCATGTAGGAGATCTACTGTATGTACATGTATTGTACCTGAGTGCATGTAGGAGATCTACTGTATGTACATGTATTGTACTTGAGTGCATGTAGGAGATCTACTGTATGTACATGTATTGTACTTGAGTGTATGTAGGAGATCTGCTGTATGTACATGTATTGTACTTGAGTGTGTCTAGGAGATCTACTGTATGTACATGTATTGTACTTGAGTGCATGTAGGAGATCTACTGTATGTACATGTATAGTACTTGAGTGTATGTAGGAGATCTGCTGTATGTACATGTATTGTACTTGAGTGTGTGTAGGAGATCTGCTGTATGTACATGTATTGTACTTGAGTGTATGTAGGAGATCTACTGTATGTGCATGTATTGTACTTGAGTGCATGTAGGAGATCTGCTGTGTGTACATGTATTGTACTTGAGTGTATGTAGGAGATCTACTGTATGTACATGTATATTGTACTTGAGTGCATGTAGGAGATCTGCTGTATGTACATACATGTATTGTACTTGAGTGTGTGTAGGAGATCTGCTGTATGTACATGTATTGTACTTGAGTGCGTGTAGGAGATCTACTGTATGTACATGTATTGTACTTGAGTGTGTGTAGGAGATCTGCTGTGTGTACATGTATTATACTTGAGTGCGTGTAGGATCAATGACTCGTCATTCATTGATAGATCTATAGAACAGTTGATACCCTCTAACTACAGTTGTGTCAATCTTGTACCCAAAACATAACTCTGTACAATGACTAAGACTTGTCAAAGACGAGGAGTCAGTAAATACTAGTTATACCTAGAACTCTTCTTCAGTGTTATTTTAACATAATTATCTGCTTTTTTGCTTGAGGATGTAAAACATGATCATCAATTATATTCCTACTAAATCAACAAGCTTCCAGGTTCATTTCTGAGAAATTGTCACTAGTTTGTTTAGCAAGCTTTTTACAGCTGCATCTCATCCTTTAAGTTGCATGCATTGGAGGACAATCAATTACAAGTTTGGTTGACTGACATGTAGTTCAAAAAACAGAAATAAGAAAATTTGTTATTTACTCATAAGAATTCAGCTTTTTGCTCTAGTGTGTTGTGTCAAAAACATATCGCGCTTGATGCCAAATCTTATGAACCCTGGAGGAGTGTGGTATTACTTTTTTGTCACTCTGCCATTTTGCAAAAGGTTTTACGAACATTGGTAGAGGGTATTATTGCTTTTATCAACTCTGTAGGAGTGTGGTATTGTTTTTATTAACTTTGGAGGAAAGCGGTAATGCTTTTATGAGCCCTGGAAAAGAGTGTTAATGCTTTTATGAGCCCTGGATGTGTGTGGTGTTGCTTTTATCAACCCTGAAGGAGTGTGGTCTTGCATTTACGAATTCTGGAGGAGTGTGGTATTGCTTTTATGAACCCTAGAGAGAGAGTGGTATTTCTTTTATAAACCCTGGAACAGTGCAGTATTGCTTTTATGAACCCTGGAGCAGTGCAGTATTGCTTTTATGAACCCTGGAGCAGTGCAGTATTAATTTTATGTTATTCTGCCATTTTGCAGAAGGCTTTACAAGCTTGGTGGTAGCAGCAATAAAAAGACTTCTTCCCATCGGACTGAATGTGTTTGGAGGACCCGAGCAAGAGCTAGTGCAACAGGCTAAAGATAAGCTCATCGAGGTACGTATCCTGTACTGCCCGCATCTTAGGCTAGAGCTCAATTTCCATCGTAAACATTTGTAAACATGCTTTGTTGAAGTCCCACGTATCTTTCTTATAACATATTTAATGAAATGTCGGTAAATAAGTAAAAGATATTACCAACGAAAGTAAAATTAATGACTCCTGCTTAGAAGGTTTGCTAGTGCTGATATAATGCACAGCTAGTCGTAGTTTTATATAGTTACAGTAGAAGTCACAGTCTACTTGTGATGTCATGTTGGGAAAAGATGAAAGTACAGCTTGGCAATGTAAAAAGTTATATTTTATCTCATTCCTTTGAAGTTTATGGGACAAACGTATTTCTTGCATTACTACTTAATTCCAGTTTTGATTCTACAGATGACATTACCATACCACAAAGATTCAGTTTAGTCTGTATGTTTTTGTATCTTTACTGCCTTGTTTAAATGCTTGAGACTTCCCTTCTAATTAACCTTCACAACATCTAGGAGTTGTACACTCATTCATGTATGCGATGAGCTTACAACTCAGAACTCTCTTTTACACATACACTCCCATTACTTGCACTTTGCATTGCTACCAAGGACTTAATCAGCGTGTTCTCTATCCTTTTTTGATCTACATACGCTTCCTAATTGAACTCTGTAATAATTGCAAATATCCTGTTGAAGATGAAACTGGTGACCTTCCCATATTAGGTGCCCTTAGGAGACTTTCGAGACTGTACTTAAAAATTGTGATTTTTACATAATTTTGAAATGTACATTGCTTTCGAGATTGTTTTAAACCTAATTATGATTCAATCTGACTAATTTCAAATGACTAAAATCAAGCTTCCGTTTTAACTACAAACATCAATTGAACTTTTAAAATCATACGTCTTATATGGTGCATTGTTTCTTGTCTTTGTTAAAATATGACACAAAATCTTAACCAGGCATAGCCACTGGCAAAAACACCAAATATGGGCAGGCATTCAGGTCATCCCACTCTAACAATATTTATAAGGAATGCTCTACTGTCTCCTCGCAATTGCAGCTCGCACGACTCGAAGGCGTAAGCATATCCGCCATTATGTGGTTAAAACTTGATGCCATTGCTTGAATTTATTTACACGTTTCTATAGACTGCTACGTACTGTTTCCTAGCCAAGTTTATCAATAACTTCTAACTTGTTGGAAATTTTGGAGAAGTAGTAACAGTTGTGCGTCGTCAAGGAGACGTGTAAATAAACTGTAGTTTTAGACTTTATGTTGATCAAGCTGCCCATTTTCCTAATGCCCATATCCTTGTCATTAGAACTTAGCCTGCGTGCATGATACTGACTACCAGCTCAGACTAAATTGCTCCTCCTTTATTGTCCAGTCATACGATGTAGCCTAACATATATCCTCATGTTCTGTCTCAGGTGCATTATTTTTTGCACATCGTTGGCTTTTAACACTGAGCAAGGCATTTCCAATCGTTCGAGGCATCTTTGTTCATTAGTTATTAAACATAAAGACCTACACACGACTCGGGGGTCTAATTCAGCTTGTTACACGCAGTAGCATTTTTTTCAGACTCATTGATATCTGAAAGTAAGTTGAACATTTTTGTCAAAAATGTTTTAATTTCACATTTGCTGATTAGACTGTGCAGAAGTTGCCTTGCTCTATTTTACAAATCAATCTGCTTGTAATTGTAACACGCACACAGACATCAAGGTTTTATTAAAGGGCAGTAACCTACTACATAATTTTTAAGCTTTCTTTAGCAATTAATTTTACCAAATTTTATAATCATGACAAGGAAAATCTTTACTCAGTGTATGTCATAACTTCTCCTAGCTCAATGGTTCTCATATTAGTCGTTCTCCAAAAGCCTCCTGATGAGGCGTGTTGTCTTTTATGTTCTGTTCCAATTACTCGCATCGTCTGTTCCTCAGCGTTTTCAGGACATCACTGACAACAGTGTGGATGTCTATGTTCATTTGGATCACTGACAGCAGTGTGGATGCCTATGTTCATTTGATTATCCGGCAAATACTTTAGCTTGATTACAATTTTTAGTTTGTTCGATGACACGCAGTAATCATTTTGTATGGCTGTTGTTTGGCTCTTTGAGATCTTAAGTACACATCTCGTGAACGCATGACTGTTTGGTCATATTATTTAAACTAAGTTCTATATAATTGCGAGATTATCTTGTGCATTTATGTCACCTCTGTTCATGTTATGGGGTGTTGTTAATACGGCCCTCAACTAATTGTTTCTAGATTCTAGAGCATCAGGCTCAAAGCATGGACGTTTATGCCATTCAGGTAACATAACTCTCTCAGCTGAAAGCAGAAGTTCCGCATTGTCTTACACTTTCCCGTCTAAACTTTATTAACAAGATAACTTTTGTATTGGCAACAGGACTGATTTTTCAGGCACTTTGATAACAAACATCTTTTTCCGTTAATCAATAGCAGAGAAAGCTGAACTACAAATTTGTTTTGAATTTGTTTATTCGCTTTTCTTAAATGTGATTCTCCATTCTAGCAAAGTTTTTCTTCACTGCTAGCAGCAGTGTGGTATAACTTGCAGCAATCTACCACAGCTAACTTTACACCCATGGTATATAACATTTTCTTTTAAGCTAACACATCCCAAAGTGTAATTAACTATTGTATAGTGTTATCAGAGCTTTATCGCAATTCTCTCTCATGATAAAAATCTGTTATCCTAGCTAATCTAGAGAGCTAATATTCTGAGCTAAACTAATTCAAATCTTTCGCAATTTTCTCTTGGTGCATATGTTTTAGATAATTTCAAATTAAAAATATTAACTGTGTTACATATGTCAATTCCATATTCGAGTTCTGTCATAGTTTAAAATAAGTTTTAAAGTAACTAGTAGCTACTATTCAGTAACAACAGCCTGATACATGTGTGAATCATCAAACATTCATTATAAATTATTGCAATAGATAGATGAATTTCTGACTTGCCTCTTACTGCTTGCTGACGCCATTGTGTTTATCTGTTGCTAACGGCAGTACTCGTACTAGTTTTCTATTTGCTGTGGGTTTCTTGTCAAAACATGAATGTAGTTAACTGTTTGCTTTTCTAGTCTGACTAATAAAGCTATGAATTTCCTGTCATTGAAAAATCTTCACTGAGTCAATTATATTAGTCTTTTATTTTATTAAGCAACCCATTATACAGCTAAACATACTCTACATGTGTTATTTTTATGTCAATCATATAGTTACAAACTAACAACATTTTTTGAAATTATGTAATTTATTAACTGCCAAATGTAACCTTAAAACTTTTAAATTATCCTGCAATTTTATTATTTAACTTTAATATGAGAGCAATTTTATTTTGTGGTGTTGAAGCTATGTATAAATATGTTTCAGTCAAACTCTCAGCTGATTTTTTATTATTTGAATTGTACATTCGCTTAATTAATATACAGAAATTCTCTACTTGAGTAAAGTTAGTTTTATGTTCGGTACAATAATTCCAGGTTCTATGCTCAAGACGTTCTATTCAGACAACAAATTTCTCACTTTTATTCTCAATGTCTGTCGCGCACTCTTTGGTATTTCAGTTCATACATGGGTGATAGTTCCAAAAAAGCTTTTGTTATATTTTGTGCTAAGGCTTCTTTTGGTTTTGCTGCCATGTTGTGGCTGTAATGAAGTGACTTTGACCTTGTCCGCATTGTTAACGAGATAGCTCATACAGATAGCTCGTACAAGTTGGTGTTTGGCGTTGAAGTTAGTTTTTAGTACCTGTCACAGATTGGCCAGCTCATCCTAGCGCTACGGTCATGCTCGGGTTCTCCAGGAAGTTTGGATAAATTTGAATCTTGCTTAAACTGTTTTGCATCAGCTGTAGTTAGTTTGGAGTTTTACAAATTCCCGTACTAGGCATGTTGGTGTTGGGATATTTGTAGGTAGGATAACGCATGATTGCTAACCTCACAGCAGATGTTTACTAACCACTCACCTCGTATTTCCTTATGATTTTAGGAACAACCTCTTATCATTTGTATGATTATTTCATTTTTCTTTATCAGTAATGAACCACAATTGATTTGTGATTGTTTACTTCAGTCTTTTTAAGACTTAATTTGATGAAATCTGAACTTGTCCACTTTTTGTAGAAAGAGCCAGATCTTGACATCGAAGAGTTGTTAAGGACTTCAGTATCCTCAGACAGCAAGGTGACTTCTTTTCTTTGTATTAAACTTCCATTTACTATTTTTATTTCCTGCTTTTAGGTTCTATACTTCTATCATATCTGCTCAGTTCCAGTCAATGATCGTATGCTATCAGATTTGCTTATAAACGTTCACCGTGAGTTTTGTACAGTTGGTATCTTTCACAAACATAGAGCATAGCTTCTATACTGATCGAGTGTGCTACAACACTGGAAACCTTCGGCTTAAGTTACTCACATTAACCTCAGAGTTTGGTTTTTTTAAACTTGTCTTTATTACTTTGTTGAAAATATGAGTAACACCAGCATTGATTATATAACTTCCGCATTTACCTATAGCAAAATCTCATTTGCTGAGACAGGCGCGACAATACTTTTGTAACCAAATGTTTCAAGTATTCACTCTTTCAGTATAAATAACAATCTATCTAACTGTAGGTTGTCAGTAGATTATATATTGGTGAAATTCTGAAAGCCAATATAATAATCCTAATTTAGTTTTAAACTTAGAGAATGGCAACCGACACTTACACCCACCTTCAAACCTATCAGTTTACAGACTAAAAGTGCTTTGCAACAGCGGTAAAATATCAGAGCTCTGGAGATAGAAGTTTATGTTAAAATTACTCATCAATTCTGTAAAAGAGTGCAATGGGTTCTGTTCATAAACAAAAACTACCTGCGAGTCAAAATAAAAGTTTCAAGGCTAAAGCTCAAAATATCACATTTTACTAAATTGTATATAGAGTTTGGGAGATGTAAGCGCTGCGAGGGAAGAACACTGCGTTTAGTTTAGACTTGGAGTTGTAGGAGCCTGTTCTATGTTTATATACTACTTGTTGTATTTTTGTTTTTACTCTGGTCTCTACTCATTTAGTGGCTTTCTGGACATTACTAACTTTATGTTTGTTTCAATAAGTGTAAGTGTTTGATAAAATTCCCTTTGTGCATTTTCAAGTGGCATTGTAAGACAGTCACGTAATTGTTGTATTTGTTACAGAAGTTTGGTTTGGTAGGTTGTCTCGCTCTAACTAACCATTATCTTCTGTTATTAACATGTTTACAATTTTATCTGTTGTTTGCTATTACAGTAGAGCCAAAAATGTTTACCTCTAATAATCAAGTAGGAATGTAATCAACAAGTTTTCATTTACAAGTAATACTTTAAAGATTAGATTACAATAAACGTCTGCGGATAGCAGCTTGCTATGATATGAAGTGAAAAATTCAGTGTTGCTTATGCAGCGTGAAAACGCCAAGATGTGACGTGAAATCTGGAGAGGCAAACTCTTTTGAACCTTTTTATATTGACCAAGAAATCATAATGATCTGTCTTTGCTGCTGAAGGTTTTTTTGAATTTCTCCTTCACCGCCATATTTAATTATGTTTTATAAACGACTTTACAATGCATTAAAAGCTTTCTTTGTATCATTCACTGATTCTGTTTAAAAGGCAAGTGTTTTGTTTCTCAGTGAATAAAATTGCTATGATAATAAGAACTTCATTAAACAATGAAGCTTGCAAATTAACCTTTTGGCACTTGATAAAAATTAGATGTTTTATAAAAAGTGAGTTTTAAAATGTAGAAGCATTTGTGAATTATAAGTACACTGTAACTGTACATAAATCCATATATAATACCTATTATCTTTGTTTTGCCATTCTCTTGTTGATTCTTACATGTTTGATCAGCTTCCATCAAATCTTTATTTAGCCCTGCAAAGTTCTAATTTTGCAGTTGCTAGAGAAATTACTGTAGCAATTACTATAGTGATTAGCACAGCATTGACAAAATAATTAATTGTTGAGCGGAAATGCAGTAAAAAGGGAATATGATGTGTTTACAATATGCTAAAGGAAATATCTAATATGATTACAATATGCCACAGTAAATATCTGATGTGGTTACAATACCCTAAAGGAACTGTCTGATGTAGTTACCACTTCAGTTTCGTTATATGCACAGATGCTACTGCATATACTAACCCTCATTATATGTTCTAGTACTAACATATAAATACATCGCTAGTGTAGTTTGTTGAGCCTGTTGCACATTTGAGCTATAGCGTATTCGTTTTTAACAGCTACAATAGCTTTCTTTTTTCAACATTCCTAAATTATATACTAAAGTGTATAAACTAAAGTGTATAAAGTCCTAAAGTGTATAATGGACTCTTTGTTTAATGATTTTTTACGTGACAGTTGGGTGATCAGATCAGAAATATACATTAAAAAGTTGTTGGTAGCTCAAAAATCTGAAATTAAGAATTTTCTTTTTTTCATTCTAACAAGTATTAAGAAAATAGCTGACAACTCTTTTCATAGTAGTTTATATTTTATTCCGCCGCCAATAATGGTTTGAGGAACATTTTACTGAATGATAGAAATGTGGTGAGAACAGTTCATTATCAAAGTTCACAATATATAACACACCCTTTTAATGTAAACTTTCGATTTATTTAGAGTCAATTCTATCATCGATTTCGGAGCGTCAGGCGAATGGTATGCAATAATTCCATGTCTCTATGAGTTTGACTATTTCCCTTTCCATTCCAGCAGTTGAAGGATCGGCTATAACGATCCTACCGTTCAGTATAGCCGCTTCTCAAATACTCCTCAATACGCTACCATCACTTCCCTACTTAGTCAGGCTTATCCATTGTGCTCTTATCATCACACAATTCTCTTTAACTTCTTCACTTTTTGCTCTTACTCAAATAGGTTTATAAGAGTTGGTTTCTTCGATAAATGCTATTTACTTTATTAACAGAAACAAATTATGCTAAACTCAAAATATACAAGTTTTGCGTCATGCCAACTAAGCTTAAAAACCAAAACTCAATGCATATTCTGAACATACTCTTGCTATAGGTGACATTGGAACTTTTGTTATAAACACAACAGCATCAGAATGTCGATATGGTTAAATTCCAAATTATTTTATTACCATGTATTTGACTTTTCGATGTTGACTCATTTAGTTTTTTGAATAATTTTACACATTTACTGACCACAATCTTTTATTGAAGTATAAAGTTATTTAGAAAAAGTCAAGAAAGTTTTCGTTTAATTCTGTACAGTTACTTTAAAACAAGTTTTTTTTTACCAATTGATATAGTTTTCATACACTTTTTCAAAAAAATGCAAATAAAAAGCCTAAAGTTTGACACAAAATAGTTTATCAGCAGTTTCAATGGCTTCACATAGTATCTGAAAAAAGCCATGCTGGAGCAACATAAACTTACCAAAATACTTTTACTAACAAAAGTTTGTCTTCACAAATCATTTCACTGCTTGAAGTATAATTACTTACAATATTCAATATATTCAATATGTTACCTGATAAAGGGATTTGATCCTAAGAACCGATGGCAGAAGGCTCTCTACATGAAGATGGGCAAAAGCAAACCTAGCCTGGCTGATCTCGTCACAACTTTGATGTCCCAAGAGAAATTGGTGGAAAAAATTATGACAACAGCCAAAGTTCTCTATGGCCTTCATTTGGTAAGCCTTCCTGCTTTACAAGAAACCTCTTTTTACAGTTATTGCTTTTTCTTAGGCTTTGTTTATTGGTCGGTTGACCATCCGATATTGTATAGCTAAGAACAGTGTACACCTTTACCATTTTCCTTGTTTACAGCTATTTGGGCTGAGTCACAAAGCTTATTCTGTGAACATGTACAGTTTGTAAATTATATATAAAATAATATATCTATATTAGTATAATGTAGGTAGTATAATACTTGTAGCATAATTATAATAGTATATAAATATTATGAATATACTACTGATAACAAATAATTATATAATAAATAAGTACCTAATTATTAATGCATAATTAATTGATAATAAATAATAATATAATCAAGATATATTATATTGTAAACGTAATAACTTAGGACCAGATGCTCATCAATGTTATAGTTCATTGGCCCACGGCATGAACCTGCATTATGTAGGAGTTTGATGTAAATGTCTGTCAGTAAGTTTTATAATATTATATTGTACATTTTATAACACTGACGAAGCTGTGACATGTGACAGTTTACTGACAAGTACCTGAAGAATAAAAGCTAGTCACTTCATATACATTTCTCTTGCCATAGTATTAAGCTCTCTGAGCATAATTTCTCATCCTTTGTACAATTCTTTTGGTAGCATACTAAATGAAACGCTAAAATGTTAATATGTACCCTACCGTGACTACTCACAAACTTGAAGCTATCATCATTTTCTCATGTCTTTTTGTGGATGCTTGGCTATGATTTCACTGAGCCCCTTTTCTACGCTGTACTGATTTTCAGATAACAGCGGTAGCAATGTATTCGAGCTTTTTATGTATTCAGTCTCTGGCACAGTTGATTAATTATTTTGTATAATTACAACTAGTGTGGCTGTGCTCAACCTGATCCTAATGCTGGAAGAATATATTTACACTCACTAAAATTTATTGCACTGCAACATTACAATAGTTTGTAAAACGCTTGGTTTAACACTTGAATGAATTGTTTTCGAGTATTCAAGAGACAGTAATACATCAGTTACCTGTTATTTTGAGATGTTCCTAGTTTTTTTACTGTGATATTTTTTTAATATTATGTTCAAACACCTATACTTATACTTTAGGTGTGTATATTGAATGAACAGCACCTGCAAGCACCTGCTAATGCAACGTTTTATGACTTATAATGTCAAGCAACTTTCTGAGTTTCACTTTTTGTTTATTTTTTCTCAAGATAAATATTGGACGCTTAAGAGGACAGGTATTATGATATGGGCAAAACTCACTCTCCGCCTTCTTCTGTATCACAATAACCGCTCACATGTTCCTTCTCGTTCTTGGCATGCATCCGTCTGCAGTCGTGTCACACGGGTCTTAGCTCCTTGCAACCAATTTGCTCAACTCACTGCTTACTCTGTTGCCTGCTGACTAAAGCATTGAAATTCAAGCTATTCCCGTCACCTTGCGCTCTGTAATTGTTGTAATCTATGAGAATTATCTAAAAACATCTGCGGTCACTGCCTGTTCTCACACGAGCGTCTGAAGTGTTTTACGCATTTTACTGCGTATTAAATTATTAAGCTTGATTAACACAATCAGCCTGCTCCGGTTTTGATTTTAGTTTGACTACAACCTAAGCTGGTCAGCTTTTCTAACTCGCTTGGTTTAAATTGGAACAGAAAACCTGTTTCCAATAAAAGTCAAGCTGGTAGAATTGTTAGATTGGTAAATATGAGTTGGCCATACTGCATGCCTTGCTTTTTTTCAAACTTCACATTCAAATCTTGTTCTGATTAGTTGGCACCTTTTACTAGGTGGAGCACCCTATTTCTTCTCTTGGTTCTAATTGGAAGAAAGTCATTTCAACTCAGAGAAAAAAGGCAGTCATGGCCTGTTTCCGGATGGTTCCATTGCATAATCTACACAGACATAGAGCTATCAACCTCTTTCTTTCCGCCTACGCCGATCTATGGCTCGAGAAAGTAGAATGGAATCAGACAAAGCTCATTGAAGATTTAACAGTAAATACTTTTATGATTTTTGTTGAATTACTCTAGAAACTAAAGTTATATTGTTGGAAAGCATCAGCCTTTCCTCTCTTAAGTTCAGAAATATGAAGTAGCTGATACCGCACATATTTACTCTAGAGTAAATATGTGCAGTATTAGCTAGGAGGGGCAATGAATGCTATGATTTTACAGCTATGAGTAAAATATGAACTTTAATACTCACAGCGCTTATAAAAATTTGTTGGTTGGGCCCTAGTGCTACTAGATCACCAACCAGGAAAAGCTCTCTTGCTTCACGTCAGGGTTTTTAGTGAGTAACTTGCATATTGAGGGTAATATTGAAGTAAATCCTGATCTTTAATGATAGTTTAGAGATAGTATATGTAAAACAGTCCTCTTTCATTTACCACATGAACCTGCTTCAACTGCACCATAATACTGTAGTTTGATATATGCACAAAGCTTTGTTGATTCTGGTCAGTTATCAAATCAAAGTGCACCAAATGAGTGTACACGTGTAAGATAGTCAGTAGCGTATATATATATATATATATATATATATATATATATATATATATATATATATATATATATATTCAGTAGCGTATATATAGATTACAGATACAATCTATGCACTCAGATATTTGATTGCATGTAACAATATGACAGGCAAATGATGGTGAAGAAGCTACAGAGGAAGGTGACCAGGTACAAGAAGGTCTGACCCCTGACCCATTGAGGCAGTTGGTACAAGCTCTCAGTCGACAGGCTCAAGCAGACCAAAGTACTGGACCTATCAGTGATGACCAACTCTACATACGTGCGTGTTTTCTTTCAGTACATCGCTACTGCTATATATCATGTAACGTTTATGACTACAGTACATTACTACTACTATATATCTTGTAACGTTTATGACTTCAGTGCATCACTACTACTATGTACAGTCAAACATGGATAACTCGAACTTCAAGGGACCGAGCAAAAGTGTTCGAATTATCAGAGCACTCAAGTTATCAGAGCACTGTCACAGGTCCATATATTTACTTATTTATTAGTAGATACATGTACATATACAAACTATAATATAAATCAAAAGCACAAATGGCTTGTTTCAAATTAAATGCTTCTAATGTAAAGTTTAAAACGTTTTCATGAAAAAGTATAGAGATTTTTCTATCACTTGAGATTGGTTTGTTGTTTGAGGTGATGTTATTGCCAGGACGTTTTTCAGATTGACATTGGCAAAACTTGATCGTTGTTGAAATGCTCAAAAGAAAAAACATTTTTTTCTTTTGGGGTTTTACCCACGATCAATTTTGCCGTTTTTTCTTGAAGTTTATGCAGATTACCTTACTTTACCTGGGATTCGTTAAGAGCAACACTCCGAGGCAGTTCAATTAGAAGTTTTACGAGGTTTTACGGTACATTCTATATCACTCACGCTTTTTTAATAGATACTTATTGAATGTACACACGTATTCTGTGTTTAGGTCAAACGATGAATAGTTTTTTGTAGCTCAGACAACGTATACGTTTAATTACAACATTTTTTAAGACGTTTTAAACATTCAACATTCCGACGTTGATTCAACACGGAATCAACGTCGGAAAACTATTCATCACGGGCTAGCCGAGTCACGCACTCAAGGATTTTCGCCACGCACATACAAAACAACATGCGATTTTTGTTTTGTATGTGCGTGGCGAAAATTCTTGCGCGCGTGACCCGGCTAGCCCGTGCTATTCATCGTATCGCAGTATAAATCAAATTTCACCAAACTTTTAGAAAAGTCGTTGACAAAAATATTTTGCCGATGGTGGTAATAACGACGCTTATGAATTACGAAAAGATGAAGTTTACCTCTATGGCTTTGAATAAAGTGATTTTCTAAAGCGAAAACAACAGTTTCGGTAGCTGTTGGGCAAAAAACAGTTCGAATTAACAGTGTTGAGTTCGAGTTATATATAGCAATTTATCATTGCGTGGGAACGGACCAAAGGAAATGTTCGAATTAACCATGTGTTCGAGCTATCCGTGGACGAGTTATCCATGTTTGACTGTATCTTGTAACGTTTATGACTTCGGTATATCACTCCTACTATATATCTTGTAACATGTCTGACTTCAGTACATCACTCCTACTATATATCTTGTAACATATATGACTTCAGTGCATCACTCCTACTATATATCTTGTGATGTTTGACTTCAGTACATCACTACTACTATATATCTTGTAACGTTTATGACTTCGGTATATCACTCCTACTATATATCTTGTAACATATATGACTTCAGTACATCACTCCTACTACATATCTTGTAACATTTATGACTTCAGTACATTACTACTACTACATATCTTGTAACGTTTATGACTACAGTACATCACTACTACTATATATCTTGTAACATATATGACTTCAGTACATCACTCCTACTATATATCTTGTAACATATATGACTTCAGTACATCACTACTACTACATATCTTGTAACGTTTATGACTTCAGTACATCACTACTACTATATATCTTGTAACATATATGACTTCAGTACATCACTACTACTATATATCTTGTAATGTTTATGATTTCAGTACATCACTACTACTATATATCTTGTAACGTTTATGACTTCAGTACATCACTCCTACTATATATCTTGTAACATATATGACTTCAGTACATCACTCCTACTATATATCTTGTAATGTTTATGAATTCAGTACATCACTACTACTATATATCTTGTAACGTTTATGAATTCAGTACATCACTCCTACTATATATCTTGTAACGTTTATGACTACAGTACATCACTACTACTATATATCTTGTAACATATATGACTTCAGTACATCACTCCTACTATATATCTTGTAACATATATGACTTCAGTACATCACTACTACTATATATCTTGTAACATATATGACTTCAGTACATCACTCCTACTATATATCTTGTAATGTTTATGAATTCAGTACATCACTACTACTATATATCTTGTAACGTTTATGACTTCAGTACATCACTCCTACTATATATCTTGTAACATATATGACTTCAGTGCATCACTCCTACTATATATCTTGTAATGTTTATGACTTCAGTACATCACTACTACTATATATCTTGTAACGTTTATGACTTCGGTATATCACTCCTACTATATATCTTGTAATATATATGACTTCAGTACATCACTCCTACTACATATCTTGTAACATTTATGACTTCAGTACATCACTACTACTACATATCTTGTAACGTTTATGACTACAGTACATCACTACTACTATATATCTTGTAACATGTCTGACTTCAGTACATCACTCTTACTATATATCTTGTAACGTTTATGACTTCAGTACATCACTACTACTATATATCTTGTAACATATATGACTTCAGTACATCACTCCTACTATATATCTTGTAATGTTTATGAATTCAGTACATCACTCCTACTATATATCTTGTAACGTTTATGACTTCAGTACATCACTCCTACTATATATCTTGTAACATATATGACTTCAGTACATCACTCCTACTATATATCTTGTAATGTTTATGAATTCAGTACATCACTACTACTATATATCTTGTAACGTTTATGACTTCAGTACATCACTCCTACTATATATCTTGTAACATATATGACTTCAGTACATCACTCCTACTATATATCTTGTAACGTTTATGAATTCAGTACATCACTACTACTATATATCTTGTAACGTTTATGACTTCAGTACATTACTACTACTATATATCTTGTAACATTTATGACTTCAGTACATCACTCCTACTATATATCTTGTAACATATATGACTTCAGTACATCACTACTACTATATATCTTGTAACATATATGACTTCAGTACATCACTCCTACTATATATCTTGTAATGTTTATGAATTCAGTACATCACTACTACTATATATCTTGTAACGTTTATGACTTCAGTACATCACTCCTACTATATATCTTGTAACATATTTGACTTCAGTACATCACTCCTACTATATATCTTGTAACGTTTATGAATTCAGTACATCACTACTACTATATATCTTGTAATGTTTATGACTTCAGTACATTACTACTACTATATATCTTGTAACATTTATGACTTCAGTACATCACTACTACTATATATCTTGTAACATTTATGACTTCAGTAATCTCTCTTTACTGGTCATTATTGTTAATAGAAGCAGAGTTCTATATTTTCAAATTTAATTTGTTATTTGCGCTATCATTTTTTAAAATCTTAAACATTTCAGAACATTAAGTTGAGATTATTAACTGCTTTAGCTCTTTTATTCATTCTTTTTCTTGTACTTCAAACGATTCTTGCCGGCAACGGCTACTGCTGAATATACTAGAGCGTCACGAAGATACTGCTAAACAGGTAGCTATTGCTTGTTGCAGAGTACACAGATATCATGGGTAAAAGCTGCAGCGGCGAGGATGATGATGATGATGGCTGTGGTGATGAAGAGACTCTCTCTTTTCAGGTTGATTTTTGCTATATTATTGTTTTATGGTATTTTTCTGCATGCTTTATTTCTGTTTTCAGTCGTGTCATGTAAAAACTCAGATTTTCCTTTCAGCTGAGTGGTAAATGTTGTAGATTAGGCTATTAGATGATGTCGTTTTAGAGCATTTTATGAAGTTTATTACAGTTCAGCAATTGAAATTTTAAATTGCTAAATTGAAATTTTGATCACTCATACCAGAAAATTGAAAATTTAGTTCTCATGAAGATGTTTAATAACTCCCAATCTAATATCCTCTGTAAATGGTTGTATTTAGATGTGTCTTCTAAAAGCTCCAAACCTTTTACTTTTTTCCAGCAATTTTTAGGTTTGTTGTCCCATTTACAGGAAATGAGAAGTGTCAAAAAATAAATGATTAATAACTTAGAAGACCTGTTCAGTAGATCGTTTAGAGCCTGAGCAATATTGTTTTGAGAGTTCATTATCTGAGTCTCTGGCAAGTTGTCTATATTTCATAACGCAAATGGTTTTTTAAACTATATTTTGCTTATAAAGTATTTTTTCAATTTGAAACATATCTTGCATTTCTTATAAAAAACAAACTTTTAGTTTTACGAATCTACAGTTAGTCAAAGCTATATATATCATATTCTGTTACTGATTATCGTGAGTAGTGCATCGCACCTTAACAAACCTTTGCAACAAAAAATAGAATGTGCCAATTTAACGTGCCTCTATTGATTGATGTGACATTATTGATTTTGTCATTCACTTTATCTCTTGCTGTCTGTGATCACACAAGATGTCTGTGATTACACAAGATACTGATTTACGAACTATCTCATTGCTTTTTTTCCTACCTTGTGACTCACAGATGCATTTGTCAAGCATAAAGGTAAGATTCAGTCCTGCGCTTATGTGGTTAGTCGCTAGTCTAGTGCTCTAGTTTCGCCCTGTCGTAGCTCATTTACTTTGTTATAAGTGTCGTCTTCAAATGTTTTGCTACAAATAATTTAATGTAACATTACATTTGTATTTAATCACTTTAATATTTTAAATATTTTCATGTATTTGCAGGTTAGTTGTTTGTAAATAAAAATAAATATTTTGTTAGATAAGAAATAAAACAGGTTATTTGTTGAATGGCATAGATACCGTCAAACAATAAAAACATGAAAATCCCCTCCATTTTTATACATTGCCTAAAAGTATAAGTTTACATGAATCAGCAGCTATTTTAACTACTGCTCTTACTTCAGGATTTACATTCTGCGCTACATGTGTACAAAGGTGTCACAGGTGTCACACAGTTGTCACAGGTTTCTCTTCATTTTATGTAGGTACAAGTAAAAATAGAGATATACTCATTGCGTTTTTAGATCTAAGTTGGTAGCCCATACCATATTCATGTAATGGTTATCATGACAACACTAAAGCACACTTACAGTATTTCCAAAAATAAGTATTTACAGATGTAAAAAAATATTACAAAACTGTTGCATGGTCATATTCTCTTCTAAGTACAACATATTTGTCACTGTACAGTTCTGCATCAATTCAATGTAATTCTTCTCTTAGTTAGTATTTGTATAAATGTTCTATAATGTAGTAATACTTTGCTTATTATTAATCTGCAATGCATGTGGATAGCTCAGTGATATGCATCTATTTATCTTAAATCATTTCTTTGCCTTGATGACAATAAAAAATATAGCTAAAACTTAACCCAAACTAGTTTGTTTGGAAAAAATGCTGTGTAAAACTTAGTGTGAACAAATCACTAACTCATTAAAAATTTGCATTTTCAAAAGATTAATCTAATTAGGGTGAGAGGGACTGTTTTAAATGTCTAAGTAAGAAGAGATAATTTCTAGTTGTTCATTTGGTGTTTTGTTATCTTTAGGAACAAGAGATGGAAAAGCAGAAGCTGTTGTTTGAGCAAGGACGACTTGCTAACAGAGCTTCATCAGAGATGCTTCTCCTCTACATTAGTGCTTCCAAGGTTCTGTGCTTTTTCTCTAAATTTATATTCTTTATGACTACTGTGTAATTTAACTGTATTAAAGTATTTTATAAATTGTATCAGTCTGACTCTAATAATAGTATTATTACACAAAGAGATTGTTTTTCTAGACTATTTTAATTTTACAGAGGTTGGTAAAGTGGTCAACACCCTTACATAATTTGAACCCAAAACATTTGCCAGTTTAAGCTGTAATTACTATGTTACTACATGTAACATAACATCTAATTACATGCTATTATGTTACATGCACCATTTGCTTTACTACGATTACACAAAAAATGGTGAAGTTATGTGCAATTTCATTAAATTCATTTATGTGTTATTTAATGTGACTGGCGTACACTGCTTCATGAAACATGTATCATTCCCAATTAGTCACAAGCATTCTATGTATACATTACATACTTTACGATCTTGGCAACTAAGGCGGTAATCATGTTTAGTTATTAGCAAAATATATTTACACAAAAATTAAGTATCACTGTATTAACTTGTGTGGGAAGGTTTAGTATCTGGCAAGTTTGGTGTATTGGTTATGCTTTGGAGATGAGTAACTATGACATTATATTGACAGAGCGATTAACACGCCATTTATAGTTGTATCTTGTGAGCAGATAAACATATCATCAAATCTTTATATTGGATGCACATCATTAGTATATTGACAACATGCAATATTGCTAGACCTATTATAATTGTAGTGTTAACATGCTGATAGGCTGTAATCTAGCAAACTTCAAAGTAAAATTACAACATAGGCTATAGTAGCTGCATTCAACTTTTTTTTATTAAAAACAGGTTCATTTTAAGAAATTCATCAATACTTTGATGTCTATTCTTTATATAAAAAACCTTCTTTACTTTTCAATATCTCAAGAAACAATATCTAATATATTAGTAAATGCATATCTTAAAAGTTAGACTTCGAAGGCCAAGCCTAAATTTCCCCAAATTATTTCCACTTATCACTTCATGATGCTGACAAAGACACTCTATTCATGCTTTTTTATTTTAACTGCATCAGTTTTATAAACCAGCTAGACCATTGTTAAATCCATTGCAAGTGTAAGTCTAATTTTTGTGCAGGGTGTGCCTGGCCCAATGGTATCACATACGATAGACTGCGGTATCGCTCTACTGCTCGGAGGCAATGTTGAAGTACAGCAGAAGATGTTAGATCATCTTCAGGAGAAAAAAGATGTAGGATTCTTTATTGCCATGTCTGGTTTTATGCAGCAGTGCAGGTAATTTCCATGACTACGATTGTTTTAGCTTAATATATTTATAAATATTATAAATATAATAAATTAATTGTATTAATACATTTATAAATATAAATGTATATAAATGTATATACGTATAACCGCCTGATGATTGACAGACATGTCATGAAACTGACAGTAGCTACAAAGATAAGCACAAATATTTTTTATAACTTGTACTATTTGCTCCAATTTCTTGTTGAGCTCTTTTATTTTAGTATTACTTTACTCTATTAGCTCATAATATAGTAGAACCCTAGATATAATTATATATATATATACAGTATATATACAGTATATATATGTGTGTGTGTATATATATATATATGTGTGTATATATATATATGTGTATATATATGTGTATATATATATATGTGTATATATATATATGTGTATATATATATATATATATATATATATATATATATATATATATATATATATATATATATGTTTATATGTATATTTTTATGTATATGGTATATATATATATATGTATATATATTTATATATATACTGTATATGCCATATGCATATATATATGGCATATATATAGCATATATATTTACACGTACATGGTATATGTATGTGGTATATACATGTATATGGCATATATGTATATAGCATATATATGTACATGTACATGGTATATGTATGTAGTATATATATATGTATATATATATATATATATATTTACGTACTCTGTATATTATTAAAATAGTTATTGACTCCTAGAAATACCAAATATAGATCAAATATACAAATTTGAAGTTGCCTTTTGTTGGTCCATAATTGTGGATGATCAAATGACCAGCAAAACAGTTTCAATAGAGCTATAAACATCTTTAGTTTACTCTATAAACCTACTCATTTGAACTCATGCTTTCTATTCTTGTAGTGTCCTTGACCTTGATGCATTCGAGCGAACTAACAAAGCCGAGAGTCTCGGCGTAGTCAGCACTGATGGTTCATCCGGCAATAGTGGAGAAAATCTTCAGGATGCTGACTTCACATGTAAACTATTTAGATTCCTACAGCTGCTCTGTGAAGGCCACAATGCGAGTAAGTGTTACTAGAAATGGTGTATATGTTACAGTAATGGTTATATGGATAGTTTGACTCGCAACACTTTGAACTTTTGTGAGCACTTACAGAGTTTATTCTCGTGAAGGTTTCTGTATTTTACTCGATCACACGAAGTGTTCTGGCTTGTAGGGTGATAGTAAGAAATTGGCTGAAAATTCAAAGAAGCATATTTTAAATTCTCATTAAACTGCTTATACGCCTGTATTTATAACACAAAATGTTAAAAAAAATGGGAGAAGTGCACCTCTGAGATAACTTGACACGGAAGGGAAATTAGATGCTCTGAGGCCAACATGTCTTTCGCAGATGCATTGGCATTTAACATATCAACTCTTTTGGGGATCGTTAGCTGTAATTATTTATGCGCATATGCATTTTTGTATACTCCAAGTTATGACAAGACGTTTTTACAAAAAAATCAAATGGGATGATGCAATATCCGTTTAAAATATTTTATTTTTGCAAGCCGTGTTATAAAAATGGGACCCCCAAAAAAATTAAAAGAATGGAATATTACTTAGTTTCAATTTAGTATTTTTCCTAACTCACTATTTAATAGATTGGCAGAACTACTTGAGGACGCAGGTAGGAAACAACACAACAGTAAACCTAATCATCAGTACAGTCGACTACCTGCTGCGTATCCAAGAGTCTATGATGGACTTTTACTGGCATTACTCAGGAAAGGACACTATTGATGAAGCCGGCAAAGCGAACTTCATCAGAGCAATTAAAGTTGGAAAGCAAGTGTTTGCTGCCCTCACTGAGTACATTCAGGTAAAACAGAACCCGAGCTATAACATAACAGGTGTTTGCCACCCTCACTGAGTATATTCAGATAAAACAGAACCTGAGTTATAATATAGCAGGTGTTTGCCACCCTCACTGAGTATATATAGGTAAATGAGAACCTTAGCTACAACACCTAGTAAAATAACTCCGGTGCAGTTCATTAGACAACCTTTGGAAATATTAGCAACAGTTATTTGGTAGGAGTGGAGTTAGTTGAGAAATCGCTGCCGGGTTTTTAAATTGTAGGGATATTAAGTACTGGTTTTTGAGAGAAACAGTGAAAAAGCTTATGATGAACAGGAAAGATACCTAAAAACTAGAATATGCTCCCACAGACATAGTCTTTAAAAATATTAAGGACGTTTGTCAGCAAAGAATGTAAAGTCTTGGAGTCCAGGCTCGTTAGCTGCTACAGAATCGCATAGCAGACAGATCTACACTGAATGGATAGAAACTTTGTTTCTCATTTTGTCCTGTGAAATATCAAATCGCTAGGCTCTATAATTTAGTCTTATCGATGTAACATCTATAATTTAGTTTGGTTATTGTAACATCTATGGTTTGATTATTGTAACAGGGGCCGTGTCAAGGGAACCAGCTTACGTTAGCCCATAGTCGCCTCTGGGATGCAGTTGGTGGATTCCTCTTCATCTTCGCCCATATGCAAGACAAGCTCTCTAGAGATCCTGAACAGCTTGAGTTACTGAGAGAGTTCATGAACCTACAGAAGGAGATGATGATCATGCTACTGTCTATGCTTGAAGGTTGCTGACTCAGCTGACCATAAAATTGACCTAGAATTTATATCTAAATCTTTAATTAATTAATAATTATTAAATTTAATTTAATAATTTAATAACTAATAAATTATTATATTTAATTTAATAATTATCATATTAATAATTTAATCTTTAATTAACTCGTTAATTTTATCATAGCTTGGTTCAACATTGATTTAATTTTCTGAATCTTGGCATCAGGGCGGCTTTTGCTTCAAATTTCTATCACCATGAAGTGTCGCATTCCAGCATGCATCTCTGTTACTGCAGTGAAACATTTCATTTTTACATATTAACTCTTCAAGATATATATTACAAGCTGCATACATTTTTAAAAGTTTTAAAATGTATGTATTTTAAACATAGAAAATGCCTGATAATAGTGGACAATTTAGTACCTAATATCTTTGTTTTATAAGGTTACATATGAACTGTAGCTGTTGCAGCTTGTATGCGCATGTACATGTAGATTCATACAAAGCCATCTACACAGTCACTTTACCCTTCTGTTAAAATTGTACCATCATAACTGGTTTTATCATTTAGTATTTTTCATACAGTATTAGTTCATCATTGTTTCTCTCCTAGCTTCTGTAGCCATGCGGCTAGTATCCTAGTATGCATACTTTCAAATTTTTTCTGAAAAGTACAAGTATGTCAACTCACTTTTGTGCTCATTGATAATCTTGAAATTTTAGGAAATGTCATGAACGGCCCTATCGGCAAGCAAATGGTTGACACGATGGTTGAGTCATCTGCAAACTTTGAGATGATCCTTAAGTTCTTTGACATCTTTCTTAAGATGAAGGACATGACAAGTTCTGAAGCCTTCCTGGTAACAATTCCAGACAGCACGTGTTCTGGATGTATTGTCTTTATGTTAGATTTTTAGGCTCTAACTGAAATAAATTCTGATAAAAGATCTATTTTAAAGTAGCGTCAAAAGTATAACTTACAATTCATTCTTTTTTTAATTTGTTTAAAGATCAATGCCTTAATGTTTTGGATTTTATAGATCAGCTGATGTTGCTATTATTATGCTAATAAGTTGTTTCCCACAGAAAATGTGATAGCTTCTTTGCCAGTGAAATAACCGAACTCAATGTCGCTGTCGCTATACTAAAAGTAATCTGTGTGACGTTCTTATTGTCTAACAGAAGTTTTAGTAGCAGTCGATAAGTTTTTTACTTGAATTAAAGATTGTCATATTGGCAGTGCAAGGGAGTAGCTCTGGAAATATGAGGTGTTTAAAGTTCTTGATTAAATGTTATTACAGGAATTCGATCTCAACAAGGATGGATTTATTTCACCGAAAGAATTTCGTTTGGCTATGCAACATCAGAAAACATATGCACGGTCTGTACTGTTATAGCATAGGTTGTCTCTGATGACTCAGTTGGAGGTAACATTAGTCTGTATTGCCAGCCTGGGTCTTGCCAAACTCGCTCTGTCACCTATTTTTAATGAGAAGTTTTTGTTCTGAAATTTTGCATCTTGAAAGAATTTTTCATTTACACACTTTTGTCATCATGCAAATCTTGAATTTTAGTATTTGAATTCAGATTTTTAAAATTTAATTTAACTAATGTCTTAGTTCAGATTTAGTGAGAACCACAAAAAATTTAGTTCTTTTTGTTGTTGTCGAACTCTGACAAAGATTATTTCCTTGAGAGCAGTGAAAATATTCGAAAATTTAATTTGGTAATTTTTGACAAAGCTATAAAACTATTCAAACTTGTTCTCATCTTAACAAGCTCTTAAATTTGGTAGGTTTTTAGAATATTAATGATGGCAATATGTTGGATTTAATATAAAACATTTTGCTGTATATAGTGCAATCATACGACAATAGCTTTTACAATGTAGATGTTTTTGTGAAAAAATATTTTAACAGCGCTGCAAATTTTTTAAGCATTTTTTCGATGTTATACATGAAACTCTATTATTTTTAATATGGCATTGCATATGTCATAGAAGGCAGTACTGGCTAATGTTACCAACAGCTACAATTGTATCTCACTTTCTTACATATAAAATGTTTATCTTTCGTATAGGCTATAGACAAAAATGGGGACGGCAATGTATCCCATAAGGAGTTTAGAGAGGCAATGTCCTCAATGAAGGTGTACTCAGAGTAAGAAATGCATTATCAGTGTAGAGATCGGTGCACGCTGTGTAGCCCTAGTCAGCCATTATCATTGCTCCCTCGCAATTACGAATCCTGTCTCGCTCTACCCTTTACTCTCATTTCATTGGTCAGACTCAAAACCAATAAAATGAGCGCTTTACGCTCAGTTCACTGCTGCCCCTTCTTAATCTGTGTGACCATTTTCACCTTTCATTCTTTGACTAACTTTGTATGTGTCCCCTGCGGGTGGATGCCGTCAGCACAAAATTGACTGGAACACAGGCTAGTTGCACGGCAGCCTTTGTCGACTTGACCATCGGCCTATACAAATGTAAATTTGAAACTTTTTTTGTCTTTTAAAATATAACTGAGGTTATATATATTTTTATTTACGTTAATTAAGCATTGGCAACAAAAGCCAAATTTGTTATTTGTTGTTATTTAACACGGCATCTAGTTGGTGTTTTTTCTAGTCATTTTGTTCAGGCTTTTCTTTAATTGAACCTCCAATAAATGGGTTTTCACTGCTCAGTTTTTAGGGTATCTTTTAATAAGCTTTCAATATTTTACTAAAATTATTCTAATGCATTACTGTAAAGCTGCGCTACGTCTTGCATCAAAGAGAAGGCGATTTGCAAATGCCTAATTAATGTGGCTGCCCAACTTGATGTGATTTTAAAAAGAATCACAGCCGTTTTTAGATTAATTTTTTACTTGTGAACATAACGCTGTACTTACCCTGTTACTTACATTAGTAATTATCTATTTTAATTGTTCAGCTTTGCAACACTCTTGTCCTGATAGAATAGCTAGCCACGCTCTTAATAGCCATGTTAATAGCCATTATGCGCAGATGTTAAAAAGATGAGAGAGGAAAATTCCCAGATGAAAGATGTTAACTTTTTGTTAATCAAGTAGACTATTTAATGGGATTGCCAGATTTTTGCTACTGTCTTTTCTGTCATAAACTAGAATCCAAACAACATTATATGTCTAGAAAACAAAGTGGATTGTTAACAAAGCCTGCCTACAAGTCGACTGGCTGCCTGACTGACCTATTTTCCTACCCAGCCTATCAGCCTAAATAGAGCGATAGCCCACCGTGGTCGTTGTTTGCATCGTATTCTGTTACATGCCCTTGGTGTAGGCTTGCATTGCATGCATTATCATATTGCTAGAAATCACTGAGTACGCAATGCTATCAGCAAATAGCAGCAGTAGTGCCGCCACTCATGTAGGTTAGCTATTTCATGCTGTAACATTATCTGGATTAGGCTGTTGAGACTATAATTTCTATTCCCGTTTCGTTTATCCCTGAATTTCTATTCTTTATGTAAATCCATGTTTAAAATACTTAATTATGAAGTTGCGCAAAATTTTAGTAAATTTTATTTAATAGTTTTGGTAATTTTCTGTCATTCGCGATTGTTTTTGATGTTTGAGGTGATCCGACTGTCAGGATGTTTCAAGATTAAAGTTAATGAAACTTGATCGCGATTAAAATGCTCAGATCAATCGAAAGCGCGATTGCATCGTCTGTGATCGCAAAGAGTCCGACAGAATAGAGATGCCAATAGAAATACCTGATATCAACTATGGCAACGATCAACGAATATCAACTAGTAACATCATTTCGCGTGAATTTTTCTTCTGAGCATTTATCACCGCAATTCAGTTATTTCAGTTTTAATCTTCAAACATCCTGGCAGTCAGATCACCTCAAACATCAAAAACAATCGCAAATGATAGCAAAATACCGACACTTTCTGATAAAATAGACTAAAATTTTGTGCGAGTTGATCTTTAAGGAGATGAAGGGCAAAATTTTGTGCAAGTTGATTATTAAAGGTTACAAACCGTTTTGACTTATTCCGTAACAATAAAATCCTGTGTACCTAAAAAGAACGTTTGACTTTGAGCAATCGCATATCACAAGGTATAAGTGTCTAGAGATTAAAATGGTAACGCTTGCTGTAACGAGAGATTAGATTTAACGAATCAAATTGCATAGTTTGATTGATTGGTTAAATTTGATAGATACCCAAGCGATTGCTGTCTTTAGTGTCTTACACCTTATGATAAACGATTTATTCAAATGCCTTTCTGTAGCCTAGTCGCTCATGAGCTAGATGATAGAAACATATTTCGGCCTCCGCACTTTTTCAAAGCCTTTTTGCAGCCTCTTTCAGCAGCTTCTGCTTTCGCGATCAGCTACATTACTATAATATACTCGTATATATCATGAGCTCAAATGTCCACTGTCAGCCGTGTTGGTGTGGCTGCCGTTTGTTACTTGTTTAATGTCGCTTATCTGTGCACTCATTTGGCATGCACTCTTTTGGAAATGGTTCTTTTGTATTTTATAGTTATTTAAGCTGTTAGTTCACAACTTTTCATAATTTAACCAGTTATCATCAGCTGAGTTGAAAAATATCTTTGGTTTTGTGTCAGTAGTTTGTGAACAATGTATGATGTCACAAAGACTTGGTAAAACTATAGCACATGAGGCTAAAGCAATTGTCCACGCTATTCACGCATATATTGAACCCTATAATTACTGTTATTTCCAGTGTCAGCATAAAAATTCTTTAAAAATTATTTGCAAGTACCAAAATTATTTCTTTTTTCCATTATTTTTTTAGCTATTTAAAATTGCTCAATAACGCTGTTAGTCATGCCTTTATGGTTGATATGCTATCCGCTCATGTCCCTGGTATGTTATTGCAGTGAGGAGATCGACTATATCATGATGTGTGTCGATGCTAACCAGGATGGGAAGGTTGACTTCCTTGAGTTTACTGAACGATTCCACAATCCTGCTAAAGACATTGGTTTTAATGTTGCCCTGTTGCTCACTAACCTGGCCGAGCACATGCCAAATGATCCGAGGTTAGTCAGTTACACTGTCTCATGTTGTGCTGGTTTGGCAGGAAATGCAGACAATCTTTTTAATTAGAATAACCTTACAACTAAAAACCTTGAGCAATAAACTAGATAAGGCAGGGTGAACGCAAACATTTTGCGCTTCTTCTAGAATTTTCTCTAAGTTCTTGGTTTTAACTATGCAAAGGTTGCAAAATCATAACAAATCGTAGAGCAAGATATTCAGTGTTTCCCATTTGTAAACAGCCATAAAAATCGCTCACGTTTAATTCATCTATCGTGATATGAACTTTTGAGTCAGCAGTTCATTTGGAGCTTGCGAAACAAATAATTATTATTTTATATGTATTTGACACTAATTAATTATAATTTTGTTTCAACAATTTCTATGTTAACATTTGCGTGTTATCACTGAAAGGAAATAATTGTAAACTGCGCTAAACAAATACCCGAATGGTAACTTAGTTTCATCGATAGGAACCATAGGCAACATAAAAACATGCTCGTTTTTTGTGAATTTCTGTGATTGGTTGTTGTACCTGCAGAACATCTGTGATTGGTTATTGTACCTGCAGAACATCACATCTCTGATTGGTTATTGTACCTGCAGAACATCTATGATTGGTTATTGTACCTGCAGAACATCTCTGATTGGTTATTGTACCTGCAGAACATCTGTGATTGGTTGTTGTACCTGCAGAACATTTGCGATTGGTTATTGTATTTACAGATTTTATAGCTTATTAGCAGAAAAAGTTTTTTTTTCATTTTCAATGCAATTTGCTACACTGCTTACACTGCTTTCATGACAACAATCCATTCACAGAAGGCAGTTGCCCCTAATTTATGTGAAGGCGCAGTTTTAAGTTTCTAATTAGATAGATTGTGAAGCATTTATATCAAAACTTCTATGATTGCCAATAGAGCCAGGCATCGCTTGGAGCTGGCCTGCTTTTACAGATTAAATTAGCGGTAGATAACATACGAAGCCCTGCCAGTCTGCTCTCATAACTCTTTCCCCTTTAACGTCTTTAACTGACGGTTTTTGTCAGAAGATTGTTTTTATTACAGTAAGGTTTATTCTACAACATATAGAAGGTTGATTAGCGCAGATGGTAGAGTGTTGCTCTAACAATCTGGTGGTCACAAGTTCAAGACTTTTACAAAGCAACCTTTTGTAAAGCACCATACATACATACAGTCTAAGCTTTCACATTTTAGTTAATCTACCATGCAGCTTTTGAAGGCATACAGTTGATTTAATCTGAAGTGATATATTTCCTGTTTTCAAGTGAGCCATCCGCTGATAGCATCATGAGATAAAAACAAATTAAAGCAGTTACCACTATAGCTACTATTTTATGTGTATTTAAAATTTATAACATCTGCAAATAATTTTTATGCTGCAAATTTTAAAAACATGAAAAACAGATTCATAACTACATTGAACTTTATTTCTACAATTCCTTTGATATAATTATATCCTGAATGAGAATAATTTATGTAATTATAAGATCAATAATAAAAAAGTACTTTATTATTTGCTCACAATGTTTATGAATGACGTTATTGAACTGATCATAGAAAATCGTTCTATAAACTTGCGAGCATACTAAAAATTACCAAAGCAACTAAAAACTCTAAGTACCATGGTGGCATAAATCTCACTTAAATAGATGTCTTTTAAACAAGTTGACCTAACAATGCTGCGCTACACATCCAGTTAAACTTTAAGTGAAGTCCTTTAAAGTTGAATCAGATGTGCCAACAGGACAGGTGTAAAGAATTTGGCAGGCTTTATTCTGATTAGACGTATCGATATCATAATTGTGAGAGTAGTGTCCTAAATCCAACAGTCACACAATGTGAAAATGTATCCTTAAACTTAGTGTCATCTAAAATGTTCTTTTCGAAGGCTTGAACGGTTTCTGGAAAAAGCTAAATCGGTGCTGGACTATTTTGAGCCGTACCTTGGCAGAATAGAGATTATGGGCTCTGCTGGCAGAATTGAGAGGGTCTACTTTGAGATTACCCAGAGTCATATCAACCAATGGGAGAAACCACAGATTAAGGTAGAATAATATACTTACACCATTATATAACTATTATTATTATTATAATATATTATATATAGTTCTGTCTTGTCAAGTAAGAAAAAAGTAGGCCTTTTGCAATTTGATATGCTGTGAAAAGATACTTGAAGTACCATCATTATTAAAATAGTATAGCAATAAGAAATACTATATTTAACAACATTGTCATTATATTTATATATATATGCTCAAAACAAATGAGTGCGTTCTGTTTACAGCAGCGACTACTATGAATGTTACGTAGCTCCAGTTAACAAAATATCATAAATTGTTTTCTTCCATCGGAAAGGACTTCAATATCTTTGTTGAATTTACTTGTAAGATTTAATAAACGCTAATATGTATTTACCGGTATTATTAGGAGAAGACAATTATCTATGTTATAATTAGACAAAGTAATAATATAAACTCGTAATCTTAATGTATTATTTAGGAATCAAAGCGATACTTCCTTCACAACATTGTGAATGAAGAGGGAGACAAGGAGAAGATAGAATCTTTTGTAGGATTTTGTGAGGACACAATATTTGAGGTCAGTCTCGCTTTAGTTTACATTTTTAATGCATTCTCGCAACTTTGTTAATTTTTCATTTGCTTTACGATACCATAAGATTGTTCGCCTAAAGCGTGTCTGATCTGTTTGTGCCCTTGTAAAATGGTTGAAAAGTACCTCTTTGAGTATCTCTATGAGACATACTTGTCCTTTGGTGACATTGAGACAATAAATTCAAACTGCAGTTATAAGATCTTGCCAGCTCAGCTCGCTGTCAATCTGTGTCCAAATAAATCTGTCAGCGTCTTGCAGTTATTTGATTAAAATAAACATACATAACTGTTCTATGATAACAACTAATAGATATTAGGAACCACAATACCCAGCTCCAACTTGTTTATAGTCTTTGCAGCCATGTAGAAGTCAAAGTTCTATATAGACAATTGACTGTTTTGTACTTATAGATGCAACATGCCACGAGTATCAGTGCTGAAGAACAAGATCTACGCATGGCGCATGCTAAGGCATTGCGGGCTCAGGCTGGTTACACAGAGCAGGTGTCAACAGCGTGAGTTTTATAACTTCAACTCAGCTGTTTTAGTATATTTTATATAAGGAATATTAGATTGGTAATCGCTGTTAGTGAGGAGCAAATGTAAAAGGCTGATGTATATTATAGGAGTAATATGATGTAGATATTATGATGTTTACATTCCTGTAGGCAATCTGAGGTTTTAGAGAATTCTACAATAGCTAGTTCTACTTCAACTTTACTGCAAGTTGCTTGCATTTTTGTCAGTCCATTGATTTCACCCTGTTCATTGATTTCACCCTGTTCATTGATTGTATGTAATATGTATCTGCATGCATTTCATAAAGTTTTATATACCCAAACCTTTGCACAGTTGAAGAACACAGTCTTTCATGATGAGAAGGGCTCAAAAATTGCTCACCTGGTTTAACTAATATTTAATGGTGTAAGCACCAGTGTAAGCCTTAGCAAGTTGATACTGTTATGTGTGAATGACCAGTCTATTGTAGAGATAGTCATGTTCATTCCTTCTCTATTCAATTAACTTTCAAGACTGTCAGATGCTCTCGGAGCTTTTTAGGACTCTTCAAGACTGGCACCTCAAGTCTTTTTGCATTGACAAAAGTTTTCTCCTATTTTAATGTTATACTATATTTTAATGTTGTACAATCAAATTGGTGAAGTATCTTTTTAAGGTTTTTTACTTTCTGACTGTTTCATCTAATTTACAGAATATTTTGTTTGTGTCTCAAAAACTACTGTCACATGCAGAAGTATGGAGGCACCCACAATACTTTAGTATTTCTGAAATATATATAATCAGTTGCAATTTGCAAGGACAAAAAATACAAAAAACTTGGTATCATTTTAATACTCAGAATCTCATCTATCTGTTGACCTTATTTACTAGTCTATAAAAGCAAGATGTTGGCTCTTATGTTGCTAAGCACTATTAAATGTAAATATTTATTTATTAATTGCTATTTTACAAAATGAATGCTTAAATGTTCAATGCTGACTGAATTTATACTGCTAGGGAAGTAGAAATGCCAAACATTTAAGAACATTTCAAATAATTTGTCACATAGACCTAAAAAATAATTACCACCTATTAACTATTGCTAATGTTTTATTAATACAGAGCAGATCTCAGTGAGTGAGAGTATTATGCATTTAGGAGGATTAATATTGTAACTTGCAAACAATGCAACAGCATTAAAGAAAATAGTACATTTTAAAGGTTAAAATCTTATAAAACTTTGTTGTCTTCTAGTTGACTATATTTGGCTTATTGAGTATTAAGATTCCAGTGTATAAAAACTATGTAAATTATTGAATGTCTCCATACTTTTGCACAAATTTATTTGTGCAATGTATCACCAGTGTTGAGATGACAATTTATTTATCACCCTACAGTATTAAACAGTCAATCAACTAACAACCTGTTCCTAGTACGTACATGAAATGTTATATGATATGAATTATTAAATACCCCATTGTTAGTCTCTTGTTGATCACTCGTTGTCAAAAGATACACGCTGTAGTGTTAGTTTGTTGTCTTCATTTTTATCGCTCTGTTAGTTTTGTTGTCGTGTTAGCAATGTTAATCAACTGTTGTGTATTTTGGCTTGCAGTCTGTTCAAGTGCAGGTATACTCATTTTCTGACACATTCTATACATACCCATTTTCTACTGCTGGAAATAATTATTTCTACCTATGCTCTATTAATCTCTGTATCTAACACGTTGCCTACCACAATATTTACTATAATCCATCAGTTTGCATTTTTAAGAGTCATGCTCTCTTGCTATCATTCCATTTACACATTTTCAACAAATTTAAGTGCATGATTAAATCATTAGACATGTTAGTATATATTGTGGTTGGTGACTCCATTGAGGTTTAGCTTTGCAAAGATATAAAAGCGAGTATAAATATATATATATATATATATATATATATATATATATATATATATATATATATATATATATATATATAAATATATATATATGCATCATTTGATGCTTTAACACACTTTTGTTCAACCCTAAATAATTACTGTTTTTGTCTTTTCATTTTTGTTTTGGCATGTAACAAAAAACACAATATTTGTTGATGGTTTATAATGCTAATAAAAAGCTATAGATACAACACCGGACATACATTAATATATATCTATACATATTTATTAATATATATCTGTAGATATCTATTAGTATTATCTATAGATATCTATGATGTTTTAACAAAATCCTATTTTCAGTTTCTATTGCAATTAAACATGTTGCGTTTGCAATTCACATATTAGATAGCAATTTTTCATTTTTGATAGTTGTAATGCAATATAAGATTTGTCTTCTCTCCTTAGACTCTGGAATTGTCAGAAATTTTTTAAAATACCTTTATTGGTCATGAAAATTACGATGCGGTTGTTTTTGGTAAAAGAAAGTTCAATCTTGATTTCCATAAATTTTGAAAGCTGCAGGCATGCAGCCCATAATGATATCATGCGCGTTTACATAATGAATCTTTACAAAGTCTAAACTTCTTTATTTCTGTTTTCTGTTGCCTGAATAGTAGTCTTCTAGCTCTAATATGTCACTAACGCCCTCACCTTTTGCCATTTATAAGGGTGAGACAGAGGTTGTGTGAGTTATACTCTAGACCAATTCTTGAAACTAACTCTACTCCGTTTACTGAGTGAGAGCGTGTGCATTTCCATTTCTAGACATGCTATTTTTTTACAACTATTTTATATGTAATAGATGTCTTATTTATTATTACCTTCATTGATATTATAGTGGGATGGTTTGGGAAAACACGAAAGCAGGCTTTTCAGCATTCTGGTCTGCTATCTGGTTTCTGCTTGGATTGCTGACAATCAGCAATATAAAATATGGAGTTAACACAATACGAGGAATGACAGTTCTACAACTTCTCATGGCGGTTGGACGCTTGCTTAAGAGAGCCATCATTTTCTTAGCCAAATTGATGTTTTCTATCATTTGGTAAGTAAATTTTGAGTGACAACTCTCAAATTTAGTGGCGGATTGACAAAACATACTCAGGCCACAGAGAACTCATCTACTTTCATAATAGGTATTGATTTTTTGTGAACTAATCGATAACTAATTTCCCGCCTTCTCGTTTTCTGGTCACTCAGAAAATTTAACACTCAAATGTTTGTCCTATCCTGGTTTCATGTATTATGCTTTTGACTTTAGAACAAACGAGATGGCAGAGAAATTATAACTACAATGTATCTGCTCAATGCCATAGTTAACTTTTGTCACCCTTCACCTGTACCTCTCAGTAAAAGTATATAGTATATCTACTATATACTATATCTACTATGTACTATATCTACCATATACTATATCTACTATATACTATATCTACCATATACTATATCTACTATATACTATATCTACTATATACTATATCTACTATATACTATATCTACTATATACTATATCTACTATATACTATATCTACTATATACTATATCTACTATATACTATATCTACTATATACTATATCTACTATATACTATATCTACTATATACTATATCTACTATATACTATATCTACTATATACTATATCTACTATATACTATATCTACTATATACTATATCTACCATATACTATATCTACTATATACTATATCTACCATATACTATATCTACTATATACTATATCTACCATATACTATATCTACTATATACTATATCTACTATGTACTATATCTACCACATACTATATCTACCATATACTATATCTACTATATACTATATCTACTATATACTATATCTACTATATACTATATCTACTATATACTATATCTACCATATACTATATCTACTATATACTATATCTACTATATACTATATCTACTATATACTATATCTACCATATACTATATCTACTATATACTATATCTACTATATACTAAATCTACTATATACTATATCTATTATATACTATATCTACTATATACTAAATCTACTAAATACTATATCTATTACATACTATATCGTCTATAAAAGCAACTAGCTCCATATTTGGAGACAGTAATCTAGACATTTGTATCGGTGGTTGATTTTGTCAATGTACTACTTTATTGGCAATAATATCATTTCAGACAGGATTTGTTCAAAATTATGCCATACAATAATTATAAACACAAAAAAAAGAAAACAGGGCAACGGTTAGCTACTAAAATCAATAAACAGTTTGACATATGCTGCCGTGTTTAAAATACTCAAATATGCAGTCTTAACTATTTTGACTGTCAATAAGAAGCTAAGCCGTTGTCAATCAAATGAACAAAGTTATTGATACAAGTTTGCCTTCAGTTCAAGAAAACTTGCCCAGACTTTGCTAAAGCTTGACCAAAAAAACTGTGTTTGTATGTGTGTTGTTCATATCAACAGGGTTAGAAACTTAGAGACCTTTAAACTTTGTCCAATGGTTATATCATGTAAATGTCATTGAATCTGTGTGTACAAGTATGTGTTTGTCCGATTTGTCTAAAATGCTGATGAGTTAATGCTTAACTCGACATCAAAGTTCTTGTCAGCAAAAATAGCACCTTCTTGTTTCTGTGACTATAAAACATTTTTGCAGTACGTTCTTCAAGTGGATTCTGGCCATGATGATGGGTGAGCCGCGTACTCACATAGTGGATGAGAGAATTCACTGCCTTCCTCCGCCCGAGTCATTCACATCCGCACCACCTCAATCACAAACTTTAGAAAATGGTGTCTACCCACCATCTGATCAGTCAACAGCTGAAAATCAGGACCAGGTCAGCAAGGTCAGCGATGAATCCTCAACATTAGGAACAGAAGAGATCGCCGCTGACGTGTCCGAAAAGGTAAGTTCGATTGAGTGAGATCTTGGTTCTAATTACTTGAAACATTAAAACTATTGCTCTGAACGGCATTGATCGAAGTGAACAAAGTTAATATCTGCCCATCTATCTACATGTATTTATCTTTCCATCTATTCATTTACCTATTTATCTATTCATCTACCTATCCATCTATACATTTATCTATACATCTATCCATCTATCTATTCCTCTATCTATTTATCTACACATCTATCTATCCATCTATCTATTCCTCCACTTATTTATCCATGTATCTATATTTTTATCTACATATCTATATGTTTGTCTATATGTCTATCTACCTATCTTGATCAATGCAATGTTATCTTGTGGAATAATTTTGAAGTATGGGCAAATTGTTAAAGCTGTAATTTTAGGTTTGAGGATTATTGAGTACAATTTAAAAATGATCTTTGTGTATAGTAGAATGTGTTCTTTGCCTAAGTAACCTTCTTAGACACGCAGACGATAAAATGAGAGCATTTATATCAAGTTTTGCCACCGTTAAAAAGTTTAGTTGTAAATTTTTATTAAACCTTGAAATATCTGTGATATTGTATTGTATTTTTCTGAGAGTTTGGAATTTGAATCCTTGAAACTTACCTGAAGCACAGTCTGCTATATGCTACTCGCTAAAATATTCTATACTTTTCAGCATGAAAATGTTTTTCCTTTTTTCTCTGTTTGCATGTTTTGCACTAGTACGGGACTGCAGTTACCGTATACCTCTGCTGATAAATGTCACATATTTTATGTGTAGCCTAGTACGGTGCAAGATCCTCTTCAGAATGAGCTCCCTCAAAGCCCTGACCTTGAGATTCCAGAGGATGTTTCTGCTAAAGACGATCAGCCCAAAGCAGAGGAAGAATCACTGCCTGCTATTGGATTTGACTGGGGAAAATATGCCATCAGTTTCTTTGCTAGAAACTTCTACAACTTCAAGATGGCTGCCCTTGTCATGGCTTTTGCAATCAACTTTCTTCTGCTCTTCTACAGGGTTCGTAGTTAACAATTAATTTAGTTAATTATGCTGTCCACTTTGTTACCTGGTGGTGAGGAATGTTACCATATATCCCCCATACAAGCCGATTCTAAAACCCAAATTTTTGTTACCAAACTAAGAGGTCCAGCTTATACTTGGGTAACTCTGATTGAAAGCAAACGAAATCACGTTATGTTAGCTTATTTCAACTACTACAACCCGAACCTTTATTAACTCAACTTTATTAATCAAAGTAAAACAACAATAATGGTTACCACTATAATTAACTTTTTCGCTACTAAATAAGTTTTTAATGAAACAATTAAATATTTTGTAACCAAACCAAATATTCAATTCTGTTTCAAGACCAAATCAAAACCAAATATTTGACATTATTGAATAAATTGTCATAAAACTTGACAAAATTAGTTAACATAAATTTTACATCATCTGATACCATAAAAAGGTCACAAATGTGTTGCAAAATGAGTTCTGACAATTGTTTGTTCTCTTCATACTATGGTGGTTGAAAAGTTGCACGCGTTCTGAGTCATACGAGTTACCAACGATTACTAAATAGCTTATGGCATCATTATTATTACTGTTAAAAATAAGTACCCACTGACACTACTACTATTGCCCATTATATTATTTTCGTCAGTCCATTGATCTACATTTTGTGGAACCCGCGTAGCTGTGATGCGTCTGATCATCGCGAAGAAGAAAGGTATAAAATGTGTTTTGGCAAAACTAAGCTAAGTTCAGCGTGAGATGCAAACATGTTTTCCATTGGCTCAACACAAACGGATGATTGTTCCCTTTTGATTAAGTGAAAACACTATAGGATAATTATATTACTCACCAATCAGAAACTTTTTGTACTAAGCATGCAAAAGCCACTCCATTTCCATAACTTTTTTGTTTTGATAGGTACATATGGAGTGTTATGATTTATTGTGTCGGCTTGTATGCGACATGAGCTTATATTCAAGGATATACATTAAATAGTTCGAGCAAGATTTAGTGATTTTATTGAAGGAGAGTTTTCAGTAGTGGTCAGGACAAGAATAGGAAGAGTAAGAAACAAGCCCTTTTATGTTACAAATGGAAGGGAAAGGACCCAAACCTTTTATGCTAAAATTAGAAGGAAAAGAGCAAGACCTTTTATGTTAAAATCAGAAGAGAAGAAACAAAATATTTTATGCTAAAATGAGATTTTTTGAAACTATTTATTAATTTAAGGAAACACTTAAATTCCAAGTTTTTAAACTTCCTGTAGCTTGGAAGTTGCATCTGCCATGCAATTGGTACATATTCGCTCTTACGATATAATAAATGGATTGAAGTGGATTTGAAAGGCATATGTCAAAGGTGAGTACAATAATTGCACTGAAGGGACATTCAAATGAATAGGTGGGTGCATGTCAAAGAAAAGTGGAAGCCAAATCTTTGCACCACCCGCTATCAATGCTATCAATGCTATCAATGCTATCAATGCGAAATTATGGCCAACAATTTAGCTTTTGGAAAAAGGAAAGTCAACTTATTACAAAATATTTTGGTTTGTTAAGTTGGTTTAAATTTAACCTTGTATTAATATATAGAATTAACTGTTAGAGAATAAGTAAACATTAGTAAACTCTTTTCATCATAGTCTATGGCAGGTCGGCTTGACAGGTTAATCAAGTGACACAGAACAACACTATGAAGAGATATCATTTCACAATCACCCTATTTTATAGAGAATATAGCATTGTATTTAAAACTTGCTTTGATTTAGAGTGTTAATGACTTGAAAATATTTATTTTTCATTTCTGGGACATAAAAATTAGCCTAAAAGACTCCTTCATTTTATTTTTGGTCTAGCATTAATGGCTGGGACAAAAATATTCACCTTACTGTAAGGTCAAACACATACAAAAATCTTCAACTGAAGCCATTGTTAAGTGTTCTTCATTTGCGAGCTAGCTTATTACAATGATGGCAAAGTTGTAAGAACACGTCTAAAATAAGAAAATAATCTTATCGAGTTATTTTTACTTATGCAGCAAATTTTCAAAACTGAGTTCTTTTACATATTAATACATTAAAGCCTGAGCCGGAAATTATTTGGGGAGTTGTTTTCCCCTCTGATCCAACAGTTGAGAAAACTCATCTGGCTAGTTTCATTTTGCTTTTGCCCACTTTCAGTGTAGGTAGGATTACAAAATTGTGGTCAATTGTGATTGATACATTCTCAATATAATTCCCAAGTTTCAAGTCAATTTAACTAATAGATTGTGAATTATTGCAAAAATGCTAAAGGCATTTCAAACAGACTGAGAAATTAACAAATAACTGCAGACAGATCAGTTTCTAATAACTCACTGGTTTAAATTATTGCTAATGAGGGCTCAGAAATAGACTTGGATAGTGATCCAGGTAGGTGCTCTTAGTCCAAATATTCACAATAAGTCAGGGCCTATTGCTGTTGCTACTCCAGACCGAGAAAATCAGCATGTTTCTTCGATTACCTCCAAAATATCACTTTTTTAAGATTGTGAAATCTTTACTATAAGAGCCGCATCCGTCCATCTGTTTGAAACCACACTAAGAGCGTTAGAAAAACATGCACTGCGTGAGAATTAAACTAGGCTGTCTTGCTTCGGAACCCACCGCCCTACCAACTGAGCTTCAGGACAAACTTGCCGAAAGTCGAAATAATTGCGTGCATACTGATTATACCCGTTGATCTCTCATGGCACACAGAACTGCCAACGTGCATACTGATTATACCTGTTGATCTCTCATGGCACACAGAACTGCCAACGTATTAGACAAAATTATTTACGCTGTTTGATTTCTATTTTTTTGCTGCAAGCTCAGAGCTTCAAAGTACTATTTTGTTCAAAAAGACTTGTGCTATTCTAAGTCCTACATTCACAGTTGATGTAATGTTGTTAATATGGTCTGGGTGCAGTGGTCCGGTTTGTATATACAAGGTTAGGCTTCGAAGGGTTGAAGGTTGTTATAAAATCATAAAAAATACTTAAACTTATCTATTTAGTGGTCATACATTCATAGGTGACTGTAATGATGGTGGAGGTGTCTGATGAGGAGGCAGTTGCCATGGAAACGGCTGAGGCAGAAGCGGAAGACTGTGAAGTAGAGGAGATAATCTCTATGAAAGATCCAGATTCTTATCTAGAGTTAGCTCTGCAGATACTCGCACTCTTACATAGCCTAACATCCTTCAGCACTCTCATAGCTTACTACTGTCTCAAGGTACACAAGCTAAGCGTTTGTTACACACCATTCATAATTTATTTAATAAATAGCTTGTTTTTCCTTCAGTTAGATTTTGACTATTCATTTTTATTGGTTATGCCTTATTAGAAAACAAAACTAAGCCTTTAAAAAAGTTTTATTTCTTGTAATTAGAATGAAAGTTTATATATATATATATATACAATATGTGTATATATATATGCTAAATTTGGTTTTAAAATACAAATTCAAACATTAATTATAGAAATGCGCAGAAATTCTATAAATTGTGTTAAGTTGCTTTATAAGAGATTTGAGATCATAGCTAATGGGGGAAGCTCTGGTTAAACTCTACAGTTTTAATAAATGTTGATATTAAATACAGAGTTTGTAATGAAAGTATTAAAAATTGTTTAAAGTAGATAATAGGAAAACAATAGAAGTATTCCCAGACAAGTTATTATAATAACTGATATTTATAGCTGCCAGTCAGGTGTGGCGATACTACCTAAGAATTTAATTAAAAATTCTCTCCTATCATCAATAAAACTTTCTAACATTTTATAGGATGCTTGCCTTTAAAATATGTTTATAATTCTATTATGTTATCCAGAAGGTACGTGATAATCATTGTTGTTATTATTATTGCACTAAAGCATATTTTCTTGTGAGTTGTAGCTAGGAATAATTGACATCTTGTTATTTGTCTCCACAACAATAGAGTTATTTGTACACCTCTATTTCCACAATGCATTAAATCACTTAAGGTCCGGCCACACGTAACGAATTATTCATTCAATCTGACCGAATTCACGAATTTCACAGAATTCACAGATTTATTCAGCCGAATATCACAGAATTGTCTGTGCATGCACAGACATGCACAGCATGACAGTACATACGATGCAACTGCCCAGATGCGCTATTGTTGGTTCTCTCACGTTGGTTCACCATGGCAGGAACTTCTCATCGTGTATCCAGTATTTTACATGTTTTAGAAGCTATAAATTGTTTTTTTTCAATAATAATAATTTCTTTTTATGCAGCAAAAGCTCCGTTGCAAAAAAAGTCGCTATCTCTAGCGCATATAGGCAGTTGCATCATATGTATCAAGTCATATCGCTCTGATACTTTTATTGTGTGTCGTCGTACGTGTCTTGGACTCTACCAATTGTCAAAGCTGCTAGAATCGTGCAATGTGTTTAATTAAAGAACGTGCTTTATTGGTTAGCCAATTAAACACGTTTCGTTGACGAATTCGGTGTGCATGCACAGCTCAGACAATTCTGTGATATTCGACCAAATAAATCTGTGAATTCTGTGAAATTCGTGAATTCGGTCAGATTGAACGAATAATTTGTTACGCGTGGCCGGACCTTACCTTGTACAGAAAGCTTGCTATTTAGTTGTTAGTTTCGAAATACAAGTTTAGCCTGTAAATGGGAATTTAAGCGACACAAATTATAGACAGGTTATGACTGGTGTCGACATTCCTTTCTCTACAGGTGCCTCTTGTCATCTTCAAGAGAGAAAAATCTATAGCTCGAAAATTAGAATTTGAAGGGGTTTGGATAGCCGAAGAGCCTGGAAGTGATGAGCTTGGGTTACAATGGGACCGACTTGTTTTGAGTACTCACTCTTTTCCTGCCTACTACTGGGACAAGTTTGTTAAGAAGAAGGTAATTGTTGCTTGGAATACAGTCCCCGTTTGATCACAGGGTGGAAAACCTCACCATTCTTGTTACCATTTTCATTTGACTGCAAGTAAAACTTGAATGGAATGTCTTGCTTTCATCACCACCATTTCTCAATCAAGCACTTGGACACGCTGTCACCGTACCAGTTGTTTGCTAATAGTAAAGCATAAACAGCCTTGTGTAGTTTCTCAATTTTTTCAGTGCATTCTGAACAATTTTCTAAAATTATTTTACTATTTTAAGGATGAGCTTGCACTAAATGTTAGTAGTTTGTATTAGACAGTATGAGTATTGTTCTATCAGTTACGATTATTTTTGATGTTTGAGGTGATCTGACTGTCAAGATGTTTCAAGATTAGAATCAACAGAACTTGATCGCAGTTAAAACACTCGTGAGGGAAATACATTCGAAATAACATAACTAGTTGCTATTGTGCTATAGTTGATATCGGTTATCGCGTTCAAGTTGCAGGGCTAAGTGTTTCTATTCTGTCAGTCAAGTTACAGTGTTAAGTGTCTCCATTCTGTCAGTCAAGTTGCAGCGTTAAGTGTCTCCATTCTGTCAGTCAAGTTACAGCGTTAAGTGTCTCCATTCTGTCAGTCAAGTTACAGCGTTAAGTGTCTCCATTCTGTCAGTCAAGTTGCAGCGTTAAGTGTCTCCATTCTGTCAGTCAAGTTACAGCGTTAAGTGTCTCCATTCTGTCAATCAAGTTGCAGCGTTAAGTGTCTCCATTCTGTCAGTCAAGTTACAACTATTAATAGATGTCATAATAGCACTCACTTGAACCTGAATGTTTTAACCATGATCAGGTTTTGTAGATTTTAATCTTGAAACATCCTGGTAGTCAGATCACCTGAAACATCAGAAACAATCGCAAATGATAGAAAAATACTACGGATACTTTCTGATACAATCTACTAAAATCTTGTGCCAGCTCATCTTTAATGGATCTTTTACTCTGTTTATTGACATTGGGTTAAGAAAATTGAAATCTTTTTAGATGTTTGATTTCAATTGTAGTAAAAACATCAATGGAACTGTCTGCTTCCTACTGTAGCACACCAATTATGTAGTTAGTTGAAGTTGTAATCAGCGCTCTAATTGAGTTTCCATAACTTCAATGAGCTCTCCACTGTGAAATTTTATAGGTGAAGGTGAAGTACTCAGAACAGTTTGATCCTGAAGAAATCAATGCTCTGCTAGCGATAGAAAAATCAGACGGAGGAAAGGCGAGGTTTGAACCAGAAGTTAAGAAGAGTTCGAGTGGAATTCTTCCAGCATTTATGTCTGACGTTGACTGGAAGTACGAGATCTGGAAGTGGGGAGTTATTCTCTCAGATAATGTATGTTCAACTGACTCAAATCCTTCAATTTATAGTTGTCTTTTTACTGTGGTGCATCTAAACTCTAAAGGATACCGTATGCTTCTTTGTTGTTTCAAATTTGTTCACAAGCAGTTTTGTGTCGAGTTGGAACTAGTATATACTATAACGTTATGCTCATAGTCACTCTATATGTTACTGTAACATTTTGTTAAATGGTTAGGTACTTTTTTACGTTTTAGTAGTAACATTTCCTTGTAGAAACCACCAACTTTTGCCACATGTTTGAGCATAAATTTCATGAAAGATGCCTCAAGTGTATATATAAAATAAAGTATGCCGGTCATCAGGTAATTTAAAACTCAAGGATAACAAGATAAATGAAATACAGATAATAAATGTAGATAATACATGTATTATTTAATTTTCACAAAAGTGTAATTTAAGTTTATATTTTTATGGAAAATACTTCTGAGAAAAACCTTCTATCGATGATGCCTTTTACAAAAGCCTTTATTTTAAGCTCTGAAAAGAATTTCGAACAGTTAGTTACGTTCTTCAGCATAGTTATAATGATAGCATACAACTGTTTCTTCAACTGTGATTGGTATGATTGAGATGACAATGACTCTGGACAATAAACGAAGGACGATGAACTTAGCAATGCATAGAGTGAACTTTAACCTTTCTATTTGTAGAACTTCCTCTACCTTTCTTCGTATCTCATATTCAGCATCATCGGTAACTACAATCACTTCTTCTTCGCCGCCCATCTTATGGATGTAGCCTTCAGCATCAAGACCCTGGGCACTATTCTGCAGGTAAGACTTCTTATAGCGCTGAAGATTTCACATGCAGATGAAAATGTTTACAGTCCACACATCTTATTTAATACCCAAAGTGCTGCTCAAGGGACTGATCAACAGCTCCTACAGTTGCATATTCATTAGCGTATTGAAAGTGGCTAAAAACTTTAGGTTTTTGATAGGACTAGTAGAGGTTAGGTTACTCTTTGCAGATGTCTGAAGTAACCAGAATGTCATTTGAATTTAAATTTGTTGTGTGAAAGTTCTTTTGCTCAATGAAATCATCTCAACTATAGTTACTTCTAGCAGGAAAATAAACTTTATATACAGTATCAGCTGGTGACGCATTTAACCAAGAATATATTTCTCTAGTTATTTTATGACAAATACTGGTCAGCAAGGTATTAAAATTAACCATGAATTCCTAAGGTTTTTAATATTCGTATAATATATTAATGTATCTCTTTGTTTGCTAAACTCCGTGTCTAGTTACATGTATAGCAATTAAAATCTCGCAATGAAAAATTCATGCGGCACAAGATCTGATCTCAGGAGCTCCAGATCTAGAGGCAGCGAACTTAATCATTACGCTATACGAAATACAATGGATTCTTAGGACAAATAGTCATTACATTGGTTAAGATACTCACGCTAGAAGCACTAGCATAGGGTTAATAACTAGTGCTGTTAACCGTTATGCGTAACAATTGTTAAGCTAGCCCAAAATGTGGGTATTATTTTAGTAAAAATTTTAATACAGATCTAGCTTTCAAGGTAAGTTACTCCAATTCATTAGATAGTTATTCTATTACTCGTGCAACACTGGGCATTCAACTAGTAATTCTATATAATATAATTGTAAAGTTTTATAATGGATTTTTGTCTCTGTAGTCTTGCCAGTAATGATCATAGTTTTGTATAAGCTGTATGAAAACCTTTTTCTCTGAAGATAATTTCTCTTTTCAGCATTGCATGGTCACGTGTTTTTTTATTATTTTTTGGCCTTAAATAATCAATTGCCCTCGAATAATCTTTTGTCTATAGATTAATCCTTTTCCTTGTTTAAGTAGTCACTCATTCATGCACAATTTTTTGTCTTTGATATTCACTTGTTTGTGACTCATCACTCTCATTATTATTCGTACCTGAAATTTAGTCTAACCATTTTACTTTTGCGTCTGTTGATGTGAATGAGAAATTCAAAATTTTAAATCTGTATAACCTTTGCAGTAAGCAATACGTCATATAGCCAATGTATCACTGGATGCTTAGGACAACTCTACACTAAATGTTGTTTATATCACTGACAAGATACCAATATACCTTTAAAATATGTTTTTACTTTACAAAAAAGATTATACAGAAAAAATAAATAATAAATAATAATATCATATAACGAACAAACAAAATAATCAAATTAATTTATTTTGCATACCTTATTTTGTCCACAAAGCCATGCGTATATGGAGTTATTCTGCCACTTTCTGTCACCTGTTTACAGCAAGCCTACCTGTTGTAGTCGGTGACACACAATGGCAAGCAGCTTATACTGACACTCATGCTGACATCTGTTGTTGTCTACATCTACTCAGTTGTGGCCTTCAACTTCTTCCGGAGGTTCTACACACAGGAGGGAGAGGATGGTGATGAGCAACAGTATAAGTGCAATGACTTGCTCACGGTACATTAACCTTGACCTCATTTGTGTCATCTTCATGCGTATAGTGGATCTGTCTTCTCTCTACATTTAGTTGCTTGTAGATTCCATCATTTTTGGTCACAAGTCAAGTTCAAACCCTAAACTTTTCTGACAAACTCTAAACTGTTTAAGACATTTAGTTGTCCCCTCATAATCGTAGCTGCTTGTAATTATAGTTATGGTGCTATAATGTTTTGCAGTGCTTTGTGTTCCACCTTCACACCGGCGTGAGGGCAGGAGGCGGAATTGCTGACGAGATAGAGTCAGCAGATGGAGATTCGTATGAGGTCTACAGAATTCTTTTTGACATCTCTTTCTTCTTCTTTGTTATTGTTATTCTTCTCGCCATCATTCAGGGTGAGTATTTTTCAACACTTTTCAACACAGTTCAAGAATCTATTAGTATGTTTGCTTGCTTCTTTGGCTTAGTCTAAAATTAGTAGCTTTTCATCTCTTTGCAAATTTATTGAGTTTCATGGCACTGGGTTCAAGTTTGAAATGTGATTTAGAAAAAAATATACTAAGCATCGCTACCCTCACTTTACAGACCTCGTGTAACATAACTCTACACACCTCATGCGTATATACTATATATATATTTATTTATATATATTTATTTATTGTATTTTCTATAACTCTACACTCATTAAGTGTATATAGATATATATATTTGTTGTTGTATTTTCGATAACTCTACACACCCTACTATTTTCTGTTTTGGTAAAGTCGAAGTTATACAAAAATACAAGCAATGTTATGTAATTTCAGGTTTGATTATTGATGCATTTGGGGAATTGAGAAGTCAGCTGGAACAAGTTAAAGAAGATATGGAAGTATGTCTATTATCTTTGCTAATCATTGCTGCCAATGTTCATGGCTGACTACTCTATCATCTTTGGTCTTCAATCAGTTATTGCGCCTGTATTATCTTTGCCCTATGCTGTAATTCAATACCTAAACCCATAGCCTGCAATATCAGATTGTATGCATTTCTTGTAGTGCAACAAGTGTTATCTTATTATCCTTTTCTGTTGCATTATGTTGCAATGAAGTGTACCTTCTACTATTCATTTATGATGTTTTACTTGAAAGTTAAAATTAAAATTTATCTTGTTCATCTATAGTTTCATATTTTTCATTTCTCTCTTGTGCTAGGGTACAATAGAGTATAATTACTGTAATCTCTTTATGGTTCATAATTTGTTGCATCATTAAACTACTGAAAATTATAGTTTTCAGTACGGCTAAGTAGGTTCATTGTCTACTTTACATTCCTTAAAGTGTTTACGTTTGATGCAGTCGAGTCATAGAAATTGTGGTAGAATGGTACACCCATTGAAATTGTAATCTCTTTATTTTTCATTTTTTAGTCAAGCTGTTTTATCTGCGGTATTGGAAAAGACTACTTTGATGAGCAGCCTCATGGCTTCGAGCGGCACGTAATGAAGGAACATAACTTTGCAAACTACATGTATGTATAACTATGATATCTCCTTATTCCAGCGCTCAGATCACTACAGATTCATTTTTGTTTACATATTGGTACATTGCCTCATTCTACTGGGTGAGTTGATGGTACCTTTGTCTGCAAACAAAGTTTTATTGATCACGCCTAATATGGACAATTTAATGCTTTTATTGTTGATATCGGGGTCTATTTATACTTTTAAAGATGTGGTTGCGTCAAATTTGAGTTGATTTTAAAAGAAAGTATTTTTCTTTGTCTATCAATTGATATGTTGTTTGTTGTGTTAGGCGATCTCATTGTCAAGATACTTGAAAATTAAAATTAAAAAAAATTGATCGCGGTAAAACGCTCAAGCCAAAAAAACATGCCTAGACTTGCCCAAAATGCTGTAACGCGTGATACAACCTGTCTCTATCTCTCTTATTTACATCGGCTATTGCGCTAAAAGTCTAGTCCTACGCGGTTCTATTGGCATATATTTTATCTTGTATTTGCTCATGTTTGCTAGAATAAAATTTTAAATCCAGCTACAGATACATTATTATCAATGTCTCAAACGCCTCAAATAAGGGAAATTAAAAACTGGTCATATTAGCTTCCTCTAAATGCTGTGTAAACATCTTAGTACCGACTACCAATTCTGCCGGTCTCCGATAATTATGTCAAACTAAGTAGAATAAGGTCTTTGTATCGGCGCAGTTCCGTCACTACCATACCGGAAACTAGTTACTAAGTAAAATAAGCAAGCTGCGTATTTGAAAAGAGTATGTGGCGAAACCAACTGCGTCCCTAAAAGTGATGTACATTGTATAGTCAACGTTATCGAGTCATTATTGGTATCAATTTGTAGAAAAAAATTTACTGGTCACATTTGATTAGTTGATTCAAGTACTAAACGAATAGTTGAGCTATGCAAGAGTACCTGTCGATACAGCTCTGATTACACTTCATAAATCCATCTATCAGACAAGTTGTCAGCACAGGTGTCAACGGGGCTATGTTGTATTCAATGTTCTGCAAATCCTGTTTTGCATCATCTTCAACAATATTATTTTATTATATAATTTTTACAAGCAAAAAATGTTTATCTCTGCATAAAGCTTTTATTAGAAATATCCATCTAAGCCGCAGCCACTCACATAGTGTCAGCTCATACAATAGGACAAGTTCATCTACAGCAGCAAACTCAAACAAAACATCATGGTTTATGCAGCACACATTCAAGTCTCTTTCCTATTTATGGCAGTTTCCACACTGACAAAGCCGCTTCGCTGGTGGGACCACATAAACATATTGTAATAAATGAAACAAATGCAATAAATATATGTCATTCATAGATATGTCATTCTAACGCGTATCTAGTGGACTCTCTTCAGATGTATCACTAGTTACGTCACGAATGAGGCACCAGCTGGAATCTGAGCTCTTTGAAAAATGGCCTCATTCAAACGCATATATCTCTGGACATGGTTAGTCTACAAAGACAAAAATGGCACCAAATTGTAGCTGATGTTTTAGCCTTTCATTGGTTTTAATTTTATTAAATCAACCTTTTTGACGCAACCACATCTTTAACATTGGCAGCAACATATCACATCGTATATGGTTCTACTAAATATCACATATCTGGTTCTACCAAATATTACATTATAAATGGTTCTGCTAAATATTAAGTTATATTTGGTTCTACTAAATATCACATTACATCTGGTTCTACTAAATATCACATTATATCTGGTTCTACTAATTATCACATTATATATGGTTCTACTAAATATCACATATCTGGTTCTACTAATTATCACATTATATCTGGTTCTACTAATTATCACATTATATCTGGTTCTACTAATTATCACATTATATCTGGTTCTAATAATTATCACATTATATATGGTTCTACTAATTATCACATTATTCATGGTTCTACTAATTATCACATTTTATCTGGTTCTACTAAATATTACGTTATATCTGGTTCTACTAAATATTACGTTATATCTGGTTCTACTAAATATCACATTATATATGGTTCTACTAAATATCACATTATATCTGGTTCTACCAAATATTACATTATGAATGGTTCTGCTAAATATTAAGTTATATTTGGTTCTACTAAATATCACGTTATATATGGTTCTACTAAATATCACGTTATATATGGTTCTACTAAATATTACTTTGTATATTACAAATTGCTTAGAATATGTACAATGTATGTATACAGGGATATTTATATAATTAAATAAGATGAAAGTTCAAGTCAAGTTTAAAACAATGTTATCAGCAGTAGTTTTATATTACAAAGCAATAATCATCAGATTATTGTGATGTTTATTGCTTTTCAATATGAAACTACTAGTAATAAAATTGTTTTAAACTTGACTTAAACCTTCATCTGATGTTTGGACAACATAAAAAATTGTTTGCAGTGAAACGGATATTCTCTGAAGAGCTAGCATTAGGAGCTGCAGTACACTTATGTAAACTGCTTCTGAACAATTTGTAAAAACTACCATAATTCATCTTCAAGTTACATGAACAACCTTTCATATATTCTAAAACTGTATTTCTGAATAGTGGTTGGTCAAACCCAAGGTGTTCGGAAGCATTTAAAGATGTTTGGCTTGTTTTTAATACTTTATTGATGCCCTTTGTAAAACATGGTAAACTGTAATTGTTGAACTTTTGTAGGTTCTTCCTAATGCACTTAATTAATAAACCAGATACCGAGTATACAGGCCAGGAATCTTATGTTTGGGAGATGTACAATAACAGATGTTGGGATTTCTTTCCTGTCGGTGACTGTTTCCGTAAGCAGTACGACTCCGACGAGACAGCCAGTTAATGAGCTGCCATCCAATACCAGCATATTATAGCTACAACAACAGCTTATTCACATTTGCTCAACGTCTGTTGTGATGCATCAAGCAAGACTTTACCAAGCATGGAATCTGCTCTAAATGATGAAATCAACGTAGGAAATGAGTTTCATTTGTGTAGAACTAGTATTATCTCACTGAAGTGTGTATGTTGATCATACGCTTTACAATAAGGTGTTTGTCAATCCCTGCTCCGAGAGCTCTGTTATCTATCTTTTGTACAATTTATGGCTGTATTAATCATTTTATTTGTAGGAGATATTTTTTGTGAAGTTTTGCCATGACCACTCGATACCAATCCCCTTCCCCTCATCAATGTGCATATATATTTGTAGTTATTTTATTAAATCATATTTGTTTGACACAGTCTGTCTTTAGCGAGATGAGTTCGCTATATTATTGGAATAGCATTGCCAAAGCTCATCACTTAACCTTACATATTTTTAGTTGTTTTTGAGGTTTCGTTTGTAAAGTTTAACAAATATCCCTATTAATTTAATACATTTATATTTCCCTCGCAAAATAAAACAACCAAGCTGTGCGCCAGAACTCGGCTTCTTTGTTGCACTTATCCGTGAAATTTTAGTAAGGACATCTCTTTCAATGAATGTATCCTTTTTCCAAGATTTGCGTCATTCCCTTAGTGTATATTTGCAAATAGTAAATATGCATTTACTATGGTGTAAATCATTTTTCTGCGCATTAAACCATTTTTTACTATGGTTTAATTCATTTTTTCTTGACTTGTTTTACTTTTTTTTAAAATGTAAAACAAGTCAAGAAAACCATATATGGTGATTTATGGTGCTTCAGCAGTAATATCCTTGTTGGTCAAGTAAGTGACACTCAGTGTTGTTGAACTAACGATATACAATTGTATATTATTGTATTATACCTTACTAGAAATTCCCCTGTCATACAGCCCATGATCAAAGTGATATTGGAAAAAAGAAAAGGTACTGATGGTTGAGAAATGCAATGTTAGCAGTCAAATGGCACTGCAGTGCAATAGGATAACTGCAATGGTAGCTGTAATGTACTGGGTGTGGGTGTTATTATGTACAACAAACGGCAATAATGGAAGGAAAAGATTATGTTTATATCTCTCTCCTTGCAATAGGAGAAATGCAATATTAGAAGTAAAATGCACTGATATTATTAGAATAATCAATATTATTAATATAGTAATACAGTAATAATAGAAAACCAATGCACAATTTTGTTTACATTTCAACTCATCATAGCTAACAATATCAAGAAGTTGTGATATTTATATAAATTTTTAGAAAATCTATTTAACAAAACTATTTAAAAAAATAATAGCAGTAACATATTACCCATCATCGATGTTGTTAGTGACTATAGACTTCAATAGTCATCCAAACTTATAATTAAATATTGTAATAATCTTATGAGAATCGTTAGAAAAAACTATCATTGTCATTTCCTTTACTTTCACTGCGTTGGACATCAGTTAGAATACCAAAGTACTCAAAAGTGTCTAAAATGTCAGTTACTTTGAAATCGGCAAAAATGAAACGATTACATTTCAATACTCCTACGTTAATTACAGGAACCTTCGGCAATTCGACAATGCTATAGACTGGTGAAATGTGCACGTTATTTTTTCGTGAAATGCACACGACTTAATGGTTCTATTCTCTGTCGCTCGCCGTTTCAGTTGCCGGTCTTAATTTTGATAAAAGTAAAGCTTGGCAAGTTTTAATAACGATTTTGGGCCAAATTAATCTGTCTATTTGTGTATAATCCGTTTAGATGGGGAAGTTTTAAGATACTGTCGACACTTTTCAAAGACTTGGTAATATATTCAAATAGGTTTATATGCGTTGTGTATCATTATTATACTTAAACGACTCTACAAAAAAATGGTTAAATTTGTTGATGAGATTTCGGTACAAGGGTTTGCGACGTTGTTGATGAATAATTTTCGTGAGTTGTGTGCACATGCATTTATCATAAAACTCTCAAACATTTGCTCCGCTCGTTTGGTCGTGGGATAATTATTATATTACATAGAATTGTATATTGCGCATATACTATATATTATATGTATACCATATATAGTATATGTATTATATATATAGTATGTATGTATAGTATATATATTCACAATTTACAATTCTATATAATATAATGATTATAAGATATAATACAATAATATACATTCTATCTCATTAGTTCAGCAACATATATAGTCTGTACTATATCTGTATATATATAGTCTGTACTATATCTCTATATATATAGTCTGTACTATCTACTATATAAACGGCGATCGTTGTGTATCTGTCTGTCCGCTTTATAGAGTACCGTACTTTTTCGACTATTAGCCGCTACTTTTATATAAGGGCGTGTCTATTCTGTGGTTTTTTCATCACTAGGGCGCATTAACGGGAATCTCCGGTTAGTACACGCCTTTATTATAATACGTAACCTGCTATTTATCGTAGGGATGGACGATAAATACTGATATGCTAATAGTATGAGTTGTATTCTCGATATATTGAGTCACCGATAACTCCCAAATATGAACAGTATAAATCAATTATATGGCGGTCTTTTTTTTCGATTCGATCGTTAGTTAGTAATCTTTTATTTTGCTGATAACAAAATAACAAAAAGCCTCTATTTGCAGACATATTATCCAATAAAACGGAAACTGTAGAAGAATCCTGAATGCAAGATATTAGTGAACAATTCATATTTAGTTTGAGATTATTTGTGTAAAAGTTAAAAGAAAATTTACATGAGAGGATGACTTCAAATAAGTAATGCAGGATAGCTTATACAAAGATAAATTGATTGATATGTACTATATACAAGGGTTCAGGGCTGAAGAGTAGATCCTCTATGAGTATTGATTGTGGCAAGATTGTAACAGATTCGATCGTACGAAGCAAACTTAATTAATATGAGTAAGTAGTAAAATTAAATTAGTAGTAAATATTAGTAGTGAATTAAATAAAATTTACTACTCTTTAAATAAATTAATGAGTAGTAAATTACATCTAATTAATATTTACTGCCAACGTGTACCGGGAAGGTCATGTGAACATTTGTTTCTTGCAACCACTAGAAAAACGCTGTTCTCTATCTACTATATAAACGGCAATCGTTGTCTGTCTGTTTGATTGAGTGTCCGCCTTATAGAGCGGTCTTTCCTTTTATCGTCGTACGAATTTCGGTCGTACGAAGCAAACTGAATTAATATGTGTAGTAACAGTAAATAAATTATAGAGCGGTCTTTCTTTTTCCATTCGGTCGAACGAAGCCAACCAAACTAATATGAATACTAAATATTGTAACTTCGTAATATGGACTATTAGCCGCTACTTTTCGCTGACGATTTGAGCCAAGCAGCTTATATAAAGGTGTGGCGATTCTGTTGTTTTTCTTTCACCGCTCGGGCGCATTAACCGAAATCTCCGGTTCGCACGCTTTTTAAACAGCAAATTTTCTGCCGTGTTAAAAAGCGCCTTCCTGAGTTCTGCGGCCTATACAAAGGTGTCTATACAGCTATACAAATGTACTATTTATTAAATAAAATAAATTAACGAGTAGTTATTTACATGCAATTAATATTTACTGCCAACGTGTACCGAGAAGGTCACGTAAACGTTTGTTTCTTGGAGCCACTGGAAAAACGCATTTTTCACCTACTAAATTTCCACATCAAAAAGGTAAGTGTTTCTTATACGATGTTGTATTGTATATGAATTGCCACATCTCCACTACTTAATAACGTTGGATTTGCCGCTGTTCGTGATAGTGGGTCATGTTCATTTCCTTCAGCAGCCGAGTTACTAATTTTTTTCCAGCTCTGAGTAGGCCTACTGTAACTTACTATTACAGAACTTTCACGAGTACTCCGAGGGTTGCGATACGCTATTGTGAAAAGAAAGAGCAGCTGCTATCGACTTACTGTCACCCTGCATCAGCCATGACCAGCTATACGTCGCCTGCTCAAAAGTAGGCACACGCCGAAAACTGTTTCTTCATACGCCCGACAGAAAAACCAAAAATGTTGTCTATCCCCAAGTGTTGCGTTGAACTAAGGGAGAGAGAGGGGGAGAGAGGGAGAGAAAGGGAGAGAGAGGAGGGGGAGAAAGGGAGAGAGAGGGAGAGGGGGGAGAGAGGGAGAGGGGGGAGAGGGAGAGAGAGGGAGGGAGAGAAGGGGAGAGAGAGGGAGAGAGCGAGGAGGAGAGGGGGAGAGAGAGAGGAAGAGAGAGGGAGAGGGAAAAGAGAGGGAGAGAGAAAGGGGGGGGGGAGAGAGGGAGAGAGAGAGGGAGAGAAAGGGAGGGAGAGAAGGGGAGAGAGAGGAAGAGCGAAGAGGAGAGGGGGGAGAGAGAGAGAGAAAGAGGGAGAGAGAGGGGGAGAGAGAGAGGGGGAGAGAGAGGGGGAGAGAGAGAGGGAGAGGGGGAAGAGGGAGGGAGAGAGAGAGAGAGAGGAGAGAGAGGGGAGAGAGAGAGAGACGGAGAGAGGGGAAAGAGGGAGAGAGGGAGAGAAGGAGAGAGACAGATGTAACTGCATATTTGGAGTTGTTTTACAGTATGAAAGCCAACTCTCAATAAACCTTATGCTGCCCGTGAATCTGTTACTGTAGGCGGGTAATGCAGCTAGTATCTGTATATATAGTCTGTGCTATATCTGTATATACCAAAATATATACACTACTAGCTGCATTACCCGCCAATGGGATCAGATTCTTGAACAGCAAGAGGTTTATTGAGAGTTGTCTTTCATACTGTAAAACAACGCCAACTATGCAGTTACATCTGTCTCTCTCCTTCTCTCCCTCTCTCCCTCTTTCCCCTCTCTCCGTCTCTCCCCTCTCTCTCTCCCCTCTCTCTCCTCTCTCTCTCTCCCTCCCTCTTCCCCCTCTCCCTCTCTCTCTCCCCCTCTCTCTCCCCCTCTCTCTCCCTCTTTCTCTCTCTCTCTCCCCCCTCTCCTCTTCGCTCTTCCTCTCTCTCCCCTTCTCTCCCTCCCTTTCTCTCCCTCTCTCTCTCCCTCTCTCCCTCTCCCTCTCCCTCTCTCTCTCCCTCTCTCCCCCCCTCTCCTCCTCGCTCTCCCTCTCTCCCTTTCTCTCTCCCTCTCTCTCTCTCCCTTAGTTCAACGCAACACATGCGGATAGACTACATTTTTGGTTTTTCTGTCGGGCGTATGAAGAAACAGTTTTCGGCGTGTGCCTACTTTTGAGCAGGTGACGTATAGCTGGTCATGGCTGATGCAGGGTGACAGTAAGTCGATAGCAGCTGCTCTCTTTCTTTTGACCATAGCGTATCGCAACCCTCGGAGTACTCGTGAAAGTTCTGTAATAGTAAGTTACAGTAGGCCTACTCAGAGCTGGAAAAAAATTAGTAACTCGGCTGCTGAAGGAAATGAACATGACCCACTATCACGAACAGCGGCAAATCCAACGTTATTAAGTAGTGGAGATGTGGCAATTCATATACAATACAACATCGTATAAGAAACACTTACCTTTTTGATGTGGAAATTTAGTAGGTGAGAAATGCGTTTTTCCAGTGGCTCCAAGAAACAAACGTTTACGTGACCTTCTCGGTACACGTTGGCAGTAAATATTAATTGCATGTAAATAACTACTCATTAATTTATTTTATTTAATGAATAGTACATTTGTATAGCTGTATAGACACCTTTGTATAGGCCGCAGAACTCAGGAAAGGTGCTTTTTAACACGGCAGAAAATTTACCGTTTAAAAAGCGTGCTAACAGGGGATTTCGGTTAATGCGCTCGAGCGGTGAAAGAAAAACATCAGAATCGCCACACCTTTATATAAGCCGCTTGGCTCAAATCGTCAGCGAAAAGTAGCGGCTAATAGTCCATATTACGAAATTACGATATTACGAAATTACGATAATTAGTACTCATATTAATTCGGTTGGCTTCGTTCGACCGAATGGAAAAAAAAGACCGCTCTATAATTTATTTACCGTTACTACACATATTAATTCAGTTCGCTTCGTACGACCGAAATTCGTACGACGATAAAAGAAAAGACCGCTCTATAAGGCGGACAGACAGATAGACAGATAGATAGACAGACAGACAACGATTGCCGTTTATATAGTAGATCAATTTGTAACATGAGTATATATATATATATATATATATATATATATATATATGTAAAATCATGCTACAGACAGTACGGTTTCGACTATTGAAGCTTCACCAGGACAGCTTAGAGTCAGAGAGCCAGCAAGGGAGATAACTCACAATGCTAATGAGAGTCAACTTCCTGCCATGAAACAACTAATTTGCTTCACAGACAATAGCTGTGAGGCAACTTAGTCACAACAGTAGCTGTGAATTAATTGTCTTTATATTGGTAAAACTTACGCAATCTTTAGCAGGGTTTGCGATTTCTCGAAAAATTATTAAGTTTTGTCATTATATAAAAAGCTCCAGCAACATTAAACATGAATAGACGTGCAAAAATCAATATAAAATGATATTCATAAAACAAAATTATAGAATGCGAACAAAAATTTAAGTTTGAAGTTTGCTGAAGTTAACATATGAGTTAATAAATAACCATACAAATTTTTATTCAGTTTCATAAGGCTTCCGAATTGATTACCCAAATAAACTATTTCCTTTGAAGAACATTCAAGATCTTGACCAAAATTTTTGAAGTGGTCGAAAATCTCTGATAGGAGCTCACTTCCAGCTACAGTTTCTACCTGCACATTTATGTTGATGTTAGCCATATCATATCCTTTCATATGTGAAGATTATAATCAATGGATATTTACTAGATATCGTTGGATAAATAAGCCAATAATTATTTGGATAATTATGAGGTTTATAATACAAAACTTCTACTTTAAAAATGTTGCACTTTATGGTGTTTTGGTTAAAAAGAATTATAGTTCGATTGAAATTTTTTATATATTTAAGTTTATAGTTCAAGTTTATAGAATGAACAAAGCATATTTTGTTATTGCTTACATTTAAGAAGAAATTAGCATGGGCTCCTTAGATTAATTCACATTCAAAATTTGCAGATCATCCAGCTAAAGCCAGAGGACCAAAATCAGATTGTTTGAGGCTAAGCTGCCATTGAAATGTTGGCAAGCTAGTAGTTTGCTAGCTTTCTGTAGCAGTAAATTAAGCTGTCTGATAGAGTACAAAAAAGTTCTTCAGGGCAAAAACTCAGGCCTATCTTCTCATGGCAGAATAACTCCTGCTCAATTCAAAGTTGCGCATTATATCGACAGTGTGATTAGAATGAAGCCACATGACCTTCAGGTAATGATCTGAAAGCTTTTGCCATTAGGCCAATAAGCATTAGGCATTTTGGCTTATTGCTAGTTCATTATAAAACCCATTACAATTAGCATTTAATACTTTTATGTTAAAACAGTTTGGTCAACTACAAACTAAATGCTCTGTGCTGTATAACCCAACATCTGCTAAAACATACATACACGACAAGTTTTTGTTGCAAAACTAATGCAACATTAAATACCGACAGAACTACAGTCAAAAGACCCGGTTTAATTTATGGTCAAAGATTCTGAGCATGTATTAATTCTATTGACTTTAAATCCAACTCACTTTAATTGTGGAATTTTATCTCCCACACCCTATATCTTAACTCTTGTAAAGAATTTTCTGAGACCGTTAACTCTACAAGCAACCAAACTACTTGAGTTCGACAGGCAATCAATACATATTTCTCACAATATATAATGCTGCAGTTCAAAGTATGCGACGATCACCTGCACTGTATGAGACTTCTATGTGCTTTGCTTGACTGCGCTCATTCGTGCTCATTCGCGATCAGTTTGTACATATCATTTTGGTAAGCTCCACCCCTTGACCGCAGAGGCCGACTCGGTGATAAGCCAGTCCTCTGTGGCTGACTGAGTGATCGACACGGGCATCACACTTTTGGTTGAGTCAGGGACAAGCTCGGTCTTCCTAAGGTCTCGGCTGCTGTTTCTCCCACCCTGGAGGGACCAAGCCGCTCTCCTGGACACTTCTCGGTATTTCGGGCGTGTGGTTTTCTCTCAACTTCGGGTCCGATCATCTACTGCTGTCACACTAGAATTGTAATCTTAACTCTTTACTATAATAAGAGCTTTGTCTGTTCATTCGTTCTTTCGTTTGTTCACCTGCCCAAAGCCATGCTCAAAGCTCCAGGAAAAAAAATTGGACCACACAGAAATCAAGCCTGGATATTCAGCTTAAAAGATGGGGTTGCATCAAATTTGAGTTGATTTTAAAAGAAAGTATTTTTCTTTGTCTATCAGTTGATATGTTGTTTGTTGTGTTAGGTGATCTCAATGTCAAGATATTTGAAGATTAAAATCGAAAAAATTTGATGCGGTAAAAACGCTCAGGCCAAAAAGCATGCCCAGACTTTAAAAAGAGATGTAACGGGTGATACAACCTGTCTCTATCTCTTGTAATCACATCGGCTGTTGCGATAAAAGTCTAGTCCTACGCGGCTCTATTAGCATATATTTTATTTTGTATTTGCTCGTATTGGCTAGAATAAAATTTTAAATCCAGCTACAGATACATTAGTACTAATGTTTCCAACAAGGAAAATTAAAAGCTTGCCATATTAGCTTCTTCTAAACGCTGTGTAAACATCTTAGTACCGACTACCAATTCTACCGGTCTACGGTAATTCTGTCAAGCAAACCATATAGAAAAAGGTCTTGGTATCGGCACAGTTCCGTCGCTACCCGCACTAATGATATACAGCCTCCCAAAAGCCCCGCCCACATGATGCCCATTGCCTATCCTCAGGGAGGGGCTGTATACCATTTCCCACACCAAAAACTAGTTTCTTACTAAGTAAAATAAGCAAGCTGCGTCTTTGAAAAGAATGTGTGGCGAAACAAACTACATCCCTAAGTCATTTACATTGTATAGTCGACTGTCAACGTTATCGAGTCATTACTGGTATCAATTTGTAGAAAAAAATTTACTGGTCACATTTGATTAGTTGATTCAAGTACTAAACCAATGGTCGAGCTATGCAAAAACGCCTGTCCATGCAGCTCTGATTACACTTCATAAATCCATCTATCAGACAAGATTTCAGCACAGGTGTCAACGGGGCTATGATGTATTCAATGTTCTGCAAATCATGTTTTGCATTATCTTCAAATATATTATTGTATTATATAAGTTTTACAAGCAAAACAATTTTTATCTTATAAAGCTTTTATTAAAAATATCCACCCAAATCGTAGCCACTCACATAGTTACAGCTCATACAATAGGGCAAATTCATTTACTGCAGCAAACTCAAACAAAACATCATGGTTTATGTAGCACATATTCAAGTCTCCATTTCCCATTTATGGCAGTTTCTACACTGACAAAGCTGTTTCAGCTGGTGGGACCACATAAACATCCTGTAATCAGTAAAATAAATGCAATAAATATATGTCATTCATAGATATGTCATTCTAACTCGTATCTACTGAAAGCTTTCAAATTGGGAGTTAGATAGATTGCGAGTGTAATTTTAAAAATGAATAAATGTTTAAAGAATAAAGAATTTTTCAAAGAATAAATGTTTTAAAGAATAAATGTTTAACAAGCATAAGTACGCCAAGCCAACGATTCGAAGCTTTGGTTCTGGAAGTTAAAGATGTGCATTGATCAATCGATTTTCTCCATTTTCTACAAGTGAGAAGTGAACATCTAAAGTCACATCATAAATTTAATTTACTAGCTAAAACTACCAAAGAAAGTTTGAAGCAAATATAGCTAGGTGAAACGATAAAAAATTATAAAACGATGATTGATGATAGCAAAAAAGTTATTATTCTATTAATTAGTAAATGCATTCGTGAGTACTCAAAGTATTACCTTTAGTATATTCATCAATCTAAGCCATTGTATTGCTAGATGCTACAGATTAAAAAGAAGCCATCAAGAACTCACTGTGCGTCCTTATCTCGCACGCGTGCACAGGAAATTACATTATAACCTCAAACAGGAAAATATAATCTGAATGTAAACACAACAATATATCTATAGGAGACTCAAAGTATTTACCTCCATTCTCCTATTTTCCTCTAAAACTTTAACCACCTGATGCCCAGAAAACTCATACTCACCTTCGCAGTAACTTTACAGTAATTTTTACAATTCTGTTGTTCGTCAATCAAACGTGTCGATCAAGTAATTCATTAAAGTACCGATGTTAATTAATTTAGTAAATTTCGATGTCCATGCCATATAATAATAGAGTAAAATCCCTAAATTTGAGATCACAAACAACGCGTTTTATGAGTGATAACATTTATTATGACCTATATAAAAGTTTCGTGCTGATGATTGGCTAATAAAATTATCGTATATTTATCACTCATTGACTCTTTTCTGATGTATCACTAGTTACGTCACAAATGAAGCACCCGCTGGAATTTGAGCTTTTTAAAAGATGGCCTCATTCAAACACATGTATCTCTGGACAGGGTTAGTCTACAAAGACAAAAATAACCTCAAATTGTAGCTGATGTTTTAGCCTTTTATTGGTTTTAATCTCACTAAATCGACCTCTTTGACGCAACCATATCTGGTGTGAGGCACACTACTAACAACATCACTTTGCTGCATTATAGAATAATAGTGCAGATAACTATTACACACGACGATATCTCATGGTGCAAGGGACTGCGAGCGGGCTAGTGCTGTATATACATTTAATCACAAGCAAAATCCACTTTACCTATTATACCTAAACTAAACACTGTCACAAACCTAACACCTTATTCAATAATCAAAACATGGTACAAGCTAACATAAGGAAAACCCAACTTTAAGCCAAGCTCTGTCTGTGTATTAAATGTGGTGGTTGTTTACAAATTTTTTTTAAAGAAGAATATGTCATAATAAGTATGACAGATTAATCATCAACTGTTCCTCCACCTTTAAAAATTTTAATTTGCGTTTAGGTTGTTTAAAAGCCTTGAAGTAGTGCTAATCTAAAAAGTCTTTTTGAATCATTTGTTTTGACCTCAAAAACTGTTGACCAGTCGGTGTATGCATGTACATATTTGCATAACAAAAATACGATGCGCAGACTAGAACACAAGCTGATATACATAACTTCAAGTAAGCCAATATGTAGATTCTAGAGCAGATTCAGAATCTGATAAAAATATCTTAGAGTGAGTCAATATTCAGATTCTAGAACAGGCTGGTGCACATATTTGGCAAAGGTAAATTAAAACTTTAATAGTCATTTAACTTGTTTTGCTTTCTTTTTTAGCAATTTTTGCATTACACTGTACAAACATGCGCAGCACACTTGCGTTAAAACTCTTCACAGAACAGATTGTATTCTCAATGTAATAAATTAGGTTGTACTTATCTCACTATAGCTTGTATAGTCCCACGACCAAACACGAGCGAAGCGAGTGTTTGGGAGCTTCATAATAAATGCATATGTGCACACAGCTCCCAAAAGTATCCGCCAACGACCAAACCCAAACCATTGTACCGAAATTCCATCAAAAATTTAACCATTTTTCTGTCGAGTCGTTTAAGTATAATAATGATACAAAACACATATAAACCTATCTAAATATGTTACCAAGTCTTTGAAAAGTGCCGACAATATCCTAAAACTTACCCATCCGATCGGATTATACATAACTAGAAAGATTATTTTGGCCTAAAACCGTCATTGAAACCTGGCCAGTCTTTTTAATCAAAATTAAGACTGGCCAATAAAATGCCCGTAAAGCTGTGCGACAGATAGAACCATAAAGCCGTGCACATTTCATGAGAAAAACGTGCACATTTCACCAGTCTATGGTAAAGTCCAATTGCCAAAGGTTACTGTAATAAACGTATACTGTTTGAGGCGTAGACCAATTTACAGGTACGAAAATGTGGTATTCAGTTTATCAGCCTATGTTTTTTCATCCAACTACCAAAGGTTACATTAAATTATTTAGAACATTAGCCAAATTTCTTAACATCTTATGTACAAGCTAGGGCCGAACTACAATGCCCCTTTATGACAAAAACATTTCTTTATTTTGCTCCACTTTGCAGAAAACTTTTAAACACACATGAATGCTAATGCTTGCTTTCTGTTACAGATCGCTGTCAAAACCATTCTACATTCAACACAACCAACTTTCAAACTGTGTATATTACACAGCAGCTTACCATTTTACTTCTAATATTGCATTTTTCCTATTGCACGAAAGAGATATAAACATATAGTCCTTTCCTTTCATTATTGCTGTTTGTTGTACATAATAACACCCAGTACATACATCGCGGCTACCATCGCGGCTACCATCGCGGCTACCATCGCGGCTACCATCGCGGCTACCATCGCGGCTACCATCGCGGCTACCATCGCGGCTACCATCGCGGCTACCATCGCGGCTACCATCGCGGCTACCATCGCGGCTACCATCGCGGCTACCATCGCGGCTACCATCGCGGCTACCATCGCGGCTACCATCGCGGCTACCATCGCGGCTACCATCGCGGCTACCATCGCGGCTACCATCGCGGCTACCATCGCGGCTACCATCGCGGCTACCATCGCGGCTACCATCGCGGCTACCATCGCGGCTACCATCGCGGCTACCATCGCGGCTACCATCGCGGCTACCATCGCGGCTACCATCGCGGCTACCATCGCGGCTACCATCGCGGCTACCATCGCGGCTACCATCGCGGCTACCATCGCGGCTACCATCGCGGCTACCATCGCGGCTACCATCGCGGCTACCATCGCGGCTACCATCGCGGCTACCATCGCGGCTACCATCGCGGCTACCATCGCGGCTACCATCGCGGCTACCATCGCGGCTACCATCGCGGCTACCATCGCGGCTACCATCGCGGCTACCATCGCGGCTACCATCGCGGCTACCATCGCGGCTACCATCGCGGCTACCATCGCGGCTACCATCGCGGCTACCATCGCGGCTACCATCGCGGCTACCATCGCGGCTACCATCGCGGCTACCATCGCGGCTACCATCGCGGCTACCATCGCGGCTACCATCGCGGCTACCATCGCGGCTACCATCGCGGCTACCATTCATACTAATATTGCATTTCTCAACCAGCAGTACTCTTTCTTTTTTCCATTATCACTTGGTTCGTGAGTTGTATGACAGAGGAATTTCTAGTGAGATAGTTGTTCTCAATATACACAGACTTCACTGTTTGATCAGACTACATTGACAAAATAGCATTAATAAATAACCAAGCAGATCAGAATGTATATATTAAATAGTTTGATTTCTTTGCAATTGTGGTATTTCTTCATGCTACGACACTGCTGTTTGACAAACATGTGGTAGTGAGAAACGACTTTAAAACGCATACCATAACCTAAATAAAAAGTAATGTGTAATAAATTACAAAAAAACTTTATGATATTGATAGCTATTACTAATACCTCAGAGAGATCTCCGAGCCTGCTAGGCATATATAGTTAAAAGATTCATTGTAGGTTGAAAATTTTATTTAATTAAACAAAAATGCAAAGAAATCTTCTCTAGAGACAGTTCAATTCTTTCTAATACACACCCACTCTTTAAAACTTTTTTAACTTTTTTTGATAAACATGTCAACAATTTTCAATCGAAATGTCAAGTTTTAGCAAATAATCCTTTTTAACAAATACCTATTTGTTTATGTAAGGCTTGCCTATCATTTGCAAGCTACGAACATGCTAATTTTTAATAAACCTGCAGATATTTGATACATTTATCTAATGTATGTCGGTGAATGTTATTGTAATTTCTGTTCTACTGTAAAATATATACTGAAACCAAACCCATGGTACTTTATAATAAACATACAACTAGTTACAACTTATGAATCAGTAGAAAATGAGTATAGTATCACACACCTGATATATCTCAAGGAAACTTACTTTTCCATACTTTTCTACTGTTGCATATAAACTGATGTACAATTATTGGCATTCTACAGGCAGCATGCTCCATGGTTTTTCATTTGAAATTTTTATTGTGTTAAGAGCCGTGTCTGTACGGCCATCTAATTGATGCATCAGTCTAAGTTCCGTAAAAATGTTGCATCATACAGAACTTAGGTTTTCCTCAGCTATGTAGAAAAACACGCTAGCACCTATGCCATTTTGTAATAATTGTACACACAGTTAATTCGCCTATAATCTCCCATGGAACACCAGACTGCCAGGGTACTAGTGCATTTAATACTCCACTTGGCAACATTACATATAGTCAGATCAGAAACATGTTGTGAGTCAACATAATATATGACTTATAAATAGAGTGGTAAGGTGTATAAAGTTAGAAGTATTAAACAGAAATAGTAAAAACAAATTTTATTTAGACACCCACACACAAAACCATCTTGCAAACAATCTGTTTAAAATAGTGGTTTTATGGTTATGGTAGAGTTGATATAACTAAATCACTTTTCCTTGACAGGTTTTAGCAAATAAATCCAGTTTTTCTGATGTGGTTTACACTTATTCATAGGAAGTGCATGATTTACTTAATAGAAAATTTGTTGTCATGACAGTAAGATTTTATTACCTTGTCATTTATTCTCTTCTGATCCCTGAAACTTGTAGAAATATCAGTGTGTAAAACATAACTCTAGATAGCTCATGTCTAGTTGACAGTTTCGTTTCTAACCAAATGAAACAGAGGTAAGAGCTAGCACAAAATGTATCGACAGGCCGCTGTATGGCTTCAAACTGTGTTTGAACTCGTTACACATATTCAAACAAAATCAACAGAGAAAGTAGCTGATTAAGAAAGAGACACTATTAGTGTCAATGACTAGCAATATTTTATGAAGCATGTTTAGATAGCCTCTTATGGGCGTTATCTTATTTGGCAAGTATAAATGGTTTTGTAACTTGGGCTGAAGCCAATCTCAAATATGAACGGCAATGAGTAGATGACACTGGAAAATAAAAAGTGTGATTCGTTTTTATTGGATGTTGAATGATGGTAAACAGAAGACACCAGCTATTTATCCAGAACAGACTTGAAGTTTTAGACCAATGATTGAACAGCGAAATAATTGGTTTATGAATAAAAAGAAGCTGAAGTATTGGAGCTGAAACATTTGCCCATCAAATTGACCTTTGACCTTGGTGCCTCATTACACCATCTCACAATCAAAAGACTAGCTAAAACAAAATTTTCTTAAGCATACGTTAACATATTCAGTACAAAATCAATTTAAATTACAATGGCAAGTAATATAAGAGCCAAATTGCAACATTAATTGGTAACAGAATTGAATTCTGCACCATAGCTAGATTGGGCATTAATAAAATAGATATATTCCAATTTTTTCTTCTGGTGAATAAAGATAGGCTGTTGAAAGACCAAGACAACCAATTGTAATGTTGGAACTCACAGCCCATTGATGCTGAACACTCTAGCAACTGAGACGATCAAATATTTCAAACTATCATTATAGGTTTCACGATATGACCATCATATCTAGACTCTTGTAACTGCAGGTGTGAGCAGATTAATGTTCCGACTAACCTTCTAATTAAATACTTCAGACAATGCACAGGAACAGCTATGGTTGGGTGCTTCTCTAACACCACTCTAACTAATAAGGATTAAAATCTGATCCTTGTCTACTGCACCTACATGTCCTTCTACTTGATCAAAGCTTTGCTAGCTTTTGATCAAATAAGAAAAATCATTTACATAATATAATAAATTAAATTATATTCAAATCCCTTGAACTTACAAATATTTGCCATTGATTTGAGAAGATTGTGTTTCCAAAGTTTAAAACCATTTAGTACAGGCATTTGATATTCTTTGTATCCAAGAGCAAAATACATTGCAAATAAATGTACACTCTCTCTATGAATATGTTTAGATGCTCTCAACATGTCAGACAAACATGCAGTTGTTGGCAGAGGTGATCTATTTTGTTAGTCTAAACAAACGTATAAATTATTAATGCATTAACTGCAAGAGATGCATGATAAAGCACATTTTAATCTAGTAAATCTTTTGTTCAGCTGTTAACTGTCAATGTGAATGCAATTTGTTTTACTTGTGCGTATTTCTTGCACTTGGCATAATAATTATTGTTTATATAATAATATTATAATGATAATATAATATATATAATAAGCAATATAATTATAATGAGAGTGACAGGCTGATGGGATAGCTCACCCATAATGAGCAAGCTGATGGAATAGCCCACCCATGGTGAGCAGACTGATGATATAGCCCACCCATAGTGGGATGCAGGCTGATGGTATAGCCCACCCTTAGTGAGCAGGCTGATGGTATAGCCCACACATAATGAGCAGGCTGATGGTATAGCCTACCCATAGAGAGCAGGCTGATGGTGTAGCCCACACATAATGAGCAGGCTGATGGTATAGCCTACCCATAGTGAACAGGCTGATGGTATAGCCTACCCATAGTGAACAGGCTGATGGTATAGCCCACCCATAGTGAGAAGACAGATGATATAGCCCACCCATAGTGAGCAGGCTGATGGTATAGCCCACCCTTAGTGAGCAGGCTGATGGTATAGCCCACACATAGTGAGCAGGCTGATGGTATAGCCCACACATAGTGAGCAGGCTGATGGTATAGCCCACACATAATGAGCAGGCTGATGGTATAGCCCACCCATAGAGAGCAGGCTGATGGTGAAGCCCACACATAATGAGCAGGCTGATGGTATAGCCCACCCATAGTGAGTAGACTGATGGTATAGCCCACCCATAGTGAGAAGACAGATGATATAGCCCACCCATAGTGAGCAGGCTGATGGTATAGCCCACCCTTAGTGAGCAGGCTGATGGTGTAGCCCACACATAGTGAGCAGGCTGATGGTATAGCCCACCCATAGTGAACAGGCTGATGGTATAGCCCACCCATAGTGAGCAGACTGATGATATAGCCCACCCATAGTGAACAGGCTGATGGTATAGCCCACCCATAGTGAGAAGACAGATGATATAGCCCACCCATAGTGAGCAGGCTGATGGTATAGCCCACCCTTAGTGAGCAGGCTGATGGTATAGCCCACACATAGTGAGCAGGCTGATGGTATAGCCCACACATAGTGAGCAGGCTGATGGTATAGCCCACACATAATGAGCAGGCTGATGGTATAGCCCACCCATAGAGAGCAGGCTGATGGTGAAGCCCACACATAATGAGCAGGCTGATGGTATAGCCCACCCATAGTGAGTAGACTGATGGTATAGCCCACCCATAGTGAGAAGACAGATGATATAGCCCACCCATAGTGAGCAGGCTGATGGTATAGCCCACCCTTAGTGAGCAGGCTGATGGTGTAGCCCACACATAGTGAGCAGGCTGATGGTATAGCCCACCCATAGTGAACAGGCTGATGGTATAGCCCACCCATAGTGAGCAGACTGATGATATAGCCCACCCATAGTGAACAGGCTGATGGTATAGCCCACCCATAGAGAGCAAGCTGATGGTATAGCCCACCCATAGTAAGGAGGCTGATGGTATAGCCCACCCATAGTGAACAGGCTGATGGTATAGCCCAGCCATAATGAGCAGGCTGATGGTATAGCCCACCCTTAGTGAGCAGGCTGATGGTATAGCCCACACATAGTGAGCAGGCTGATGGTATAGCCCACCCATAGTGAGCAGGCTGATGGTATAGCCCACCCATAGTAAGGAGGCTGATGGTATAGCCCACCCATAGTGAACAGGCTGATGGTATAGCCCAGCCATAATGAGCAGGCTGGTGGTATAGCCCGCCCATAGGGAGCCAAACTGAGAAACAGTTAGGAAGATATTATAAAAACCTGGTTAGTTAATTAAAGTAAAAAGTATAACTTCAAAAGAATGATAAATATAATAAGTATTAAATATTAGGTAAATCAAAGAGACTTTAACAGAGACACAAGCAAATTACATGTTACTATATATCCATTATACATCTACTTGTCGCGCTGATCTGTGTAAATGTGCTGCGGAAAAAAACCCAATAATAATTAACCAAGCAATTCTGGATTTATGTATTAAATAGTTTGATTTTTCTGTAATTGTGGTATTTGTTCTTGTTAAGACACCGCTGTTTGACATAGAAGTGGTAGCACGAAACTGCTATAAAACTTATACTATAAACAAAGCAAAAAAGTAGATATAGCGCTATATGTGTAATAAATTACAAAATTCTTTTAGGAAATTCATATCAAATTCATAAGATCTTTGAATTCACTAATTCAAAGCCCTTCCAGCCTGCCAGGTTTATGTCCTGTTTAGCCACTTGAAAGCCTCATTACCTAATTGGTTGATTTGTGATTTTTGATGACAGACAACAACTAAACTAGCAGTAAATTAAATTATACTGCAACTGCTATCCAAGAGTTGTTACTTCAACTTACTATCAAAGCTGAAAAACAAAAAGTTTATCCACCATAAGTATAGCAGATATACTCAGTACACCACCATAAGTATAGCTGGTATACTCAGTACACCACCATAAGTATGACTGGTATACTCAGTACACCACCATAAGTATAGCTGATATACTCAGTACACCACCATAAGTATAGCTGGTATACTCAGTACACCACCATAAGTATAGCTGATATACTCAGTACACCACCATAAGTATAGCTGGTATACTCAGTACACCACCATAAGTATAGATGATATACTCAGTAAACCACCATAAGTATAGCTGATATACTCAGTACACCACCATAAGTATAGCTGATATATCAGCACACCACCATAAGTATAGCTGATATATTCAGTACACCACCATAAGTATAGCTGGTATACTCAGTACACCACCATAAGTATAGATGATATACTCAGTAAACCACCATAAGTATAGCTGATATACTCAGTACACCACCATAAGTATAGCTGATATACTCAGTACACCACCATAAGTATAGCTGATATATCAGCACACCACCATAAGTATAGCTGATATATCAGCACACCACCATAAGTATAGCTGGTATACTCAGTACACCACAATAAGTATAGCTGATATACTCAGTACACCACCATAAGTATAGCTGGTATACTCGTTATACAATGAGTTTTTAGCACATTACACTTGTGTTTAGCTAATGCTCTATACAAAAACAATAAAATGGCCTCAACTATTTTGGCTAAAAGTATTGTAAAGTAGTTTTCACTATCATTCAATTGTATATGAGCAGCAGCATAAAAAACAAATAAGTGTACGATCAAATTTCTACAAAAAAATTGTTGATTGTACTAATTGCTTGCTATAGTTTTTATTGTGTGATATTTCACATTACCTTTGTTAATGGCTGCTTGCATGAAGCCTTTTCTGTTTTAATTAGCATAAACTATCATTGTACTGGAGACTCATTTCAGTTTAGTTTCTACAGCAAAAGTGGTATATGGTATCTGGTATGCATATATAGTACATGAGATGTGAGAAATGGTATATGGTATGTGAGATGTGGTACAAGAGATATGATATATGAGACATGGTATTTGATACATGAGACATCATATGTGATATTTGAGACATGGTATATGACATGAGAAAGGGTCATGAGACATTGACAATGTTCATGAGACATTAAACGTAATATATGAGATATGGCATATGATACATGAGACAAGGTATTAGATACATGAGGTATTAGATCATTATTTGTGGCACTGCATAGTTGCAAATTATGTAAGAATTACATTTTGTAGATCCTAGATGCAAACATGGTTTGTATGTTGCTATTCTCAAATTACATTGACCTCTGCCATGCCAACCTGCAAAACTCTGTGCAGCCCAATAAAAAACCATTAGAAACAGCTGCAAGTAACCTTGTTCCTAGAAGTACCTAAAATGTTAAACATAGTCATACACAAAGAAAATACATCACAACTTTTGGATTCTCTAAAAGAAATATAGCTTTCCTTTTAATTGTTTTGATAATACAAGATACAGTCTTCTATACTTCTTTATTAAAATATATTATTAAAGTAATAAATACTAATGTGTTACTACTATCATTACAGTCAAATAGATAACCATAGGAATTATTGTAAAATATCTAATCATATACCATGTTTTTATGTTATTACCAGGGCTGCGGCCATTATGAAACAAATCATCACGGCGCATTTATAAGTACACACTGATGACCAGAGCTGTTACCATTACAAAAAGTACCATATGCCACAGAAGGTATCATACATGATAGAGGGTACATGACAGAGGGTATATGATAAAGGGTACATGACAGATGGTACATGATGTACAGTGAATGATAATCTATACACGTTACCCGACACATAGTACGCAATTCTCAGTAATCGTAACACAACACAAAATATATGGCACACGCTACATGTTATGATATATAGTTCATGCGTGACACAAGATAATTTATGCGTGATACATGCCGATACACGAAGCATATTAAATAGTGATAAGTGATGCATGGTACCTGGTAAATGATATGTGACATATGGTCTATTACACTTGATAAATGAACAGTCAATTTTCAGATATATAGGGCAAAAGGCTTAATATAAACGATTGGAAGGAATCGACAGTAAGCTAACACACCCTACATTGACCCCAGATTGACCTCACATTGACCCCACATTGACCTACTGGCTTTGAACTGAAAAGCTAATATTCTAATTTGTCCAACTACCTATCTGACTCAGTTCCATCAAACCACATGCAGAAAAACGACTTGTCTTATAGCATCCTCACACCAATAGCTTAAACTGTCATATAAAAACAATACAGAGTCTATTCAAGAATATGCCTATAATGTACTTGAATAATCTATATTAATAAATTCCACCTTTTTTTCATACGTTTGGTGTGTGCAGTGTGGTGCGTGCGGTGTGGTGCGTATGGTGTGGTGCGTGCGGTGTGGTACATATGGTATGGTGCATGCGGTATGGTACATACGGTGTGGTGCGTACGGTGTGGTACATACGGTGTGGTGCATGCCATGTGGTGCGTGCCGTGCTGTGTGTGCCGTGCTGTGTGTGCCGTGTGGTGTATGCCGTGTGGTGTGTGCCATGTGGTGTGTGCCGTGTGGTGTGTGCCGTGTGGTGTGTGTGTGGTGTGTGTGCCTGTAGTGTGTGTGCGTGCGGTGTGCGTGTACGTGTGGTGTGGGTGTGCGTGCGGTGTGGGTGTGCAGTGCGGTGTGTGCAGTGCGTGTGTGCGGTACGTGTGTGCGGTACGTGTGTGCGGTGTGGGGGTGTGCTTGTGTGTGCGGTGTGTGTGTGCATGCGTGTACATGTACGTGTGCGGTGTGTGTGGTGTGTGCGTGTGCGGTGTGTGCGTGTGCGGTGTGTGCGTGCGGTGTGCGTGCGGTGTGCGTGCGGTGTGCGTGGTACATGTGGTGGGTGTGGTGCGGGTGGTGTGTTTGTGGTGTGTTTGGTGCCAGTGGTACCCAGCTACCACTGGCCACCAGAGCCTACAAACTGTTCCCTGTCTTACCGGGTAGTACCGAGTAGTACCGAGTATAACCAAACTACTCAAGACTCTAAACACCAGTAAATAATAATTAATACACTGGACTGCAGCCTGTGCAAAGCATTAGTTTTCAATCAAAATTTCATGGTGCACAACAAAACCACGAGCACCATGGTCACGAGAATGGCAATGCTATCGTTCACTTCCTATGAGCTGAGCAAGCACTTTGTGCATTTATTCGGGACATTCACGAGTCGTTCACTGCATCAGGAGGTTAGGAAAACATCCTACACTACTCTAACAAAAGTCATCAGATGTCGAGGAACTAGTGCTAGGCTTTTCACTTCTTTCATTTTTAGCAGTTGTTGCATTCATACAATTTTTAAATGTTACGTTATCTACAAAACAAAAAATAGATTCTAGTAGCTAAAATTTTACTACTAATATAACTAATATAATAAAGTTTTTCCTTCATGCAATAAATGAACCTTGAATTGGTCAGATGTGATTGTGATCTTTGGGAGGAGCTGTGGTTCAGTGGTTAGTCCATTGACATACAATCAGTGGGTCGGTTGTTTAAAGGGCCACCGGTAATATTAGGAAGGGCCTCCAGGTCCAATTGCTCCTGTGCCAAATCCCAAACGCAAATGATCACAATATGCTCTGTACTAGAATATATCAATTTACAGTGATGACCCCTAAATGACCCCTAAATGGGAAAAGACAAAAAAACATGAAAATTGTGATTTTCCTAGGATTTTCATTAGTGAAAGCAAATCATCGCTCTCCAAGCTTGCATTCACTGAGGTAGATCTTGCATATCGCTTTGCAAAAAGTTCATTTAACTAATTTTTATCTTCAGAGCCATTGGTTACATAAACCTGAAGACCTATGAGCAAACAAAATTAAAAAATTTCTGGTTTAAATTGCAATGTTTTTGAGTTTTTCACTACTCTAATAAAACCAAGGAACTTCCGACCAAACCTCCAATCCCAAATAAATCTACTCCAAACCTTTGGGTAGCTTTTCATCACAGATAAAGCAATCACTAGATACATTTGAATAATTTACTGTATTTGCATATATTTACATGTCAATTCTGGCATCATCTATATATTATCTCTACAGCATAAACAGGGTAAACAAAGTGTTCGAAGCATTTAAGTTAGTTAAAAAAACTAAGAATAGCCTGTGTCTCTAGTTCTATCAGTTTTTAATTAGACTGAGTTAGTTAATTATCATTTTCCTTCTTCTACTTCACCAGCTATTGTTTTTATTTTTTAACAAAACATAAAATTCTTGTTAGATTGATTCACAGTAAAGAACCAAAGTAGCTGAAGCTATAACTAAGAGAACTGCAGCTATCAGTAAAAGAACTAAAGCTATAACGATGGAACTGAAGCATGACAGTAAATATTATTCCTAATAAAAACACTATGTCATACCTCTAATTTTTATTGCCTCATTATGTAGCCACAGGTTTGTTTATTGCCCATTTGCTGACAGTTATAAATTTATAGTCTCTACTTGACTTAGACATTTTAATTTTCATGTGAGAGATATTATGTTGTGCAATCTATATATATACATGTATATATTAATCTCAAAGTCTGTCTATTATATGTGTGTCGTTCGGTTTGTCCAGCTTTAGCTATTAAAATTTAGGAATGAAATATCCGTTCCCTGATGGGTTTGATTGCCACCACAAATTTCAAACCACGCATTTAAACCATTGAGCTACACAGTCCTTAGAATTCTATTGCACTTATTATACACCTTACACATTCTAAACGTGCACTTTTGATTATTAACTAATATTACCTTTTGCATTTGTTGTTGTTGAAATTGTTTAAAAACCAACTTTTTGCTACTGTTACCTATTTTTTTAATTTGCAGTTTTTAAAATTGCCGTTTCAATTTTAAATGTGCCATTATACTTCTATTTCCGGTTTTTTGTAAGGTTCGATTGCTAAATCGGTAAAGGCTAATTATTTTCATGCGGACAATTGTATTATTGGTCAGACAAAGACAGTACGATATCTCATTTTTACATTTGTACCAGTATCGAGATGTATCAGTATCAATGTATTCAAAGTTTTGATGGATAGCTTCTGCTGGAACAGTAATCTTTTATATACACACACACACGCATGCCCGCATGCGCGAGTGCATGCGAACAAAAATTCACATTACAGTTATTCAGTATTCAAACAGGTATATAATCTTATCCATTGTTTATAGTTTTTACTGCCAGATTAGGTTTTACTTTAAAGAACAGGTGCCCAGCACAAAAATGTAACCATAACTCTAGGAACTAAAATAACTAGCGATTTTACTCATTAGCAAGTACGAGAGTTTTTCTAGTTTTAAGGATCTTGCTGCACCTGATTTGTGAGTTGTGGCTCAGACATTATAAATATACCACTCATTTATTCTCTCCGACGCGCAGAGCTGCATGCAAGCTCTAGCACTCAGTACAGCTTATGAAGTGAATGTACTGTGAGTATTACAGAGCCAGTTAGAATGAAAGATATTCTCAATGATTTGCTAGGTGTGCCTCGATAGATTATAATTTAGATGACATTCATTAAGAAGTTGCGGAGTGAATGTGTCTAACTAGGACAGCCACAACTATTTGTTATTTTTAGCTGATTTTGGTTAAAAATTACTGAGATGCAAGAGATTTATTGCCAGAGTATGAGATATATAGGAAATCCTGAAATTGAAATGCAAATTTAAGTCAACAAGACACTGCGGTGTTCTAAATAGTTTACTGTTGCTGAAAACCTAGTGAGCCTCACAAATATTTGGACATTTAAGATGATAAATGTATCACAAATTTGTGACAACAGAGATATGATCTTAAAGATACACATAATATATTTGGAATTCATCTCAAGGATTATTGACTGGCCTGTTGATCTTAGCTGTTTTTGTGTATTTGACCTAGTTTCATTTCACTTGGTGCACCACTATTAGTTAAAATGTCTGGAGTCTATTTTTATCACATTCATAAGTATATGAGACTTGTGACAAAGTGCTATTGTGGGTATTATAAGAAAGACTTTAATACATTTACCATTTTCGTTTAAATAATATGTTAAAGGACAAAAAGTATATAGTAAAAATATTCAGCATGTTCAACTGTTTAATAATGGCTTTCAAAGTTAGTAGTGTTTAATTTAGTTTTGCAGAGCGTCTGCTTTACACTTAATTGTCAAGAGATGCTTAAAACGCATTAGGATTTTTTATTGAACTATTTATAAATAATTAGTAACAACACGTTTTTTTTACATTGATTAGTTTCTTAAAGTCACAAAATCATGAATCGGTGCATGCTTGCTAGTTCAATAGAAACAACTAGCAATGGGAGAAAGCCAAAACTCGATGAACTTTTTTAATTAGCCATATTGAAACTCTAACCATAGGTAAAATATTTACTACCCAAACCTGGTATACACTGCGTACAATAATCACTAATATCACACTGTTTAAAATGTTGCAGATAACAGCAACTCCAAACAACACAAAAATAGGCAGTTGGTAGATTATTATTGAGGTTGATTTTGTGATTTTTTCATCTAGTTTAAGTTCGTATGTTTTTCAGTTAATACTGGCCAGACTAGATTTGAAAACTGGTTTTTTCTTTCTATTGTTTATATCAAGTTTTACCCAATTGCTTCAACAACTCTATACTGGATGAGCATACTTGTTGATATACTTCATAACTGATAGCTTTGTATCCATGCATTGATATTTGACTCTTTGATCATCTAGCCTTCAACTTCTGCTAATGTTTTTATTGACACATGCTTTGGCTATCAGATTAGTAATTATCAAGGAGCTATGGCTACACAAATCATTGTTTATCCATGCATTGATATTTGAATCTTTGATCATCTAGCCTTCAACTTCTGCTAATGTTTTTATTGACACACAGATTAGTAATTATCAAGGAGCTATGGCTACATAAATCCTTGTTTCACTCTGTTTGTTTGTATAATTTTTGTAACGTATTCTGATGTTTTACATAATTATTGCTCTTGCAGTTTAGAAAATGTTCTATGTTCTTACTATAACAAAACCTAATATAAATTACTATAACATAAAGTGAATACTTAAGTAATATATTAATCATTATGTATATCAAACTTTTTTGGATTCCATAAGTTTTTTCATGGTGGCAATACAATTCAAATTAACTTGACCTAGTTTATCAAGAATCAGCAAAAAGCTCATGCTGACCTGAAATAGCATTTGTATTTCAACAACTTGTTATAACTACATTCATTAGCTCGTTACAATTGTAATATTTTTGCAAACAATTTCAAAATTTTGATGACTTCACAAGTTTGTTTGAGCATGCAATGTACAGGTGAACTCATAAAAGCTATGAAACAGGTGATAGATAAATAAGTTGTGGTATGAGTCAGTACAAGGTCAATAAGCTGTGGTTCATGTGGTGACTGATAAAAAGATTGATGTACCACATTTTCATAGCTAAAATTGCAAACATACTTCAGTTACTCTGTTCACGGATTTCCGACTATAATCAAACATCTATGTACAAGCACATATATCTAAAATTTTACATTAAAGCATTTCAAAACCCCTTTAAAAAAATAATTTAATTTGGAATGTTCTAGAATAAAAGTATAAAATATTTATTCATCGACCGTATCAATACATAGTTTGAACCAGGCTTACTTAGCCAGATGGTTGATGATAAAAAGTATGTAATTAAAGCTCCACCTTCAAGTCAATATAATTAAGAGCCTTTCAGATTATTTACGTACATGTACAACCAAAAGGCAGGCGGGTGACCAAATGCCAATAAAATATTTATCATGAAACAGTGTTTGCAATAAAACTTTGATTAGTCCAAGACCGTTACATGAGCAAGGAGTTATCTTTCACCGCCAAATTTAGCGAACCAACATGATAATTACTCTGTTTAAGTCCAGCGAGTCCAATAAAACCTTTTTAGGACACATTACACTGAACACATTTGTTATAAAACAAACGCTTGGTTACCATAGCCAAAATACATGGGTGAAGACTTTGCGCTACATCTTCTAATAATGCACAACTGCACACATGCGCTTATCCACTGTCAACAGGTCCTAGCTGACTTGGATGTCATGTACCGCAAACAAGACCAAAATTATTATACAGTCAATCCTCACTTCTTCGAGCTCCACATCCCCAGACTTTCTATCAACCAGACATCGCCTGGATTTTGGGCAGTAGTCAGTCTTGAAAATGAGAACTTATGCCAATGACATAAGTTGTAATTAGGTGGCTTTCGAGACATATGATAGCCGATAGGTGGCTTGATATGGTGACTTTTATGATGGTTGGCTCTCAAAACAGAGAACACGAGTGGCAAATGCGCCTGAATGGTTGTTGTACTATAATTCTTGTTTGTTATTATTACTGTTATTAATATTATACTATACCATATTGTATGTATAACCATATTTTACTCTCTCATGTATACTGTATACGCATATTGTAGCATATTGCAACCTAGGAGTATGTGTGCAAGACAATATAGTCTGTTTAATATACAATACATGACTCAATTTTTAATGTTTGAACTTTTTTGATGTCTGGACATGGGCTAGACTATATTAGTTCAAACAAACAAGAGTCGACTTTATTTTTCTGAGAATTGAGAGATTGGCAGTTGATACCGATGTTGTACTGCCTACTAGGAGGAAATCTAAAAGTACCCTCAACATTTAAACTTTTCAATGGCTCCACAAAGTAGCTTAGGCCAATTTAGCGAAGGTTCAATTCAGGTTGTGCAGCATTCAGTCCCTTTTCATGTAGTTGCATCACCTTTACAGCACGGCTCTCTTTCACGGTTAGAGAAATTTGCTGGGTCATTAAGTTAACCTTAAATAGTAATAACCAGTTGTGTAAAAGTACTCCGCAGTACTACAACAATCATTGTGTATTGACAATAATAAAAAGTATTACGAGTATTACAAGTATTATGTAATATTATTCTCCTTAACTGAGTAGAGCTATGGTGACATCATGGTAATCCACCTGGCACACCATAACTATAGGCAGTATGCCACATTCCACTTATGTTATGCTGTTACGAAGCAGTTTGATAAATGTGGGTATGCTGTATATACTCAACTGTGTACGCATGCTAATTACCTAATGTGGCTAAACAATAGCTGAATGAAAGATTGAAAAATCAACAAAAATTTATTTTATTTGCAATTTTCTCTAAAATATTTTTTTGGCCTACTCAAATTATTTATTTTGTTTTGAGATGTCTCGTCTTGGTTGTTTTTTATTATTATCCCTGGTAATAACACTGAACTTTGCTATGGCTGGTTGTTGATGTTTATGAGGCAGCGTGTTTATTTTTGAAAAACCTAGTCTAGCTATAACTCTACGCTGATTTGTCAACAAATGCTTCTAATAAATGTCTCTTTATCTAAGTTAGTTTGCCTTTCTATAGATTATGTACAAGTGGTTTGATTAGGCTTGACAATAGCTACATACTTTCATCTCACTCTAAACATCTGGCAATCGGTAAATTGAAATATTGTAGTTCCATTTTTAGCCGTTAATTGTTGGTATTACTAGACAACCACAGCCATAAGAAGAGCCATGATTGTTGGCATCCTAAAGGCATATTTTAAAAATTTTGAACATTTTAAAACTCATATTAAAGTGTTACTCGAATTGAAATACATCTTAAGTAAAGCAAATATTAAACATTAAATAATACGTAAAATGCTCTTCACTATAATGAGAACTGTCTGTCTGTTTGTTTGTCTGTCTGCAGCGACGGCTGGAGGTTGTAAAAAAATTGTATCACACGAAATTGGAACTCTTAACCTCTAGCACAACAGCTCAGCGCACCACCATTTGCACCAGTTGACCACATATTAGCATTACTGATTAGCTATATGAATAGTTATTACACCTGATGATCTCTCCTTGCACACAGGACTCTCATGGTACTAGGCCTTGTTATGATAGGAACCGTGACTGTCTGTCTGTTTGTCTGAAGCCACGGTTGGATGCGTAGAAAAAAATTTCATTGTGTGTAATTGAAACTCACACACACAGCACAGACCAACACTCTAACAGCTGTACAACTTGACAAGAATAATCGTACTTAAAGTTATTACATCTGACGATCTCTTGCAGCACACCGGACTGGCAGTGTGCTAGTAATTTAAATAAAAGTTGAAAATTTAAGACAGAGTAGAGTTTAATTTAAAAAAAATCCACTTGTTATTCGTCATACTTGTCTTTCATAGATTTTGAAATGAAAAAATTGCTTTGTTGGATTGATGGAAAAAGTGCATCATATGGGATTTAAACTCACTATTTTCAGTTTCATAAAAACACACTAATATCAGCGGCAATCGACAGCTTTCCTGTGTTTAGAAATACTTGTACACATAGTTATTACACCTGATAATCTTTCACGCCACACTAGACTGCCAGGGTAGTAGCAATAACAATAACAAATAATTCATCACCTCGAGTTAAACTAAAGCAGTTTATTTAGATTTGATTTTTTTGGAGAAATTACAACAAAATAGACAAAGGCTAGTAGTTATTCGTCATATTACTCTTAGCATTTAAAGTTGTCGATTAGTAAAAATATTTTTGATGCAAAACACCATATGGTCTTAGTGAAAGCGTCTTAACTGTAAGCCCCAGGGTCACGCAAACCGATTGGGCAGGTGCTGGGAGGAAATGCTTAGCAGATATCCTCTCAATCCTACAGACGACCTGATACTGAGCCAATCGCAAAACAGACTTTGGGGCAGACTTCTTACATTTTGTTCTCTATGTGCATATACCAGACACTGGCATGTTTCAGTTGACTTCAACATTTATGCTTCAACTGTTATGCAGTACGATTTCTAAAACTGTTTTATTAAACTTCTATTTTAAGTATGTATGTCACAAATTCTGAGCTTAGCTGTACATGTTTATATATGTACAGTTTTATTATTATCACCTTTATTATTGTTTATAATAAATTTGTGTTGGCTAGCACTTTGTGTCGTTTGTGGACATGTAGCATGGTATGCTGTGACTACTGCATGACTCATGCTGTATTTCTCATGAATGAGTAACTAATGTGGAATGTGCATGTATATTCAGGACTAAGTAAGATCAGTGCTATAAGTTGCACAACTTGTCTTCGCTCAATGACGGGTTGTGTTCTGATGACCCTGGTATTAGGCGATTCCTTCATTAAATGAACTCCTTCCCCTTCGAGCCTCCATTGATAATATTCTACTAAGTCGAAAGCTACTGTATTGCATATAGACTATTAAACACTTTAATTCTTCATTTTTTCTCTTAATCTATTTTTTGTTGGCTTTATGATAATAAATGTAAACTAAATAAATGTAAATTAAATTTCAACTTTTTTTTCATTTAGCATTTGCGTGTGCACGAGCATGTAAACAAATGTCGGACTACCATAGAATACTTTGTGGTAAAATATTTTACCAATTCTAATTTTTGATTTTTTTGTTTTTTTAATTTATCATTTTTATGTAACAAAGGTCTTTTACACTTACAACTTCACTAATTTATTGTTGCCATGACCAGCTAACAGTAAAAGCATATTTTTACAATTTTTACAATAATTAACATGACATCATAACTCCGAGTCATCGCTAGGCAAGCCAGTCACACAGTGCCAACCAATTGTATACTTAAATTTTAATTTTTAAAGTATAATTTTAATTTAACTTATTGAGTTGAAATAGACAAATTTTATAGCATCTTCTGTTTAACACCGACTATCAGGTTATTTCTCTGCTACACCAGATGCTGTATTCAACTTAAGGGTAGTGATTGCAGTTAGAATCCCAGCATGTTGAATGAGTTTCACACGAGCCTCACGGCAATGAAGTTTTCATTCCAATGCAATATTTAAAAAACCCGTAAAATTTCCAGTTGTGTCACACAAAAAACTGTTCAAATACAATAATCGACAAAGAATAACTATAAATATTTGCCAACACTTGGAGCCAACTATTGTTTTTTTCAATTTGACTCCATCTTGTTGGTATTAAGTTATTATTCAAGAAATATATTATCAATTCATACATCTCTAGATAGAAGCAGGCAACTCCTGAGTTTGAAAAAAACAGGTAAAAGCTGACCCAATGAGACACTTTGTAAGATCAGCAACTATATTATATGTAAAATATTTATGTAAATTGTTTTTTAAACCTTTTTGCAAATCTTTCTATTTTATCCAACTGTCATTTCCATTACCCAGAATCTCTATACTATGTAAAAACTCTTCATTTTCAGACAAAAACTTTCACTAGCACAATCTCATGCTAAATGCGAGCTATTGTCAGTCGTTAGATCTTGATTTAATACATTCCATATATATAGGTGCCCCAAGAAAACAATGGCACTGTAAATTATCATTTTTCATGGCACTGTGTAGGTTTTTGCCACCAGCATTAGCAAGTTAAAGGCAATTATAGATTTTTTCACTCTCTTCCAGTCAGTTGCAGTAATGTTCAAGGTACTCTGAGAGCCATTTAGTGGGAGAGCCAAGGTATGTTTTTTGCTCATTGAAGAGAACTTTATGCCCCATATACCATTGGAAAGCTGAAAGTTCCCTGATTCTCTAAAGTTTTTCTTTTTTCTTACATGTAACTTATTGTGTACAACAAGCTTTGTAATGCTGCATGGCACATCAGTTGCATATAGCCAACAGGGGTGTGGTGCGACTTTTGTAGGTTCCTTACAAAACGTTTTTGGTGAGTTAATAGTCGATTAATTAGCACTCAAGCGATAAATGTATGCACTAGAACTAAAAAAAAATTGTCGATTTGCCTTGAGCCAATGAAAAATATGTTTACAGCCAACGCTGAGTGAAGTTTCTTTTTAAAAATATTTGGTTTTTGTCATAATTTCTTTCTCGCATGACCAGCGGTGTCAGACGGATTAAGATACAAAGGTTTCACAAATTGTAGATCAACAAAACATTTGGTAATTGTTTTTTGGGTGAAAGTACTAGTGTGGTGGCAGACGATAGCTGGACCCAGGGCTAAGGAGGGTCACATCATGACTGATCAGCAGTACCATGGCTAAGAGGAAGGCTCGGCTCCTGTAAGCCATGTAGCCAAGTAGACGGAAGTGGTCTAGGATCAGACCATCAGCCAGCTTGCACTTCTGGTGCACCAGCTGACGAAGCAGGTCCAGCAGCTGCAAGAAGAGCAACATGGCCAAAAACACATGCGTCAAACTCACGGCCCGCGGGCCACATCCGGCTCATGGGCCACATCCCGCACCCACAATTCATTTTACATTATTGCTATTCATGACTCATTAATATGAAGTGCTGAGGACATAATACTGCACAGAACTACAGATCCCATAATGCAACACTTCAGCTGCCTTGCTGCATGCTTCTCGGGTCAATTTAACCTAAAGTTTATTTCAGAATAATATTCCTGTCTGTTGTTATCCATATTTATGTTCCAAAAACATTTAGTTTTATTGTGTTCAATAAGTGTTTGTCCTGTTCAGCCTGTGACCTAGACTGTGTTTCGAATTTTGGTTCCTTGTACAATTGGGTTCGACATCCCTGGCCTAAAAGAAGCTATGTCAATCCAACCATTTCTGTGTTGAGGCTGTGGGAGCCAGAAGAACGTTTGGAAGAACTTTCCCAGTGAAAAAACAAAACCGGTGAAACTGCGAAAGGTCGCAACATTAGTACCGACCTTTAGTTGTACTAAGGCCCCCAACTGTTCAGACCCTAGCAGTAAAATGCTCCGGGAAGCTCGCTGGACATGCCGAGTCTGGCTGGACTCTAGTGAGGAAGGCTTCAAGGAATTATAGAAAAGTGATGCAGAGATTCTCGGCCATATCCACTCAGAACAAGGATGTGACACGGCGACCTTTTGCCATGGCCTTAAAATTGAAAGGTGATGCAAAGGTCTATTGCCATATCTACCCAGAATGTGATGTGGATGTTTCTTGCGATAGTCACCCAAATTTATTACGAGACTTAGAAAAGCTGGAGTCCAAATGCTTGATCTGCAGCTCAACTGGAGAAGCTCAACCAGAGTCTAACCAAGCCCCACTGAGCTTAGTTGAAAGAGATGCGCTCCAACACTGGTCTGGAGAGACTGGGCCTGCAATTTGCCAGAAGCCTGCTTTTAAAGCAACAGAGCCGACCGATACCACACTCCATCACTGAACCTAACCTATACATTAAAGGTCTGCCTTGGCAGACGCATGAGTTTCCGGTTCAGTTAACTTTATTACTCATGGCGAGCGTGGTGATGAGCCGATCAGAACACAGACTCCAGACTGGTCCCACTCCACAAGATACTTCTTTTTAGAAAAACTAGAGGAGAAGTTTATTCAGTTTTTGATTGAAACCAGATACACTACAAACATGCTAAGCAAGCAAATTTGTAGGTTTCTCAAGGCACGATAGACCTACTCAAAGCGACTGATAGCAACGATCTCATGGCTGATGAAAAAATTGGTCCATTCTACAGTGCCATACGGTTGCCAATACAGCTATTTTAAAATTTTGTGTTAGAAGATCCTTGATCTTTGTATCCCATAATAAAGACTTCCTTGGTCTTTATTATAGGATATAAAGACACGGGAGGTCTTTGTAATGAGCCACATTAGCAAAGATCCCATTTTTAATACCTTTCCTAACAGCTCACAAGTGTCCTATGGACTTTCAGCAGCCTGGGCTTTCCTTCAGCGGACAAGTGTTGACATGTTGTGCAAATATATAAATCTGTACAGTGTATGTATGCTCAACAGACAACTGTCTAAAATGAGCATTTACCTTGCTCTGCTAATCTCTGCATGATGAGCTCCCTTTACGTAGAACATGAATAGAGAAGGGATACTGTTACTTAGCAAGATGCAGGCGGTAAGAGACATGGTGGTGCCAGCTCCGACTGAAATATCTGTTTTGTGTTGGGTCACCACACAGAATTACTGCTGATTGGAGTAAATAAAATTTTGGTTAGGATCTCTTACTGACTTCAGGCTTGAACCGGCCTGGGCTAAAGAGAAGCATAGTTACGCAGTGTCTGAAGCTCACAGACAAACCTCTGATGTTCCAAGCTGGAACCATGTTCGACACATATTTGGGGTGTAGGACTACCAGGCGAATAAGGAACCACCTCTCTGCAGCTTCGTGTTCATGGCTTGGGGTGCGAAAGCACTAGAGGCAGAAGTGCCAACCTACCTAAAGGACCTGTTCTAAGCAGCCCAAAAAAAAAACTTCAGAGTCAGGACAAACTGAACAGTTATCAAAACTGTTAACATGCTGTCAAGCAACGTTTAGTATGGGAGAAAGAGACATGGGCTGACCCTCCGAAGGGGAGCATTATATAGTATCAAAGAAGCAGCTCTGGCCAATATGCCAACCATTCCATTAACTCGGACCAAAGAAGGATGCTGGGGCAAAATGCCAGGTGCAAGAAATTCTCAGCAAAATGTCCATTTAGCCAGCTGAAGGTGCCAAGAGTTCTCCCAGTGGTGTTGGTCCGAAAGCAAGATAAAAGGTTCTTATTGTGTGTTGACTACCACCAGCTGAACAGGGTCACAGAGCAAAAGGCTTACCCTCTTTTTTGGATGAGCTGCATCCTAGCTAGAAGATGAAAGAGCCATCTGCATACTTGCCAGATCTCCCGGTTTGGCCGCGACCCTGAGTATTTTAAGCCAGTCTCCCTTTTTCACAAAATCTCACGTTTTCCTCCAGCTTTTTCAATAAAACTACTGGTTTAATATTTTTCCTTGTCCGTTTCTCCTTTGTTTACTAGTTGTGAACTTGCATCATCGTACAAAGTTAGCAACAATAAAACAGATCGCTATTAAACCGTATGTTTGCCATAAAACCTGGGCTATTTAGATTTAGCAATGTTGATGTCTAACGATTTTCTCTCCAGTTTTTCATCAATGAACAAAGATTATACATAGACATATCATTGGCAAACAACTATGACCTCACATTGATAGCAGAGTACCTGAACACTGAATAAAATCGTAGAAAGGTCTCCTATATAGGTACCAAAAAAGAAATCAAACTTCACAAAGAAATCTAGGCTTCAGATTCCACTACCATTTTTACCGTCAATCTCCCGCTTTTTTTACTCAACTACTTGGCAAGTATGGCCATCTAGCTTTAAAGAATTTGACCTATCACCGAGTTGGCTTTCCCATGAAAGATGGAAGCCTGCTAATGTTTACGATGTAAAAGGAGCCCGTCGAGTAAAAGTTGGCAGAGCACGAGAGCCTCATTTTATTCAGTTGTCTGTTAAGCATACTTACACTGTGCCTATGTATATAAATATCAAAGTGTTTCATAGTCATTGTCTGTCTGTTCAGATATCTGTCCAATTATAGCTATTAAAATCTTGGATTGAAAAACTTGCTTTTTGCTGGATTTGGACAAACAAAAATTGCAACCACAATTTTCTATACTTACCTCTAACCACGAAGCTACAGAATTCTGACAATTTTAGCGCTCTTATCATTTACCGCATAGCCCTCTCTTGATTGCACTTGCTAAATAAAAAGTTAATTGATACATTGCACCCACAGGTTACGATGCCCCTATAATTACAAAATGTTTTTGCCCAAGTCTATGAAACAGGATGCTTTATCAGAATTTTTCGAATAGAGCAAATTTGTGTTCCTGAAATACGATATCAAAAAAAATTTCTCTTGAAGTTGCAATTTGGCAATTGTTGTACTAGTTACAATGACATAAAAATGTCAATATGCTATTCTCCAAAATATCTCCCACAACGCTGAAAAGAGATACAGATAAAACGACCGCTATTTTAAACACGGAACCGATGGACGAGATCGTCCATGACCCAGCAAATGACTACTACTTTTATTTTATGATTATATGGACAATAGGCAGTTATTTCATTGTTAGTTCTTGTATTTATCAATAAATTAGTTAAAATGCCATTTCTCTGCACAAGTCTTATAAACTGACCAAGATGTGAATCTTGAATGCATCAAGATAACACAGAAACATAGATAATACATATTTGGGGGATAGCTCCGAAATAGACATAACATACAAAACGCATCAATTTTCTCAAAAGTAATAAGTCCAGAAAGATATAATTCAGTATTCTGAACATAAACACATTGGTCATCATGATATATAATCTTTAGAAGCTCAATTACGATTGAAAGAAAATGGCTGATGTGTGAATCCAAAAATGTTGCAAAAATATGACATGGCCCTGAATATCTCTTAAAAACCCCTGATCATACAGTGAGATAGGGTTTAAAATTTGGGTATACAAAGCCAACAATATGTTCGGCATAACACCTAAAAAAGAGAAGATTTGGATCAGCAGTTATTAAAATATGTATGCTAACATTTTGATATACGCTACAACGAAAAAGCATACAGAACCCTCTTTTACCCCGTTTATGCCCCTGTAGCATTTTATACGCCACTGGTATGGAAAAATTACTTGCAGAATAAAAATCAGTGAACTCTCAGCTTTCCAATGGTATATGGGGCATAAAGTTCTCATCAATGAGCAAAAAACATACCTTGGCTCCCCCACTAATTGTAAAAAAATCAAACATTCTTCATATTAACATGAACCACTCAACCTTTGATTGGAGCAATTAAGGCCAATTAAATATACTAATAGAACCTACTAGCTCTCACATTAGGCAACTGAGCCAATAAACGAAATTTTTTAAAAAGCCATAAAATGTGGTGTAGGAATTTCAAAACAACATTAGTTTGTTTTTATCTTAGATGATCATCAGTAGCTACTTGTCTGGATCCTGTTGCTGTAAAGAAATATGAACGCATCAACACTCTTACCAAACATCACAGAGGACTACTACTACTACTCATACTATGAAGATGGATTTTATTTTCAACCTTGGCATGATCGTATAGTGAAATCATATTTTATAATTGTCTCTATCGTTGGTGGAACCTTGAACATTCTGACAATATTAGCCATCCTACTTGGAAAATATACCAACAAAGAAGTGAAAATACAATTGATCAATTTGGCGATAGCTGATAGCTTGATGGCTGCTTTTTATCCGACAGTAGTTATGAAGGACCGATTAAACCTTCCATTCGTTGGGGACACTGCATGGTGCACGCTTCAGTCATTTATCAGCTTGTCAGCAGTCCATGCAAGCCCGCTTTGTAATGCTGCTATCAGCTTAGAAAGAGCTGTAATCATTCTTTTTCCATTTAAAGCTTTCAAGTATCAAACCAAACACAAATTTATAATAGTAGGACTAGTGTGGTTGTGTGCCACTGTTCCTGAACTGGTGGTAGTCAGTAGTAGTGCCGTTTTTACAGACGAGTATGGCAACAGATTTTGTGACATCGGAATTAATATACCAGTTAATACATATGAACTGCTAGTGACACTTCGTTATGCAATACCCGCTTTCATCATCGTCATCTCCTACTCTGTCGTGTTTGTAAAACTGTGTGTCCGAAGAAAGAGCAACCTAGTTCGCAAATCAAGCCATACCACTCAAAAGAAAAAGGAAGCGACTGCAAAGGTTGGTGTCTACCTAAAGAACGATTAGGTATAACTTCATAATCAAAAAAGTACATACATGTAGGTGTTTAATTCTAAGCTGAAGCATGCTAACATTACATGACGCTGGTAAATGAAGTTGCCCAGCATGTCCAACGGCTGGTCAATGAAGTTGCCCAGCATGTCCAACAGCTGGTTAAAAAACATATTACTTTTTGCTTGCATCACTCATTCGTAGAATGAATAGTTTTTATATAATTTTTATGTTGTTTTAATTTGAGTGTACTTTTTATTTTTTATTTAATTATTTGCAGTGTTTACCTGGAACTCTACATACATATATGAAGTCTTAACCAACATTTCATTTTCAGTAGTAACTAGATACACTGCTAAACAGGAATTGGAAGGTTCTCACCTAAATTGCCTGATCCTCCTATATATCTAACAATATACAACTAGTGTTTGTAGTTTCAAATTACAGGCCTAAAATTTACCACTTTAAAACCTAATCTTGTATATTCAAGCAGTCCTCATCCTAGACAGTATTAATAACTTTACATCGACTGTGAAAGCACTTATAATAGTCTACTTCCTTTTTGAACTAAATATCATATTGAAGCTTCAAGCTTGTAGAAATCAATGAAAAAAGCAGAAATTAAATAAAATCCATATTTTTTTTACATTCTTTCAAAGAAGTGATCTTTTAGAGGTAACTGAAGAAACATAATGATTGCAGTACACCGAGTCTTATAGTGAGTATATTTGTTATGAATAGAAAAACAGATAGTTTTAGTGTAATGCTCTTTGTCTATTTTTTCTCATTTGTTACAAAGAAATTTTTTCAGTATGTCATTAGAAACTACTTTTCTGTCAGCAGCCGTTTTTCATTTCTCCGACAGATAGAAGTACAGTTTATATATCAGCAATATCTCGACAACTAATAAGACAATCAACTTGAAATCTCAGAATCATGCTTAATGTGTTACACACAAACTGACCAAAATTTTGTAGTTTTATGTAAACTGAAGTGCAAAACAAAGCGAAATTATGCAACCGAGTTTACTCAATCACAGGATCAGATGGGAAAACAACTCTCCGAGTTCTCTCTGGCACAGATTTCAAAATCTTAGGTTTTCAACTAAGTTAAATGTAAACCCAAATGAAACTGAGCATCTCAACTAATCATTTTCTACTTGCTGGGCACCTTTTGGTGTTCCATTCATTTTCATCTATTGTTATCATTATTAATACTTTAGATATTATAACTTTTTATTATTGGAGATTATTATTATCACACTATTATTATTATTATTATTGTTATTATTATTATTATTACCATCGTTTTGATCATCATCATTACTATAATCAGCACTAGTGTGATTATTATTATTGCACTTGAAACGTGAATACAATTATTACATGGTATGGGTTATAGAGTAACTAAAAAGATATATCGTGTTTATTTGACAGTGTTAGAACCTACAACCTTGCAGGTACAAAATCTTTGCCATGTAATAAAAGTGGTACTATTCTGATACGCTAGTACTCCGGCAGTTCGGTGTGCTGTGAGGGATTGTCAGATGTAACAAATAACTACACAATTGTTCAAAAATGTAGCAAAGAAGCTAGCCTTTAAGTAGAGTATCGATCTATCAAGCTGAAAGTCGCCAGTTCAAACCCTGTTGATAGCAATCCTTTTTCCTAATACCCATGCGTGCTTTTGGACAGACGGATGGACATGGTTCCTATTGTAATAAAAACCAGCTGAATGCTTGGTGTTGCACGGGTAAATGAGTGTTTTTGCATAGACAATATATTTTTAATCAGTATATACAACATTTACTGTTCGAACTTTTAAATGAAGGTATTCTGTGTGTGTCCAGCCAATGCATAATTCAAATATTCAAAAGCTCGAGGCATATCTAGAACAAACTGGTAAAAAACAAAGCTGATGTAGCTGAGCTGACTCCTTTGCCCATAACAGCTGGGACGGTCCTGGCTGTACCAACTTGATCCTGTTAGCCGAGCTGGCTATCACGCACTTGCTCGACTTATAATGCATGCTACTTCTTCATGGCGTTTCAGCCGAAATGCTCAATGCTAGTGCCTGGCTGGCTACTACTACAATATTTTAATACACATGTATATAAATTGAAGTGTTTTTATTTTGAGCACAACTATTCTAAAACATGGCAAGGTTGCTGCATGGTTTAGTGCTAGTGCACCAGGCTTTACACCGTTGCATCCAAATGTACTGTGTGTGTTATTCTTACTCCTTATGCCACACATTCGCTCAAGATTTAATTAGCTTATAAGCAGTGACAAGTAATGCGCAGTAGTTGCTGTTGACAAAGTTTCTTCATCCAATGAATTTGAGCAACTTAAGCTAGTAACTTAGGCTAATATTTCAATCTCTACTATATTTAGAGCGTGTCTGTCTAAAGCCAGCTAAGAGTGTTGGGAAAAATATTACACCTAACAGAAATTGAATCCGTACCTTACATCCATACATCATGCATAGATGTCAAGCCGAGCATACTCTCACCAAATTATGCAGCCACCTTGCTGTGGCTTATAATGATTGAGCATATAATTGTTACATTTGATATCTCATGTCACGCTGGATTGCAAGCGGCTAGTAGTGGCCAATAAACTTGCAGTTGACATATATTAACCAATCACTATCACCTGGACATATGAATGACAGACATTTGATTTTACATACATTTAAATAGATTTAGACTAGCTTAAATTACTCAAATTCATTGGTAAGGTTGACTTGCAACAACATTCACATTACAGTTATTTGGTACTAAATAATTCACCATGTCTTACTCTGTTGTGTTGTAGGTGCAAAACATGTGGAAATGTGATTACAAGCCTTTAAAAGCTCAAAAAGGAACAGTTCATCGCAGCCATCACGAACAGGCCGTAGATCGGAATCCCTTTCCAAAATGGCTCCAATGGGATGTAGATGAACAAAACGGCTTCTGTTCACACTTTCATGCAACCTCGTTCAAAATATTTTCACAAATATATACTTCACGCATTCAATAAACCCATGTCTATTGTTCTTACGCGCCTATTTCATCATCATTGTAATGCTGTCACTTCGAGCACAGATATCTCAAAACCTACCGTAAAAACCCGTTTAATTTTTTAACCTTAGCTCGAAGGATTGCAGATAATTCTCTAATAAACATGACGAGCCTGTGTGCCACCTGTGATAGTGGAAAAATAGCTGCAAAAAATTATTCGCGCTGTTTGACAGGAAGTATGAGTCACATGATCAGATTACGACTAGATGATTAGGCCAAGCCGAAACAAAACTGTAAAGAAGTGAGCGCCTATTTTTGATAAAGGCTTTTCGGTAGGATTCGAAGTGTTTGTCCTAAACTAGTGCTACAAAAAGTTTTATATTAAGCCTTTTATTGGCCTTTCAATTCACGTGATAACATCACGTGTCAAAACAATAACCCAAATGTTTGGGAGCGTCATCAAAATAAAGAGATTCCAAACTACGGCGTTTTCGTGATGGCTGCGATTAACGGATCGATTGAGTTTTTAAGAGCTTGTAATAACATTTCCACATGTTTTGCACCTACAACACAACACAGTAAGACATGTTGAATTTTGTTGCAAATGAACCTTTAAAGAAACTCAGTTAATATCAACTACATTACTTGCCACTGTTTATAAACTGGTTTAACTCTTAAACAAATGTGGAGCATAAGAAGTAAAAAATGCTTTTCAACAATTTGTTTAGCTATGCCTAAGGCTTTCAAATATTTGAATTATGTACCAGCCGAACACAGACAGAAATAAACAAACACCTTAATTTAAACAATAAAATGGTAGATGTTGTATAAGTTGTATAAGTCATCCAGCTCAAACGTGCTGGCCAAATTAAAAAAATCAAATATATAAATGAAAGCTACAAATGACAAACATTTTATTATATAAAGTTAGATTAGCTCAAGTTACTCAAATTTATTGAGTTAAGAAACTCAGCTAATATCAACTATATTACTTGCCACTGTTTATAAGCTGTTTGAAATCTTAAACAAATGTGGAGCATGAGAAGTAAAAAATGCTTTTCAACTATATGTTTTAGCTATGCCTAAGGCTTTCAAATATTTGAATTATGCATTGACAGGACCCGCACAGAAATAAATGAATACCGCCATTTAAAAGTTAGAATGCTAAATGCTGTTTTTGTTGATTAAAAATTGATTTTTTAAGCAAAAAACTTTTTTATTACCAGTGCAACACCGCGCATTCATAGTCTTCACTATAATAAGAGCTGTGTTTGTCTTTTCTTATAGGTGCTAAAAAAAAAGATTGCCCCTTACAGGGATTGAACTAGTATAATAGGAAACACAGATGTTAAGCCACTCGCACTACTACTGAACCATACAGCCACCTTGTCAGAGTCTGCACATAATAATCGTTACACATGATCCCTCATGGCGCATCGGACCGCGAGTGTGCTAGTAGTAACCAATAGTTTATTCGCAGTTGACATATTTCGACTAATCGCTATTAACTGGACATACAACAAAACTTCATTTTATAGATATAGATTACCAGTTAATTTTTTATTTCAGCTGCAATTGATGCTGATGATGGATGCATTTCTTACACTAGCCACCTGGCTCCCGAACACAATGTACTACACAGTGGTACAGTATCAAAACAAGCCTCCCGAGTTCACGGAAGAAGAATTTGTACGTGAAGTAATTCTTGCTGGTCTGACATGTACAAATGCTTTCTCTACTCCACTTGTCTACCTTACTTTCAACAACTATTTTCGAGTGAGTACCTCTATATAGAACAATTAATACATGCCGCAATTAATCATAACCAGTTTGTTGGGCTAATTGATTATAAAAAATTATAAAATGGTTAAAATTAATTTGAACAAAACTGCATCCAAATTGCGTAAACTCCAAAGAAGAATGTTGAATGTAAGGCATCACTCTTCTATGATCGCCGTTTTGCTTTAACTTGTTTACTGTGTGTTCTGCTTTATACAACAGCGAACCTTTTACATAGATAAATAAGGATTTCCTTGGATAATCATTCAGCATAGACTCAACCAGCCAGACTAGTTCATAAACTCCAACAATAGTAACTACAACAATAGTAACTACAACAATAGTAACTACAACAATAGTAACTACAACAATAGTAACTACAACAATAGTAACTACAACAATAGTAACTACAACAATAGTAACTACAACAATAGTAACTACAACAATAGTAACTACAACAATAGTAACTACAACAATAGTAACTACAACAATAGTAACTACAACAATAGTAACTACAACAATAGTAACTACAACAATAGTAACTACAACAATTGTAAATTAATCATTAACATACTAGTTTTTTGCATCGATATAGACAACGAATGTCAAGGCTAAATTACTATACATCATGTGCTCTTATTAATATAATAATATCATACTTTTTATGTTGAAAATGATTGTTTTATGAAATTTCATCTAAATAGGTCATACCAGCTAATTAATTTTCAAATTGTATTTTATGAAAAATTACAAAAGATGTGATGCAAACTGAAATTATCTTCGCATGAAACTGCTATTTATAGGTAACTTGATTAGATTTATAGGCACTTGAATATTTTTAACATGCCAGCAAACTACATACTAAAATTTTTTACAGAATATACCAAACATTGAAAAAATATAATAAAACAATATACTGAAAAATACTGAAGATATATCTGTATTTATTTACAATGATTATTTATTTATATCTAGGTATATTGTTATACTAGGTGAATGTCCAGCATTGTCTCGGGTAATAAAAAGCCTTTGCACAAAAAATTTATTCTATTCAACAAATGCAACATTTACCATGCTAACTTTTACACTTCATATCATGAAAATACTGTTTTGTTAAAATAAATTAAGAAAAACAAAACAACTTCACAGGTGTTTAGTAGTAAATGTGAAATATTTAGCAATAACTAGTTGGTATACAATTACATGGTTTTAATTTGTTTCAGTGCTGGCATCATAAAGTAAAAATATTGTACAGAAATTCATTGTAATTATTATATAATGCAAACATGCACTAGTGAAAATCATCAAAATTTTATTCGTGTACTGTACATATTAAAAATCAGTAACAAAACAATACGTTAACTTTAGTAACTATTGTTGGCTACCGTAACTTTGGTGTATTCAGTAGTTATATTTTGCAAGAAAATGCAACGTTACAATGTGCTAGGTGCAGTATGTATTGTGGGGAGTTTTTTAGTTCGGCACAGACTTATCTTAATTTAAAAATTGAATTTAATTTCTTAAACACAGAAATAGAGCTAGGTTTTAGTATGTATTTTACTAAACTAAACTTCAACTTTATCATAGGCTAAAAATTTATCACTTATCTGCTTCTGAATTTGTTTTCACCATAATTTATAACAAATAATGCTAAACTGAGATAGCAAACATAATATATTTTTTTCAGGTGTTGCGGGAAGGATATTGGCGAATAGGCAGTTTTGTAATTTCATCGTAATCAGTACACCGACTGTCAAATTTTAAGTTCGAGAGAAATTTTTGTTGATATCTATGGCAGACAAAAGCCAAACAAAAGATTCGCCTTCATATGGTGCGGACCAAAAAGCTTTATATTCTATATAGTAAGACAAAAAATCTTATAACAGGAGACGATGGCGAACGACTATGCCGAACGACGATGCCGAACGACGATGCCAAACGACGATGCCGAACGACGATGCCGAACGACGATGCCGAACGACGATGCCGAACGACGATGCCGAACGACGATGCCTGACGACGATGACGGACAACAATAACAGACGCGGATGACGGAGGACGACACACAGACCAACTTTGAGATTCATGTATATAAATATATCGAAACGAGTAGACTGCCAACACAAACAATAACTCAACACGATCTGATGAGCAGCCAGAAACCATAAAATATCTTATTAATTTGAAAAACCAAAGCATGGTGCAAATGGCAAGGCAGCTATTTTACTGACAGGCTACAAATTTCTTGTAATATTTCATGTTTTATTTTTGCTGGCAATAACCCCACAACTCCTAAACTAAGAATTACCACTAGATAATCTGTAAGCACTCATAACTATAGAGATTCTATTATTTAGTTTAGTACTAATTATATGCCAACATAAAAGTTTGGTATGAGTATTTAGCATTTCTTTCACAGACAATTGGAAATTTGATATATTGTATATTATATCATCAATTATCATATTATATAATTATTTAATATGTTATTATATCATATATTTATCATCGTTTTAGAAGTAATTGTTATATCCTATTTGGCTACTAGACCTAATACCCCACAAACTTGTTTGCTATACAGATGGATATGAAGCTACTCTTCAACAGACTTCCGTGTTGTAAACGTCGACCAAAGGCTACATCTATGACAGCAAAATTAGCTAAAAACTTTAACCCCAGCGCAAGTCAAAGTTCATCAGCAAAACAGAACTCAACAAAAGAGTCCTCTCAGCAGACTGCTAGCACTCAAGCTACTGTGGCTATTATAGAAGAGAAACAGACGGTTACGTAGTCTAAACATGTGTTCAAACACATTTATGCTCCAGAGTAATGATCTGATGTTGGTTCAAGTTAATTGCTACAGTTCAAAGTCTGAATATATTGGGTTCAACCAAAAGGCCCTGTTTTACCAGAACTCCATATCATAATTTTAAGACCTGTTTTTTTTTAGAAAAGTTACTGCATAAGTGTATAGGTTAACCATGTAAAATCTTTAAATGCTATTGGAACTGCTTTTTAAGTTACTTTTAGAGCCATTTTTGTTGTATAAATGAATAAACTTATCTGAACTGATGCAAAGAAGGAGAACAACAAGAGAGTCTGTCTTTTGTCCCACTTATATACTCCCAATACTGCCTAATACCACCTAAACTACTAGCTTTACCCACCAGCTTTATTCGCTAGCTTTACTCACTGTAATTGCCCAGACCACCTGTAGGCCTACTGCTTTAAGCTCAGACGCCAATATAGCCTGAGCCTAACAAATCCCATAATACAACACCTTTCCTATCTTTATTCAATGCGGAAACAATCATAGTAACTTTTAAGTAAATTAACTGTATCAACCTGTTTGTTTATTTCGGCTTTGTGGTGAAATCTTGCTGAGTGCCTCAGATAATTGATGACTATTTTAAAATGATTTTATGAAAGCATCAGTATGCCATATTCTCCATACACGTCAATATACGTGTACTTTAGTGATAGAACCAGTATCAACATTGTAACAGGGTTTTATGATTTAACTGCTTCTGTAAAATCTGAGAGATAATAAAATTGGCAATAAATGTTAATGATTTAGCATAAATTATAACACTGCATTGGTTTATAAACAAACAATAAGAAAATGGACAACATTTGAGCAATCTGTGTCTAGTAATTAGTTTGAACAGCTTGGAGAGAAAGAGAATCTAGACACCAGTGTGATGATACCCTACTACAAAATTACTCACAGAACCTTCAATCCATGGCAAGTGTATGACAAGGTAGTGAAGTTATGTCATTAATTAGCAGTAAGGCAAGAGAAGATCATTTAGCAATGATTCATCCATTTGATATATGTAGCATTAGAGACAATATTTATCAACACAAGCTTTAAAATTGAAACAATTTTTAATGCTAATCTATAGAGACAACCTGAGGAACAGCTGGCACAAGTCAGTTTAAAAATGTTAAGGATTTTTTCAATTTGAATTTAAATTTTATATAGATTTGTCTTGAGCAATGGAGAACAATGTATCAAAACAATTTGGAATTTTTCAATTCGTTTATGAACTGAAGCCAGCAATGAGCTTCTGGCACATTCTTAAATGGTTCCATATTTTACAGCTCATGTTATAAGTAGAGAACCTGACTAGATATAGTTAGGGTCAAAATCGTCTCATCATTTCCTCTCCTCTCCGGAGCATGCACTATGACCTAAGGAATGAAGTACATTGAATTATTCTAATGTGCATTGTGCACTGTGTTTACGTTATATTTCTTACAAGAGCGCTGCTGAAGTACTGTTGGTCCAAATATTTATAAAACTTTCATATATAGTTTATGCAAGTGTTTGGTCACAATCAATTCCATATCCTACTCAAGTATGTTTCTACGCATTTATTGCCCTGTCATAGGTCGAGTAGAGATTACTTTGCTAGAAACGAACTATTAGTGCTTACAACATCGTTATTATAGCAATAGATAGTCAATGTAGGATAGTATAAGCTGCTTTTTATCTTTCCAGTAGAACAGCACTGAGGCTAGTAGATCAGCACTGAGGCTAGTAGATCAGCACTAAAGCTAGTAAGCTGTTAAGGCAGCCAATAATTTTTTTTGCGAAACAAAAATATGATGTTGGGTTGGCACTATAAGAGTAGTGGCTGAAAGAGAGTTTCATTAAGAAAATGCAGTTCCTTACTTTTTTTGCACAAACAGAAAGCATTACTTGCCTGCACAATATAAATAAACCACACTACTTCTAGAGACTATCTACTCAAAATGGCCTCACAAGAGAGGTCTCACAGGCCTTCGATTTGAGCGGATGTACAGCTGGCCGGATATTAGCTGTCAGGATAGCCAAGTCAACCCCTGAGTCGGTAGATAAAGCTGACACACGATTGAGTTGGCCCTGGAAGTACTAACCTGTAGCCAAATTAGACTTCCAGTTAAGGGGGCGGAGCTTATTGCAGTGATGATAGACCGGTAAAACGAGCATCAATGAGGAAAAGAGGCAAAGCATTTGGAAGTCTCATCCTTTGCAGTTCAAATGTATGCATACAGTTGATTGTATTTGTTGCATCTATAAATGTCAGTGTTTGTCTTTTTATTTTTTTGCTAAACTCTGTGTCCATTTATAGCGTTTAAAATCTAGCAATAAAAACTCTGCACTACACCAGAGACGAGAAGCTTTTTCCTTATCACTTACACCAAGTATAGTGCAAGTGATAAGGAAAATGCCTATGCATAGTGTAAGTAAGCCATACACGGTGTACTTACACCATGCATGGTGTAAGTGATAGATGATAAGGAAAAATATGCCTAGTAAACATAAGTACATTCCCTTTGGTTTAATTTAACATTAAGCCAAAGGGAATGTACATCTCAATATTAATTCAGATTGATTTTTGAATTATTTTATCCTTGGCAAGGTCTATGCTGCAAAAGAAACAAAGAAAAAACACAGTAGGGCCTATATGTTTAAAATAAAGTAAAAAATTATAATAGATAGGCGAACCTCTTCACGCCATTTTTGTTTCCAAGTGTGACAAAAAAGAATATGATACTTTTAAGGCTAGCTATGGGAGGCTCTTTACTCAAATCGACTCAACGCTTTACGTTATATAGAATTTCTTACAAAATAATATGCAATAAGTTTGCAGAACATTTTTACGATTAGTGGATTTTACGCAAAAGGAAGATTATGTTATAGGGTGTCTCTTTTACAAATATATTTGTCTTTTGGGTCCCCTCCAAAAACACAATAAACAAACAACACACTCCAAAATCTCCTTATTTCTGCTTGTTTAACAGGAATCATAATTTTAATGAAGTTATTTCTATCCTGCACACGTTAGTAGCTGCTACCATTCTGATCTAGGCTTACTTTTTAAAACTTTATGTAAAATTTTTATGTAGAAAACTTACTGCTTGTCATTGTTTTGATGCGTCGTGGTGTTAATAATTTTTTCAGAAAGATTGATGAACAATGTTAGTGGTTAAGATGGTCTAAACTTTCATGTTGGTAATTAATTGAGCATTACAAATTATTTCAGAATAAAATTTTCATTATAAAAAATAGACCATAAATAATTTAAATAAAATTATCACCGCATCAGTCAGAAAGTGAAAATGTGGTGGAAGTGTTTGTTACCAGCTACTAATACAATGAAACTGACGAAATAGCAACCTACGGGAGTTGTCAGCTCAATACAAAAAAGGGACATTTGATATCATGTAATGGTTCCTCTAGCTTCATGTACAAGATGAGCTGTGACAGTAATGATAATGTGTTATCAAGGCAAATAAACATTAAAATTCTGGTATTGTTACAGTTTTTGAGCTAAGAATTTAGCTTGCAATGTTTTTGAAGTTTATGATTGCTTAAGACATCTTCATTGTAAAGAAAGTATTAATAAATCTACCAATGACCGATTTTTAAAGTGTTGACCACAACAAGCTAGTGCAGTGATATTATAAAGTATATTATATTGGTTAGTTGTAGTGTACTTCCCTGTGTAAGATCATCCTATAGTGCTTGCACGATATATGTGCATATAAGTCTGTTCATTGCCAATAATAAAAAATATAAATAATTATTAGGAGTGAAATGTTCATAGAGTTGTTCTCTCCATCTGCTTAATCCTAATAAAACAGGATATTGATGTTGCGCTTTATTAGAGGGTATTTATGACTTATACGTTTAACAACCTATTTATTTACTGTATATTATGTAACAGTTATGTAATCTTATAGATATATTAAATGTGATGATTATTACATAGAGCTAATCAATATGGGGTCATAAGCATTTTGTCTGCTTTACATAAAATTCAAAAGTTTTATTGAGTTGAATAGGATATATAATTATCACAACATTAGTGTTATTAAAATATTAAATGTAGTTTTCCAATTCAAATAGTTATCACTTGCACTTCCTTTATATCTATCTGTATAAATCTCAAAATCTATCATCTATTCAGATGTCTGCCTGTCCAGTTATAGGTATTAAAATCTTAAAATGGAAAGCTCGATGCGTGCCAGATTTGCACTTCACAGAGATTGCAACGGCAAGTTTCAAACCACACATTTAACCACTGAGTTATAGAGTCCTTAGCATTCTATCACTCTTACCAAATACATACCATATACCGCATGCACACGCTAACGTGCACCTTCAATTACCAACTAATATTACCTTTTGCATTTGTTATTTTTGAAACGGTTTAAAAACTAAGTTTTTGCTACCAAGACCTATTTTTTTAATTTGTAATTTTTAAATGTGCCACTTCAATTTTAAATGGGCCGTTACAGTTGTATTTCCGGTTTTCTGTAAGGTTCAATTGTTAAACTGTGGTCAAGCATTTTCGAGCAGACAATTGTATTATTTCGAATAGGAATAGCTTCTACATTCTCTCTCTGTTTGATCAGACAAAGGTAGTCTGATATTTCATTTTTACATTTGTACCAGTATCGAGAGGTACCAGTGTCGTCATATTCAAAGTTTTGATAGATAACTTCTGTTGGAACAGTAACATATTTTATACACCCACATACTTGTATGCACAAATTGTTATTACTAATTCAACATGTGGAGGATTTGTATTTTGTTTTCTCAGTTCGTATTAATTGTATCATTACCAAATCATCTTTTATTGTAATCGTAGCAAAACAGACTTAATTTAGTTATTACTTGATAATTATTTCACATTTACTTCTAAGCCATTTATAATTATTTGATTTTTCTAAATATATTTGCCCAGCAGAAAACATTTTCTTCATGATATGAAGTTTGAAAGTTACTATCAGTTGTTTGACAAAGTTGTTGGAAAACTTTTACTGTTGTTGCATTTTTTTCTTAATTTATTTAAACTGCCCAAAACACCTTTCTCAGATATGAAGTTTGAAAGTAAAAAAGGTAACTGTCGTTATATGTTAAATAAAAATAAATTTTCTGTGCAAAGATTTTTATTACCTGGGCAAACCCGGGCAATCTAGTCTGTGTTATAGTGAAGTGTGGGGCCAGTTCATTTCTATTATTAATTCCCACCTCTTTGGTTAACTGTAGTAATTGAGAACCTCACATTCCGCCATAACGTCATCAATGTCAAATGTTTTGAGGCATGCCCATTTGTTAAAACAGAGTATGGAGGGCAGGCTGGAAGAAGAAAAATGTGTGTTATTATTGGCTAATATGTAATGTGACATTAACTACTCTCAAATGACTGTAAATTATGGCAACAATGACAAGTTACTAAGAAGTCATTAGGAGTTGCTCACACGTGTTTGCTTATTGTTGCGAGCAGACAACTTCATTGGACAGTGCAAAATAGTAAACTTGCTAAAACATACAAAAGGAACATTATAGGAAACAGTGAACAAAATGCAAAGCAAGATTAACTAAAACTATATCAGCTAAAGTTATCTGACCTTGCAAATAAAAATTGACAGAACCACCCACTCTCGGTCCAAACTGGTCCGGGTGTAAATAAAAAAATCTGGCCGATAGCTTTCATAAAATTATTTAGAGAGCGGCACAAAAATGGATTTGAAAGTTTGCTGATGCAAACGCAGCTTAAGGTATACAGAGCTATTATATAGAGCTGAGACCTGGATAGTGTAGCAAAGGAAAGTGAGGAGACTATTATTATTAGATCGAGAGTTTGCTTGTTTGACAAAATCTAGGCGAATGATTTTAAACAGTCTTTAAATCCAAATTTTATATTTTATTTACCTATAATTTATTAGTAGTATAACTGCTGTCTCAATATTTTTTTAAGCAAAAAGAAGTTGTTTAAGGCAAGTATGAAAAAGCAAAACAAAACCTAATTAAGTTGTGTGCTGTGACAAAGTACAAAGGGAGTAGAATAATTTACAAATTGAAGAAAGGGTCAAAACAAGCAAAGATAGCTGAGTAAGTTTTATTTATTCTAAAGTACTGAAACCTTCTTGTTAGGTTATTAATGTTTCTGCTTACATGTCAGATCAATAGCAGTTACTAACTAAATTAGTGACAGCCAAATTAATTAAATTAGTTAAATTTGGTGAGTCACTGGCTATTGATCTGACTTATTTTCTTCCTAGTGTGGTATAGCCTTAGGACACTATTAGCTTTTATTAGATAAGTGCTGACCTAAAAACTGTGTTAATATATTGATTTAATCTACTACTGATGACTATGCAACAGAGATCTAGGAAGATGCAAGTGCTAAAATGGCTAGAGTGGATGTTGCTGTAAATCGCGTTGTTTTTCATGCAACTCATCAGATATTTGTTATAACCACATTGATTTGTTTATGAATGAAATATGAATGTGAAACTAGTAATTCTTTTCTGATGCTCATGTTATTTAAGCAGCAAAAACTGCAGATCAAGTGTTTATTATTACACAAACGGCCAGTTTTTAATTTTGTTGTAGCTTAAAGAACATGAAAGAATGGTTTGAGTCAGAATTTTGTAAATTTCTTGCATAATACCGATCTACTTTGATACCTTAAAAATAAAATTTAATGGCTTGTAAGTTCTCTGTCTTAAAAACAATTTTCTGTGCTTTTAGAGTTACTTTTTAAATAGTATGATAAAAAACTGTCTAATCATGTCAAGCTTGTTCTGACCCAGTGTGATATTTAACAAGACAGATGCTTATCGATTTCCGCTAATCAGTTTGAAGTAGAGAAATGAACAGAGTGTGCACTGAGTTTTCTCTTGAAAATAGAATGAAAGCTGTGTAAAGGTTTTGGTAAAATAATTGAGATTTCCTCATTATCTGATAAAGATAAACAAACTATAAAAAATTACTGATTAGTATTGAGTTCAAATCTGAAAAGAGAAAGCATGCTGTGTGCGTGTGCGTGTGCGTGTGCGTGTGCGTGTGCGTGTGCGTGTGCGTGCGTGTGTGGTGAGTGTGGTGTGTGTGGTGAGTGTGGTGTGTGTGGTGTGTGTGGTGTGTGTGGTATGTGTGGTGTGTGTAGTGTGTGTGTAGTGTGTGTGGCGTGTGTGTGGCGTGTGTGTGGCGTGTGTGTGGCGTGTGTGTGGCGTGTGTGTGGCGTGTGTGTGGCGTGTGTGTGGCGTGTGTGGCGTGTGTGTGGCGTGTGTGGCGTGTGTGTGTGTAAAGTTATAATAATAAAGAGTAGAAAACATATAGTCAGGTGTGTAAAAAGAGATAACCCAAAGAGATGATGATGGGGCCCATTGTGAAATGGCAAAGCCAGCAGTATGCAAGCCCGAGTCAGCAACACAAAGCAAGGCAAAAACGATCACCCGACAGAGTGCAGATAGAGCCTCAGCTCCACCCTAAAATTTCTTAAAGATTTTATTTGTCATAAAACAGTCGGCAGCTTATTCCACAGCGCAGGTGTAGCAAAATTATAGGATCTCTGAACAGCAGATGTTAGAGGTTTGGGAGAAGGAAGTGATAGTAATTGATGACGAGTATGGTAATGTGATACATAGCTACTAAAGTGAAACAATTTATGAGCTTGAATGAGTAATTTATACTTATAAAGTTTATCTATAGTTAAGATATCTAAATTGACAAATAGGTCATTTGTTGGAAACCCGAAAGGCGTAAGGTTAATTATATGCAATAATTTCTTTTGAAATATGATTAATTTTTTTAGATGTATCCCCCCGTTTCAATTGTGTAACACAATTTTGAATGAATAAATGAAAAATAGAGCATAACTAAAATTCTTTTAGGGACGTACCCACTCAAACAATAAAAGATTCCTGAGATGGGTCGAAAATCCAATAAAAGTTTATGAATGTGTGAGGACCAGCTCAGGTTTTTATCAGTTGTGATTCCGAGGAATTTGACTTCATTTACTGCTTTAATTGGCATGTTATTTAAAGTGATATCCAGATTGAAAGTTGATTTGTTTTGATAGGTTTTAAAAATGGTGTAATACATTTTTTTCTGTGTTGATAGTTAATTTGTTATTGTGGCACCAAACACTTAGTTTATTCAGATCAAAGATCACTTTATGAATAGTCTCATTCAAGTTTTTCGAACTCAAGAACAAAGTTGTATCATCAGCATACAGTAAGGGGGTTAGGTAGGATAAACAATTATGGCGGTCATTAATGTAGAGCAAGAATAGTGCAGGACCCAGCACAGAACCTTGTGGTACACCACATGTTATGTTACTAGGATTTGAGTACGAATCACTTATTTTTGTAACTTGAGTTCGATGAGTTAAATAATTTTGTATCCAATTAATTGTGGACTGACTAAAGTTAAACCGCTTTAATTTTTGAAACAATATGGTGTGGTCGATGGTATCAAAAGCTTTTCTAAAATCAATAAAAATTCCCAATACACATTCTCCTTTATTAAAAGATTCTGGTATTTTGTTGGTAAAAATTGAACTTGCTTCCGATGTACCTCTGCCTGGTCTAAAACCATATTGATTTTCGTAAAGTAATCCTCTTGACTCCAAATAATCAACAATTTGCTTATTCACTAGCTTTTCCATGATTTTACTGAAAACTGGCAGTATAGAAATTGGGCGAAAGTTACCTCATTCATTCAAAGAACCTCTTTTGTACAAAGGTATTATCTTAACTTTTTTCAACTCATCAGGTACTCTTCTGCTTTTTATTAATTGATTTAAAATTTGACATAAAGGATCAGCTATATTTTCAGAGACTGATTTGATAAATTTTACTGATATTTGATCAAGACCGGAGGCTTTATTTGTATTAACAATTATTGCTATCTTCCTGGTTTCCTTGATGCGATGGAATTCAAAAGCTGCGCCTGTCATACTGATACCAATAGACAAAGTATGATTTTCTACTTAACACAACAATTCATTGTCAACAAGACTGGAAGCTAACCTATTACCAATGTTACTAATGAAACGATTAAGTTCATTAGCTATTTCGGTATCAGTAGTAGCTATTTCAGTTGGATTAGAAAATTTAACTAATTTGGAAGGCAGCTTAATGTTAGCAGTCTTACGCTTTCCCAGCAGCTCACAATTGATAGGCTTCCAAATTTGTCGAGATCTGGTACAATTACTAAAAGCCTGCGAATAATATTGATATTTGGAATTCCTTAAGCTCATGCCCACATCATTTCTCAATTTATTATATTTATATTTCAATTTTGAATTTAATGGATTGGACTGAAGCTCTCTGTGTCAACATATTTCTTTTTTATGCTAGTCAAAAGGCTTTTACTCATCCATGGCTTTAAAAATGTTCACTTTTTTTATTTGAAGAATCTATAAGATTTCTACAATCTTGCGCACATTTGAATAACTTGTGTAAAAAAGCATGATAAAAACAGACTGTATCTTTTGAGTATAACTCATTCCAATCAATAAGCTCAAGCTGGTCATTCAGTTTTTAATAATTAATGATAGTGTATGGCGTAAGAATTTGCTTAGAGATAAGATTCTCAGTCTTAAAATTATGGATGAAAAAAACGTGGGCAAATGATCGCTGAAGTCAGCATTTATAACTCTAGAAGTTACAGTATGACCAATAAAATTTGTCAAAATATGATCTAAGCATGTCCAATTGTTGGAAGGTTTAAAGTAATGAGTTGGAATAGTAATAGTGTTGTAGAAGCAGTATGATGCAAGCAAGTTAATGTAGTCATCATTAGAGAAGTTTAAAAATCCATGTTAATATCGCCAGCAATGATATGGTTACTTGCCTGTGATGAAGAAATGTAGCGTTCTAGGTCAACAAGAAATTCAGCAACACCCGTGCTGGGCTGCCGATAGACAACTGTCAGGAATAAAGGTGAGACAGAGCCACCAAAATCCAATCTGACCGAGTGAACATCAGACCCAGCAAGAACCACAGCAGGCAACACCCCTACACAACAGCCATCCCACACATAGACCCGTGCACAACATCCTCGTGATCCTCATTGGGTACTTGAAAAAGTATAATTTTTTATTTTAAAATGCTGCACCTCGTCATCGTTCAACTAAGTTTTAGTTACACAAATAATATCAAAGGGAACATGACAGCAATAAAGAAATTGTTCAAAGACAGAAAATTTATTTCTTAGACTTTGACAATTCACATTAAGTGATGAAAGTTTATCAACAAAAAAACTCTGATTAAACTGAATATCATCAACACAGTAATTTTTACAGTTTATGTCTAGCGTATATTCAAAGTCGGTCATTTTACTGAGTAACTCAATTACTAGAAAACAGAAAGCATGTGATCTAACACTAAACAAGTCTTAGAGTTTGCAAGTCATCCTCTGAATTGATAACCATTGCATCCGAGTTCGACGTCTTGCGCAGATAAATTCGTTGATTGTAGGTCCATACAAATTTGTAATTATGATCGACTTTAAACTGTCGAGCCTTCCAGAACAGTGTGCTTTGAGCATGACTGAGGACTTCATTAACATAGATCTTTCCTTCTTCTTTAAAACCAAGCGTCGACAGGCTTTGAATGTTTTTACGATACATTTGGAAGAACTGATTACATTTGTTAGTTTGAGTAAACTTGATGATTACGCGTCTGGTTTGTTTAATACAATATAACTTATCTACACAAGTCATTGGTAAATCAGCAGACTCCAATGAACTAAAAATTTTATGATAAGCAAGGCTTAAATCTTCTGAAGTATGATATGGAATGCCATTGAGCCCTACACATTCAGCTCTTTCAACAACTTCTGCTGCCTCTATTCGAGTCTCTAATCCTTGCAGTTTATTGAGTTTTTGTTCTAGTTCTGTTATCGATGTAGTTAGGTCTTTTTGCTTGGTCTGAATGTTTTGATTTTCGAGATGAATATGATTTAACGATTTTTCGAAATCAGACTGTTTGCTCTCAATTGACATGACGCGACCTGTCAATCAAACTAAACTATTGACCAATCAGCGTCCAGATACGACGAGGCTTAGCAACTGATGTTGTTATCCGCCATGACCTCCGACAAGCAACAATAGTGACTGTTGCTTTGAAAGTTAATTTTGTTTCTATTATTACCGTTTATTTGACGATTTAAAATGGTGAAACAATGTCAATGGGGTCTTGGTGACTCTGTTGACATCGTTTTTGACTTTGTGACTTTATTTGAATTTCCATAAAGAGAATTTCTACAAAACATTGACTTCATACAATAAACAGAACAAACATTAACATACATACATGTACATTATGCTAAGGGCAAAATTAATCATTGTTCAACAGTCATTTTTTTATCCGAATGAGAAAAATAGCTGGTCACTTGAAATAAATAAATAAAATATAAATAATAAATTTAAATAATTGGACACAAGTACATTAAAGAGAAATAAATATTGCCAATATATTTCGGCTATATATATCCAATACATTTAGCTCTAGCGTTGAGTCAGCATTCTGTTCACCACTGCTGGTGGCCACTGTCTTGTATGGCTTAGATGCTAAGTACCCAAGTGGTGTACCCATCATAGCGGCGAGAAGCTCAATTTTCCTGTTCAACAGCTGAACTTTTCTGAAATAAAGTGAAACAGAATGTATTATCACACTTTGTATATGTTTTAGAGATTTAACATTAAAATTTTATTATTATACGGAACACCTTTTCAATTCATACTTGAAGAATTGTTGACTATTTATTCATAGCATTGTAACTAAAACACATGTGTTTTATTTACAAACACAGTGCCTTCAATAAAGTGTTTAAACTCACTACTTTTTTTCAATTTTATACCTATTGTCAGCTATGTCTGCAGTCAGTGGGCATTTCTTTCGGTCTTCAATTACCAGCCGACTGATGATCATTTAGACGCTGGCTCTTCAATGATTTTTCTCCCCCTTGGCCTGTCCCATTCCTGCGGTTTTGATGTGCAGGCTGGCTCACTGGGAACTTCTTGCAGGCCACTGGTCAGCCAGCCCGTCAACTTGAGAACTAGTCTCAAGACATGGACACATTCCCCTCCAGCTCTGAAATTTAAATGTCTTATTATGAAATAATGGGCCTCAATTAAAATCAATCAAAAATTAAATGTATCAATTAATGCACATCTTGACAGTAACGTGCCTAAAATAATATCAATAGACATGTTGCACAGAATTATTCCAATCTCCCATTTGCCATATCAAAAATCGTAAAAAAAAACTGTCGGTCAAATTATTCGGTCTAGTTTTGACAGGTGCTGTACCTGGTATAGATCAGACTCATGAAACGAAAATGAGGCAGTTATGGTAAATTTTACTAAAAAATACACTTACTTTTGTAAGAATTAAAGAGTTAATTTACCCCGCTTTACAAGAACTGTGTGCATCAGTGACCTTCAGCGGCTTCTCGTTCTTTCGCTGTGACCGGTACGTTGTCGCCTTTAAAGTACTTTCTTCGTCATTATTTTTCAACAAACACATTCACTGATGCAAAGAATCTTTCATTTGCATACTTTCTTCTTTGAATTCGTTGCCTAAAAGTTGAAATATACGGTAAAAAGCTTTCACCAAAATCACTCGGTAAACAATGTAAACTTCGTGTAGCCGCCACAATTTTGGTTTATGCTTGTCGGAGGTCGACTAGTTGCTTGGTCACATGACGAGTGGGTGGAGCTACTCTAGGATTCAGCGTCATGTCAATTAGATTGAGATGAAACTCAATGTTACCAAGTTTGCCAATAATTAGATTTAGCTTTTCATCTATTTCCATCAGCCTCTGAGCGCCACTGTCCTCAGTCTCAGATATCGACTTAGCTTGTTTCTTTGGTCCCATGATTGAGGACTGCAGCCCAGGCCTGTATTCCCTGGTATCAAATTGGGACGGTTAATGTTAGGCGACTAGTTATAAGCATGTGGGGATTTGGAGGGGCGGTATCATCCTCCTCAACATGTTTCTTTCATGTATAGGGCCTCAACCGGGCATTCATATAAAGTTTTAAAAGATTTTATCGGAAAGTATAAACATTTTTTTTATTATTTGACATTTGTTTGTTTTAGGTTATGTGACTGCCAGGACGTTTTCAGATTAAAATAGGCTAAACTCGACCGTAGTAGAAACGCTCAGAAAAAAGACATCTTCTTTTCTTTTAAGCGTTTCAACAAAGATCAATTTTGCCGATTTTATTTTAAGTTAATCGGAAGGTTTTTACGCTTTTGTTGGGCCATTGCAAAAAGGATGTTTGGTAAAACTTGACCTTTTGCAAACCTTTATAAAAGTGGTTAACAGAAATATTTTGCCGATCATGATAATAATGACGCCCAAGAACTATTAAAAGTTAATTTTTATCTCTATGGCTTGGAATAAAGTGATCTTCTACGGTGATAAAAACCATTCCTGTAGCCATTGGGCAAACAACTGTTTGAGTTAATGATGTTGAGGTCGAGTTATCTAAAGCAGTTTATCATTGCGTGGGAACGGACCAAACAAATCCATTCAAGTTAACCAAGTGTTCTTGATAAAATTTTACATTTTATCCGAGGGCGAGTTCTCCGTGTTTGACTATACTTAGCCGCCGAAAATTCCTAAAAGGTTGGGGTGGCTCAGCCGGCCAGCCGCCCCAGGGATTACAGGCCTACTGCAGCCTGGTAAATTAGCTCAGATTAAAAAACTTACCCGATTTGGGGGTGGTTCATATAGATATCACCACCCGCTGATCTGTTCCAGGCTTTCTTCCGGATAGTCTAGCAGCTTCACACAGAAGACAAAAGAGCCACTATCCAGCATATGATTGCTAATAAATTCTTTAGCTGTGTAACTATTATATTTGACTAATGTAAAACTGCGTACATGAATAAGTTTTGTGACTAGAAAGTTACATTAAAACTCCATATCATAGCCATGTTTACTGGTACAAACATTAAAATTTTATAATATTAAAAACTTTGTCTACATCTCATGACCTTTATACTAAAATGAGCACTAAATAAACAATTAATATGTATAATTTCATTTTCAGAGATTAATCGTAATAAATGATTCATGAGTAAAATAACTTGCAAATTTGATCCGTGGAGTTCACATTATTTAACCAGAGTGTAATTGCTATAGTGTTTTAGCTTTGTTCATGTCTAAAGAAAGTGAGCTCAATTTGTTGGATCTCTTTAAAAAAAGATCTTGTGCTTAAACAATGAAAAAGCCTAGTCTGTTAAACATGGATCCATACAGCAAGGTTGATTCACTACGTCCACTGATCATGGCCAGTATACAATTAGCAAGCAATATACACACACACGCATGCGCGCACGCACGCACGCACACACACATATATATATATATTTCTCAAAGTATGTCTTCCGTCTTCTGTCGTCTGTCTTCTGTCGTCTGTCTTCTGTCATCTGTCGTCTGTCGTCTGTCTTCAGTTGTCTGTCTTCTGTTGTCTGTCTTCTGTCGTCTGTCTGCTGTCGTCTGTCTTCTGTCGTCTGTAATCTGGCTTCTGCCGTGTCTTCTGTCGTCTGTCATCTGTCTTCTGTTGCCTGTCTTCTGTCATCTGCCGTTTGTCTTCTGTCTTCTGTTGTCTGTTTTCTGTCGTTTGTTGTCTGTCGTCTGTTATCATTCCGGCTATAGATCTTAAAATTTTGATATTGAAATTCCGCATTTTGATGGATTTGAGCGCAAGACGAATGCACCGACAAGTTTCTAATCCGGACGCTCTACCACTGAACTAGAGTTACGATGCTTGTGTTCAGAAATATTTTAGGACCTAAGTATATGCCACGCAATGCTTATTCGTCTTTTTTCGTTAGGGCTAACTTGTTCGGCCCCAAGATATCAACAATAATTTATCTCGAACTTAAAATTTGGTTTATTGTGTACTGGTTATATACAGTGGAACCTCGGTTCTTGCAAGCTTTGGTTCTCTACCAACTCGATTATCAACCAGCGATTTTGAGATGTGTTCGTCTTGAATCTCGAACATAAGTTTGAAAGCATGCGCATTGAAATTGGAACAGCTCCAGAAACAGCACGCAAACATTTGTTAACAAACAGAGAAGCAATTTATGCTTCATAGATTCCTTACAAAAAGAGAGGAACCATCTGGGACGAAGAGACTTACCGAATAAATTTGCTAGAGAGATAATCCCTCCAGTCAAGTTACCCTAAATTGTTTTGGAGGAGGATTCTCCTTTAAAGATGTGAGGTAAACGTGTTATTACTGTTTATATGTTCCTTTTCCTACGATTTCTGATGTAATTAATCCATTGCATTTTTTTTGCTGTTTCATTATCAATTTCTGCAATTTTTGTCATTGTATCTTAATCTTTGTTTTTGACATTTTAAGAACAAAACATACAAAATGTTTACTTTTGTTTTCTTTCTCCATCAACATAAATAGAAAACGTTTTATTAAAATTAAACACGATCTATATCTACCCGGTTTGTATTCATAGTATGCAGTATACAGTACAGTATATGGTGTAAAATGTAAAATACTTTACCGAAATTGATTTCTTGCCTTAGAATGGATTAAAATTTACTTACATTAATTCTAATGGGAAAAATTGTTTTGGTTCTCGAACAACTCGGTTTTTGAACCGAGGTTCCACTTTACGTTATTAAAAGATATATGTCGCTGAAAGTTATGAAATTTTAAATTTACAGTGGTTTAAAAACATTTACAATTGTTTCATTTATTTTAAATTTAGTTGTCCCTCACAAAACCTTTTCCTCATGATATGAGGTTTGAAACTTACAGTTGTTTGACAAAGTTTGAAAACCTTTACAGTTGTTATTATTTTTTCTTTCAATTTATTTCAACTACACAAAACACTTCTCTCATGATATGTAGTTTGAAAGTTAAAACGGCAAATGTTGTTACATGTTAAATACAAATCAATTTTCTGTCCAAAGAAATTTTAACACCCGGACAACGCTGAGTAGCACAGCTAATATGTATATATATATACTGATATATATATACATATATATATATATATACTGATATATATATATATATACTGATATATATATATATACTGATATATATATATATATATAAACTGATATATATATAAACTGATATATATATATATATATATATATATATATATGTACTGATATATATATACATATATAAACTGATATATACATATATAAACTGATATATATATATATATATATCTATATATATATATATATACTAGCTGTGCCTCCCGGCATTGCCCAGGTACTAAAAGTCAGCTTATAAACAATGAGAAGTGATGAGAGTTGCCTACCACTTGCCGGCCGACAACTCTCCAGCAAGTGGTAGTTCACTGCCAAGTGGCCTGGCACATTGCCAATGGAAAAATCCACTAAGCTAGTTAGTAAGCTTCTAATGCTGGTAGGCAATTACATTGCACCAGCATTGTTGCCCAGCTACGCTATTCTAATAATAGCTATAGCCGGAATGACACACAAATATAGACACATACTTTGAGAAATATATATATATATATATATAATATATATTTACTAGCTGTGCCACCCAACATTGCCCGTGTAATAGAAGAGTCTTTGGACAAAAAATTGATTTGTATTTAACATATAACAACATTTGCCATTCTAACTTTTAAACTACATATCATGAGACAAGTGTGTCGTGTAGTTGAAATAAATTTAGAGAAAAATAAAAACAACTGTAAAGGTTTTAAAACTTTGTCAAACAACTGTACCTTTCAAGCTAGTAGCCTGGCATATTGGCAATAGAAAATTCCACTAAGCTAATTAATAAGGTTAGGCTTCCAATGACAGTAAGCTATGACTTTGAGTCTGCATTGCTGTCCAGCTCAGCTGTTCTAATAATAGCTATAGCCGGAAAACAAACGAACTTTGAGAAATATATATATATATAGATATATATATATATATATATATATATATACTAGCTATACTACCCGGTGTTGCCCGAGTAATAAAAAAGTTTTAAGAATATATTTTTTTGTATTTAACATATAACCGCTGCCCAGGCAATAAAAAGTCTTTGGACAGAAAATCAATTTGTATTTAACATATAACAACATTTGCCATTCTAACTTTCTAACTATATATCATGATAAAAGTATTTTGTGTAGTTGAAACAAATTCAGAGAGAAAATAAAGACCGCTGCAAAAGTTTTCAAATTTTGTCAAACAACTGCAACTTTCAAATCTCATATCATGAGCAAAATGTTTTGTAAAGGCCAAATAAATAAAAAAATACAACGAATATGAAAAGGCTTAGGTGTAAGTATAAAATGATTAGCAAGTAATAGCTAAATTAAGTCTTTTTTGCTACGATTAAAATAAAAGATGATTTGGTAATGATACAATTAATATGAACTGAGAAAACAAAACATAAATCTTGAATATCTTGAATTAATAATAACAATTCGTGCATAAAAATGTGCGTGTATGAAAAAGGTTACTGTTCCACTAGAAGCTATCCATTAAAACTTTGAATACGACGGTACTGGTACCTCGCGACACTGGTACAAATGTAAAACTGGAATATTGGACTGTCTTTTTCTGACCGAGCGGTGAGAGAATGTAGAGATCGTTTCTACTCGAAATAATACAATCCTCCGCATGAAAAGTATTGACCTTCTCTGTGATTTGGCAATTGAAGCTTACGAAAAGCCATAAATAGAAGTTCACCAACACGCAAAAAAGCATCATGTTTTATCGAGTTAATAGAACTCATATAGTTTAAAATAATGCATCATTTAGCGTTTGCATACACTATAGAGTGTATGGTAACAATAAATAAAAGAACAATATTTTGTTAATATTAAATAATTGTGGAACGCAATGTACCAAATGAGAATCAAGGAAACATAGTGTAGTTGGGAAAAAATTTTCTAATCTGCTGGAATAAATTAGTAGAGAACTAAACATAGATGTGAAATAAATAGCAATATTTAAACTACGAAACAGATGAGTTAGTAATGATACAATCAATACAGAATGTGAAAACCAAATAAAAATCGTTGGGACCAAATAAAAAGCACTACAACTGTCACCAAATATTTATTTTGAGAAGATTGTTTGTTGATATGGTTTGGTAAAACGCATCGTGTATTATAGGGGCATAGTAACCCATAGTTGAAACTTTATCATTTATCTATTTGCGAAACTGTTTTTACTATAACGGATAATGCTGCACTTTTAATAACTTACATAATCAGTACACAAATCTCCCAATTTTAAGTTTGAGATAAATTATTGTTGATATTGTGGGGTGGAACAAATTAGCCCTAACAAAAAAAGATGAAGAGGCATCGCGTTGCATATACTTAGGTCCCAAAATATTTCTTAACAGGAGCATCGTAACGCATGGGTGCATTGCTAAAATAATTAGCGTGTGCAAACACTATAAGGTATATGATTACGATGTAGACCGTTACCTGTTGTATGGCTCAGTAGTAGAGTGGTTGGATGTTAAATTTGCGGTAGTGATCTCCGTGAGTTCAAATCCAACAGATTGCAGAATAATAATTTTAAAATTTTAATAGCTATAGCTGGACACACACAACAACACATACACAGACAAACTTTGAGAAATATGTTTATACAGATGGATTACTATTATCACTAGTTGTTTTAGATAACTACTATTTATTTAGAATTTTCCACGTAAAATTTTACATGTTTTGTGGTTAGCGTGAGAACTGGTGTATAGCAGAACTCTGAGCACTTTGTTTAATACTGTGTTAAGTTTGACAGCCTAATACTTGAAAGTTTGTAACCTTAAAATCTGTTAATAAAGTCATTCTTTGAAAAAATGCTACAACAAATTAAAAAATTTGAATTTGAGTTATTAATGGCTGTACACTTTGAAAGTATGATGTAGTTTACGTTTGCTATCTGCTGCACTTCATGGCACTCATACCCCTGATGAAGAGCCCATATACATTAGATGCTCTTATAACGTAAATAGTCCACTTCGGGAACATTTATTTTATAGGGATTTAACATAAAATACATTAATATAGCCTAATCTGTTCCAAAGTCTTTCAAAATACAGCATTTTGGTTTTTTAAAATAAAAAGCTAATTGAACTTCTTAACTTGAGGACTGTACAGTAACTGTGGTATTATTGGTTTGTATTTACAACTTTTCTTTTTTCTCTCATTACTCACACTTCGTTTAGAGTTCATGATTATGAGAGTTTCATGTAGAGTTAAAATAAATGCAAGCCTTCAATGCCAACTTAGATTGATCGTTTCACTTTTTTCTCAACAGGACGGTCTATGCTACAAAAAAGAAAAATTATTGCATGTCTAAAACAAAGTACAAAATCTTTATATAATAGATACACCAGAGACCTTTACATGTCATTTTCTCTCCTAAATACGACAGAAGAAAAAACAGTGCTTCTAAGGCTAACTACGAGGCTCGCGGTATTCAAATTGAATTTGGGAACTTGCACCAACTTGATGCTTTATGTCATACAGAACTTCTCATGTAATACGATGCAACAAATTTACATAAACTTTCGATGCTCAGTGAAATTTAAATGAAAGTTTTACATTATAAGGGCGTCGACTGTATTGAGTCTTCACTTCAAGGAAATATGGTAGCTGTAGAATACCTTATTCGCAGAGCAGCCAGGTGCAAAGTGCATATACCTGTTCATGCTTACAGTTCTCTTAAGCCTGGTTCCCATATCGATTGCGAGACTCCCGCGGTAACATGAGCAGTAAAACGCTTGCGATGCTAGGCTCGGCGGGATCTGTTCACATAAAAGCCACATCGTTAATAATATCATAAACATAATTGCGTAATCCCACGACCAAACACGAACGAAGCGATTGGTTTGGGAGATTTACGATAAATGCACATGTGCACACAACTCCCGAAGAATTATCTGTTAACGGCCGTCACCAAACCCTTGTAACGAAATCCTATTAACAAATTTAACTATTTTTCAATAAAGTCGTTTAAGTATAATAATGATACAAAACGCATATAAACCTATTTAAATATGTTACCAAGCCTTTGAAAGGTTACCGCAAATTCCTAAAACTAACCCATCTGATCGGATTATAATAAATAGACAGATTTATTTGGCCGAAAATCTTCATTAAAACTTGCTAAGCCTCACTTTTATCAAAGTTAAGACCGGAAATTAAAACGCCGAGTGACAGAAAATAGAACGATTGAGCCGTGCGCATTTCACAAAAAAAAATAATGTGCACGTTTCACCAGTCTATAGCACTGTCAAATTGCCGAAGGTTTCTGTAATTAAGTTAGGAGTATTGAAATCGTTTTATTTTTGCCAATTTAAAAGTAACTGACATTTTAGACAATTTGGAGTACTTTGGTATTCTAACTGATGTCCAACGCAGTGTAAGTAAAGAAAATGACGATGATAGTTTTTCTAACGATTCTTCTGAGATTATTACAATAACTAATTATAAGTTTGGATGACTACAGAACAATGACTACGTAGTACAGAACATCTAAAAATCTATATAAATATCACAACTTTGTGATATTGTTAGCTATGACGTTTTGAAATGTAAACAAAATTGTGCATTGGTGTGATATTATTACTATGTCAATAATATTGGTTATTCTAATAATATCAGTGCATTTTACTTCTAATATTGGCCAATATTCCATTTCTCCTATTGCAGGGGAGAGATATAAACATGTAATCTTTTTCCTTCATTATTGCTATTTGTTGTATATAATAACACCTACACCCAGTACATTACATCTACCATTGCAGTTATCCTATTGCACTGCAGTGCCATTTGACTGCTAATATTGCATTCTCAATCATCATTACCATTTCTTTTTTTCCAATATCTTTTTGGTCGTGGGCTGTATGACAGTGGAATTTCTTGTCAAATAAAATGTTCCCTTGCCATGCCGTTCCTATAATGGTGACCTTTACCCGTACAGTGCATTTTGGGAAGGTTTTGCCTGCGGCTGTTTGCGAAATTTGAACAGCGTTAAACTACATGTATTGCGATGCCGCCGGCAACTACCGGCGGTCCTCGGCGGTACCCGGCGCATACATTCCCATTTCACCGCTGATAGCCTGTGTGCTGTTGCCGGTGCTTTGCGACGTATATGGGAACTAGGCTTTATGTCACACACCAGAAGAGGTTAAAGGAGATCATTGTACGTTTTCCAAGTATTAACAAAACAACAAATAGTGGCCCTGCTAAACTCTAGCTCTCTACTGCTCAAGTGTGCAATGATGTGGTGAAAACACATTAGCTATTTATAGATTCAGTAATTTTTATTATCGTGTATCATTTGCTGAAATATGCTTTTGATGTACTACATTTGTTGGTATGCTGGTTAGCACAGAACTACTGAGCAACAACTTTGTGGAAGAGTATATCTTCATCGATACATATGAGCTAGTAATTGCGCACTACTAATGTAACTGTTATAGGTGACAGGTAGTGAGCAATGTGAGAGCAGCTGTGGCTTGGACTAACCAAAGACGAGAGAACAAAAAGCTATGATTGAATTCGCAGAAAACCATTGGGAGCAACAGGAAGGGCATCTAATCTTATCTCTGCGCAACCAACAATGCAAAAAGGTTTGTTGTGGCTACTCCAGAGATCTGTTCAAAGGTTTTATTATGGGCAGCTACCTCGCAATGATACATTTTATTATTGAATATTCACAGACACATTATATTGTGTTATATCATGCCATATAGAAAATTATATGCATAGAGCTTTGCTATGTGCCAATAACAGAACCCACTCCAGTAGTAAGTAATTTAACAGCAATTTGACAGAATGCATGCTTCACTTTACTAAACACAACAGCACATTTATAGCTAAAAGTTAAATAAATAATGACACCAGTGAGTATGATGACCTTGAAGTTTTTAAGATGATAACAACGAATAGTTAAACAAAGTAGTCACAACAGTATGGATAAAATGGCAAGCAAGCCAAATGATTTGAATAAATAAAAAAAGTTAGAACATGGTTGCATAGCCAGGTTTTTAGCTACTGGCTTTTTGGTCTATTTTGAGTCGTTCCATCTCCCCTAGTATACTCCTGAAATGAAAAAGAGAAGCCAAAAAACTGCCACATGTCCAGCTCCTTGCCGAATGAGAACAACGAAATAAAGCTTGAGTCCATGTGAGCCATTTCATCCATTCCTGGTCAGTGCCCATAAGTACCAGAGAGGGATTTACAGTAAGGAAGTCATACCACTGTGGCATAGCCGGCTCTTTGTTGAATGGGGAGGATGGACTAAAGCGCGGATCTTTTGTGAGCCCTTTCATTGTTTTCCGGTAAACACTTTCAAGTAACCAAGTGGAGCCGTCAAGTTCTTTAAAGGTAGTTTTTCCCTGACATTTCAAGAATGCATTAACAAGTACGTTCATGGACACATGTAGAAAGTTGACGGTTAAAGGTTGTTGGGAGGTTTGTCCACATGTTAAATATGATTGTACCATGTATGGGAGTACCTTTTTAGCAAGCTTCACAGCAAATATATGTAGCCCACCCGAGCTTTAGACACTTGCTGCTACGAGTTTTGCAGCAAGCACTAGAACTACTTTTCCAACAGTCGATAGTTGGTTCCTAAAAAGCAGCAAAAAATGGGCATTGTTAGTATAAAATTCAGCACAGTAAGCAATTTTTCACACATTCAGCAGTTAAAAATTGGTGAACGAAAGCGTCCAGCTGGATTACAAAGGTTATCAGCATACATAAGAAATACTGATTTAAGTGACTACTACTAGCATACATTGAAGCAGCGCTGAGGAAAGGAAATCCTGCGACATCTTATAAGAACATGCTATCAACATACACATGCAACCAAGAGAGTACCAATTCTCTGAATATGTGTACATCTATATTTGATAGTAAAAAGTCTCTGATTATGTGGAAATCTATTATTTGATAGTACAAAGTCTCTGAATATGTGTACATCTACATTTGAAGACAGATTGTATATTTTAAACAGCTTTAAATATCACTTTTTTTGCAATAAAGACTGGTGTGAGATATATTTACATGTACCAAGTTGATAGATAAGCCTTTATTGTATATGATGAACTAATGATGCTAAAACCATAAAAAGGACACCGTGAGCCTTACTGGTGCCTTAAGAGTAGCAAGGCTCTACTGATCGATGTAACTACCACCACTGAAGCTTTTGGTGAAGTTGACACTGTTAATACAATGCGTAATGATTATGCATTGCAAGTTATTAACAATGTTGTTATTATGAGCAATTATTACAAATGACTAGCAGTAAGGGTGCTGTAATGACTAGCATTGTTTATCAGATATGTCACAGGTAGACATTTAAGAGGATGGTCCTTAGAAATCAGAGAGATTTTTGAAATGAAATATGTTTAGTTGCCTATTGGACAGCGGGGAACATGTGCAAGTGAAAGTTGGACCAAATTGTCTAAAAAATGTAGAAATGCTCAGCGTTTTCTCAGGCTAATTGACACTGACATACATGTAGTACACGCAGGCACAGACATACACAAATTGCAAAGTGGAATTTACTAACATCGGTATTGTACGCTCTGTCATAACTCACTGTGTTCAAAAGTTGTCGTGTAAAGGATCGGCTGATAGGCAAATACAAGTTTTACAAATATATATATATGAATACATAATCTGCCTATAATGAATAGACCATACTCATCACATAGACTATATATATATATATATATATATATATATATATATATATATATATATATATATATATATATAGTCTATGTGATGAGTATGGCCTTAATAAACCACAACACTGGTGGAAAGCTCCTGGTAAGGTCAATGAAAATGACCGCGCTAAGATCCTCTGGGACTTCTACATCCAAACTGACAAGCATGTCCTAGCAAACCAACTAGATATAGTGGTGGTAGACAAGGAGAACAAGAGGGCTACTATAATAGATATAGCAGTACCCAATGACTACAATATAGCCAGCAAAGAAAAAGAAAAGGTAGAGAAATATCTCCCTATTGGAGAAGAAATTGAAAAATGCTGGAATGTAAGAACAACTGTAATCCCAGTAGTCATCGGGGCACTGGGCGCAATAACACCGGCGCATAAAATGTGGCTTGCCCAAATACCAACAACAATCAACTCAGGTGAGTTGCAAAAAAGTGCGCTATTGGGAACAGCTAAGATCTTGAGGCGAGTGCTCAAACTCCCAGGTCTCTGGTAGGAGACCCGAGTTAGAGCAGAATTTACCACCCATACAAGGTATCCGGGGTGAGGAAACAATTTTTTATATATATATATATACCTATACTTAACAGAATGCCCGGCTTTACACAAGTAATAAAATAATTAAAGAATGAACATCAGTAGCTTACTTGGAAAGCTAGATATTTACTAAAATCTTTACTAAAACAATACCCACTTTCTGTGCCAGCTTAACAATCATTACACGTAACGGTCAACAGTGCTAATTATTAACTTCAAGCAAGCCCTAATGATTCCATTGTATTTTATCTAGCTTAATAGTTAAGTTCCCTACGTCTAGTTCAGGAGGTCCCGAAATCATATCCTGTGCCGTGTGGCGTTTTCATCAAAAGATTTTAATTGATCTAACTGGACACAGGGTTTAGCAAAAAGGCAAAAGATAATGAACACTGAGATTTATTTTGATGCGACAAATACAATCAGCTGTATGCATACACTTGAGCTGCATAGAATGAAACTTCCAGGTGCTTTTCCTCTTTTTTTCATCAACACTCTTTTTATAGCACCGTTGCGGTAAGCTCCGCCCCATAACTAGAGAGGCCAACTCGGTACAGGTTAGTACCTCCAGGGCCAACTCAATCGAGGGCCAGTTTTCTCTGTCAGCTCAGTGGCTGACTCAGCTGTCTTACTGGCCAAAAGGTGGCCAGTTGTACTTTTGGCCATATCGAGGGCCTATGAGGCCTTTCCCGTGAGGCCTTTCTAAGTTTAGCAACTCGAAGAGGCTGGGTCTGTCTCCTTGCCTCAACACGACTGACTGGTCGCAAAGGCCTTCCTTGGCTCTGGGCCTGGCTAATGTCTGGCATCACACTCTCTCCCACCATTAGATTCTATGAAGGCATCAACTCATATTCGTCAGGAGCGATCAGCTGGGCCTAGACCAATGCTGCCCATCTCCTTGCTCGAGCTGACAAACCTCTTGCTCCTCAAACTCCCTCTCTCGTTCAAGTTTAATTTAGGTTGGCGGTCACCTTGGCTGATTTTCACTAGTGTCTGCTGCCCTCCCCCAACTGCCAGGCCCTCTTTTTTGTCAGTCACATAGCAACTGGTCGGCTGTCTGACAGCACGGATTTTAGGCAGGTCTGTTCTGAGAAGGATCCAGTAGCGATGGAATTAAGCTACACAGAATGCAATTGATTTTTTAGGCGATGCGAGTCATTATCTGGGTTAAAATATGCATAGCGACGCTGTATTAAGCGCAACGTCACTAAAGCTTGCTCTCACGGCTCTGATTAGTAAGGTTAGCAATGCAGATACTAGCTTACTCAAATTGACCAATCACTATGTTTCCATGGTGCGCAGTACTGCGAAGCAGCCCCATCCGAAGTCGAGGGGATTGTACGTTTCCATGCTGCGCAGTGGTTTTCAGCAAATACCGCAAATTAGCCATAGAAGAGAAATTGTATAAATCAAATCGACTGATGGAGAAATAGAATCGATCACGGATACCAAACGCCATAAACGGTCTTTTTATGATTCTGTTGCCATTATACTTTTATTTACAATACACATTCACAAGGTTTTACAAACCTTAACACACTTTTTACATAGTAATATATTTTTAATAAGTATTTTTAAGTAATATATTATTTAAACGTTAATTTAGGACTTTCCACCTATTTTTCGAAAAGTGTTGGCATCGATAACAAAGTCCAGGAAAGTAATCACCTCATCATCCTCGTGAATGCAGATCATAATTAAATTTAGGTGAAAGAAGATCGGAAGAATAGTAAAAAAACAAGATTAGCAGAACACCCTTTGTACTAGTTTATGGCCCTCAAAGAATCCGTCTCCACGGCAGGAGAGCTATGCGCAGCCACTGCGCAGTCACTGCGCAGTCACTGTTTCCTTGCTGCGAATTTGCACTGGCTTCGCACTGATCAGTGCGCAGTGATTTCAGTGCGAAGACGCCGTTTCCATGATTCAGAGACAGCGCAACTCCGAAGCACTGCGCATCACGGAAACATAGTGAATGACAACTAAATTACCTGTCATGTTTACAATCTGTTTTTTAAAATCTTGTGCAAAACCTCTAATTGAACACCACCTTGGTTTGAACACCACCTCCATTTGACCACCACTTTGACATTCTTTAATCTTTATAAATAAATTATAGCAAGTGATCAGTAGAAAAGTGTCTTCAAAATGGTACTAATAATGACTCGGTTCATCAATAACAATTAATTCTTTTTTTGTTTCTGTTTGTATCGAAGTCAGTTGTCTAACTCCAAGGCTTTTCAGTTGTTTTGTTTAAACTTTGAAAGCAACTTATAGCATAGAAATAATCAAGAGTTGTATCAGACTAATAGTAGTTCTTTATTGAACCCTTTCTTAATACTTTGACGTATGTGAAAAATGGTTTACACTTATGGTGCTTGATGAACAAATAGTTTTAGGTTAAAAGTTGTGCTTAGCCATGCTGCTAAAAGCTTCTCATTATTTGTGTGAACTGTAATTGTTTAGACGCTAATATCGACTAGTTCAGCAGTGCAGAAGAAGAGTTGAGATCAGAAGACATTGTGTAAAGTATTGAACAGTCAGAAGGACAACAAGCAACAATGGGAACCCAACTGACTAAGCAAACGACGCAAACATTTTTGTTTCATAACTGTTAATTTTTGTTTCTGCATGTATTATAACTATGGTTGTTTATGACACTTGTTCTTAAATATATATATGTAACATTGGATAGATTATTAATATATAACTTATAACTTTGCAGATTTATTGTATATTGTTTGATAGCTTCCTTGCAGTTATCTTAGCTCAGCTTACAACGGATAAACACCCATAACGCCTCTTCTATGGCACATAGAAAGCCTGTTTTGGCTGCAAACTGTAGCAAACATATCAATGTGTGTAATGAGTGTTTATGCAACATTGTTGAATATAATTATGAAATAAAATAATGTCTTCAAATTTAGAATTAAATAAAAAATTGAAAGCTTTAACAAATTGCAAAGCAGGTACAGGCTATAATATTATTGCAGGTTAAATGCATTCAATAAATATCAACTGGTGAAAATATTTCTCGGTTTCCCATGCATTTATTTACAGAGCTTCGAAAAATTTGAGGTGAGTTAGAAGATTTTCTTATCTAAAAGGTTAAATTAATGTAGATTAATGTAGATCTAACCAAAGGTGGGTGCAAAATATAGGCGACATTGAATCGCCCAAAAAGGACAAATTTGTCTCCCAAAATTTTGACAAGCCTTTTGAAAAATACAATGCCAGCCTCAAGTTGAATACCACTTTTGTTTGATCGCTACTATAGGGGAAGGGTTGAAAAATAGAGCACTATGAAGCGCCATTTAAATAAAGGTTTTAAAATAAATTATAAAATCTCAGCCGATGACAAAGTTGAAGTTTAGTACAGTAAAGTACATACTAAAACTTAGGTAAGAACTTTCCATGGTGCATGCTGCATGTAGTAAATAGTAATCTTGCCTTTTATTGCAGATCATAACCATTAAATACACTAAAGCTACTGTAGGTAGCTATAGTTACTAAGAGGATGTTTGCATTAGATAATTACTATGGGTTTCTATACCACTCTATACAATATTTTCGCCTTACATGCCAACACTGTAACAAAATAAAATCATATAATTGCATACAAAATAATTTTTTATTGTTATCGTAGCAAAATAGGCTTCATTTGGCCATTATTTACTAACTGTTTTACATTTACTTTTAAACACTTTTAAAGCTGTTTTGATTTTTCTTTTAATTTATTTCAACTCAACAAAACAATTTTTTCATGACATAAAATGGAAATGTTATAGTTGTTTAAAAAAGTTTGAAAACCTTTAGTGTTTTTATGTTTTTTCTTAATTTATTTTAACTGCACAAAACACTTTTTTATGATTTGAAGTTTTAAAGTTAAAATGGTAACTGTTGTTACAAGTTTAACGAAAAATAAATTTTCTGAGCAAAGACCTTTTATTCCCCGGTTAATGCCAGGCATTCACCTAGTAGTGTTCAAAGACTGAGTCACATTGAAGGTATTTTTTTCTAACGGTTCTGCTTGAAGTTACCATTGTACAAAAGTTACCATTTGTTGCTGACCGATGTTAACAGATTTAAGAGATATGTGTGCACAGCTAGGTACTCCTCATTCTTTTTTTATTATTACTCTTATTATTTATTATTGCTGTTATTCCTGCATGTGAAAATCTTTCTATGCACAATTGTTTAAAGGTTACAGTTAAAACAGATACATACTATTACAATTGCTAGCACCAGTCTTTGAGTGCTTATAAAGATGTCTGAGCATTTCTTTTTATATAGAATGTCTAATCATGTTGTCTGAAAATTAACAAACATTTTTATTGTATGCTAAATCAATTTTTTGACAGCTTACCCGTTGTTGGCCTTCTCATGCATCATCTTCACTTCAAGCTCAGCTGGATAAAATACATCTTCAAGCTGACTCTGAAAATGGCTAAAATATAACATTAAGTTTGTTTGACACATGAGAGACTGACCAATACATACTGAAATTAGTACTGAAACGGTAAACAAGTAGTTCCATGCACAGAGTTAATTAGTACATTCATGCAACCATGATGGACCAGCAAGGCTGGTCCATTATGGTTGCATGAATTTGTATGCAACCGTAGAGAATACAAATTAATGCAACCGGTATGAATTATGTATGTTTGAGAGACTAGGCTTTTTCATTGTTTAAACACAAGACCTTTCTTTAAAGAGATCCAACAAATTGAGCTCACTTTCTTTAGCCATGAACAAAACTATAGCAATTACACTCTGGTTAAATAATGTGAACTCCATGGATCAAGTTTGCAAGTTATTTCACTCATTAATCATTTAGTACGGTTAATCTCTGAAAATTAAATTATACATATTGATACATTATTTGGTGCTCATTTTAGTATAAAGGTCATGAGATGTAGACAAAGTTTTTAATATTATAACATTTTAATGTTTGTACCACTAAACATGGCTATGATATGGTATCTTAATGTAACTTTTTAGTCTCAAAACTCAGTCATGTACTCGGTTTCACATTAAACAGATAGACATTAGTATTAGTCTTAGTATTAGTAGATGCTAGTCACATACTACAATGTACATGTTTTCTCTTTTCAGATTTGAACTCAATATTAATCGGTGAATTTTTATAGTTTTTTTTACCTATATCAACTTATGGTGGATTCTCAATCATTTTACCAAAACCTTTACACAACTTTCTTTCCATTTTCAAGACTGAACTCAGTGCACAATCTGTTTAATTCTTTAATTCAAACTGATCAACAGGAATTGATAAGCATCTATATGTATTCTGTTACATGTCACACTAGGTTAAAACAAGTTTGGCATAATTAGACAGTGTTTTGTCAGACTACTTAAAAATAACTGTAAACACACAGAGAATTGTTTTTAAGACAGAGAACTTACAAACTATTAAATTGTATTGTTAATGTATTAAAGTAGATCGGTATTACGCAAGAAATTTACTACATTCCGGCTCAAACAATTTTCTCATCTTGGACTAAAACAAAATTAGAAATTACATATTTTAATTGACCATTTGTGTAATAATATGTGATCAGCACTACCGCTAGAATACATTTACTAGTTTCATATTCATATCTCATTCATATACAAATATCAATGTGGTTATAACAAATATCTGATGAGTTGCATGAAATACATAACACAGTTTACTCCAGCATCCATTCTAGCCATCTACTTGTTATTGATAACATTTGCATTTTCCTAGATCTCTTGATGCATAGGCATCAGTATTAGGGTAGACCAATATGTTAGCACAATTTCTAAGTCAGTACTTATCTAATAAAAGCTGATAGTGTCCTAAGGCTATATCGTATTTGAGATAAAATAAGCCAGATCAATAGCCAGTGGACTCACAAAATTTAATTAGTTAGAGGATCTTAGTCAAAAACCGATGCAATAGATAAACAAAAACATTATTAATTTAATAACAAGAAAATAAAGAATTTTTCAGTACTTTAGAATAAAAACGATTTACCTGGCTAATTTTGCTTGTTCTGGATTTTTCTCTAAATTGCGAACTGCTCTATTCTTTTTGTACTCTACCACAGCATCAGCATGCAACTTATCCAGCTCTTGTGCTACTTTCTCATAGCTGTCCTCAGCATGCTCCTTTTTGACCTAAAAATAATGACATAACAATTATGCCAGTAATAAATTATGAGCATATAAATTATTAACTATAGATTCAAAGACTGCGCAGTAACATTATCTAGCCCAAACTTTTCCAAACAAGCAAACTCTAAGTCAAGCCAATGCTATTGAGTCAACAATAAAGCCTTTAACACCCATAGCCTCTTGCAGTCGGTTATTTTGATAAAGATGGTCTTCAACACAGCTCTGTTTTCTACCATCTCTGGCCATCCATTTGAGTTACTCAACTTCATGTTGAGGAACCCAAATAGATGACAACCCAGAACAACTTCATGTTCCTCATTTCACCACATCTCTGTATCTCAGTCTGGGTCTACCCTGATTCCTTTTATCTCTGTATAGATGTGAATACAACAGTTGTTTTGGTAATTGCTCATGACCTATCCTGTGCACATGTCCCTGCGATCTTAGGCATTTTCCTTCAGGATGTCTGTCATGAATGAGAGACCAGCTTGTTTTAGAGTTCTTGTGTTCTTGACCTTATATTTTAAGGTCAAGAACACAAGTCATGTGACATTCTTAGTCATGTCGTGGTTCTGTGCAGTCTTACATTGTTCTGTGTAGTTCTGTCCAGGTCTCAGCTCCATAAAATAGGGCTGTTAAGACTACAGCTCTATATACCTTACACTTGGCTTGGATGGTTACATGCTTAAATTGTTTTTTTTAAAAACAATTCTGAAGTTTTTTAAAGGAAACACTATAGCAGTTCTTACTCTGTTGACTAATTTGTTTTTCAATTCTGGCATTGCTGAATAAAGGACTACCTGAGTATCTAAGAACCGTTTATTGAGTAATATTCAGCAAATTCAGGGCATCTGTGGGATCTGGTAGGGTGCAGAAGCTTTGCAGGTTGATGCATACATTCTGTTCAGCTCTTCTCCAAAAGGTATTCTCAAATCCTGTTGTGCTTCACCATTCCACCATTTACCTTCTTTGGTCATTTTGGACAAGTCTTTCTACGTTTTTTGTTCTTGAACTGTTATCATAGAACAGATCATGTTGTGGTCTGCCAAACAGTCTGCACCTCTTTAAACACAGGTTTCCAAAGCATCTCTTCGACGTACTTGTTTTGTGGTCACAAAGTGTACTAGGTGCCCATGCTTGGATATTGACAGAATTTATGTTGTTTTATGACGATTTTCGAGTTTGGAGACGGTGTTGGTGAACATGAGGTTATGCTTTGAACAGAAATCTAATAGAAGTTCACTGTTGGAGTTACGTTTAATAAGTCCCTGGCATTCGATAACTCCTTGCCAACTCTGATGAACACATCAAACCTTTGCATTGAAGTAATTTGCAATGAGCAATTTAGTTGTGCCAGAGAAGCTTTTCATCCCACATCTCAACTGATCACAAAGCACGTCTTTGATTTTCTCAAAATTTGTCGTAGGCCTTAGGGTAGACAAGCACGTAATCCACCTTAGTGGCAGGCATTGAGTCATGGTCTTATTGGTCAATGCAGTTTGGTCATGCTCAATTTTTTTTACTACACCATTTCTAATAGAAAATACAATTTACACTTCTTTTCATTCATGTTTTCTTTATACTTTATCATGTTCTGCTCTTGCATTATTTTCTGCTATCTAAGCAGAATGTGTCGTCACTGCTTAGCAAACTCCCTGAGAGCTGTAGGGGATCTCCCAGAGTGCTAATATATCAATCTGGTATCTTCCAAGTTTTTACTACCAGTACAGTTAAACACTCTGATTGATTTAAGTGATTTCTGTAAAAAAATGTCCTTATATGCAAATTTGCAATTTCAAGATCAAATTTTCAGTTTTCCGTTTGCATCCTAGGTGAATTTTTACTAGGTGTCCGAGTGAAAGACTGCAGGGTAAACTTTTATAGGGCGGGCCACTATGATAAGTAATGATTAAAACACAATAAGTATAAATAAGCAATAAATAAGGCACTATAAATAAGGGCTACAAAAGACTAACTTATTTTGATGAATAATGTTTTAGTAAAGACCGCTGACATATGGATCAAAACACTTGTATTGGCAAATACAGAACTTCAGCCAATTTTTTGCAAATCATTTTTATGCACTGATACATCATACATGTATTTGTAAAACAAATCACAACTTCTAATCTTAACAGAGTTTGTGAGTCCAACTTCATTTAAAACTTTCATCTTTCAAACTGTTTAATTTTCTTGAGACATTTATTCAAGTCACTTATTCCAACAATATAGAAACATTTTTGTTCCAGATTATAAATGCTGACTCATCACCTCCAGGTTAATTAAAGTATCTTTTTGTTATCTTTTAATTTGTATTAGCAATGAAATTAGCAATTTGTAAAAGTAATGATACAATTTGGGATTAGCAGGTTGACATGTCGTCGCATTTAGTTGTTGCATCAGCAAATGCATTTAGTAAAGATAGCTGTCTCTTTTTGGCAGGATGACTCAATTTAGTTTGTTTATGCAAACACAATACAAAAGGTTTTATGTTCAGAATAGACAACTATCAAAAATAAAATATTTGTGCTTTTGCTTTTACACCTTTTGATAAACCCTACTTTTAGCAGCATTTCTGCAGACGGTCGATAGGCCATCATGGCAAAACAATAATTGTAGATTTGCATTAAATCTATATGTTGATATCAGACATGTAAACTAGCTTTCTGTTTTTAGTATAATATCTAAACAAGTTGTGATAATCAATAGTGACTAAACAGTTAAATTATATATGTTGGAGACAATAAAATTGTTAATAAGATGAATGGAATCTGACCAAGTAAGGCAGGTCTTGCGCAATAGAGCAGAAACGTATCTAATATGAACTTGCACAAAATTTATAACAGATTTTATCAAAAAAGTATTGGCATTTTTCTATAATTTGCAATTGTTTTTAATGTTTGCGGTGATCTGATAGCCAGGATGTTTCAAGATTAAAATAGACTAAACTTGATAACAGTTGAAACACTCAGATCAAGCAAAAGAGCAATTACGATGTCTACAGTTGCAAAGAGACCAACAGAATCAAGAAGCATAAAGTGACAACTAGTGACGTCATTTTGGCACACATTCTTCTGAGCGATGTAACCGAAATTAAGTTTTGTCGCTTTAATTTTGCAGTCATATTGACTCAAACAACTCAAACTCAAACAACAACAACAACAAGATCAATTGTAAATGATAGAAAAATTACCAATGCTTTCTGATAAAATAAAGTTTTGTATAAGTTCATTTTTAAAAACATTTTGGTCTCTCGTCTAAAAATAGTTTGTTGAAGACATAGAGTTATCTCCCCCTAGAGTGATAACTGTGCATTCAACAACACTAGCGTTTCCGGTGCCAACAAGGAGCGTTTAGGCCCCGTCCCTTTTTTGTGCTCGTCAATCGTAGTGATCGACAGAACAATAACGTCAGCCATGAGAATGATCATGAATTTCCAGTTAAGATAGTAATTATTGCTCATATTAAAGAAATGATGATTATAGTTTATTACTCTAATATATGCTTATTAGTTAAAGCAATTCAATACCTACATGCATTGAAAAGGCACTGAATAGATGGTGTTAAGTAAGTGAGTTAATGCAATCAGTTACTCCAATGATATACAGCCCCCACACATGAGGGGCTGTATATCATTGGTTATTCATAGATAAGATAGATAGTCATACTGGGGTTGTATTACATTGGTGTGATGGGAAGCTAATCGACTGCCATCACCTGAAAGTATTGACATTGTATGGTGATAGAGTGATTCATTGTCACCTCAGTTCACAAACAGCCCTTGCATGTAATCTTAGATTTCAATACATATCAATCAAATACATAGACTAGCTTGAAGCAAAGATGTCCACTAGTTAGTGGACATCTTTGCTTGATGTAAGCAAGCAAAAAGTTTGAAAGTTAGAGTGGCAAATGTTGTTATATGTTAGATAAAAATAAATTATACTTAATTATACTAAATTATAATTATTCAAAAATAAAATAGACTTTTTATTACTTTATTTATTAAATAAAGTAATAAAAATTAGCTATGATTACAATAATTTTTTATTGTAATCATAGCTAAACAGATTATGATTAGCATTACTTGCTAATTATTTTACATTTAAACACGTTTGCAATTTCATTTTTCTTCCTAATTCATTTCAACAAAAAACTTCTTTCATGATATGAAATTTAAAAGTGGTAGTTGTTTAAATAAGCTTGAAAACATTTGCAGTTGTTTTTATTTTCTCTCTTCTCTTCATTTATTTCAATTACACAAAACACATTTCATAATATGTTGTTTGAAAGTTAAAGTGGCAAATGTTGTTATATATTAAATAAAAATAAATTATACTTAATTCTACTAACTATAATTATATAAAAATAAAATATACTTTTTTATTACCTTATTTATTAAACAATTTTTCATTGTAATCATAGCTAAACAGATTATATTTAGCCATTACTTGCTAATTATTTTACATTTAAACACATTTACAGTTTTATTTTTTTTCCTAATTTATTTCAACAAAACACTTCTTTCATGATATGAAATTTAAAGGTTGTAGTTGTTTGCATAAGCTTGTAAACATTTACAGTTGTTTTTATTTTCTCTCTTCTCTTCATTTATTTCAATTACACAAAACACTTTTCATAATATGTTGTTTGAAAGTTAAAGTGGCAAATGTTGTTATATATTAAACAAAAATAAATTATATTTAATTCTACTAACTATAATTATATAAAAATAAAATATACTTTTTTATTACCTTATTTATTAAATAATTTTTTATTGTAATCATAGCTAAACAGATTATATTTAGCCATTACTTGCTAATTATTTTACATTTAAACACATTTACAATTTTTTTTTTTCTAATTTATTTCAACAAAACACTTCTTTCATGATATGAAATTTAAAAGTTTTAGTTGTTTGAAAAAGCTTGCAAACCTTTAGAGTTGTTTTCTTTTTCCTCTTAATTCATTTAAACTGCTTAAAAATATTTTTTTATGATATGAAGTTTAAAAGTTAGAATAGTAAATGTTATATAAAAATAAATTTTCTCTCCAAATACTTTTTTATTACTCGGGCAACACTGGGTAGTACAGCTCATAGTTGATGGCAGTTGATTAGCTTCCCATCACACCAATGTAATACAACCCCAGTATGACTATGTATGTTATCTATGAGTAACTGCTTGCATTACCTTCACTTTCACTCACTATCTATTCAGTGCCTTGGCAAGTCATGTAGGTATCAGGGATTACGTGTATGTCACAATTTCCATTTTCATAATTCATTTCCATATTAATTCCATTTCCATAATTCATTTCCATATTATTTCCATTTCCATATTATTTCCAATTCCATAATTCATTTCCATATTAATTCCATTTCCCTACTTCATTTCCATAGTATTTCCATTTCCATAATTCATTTCCATATTATTTCCATTTCCATAAAAGTTCCATAATTCATTTCCATATTAATTCCATTTCCATAATTCATTTCCATATTATTTCCATTTCCATAGCATTTCCATAATTCATTTCCATATTATTTCCATTTTCATACCATTTCCATACTTGTAAAATAAAATTTCCATATCCATTTCCCTAAAATTATGGAAATATTTATGTTTATGGAAATAAAAAAGTAAACATTTCCATAATATGTTTAGCAATCCCTGGTAGGTATTGAATTGCTTTAAATAATAAGCATATATTAGAGTAATAAACTATAATCATCATTTCTTTAATATGAGCATTAATTATTATCTCAACTGGAATTCATGATCCTTGTTTAACCCTTCTCATGGCTGATGTTATTGATCTAGTCAATCACTACGACTGACTAGCACAAAAAAGAGGCGTGGCCTAAACGCTCCTTGTTGGCACCGGAAACGCTCGTATAGTTATCACTCTAGGGGGAGATAACTCTATGGTTGAAGAACCCATTCCATTCAATAAATTGCTCTACAAATAATCTAATCTAAGTTGATAAGATGTCTGGTTGAATTCCTCTCTGAAAATGTTTAGGATTTGGCATGTTAACTCCTTTAGCGTATCACATTGACCAACATTTCCCAAGAAATTATTCCGTGTTATTAATTTCAGACACTATTTCAGAATATGATAGTTACGGTTTACGAAACCTCACTGAATGCTTAAAGCAAACACTGCTTTACTTTATTGTCATTGTCGATCAGTCCAGTTCAATTGTCACTTTAAATAAATTTGATCTGATTTACCTTTTCAAATCCTGCTTTGAAATCTGCTCTGATATCCTGAAGGCAACGCGAGATGCAGGACACAATGTATGCTTCGTAAGGAGTCTGGATGTGGATCACAGCTTTTCCAGTTGCCATCTATAAGAAGCCTATATAGTTACCATCTATCTCTTTCAGTTACCATCTATTTATGTCCTTTACCAGAGGACATAACTGTATAAATATGGAACATGATGCACATCTCAAATTTCTTGGTCTATATATATATATGTATTAAAAATTTTATATCTGCACATTTTGTATCAGTGTAATTATACCTAATCTCTCCAAGTTACTAGTTTAAAAGTGTTACAATTAAACTTTATTAATAGGTTTACCTATTAGGCTCATTAAGGAAATTGTAACAGTATTATTATTATTATTATCTCAATGTCACATTGAAAATTTCTTAAAATTCCAAGTCAACTTTGTAACCTATTTCCAACAAGTACGTCATCAACACCTACACATTTTTATATCTTACCCTTCAGCAAGCATATTACAGGTACCAACGAGGCAGGGAAGGTTTATGGCCTGGCTGAATGTAAGCAAAGTAAAATGCTATTTAATTTCTGTTATGCCAAATAATTTGAGTTAGTAGTTTCTAAAAATAATATTTAAGCAATATTGTCCTAAACTTGTTTCTGAGCAGATTTCTGATAGTTATTCTGGCTGGAGAGCTATTTTGAGTAAAACTTTTTTTTTTCAATTTTATGAAAATATTGTTTTCAAGTTTAGAGTTTTTAAGTTGTTTTTGCTTAAGTGCAAAATCTCAACTCACCTCAAGTCTGTTTTTAAAATCAGAAAGTGTTACTTTCTTTTGTGCCGAAAGCTTGTGAACCAACTCTGCATATAGTTCTTTAGCTTCTCGTTTAAACTTCTTGTCAACACCTATAAAGAAACGGTAACAAGCATTTTTACAGTTAGCTGCACATCATGGAAATGATTTACCATAAGTTAAAATACTCTGTAATTTTAGGGCAAAGATTTTTTACAAATAACATGAAGAGCAAATGAAGATAAAGGTTGAATATTGCTGTGATAGTGATATTGTTCTTTTCTAGTCAAGTTATCTGACCAGTATTTGATTAGGACAATACTCTTCACCTTTTTAGACAATACCAATTCATCCTTCTCTATATGTGGTTGTAGGTGAATGCCCGGCATTGTACAAGTAATAAAAATGTTTTAGCATGGAAACTCAACATTTTTTAAAATTCAACTTTCAAATGAAACTGTTTGTCTAATTTTGGGTGTACTATAATTTTAATTAAGTTTATGCTATGTATACATATATTTATAGCATTTTGGAAAAGTTTGGGCTAGTAATTTTCTTTTAAAAACCTTTCCTTTTAATAGGTTCTTCTGGTTCAAGCGTGCTAGCTTAAGTGTGGGTACTTTAATCAATTGCCATTAAAGATTGGCAGGTATAACAAGTATGTGCACAATTAATTATTTGTATCACAAGTAGACTGTCTGGCTTGGTGGTTGGCTCACCGGTCCGCAGAACTGAAAGTTTTGAGATAATTCCAACATGAAGTGAACTTTTTGTTCTTACAGCTTTAATCCTATAGCTGGGCGCACAAACGGCAGACCAATGAAAAACACTGAGATATATATGTGTATATATATATATATATATATATATATATATATATATATATATATATATATATATATATATATATATATATATATATATATATATATATATATATATATATATATATATATATAACTGAGGGCATTTAAATAGACAAAAATGTACACATATTAATTAGATAAAGATCTGTAATTCTCACTTTTGAGAGAGATGTTGTCTTCATTAGAGCATCCATCAACGTCATTGCCTGGATGTGGAAGTGCTTTGACTTGAACTTCCTTAAATGCACTTTGAACGCCTTCCATGTATTTTAGTCCCTCATCTGACGTTGCCTTCCAAATCTAACATGTACAAAGCATCTGATAATTTTTTATGGTTATCAAATTGAATCATATCACGCAATGGTTTAATTTGTGATTTTAGAGTACAGTGTGCAGAAGTAAGTGAATAATCGCTAGCATATAACAGAAAAGGTTTATAAGTACAGGCACATGCTTATCTTATATACACCCATATTTGTGTGTACAGCCATACTTCAATACACGAGTGCTCCAACATATGGGAAATTGAGACACCTGCAAACATTTAGGAAAGTTTCTGCCTTGAGATACAAGAAACCTTTGAGATACAAGCATACAAGCCAGTTGTCGATGGCCACTAAAGAGCCAGTGTAGCACATCGCTTGGTCTTTTTTATCAAACCAGTTTAAAAAAGGTTGACTGAAAGTTATAGTGAAAAAGAGGTAAAAAGCACCAAGCGGTAAACAGATAAGAAAAAAGTGAAATGAAAACAAAATTGAAATTAAGTTTAGTTAAGCATTAAAACTTAGCTTTAATGCTAACTTTAGTAAGCTAAATTCATTCAAGTTAAGTTCAAAGTTCATGTTATGGTCCGTAGTATCAAAAAGTTTCGGGTACCAAACACACTGCTGTCAAATCTTTTTCACATCACTGTTAGCCACGAGGTCTGTCTCCGAGGAAAGTACTTCATCTAGTTTACTACATAGTAATGTTGCATTTATAGCAGATCATAATCACTAACTACATGTAGATATTTGTTACTGTATAGCAAATGTCTAGTTAGTAGTTTGAATATTGTCTTGGTATTGAATCACAACAATTAAAACATGTTTTCCCATTGTGATATCTTCATAATAATATTTTACGAGGTCTTTTTCACAGTATGGACACTGATTAATTTGTATTTAGTTATTTTATGTAAGAAATATTGCATGGAAATACGAGAGCATTGATATATGAGCTCAGTCTCAGCACGCATTAAGCTCCCACGCTGAGGTACGACTGTATATTGCTGAAAAAAATAATTATATAATATTATATATTATAACGATTATTGTTATATAGTTAGACCAACTGTACTACCGATGTTGCCGGGGTAATAAAAAAGTCTTTGGACAGAAAACATTTTTGAATTTAAACCATAACTATCACGTACAACTTTTATCGTATTTGCTAGGTAAGTCAAACACGCTGATTCCGATTTTGTACTCAAAATAAAAATTGGTCTACTAACCATCAAAGTCATAAAAACTTTTTTTAAAGTGTTTCAACATCCGTCTCGAAAACAACACGATCCGCATAACAAGCTCCGATTTAGAATGATAGAGATGGGCGTCTTAAAACCCATTATTATCTAAATTCAACCTGTAAGATAATCTCAGTCTTTTATGAAAGGTAGATAAACTATTTAAAATTGCTCGTAGCTTCTTACATGATGTTTAATAGGCTGCACGCCAAAAGAAATGAGCTCAAAAAAGCACAGTTTTATCACAAGCTAGCATTGTTATCGCACTTTTTTGAGCTCATTTCTAAACATGCAATATTAAATAGCTTATCTACTTTTTAAAAACGACTGAAATTATTTAGAAAGCTGAATTTAGATAATAATGGGTTTTAAGACACCTATCTCTATCATTCTAAATCGGACTAAACATCCCTAACTTCCGTTCCTAAAAAGCTAAGCTACGCCAAATATTTACGGGTGGAGTTTGTTATGCCGATCGTGTTGTTGTCAAGACCGATATTAAAACGCTGTAAAAAGCCTTCATTACTCTAAAAGTTAGTGGACCAATCTTTATTTTGAATAAAAAGTCGGAATCAGTGTGTTTGACTTACCTAAAAAATACGATAAAGGTTGTACGTGACAGTTTAACATACATGCATAATGGACAGAAAATCTTTTTGAATTTAACATATAACAACAATTGCCATTGCTAGCTAGATGCCCGGGTATTATAAATCAGCCTACAAACAATGAGGGGTAGTGTAGTCACCTGCTACTTGCTATTAGCCTGGCGCAATGCCAATAGATAATTTGAGTAGGCTTACTAATAAGAGCTAACTACAGTGGAACCTCGGTTCTCGAACATAATCCATTCCAGAAGGTTGTTCGAAAACTGAGTTGTTCGAGATCCAAAACATTTTTTTCCATTATAATTAGGGTATGTTCATTTAAATTCATTCCAACTCAAGAAAACAACTTCAGTAAAGTATTTTTTTAACATTTTACACCATAAATTGTACTGTATACTGCCAGCTATAAATAAAAACGTGTAGATATAAATCAGGTTTAATTTTAATATCAGATTTACTATTAATGATGATGTAAAAAGAAAACAAAACTACAAATTTTATGTTTTGCTCTAAAAACATTAAAAACATTCCAGGTTAAAATACAATACCAAAAATTGCAGAAATTGATAATGAACCAGCAAAAAATGCAACAGATCAATTACATCAAAAACTGTGTGCAAAAGAATAATATAAACAATGGCACGTTTACTTCACATTGTTGATAGAGAATCCTATCCTAAAACAATTCAGGGTAACTCGACTGGAGGAGTTGTCTCCTTAGCAAATCTCTTTGGTAGAGGAGACGTCGTCTCAGATGGTTACTTCCTTTTTGTAAAGAATTTATGAAGGTAACCTGTTTCTTCCGAATGTTTCCATGCTGTTTCCGGAGCCGCTCCGAACATTTATTTTCAATGCGTATGCTACGGATTGGTCGAGAACCGAATTTATGTTCAAGATCCCAGATGAACAAATCTCAAATTTTTTGGTCGCAAACCAAGTTGTTCGAGAACCGAAGCGTTCAAGAACTGAGGTTCCACTGTACTTGCTTGAACGATTGAGCACACATGAAATTACGCTCCCCTCCATGACGCTGCACCATCACGTTGCGTCGTAAAAGAGAGCGATAGCGTATTTGTTCCAGTATAGCGACATACATCACCTAATGAATCCAGCAAACTCATGTGGCTGATTTAGCAAGGCAATAGACTAGTGAATGCGATGGTTTGAGATCAATTCCTCCGTGCTATGGAAGATTTGATCTCGGACCTCCGGATCTATGGATTCTCTATACCAAAATTTTAAAAGCTATATTTGGACAAACACAGCCAAAAACTTTGAAAAATATATATCAATATACATGTATATGTTTCTCAAAGTATGTCGCCTTTGTCGTCGTCTGTGGATCTGTTTACATTCGGGCTAAGGCTATTACAATCTTGGAAATAGTGGAAAGTGTCTTTGTCTGACCGAGCGGTGAGAAAATTTAGAGGCCATTCCTAATCAAGATAATACAACTGCCTGAGCAAAAAGTATTGACCTTCACCTTGATTTAGCAACTGAACTTTACGAAAAGCCGGAATTAGAAGTTCAGAAAAACGTGAAAAAGCATCATGTTTCATAGAGTTAGTAAAATTCATGTAGTTCAAAATAATACGTCACTTAGCGTGCGCTATGCTATGTATGTATATATATATATATATATATATACAGTATATATACAGTGAAACATGGATAACTCAAACTTCACAGGACCGAGCGAAAGTGTTTGAGTTATCAGAGCGTTCAAGTTATCAGAGCACAGTCACAAGTTAATGTATTTATCAGTAGATACATATACAAACTACATGTATATATAAAACTAAAGTATAGGTTGTTTGTTGTAAGTTAAAGGGCATCTGATGCAGAGTTTTAAAGTATTTATTAGAAAGTATAGATATTATTATACACTTGAGATTTGTGTGTTGTTTTAAGTGATGTGACTGCCAGAACTTTTTCAGATTAAAATTGGCAAAGCCTAATCGCGGTTAAAACGCTCAGAAGACATTTTTTCTTCAGAGTGTTTTACTCGAGATCAATTTTGCCAATTTTAATCTTAAAACGTCTTGTCAGTCACATCACCTAAAACTGCAAACAAATCTCAGCCCAATAGAAAAATATCTGTTCTTTCTGATATTTTTTAAAACTGGACATAAGTAAACATTTATGACCAATGCAAAAAAGCATGCTTTACATCTGATCAGTTGTTTCATTTAAAAAACTTATCGAGTGTAGTCTGTGACAAGGTATTTTTTGATAAAGATCAACAGTGTGACTTATTGTAGAAATAGATTTTAAACAGTTATTATAGTCCTTAAAAACTTGTTAGCCTTTTCTAACAAAATTGGCCCATCGATAGGTATGCCTTCACTACGCACTTGTCTAAACCAAGTCAATAATACACCATCCAAATCATCGTGTGACGTTTAACGATCTCTTAGCCTTGATGAATTTTGGTCACATAACGATCTTATTCTTTCTTTTTGTTTAATCCATGTTGACACTGTACTTTTTGGAAGATTTTCTCTTTTTGATAATGCTGATAGCTTTTATCCTGCTTCGATTTCCTTGAGTACTTTAAGTTTGTCAGAAGGTTTCCACGCTTTTCTTTGCTTGCGTGATGCCATCGTAAAGCGGATGTCTGTTGTAGCGGACGCCAAGCCACGAGCCTATTTGTGACATTTTATCTTTATGTATTCGCATATAATCACTGTTACAATATGTATTTTGCATGCTGTGTCTATCTTTATTAAATTTTTATCGCTAATACCTTCTAACGTTTATAGCTTGGCCGTAACTAAGCGAACGTCTTAGCGACCCTATTAATCATTTTTATACGATTTCTTTTTCGGTTCCATTATATGGTACGGGAGAATTTATATGTACACTATACGCGTGTAAAAAGGGCTTTCGTTAAGAAAGCAGAGTAGTCTCAGCTCTGTGACTAGTAGAAATTCCTTCGAAATAAATTGAACAGAAACTACGTTTGTGAATTCGGCAAAAAACTTTTCGAGTTAGCGGTGCCGAGGTCGAGTTATATAAAGCCATTTATCATTGCGTGGGAACGGATCAAGCAAATCCATTCGAGTTAACCATGTGTTCGATATGTCCGAGGGCGAGTTATCCATGTTTCACTGTATATGTGTATATATTTATGTATATGTACACATATATGTGTATATATATACACATATACATATTTATATTTGTGTTTATATACATATATATGTATACACATATATATGTATACACATATATATGTGTATACATATATATACATATATGTGTATACAAATATATATGTATATATATAATTGTGTATTTATATAAAAACAATAATACATTTTAAGCTCTTATTACATTATATATACAGATATAGGTATATATACACATATATATATGTATATATATATATATATGTATATATATACATATATATATATATATATATACATAAATCTGGTGGGATTTACAACACTGGTGGGAAGCTCCTGGTAAGGTTAATGAAAATGACAGCGCTAAGATCCTCTGGGACTTCTACATCCGGACTGACAAGCATGTCCTACCAACCAACCAGATATAGTGGTGGTGGACTAGGAGAACAAGAGAGCTACTATAATAAATTTAGCAGTACCCAATGGCTACAGTATAGCCAGCAAAGAAAAAGAAAAGGTAGAGGAATATCTCCCTTTTAGAGAAGAGATTGAAAAATGCTGGAATGTAAGAACAACTGTAATCCCAGTAGTCATTGGGGCACTGGGCGCAATAACACCGGCGCATAAAATGTGGCTTGCCCAAATACCAACAGCAATCAACTCAGGTGAGTTGCAGAAAAGTGCGCTACTGGGAACAGCTAAGATATTGAGGCGAGTGCTCAACCTCTCAGGTCTCTGGTAGGAGCCCTGAGTTAGAGCAGAAACTACTACCACCCATACGAGGTATCCGGGGTGAGGAAACAATTTATATACAGTGAAACAAGGATAACTCGCCCGCGGATATATCGAACACATGGTTAACTCGAATGGATTTGCTTGGTCCGTTCCCACGCAATGATAAATGGCTTTAAATAACTCGACCTCGGCACCGTTACCTCGAACAGTTTTTTGCCGAATTCACAAACGTGGTTTCCGTTCGATTAATTCCAAAGAGTTTCCACTAGTCGCAGACCTGAGACTACTCTGCTTTTTTAACGAAAGCGCTTTTTATACGCGTATAGTGTACGTATAATTTCCGCCGTACCGTATAATGGAACCGAAAAGGAAATCGTATAAAAATGATTAATAGGGTCGCTAAGACGTTCGCTTAGTTACGGCCAAGCTGTAAACGTTAGAAGGTATTAGCGATAAAAATTTAATAAAGATAGACACAGCATGCAAAATACATATTGTAACAGTGATTATATGTGGATACATAAAATAGAATGTCACAAATAGGCTCGTGGCTTGGCGTCCGCTACAACAGACATCCACTTTACGATGACATCACACAAGAAAAGCGTAGAAACCTTTTGACAAACTTAAAGTACTCGAGGAAATTGAAGCAGGACAAAAGCTATCAGCATTATCAAAAAGAGAAAATCTTCCAAAAAGTACAGTGTCAACATGGATTAAACAAAAAGAAAGAATAAGATCGTTATGTGACCAAAATTCATCAAGGCTAAGAGATCGTTCAACGTCGCACGATGATTTGGATGGTGTATTATTGACTTGGTTTAGACAAAGTGCGTAGTGAAGGCGTACCTATCGATGGGCCAACTTTGTTAGAAAAGGCTAACAGGTTTTTACAGGATTTAGGAAAGGATACTACTGTTTATCGCGGTTGGATTGACAGGTGGAAGAAAAGGCATTCTATTGGCAGTCAGATAGTTGTTGGAGAGTCAGCTGCAGTTAATGTTGGAGAAGTGGAAAAGTGGAAAGAAGAGGGGCTTACTCCATTACTTCAAACGTACACTTATGATGACATATTCAATATGGACGAAATCGGGTTGTTTTACAAGCTCATGGTCAACAAAACGTTGCACTTTAAAGGGGAGAAGTGTAGTGGAGGGAAGTTGTCAAAAGAAAGACTGACTGTGGCACTTTGCGCTAATATGTTGGGCACCGAGAAGGAAGTTCCTATTGTAGTAGGAAAGTTCAAAAATCCCCGCTGTTTTAAAAATGTTACTAACCTTCCATGTCAGTATTACCACAATAAGAAGGCTTGGATGGTGAGTGACATCTTTCAAACATGGGTAAGAGATTTTGATCGCCGGATGACCAGAAAAAACAGAAAAGTGCTTCTCATCATTGACAACTGTCCAGCACACCCAATTATGAATGGGCTTATGTCAATCAGGCTTCTATTTACACCACCCAATACCACAAGCGTGTTGCAACCTATGGACCAAAGAATCATTCGAACTTTTAAATCTTACTATCATCAACAAGTTTTGCAATTCACTGTTGATTACATTGACACTCATGGAAAGAAGCCAGATGCTTCTATCAATGTTTTGCAAGCAATACGCTGGGTGGACAGAACATGGAGCCGTGTCACAAAAGAAACGATTGCCAACTGTTTTCACCACGGGTTTGGTCATACCAACCTCGATCAAACAGATGCGACTTCAACTGCTGATGATAATGAAGAAGGTGACACTGTGAGAAATCTAAATCTTCTGCTACACACTATAGATTCTACATCAAATGTGACAGCAAGTAAGTAATCTTGAAATAGCCAATGCTGTTACATTATTATGAACTCGACTCGATAAAGGGCTAAATTTATGACTGTCTAAGGTGCCTAACAAATGTTTTAAAAATAGTGTTACTTTAGCTTACATTCAAGTTTGGTTTTGCAGATGAGCTTTTAGTGGTTGATGCAGACATTACTGTTGCTGAGCATTGGAGTGATGCAGAGATTGTGCAGTCCGTGACATATTGTGGTACTCTCGATGAGTCCGATAGAGAGGATGAGGCTGAGATTGTTGAACCTGATCCACCTACCTTGGCTGATGCAAACAACACTTTAGATGTCCTCAGACGTTTTATAGATACCGAGTGCAAGGACTATAATAACTGTTTAAAATCTATTTCTACAATAAGTCACACTGTTGATCTTTGTCAAAAAAATACCTTGTCACAGACTACACTCGATAAGTTTTTTAAATGAAACAACTGATCAGATGTAAAGCATGCTTTTTTGCATTGGTCATAAATGTTTACTTATGTCCAGTTTTAAAAGTTATCAGAAAGAATAGATATTTTTCTATTGGGCTGAGATTTGTTTGCTGTTTTAGGTGATGTGACTGACAAGATGTTTTAAGATTAAAATTGGCAAAATTGATCTCGAGTAAAACACTCAGAAGAAAAAATGTCTTCTGAGCGTTTTAACCGCGATTAGGTTTTGCCAATTTTAATCTGAAAAAGTTCTGGCAGTCACATCACCTCAAACAACACACAAATCTCAAGTGTATAAAAATATCTATACATTCTGATAAATACTTTAAAACTCTACATCAGGTGCCCTTTAACTTACAACAAACAACCTATACTTTAGTTTTATATATACATGTAGTTTGTATATGTATCTACTGATAAATACATTCACTTGTGACTGTGCTTTGATAACTTGAACGCTCTGATAACTCAAACACTTTCGCTCGGTCCCGTAAAGTTTGAGTTATCCATGTTTTACTGTATATATATATATAAAATATTAAAGAATTAGAACACTAATCTTAAAAATATATACATTTGTATAAAATATTTATTTGTATATAAACAAATAATTAATGTGTGTGCTTGCATGCATGTGTGTGTTTGTGTGTGTGTGTGTTTGCGTGCTCATGTAAATGAGCACCTATATACAAAATACTGCAAGCAAACTGGGCCTTTTATAACATAGTCTACTATGAACTACTTTTAGCCCTTCCCAACACTGTTTGGGTGAATTATTTTGACAACTTAATTTAGTTTCAGGTTATTAGCCTTTTGATTGCTCTACAATTATGAATCAAGTAAAAACTAACATTTGTAATCACATGTTTGTAATTTATGATTCTCCTTGCAGAAAGACATGGTACACCAACAAATGAGTTTTTTTAATTAGGGTTAAAAAAAGACCTACACTAGTAGGTCTGGTATACTAGTTTGTTATAGATGCTATTACCACTGAGATATACTAGTTTGTTAAAGATGCTATTGACACTGAGCATACTAGTTTGTTATAGATGCTATTGACACTGAGGTATTGTTGTGGAATGTGGTCCACTGGGAGCTGAGCATAGGGTTGAGTTAAGCCGAGCCAAGCTGTGTTCAGTCAGGCGTGTTAATGAGGTCAGAGTTCAGCCAAACCCGCCTAGAGCTATGCTGGGTCCAGCCAAGTAGAACGGAGGCGGAGCTTACTAGCTATATAAGCTCAAACATTTGTGTAGAAGAGCAGAGCTGTTCTGGGCCTGTTCATTGCCTGTTACTTGACTCTATCTTGTACACCATGATGAACTAAGCAGAAATATATGTATTGTACTCATGCACGAGTCTTGTACTAGTGGAAGAAAGTGAAGGTTGCACAAACCTTTACACTGGTGGCAGCAGCGGGATTGGTGACGATCCCAAGAACTCCACCATAAGACTCGCATCTGAATCACTGGACTCTGGATAAACTGGGCTGCCTCAAAAACAGTGACACCACTCCAACTGGAAGAACTTCTTGGCAACAGGAAGAAACCCAAAGAAAGCTAACCAGGTGAACTCGGCCAAGGCCGATGTTATAGGAGAACTAGCCCGGCTGGTCCAAACTCTCGCGGACAAGGTGGAACGGCTCCAGGAGCAGATTTGCACTCAAACCGAGAGGAGCCAGCTAGCTACTCTTTGCTGGGGATGTGGTCAACCGGGGCACTTACGGGAAAATTGCCCTCGCCACACCAAACCGGCTTTGGGAAACAAAGGATGGCCACAGCAGTAGCTCCAACTACTGGCTGTGTCAAGGCCAAGCAAACATGGAAAGACAATAGGATTTTGCGGGACTCGGCGGCGGCTGACGGCTGGTCTCAACCAGCAAGTACTAGGCCAAGAGAAGTTCGTGCATGGGAAGGGCCTGTGGTGACACGGAACTATTACCATTCCTTGAGTGAGACTTGTCTAGACAGCCCTCCTGTCTCAGACACAGCCTACGCCCCCTCATGTGAACGGCAGGGACGTAACCCGAAACGCAGAAGGGTGACCCAAAAATCCCCTCCACCCCAGACACTGAGAACCATCCCCACTAGACCAGACAGTCGGAAGCCTGCCTTAAAAGCAGCAAGGCCGACACCTTCTCCACCTTGGGGGTGGCAATCACGGGAGCAGCAGATTTACTCCGGACGTGGGACGACCCGAGGGACTGACCTTGCCCCACTACAAAAAGGAAGCCTTCCAGGCCTAACGGAGGATGTCCTGGAGGAACCCACCAGGGCGCAAGCCCTCAGCTAACCCTATTCCACCAGCTATTTCCTCTCGGAAAAAGTGGAGGGCCATCCAGTTCCTGTTGGACACCAGATGCACCACCAATCTGATCAATAAAAAACTATTTGATCGATTGCCAGGAGCCATGCGGGACCGACTCAAGGAGAGTGACAGCCACAGATTATTAGCTGACGGAACACAGCCCTCCTTCTATAGGATAATTTGTCTGGCTATGAGCTTGAGGGATGTGAAGACAGAGGAAGTCTTCGTAATTAGCCGACTGAGCGAAGATGCCATACTCGAAATGCCATTCTTCGTGGCCCATCAATGCGCTCTCGAGTTTGAGCAACCGGTGGTCCAAGTAGATGGCAGACAGCTAGTCTGCATCGACCGGCATGGACGACTGCTACAGAGCAAAGTACAGGTGATATAGGGGTAGTGGTTCCCGCCCGAACAGAGATGGCGATACACAGTCGCATCACCACGCGGAACTATTGCCTCATGGGACTAATCGAGGGACTTCCCGACAGACCTCCAGTAGCCAGTAGCCTGAACAAGCTGGGACCCAAGGGACAGGTCATCACCCGCTGCATGAACACTACGGAGCGACCTTTGACCTTCCGGTCCAGAGCCACTATCGGCACTTACACGGGAGTGGAGAGACCCCACAGGTTGAAGAGGACGATCCCTTATTCTGCGACGCCTGTCCGACTTCAATCAATGGAGTGCTGGCTCACCTTGAGGAATTGCTCCAGGCAGCCCGGCCAAACTGTGAGGACATGGGGCAAACGTCAAGGTTGGCATCCCTGATGCGTCGGTATGCCACAGTGTTCAGTACGGGTGACGATGACGTGAGAAGGACCTTAGAGGTAGAACTTTCCATTCCACTTAAAGTGGGCACTCGCCTAATTCGACAACCCCCTCACAGACTCGGACCGGAGAAAGAGGCAGCAGCCGAGAGGCAGGTCCAGAATCTGCTCAAACGAGGGCTCATCGAGCCAGCCGGAGGAGTTTGGAGCTCTCCCGTGGTGTTGGTCCGGAAGAAGGATGGGAAGTGGAACTTTTGTATTGACTACTGGCGTCTCAACGCCGTCATGGAGCAGGACGCCTACCCACTAGCTAGGATCGACGCCAGCCTGGACGCCCTGTCCGGCAGTCGCTATTTTAGCACGCTTGACCTGGTGAGCGGGTATTGTTAAGTACCCCTGGATGCAGAGGCGCAGGAGAAGTCGCCTTTCTCAACACGGTCCGAACTGTGGAAATGGAACGTGTTGCCTTTCGAACTAACATCCGCCCCCGCCACTTTCCAAAGACTCATGGAATATCTATATCTGGATGACATTATCGTCATCGCCCCGGATTTTGATACGCATCTACATCGGCTGAAGGAGGTCTTTCAGAGACTCCACAAGGCCGGACTGAAGCTGAAGCCCTCCAAGTGCGAGCTATTGCAATCCCAGGTCCACTAACTGGGTCACATAGTAAGCCAGGATGGAGTCTCTACAGGCGCCGACAAGGTGAAGGCAGTTGCAAAGTGACCGAGTCCGCGCGGAGTGAGGGAACTCCAAGGATTCCTCGGGACCGTCGGCTACTACCGGCAATATATCCCAGAGCTCGCCACTATAGCACGCCCCTTGCACTGACTGACTGCAAAGAGAGAGCCCTGGAGATGGACAGAGGTAGATCAAGCCGCTTTCGACATGCTGAAGGAGAGCATTAGCACTGCCCGATCTTGGGCTATCCGGATCCTCAGAGGCAGTACATCCTGGACACGAACGCCAGCGGATGTGGAGAGGAGGCTGTGCTGTCCCGAGTACCGGAGCGCTGTGAGAAGGTCATTGCCTACTACAGCAAGACCCTCACCTCCTCAGAATGCAATTACTGCATCACTGGACAAGAGCTACTTGCGGTAGTGAAGGCGGTCAAGCACTTCCGGCCATATCTGTATGGCCAGGGGTTCTTCTTACGAACAGCCAACGCGGCACTACGGTGGCTATACCGGAGGAGAGAACCCTCAAACCAAATAGCCCAATGGCTTGAGATCTTGGTGGAGTTCCGCTACATCCTGGAGCACCAGTCAGGGACTCGCCACGGGAATGCGGATGGATTGAGCAGACAAACCTGCGAGGCCTGCCGGCAATGCGCAAGCAATGAACAGAGAGACGACGGCCCCTTACGGAAGGAGCTGGCAAGGGAACAAGGGCTGTTAGCCGCGTGGGTACCGACCAGTTGCATGAATGGGACTCCCGCCCTCGATAGAGCGGGATCGACCCTGGGCAACATCGCATACCTCGGGGGGCTGGCCAGCAACCCGCATAGGACTCCTGCCCCAACAGTGGCAGGATTGAACCTAGGTGCCAGAGGTTCCCCCGAGGGACTATCAGCCCTGCCAGGAGTGACAGGACCAAAAGGCGAACTGGCAAAGACACAGGCTACCGGACAGGAACCAGTGGCCATCATGTACTGTGTCATCGCCACAGGAGAGGAGATGCCAACAGAACACCTGGAGGTCGGGAGCAGAGAACTGGACATCCTGCATCACCTGCGAGGCTCTCTGCGCATACGACAGGACGGCGTGCTAGAAGCATGCGTGGTCCCGCAGGGCCACGCCAGATGATGCGCCATCTGCCCCCCGGCCATGCAAGAAACTACGATGTGGCAAACACACGCCCTGGCTACCTCTGGGGAGGGAAAGACGATAGGTCGCCTCCAACTGACGTAGTACTGGCCCGGACTGACGTCCACAGTCAGACGGCTCATCAAGAGTTGCAAGGTGTGCCAGGCCGCAAAGCATGGAGGGACAAAGGCGGCTGGAAGAAAAAGGAGGCTCTATGCAGGACGACCATGGCAGAAGGTGGCCTTGGATCTGGTGAGGCCAATTCTTGTCACGCCAAAGGAGAACAAGGGGTGCTGGTTCTCACCGACCACTTCACCCTGTGGCAGGACGCCTTGGCACTACCTGACGTCACGGCCCCGGTGGTCGCCAACTCACTGGATGAGCGAGTCTTCTGCTACCTGCGATTGCCTGAGCAGATCCACATGGACCAAGAGGCGCAGGTCGAGAGCCAACTGATGGCCGAACTGTGCCAACTCTGGAATGTGGGGAAAACCCACACGACTCCGGGCATCATCCACAGACAAATGGAATCGTGGAGCAGAATAACTGGGGACTCGGAGATTCCTTGAGGGCACTGCTCCTAGCTCGGGGACAAGATGAGTGGGACCTACTGCTCCCCCAGCTGATTAGGGCATACAGAGGCACCCCCACTCCGCAACTGGAGAAACAGCCAACATGCTAATGTTGAGACGGGAGCTGAGGTTGCCAGACCAACTGGAAAGCCATCCTCCACCGATCGAGTTCTTTCCTGCCCACGAGCACGCTCTGGAAGTGCAGCAGAGACTGCAAACAGTGCACGAGGGACTACGGCAAAGCTAGATGGAGGTGCGGCAAGAAGACAGAGAAGAGCCACCGCTGTACGCCCCAGGTGACTGGGTATGGCTCATGAACAAACGCCAGAGATGGGAAGAAAAACCCAAGCTGCAGGCAAAGTTTGTGGGACCACACCAGGTTGTGAAAGCCTGGAGGAACCACACATATCTGGTGGAACGGCAGGGCCTGTCTTCAATCCGGAACAAAGGAAGGCTAAAACTCTATCATGCTTGCCCAGAGAAGTTAGGACATGCCCCAGTAACTCTGGAGCCAAGGAAGGGTCCCAACATGAAGGGAGCTCGACACAAGAAGCCGGAGAAAATACAGGAAGAGGCCAGAGTGGACCCTGTGCCGATAATGCCGCCCCCCAACTGAGAAAGGTTGCTGCTGGAGGCTGCTGAAAAGCAAGGACAGGAGGTAACTCCGGGAGAAAACCTGGCCGGACCAAAAGAAGGAGAACACCAAGGGCGTCAAGGACGCTTTCCAATTTTGATAGAAGCCAATCCGTTCCGCCTAGAAGAGGTTCCAGGAGAACCGAAATCAAGCCTGGAGGAGACCGGAACGGCTCCGACACGGGAGACTTCATCGGAACCTGTCTGCCACAACTCAAGGCCCGCCCGGACTACTAGGAGGCCAGACCAGTACAGGAACGGAGTGTGCTACTCGATGGAGTCACTGGCAAACGACCCGGAAGGGGGACAAGAGGACAACCAGGTAGTTCTCACGGCCGCTGTCAGGGCCTTTCTGTTGGAGCACTCGCTCACCCCGGACGCCTTAAGTTTGTTAGAAAACTTGGATGACGCATGTGATGCGTCTTTGCCAGAACTAATGGCTTCAGGAACCAGGAGCTTGAAAAAAGCTGAGGAAGCCCTAAGTGCACCGAAGCCAGTCGGTGTGGCAGGAGACCAGGGAGATCGGGAGTGGGAGAAGGCAGCTGCCGAGGCCGGCACGAGCTGCCCCGCGGAAGTTGCCTCAGACACAAATGTGGAGGACCTGGGCAGAATCCTGACAGGAGAGAAAGAGGTCTGCCACGTTGCTACCGTAGGCTCTCTCCGAAGGTCTATACTGGAGACCATGGTCACCAATAGAGGGGGGAGAGTGTTGTGGAATGTGGTCCACTGGAAGCAGAGCATAGGGCTGAGTTAAGCTGAGCCAAGCTGTATTCAGTCACGCGTGTTAATGAGCTCGGAGTTTAGCCAAGCCCGCCCAGAGCCATGCCAGGTCCAGCCAAGTAGAACGGAAGCGGATCTGGCTAGCTATATAAACTCGAACATTTGTGTAGAAAAGCAGCGCTGTTCTTGGCCTGTTCATTGTCTGTTACTTGATTCTTTCTTGTACACCAGGAGGAACTGAGCAGAAATATATGTATTGTACTCACGCACGAGTCTTGTACTAGTGGAGGAAAGTGAAGGTCGCACAAACCTTTACAGTATACTAGTTTGTTATAGATGCTAATGACACTGAGGTAAACTAGTTTGTTATAGATGCTATTGACACTGAGGTATACTAGTTTGTTATAGATACTAATGACACTGAGGTATACTAGTTTGTTACAGATGTTATTGATACCGAAGTATACTAGTTTGTTATAGATGATATTGACACTGAGGTATACTAGTTTGTTATAGATGCTATTGACACTGAGGTATACTAGTTTGTTATAGATGCTATTGACACTGAGGTATACTAGTTTGTTATAGATGCTATGGACACTGAGGTATACTAGTTTGTTATAGATGCTACTGACACTGAGGCAAACTAGTTTGCTATAGATGCTATTAACACTGAGGTATACTAGTTTGTTATAGATGCTAATGATACTGAAGTATACTAGTTTGTAATAGATGGTATTGACACTGAGGTATACTAGTTTGTTAAAGACGCTACTAACACTGAGGTATACTAGTTCGTTATAGATTTTATTGACACTGAGGTATACTAGTTTCTTATAGATGCTATTGACACTGAGGTATACTAGTTTCTTATAGATGACAACTGAGAAATATTAGTTTGTTATAGATGCTATTAACGCTGAGAATACTAGTTTGTTATAGATGCTATTAACACTGAGGGATATTAGTTTGTTACGGATGCTATTGACACTGAGGTATACTAGTTTGCTATAGATACTATTGACACTGAGGTAAACTACATGTAGTTTGTAATAGATGTTATTGACACTGAGGTATACTAGTTTGTTATAGATGCTATTGACACTGAGGCATATTAGTTTGCTATAGACGCTATAAACACTTAGTATACTAGTTTGCTATAGATGCTATTGATACTGAAGTATACTAGTTTGTTATAGATGCTATTGACACTGAGGCATACTGGTTTGTTATAGATGCTATTGACACTGAAATATACTAGTTTGTTATAGATGCTATTAACGCTGAGGTATACTAGTTCGTTATAGATGCTATTGACACTGAAGCATATTAGTTTGCTATAGACGCTATAAACACTTAGTATACTAGTTTGCTATAGATGCTATTGATACTGAAGTAAACTACTTTGTTATAGATGCTATTGAAACTGAGGCATACTAGTTTGTTATAGATGCTATTGACACTGAAATATACTAGTTTGTTATAGATGCTATTGACAATGAGGTATACTAGTTTGTTATAGATGCTATTGACGCTGAGGTATACTAGTTTGTTATAGATGCTATTAACACTGAGGTATACTAGTTTGTTATAGACGCTATTAACACTGAAGTATACTAGTTTGTTATAGATGTTATTGACACTGAAGTATACTAGTTTGTTATAGATGCTATTGACGCTGAGATATACTAGTTTGTTATAGATGCTATTAACACTGAAGTATACTAGTTTGTTATAGATGTTATTGACACTGAAGTATACTAGTTTGTTATAGATGCTATTGACACTGAGGTATACTAGGTTGTTATAGATGCTATTGACACTGAAGTATACTAGTTTGTTATGGATGCTATTGACACTGAGGTATACTAGTTTGCTATAGATGCTATTGACACTGAAGCATACTAGTTTGTTATAGATGCTATTAACACTGAGGTATACTAGTTTGTTATAGATGTTATTGACACTGAAGTATACTAGTTTGTTATAGATGCTATTGCTACTGAGGTATACTAGTTTGTTATAGATGCTATTGACACTGAGGTATACTAGTTTGTTATAGATGCCATTGACACTGAGGCATACTAGTTTGTTATAGATGCTATTGACACTGAAATATACTAGTTTGCTATACACGCTATTAACACTGAGTATACTAGTTTGTTATAGATGCTATTGATAAGGAGGTATACTAGTTTGTTATAGATGCTAATGATACTGAGGTATACTAGTTTGTAATAGATGCTATTGACACTGAGGCATACTATTTTGTTATAGATGCTATTGACACTGAGGTATACTAGTTTGCTATAGACGCTATTAACACTGAGGTATACTAGTTTGTTATAGATGTTATTGACACTGAAGTACACTAGTTTGTTATGGATGCTATTAACGCTGAGTATACTAGTTTGTTATAGATGCTATTGATACTGAAGTATACTAGTTTGCTATAAATGCTATTGATACTGGGGTATACTAGTTCGTTATAGATGCTATTAACACTGAGTATACTAGTTTGTTATTGATGCTATTAACAATGAGGTATACTAGTTTGTTATAGATGCTATTGATACTGAGGTATACTAGTTTGTTATAAAAGCTAATGACACTGAGGTATATTAGTTTGCTATAGAAGCTATTGATACTGAGGTATACTAGTTTTCTATAGATGCTAGTAACACTGAGTATACTAGTTTGTTATTGATGCTATTAACACTGAGGTATACTAGTTTGTTATAGATGCTATTGATACTGAGGTATACTAGTTTGTAAAATATGGTATTGATACTGAAGTATACTAATTTGTTATAGATGCTATTAACACTGAGGTATACTAGTTTGTTATTGATGCTATTAACACTGAGGTATACTAGTTTGTTATAGATGCTACTGACACTAAGGTATACTAGTTCGTTATAGATTTTATTGACACTGAGGTATACTAGTTTCTTATAGATGCTATTGACACTGAGGTATACTAGTTTCTTATGGATGACAACTGAGAAATACATGTATTAGTTTGTTATAGATGTTATTAACGCTGAGAATACTAGTTTGTTATAGATGCTATTAACACTGAGGTATATTAGTTTGTTACAGATGCTATTGACACTGAAGTATACTAGTTTGCTATAGATACTATTGACACTGAGGAAAACTACATGCAGTTTGTAATAGATGTAATTGACACTGAGGTATACTAGTTTGTTATAGATGCTATTGACACTGAGGCATATTAGTTTGCTATAGACGCTATAAACACTTAGTATACTAGTTTGCTATAGATGCTATTGATACTGAAGTATACTAGTTTGTTATAGATGCTATTGACACTGAGGTATACTAGTTTGTTATAGATGTTATTGATACTGAAGTATACTAGGTTGTTATAGATGATATTGACACTGAGGTATACTAGTTTGTTACAGATGCTATTGACAATGAGGTATACTAGTTTGTTATAGATGCTATTGACACTGAGGTATACTAGGTTGTTATTGATGCTATTGACACTGAGGTATAATAGTTTGTTATAGATGCTATTGACACCGAGGCATACTAGTTGTTATTGATGCTATTAACACTGAGGCATACTAGTTTGTTATAGATGCTATTAACACTGAGGTATACTAGTTTGCTATAGATGCTATTGACACCGAGGCATACTAGTTGTTATTGATGCTATTAACACTGAGGCATACTAGTTTGTTATAGATGCTATTAACACTGAGGTATACTAGTTTGTTATAGATGCTATTGACACTGAGGTATACTAGTTTGTTATAGATGCTATTGATACTGAGGTATACTAGTTTGTTATAGATGCTATTGACGCTGAGGTATACTAGTTTGTTATCGATGTTATTAACACTGAGGTATACTAGTTTGCTATAGATGCTTTTGGAATCGAGGTATACTCGTTTGTTATAGATGCTACTGACACTGAGGTAAACTAGTTTGCTATAGATATCATTGACACTGAGGTATACTAGTTTGCGATAGATGCTATTGTCACTGAGGTATACTAGTTTGCTATAGATGCTATTGATACTGAAGTATACTAGTTTGTTATAGATGCTATTGACACTGAGGTATACTAGTTTGTTATAGATGTTATTGATACTGAAATATACTAGGTTGTTATAGATGATATTGACACTGAGGTATACTAGTTTGTTACAGATGCTATTGACAATGAGGTATACTAGTTTGTTATAGATGCTATTGACACTGAGGTATACTAGTTTGCTATAGACGCTATAAACACTTAGTATACTAGTTTGCTATAGATGCTATTGATACTGAAGTATACTAGTTTGTTATAGATGCTATTGACACTGAGGTATACTAGTTTGTTATAGATGTTATTGATACTGAAGTATACTAGGTTGTTATAGATGATATTGACACTGAGGTATACTAGTTTGTTACAGATGCTATTGACAATGAGGTATACTAGTTTGTTATAGATGCTATTGACACTGAGGTATACTAGTTTGTTATAGATGCTATTGAGACCGAGGTATACTAGTTTGTTATAGATGCTATTGACACTGAGGTATACTAGGTTGTTATTGATGCTAATGACACTGAGGTATACTAGTTTGTTATAGATGCTATTGACACCGAAGCATACTAGTTGTTATTAATGCTATTAACACTGAGGCATACTAGTTTGTTATAGATGCTATTAACACTGAGGTATACTAGTTTGCTGTAGATGCTATTAACACTGAGGTATACTAGTTTGCTATAGATGCTATTGACACTGAGGTATACTAGTTTGTTACAGATGCTATTGAGACTGAGGTATACTAGTTTGTTATAGATGCTATTGACACTGAGGTATACTAGGTTGTTATTGATGCTATTGACACTGAGGTATACTAGTTTGTTATAGATGCTATTGACACCGAGGCATACTAGTTGTTATTGATGCTATTAACACTGAGGCATACTAGTTTGTTATAGATGCTATTAACACTGAGGTATACTAGTTTGCTATAGATGCTATTGACACTGAGGTATACTAGTTTGTTACAGATGCTATTGAGACTGAGGTATACTAGGTTGTTATTGATGCTATTGACACTGAGGTATACTAGGTTGTTATTGATGCTATTGACACTGAGGTATACTAGTTTGTTATAGATACTATTGACACCGAGGCATACTAGTTGTTATTGATGCTATTAACACTGAGGCATACTAGTTTGTTATAGATGCTATTAACACTGAGGTATACTAGTTTGCTATAGATGCTATTGACACCGAGGCATACTAGTTGTTATTGATGTTATTAACACTGAGGCATACTAGTTTGTTATAGATGCTATTAACACTGAGGTATACTAGTTTGTTATAGATGCTATTGACACTGAGGTATACTAGTTTGTTATAGATGCTATTGACACTGAGATATACTAGTTTGTTATAGATGCTATTGATACTGAGGTATACTAGTTTGTTATAGATGCTATTGACGCTGAGGTATACTAGTTTGTTATCGATGTTATTAACACTGAGGTATACTAGTTTGCTATAGATGCTTTTGGAATCGAGGTATGCTCGTTTGTTATAGATGCTACTGACACTGAGGTAAACTAGTTTGCTATAGATATCATTGACACTGAGGTATACTAGTTTGCTATAGATGCTATTGTCACTGAGGTATACTAGTTTGCTATAGATGCTATTGATACTGAAGTATACTAGTTTGTTATAGATGCTATTGACACTGAGGTATACTAGTTTGTTATAGATGTTATTGATACTGAAGTATACTAAGTTGTTATAGATGATATTGACACTGAGGTATACTAGTTTGTTACAGATGCTATTGACAATGAGGTATACTAGTTTGTTATAGATGCTATTGACACTGAGGTATACTAGTTTGTTACAGATGCTATTGAGACTGAGGTATACTAGTTTGCTATAGATGCTATTGACACTGAGGTATACTAGTTTGTTATAGATGCTTTTAACACTGAGGTATACAAGTTTGTTATAGATATCATTGATCCTGAGATATACTAGTTTGCTATAAATACTATTAACGTCGAGGTATGCTAGTTTGCTATAGATGCTATTAACACTGAGGTATACTAGTTTGTAATAGATGCTATTTACACTGAGGTATAGTAGTTTGTTATAGATGCTATTGAGACTGAGGTATACCAGTTTGTTATAGATGCTATTGACACCGAGGCATACTAGTTGTTATTGATGCTATTAACACTGAGGCATACTAGTTTGTTATAGATGCTATTAACACTGAGGTATACTAGTTTGTTATCAATGGTATTAACACTGAGGTATACTAGTTTGCTATAGATGATTTTGACATCGAAGTATACTCGTTTGTTATAGATGCTACTGACACTGAGGTAAACTAGTTTGCTATAGATATCATTGACACTGAGGTATACTAGTTTGCTATAGATGCTATTGACACTGAGGTATACTAGTTTGTTATAGATGCTATTAACACTGAGGCATACTAGTTCGTTATAGATGATATTGACACTGAGGTATACTAGTTTGTTATAGATGTTATTAACACTGAGTATACTAGTTTGTTATAGATGTTATTGTCACTGAAGTATACTAGTTTGTTATAGATGCTATTGACACTGAGGTATACTAGTTTGTTATAGATGCTATTGACACCAAGGTATACTAGTTTGTTATAGATGCTATTGACACCAAAGTATACTAGTTTGCTATAGATGCTATTGTCACTGAGGTATACTAGTTTGTTATAGATGCTATTGACACTGAGGCATACTAGTTTGTTACAGATGCTATTGTCACTGAGGTATACTAGTTTGCTATAGATGTTATTGTCACTGAGGTATACTAGTTTGGTATAGATACTATTGTCACTGAGGTATACTAGTTTGTTATAGATGCTATTAACACTGAGGCATACTAGTTCGTTATAGATGATATTGACACTGAGGTATACTAGTTTGTTATAGATGTTATTAACACTGAGTATACTAGTTTGTTATAGATGTTATTGTCACTGAGGTATACTAGTTTGTTATAGATGCTATTGACACTGAGGTATACTAGTTTGTTATAGATGCTATTGACACCAAGGTATACTAGTTTGTTATTGATGCTATTGACACCAAGGTATACTAGTTTGCTATAGATGCTATTGTCACTGAGGTATACTAGTTTGTTATAGATGCTATTGACACTGAGGCATACTAGTTTGTTACAGATGCTATTGACACTGAGGTATACTAGTTGTTACAGATGCTATTAACACTGAGGTATACTAGTTTGTTATAGATGCTATTAACACTGAGGCATACTAGTTTGTTACAGATGCTATTGACACTGAGTATACTAGTTTGTTACAGATGCTATTAACACTGAGGTATACTAGTTTGTTATAGATGCTATTGACACTAAGGTATACTAGTTTGTTACAGATGCTATTGACACTGAGGTATACTAGTTTGTTATAGATGCTTATGACACCAAGGTATACTAGTTTAGTATAGATGCTATTGACACTGAGGCATACTAGTTTGTTACAGATGCTATTAACACTGAGGCATACTAGTTTGTTACAGATGCTATTGACACTGAGGTATACTAGGTTGTTATTGATGCTATTGACACCAAGGTATACTAGTTTGTTATAGATGCTATTGACACTGAGGCATACTAGTTGTTATTGATGCTATTAACACTGAGTATACTAGTTTGTTACAGATGCTATTGACACTGAGGCATACTAGTTTGTTACAGATGCTATTAACACTGAGGTATACTAGTTTGTTACAGATGCTATAAACACTTAGGCATACTAGTTTGTTACAGATGCTTTTAACACTGAGGTATACTAGTTTGTTACAGATGCTATTAACACTGAGGTATACTAGTTTGTTATAGATCCTATTAACACTGAGGCATACTAGTTTGTTACAGATGCTATTAACACTGAGGTATACTAGTTTGTTATAGATGCTATTAACACTGAGGTATACTAGTTTGTTATAGATGCTATTAACACTGAGGTATACTAGTTTGTTATAGATGCTATTGACACCAAGGTATACTAGTTTGTTACAGATGCTATTGACACTGAGGCATACTAGTTTGTTACAGATGCTATTGACACTGAGGCATACTAGTTTGTTACAGATGCTATTAACACTGAGGCATACTAGTTTGTTACAGATGCTACTGACACTGAGGTATACTAGTTTGTTATAGATGCTATTAACACTGAGGTATACTAGTTTGTTACAGATGCTATTAACACTGAGGTATACTAGTTTGTTATAGATGCTATTAACACTGAGGCATACTAGTTTGTTGCAGATGCTATTAACACTGAGGTATACTAGTTTGTTATAGATGCTATTAACACTGAGGTATACTAGTTTGTTATAGATGCTATTAACACTGAGGTATACTAGTTTGTTATAGATGCTATTGACACCAAGGTATACTAGTTTGTTACAGATGCTATTGACACCAAGGTATACTAGTTTGTTACAGATGCTATTGACACTGAGGCATACTAGTTTGTTACAGATGCTATTAACACTGAGGCATACTAGTTTGTTACAGATGCTATTAACACTGAGGTATACTAGTTTGTTATAGATGCTATTAACACTGAGGTATACTAGTTTGTTATAGATGCTATTGACACCAAGGTATACTAGTTTGTTACAGATGCTATTGACACTGAGGCATACTAGTTTGTTACAGATGCTATTAACACTGAGGTATACTAGTTTGTTACAGATGCTATTAACACTGAGGCATAATAGTTTGTTATAGATGCTATTAACACTGAGGTATACTAGTTTGTTATAGATGCTATTGACACCAAGGTATACTAGTTTGTTACAGATGCTATTGACACTGAGGCATACTAGTTTGTTACAGATGCTATTAACACTGAGGCATACTAGTTTGTTACAGATGCTATTGACACCAAGGTATACTAGTTTGTTACAGATGCTATTGACACTGAGGCATACTAGTTTGTTATAGATGCTATTGACACCAAGGTATACTAGTTTGTTACAGATGCTATTGACACTGAGGCATGCTAGTTTGTTACAGATGCTATTAACACTGAGGCATACTAGTTTGTTACAGATGCTGTTGACACTGAGGTATACTAGTTTGTTATAGATGCTATTGACACCAAGGTATACTAGTTTGTTACAGATGCTATTGACACTGAGGCATACTAGTTTGTTACAGATGCTATTAACACTGAGGTATACTAGTTTGTTATAGATGCTATTAACACTGAGGTATACTAGTTTGTTATAGATGCTATTGACACCAAGGTATACTGGTTTGTTATAGATGCTATTGACACTGAGGTATACTAGTTTGTTATAGATGCTATTGACACTGAGGCATACTAGTTGTTATTGATGCTATTAACACTGAGTATACTAGTTTGTTATAGATGCTATTGACACTGAGGCATAGTAGTTTGTTACAGATGCTATTGTCACTGAGGTATACTAGTTTGTTATAGATGCTATTGACACCAAGGTATACTATTTTGTTACAGATGCTATTGACACTGAGGCATACTAGTTTGTTACAGATGCTATTAACACTGAGGTACACTAGTTTGTTATAGATGCTATTAACACTGAGGTATACTAGTTTGTTACAGATGCTATTAACACCAAGGTATACTAGTTTGTTATAGATGCTATTGACACCAAGGTATACTAGTTTGTTACAGATGCTATTAACACCAAGGTATACTAGTTTGTTATAGATGCTATTGACACCAAGGTATACTAGTTTGTTACAGATGCTATTGACACTGAGGTATACTAGTTTGTTATAGATGCTATTGACACCAAGGTATACTAGTTTGTTATAGATTCCATTGACACCAAGGTATACTAGTTTGTTACAGATGCTATTAACACTGAGGCATACTAGTTTGTTACAGATGCTATTGACACTGAGGCATACTAGTTTGTTACAGATGCTATTGACACTGAGGTATACTAGTTTGTTACAGATGCTATTAACACCAAGGTATACTAGTTTGTTATAGATGCTATTGACACCAAGGTATACTAGCTTGTTATAGATGCTATTAACACTGAGGCATACTAGTTTGTTACAGATGCTATTAACACTGAGGTATACTAGTTTGTTACAGATGCTATTGACACTGAGGTATACTAGTTTGTTACAGATGCTATTGACACTGAGGCATACTAGTTTGTTACAGATGCTATTAACACTGAGGTATACTAGTTTGTTATAGATGCTATTGACACTGAGGCATACTAGTTTGTTACAGATGCTATTAACACTGAGGTATACTAGTTTGTTACAGATGCTATTGACACTGAGGTATACTAGTTTGTTATAGATGCTATTAACACTGAGGTATACTAGTTTGTTACAGATGCTATTAACACTGAGGCGTACTAGTTTGTTACAGATGCTACTAACACTGAGGCATACTAGTTTGTTACAGATGCTATTGACACTGAGGTATACTAGTTTGTTATAGATGCTATTGACACTGAGGTATACTAGTTTGTTATAGATGCTATGGACACTGAGGTATACTAGTTTGTTATAGATGCTACTGACACTGAGGCAAACTAGTTTGCTATAGATGCTATTAACACTGAGGTATACTAGTTTGTTATAGATGCTAATGATACTGAAGTATACTAGTTTGTAATAGATGGTATTGACACTGAGGTATACTAGTTTGTTAAAGACGCTATTAACACTGAGGTATACTAGTTCGTTATAGATTTTATTGACACTGAGGTATACTAGTTTCTTATAGATGCTATTGACACTGAGGTATACTAGTTTCTTATAGATGACAACTGAGAAATATTAGTTTGTTATAGATGCTATTAACGCTGAGAATACTAGTTTGTTATAGATGCTATTAACACTGAGGGATATTAGTTTGTTACGGATGCTATTGACACTGAGGTATACTAGTTTGCTATAGATACTATTGACACTGAGGAAAACTACATGTAGTTTGTAATAGATGTTATTGACACTGAGGTATACTAGTTTGTTATAGATGCTATTGACACTGAGGCATATTAGTTTGCTATAGACGCTATAAACACTTAGTATACTAGTTTGCTATAGATGCTATTGATACTGAAGTATACTAGTTTGTTATAGATGCTATTGACACTGAGGCATACTAGTTTGTTATAGATGCTATTGACACTGAAATATACTAGTTTGTTATAGATGCTATTAACGCTGAGGTATACTAGTTCGTTATAGATGCTATTGACACTGAAGCATATTAGTTTGCTATAGACGCTATAAACACTTAGTATACTAGTTTGCTATAGATGCTATTGATACTGAAGTAAACTACTTTGTTATAGATGCTATTGAAACTGAGGCATACTAGTTTGTTATAGATGCTATTGACACTGAAATATACTAGTTTGTTATAGATGCTATTGACAATGAGGTATACTAGTTTGTTATAGATGCTATTGACGCTGAGGTATACTAGTTTGTTATAGATGCTATTAACACTGAGGTATACTAGTTTGTTATAGACGCTATTAACACTGAAGTATACTAGTTTGTTATAGATGTTATTGACACTGAAGTATACTAGTTTGTTATAGATGCTATTGACGCTGAGATATACTAGTTTGTTATAGATGCTATTAACACTGAAGTATACTAGTTTGTTATAGATGTTATTGACACTGAAGTATACTAGTTTGTTATAGATGCTATTGACACTGAGGTATACTAGGTTGTTATAGATGCTATTGACACTGAAGTATACTAGTTTGTTATGGATGCTATTGACACTGAGGTATACTAGTTTGTTATAGATGCTATTAACACTGAGGTATACTAGTTTGTTATAGATGTTATTGACACTGAAGTATACTAGTTTGTTATAGATGCTATTGCTACTGAGGTATACTAGTTTGTTATAGATGCTATTGACACTGAGGTATACTAGTTTGTTATAGATGCCATTGACACTGAGGCATACTAGTTTGTTATAGATGCTATTGACACTGAAATATACTAGTTTGCTATAGACGCTATTAACACTGAGTATACTAGTTTGTTATAGATGCTATTGATAAGGAGGTATACTAGTTTGTTATAGATGCTAATGATACTGAGGTATACTAGTTTGTAATAGATGCTATTGACACTGAGGCATACTATTTTGTTATAGATGCTATTGACACTGAGGTATACTAGTTTGCTATAGACGCTATTAACACTGAGGTATACTAGTTTGTTATAGATGTTATTGACACTGAAGTACACTAGTTTGTTATGGATGCTATTAACGCTGAGTATACTAGTTTGTTATAGATGCTATTGATACTGAAGTATACTAGTTTGCTATAAATGCTATTGATACTGGGGTATACTAGTTCGTTATAGATGCTATTAACACTGAGTATACTAGTTTGTTATTGATGCTATTAACAATGAGGTATACTAGTTTGTTATAGATGCTATTGATACTGAGGTATACTAGTTTGTTATAAAAGCTAATGACACTGAGGTATATTAGTTTGCTATAGAAGCTATTGATACTGAGGTATACTAGTTTTCTATAGTTGCTAGTAACACTGAGTATACTAGTTTGTTATTGATGCTATTAACACTGAGGTATACTAGTTTGTTATAGATGCTATTGATACTGAGGTATACTAGTTTGTAAAATATGGTATTGATACTGAAGTATACTAATTTGTTATAGATGCTATTAACACTGAGGTATACTAGTTTGTTATTGATGCTATTAACACTGAGGTATACTAGTTTGTTATAGATGCTACTGACACTAAGGTATACTAGTTCGTTATAGATTTTATTGACACTGAGGTATACTAGTTTCTTATAGATGCTATTGACACTGAGGTATACTAGTTTCTTATGGATGACAACTGAGAAATACATGTATTAGTTTGTCATAGATGCTATTAACGCTGAGAATACTAGTTTGTTATAGATGCTATTAACACTGAGGTATATTAGTTTGTTACAGATGCTATTGACACTGAAGTATACTAGTTTGCTATAGATACTATTGACACTGAGGAAAACTACATGCAGTTTGTAATAGATGTAATTGACACTGAGGTATACTAGTTTGTTATAGATGCTATTGACACTGAGGCATATTAGTTTGCTATAGACGCTATAAACACTTAGTATACTAGTTTGCTATAGATGCTATTGATACTGAAGTATACTAGTTTGTTATAGATGCTATTGACACTGAGGTATACTAGTTTGTTATAGATGTTATTGATACTGAAGTATACTAGGTTGTTATAGATGATATTGACACTGAGGTATACTAGTTTGTTACAGATGCTATTGACAATGAGGTATACTAGTTTGTTATAGATGCTATTGACACTGAGGTATACTAGGTTGTTATTGATGCTATTGACACTGAGGTATAATAGTTTGTTATAGATGCTATTGACACCGAGGCATACTAGTTGTTATTGATGCTATTAACACTGAGGCATACTAGTTTGTTATAGATGCTATTAACACTGAGGTATACTAGTTTGCTATAGATGCTATTGACACCGAGGCATACTAGTTGTTATTGATGCTATTAACACTGAGGCATACTAGTTTGTTATAGATGCTATTAACACTGAGGTATACTAGTTTGTTATAGATGCTATTGACACTGAGGTATACTAGTTTGTTATAGATGCTATTGATACTGAGGTATACTAGTTTGTTATAGATGCTATTGACGCTGAGGTATACTAGTTTGTTATCGATGTTATTAACACTGAGGTATACTAGTTTGCTATAGATGCTTTTGGAATCGAGGTATACTCGTTTGTTATAGATGCTACTGACACTGAGGTAAACTAGTTTGCTATAGATATCATTGACACTGAGGTATACTAGTTTGCGATAGATGCTATTGCCACTGAGGTATACTAGTTTGCTATAGATGCTATTGATACTGAAGTATACTAGTTTGTTATAGATGCTATTGACACTGAGGTATACTAGTTTGTTATAGATGTTATTGATACTGAAGTATACTAGGTTGTTATAGATGATATTGACACTGAGGTATACTAGTTTGTTACAGATGCTATTGACAATGAGGTATACTAGTTTGTTATAGATGCTATTGACACTGAGGTATACTAGTTTGCTATAGACGCTATAAACACTTAGTATACTAGTTTGCTATAGATGCTATTGAAACTGAAGTATACTAGTTTGTTATAGATGCTATTGACACTGAGGTATACTAGTTTGTTATAGATGTTATTGATACTGAAGTATACTAGGTTGTTATAGATGATATTGACACTGAGGTATACTAGTTTGTTACAGATGCTATTGACAATGAGGTATACTAGTTTGTTATAGATGCAATTGACACTGAGGTATACTAGTTTGTTATAGATGCTATTGAGACCGAGGTATACTAGTTTGTTATAGATGCTATTGACACTGAGGTATACTAGGTTGTTATTGATGCTATTGACACTGAGGTATACTAGTTTGTTATAGATGCTATTGACACCGAGGCATACTAGTTGTTATTAATGCTATTAACACTGAGGCATACTAGTTTGTTATAGATGCTATTAACACTGAGGTATACTAGTTTGCTGTAGATGCTATTAACACTGAGGTATACTAGTTTGCTATAGATGCTATTGACACTGAGGTATACTAGTTTGTTACAGATGCTATTGAGACTGAGGTATACTAGTTTGTTATAGATGCTATTGACACTGAGGTATACTAGGTTGTTATTGATGCTATTGACACTGAGGTATACTAGTTTGTTATAGATGCTATTGACACCGAGGCATACTAGTTGTTATTGATGCTATTAACACTGAGGCATACTAGTTTGTTATAGATGCTATTAACACTGAGGTATACTAGTTTGCTATAGATGCTATTGACACTGAGGTATACTAGTTTGTTACAGATGCTATTGAGACTGAGGTATACTAGGTTGTTATTGATGCTATTGACACTGAGGTATACTAGGTTGTTATTGATGCTATTGACACTGAGGTATACTAGTTTGTTATAGATGCTATTGACACCGAGGCATACTAGTTGTTATTGATGCTATTAACACTGAGGCATACTAGTTTGTTATAGATGCTATTAACACTGAGGTATACTAGTTTGCTATAGATGCTATTGACACCGAGGCATACTAGTTGTTATTGATGTTATTAACACTGAGGCATACTAGTTTGTTATAGATGCTATTAACACTGAGGTATACTAGTTTGTTATAGATGCTATTGACACTGAGGTATACTAGTTTGTTATAGATGCTATTGACACTGAGATATACTAGTTTGTTATAGATGCTATTGATACTGAGGTATACTAGTTTGTTATAGATGCTATTGACGCTGAGGTATACTAGTTTGTTATCGATGTTATTAACACTGAGGTATACTAGTTTGCTATAGATGCTTTTGGAATCGAGGTATGCTCGTTTGTTATAAATGCTACTGACACTGAGGTAAACTAGTTTGCTATAGATATCATTGACACTGAGGTATACTAGTTTGCTATAGATGCTATTGTCACTGAGGTATACTAGTTTGCTATAGATGCTATTGATACTGAAGTATACTAGTTTGTTATAGATGCTATTGACACTGAGGTATACTAGTTTGTTATAGATGTTATTGATACTGAAGTATACTAAGTTGTTATAGATGATATTGACACTGAGGTATACTAGTTTGTTACAGATGCTATTGACAATGAGGTATACTAGTTTGTTATAGATGCTATTGACACTGAGGTATACTAGTTTGTTACAGATGCTATTGAGACTGAGGTATACTAGTTTGCTATAGATGCTATTGACACTGAGGTATACTAGTTTGTTATAGATGCTTTTAACACTGAGGTATACTAGTTTGTTATAGATATCATTGATCCTGAGATATACTAGTTTGCTATAAATACTATTAACGTCGAGGTATGCTAGTTTGCTATAGATGCTATTAACACTGAGGTATACTAGTTTGTAATAGATGCTATTTACACTGAGGTATAGTAGTTTGTTATAGATGCTATTGAGACTGAGGTATACCAGTTTGTTATAGATGCTATTGACACCGAGGCATACTAGTTGTTATTGATGCTATTAACACTGAGGCATACTAGTTTGTTATAGATGCTATTAACACTGAGGTATACTAGTTTGTTATCAATGGTATTAACACTGAGGTATACTAGTTTGCTATAGATGATTTTGACATCGAAGTATACTCGTTTGTTATAGATGCTACTGACACTGAGGTAAACTAGTTTGCTATAGATATCATTGACACTGAGGTATACTAGTTTGCTATAGATGCTATTGACACTGAGGTATACTAGTTTGTTATAGATGCTATTAACACTGAGGCATACTAGTTCGTTATAGATGATATTGACACTGAGGTATACTAGTTTGTTATAGATGTTATTAACACTGAGTATACTAGTTTGTTATAGATGTTATTGTCACTGAAGTATACTAGTTTGTTATAGATGCTATTGACACTGAGGTATACTAGTTTGTTATAGATGCTATTGACACCAAGGTATACTAGTTTGTTATAGATGCTATTGACACCAAAGTATACTAGTTTGCTATAGATGCTATTGTCACTGAGGTATACTAGTTTGTTATAGATGCTATTGACACTGAGGCATACTAGTTTGTTACAGATGCTATTGTCACTGAGGTATACTAGTTTGCTATAGATGTTATTGTCACTGAGGTATACTAGTTTGGTATAGATGCTATTGTCACTGAGGTATACTAGTTTGTTATAGATGCTATTAACACTGAGGCATACTAGTTCGTTATAGATGATATTGACACTGAGGTATACTAGTTTGTTATAGATGTTATTAACACTGAGTATACTAGTTTGTTATAGATGTTATTGTCACTGAGGTATACTAGTTTGTTATAGATGCTATTGACACTGAGGTATACTAGTTTGTTATAGATGCTATTGACACCAAGGTATACTAGTTTGTTATTGATGCTATTGACACCAAGGTATACTAGTTTGCTATAGATGCTATTGTCACTGAGGTATACTAGTTTGTTATAGATGCTATTGACACTGAGGCATACTAGTTTGTTACAGATGCTATTGACACTGAGGTATACTAGTTGTTACAGATGCTATTAACACTGAGGTATACTAGTTTGTTATAGATGCTATTAACACTGAGGCATTCTAGTTTGTTACAGATGCTATTGACACTGAGTATACTAGTTTGTTACAGATGCTATTAACACTGAGGTATACTAGTTTGTTATTGATGCTATTGACACTAAGGTATACTAGTTTGTTACAGATGCTATTGACACTGAGGTATACTAGTTTGTTATAGATGCTTATGACACCAAGGTATACTAGTTTAGTATAGATGCTATTGACACTGAGGCATACTAGTTTGTTACAGATGCTATTAACACTGAGGCATACTAGTTTGTTACAGATGCTATTGACACTGAGGTATACTAGGTTGTTATTGATGCTATTGACACCAAGGTATACTAGTTTGTTATAGATGCTATTGACACTGAGGCATACTAGTTGTTATTGATGCTATTAACACTGAGTATACTAGTTTGTTACAGATGCTATTGACACTGAGGCATACTAGTTTGTTACAGATGCTATTAACACTGAGGTATACTAGTTTGTTACAGATGCTATTAACACTTAGGCATACTAGTTTGTTACAGATGCTTTTAACACTGAGGTATACTAGTTTGTTACAGATGCTATTAACACTGAGGTATACTAGTTTGTTATAGATCCTATTAACACTGAGGCATACTAGTTTGTTACAGATGCTATTAACACTGAGGTATACTAGTTTGTTATAGATGCTATTAACACTGAGGTATACTAGTTTGTTATAGATGCTATTAACACTGAGGTATACTAGTTTGTTATAGATGCTATTAACACGGAGGTATACTAGTTTGTTATAGATGCTATTGACACCAAGGTATACTAGTTTGTTACAGATGCTATTGACACTGAGGCATACTAGTTTGTTACAGATGCTATTGACACTGAGGCATACTAGTTTGTTACAGATGCTATTAACACTGAGGCATACTAGTTTGTTATAGATGCTATTAACACTGAGGTATACTAGTTTGTTATAGATGCTATTGACACCAAGGTATACTAGTTTGTTACAGATGCTATTGACACTGAGGCATACTAGTTTGTTACAGATGCTATTAACACTGAGGCATACTAGTTTGTTACAGATGCTATTGACACCAAGGTATACTAGTTTGTTACAGATGCTATTGACACTGAGGCATACTAGTTTGTTATAGATGCTATTGACACCAAGGTATACTAGTTTGTTACAGATGCTATTGACACTGAGGCATACTAGTTTGTTACAGATGCTATTAACACTGAGGCATACTAGTTTGTTACAGATGCTATTAACACTGAGGTATACTAGTTTGTTATAGATGCTATTGACACCAAGGTATACTAGTTTGTTACAGATGCTATTGACACTGAGGCATACTAGTTTGTTACAGATGCTATTAACACTGAGGCATACTAGTTTGTTACAGATGCTATTAACACTGAGGTATACTAGTTTGTTATAGATGCTATTGACACCAAGGTATACTAGTTTGTTATAGATGCTATTGACACTGAGGCATACTAGTTGTTATTGATGCTATTAACACTGAGTATACTAGTTTGTTACAGATGCTATTGACACTGAGGCATACTAGTTTGTTACAGATGCTATTAACACTGAGGCATACTAGTTTGTTATAGATGCTATTGACACTGAGGCATACTAGTTTGTTACAGATGCTATTAACACTGAGGCATACTAGTTTGTTACAGATGCTATTGACACCAAGGTATACTAGTTGTTATTGATGCTATTGACACTGAGGCATACTAGTTTGTTATAGATGCTATTAACACTGAGGCATACTAGTTTGTTACAGATGCTATTAACACTGAGATATACTAGTTTGTTACAGATGCTATTGACACTGAGGCATACTAGTTTGTTACAGATGCTATTAACACTGAGGTATACTAGTTTGTTACAGATGCTATTGACACTGAGGCATACTAGTTTGAAATAGATGATATTGACACTGAGGTATACTAGTTTGTTATAGATGCTATTGACACTGAGGTATACTAGTTTGTTATAGATGCTGTTGACACCAAGGTATACTAGTTTGTTATAGATGCTATTGACACTGAGGCATACTAGTTGTTATTGATGCTATTAACACTGAGTATACTAGTTTGTTATAGATGCTATTGACACTGAGGTATACTAGTTTGCTATAGATGTTATTGACACCAAGGTATACTAGTTTGTTATAGATGCTATTGACACTGAGGTATAATAGTTTGTTATAGATGCTATTGACACTGAGGTATATTAGTTTGCTATAGAAGCTATTGATACTGAAGTATACTAGTTTGCTATAAATGCTATTGATACTGGGGTATACTAGTTCGTTATAGATGCTATTAACACTGAGTATACTAGTTTGTTATTGATGCTATTAACAATGAGGTATACTAGTTTGTTATAGATGCTATTGATACTGAGGTATACTAGTTTGTTATAAAAGCTAATGACACTGAGGTATATTAGTTTGCTATAGAAGCTATTGATACTGAGGTATACTAGTTTTCTATAGTTGCTAGTAACACTGAGTATACTAGTTTGTTATTGATGCTATTAACACTGAGGTATACTAGTTTGTTATAGATGCTATTGATACTGAGGTATACTAGTTTGTAAAATATGGTATTGATACTGAAGTATACTAATTTGTTATAGATGCTATTAACACTGAGGTATACTAGTTTGTTATTGATGCTATTAACACTGAGGTATACTAGTTTGTTATAGATGCTACTGACACTAAGGTATACTAGTTCGTTATAGATTTTATTGACACTGAGGTATACTAGTTTCTTATAGATGCTATTGACACTGAGGTATACTAGTTTCTTATGGATGACAACTGAGAAATACATGTATTAGTTTGTCATAGATGCTATTAACGCTGAGAATACTAGTTTGTTATAGATGCTATTAACACTGAGGTATATTAGTTTGTTACAGATGCTATTGACACTGAAGTATACTAGTTTGCTATAGATACTATTGACACTGAGGAAAACTACATGCAGTTTGTAATAGATGTAATTGACACTGAGGTATACTAGTTTGTTATAGATGCTATTGACACTGAGGCATATTAGTTTGCTATAGACGCTATAAACACTTAGTATACTAGTTTGCTATAGATGCTATTGATACTGAAGTATACTAGTTTGTTATAGATGCTATTGACACTGAGGTATACTAGTTTGTTATAGATGTTATTGATACTGAAGTATACTAGGTTGTTATAGATGATATTGACACTGAGGTATACTAGTTTGTTACAGATGCTATTGACAATGAGGTATACTAGTTTGTTATAGATGCTATTGACACTGAGGTATACTAGGTTGTTATTGATGCTATTGACACTGAGGTATAATAGTTTGTTATAGATGCTATTGACACCGAGGCATACTAGTTGTTATTGATGCTATTAACACTGAGGCATACTAGTTTGTTATAGATGCTATTAACACTGAGGTATACTAGTTTGCTATAGATGCTATTGACACCGAGGCATACTAGTTGTTATTGATGCTATTAACACTGAGGCATACTAGTTTGTTATAGATGCTATTAACACTGAGGTATACTAGTTTGTTATAGATGCTATTGACACTGAGGTATACTAGTTTGTTATAGATGCTATTGATACTGAGGTATACTAGTTTGTTATAGATGCTATTGACGCTGAGGTATACTAGTTTGTTATCGATGTTATTAACACTGAGGTATACTAGTTTGCTATAGATGCTTTTGGAATCGAGGTATACTCGTTTGTTATAGATGCTACTGACACTGAGGTAAACTAGTTTGCTATAGATATCATTGACACTGAGGTATACTAGTTTGCGATAGATGCTATTGCCACTGAGGTATACTAGTTTGCTATAGATGCTATTGATACTGAAGTATACTAGTTTGTTATAGATGCTATTGACACTGAGGTATACTAGTTTGTTATAGATGTTATTGATACTGAAGTATACTAGGTTGTTATAGATGATATTGACACTGAGGTATACTAGTTTGTTACAGATGCTATTGACAATGAGGTATACTAGTTTGTTATAGATGCTATTGACACTGAGGTATACTAGTTTGCTATAGACGCTATAAACACTTAGTATACTAGTTTGCTATAGATGCTATTGAAACTGAAGTATACTAGTTTGTTATAGATGCTATTGACACTGAGGTATACTAGTTTGTTATAGATGTTATTGATACTGAAGTATACTAGGTTGTTATAGATGATATTGACACTGAGGTATACTAGTTTGTTACAGATGCTATTGACAATGAGGTATACTAGTTTGTTATAGATGCAATTGACACTGAGGTATACTAGTTTGTTATAGATGCTATTGAGACCGAGGTATACTAGTTTGTTATAGATGCTATTGACACTGAGGTATACTAGGTTGTTATTGATGCTATTGACACTGAGGTATACTAGTTTGTTATAGATGCTATTGACACCGAGGCATACTAGTTGTTATTAATGCTATTAACACTGAGGCATACTAGTTTGTTATAGATGCTATTAACACTGAGGTATACTAGTTTGCTGTAGATGCTATTAACACTGAGGTATACTAGTTTGCTATAGATGCTATTGACACTGAGGTATACTAGTTTGTTACAGATGCTATTGAGACTGAGGTATACTAGTTTGTTATAGATGCTATTGACACTGAGGTATACTAGGTTGTTATTGATGCTATTGACACTGAGGTATACTAGTTTGTTATAGATGCTATTGACACCGAGGCATACTAGTTGTTATTGATGCTATTAACACTGAGGCATACTAGTTTGTTATAGATGCTATTAACACTGAGGTATACTAGTTTGCTATAGATGCTATTGACACTGAGGTATACTAGTTTGTTACAGATGCTATTGAGACTGAGGTATACTAGGTTGTTATTGATGCTATTGACACTGAGGTATACTAGGTTGTTATTGATGCTATTGACACTGAGGTATACTAGTTTGTTATAGATGCTATTGACACCGAGGCATACTAGTTGTTATTGATGCTATTAACACTGAGGCATACTAGTTTGTTATAGATGCTATTAACACTGAGGTATACTAGTTTGCTATAGATGCTATTGACACCGAGGCATACTAGTTGTTATTGATGTTATTAACACTGAGGCATACTAGTTTGTTATAGATGCTATTAACACTGAGGTATACTAGTTTGTTATAGATGCTATTGACACTGAGGTATACTAGTTTGTTATAGATGCTATTGACACTGAGATATACTAGTTTGTTATAGATGCTATTGATACTGAGGTATACTAGTTTGTTATAGATGCTATTGACGCTGAGGTATACTAGTTTGTTATCGATGTTATTAACACTGAGGTATACTAGTTTGCTATAGATGCTTTTGGAATCGAGGTATGCTCGTTTGTTATAAATGCTACTGACACTGAGGTAAACTAGTTTGCTATAGATATCATTGACACTGAGGTATACTAGTTTGCTATAGATGCTATTGTCACTGAGGTATACTAGTTTGCTATAGATGCTATTGATACTGAAGTATACTAGTTTGTTATAGATGCTATTGACACTGAGGTATACTAGTTTGTTATAGATGTTATTGATACTGAAGTATACTAAGTTGTTATAGATGATATTGACACTGAGGTATACTAGTTTGTTACAGATGCTATTGACAATGAGGTATACTAGTTTGTTATAGATGCTATTGACACTGAGGTATACTAGTTTGTTACAGATGCTATTGAGACTGAGGTATACTAGTTTGCTATAGATGCTATTGACACTGAGGTATACTAGTTTGTTATAGATGCTTTTAACACTGAGGTATACTAGTTTGTTATAGATATCATTGATCCTGAGATATACTAGTTTGCTATAAATACTATTAACGTCGAGGTATGCTAGTTTGCTATAGATGCTATTAACACTGAGGTATACTAGTTTGTAATAGATGCTATTTACACTGAGGTATAGTAGTTTGTTATAGATGCTATTGAGACTGAGGTATACCAGTTTGTTATAGATGCTATTGACACCGAGGCATACTAGTTGTTATTGATGCTATTAACACTGAGGCATACTAGTTTGTTATAGATGCTATTAACACTGAGGTATACTAGTTTGTTATCAATGGTATTAACACTGAGGTATACTAGTTTGCTATAGATGATTTTGACATCGAAGTATACTCGTTTGTTATAGATGCTACTGACACTGAGGTAAACTAGTTTGCTATAGATATCATTGACACTGAGGTATACTAGTTTGCTATAGATGCTATTGACACTGAGGTATACTAGTTTGTTATAGATGCTATTAACACTGAGGCATACTAGTTCGTTATAGATGATATTGACACTGAGGTATACTAGTTTGTTATAGATGTTATTAACACTGAGTATACTAGTTTGTTATAGATGTTATTGTCACTGAAGTATACTAGTTTGTTATAGATGCTATTGACACTGAGGTATACTAGTTTGTTATAGATGCTATTGACACCAAGGTATACTAGTTTGTTATAGATGCTATTGACACCAAAGTATACTAGTTTGCTATAGATGCTATTGTCACTGAGGTATACTAGTTTGTTATAGATGCTATTGACACTGAGGCATACTAGTTTGTTACAGATGCTATTGTCACTGAGGTATACTAGTTTGCTATAGATGTTATTGTCACTGAGGTATACTAGTTTGGTATAGATGCTATTGTCACTGAGGTATACTAGTTTGTTATAGATGCTATTAACACTGAGGCATACTAGTTCGTTATAGATGATATTGACACTGAGGTATACTAGTTTGTTATAGATGTTATTAACACTGAGTATACTAGTTTGTTATAGATGTTATTGTCACTGAGGTATACTAGTTTGTTATAGATGCTATTGACACTGAGGTATACTAGTTTGTTATAGATGCTATTGACACCAAGGTATACTAGTTTGTTATTGATGCTATTGACACCAAGGTATACTAGTTTGCTATAGATGCTATTGTCACTGAGGTATACTAGTTTGTTATAGATGCTATTGACACTGAGGCATACTAGTTTGTTACAGATGCTATTGACACTGAGGTATACTAGTTGTTACAGATGCTATTAACACTGAGGTATACTAGTTTGTTATAGATGCTATTAACACTGAGGCATTCTAGTTTGTTACAGATGCTATTGACACTGAGTATACTAGTTTGTTACAGATGCTATTAACACTGAGGTATACTAGTTTGTTATTGATGCTATTGACACTAAGGTATACTAGTTTGTTACAGATGCTATTGACACTGAGGTATACTAGTTTGTTATAGATGCTTATGACACCAAGGTATACTAGTTTAGTATAGATGCTATTGACACTGAGGCATACTAGTTTGTTACAGATGCTATTAACACTGAGGCATACTAGTTTGTTACAGATGCTATTGACACTGAGGTATACTAGGTTGTTATTGATGCTATTGACACCAAGGTATACTAGTTTGTTATAGATGCTATTGACACTGAGGCATACTAGTTGTTATTGATGCTATTAACACTGAGTATACTAGTTTGTTACAGATGCTATTGACACTGAGGCATACTAGTTTGTTACAGATGCTATTAACACTGAGGTATACTAGTTTGTTACAGATGCTATTAACACTTAGGCATACTAGTTTGTTACAGATGCTTTTAACACTGAGGTATACTAGTTTGTTACAGATGCTATTAACACTGAGGTATACTAGTTTGTTATAGATCCTATTAACACTGAGGCATACTAGTTTGTTACAGATGCTATTAACACTGAGGTATACTAGTTTGTTATAGATGCTATTAACACTGAGGTATACTAGTTTGTTATAGATGCTATTAACACTGAGGTATACTAGTTTGTTATAGATGCTATTAACACGGAGGTATACTAGTTTGTTATAGATGCTATTGACACCAAGGTATACTAGTTTGTTACAGATGCTATTGACACTGAGGCATACTAGTTTGTTACAGATGCTATTGACACTGAGGCATACTAGTTTGTTACAGATGCTATTAACACTGAGGCATACTAGTTTGTTATAGATGCTATTAACACTGAGGTATACTAGTTTGTTATAGATGCTATTGACACCAAGGTATACTAGTTTGTTACAGATGCTATTGACACTGAGGCATACTAGTTTGTTACAGATGCTATTAACACTGAGGCATACTAGTTTGTTACAGATGCTATTGACACCAAGGTATACTAGTTTGTTACAGATGCTATTGACACTGAGGCATACTAGTTTGTTATAGATGCTATTGACACCAAGGTATACTAGTTTGTTACAGATGCTATTGACACTGAGGCATACTAGTTTGTTACAGATGCTATTAACACTGAGGCATACTAGTTTGTTACAGATGCTATTAACACTGAGGTATACTAGTTTGTTATAGATGCTATTGACACCAAGGTATACTAGTTTGTTACAGATGCTATTGACACTGAGGCATACTAGTTTGTTACAGATGCTATTAACACTGAGGCATACTAGTTTGTTACAGATGCTATTAACACTGAGGTATACTAGTTTGTTATAGATGCTATTGACACCAAGGTATACTAGTTTGTTATAGATGCTATTGACACTGAGGCATACTAGTTGTTATTGATGCTATTAACACTGAGTATACTAGTTTGTTACAGATGCTATTGACACTGAGGCATACTAGTTTGTTACAGATGCTATTAACACTGAGGCATACTAGTTTGTTATAGATGCTATTGACACTGAGGCATACTAGTTTGTTACAGATGCTATTAACACTGAGGCATACTAGTTTGTTACAGATGCTATTGACACCAAGGTATACTAGTTGTTATTGATGCTATTGACACTGAGGCATACTAGTTTGTTATAGATGCTATTAACACTGAGGCATACTAGTTTGTTACAGATGCTATTAACACTGAGATATACTAGTTTGTTACAGATGCTATTGACACTGAGGCATACTAGTTTGTTACAGATGCTATTAACACTGAGGTATACTAGTTTGTTACAGATGCTATTGACACTGAGGCATACTAGTTTGAAATAGATGATATTGACACTGAGGTATACTAGTTTGTTATAGATGCTATTGACACTGAGGTATACTAGTTTGTTATAGATGCTGTTGACACCAAGGTATACTAGTTTGTTATAGATGCTATTGACACTGAGGCATACTAGTTGTTATTGATGCTATTAACACTGAGTATACTAGTTTGTTATAGATGCTATTGACACTGAGGTATACTAGTTTGCTATAGATGTTATTGACACCAAGGTATACTAGTTTGTTATAGATGCTATTGACACTGAGGTATAATAGTTTGTTATAGATGCTATTGACACTGAGGTATACTAGTTTGTTATAGATGCTATTAACACTGAGGTATACTAGTTTGTTATAGATGCTATTAACACTGAGGTATACTGGTTTGTTATAGATGCTATTGACACTGAGGTATACTAGTTTGTTATAGATGCTATTGACACTGAGGTATACTAGTTTGTTACAGATGCTATTGACACTGAGGTATACTAGTTTGTTATAGATGCTATTGACACCAAGGTATACTAGTTTGTTATAGATGCTATTGACACTGAGGCATACTAGTTGTTATTGATGCTATTAACACTGAGGTATACTAGTTTGTTATAGATGCTATTGACACTGAGGCATACTAGTTGTTATTGATGCTATTAACACTGAGTATACTAGTTTGTTACGGATGCTATTAACACTGAGGTATACTAGTTTGTTATAGATGCTATTGACACTGAGGCATACTAGTCGTTATTGATGCTATTGTCACTGAGGTATACTAGTTTGTTATAGATGCTATTAACACTGAGTATACTAGTTTGTTATAGATGCTATTGACACTGAGGTATACTAGTTTGTTACAGATGCTATTAACACTGAGGCATACTAGTTTGTTACAGATGCTATTGACACTGAGGTATACTAGTTGTTATAGATGCTATTGACACCAAGGTATACTAGTTTGTTACAGATGCTATTGACACTTAGGTATACTAGTTTGTTATAGATGCTATTGACACTGAGGCATACTAGTTTGTCATAGATGCTATTAACACTGAAGCATACTAGTTTGTTACAGATGCTATTAACACTGAGGTATACTAGTTTGTTATAGATGCTATTAACACTGAGGCATACTAGTTTGTTACAGATGCTATTAACACTGAGGCATACTAGTTTGTTACAGATGCTATTAACACTGAGGTATACTAGTTTGTTACAGATGCTATTGACACTGAGGCATACTAGTTTGTTACAGATGCTATTAACACTGAGGCATACTAGTTTGTTACAGATGCTATTAACACTGAGGTATACTAGTTTGTTACAGATGCTATTAACACTGAGGCATACTAGTTTGTTACAGATGCTATTGACACTGAGGTATACTAGTTTGTTACAGATGCTATTGTCATTGAGGCATACTAGTTTGTTATAGATGCTATTAACACTGAGGTATACTAGTTTGCTATAGATGCTATTGACACTGAGGCATACTAGTTGTTATTGATGCTATTAACACTGAGTATACTAGTTTGTTACAGATGCTATTAACACTGAGGTATACTAGTTTGTTATAGATGCTATTGACACTGAGGCATACTAGTTGTTATTGATGCTATTAACACTGAGTATACTAGTTTGTTATAGATGCTATTGACACTGAGGCATACTAGTTTGTTACAGATGCTATTGTCACTGAGGTATACTAGTTTGTTATAGATGCTATTAACACTGAGTATACTAGTTTGTTATAGATGCTATTGACACTGAGGTATACTAGTTTGTTACAGATGCTATTAACACTGAGGCATACTAGTTTGTTACAGATGCTATTGACACTGAGGTATACTAGTTGTTATAGATGCTATTGACACCAAGGTATACTAGTTTGTTACAGATGCTATTGACACCTAGGTATACTTGTTTGTTATAGATGCTATTGACACTGAGGCATACTAGTTTGTTATAGATGCTATTAACACTGAGGCATACTAGTTTGTTACAGATGCTATTAACACTGAGGTATACTAGTTTGTTATAGATGCTATTAACACTGAGGCATACTAGTTTGTTACAGATGCTATTAACACTGAGGCATACTAGTTTGTTACAGATGCTATTAACACTGAGGTATACTAGTTTGTTACAGATGCTATTGACACTGAGGCATACTAGTTTGTTACAGATGCTATTAACACTGAGGCATACTAGTTTGTTACAGATGCTATTAACACTGAGGTATACTAGTTTGTTACAGATGCTATTAACACTGAGGCATACTAGTTTGTTACAGATGCTATTGACACTGAGGTATACTAGTTTGTTACAGATGCTATTGTCACTGAGGCATACTAGTTTGTTATAGATGCTATTAACACTGAGGTATACTAGTTTGTTATAGATGCTATTGACACTGAGGTATACTAGTTTGTTATAGATGCTATTGACACTGAGGCATACTAGTTTGTTATAGATGCTATTAACACTGAGGTATACTAGTTTGTTATAGATGCTATTGACACTGAGGCATACTAGTTTGTTACAGATGCTATTAACACTGAGGCATACTAGTTTGTTACAGATGCTATTGACACTGAGGCATACTAGTTTGTTACAGATGCTATTAACACTGAGGTATACTAGTTGTTATAGATGCTATTGACACCAAGGTATACTAGTTTGTTATAGATGCTATTGATACTGAGGTATACTAGTTTGTTACAGATGCTATTAACACTGAGTATACTACTTTGTTATAGATGCTATTGACACTGAGGTATACTAGGTTGCTAAAGATGTTATTGACACCAAGGTATACTAGTTTGTTATAGATGCTATTGACACTGAAGCATACTAGTTGTTATTGATGCTATTGACACTGAGTATACTAGTTTGGTATAGATGCTATTGACACTGAGGTATACTAGTTTGTTACAGATGCTATTGACACTGAGGCATACTAGTTTGTTTTAGATGCTATTAACACTGAGGCATACTAGTTTGTTACAGATGCTATTGACACTGAGGTATACTAGTTTGTTACAGATGCTATTAACACTGAGGTATACTAGTTTGTTACAGATGCTATTGACACTGAGGCATACTAGTTTGAAATAGATGATATTGACACTGAGGTATACTAGTTTGTTATAGATGCTATTGACACTGAGGTATACTAGTTTGTTATAGATGCTGTTGACACCAAGGTATACTAGTTTGTTATAGATGCTATTGACACTGAGGCATACTAGTTGTTATTGATGCTATTAACACTGAGTATACTAGTTTGTTATAGATGCTATTGACACTGAGGTATACTAGTTTGCTATAGATGTTATTGACACCAAGGTATACTAGTTTGTTATAGATGCTATTGACACTGAGGTATAATAGTTTGTTATAGATGCTATTGACACTGAGGTATACTAGTTTGTTATAGATGCTATTAACACTGAGGTATACTAGTTTGTTATAGATGCTATTAACACTGAGGTATACTGGTTTGTTATAGATGCTATTGACACTGAGGTATACTAGTTTGTTATAGATGCTATTGACACTGAGGTATACTAGTTTGTTACAGATGCTATTGACACTGAGGTATACTAGTTTGTTATAGATGCTATTGACACCAAGGTATACTAGTTTGTTATAGATGCTATTGACACTGAGGCATACTAGTTGTTATTGATGCTATTAACACTGAGGTATACTAGTTTGTTATAGATGCTATTGACACTGAGGCATACTAGTTGTTATTGATGCTATTAACACTGAGTATACTAGTTTGTTACGGATGCTATTAACACTGAGGTATACTAGTTTGTTATAGATGCTATTGACACTGAGGCATACTAGTTGTTATTGATGCTATTGTCACTGAGGTATACTAGTTTGTTATAGATGCTATTAACACTGAGTATACTAGTTTGTTATAGATGCTATTGACACTGAGGTATACTAGTTTGTTACAGATGCTATTAACACTGAGGCATACTAGTTTGTTACAGATGCTATTGACACTGAGGTATACTAGTTGTTATAGATGCTATTGACACCAAGGTATACTAGTTTGTTACAGATGCTATTGACACTTAGGTATACTAGTTTGTTATAGATGCTATTGACACTGAGGCATACTAGTTTGTTATAGATGCTATTAACACTGAGGCATACTAGTTTGTTACAGATGCTATTAACACTGAGGTATACTAGTTTGTTATAGATGCTATTAACACTGAGGCATACTAGTTTGTTACAGATGCTATTAACACTGAGGCATACTAGTTTGTTACAGATGCTATTAACACTGAGGTATACTAGTTTGTTACAGATGCTATTGACACTGAGGCATACTAGTTTGTTACAGATGCTATTAACACTGAGGCATACTAGTTTGTTACAGATGCTATTAACACTGAGGTATACTAGTTTGTTACAGATGCTATTAACACTGAGGCATACTAGTTTGTTACAGATGCTATTGACACTGAGGAATACTAGTTTGTTACAGATGCTATTGTCATTGAGGCATACTAGTTTGTTATAGATGCTATTAACACTGAGGTATACTAGTTTGTTATAGATGCTATTGACACTGAGGCATACTAGTTGTTATTGATGCTATTAACACTGAGTATACTAGTTTGTTACAGATGCTATTAACACTGAGGTATACTAGTTTGTTATAGATGCTATTGACACTGAGGCATACTAGTTGTTATTGATGCTATTAACACTGAGTATACTAGTTTGTTATAGATGCTATTGACACTGAGGCATACTAGTTTGTTACAGATGCTATTGTCACTGAGGTATACTAGTTTGTTATAGATGCTATTAACACTGAGTATACTAGTTTGTTATAGATGCTATTGACACTGAGGTATACTAGTTTGTTACAGATGCTATTAACACTGAGGCATACTAGTTTGTTACAGATGCTATTGACACTGAGGTATACTAGTTGTTATAGATGCTATTGACACCAAGGTATACTAGTTTGTTACAGATGCTATTGACACCTAGGTATACTAGTTTGTTATAGATGCTATTGACACTGAGGCATACTAGTTTGTTATAGATGCTATTAACACTGAGGCATACTAGTTTGTTACAGATGCTATTAACACTGAGGTATACTAGTTTGTTATAGATGCTATTAACACTGAGGCATACTAGTTTGTTACAGATGCTATTAACACTGAGGCATACTAGTTTGTTACAGATGCTATTAACACTGAGGTATACTAGTTTGTAACAGATGCTATTGACACTGAGGCATACTAGTTTGTTACAGATGCTATTAACACTGAGGCATACTAGTTTGTTACAGATGCTATTAACACTGAGGTATACTAGTTTGTTACAGATGCTATTAACACTGAGGCATACTAGTTTGTTACAGATGCTATTGACACTGAGGTATACTAGTTTGTTACAGATGCTATTGTCACTGAGGCATACTAGTTTGTTATAGATGCTATTAACACTGAGGTATACTAGTTTGTTATAGATGCTATTGACACTGAGGTATACTAGTTTGTTATAGATGCTATTGACACTGAGGCATACTAGTTTGTTATAGATGCTATTAACACTGAGGTATACTAGTTTGTTATAGATGCTATTGACACTGAGGCATACTAGTTTGTTACAGATGCTATTAACACTGAGGCATACTAGTTTGTTACAGATGCTATTGACACTGAGGCATACTAGTTTGTTACAGATGCTATTAACACTGAGGTATACTAGTTGTTATAGATGCTATTGACACCAAGGTATACTAGTTTGTTATAGATGCTATTGATACTGAGGTATACTAGTTTGTTACAGATGCTATTAACACTGAGTATACTACTTTGTTATTGATGCTATTAACACTGAGTATACTAGTTTGTTATAGATGCTGTTGACACTGAGGTATACTAGTTTGCTATAGATGTTATTGACACCAAGGTATACTAGTTTGTTATAGATGCTATTGACACTGAGGTATACTAGTTTGTTATAGATGCTATTGACACTGAGGTATACTAGTTTGTTATAGATGCTATTAACACTGAGGTATACTAGTTTGTTATAGATGCTATTAACACTGAGGTATACTGGTTTGTTATAGATGCTATTGACACTGAGGTATACTAGTTTGTTATAGATGCTATTGTCACTGAGGTATACTAATTTGTTATAGATGCTATTGACACCAAGGTATACTAGTTTGTTATAGATGCTATTGACACCAAGGTATGCTAGTTTGTTATAGATGCTATTGACACTGAGGCATACTAGTTGTTATTGATGCTATTAACACTGAGTATACTAGGTTGTTATAGATGCTATTGACACTGAGGCATACTAGTTTGTTACAGATGCTATTAACACTGAGGCATACTAGTTTGTTACAGATGCTATTGACACTGAGTATACTGGTTTGTTATAGATGCTATTGACACTGAGGTATACTAGTTTGTTACAGATGCTATTGACACTGAGGCATACTAGTTTGTTACAGATGCTATTGACACTGAGGCATACTAGTTTGTTACAGATGCTATTAACACTGAGGCATACTAGTTTGTTACAGATGCTATTAACACTGAGGCATACTAGTTTGTTATAGATGCTATTGACACTGAGGCATACTAGTTTGTTACAGATGCTATTAACACTGAGGTATACTAGTTTGTTATAGATGCTATTGACACCAAGGTATACTAGTTTGTTATAGATGCTATTAACACTGAGGCATACTAGTTTGTTACAGATGCTATTAACACTGAGGTATACTAGTTTGTTACAGATGCTATTGACACTGAGGTATACTAGTTTGTTACAGATGCTATTGACACTGAGGCATACTAGTTTGTTACAGATGCTATTAACACTGAGGTATACTAGTTTGTTATAGATGCTATTGACACTGAGGCATACTAGTTTGTTACAGATGCTATTAACACTGAGGTATACTAGTTTGTTACAGATGCTATTGACACTGAGGTATACTAGTTTGTTATAGATGCTATTAACACTGAGGTATACTAGTTTGTTACAGATGCTATTAACACTGAGGCATACTAGTTTGTTACAGATGCTATTAACACTGAGGCATACTAGTTTGTTACAGATGCTATTGACACCAAGGTATATTAGTTTGTTATAGATGCTATTGACACTGAGGCATACTAGTTTGTTACAGATGCTATTAACACTGAGGCATACTAGTTTGTTACAGATGCTATTGACACCAAGGTATATTAGTTTGTTATAGATGCTATTAACACTGAGGTATACTAGTTTGTTATTGATGCTATTGACACTGAGTATACTAGTTTGTTATAGATGCTATTAACACTGAGGTATACTAGTTTGTTACAGATGCTATTAACACTGAGGCATACTAGTTTGTTATAGATGCTATTAACACTGAGGTATACTAGTTTGTTATAGATGCTATTGACACAAAGGTATACTAGTTTGTTACAGATGCTATCGACACTGAGGCATACTAGTTTGTTACAGATGCTATTAACACTGAGGCATACTAGTTTGTTACAGATGCTATTAACACTGAGGCATACTAGTTTGTTATAGATGCTATTAACACCAAGGTATACTAGTTTGTTATAGATGCTATTGACACTGAGGCATACTAGTTGTTATTCATGCTATTAACACTGAGGTATACTAGTTTGTTATAGATGCTATTGACACCAAGGTATACTAATTTGTTATAGATGCTATTGACACTGAGGCATACTAGTTGTTATTCATGCTATTAACACTGAGTATACTAGTTTGTTACAGATGCTATTGACACTGAGGCATACTAGTTTGTTACAGATGCTATTAACACTGAGGTATACTAGTTTGTTATAGATGCTATTAACACTGAGGCATACTAGTTTGTTACAGATGCTATTAACACCAAGGTATACTAGTTTGTTATAGATGCTATTGACACTGAGGTATACTAGTTTGTTATAGATGCTATTGACACCAAGGTATACTAGTTTGTTACAGATGCTATTGACACTGAGGCATACTAGTTTGTTATAGATGCTATTAACACTGAGGCATACTAGTTTGTTACAGATGCTATTAACACTGAGGTATACTAGTTTGTTATAGATGCTATTGACACTGAGGCATACTAGTTGTTATTGATGCTATTAACACTGAGTATACTAGTTTGTTACGGATGCTATTAACACTGAGGTATACTAGTTTGTTATAGATGCTATTGACACTGAGGCATACTAGTCGTTATTGATGCTATTGTCACTGAGGTATACTAGTTTGTTATAGATGCTATTAACACTGAGTATACTAGTTTGTTATAGATGCTATTGACACTGAGGTATACTAGTTTGTTACAGATGCTATTAACACTGAGGCATACTAGTTTGTTACAGATGCTATTGACACTGAGGTATACTAGTTGTTATAGATGCTATTGACACCAAGGTATACTAGTTTGTTACAGATGCTATTGACACTTAGGTATACTAGTTTGTTATAGATGCTATTGACACTGAGGCATACTAGTTTGTCATAGATGCTATTAACACTGAGGCATACTAGTTTGTTACAGATGCTATTAACACTGAGGTATACTAGTTTGTTATAGATGCTATTAACACTGAGGCATACTAGTTTGTTACAGATGCTATTAACACTGAGGCATACTAGTTTGTTACAGATGCTATTAACACTGAGGTATACTAGTTTGTTACAGATGCTATTGACACTGAGGCATACTAGTTTGTTACAGATGCTATTAACACTGAGGCATACTAGTTTGTTACAGATGCTATTAACACTGAGGTATACTAGTTTGTTACAGATGCTATTAACACTGAGGCATACTAGTTTGTTACAGATGCTATTGACACTGAGGTATACTAGTTTGTTACAGATGCTATTGTCATTGAGGCATACTAGTTTGTTATAGATGCTATTAACACTGAGGTATACTAGTTTGCTATAGATGCTATTGACACTGAGGCATACTAGTTGTTATTGATGCTATTAACACTGAGTATACTAGTTTGTTACAGATGCTATTAACACTGAGGTATACTAGTTTGTTATAGATGCTATTGACACTGAGGCATACTAGTTGTTATTGATGCTATTAACACTGAGTATACTAGTTTGTTATAGATGCTATTGACACTGAGGCATACTAGTTTGTTACAGATGCTATTGTCACTGAGGTATACTAGTTTGTTATAGATGCTATTAACACTGAGTATACTAGTTTGTTATAGATGCTATTGACACTGAGGTATACTAGTTTGTTACAGATGCTATTAACACTGAGGCATACTAGTTTGTTACAGATGCTATTGACACTGAGGTATACTAGTTGTTATAGATGCTATTGACACCAAGGTATACTAGTTTGTTACAGATGCTATTGACACCTAGGTATACTTGTTTGTTATAGATGCTATTGACACTGAGGCATACTAGTTTGTTATAGATGCTATTAACACTGAGGCATACTAGTTTGTTACAGATGCTATTAACACTGAGGTATACTAGTTTGTTATAGATGCTATTAACACTGAGGCATACTAGTTTGTTACAGATGCTATTAACACTGAGGCATACTAGTTTGTTACAGATGCTATTAACACTGAGGTATACTAGTTTGTTACAGATGCTATTGACACTGAGGCATACTAGTTTGTTACAGATGCTATTAACACTGAGGCATACTAGTTTGTTACAGATGCTATTAACACTGAGGTATACTAGTTTGTTACAGATGCTATTAACACTGAGGCATACTAGTTTGTTACAGATGCTATTGACACTGAGGTATACTAGTTTGTTACAGATGCTATTGTCACTGAGGCATACTAGTTTGTTATAGATGCTATTAACACTGAGGTATACTAGTTTGTTATAGATGCTATTGACACTGAGGTATACTAGTTTGTTATAGATGCTATTGACACTGAGGCATACTAGTTTGTTATAGATGCTATTAACACTGAGGTATACTAGTTTGTTATAGATGCTATTGACACTGAGGCATACTAGTTTGTTACAGATGCTATTAACACTGAGGCATACTAGTTTGTTACAGATGCTATTGACACTGAGGCATACTAGTTTGTTACAGATGCTATTAACACTGAGGTATACTAGTTGTTATAGATGCTATTGACACCAAGGTATACTAGTTTGTTATAGATGCTATTGATACTGAGGTATACTAGTTTGTTACAGATGCTATTAACACTGAGTATACTACTTTGTTATAGATGCTATTGACACTGAGGTATACTAGGTTGCTAAAGATGTTATTGACACCAAGGTATACTAGTTTGTTATAGATGCTATTGACACTGAAGCATACTAGTTGTTATTGATGCTATTGACACTGAGTATACTAGTTTGGTATAGATGCTATTGACACTGAGGTATACTAGTTTGTTACAGATGCTATTGACACTGAGGCATACTAGTTTGTTTTAGATGCTATTAACACTGAGGCATACTAGTTTGTTACAGATGCTATTGACACTGAGGTATACTAGTTGTTATAGATGCTATTGACACCAAGGTATACTAGTTTGTTATAGATGCTATTGACACTGAGGCATACTAGTTGTCATTGATGCTATTAACACTGAGTATACTAGTTATTTATAGATGCTATTGACACTGAGGCATACTAGTTTGTTACAGATGCTATTGTCACTGAGGCATACTAGTTTGTTATAGATGCTATTGACACCAAGGTATACTAGTTTGTTACAGAGGCTATTAACACTGAGGTATACTAGTTTGTTACAGATGCTATTGACACTGAGGTATACTAGTTGTTATTGATGATATTAACACTGAGGTATACTAGTTTGTTACAGATGCTATTGACACTGAGGCATACTAGTTTGTTACAGATGCTATTGACACTGAGGCATACTAGTTGTTATTGATGCTATTAACACTGAGTATACTAGTTATTTATAGATGCTATTGACACTGAGGCATACTAGTTTGTTACAGATGCTATTGTCACTGAGGTATACTAGTTTGTTATTGATGCTATTAACACTGAGGTATACTAGTTTGTTACAGATGCTATTGACACTGAGGTATACTAGTTTGTTACAGATGCTATTAACACTGAGGTATACTAGTTTGTTACAGACGCTATTGACACCGAGGCATACTAGTTGTTATTGATGCTATTGACACTGAGGCATACTAGTTTGTTACTGATGCTATTGTCACTGAGGTATACTAGTTTGTTATAGATGCTATTGACACCAAGGTATACTAGTTTGTTACAGATGCTATTGACACTGAGGCATACTAGTTTGTTACAGATGCTATTAACACTGAGGCATACTAGTTTGTTATAGATGCTATTAACACTGAGGTATACTAGTTTGTTACAGATGCTATTAACACTGAGGTATACTAGTTTGTTACAGATGCTATTGACACTGAGGTATACTAGTTGTTATTGATGATATTAACACTGAGGTATACTAGTTTGTTATAGATGCTATTGACACCAAGGTATACTAGTTTGTTACAGATGCTATTGACACTGAGGCATACTAGTTTGTTACAGATGCTATTAACACTGAGGCATACTAGTTTGTTACAGATGCTATTAACACTGAGGTATACTAGTTTGTTATAGATGCTATTGACACCAAGGTATACTAGTTTGTTATAGATGCTATTGACACTGAGGCATACTAGTTGTTATTGATGCTATTAACACTGAGTATACTAGTTTGTTACAGATGCTATTGACACTGAGGCATACTAGTTTGTTACAGATGCTATTAACACTGAGGCATACTAGTTTGTTATAGATGCTATTGACACTGAGGCATACTAGATTGTTACAGATGCTATTAACACTGAGGCATACTAGTTTGTTACAGATGCTATTGACACCAAGGTATACTAGTTGTTATTGATGCTATTGACACTGAGGCATACTAGTTTGTTATAGATGCTATTAACACTGAGGCATACTAGTTTGTTACAGATGCTATTAACACTGAGATATACTAGTTTGTTACAGATGCTATTGACACTGAGGCATACTAGTTTGTTACAGATGCTATTAACACTGAGGTATACTAGTTTGTTACAGATGCTATTGACACTGAGGCATACTAGTTTGAAATAGATGATATTGACACTGAGGTATACTAGTTTGTTATAGATGCTATTGACACTGAGGTATACTAGTTTGTTATAGATGCTGTTGACACCAAGGTATACTAGTTTGTTATAGATGCTATTGACACTGAGGCATACTAGTTGTTATTGATGCTATTAACACTGAGTATACTAGTTTGTTATAGATGCTATTGACACTGAGGTATACTAGTTTGCTATAGATGTTATTGACACCAAGGTATACTAGTTTGTTATAGATGCTATTGACACTGAGGTATAATAGTTTGTTATAGATGCTATTGACACTGAGGTATACTAGTTTGTTATAGATGCTATTAACACTGAGGTATACTAGTTTGTTATAGATGCTATTAACACTGAGGTATACTGGTTTGTTATAGATGCTATTGACACTGAGGTATACTAGTTTGTTATAGATGCTATTGACACTGAGGTATACTAGTTTGTTATAGATGCTATTGACACCAAGGTATACTAGTTTGTTATAGATGCTATTGACACTGAGGCATACTAGTTGTTATTGATGCTATTAACACTGAGGTATACTAGTTTGTTATAGATGCTATTGACACTGAGGCATACTAGTTGTTATTGATGCTATTAACACTGAGTATACTAGTTTGTTACGGATGCTATTAACACTGAGGTATACTAGTTTGTTATAGATGCTATTGACACTGAGGCATACTAGTTGTTATTGATGCTATTGTCACTGAGGTATACTAGTTTGTTATAGATGCTATTAACACTGAGTATACTAGTTTGTTATAGATGCTATTGACACTGAGGTATACTAGTTTGTTACAGATGCTATTAACACTGAGGCATACTAGTTTGTTACAGATGCTATTGACACTGAGGTATACTAGTTGTTATAGATGCTATTGACACCAAGGTATACTAGTTTGTTACAGATGCTATTGACACTTAGGTATACTAGTTTGTTATAGATGCTATTGACACTGAGGCATACTAGTTTGTTATAGATGCTATTAACACTGAGGCATACTAGTTTGTTACAGATGCTATTAACACTGAGGTATACTAGTTTGTTATAGATGCTATTAACACTGAGGCATACTAGTTTGTTACAGATGCTATTAACACTGAGGCATACTAGTTTGTTACAGATGCTATTAACACTGAGGTATACTAGTTTGTTACAGATGCTATTGACACTGAGGCATACTAGTTTGTTACAGATGCTATTAACACTGAGGCATACTAGTTTGTTACAGATGCTATTAACACTGAGGTATACTAGTTTGTTACAGATGCTATTAACACTGAGGCATACTAGTTTGTTACAGATGCTATTGACACTGAGGTATACTAGTTTGTTACAGATGCTATTGTCATTGAGGCATACTAGTTTGTTATAGATGCTATTAACACTGAGGTATACTAGTTTGTTATAGATGCTATTGACACTGAGGCATACTAGTTGTTATTGATGCTATTAACACTGAGTATACTAGTTTGTTACAGATGCTATTAACACTGAGGTATACTAGTTTGTTATAGATGCTATTGACACTGAGGCATACTAGTTGTTATTGATGCTATTAACACTGAGTATACTAGTTTGTTATAGATGCTATTGACACTGAGGCATACTAGTTTGTTACAGATGCTATTGTCACTGAGGTATACTAGTTTGTTATAGATGCTATTAACACTGAGTATACTAGTTTGTTATAGATGCTATTGACACTGAGGTATACTAGTTTGTTACAGATGCTATTAACACTGAGGCATACTAGTTTGTTACAGATGCTATTGACACTGAGGTATACTAGTTGTTATAGATGCTATTGACACCAAGGTATACTAGTTTGTTACAGATGCTATTGACACCTAGGTATACTAGTTTGTTATAGATGCTATTGACACTGAGGCATACTAGTTTGTTATAGATGCTATTAACACTGAGGCATACTAGTTTGCTACAGATGCTATTAACACTGAGGTATACTAGTTTGTTATAGATGCTATTAACACTGAGGCATACTAGTTTGTTACAGATGCTATTAACACTGAGGCATACTAGTTTGTTACAGATGCTATTAACACTGAGGTATACTAGTTTGTAACAGATGCTATTGACACTGAGGCATACTAGTTTGTTACAGATGCTATTAACACTGAGGCATACTAGTTTGTTACAGATGCTATTAACACTGAGGTATACTAGTTTGTTACAGATGCTATTAACACTGAGGCATACTAGTTTGTTACAGATGCTATTGACACTGAGGTATACTAGTTTGTTACAGATGCTATTGTCACTGAGGCATACTAGTTTGTTATAGATGCTATTAACACTGAGGTATACTAGTTTGTTATAGATGCTATTGACACTGAGGTATACTAGTTTGTTATAGATGCTATTGACACTGAGGCATACTAGTTTGTTATAGATGCTATTAACACTGAGGTATACTAGTTTGTTATAGATGCTATTGACACTGAGGCATACTAGTTTGTTACAGATGCTATTAACACTGAGGCATACTAGTTTGTTACAGATGCTATTGACACTGAGGCATACTAGTTTGTTACAGATGCTATTAACACTGAGGTATACTAGTTGTTATAGATGCTATTGACACCAAGGTATACTAGTTTGTTATAGATGCTATTGATACTGAGGTATACTAGTTTGTTACAGATGCTATTAACACTGAGTATACTACTTTGTTATAGATGCTATTGACACTGAGGTATACTAGGTTGCTAAAGATGTTATTGACACCAAGGTATACTAGTTTGTTATAGATGCTATTGACACTGAAGCATACTAGTTGTTATTGATGCTATTGACACTGAGTATACTAGTTTGGTATAGATGCTATTGACACTGAGGTATACTAGTTTGTTACAGATGCTATTGACACTGAGGCATACTAGTTTGTTTTAGATGCTATTAACACTGAGGCATACTAGTTTGTTACAGATGCTATTGACACTGAGGTATACTAGTTGTTATAGATGCTATTGACACCAAGGTATACTAGTTTGTTATAGATGCTATTGACACTGAGGCATACTAGTTGTTATTGATGCTATTAACACTGAGTATACTAGTTATTTATAGATGCTATTGACACTGAGGCATACTAGTTTGTTACAGATGCTATTGTCACTGAGGCATACTAGTTTGTTATAGATGCTATTGACACCAAGGTATACTAGTTTGTTACAGAGGCTATTAACACTGAGGTATACTAGTTTGTTACAGATGCTATTGACACTGAGGTATACTAGTTGTTATTGATGATATTAACACTGAGGTATACTAGTTTGTTACAGATGCTATTGACACTGAGGCATACTAGTTTGTTACAGATGCTATTGACACTGAGGCATACTAGTTGTTATTGATGCTATTAACACTGAGTATACTAGTTATTTATAGATGCTATTGACACTGAGGCATACTAGTTTGTTACAGATGCTATTGTCACTGAGGTATACTAGTTTGTTATTGATGCTATTAACACTGAGGTATACTAGTTTGTTACAGATGCTATTGACACTGAGGTATACTAGTTTGTTACAGATGCTATTAACACTGAGGTATACTAGTTTGTTACAGACGCTATTGACACCGAGGCATACTAGTTGTTATTGATGCTATTGACACTGAGGCATACTAGTTTGTTACTGATGCTATTGTCACTGAGGTATACTAGTTTGTTATAGATGCTATTGACACCAAGGTATACTAGTTTGTTACAGATGCTATTGACACTGAGGCATACTAGTTTGTTACAGATGCTATTAACACTGAGGCATACTAGTTTGTTATAGATGCTATTAACACTGAGGTATACTAGTTTGTTACAGATGCTATTAACACTGAGGTATACTAGTTTGTTACAGATGCTATTGACACTGAGGTATACTAGTTGTTATTGATGATATTAACACTGAGGTATACTAGTTTGTTACAGATGCTATTGACACTGAGGCATACTAGTTTCTTACAGATGCTATTGACACTGAGGTATACTAGTTTGTTACAGATGCTATTGACACTGAGGTATACTAGTTTGTTATAGATGCTATTGACGCTGAGGTATACTAGTTTGTTATAGATGCTCTTAACACTGAGGTATACTAGTTTGTTATAGATGCTATTGACACCAAGGTATACTGGTTTGTTATAGATGCTATTGACACTGAGGTATACTAGTTTGTTATAGATGCTATTGACACTGAGGCATACTAGTTGTTATTGATGCTATTAACACTGAGTATACTAGTTTGTTATAGATGCTATTAACACTGAGGCATACTAGTTTGTTACAGATGCTATTAACACCAAGGTATACTAGTTTGTTATAGATGCTATTGACACTGAGGTATACTAGTTTGTTATATATGCTATTGACACCAAGGTATACTAGTTTGTTATAGATGCTATTGACACTGAGGCATACTAGTTGTTATTGATGCTATTAACACTGAGTATACTAGTTTGTTACAGATGCTATTGACACTGAGGCATACCAGTTTGTTACAGATGCTATTAACACTGAGGTATACTAGTTTGTTATAGATGCTATTGACACCAAGGTATACTAGTTTGTTATAGATGCTATTGACACTGAGGCATACTAGTTGTTATTCATGCTATTAACACTGAGTATACTAGTTTGTTACAGATGCTATTGACACTGAGGCATACTAGTTTGTTACAGATGCTATTAACACTGAGGTATACTAGTTTGTTATAGATGCTATTAACACTGAGGCATACTAGTTTGTTACAGATGCTATTAACACCAAGGTATACTAGTTTGTTATAGATGCTATTGACACTGAGGTATACTAGTTTGTTATAGATGCTATTGACACCAAGGTATACTAGTTTGTTACAGATGCTATTGACACTGAGGCATACTAGTTTGTTATAGATGCTATTAACACTGAGGCATACTAGTTTGTTACAGATGCTATTAACACTGAGGTATACTAGTTTGTTACAGATGCTTTTGACACTGAGGCATACTAGTTGTTATTCATGCTATTAACACTGAGTATACTAGTTTGTTACAGATGCGATTAACACTGAGGTATACTAGTTTGTTATAGATGCTATTAACACCAAGGTATACTAGTTTGTTATAGATGCTATTGACACGGAGGCATACTGGTTTGTTACAGATGCTATTAACACTGAGGTATACTAGTTTGTTATAGATGCTATTGACACCAAGGTATACTAGTTTGTTATAGATGCTATTGACACTGAGGCATACTAGTTGTTATTGATGCTATTAACACTGAGGTATACTAGTTTGTTATAGATGCTATTGACACCAAGGTATACTAGTTTGTTACAGATGCTATTGACACTGAGGTATACTAGTTTGTTACAGATGCTATTGACACTGAGGCATACTAGTTTGTTACAGATGCTATTGACACTGAGGCATACTAGTTTGTTATAGATGCTATTGACACCAAGGTATACTAGTTTGTTACAGATGCTATTGCTACTGAGGTATACTAGTTTGTTACAGATGCTATTGACACTGAGGCATACTAGTTTGTTACAGATGCTATTGACACTGAGGCATACTAGTTTGTTACAGATGCTATTGACACCAAGGTATACTAGTTTGTTACAGATGCTATTGACACTGAGGTATACTAGTTTGTTATAGATGCTATTGACACTGAGGCATACTAGTTTGTTATAGATGCTATTGACACTGAATTATACTAGTTTGTTACAGATGCTATTGTCACTGAGGCATACTAGTTTGTTATAGATGCTATTGTCACTGAGGCATACTAGTTTGTTACAGATGCTATTGACACTGAGGTGTACTAGTTTGTTACAGATGCTATTAACACTGAGGCATACTAGTTTGTTATAGATGCTATTGACACCAAGGTATACTAGTTTGTTACAGATGCTATTGACACTGAGGCATACTAGTTTGTTATAGATGATATTGACACTGAGGTATACTAGTTTGTTATAGATGCTATTGACACTGAGGTATACTAGTTTGTTATAGATGCTATTGACACCAAGGTATACTAGTTTGTTATAGATGCTATTGACACTGAGGCATACTAGTTGTTATTGATGCTATTAACACTGAGTATACTAGTTTGTTATAGATGCTGTTGACACTGAGGTATACTAGTTTGCTATAGATGTTATTGACACCAAGGTATACTAGTTTGTTATAGATGCTATTGACACTGAGGTATACTAGTTTGTTATAGATGCTATTGACACTGAGGTATACTAGTTTGTTATAGATGCTATTAACACTGAGGTATACTAGTTTGTTATAGATGCTATTAACACTGAGGTATACTGGTTTGTTATAGATGCTATTGACACTGAGGTATACTAGTTTGTTATAGATGCTATTGTCACTGAGGTATACTAATTTGTTATAGATGCTATTGACACCAAGGTATACTAGTTTGTTATAGATGCTATTGACACCAAGGTATGCTAGTTTGTTATAGATGCTATTGACACTGAGGCATACTAGTTGTTATTGATGCTATTAACACTGAGTATACTAGGTTGTTATAGATGCTATTGACACTGAGGCATACTAGTTTGTTACAGATGCTATTAACACTGAGGCATACTAGTTTGTTACAGATGCTATTGACACTGAGTATACTGGTTTGTTATAGATGCTATTGACACTGAGGTATACTAGTTTGTTACAGATGCTATTGACACTGAGGCATACTAGTTTGTTACAGATGCTATTGACACTGAGGCATACTAGTTTGTTACAGATGCTATTAACACTGAGGCATACTAGTTTGTTACAGATGCTATTAACACTGAGGCATACTAGTTTGTTATAGATGCTATTGACACTGAGGCATACTAGTTTGTTACAGATGCTATTAACACTGAGGTATACTAGTTTGTTATAGATGCTATTGACACCAAGGTATACTAGTTTGTTATAGATGCTATTAACACTGAGGCATACTAGTTTGTTACAGATGCTATTAACACTGAGGTATACTAGTTTGTTACAGATGCTATTGACACTGAGGTATACTAGTTTGTTACAGATGCTATTGACACTGAGGCATACTAGTTTGTTACAGATGCTATTAACACTGAGGTATACTAGTTTGTTATAGATGCTATTGACACTGAGGCATACTAGTTTGTTACAGATGCTATTAACACTGAGGTATACTAGTTTGTTACAGATGCTATTGACACTGAGGTATACTAGTTTGTTATAGATGCTATTAACACTGAGGTATACTAGTTTGTTACAGATGCTATTAACACTGAGGCATACTAGTTTGTTACAGATGCTATTAACACTGAGGCATACTAGTTTGTTACAGATGCTATTGACACCAAGGTATATTAGTTTGTTATAGATGCTATTGACACTGAGGCATACTAGTTTGTTACAGATGCTATTAACACTGAGGCATACTAGTTTGTTACAGATGCTATTGACACCAAGGTATATTAGTTTGTTATAGATGCTATTAACACTGAGGTATACTAGTTTGTTATTGATGCTATTGACACTGAGTATACTAGTTTGTTATAGATGCTATTAACACTGAGGTATACTAGTTTGTTACAGATGCTATTAACACTGAGGCATACTAGTTTGTTATAGATGCTATTAACACTGAGGTATACTAGTTTGTTATAGATGCTATTGACACAAAGGTATACTAGTTTGTTACAGATGCTATCGACACTGAGGCATACTAGTTTGTTACAGATGCTATTAACACTGAGGCATACTAGTTTGTTACAGATGCTATTAACACTGAGGCATACTAGTTTGTTATAGATGCTATTAACACCAAGGTATACTAGTTTGTTATAGATGCTATTGACACTGAGGCATACTAGTTGTTATTCATGCTATTAACACTGAGGTATACTAGTTTGTTATAGATGCTATTGACACCAAGGTATACTAGTTTGTTATAGATGCTATTGACACTGAGGCATACTAGTTGTTATTCATGCTATTAACACTGAGTATACTAGTTTGTTACAGATGCTATTGACACTGAGGCATACTAGTTTGTTACAGATGCTATTAACACTGAGGTATACTAGTTTGTTATAGATGCTATTAACACTGAGGCATACTAGTTTGTTACAGATGCTATTAACACCAAGGTATACTAGTTTGTTATAGATGCTATTGACACTGAGGTATACTAGTTTGTTATAGATGCTATTGACACCAAGGTATACTAGTTTGTTACAGATGCTATTGACACTGAGGCATACTAGTTTGTTATAGATGCTATTAACACTGAGGCATACTAGTTTGTTACAGATGCTATTAACACTGAGGTATACTAGTTTGTTACAGATGCTTTTGACACTGAGGCATACTAGTTGTTATTCATGCTATTAACACTGAGTATACTAGTTTGTTACAGATGCTATTAACACTGAGGTATACTAGTTTGTTATAGATGCTATTAACACCAAGGTATACTAGTTTGTTATAGATGCTATTGACACGGAGGCATACTGGTTTGTTACAGATGCTATTAACACTGAGGTATACTAGTTTGTTATAGATGCTATTGACACCAAGGTATACTAGTTTGTTATAGATGCTATTGACACTGAGGCATACTAGTTGTTATTGATGCTATTAACACTGAGGTATACTAGTTTGTTATAGATGCTATTGACACCAAGGTATACTAGTTTGTTACAGATGCTATTGACACTGAGGTATACTAGTTTGTTACAGATGCTATTGACACTGAGGCATACTAGTTTGTTACAGATGCTATTGACACTGAGGCATACTAGTTTGTTATAGATGCTATTGACACCAAGGTATACTAGTTTGTTACAGATGCTATTGCTACTGAGGTATACTAGTTTGTTACAGATGCTATTGACACTGAGGCATACTAGTTTGTTACAGATGCTATTGACACTGAGGCATACTAGTTTGTTACAGATGCTATTGACACCAAGGTATACTAGTTTGTTACAGATGCTATTGACACTGAGGTATACTAGTTTGTTATAGATGCTATTGACACTGAGGCATACTAGTTTGTTATAGATGCTATTGACACTGAATTATACTAGTTTGTTACAGATGCTATTGTCACTGAGGCATACTAGTTTGTTATAGATGCTATTGTCACTGAGGCATACTAGTTTGTTACAGATGCTATTGACACTGAGGTGTACTAGTTTGTTACAGATGCTATTAACACTGAGGCATACTAGTTTGTTATAGATGCTATTGACACCAAGGTATACTAGTTTGTTACAGATGCTATTGACACTGAGGCATACTAGTTTGTTATAGATGATATTGACACTGAGGTATACTAGTTTGTTATAGATGCTATTGACACTGAGGTATACTAGTTTGTTATAGATGCTATTGACACCAAGGTATACTAGTTTGTTATAGATGCTATTGACACTGAGGCATACTAGTTGTTATTGATGCTATTAACACTGAGTATACTAGTTTGTTATAGATGCTGTTGACACTGAGGTATACTAGTTTGCTATAGATGTTATTGACACCAAGGTATACTAGTTTGTTATAGATGCTATTGACACTGAGGTATACTAGTTTGTTATAGATGCTATTGACACTGAGGTATACTAGTTTGTTATAGATGCTATTAACACTGAGGTATACTAGTTTGTTATAGATGCTATTAACACTGAGGTATACTGGTTTGTTATAGATGCTATTGACACTGAGGTATACTAGTTTGTTATAGATGCTATTGTCACTGAGGTATACTAATTTGTTATAGATGCTATTGACACCAAGGTATACTAGTTTGTTATAGATGCTATTGACACCAAGGTATGCTAGTTTGTTATAGATGCTATTGACACTGAGGCATACTAGTTGTTATTGATGCTATTAACACTGAGTATACTAGGTTGTTATAGATGCTATTGACACTGAGGCATACTAGTTTGTTACAGATGCTATTAACACTGAGGCATACTAGTTTGTTACAGATGCTATTGACACTGAGTATACTGGTTTGTTATAGATGCTATTGACACTGAGGTATACTAGTTTGTTACAGATGCTATTGACACTGAGGCATACTAGTTTGTTACAGATGCTATTGACACTGAGGCATACTAGTTTGTTACAGATGCTATTAACACTGAGGCATACTAGTTTGTTACAGATGCTATTAACACTGAGGCATACTAGTTTGTTATAGATGCTATTGACACTGAGGCATACTAGTTTGTAACAGATGCTATTAACACTGAGGTATACTAGTTTGTTATAGATGCTATTGACACCAAGGTATACTAGTTTGTTATAGATGCTATTAACACTGAGGCATACTAGTTTGTTACAGATGCTATTAACACTGAGGTATACTAGTTTGTTACAGATGCTATTGACACTGAGGTATACTAGTTTGTTACAGATGCTATTGACACTGAGGCATACTAGTTTGTTACAGATGCTATTAACACTGAGGTATACTAGTTTGTTATAGATGCTATTGACACTGAGGCATACTAGTTTGTTACAGATGCTATTAACACTGAGGTATACTAGTTTGTTACAGATGCTATTGACACTGAGGTATACTAGTTTGTTATAGATGCTATTAACACTGAGGTATACTAGTTTGTTACAGATGCTATTAACACTGAGGCATACTAGTTTGTTACAGATGCTATTAACACTGAGGCATACTAGTTTGTTACAGATGCTATTGACACCAAGGTATATTAGTTTGTTATAGATGCTATTGACACTGAGGCATACTAGTTTGTTACAGATGCTATTAACACTGAGGCATACTAGTTTGTTACAGATGCTATTGACACCAAGGTATATTAGTTTGTTATAAATGCTATTAACACTGAGGTATACTAGTTTGTTATTGATGCTATTGACACTGAGTATACTAGTTTGTTATAGATGCTATTAACACTGAGGTATACTAGTTTGTTACAGATGCTATTAACACTGAGGCATACTAGTTTGTTATAGATGCTATTAACACTGAGGTATACTAGTTTGTTATAGATGCTATTGACACAAAGGTATACTAGTTTGTTACAGATGCTATCGACACTGAGGCATACTAGTTTGTTACAGATGCTATTAACACTGAGGCATACTAGTTTGTTACAGATGCTATTAACACTGAGGCATACTAGTTTGTTATAGATGCTATTAACACCAAGGTATACTAGTTTGTTATAGATGCTATTAACACTGAGGCATACTAGTTTGTTACAGATGCTATTGACACCAAGGTATACTAGTTTGTTACAGATGCTATTGACACTGAGGCATACTAGTTTGTTACAGATGCTATTGACACTGAGGCATACTAGTTTGTTACAGATGCTACTAACACTGAAGTATACTAGTTTGTTATAGATGCTATTAACACTGAGGTATACTAGTTTGTTATAGACGCTATTGACACCAAGGTATACTAGTTTGTTACAGATGCTATTGACACTGAGGCATACTAGTTTGTTACAGATGCTATTAACACTGAGGTATACTAGTTTGTTACAGATGCTATTAACACTGAGGCATACTAGTTTGTTATAGATGCTATTAACACTGAGGTATACTAGTTTGTTATAGATGCTATTGACACCAAGGTATACTAGTTTGTTACAGATGCTATTGACACTGAGGCATACTAGTTTGTTACAGATGCTATTAACACTGAGGCATACTAGTTTGTTACAGATGCTATTGACACCAAGGTATACTAGTTTGTTACAGATGCTATTGACACTGAGGCATACTAGTTTGTTATAGATGCTATTGACACCAAGGTATACTAGTTTGTTACAGATGCTATTGACACTGAGGCATACTAGTTTGTTACAGATGCTATTAACACTGAGGCATACTAGTTTGTTACAGATGCTATTAACACTGAGGTATACTAGTTTGTTATAGATGCTATTGACACCAAGGTATACTAGTTTGTTACAGATGCTATTGACACTGAGGCCTACTAGTTTGTTACAGATGCTATTAACACTGAGGCATACTAGTTTGTTACAGATGCTATTAACACTGAGGTATACTAGTTTGTTATAGATGCTATTGACACCAAGGTATACTAGTTTGTTATAGATGCTATTGACACTGAGGCATACTAGTTGTTATTGATGCTATTAACACTGAGTATACTAGTTTGTTACAGATGCTATTGACACTGAGGCATACTAGTTTGTTACAGATGCTATTAACACTGAGGCATACTAGTTTGTTATAGATGCTATTGACACTGAGGCATACTAGTTTGTTACAGATGCTATTGACACCAAGGTATACTAGTTGTTATTGATGCTATTGACACTGAGGCATACTAGTTTGTTATAGATGCTATTGACACTGAGGCATACTAGTTTGTTACAGATGCTATTAACACTGAGGCATACTAGTTTGTTACAGATGCTATTAACACTGAGGCATACTAGTTTGTTACAGATGCTATTGACACCAAGGTATACTAGTTGTTATTGATGCTATTGACACTGAGGCATACTAGTTTGTTATAGATGCTATTAACACTGAGGCATACTAGTTTGTTACAGATGCTATTACCACTGAGATATACTAGTTTGTTACAGATGCTATTGACACTGAGGCATACTAGTTTGTTACAGATGCTATTAACACTGAGGTATACTAGTTTGTTACAGATGCTATTGACACTGAGGCATACTAGTTTGAAATAGATGATATTGACACTGAGGTATACTAGTTTGTTATAGATGCTATTGACACTGAGGTATACCAGTTTGTTATAGATGCTGTTGACACCAAGGTATACTAGTTTGTTATAGATGCTATTGACACTGAGGCATACTAGTTGTTATTGATGCTATTAACACTGAGTATACTAGTTTGTTACAGATGCTATTAACACTGAGGTATACTAGTTTGTTATAGATGCTATTAACACTGAGGTATACTGGTTTGTTATAGATGCTATTGACACTGAGGTATACTAGTTTGTTATAGATGCTATTGACACTGAGGTATACTAGTTTGTTACAGATGCTATTGACACTGAGGTATACTAGTTTGTTATAGATGCTATTGACACCAAGGTATACTAGTTTGTTATAGATGCTATTGACACTGAGGCATACTAGTTGTTATTGATGCTATTAACACTGAGGTATACTAGTTTGTTATAGATGCTATTGACACTGAGGCATACTAGTTGTTATTGATGCTATTAACACTGAGTATACTAGTTTGTTACAGATGCTATTAACACTGAGGTATACTAGTTTGTTATAGATGCTATTGACACTGAGGCATACTAGTTGTTATTGATGCTATTAACACTGAGTATACTAGTTTGTTATAGATGCTATTGACACTGAGGCATACTAGTTTGTTACAGATGCTATTGTCACTGAGGTATACTAGTTTGTTATAGATGCTATTAACACTGAGTATACTAGTTTGTTATAGATGCTATTGACACTGAGGTATACTAGTTTGTTACAGATGCTATTAACACCGAGGCATACTAGTTTGTTACAGATGCTATTGACACTGAGGTATACTAGTTGTTATAGATGCTATTGACACCAAGGTATACTAGTTTGTTACAGATGCTATTGACACTTAGGTATACTAGTTTGTTATAGATGCTATTGACACTGAGGCATACTAGTTTGTTATAGATGCTATTAACACTGAGGCATACTAGTTTGTTACAGATGCTATTAACACTGAGGTATACTAGTTTGTTATAGATGCTATTAACACTGAGGCATACTAGTTTGTTACAGATGCTATTAACACTGAGGCATACTAGTTTGTTACAGATGCTATTAACACTGAGGTATACTAGTTTGTTACAGATGCTATTGACACTGAGGCATACTAGTTTGTTACAGATGCTATTAACACTGAGGCATACTAGTTTGTTACAGATGCTATTAACACTGAGGTATACTAGTTTGTTACAGATGCTATTAACACTGAGGCATACTAGTTTGTTACAGATGCTATTGACACTGAGGTATACTAGTTTGTTACAGATGCTATTGTCACTGAGGCATACTAGTTTGTTATAGATGCTATTAACACTGAGGTATACTAGTTTGTTATAGATGCTATTGACACTGAGGTATACTAGTTTGTTATAGATGCTATTGACACTGAGGCATACTAGTTTGTTATAGATGCTATTAACACTGAGGTATACTAGTTTGTTATAGATGCTATTGACACTGAGGCATACTAGTTTGTTACAGATGCTATTAACACTGAGGCATACTAGTTTGTTACAGATGCTATTAACACTGAGGCATACTAGTTTGTTACAGATGCTATTAACACTGAGGTATACTAGTTTGTTACAGATGCTATTAACACTGAGGCATACTAGTTTGTTACAGATGCTATTGACACTGAGGTATACTAGTTTGTTACAGATGCTATTGTCACTGAGGCATACTAGTTTGTTATAGATGCTATTAACACTGAGGTATACTAGTTTGTTATAGATGCTATTGACACTGAGGTATACTAGTTTGTTACAGATGCTATTGACACTGAGGTATACTAGTTTGTTATAGATGCTATTGACACCAAGGTATACTAGTTTGTTATAGATGCTATTGACACTGAGGCATACTAGTTGTTATTGATGCTATTAACACTGAGGTATACTAGTTTGTTATAGATGCTATTGACACTGAGGCATACTAGTTGTTATTGATGCTATTAACACTGAGTATACTAGTTTGTTACAGATGCTATTAACACTGAGGTATACTAGTTTGTTATAGATGCTATTGACACTGAGGCATACTAGTTGTTATTGATGCTATTAACACTGAGTATACTAGTTTGTTATAGATGCTATTGACACTGAGGCATACTAGTTTGTTACAGATGCTATTGTTACTGAGGTATACTAGTTTGTTATAGATGCTATTAACACTGAGTATACTAGTTTGTTATAGATGCTATTGACACTGAGGTATACTAGTTTGTTACAGATGCTATTAACACTGAGGCATACTAGTTTGTTACAGATGCTATTGACACTGAGGTATACTAGTTGTTATAGATGCTATTGACACCAAGGTATACTAGTTTGTTACAGATGCTATTGACACTTAGGTATACTAGTTTGTTATAGATGCTATTGACACTGAGGCATACTAGTTTGTTATAGATGCTATTAACACTGAGGCATACTAGTTTGTTACAGATGCTATTAACACTGAGGTATACTAGTTTGTTATAGATGCTATTAACACTGAGGCATACTAGTTTGTTACAGATGCTATTAACACTGAGGCATACTAGTTTGTTACAGATGCTATTAACACTGAGGTATACTAGTTTGTTACAGATGCTATTGACACTGAGGCATACTAGTTTGTTACAGATGCTATTAACACTGAGGCATACTAGTTTGTTACAGATGCTATTAACACTGAGGTATACTAGTTTGTTACAGATGCTATTAACACTGAGGCATACTAGTTTGTTACAGATGCTATTGACACTGAGGTATACTAGTTTGTTACAGATGCTATTGTCACTGAGGCATACTAGTTTGTTATAGATGCTATTAACACTGAGGTATACTAGTTTGTTATAGATGCTATTGACACTGAGGTATACTAGTTTGTTATAGATGCTATTGACACTGAGGCATACTAGTTTGTTATAGATGCTATTAACACTGAGGTATACTAGTTTGTTATAGATGCTATTGACACTGAGGCATACTAGTTTGTTACAGATGCTATTAACACTGAGGCATACTAGTTTGTTACAGATGCTATTGACACTGAGGCATACTAGTTTGTTACAGATGCTATTAACACTGAGGTATACTAGTTGTTATAGATGCTATTGACACCAAGGTATACTAGTTTGTTATAGATGCTATTGATACTGAGGTATACTAGTTTGTTACAGATGCTATTAACACTGAGTATACTAGTTTGTTATAGATGCTATTGACACTGAGGTATACTAGGTTGCTATAGATGTTATTGACACCAAGGTATACTAGTTTTTTATAGATGCTATTGACACTGAAGCATACTAGTTGTTATTGATGCTATTGACACTGAGTATACTAGTTTGGTATAGATGCTATTGACACTGAGGTATACTAGTTTGTTACAGATGCTATTGACACTGAGGCATACTAGTTTGTTTTAGATGCTATTAACACTGAGGCATACTAGTTTGTTACAGATGCTATTGACACTGAGGTATACTAGTTGTTATAGATGCTATTGACACCAAGGTATACTAGTTTGTTATAGATGCTATTGACACTGAGGCATACTAGTTGTTATTGATGCTATTAACACTGAGTATACTAGTTATTTATAGATGCTATTGACACTGAGGCATACTAGTTTGTTACAGATGCTATTGTCACTGAGGTATACTAGTTTGTTATAGATGCTATTGACACCAAGGTATACTAGTTTGTTACAGAGGCTATTAACACTGAGGTATACTAGTTTGTTACAGATGCTATTGACACTGAGGTATACTAGTTGTTATTGATGATATTAACACTGAGGTATACTAGTTTGTTACAGATGCTATTGACACTGAGGCATACTAGTTTGTTACAGATGCTATTGACACTGAGGCATACTAGTTGTTATTGATGCTATTAACACTGAGTATACTAGTTATTTATAGATGCTATTGACACTGAGGCATACTAGTTTGTTACAGATGCTATTGTCACTGAGGTATACTAGTTTGTTATTGATGCTATTAACACTGAGGTATACTAGTTTGTTACAGATGCTATTGACACTGAGGTATACTAGTTTGTTACAGATGCTATTAACACTGAGGTATACTAGTTTGTTACAGATGCTATTGACACCGAGGCATACTAGTTGTTATTGATGCTATTGACACTGAGGCATACTAGTTTGTTACTGATGCTATTGTCACTGAGGTATACTAGTTTGTTATAGATGCTATTGAAACCAAGGTATACTAGTTTGTTACAGATGCTATTGACACTGAGGCATACTAGTTTGTTACAGATGCTATTAACACTGAGGCATACTAGTTTGTTATAGATGCTATTAACACTGAGGTATACTAGTTTGTTACAGATGCTATTAACACTGAGGTATACTAGTTTGTTACAGATGCTATTGACACTGAGGTATACTAGTTGTTATTGATGATATTAACACTGAGGTATACTAGTTTGTTACAGATGCTATTGACACTGAGGCATACTAGTTTGTTACAGATGCTATTGACACTGAGGTATACTAGTTTGTTACAGATGCTATTGACACTGAGGTATACTAGTTTGTTATAGATGCTATTAACACTGAGGTATACTAGTTTGTTATAGATGCTATTGACGCTGAGGTATACTAGTTTGTTATAGATGCTATTAACACTGAGGTATACTAGTTTGTTATAGATGCTATTGACACCAAGGTATACTGGTTTGTTATAGATGCTATTGACACTGAGGTATACTAGTTTGTTATAGATGCTATTGACACTGAGGCATACTAGTTGTTATTGATGCTACTAACACTGAGTATACTAGTTTGTTATAGATGCTATTAACACTGAGGCATACTAGTTTGTTACAGATGCTATTAACACCAAGGTATACTAGTTTGTTATAGATGCTATTGACACTGAGGTATACTAGTTTGTTATATATGCTATTGACACCAAGGTATACTAGTTTGTTATAGATGCTATTGACACTGAGGCATACTAGTTGTTATTGATGCTATTAACACTGAGTATACTAGTTTGTTACAGATGCTATTGACACTGAGGCATACTAGTTTGTTACAGATGCTATTAACACTGAGGTATACTAGTTTGTTATAGATGCTATTGACACCAAGGTATACTAGTTTGTTATAGATGCTATTGATACTGAGGCATACTAGTTGTTATTGATGCTATTAACACTGAGTATACTAGTTTGTTACAGATGCTATTGACACCAAGGTATACTAGTTTGTTACAGATGCTATTAACACTGAGGTATACTAGTTTGTTATAGATGCTATTAACACTGAGGCATATTAGTTTGTTACAGATGCTATTAACACCAAGGTATACTAGTTTGTTATAGATGCTATTGACACTGAGGTATACTAGTTTGTTATAGATGCTATTGACACCAAGGTATACTAGTTTGTTATAGATGCTATTGACACTGAGGCATACTAGTTGTTATTGATGCTATTAACATTGAGTATACTAGTTTGTAATAGATGCTATTGACACTGAGGCATACTAGTTTGTTACAGATGCTATTAACACTGAGGTATACTAGTTTGTTATAGATGCTATTAACACCAAGGTATACTAGTTTGTTATAGATGCTATTGACACGGAGGCATACTAGTTTGTTACAGATGCTATTAACACTGAGGTATACTAGTTTGTTATAGATGCTATTGACACCAAGATATACTAGTTTGTTACAGATGCTATTGACACTGAGGCATACTAGTTTGTTATAGATGCTATTGACACTGAGGTATACTAGTTTGTTATAGATGCTATTGACACTGAGGCATACTAGTTTGTTATAGATGCTATTAACACTGAGGTATACTAGTTTGTTATAGATGCTATTGACACTGAGGCATACTAGTTTGTTACAGATGCTATTAACACTGAGGCATACTAGTTTGTTACAGATGCTATTGACACTGAGGCATACTAGTTTGTTACAGATGCTATTAACACTGAGGTATACTAGTTGTTATAGATGCTATTGACACCAAGGTATACTAGTTTGTTATAGATGCTATTGATACTGAGGTATACTAGTTTGTTACAGATGCTATTAACACTGAGTATACTAGTTTGTTATAGATGCTATTGACACTGAGGTATACTAGGTTGCTATAGATGTTATTGACACCAAGGTATACTAGTTTTTTATAGATGCTATTGACACTGAAGCATACTAGTTGTTATTGATGCTATTGACACTGAGTATACTAGTTTGGTATAGATGCTATTGACACTGAGGTATACTAGTTTGTTACAGATGCTATTGACACTGAGGCATACTAGTTTGTTTTAGATGCTATTAACACTGAGGCATACTAGTTTGTTACAGATGCTATTGACACTGAGGTATACTAGTTGTTATAGATGCTATTGACACCAAGGTATACTAGTTTGTTATAGATGCTATTGACACTGAGGCATACTAGTTGTTATTGATGCTATTAACACTGAGTATACTAGTTATTTATAGATGCTATTGACACTGAGGCATACTAGTTTGTTACAGATGCTATTGTCACTGAGGTATACTAGTTTGTTATAGATGCTATTGACACCAAGGTATACTAGTTTGTTACAGAGGCTATTAACACTGAGGTATACTAGTTTGTTACAGATGCTATTGACACAGAGGCATACTAGTTTGTTATAGATGCTATTGACACCAAGGTATACTAGTTTGTTACAGATGCTATTGACACTGAGGCATACTAGTTTGTTACAGATGCTATTAACACTGAGGCATACTAGTTTGTTACAGATGCTATTAACACTGAGGTATACTAGTTTGTTATAGATGCTATTGACACCAAGGTATACTAGTTTGTTACAGATGCTATTGACACTGAGGCATACTAGTTTGTTACAGATGCTATTAACACTGAGGCATACTAGTTTGTTACAGATGCTATTAACACTGAGGTATACTAGTTTGTTATAGATGCTATTGACACTGAGGCATACTAGTTGTTATTGATGCTATTAACACTGAGTATACTAGTTTGTTACAGATGCTATTGACACTGAGGCATACTAGTTTGTTACAGATGCTATTAACACTGAGGCATACTAGTTTGTTATAGATGCTATTGACACTGAGGCATACTAGTTTGTTACAGATGCTATTAACACTGAGGCATACTAGTTTGTTACAGATGCTATTGACACCAAGGTATACTAGTTGTTATTGATGCTATTGACACTGAGGCATACTAGTTTGTTATAGATGCTATTAACACTGAGGCATACTAGTTTGTAACAGATGCTATTAACACTGAGATATACTAGTTTGTTACAGATGCTATTGACACTGAGGCATACTAGTTTGTTACAGATGCTATTAACACTGAGGTATACTAGTTTGTTACAGATGCTATTGACACTGAGGCATACTAGTTTGAAATAGATGATATTGACACTGAGGTATACTAGTTTGTTATAGATGCTATTGACACTGAGGTATACTAGTTTGTTATAGATGCTGTTGACACCAAGGTATACTAGTTTGTTATAGATGCTATTGACACTGAGGCATACTAGTTGTTATTGATGCTATTAACACTGAGTATACTAGTTTGTTATAGATGCTATTGACACTGAGGTATACTAGTTTGCTATGGATGTTATTGACACCAAGGTATACTAGTTTGTTATAGATGCTATTGACACTGAGGTATATTAGTTTGTTATAGATGCTATTGACACTGAGGTATACTAGTTTGTTATAGATGCTATTAACACTGAGGTATACTAGTTTGTTATAGATGCTATTAACACTGAGGTATACTGGTTTGTTATAGATGCTATTGACACTGAGGTATACTAGTTTGTTATAGATGCTATTGACACTGAGGTATACTAGTTTGTTACAGATGCTATTGACACTGAGGTATACTAGTTTGTTATAGATGCTATTGACACCAAGGTATACTAGTTGTTATAGATGCTATTGACACTGAGGCATACTAGTTGTTATTGATGCTATTAACACTGAGGTATACTAGTTTGTTATAGATGCTATTGACACTGAGGCATACTAGTTGTTATTGATGCTATTAACACTGAGTATACTAGTTTGTTACAGATGCTATTAACACTGAGGTATACTAGTTTGTTATAGATGCTATTGACACTGAGGCATACTAGTTGTTATTGATGCTATTAACACTGAGTATACTAGTTTGTTATAGATGCTATTGACACTGAGGCATACTAGTTTGTTACAGATGCTATTGTCACTGAGGTATACTAGTTTGTTATAGATGCTATTAACACTGAGTATACTAGTTTGTTATAGATGCTATTGACACTGAGGTATACTAGTTTGTTACAGATGCTATTAACACTGAGGCATACTAGTTTGTTACAGATGCTATTGACACTGAGGTATACTAGTTGTTATAGATGCTATTGACACCAAGGTATACTAGTTTGTTACAGATGCTATTGACACTTAGGTATACTAGTTTGTTATAGATGCTATTGACACTGAGGCATACTAGTTTGTTATAGATGCTATTAACACTGAGGCATACTAGTTTGTTACAGATGCTATTAACACTGAGGTATACTAGTTTGTTACAGATGCTATTGACACTGAGGCATACTAGTTTGTTACAGATGCTATTAACACTGAGGCATACTAGTTTGTTACAGATGCTATTAACACTGAGGTATACTAGTTTGTTACAGATGCTATTAACACTGAGGCATACTAGTTTGTTACAGATGCTATTGACACTGAGGTATACTAGTTTGTTACAGATGCTATTGTCACTGAGGCATACTAGTTTGTTATAGATGCTATTAACACTGAGGTATACTAGTTTGTTATAGATGCTATTGACACTGAGGTATACTAGTTTGCTATAGATGCTATTGACACTGAGGCATACTAGTTTGTTATAGATGCTATTAACACTGAGGTATACTAGTTTGTTATAGATGCTATTGACACTGAGGCATACTAGTTTGTTACAGATGCTATTAACACTGAGGCATACTAGTTTGTTACAGATGCTATTGACACTGAGGCATACTAGTTTGTTACAGATGCTATTAACACTGAGGTATACTAGTTGTTATAGATGCTATTGACACCAAGGTATACTAGTTTGTTATAGATGCTATTGATACTGAGGTATACTAGTTTGTTACAGATGCTATTAACACTGAGTATACTAGTTTGTTATAGATGCTATTGACACTGAGGTATACTAGGTTGCTATAGATGTTATTGACACCAAGGTATACTAGTTTTTTATAGATGCTATTGACACTGAAGCATACTAGTTGTTATTGATGCTATTGACACTGAGTATACTAGTTTGGTATAGATGCTATTGACACTGAGGTATACTAGTTTGTTACAGATGCTATTGACACTGAGGCATACTAGTTTGTTTTAGATGCTATTAACACTGAGGCATACTAGTTTGTTACAGATGCTATTGACACTGAGGTATACTAGTTGTTATAGATGCTATTGACACCAAGGTATACTAGTTTGTTATAGATGCTATTGACACTGAGGCATACTAGTTGTTATTGATGCTATTAACACTGAGTATACTAGTTATTTATAGATGCTATTGACACTGAGGCATACTAGTTTGTTACAGATGCTATTGTCACTGAGGTATACTAGTTTGTTATAGATGCTATTGACACCAAGGTATACTAGTTTGTTACAGAGGCTATTAACACTGAGGTATACTAGTTTGTTACAGATGCTATTGACACTGAGGTATACTAGTTGTTATTGATGATATTATCACTGAGGTATACTAGTTTGTTACAGATGCTATTGACACTGAGGCATACTAGTTTGTTACAGATGCTATTGACACTGAGGCATACTAGTTGTTATTGATGCTATTAACACTGAGTATACTAGTTATTTATAGATGCTATTGACACTGAGGCATACTAGTTTGTTACAGATGCTATTGTCACTGAGGTATACTAGTTTGTTATTGATGCTATTAACACTGAGGTATACTAGTTTGTTACAGATGCTATTGACACTGAGGTATACTAGTTTGTTACAGATGCTATTAACACTGAGGTATACTAGTTTGTTACAGATGCTATTGACACCGAGGCATACTAGTTGTTATTGATGCTATTGACACTGAGGCATACTAGTTTGTTACTGATGCTATTGTCACTGAGGTATACTAGTTTGTTATAGATGCTATTGACACCAAGGTATACTAGTTTGTTACAGATGCTATTGACACTGAGGCATACTAGTTTGTTACAGATGCTATTAACACTGACGCATACTAGTTTGTTATAGATGCTATTAACACTGAGGTATACTAGTTTGTTATAGATGCTATTGACACGGAGGCATACTAGTTTGTTACAGATGCTATTAACACTGAGGTATACTAGTTTGTTATAGATGCTATTGACACCAAGGTATACTAGTTTGTTATAGATGCTATTGACACTGAGGCATACTAGTTGTTATTGATGCTATTACCACTGAGGTATACTAGTTTGTTATAGATGCTATTGACACCAAGGTATACTAGTTTGTTACAGATGCTATTGACACTGAGGTATACTAGTTTGTTACAGATGCTATTGACACTGAGGCATACTAGTTTGTTACAGATGCTATTGACACTGAGGCATACTAGTTTGTTATAGATGCTATTGACACCAAGGTATACTAGTTTGTTACAGATGCTATTGCTACTGAGGTATACTAGTTTGTTACAGATGCTATTGACACTGAGGCATACTAGTTTGTTACAGATGCTATTGACACTGAGGCATACTAGTTTGTTACAGATGCTATTGACACCAAGGTATACTAGTTTGTTACAGATGCTATTGACACTGAGGTATACTAGTTTGTTATAGATGCTATTGACACTGAGGCATACTAGTTTGTTATAGATGCTATTGACACTGAATTATACTAGTTTGTTACAGATGCTATTGTCACTGAGGCATACTAGTTTGTTATAGATGCTATTAACACTGATGCCTACTAGTTTGTTACAGATGCTATTGACACTGATGTGTACTAGTTTGTTATAGATGCTATTGACACCAAGGTATACTAGTTTGTTACAGATGCTATTGACACTGAGGCATACTAGTTTGTTATAGATGATATTGACACTGAGGTATACTAGTTTGTTATAGATGCTATTGACACTGAGGTATACTAGTTTGTTATAGATGCTATTGACACCAAGGTATACTAGTTTGTTATAGATGCTATTGACACTGAGGCATACTAGTTGTTATTGATGCTATTAACACTGAGTATACTAGTTTGTTATAGATGCTATTGACACTGAGGTATACTAGTTTGCTATAGATGTTATTGACACCAAGGTATACTAGTTTGTTATAGATGCTATTGACACTGAGGTATACTAGTTTGTTATAGATGCTATTGACACTGAGGTATACTAGTTTGTTATAGATGCTATTAACACTGAGGTATACTAGTTTGTTATAGATGCTATTAACACTGAGGTATACTGGTTTGTTATAGATGCTATTGACACTGAGGTATACTAGTTTGTTATAGATGCTATTGTCACTGAGGTATACGAATTTGTTATAGATGCTATTGACACCAAGGTATACTAGTTTGTTATAGATGCTATTGACACCAAGGTATGCTAGTTTGTTATAGATGCTATTGACACTGAGGCATACTAGTTGTTATTGATGCTATTAACACTGAGTATACTAGGTTGTTATTGATGCTATTGACACTGAGGCATACTAGTTTGTTACAGATGCTATTGACACTGAGGCATACTAGTTTGTTACAGATGCTATTGACACTGAGTATACTAGTTTGTTATAGATGCTATTGACACTGAGGTATACTAGTTTGTTACAGATGCTATTGACACTGAGGCATACTAGTTTGTTACAGATGCTATTGACACTGAGGCATACTAGTTTGTTACAGATGCTATTGACACCAAGGTATACTAGTTTGTTATAGATGCTATTGACACTGAGGCATACTAGTTTGTTACAGATGCTATTGACACCAAGGTATACTAGTTTGTTATAGATGCTATTGACACTGAGGTATACTAGTTTGTTACAGATGCTATTAACACCAAGGCATACTAGTTTGTTATAGATGCTATTGACACTGAGGTATACTAGTTTGTTATAGATGCTATTAACACTGAGGCATACTAGTTTGTTATAGATGCTATTGACACTGAGGTATACTAGTTTGTTACAGATGCTATTAACACTGAGGCATACTAGTTTGTTATAGATGCTATTGACACTGAGGTATACTAGTTTGTTACAGATGCTATTGACACTGAGGTATACTAGTTTGTTACAGATGCTATTGACACTGACGCATACTAGTTTGTTACAGATGCTATTGAGACCAAGGTATATTAGTTTGTTATAGATGCTATTAACACTGAGGCATACTAGTTTGTTACAGATGCTATTGACACTGAGTATACTAGTTTGTTATAGATGCTATTGACACTGAGGTATACTAGTATGTTACAGATGCTATTGACACTGAGGCATACTAGTTTGTTACAGATGCTATTGACACTGAGGCATACTAGTTTGTTATAGATGCTATTGACACCAAGGTATACTAGTTTGTTATAGATGCTATTGACACTGAGGCATACTAGTTGTTATTGATGCTATTAACACTGAGTATACTAGTTTGTTATAGAAGCTATTGACACTGGGGTATACTAGTTTGCTATAGATGTTATTGACACCAAGGTATACTAGTTTGTTATAGATGCTATTGACACTGAGGTATACTAGTTTGTTATAGATGCTATTGACACTGAGGTATACTAGTTTGTTATAGATGCTATTAACACTGAGGTATACTAGTTTGTTATAGATGCTATTAACACTGAGGTATACTGGTTTGTTATAGATGCTATTGACACTGAGGTATACTAGTTTGCTATAGATGCTATTGTCACTGAGGTATACTAGTTTGTTATAGATGCTATTGACACTGAGGTATACTAGTTTGTTATAGATGCTATTAACACTGAGGTATACTGGTTTGTTATAGATGCTATTGACACTGAGGCATACTAGTTTGTTATAGATGCTATTGACACCAAGGTATACTAGGTTGTTACAGATGCTATTGACACCAAGGTATACTAGTTGTTACAGATGCTATTGACACTGAGGCATACTAGTTTGTTACAGATGCTATTAACACTGAGGTATACTAGTTTGTTATAGATGCTATTGACACTGAGGCATTTTAGTTTGTTATAGATGCTATTGACACCAAGGTATACTAGGTTGTTACAGATCCTATTGACACCAAGGTATACTAGTTGTTACAGATGCTATTGACACTGAGGCATACTAGTTTGTTACAGATGCTATTAACACTGCGGTATACTAGTTTGTTATAGATGCTATTGACACTGAGGTATACTAGTTTGTTACAGATGCTATTGACACTGAGGTATACTAGTTTGTTATAGATGATATTGACACTGAGGCATACTAGTTGGTTATAGATGCTATTGACACCAAGGTATACTAGTTTGTTATAGATGCTATTGACACTGAGGCATACTAGTTTGTTATAGATGCTATTAACACCTAGGTATACTAGTTTGTTATAGATGCTATTGACACTGAGGCATACTAGTTGTTATTGATGCTATTAACACTGAGTATACTAGGTTGTTATTGATGCTATTGACATTGAGGCATACTAGTTTGTTACAGATGCTATTAACACTGAGGCATACTAGTTTGTTACAGATGCTATTAACACTGAGGCATACTAGTTTGTTATAGATGCTATTGACACTGAGGCATACTAGTTTGTTATAGATGCTATTGACACCAAGGTATACTAGGTTGTTACAGATGCTATTGACACCAAGGTATACTAGTTGTTACAGATGCTATTGACACTGAGGCATACTAGTTGGTTACAGATGCTATTAACACTGAGGTATACTAGTTTGTTATAGATGCTATTGACACAGAGGTATACTAGTTTGTTACAGATGCTATTGACACTGAGGTATACTAGTTTGTTATAGATGATATTGACACTGAGGCATACTAGTTTGTTATAGATGCTATTGACACCAAGGTATACTAGTTTGTTATAGATGCTATTGACACTGTGGCATACTAGTTTGTTATAGATGCTATTAACACCAAGGTATACTAGTTTGTTATAGATGCTATTGACACTGAGGCATACTAGTTGTTATTGATGCTATTAACACTGAGTATACTAGGTTGTTATTGATGCTATTGACACTGAGGCATACTGGTTTGTTACAGATGCTATTAACACTGAGGCATACTAGTTTGTTACAGATGCTATTAACACTGAGGCATACTAGTTTGTTATAGATGCTATTGACACTGAGGCATACTAGTTTGTTATAGATGCTATTGACACTGAGGCATACTAGTTTGTTATAGATGCTATTGTCACTGAGGTATACTAGTTTGTTATTGATGCTATTAACACCAAGGTATACTAGTTTGTTACAGATGCTATTGTCACTGAGGCATACTAGTTTGTTACAGATGCTATTGACACTGAGGCATACTAGTTTGTTACAGATGCTATTGACACTGAGGCATACTAGTTTGTTATAGATGCTATTAACACTGAGGCATACTAGTTTGTTATAGATGCTATTAACACTGAGGCATACTAGTTTGTTATAGATGCTATTGACACCAAGGTATACTAGTTTGTTATAGATGCTATTGACACTGAGGCATACTAGTTTGTTATAGATGCTATTAACACTGAGGCATACTAGTTTGTTACAGATGCTATTGACACTGAGGTATACTAGTTGTTATTGATGCTATTGACACTGAGGTATACTAGTTTGTTATAGATGCTATTGACACCAAGGTATCCTAGTTTGTTACAGATGCTATTAACACTGAGGCATACTAGTTTGTTACAGATGCTATTGACACTGAGGTATACTAGTTTGTTATAGATGCTATTAACACAGAGGTATACTAGTTTGTTACAGATGCTATTGACACCAAGGTATACTAGTTTGTTACAGATGCTATTGATACTGAGGTATACTAGTTTGTTATAGATGCTATTGACATTGAGGCATACTAGTTTGTTATAGATGCTATTAACACTGAGGTATACTAGTTTGTTACAGATGATATTGACACCAAGGTATACTAGTTTGTTACAGATGCTATTGACACTGAGGTATACTAGTTTGTTATAGATGCTATTGACACTGAGGCATACTAGTTTGGTATAGATGCTATTAACACTGAGGTATACTAGTTTGTTACAGATGATATTGACACTGTGGTATACTAGTTTGTTATAGATGCTATTAACACTGAGTATACTAGTTTGTTATAGATGCTATTGACACTGAGGTATACTAGTTTGTTATAGATGCTATTGACACTGAGGCATACTAGTTTGTTACAGATGCTATTAACACTGAGGCATACTAGTTTGTTATAGATGCTATTGACACTGAGGTATACTAGTTTGTTATAGATGATATTGACACTGAGGTATACTAGTTTGTTATAGATGCTATTGACACTGAGGTATACTAGTTTGTTATAGATGCTATTGACACTGAGGTATACTAGTTTGTTATAGATGCTATTAACACTGAGTATACTAGTTTGTTATAGATGCTATTGACACTGAGGTATACTAGTTTGTTATAGATGCTATTGACACTGAGGCATACTAGTTTGTTACAGATGCTATTAACACTGAGGCATACTAGTTTGTCATAGATGCTATTGACACTAAGGCATACTAGTTTGTTACAGATGCTATTAACACTGAGGCATACTAGTTTGTTATAGATGCTATTGACACTGAGGTATACTAGTTTGTTATAGATGATATTGACACTGAGGTATACTAGTTTGTTATAGATGCTATTGACACTGAGGTATACTAGTTTGTTATAGATGATATTGACACTGAGGTATACTAGTTTGTTATAGATGCTATTGACACTGAGGTATACTAGTTTGTTATAGATGCTATTAACACTGAGGTATACTGGTTTGTTATAGATGTTATTGACACTGAGGTATACTAGTTTGCTATAGATGCTATTGTCACTGAGGTATACTAGTTTGTTATAGATGCTATTGACATTGAGGTATACTAGTTTGTTATAGATGCTATTGACACCAAGGTATACTAGTTTGTTATTGATGCTATTGACACTGAGGCATACTAGTTGTTATTGATGCTATTAACACTGAGTATACTAGTTTGTTACAGATGCTATTGACACTGAGGCATACTAGTTTGTTACAGATGCTATTAACACTGAGTATACTAGTTTGTTATAGATGATATTGACACTGAGGTATACTAGTTTGTTATAGATGCTATTAACACTGAGGCATACTAGTTTGTTACAGATGCTATTAACACTGAGGTATACTAGTTTGTTATAGATGCTATTGACACCAAGGTATACTAGTTTGTTATAGATGCTATTGACACTGAGGTATACTAGTTGTTATTGATGCTATTAACACTGAGGTATACTAGTTTGTTATAGATGCTATTGACACTGAGGCATACTAGTTGTTATTGATGCTATTAACACTGAGTATACTAGTTTGTTACAGATGCTATTGACACTGAGGTATACTAGTTTGCTATAGGTATCATTGACACTGAAGTTTACTAGTTTGTTATGGAAGCTATTGACACTGAGGTATACTAGTTTGCTATAGATGCTATTGTCACTGAGGTATACTAGTTTGCTATAGATGCTATTGTCACTGAGGTATACTAGTTTGTTATAGATGCTATTGACACTGAGGTATACTAGTTTGTTATAGATGCTATTGACACCAAGGTATACTAGTTTGTTATAGATGCTATTGACACTGAGGCATACTAGTTGTTATTGATGCTATTAACACTGAGTATACTAGTTTGTTACAGATGCTATTGACACTGAGGCATACTAGTTTGTTACAGATGCTATTAACACTGAGGTATACTAGTTTGTTATAGATGCTATTAACACTGAGGCATACTAGTTTGTTATAGATGCTATTGACACTGAGGCATACTAGTTTGTTATAGATGCTATTGACACTGAGGTATACTAGTTTGTTATAGATGCTATTAACACTGAGGCATACTAGTTTGTTATAGATGCTATTGACACTGAGGCATACTAGTTTGTTATAGATGCTATTGACACTGAGGCATACTAGTTTGTTACAGATGCTATTAACACTGAGGCATACTAGTTTGTTATAGATGCTATTGACACTGAGGCATACTAGTTTGTTATAGATGCTATTGACACTGAGGCATACTAGTTTGTTATAGATGCTATTGACACTGAGGCATACTAGTTTGTTACAGATGCTATTAACACTGAGGCATACTAGTTTGTTATAGATGCTATTGACACTGAGGCATACTAGGTTGTTATAGATGCTATTGACACTGAGGCATACTAGTTTGTTATAGATGCTATTGACACTGAGGCATCCTAGTTTGTTACAGATGCTATTGACACTGAGGTATACTAGTTTGTTACAGATGCTATTGTCACTGAGGCATACTAGTTTGTTATAGATGCTATTAACACTGAGGTATACTAGTTTGTTATACATGATATTGACACTGAGGCATACTAGTTTGTTACAGATGCTATTAACACTGAGGCATACTAGTTTGTTACAGATGCTATTAACACTGAGGTATACTAGTTTGTTATAGATGCTATTGACACCAAGGTATACTAGTTTGTTATAGATGCTATTGACACTGAGGCATACTAGTTGTTATTGATGCTATTAACACTGAGTATACTAGTTTGTTACAGATGCTATTAACACTGAGGTATACTAGTTTGTTATAGGTCCTATTGACACCAAGGTATACTAGTTTGTTATAGATGCTATTGACACTGAGGCATACTAGTTGTTATTGATGCTATTAACACTGAGTATACTAGTTTGTTACAGATGCTATTGACACTGAGGCATACTAGTTTGTTATAGATGCTATTGACACCAAGGTATACTGGTTTGTTATAGATGCTATTGACACTGAGGCATACTAGTTGTTATTGATGCTATTAACACTGAGTATACTAGTTTGTTACAGATGCTATTGACACTGAGGCATACTAGTTTGTTATAGATGCTATTGACACTGAGGCATACTAGTTTGTTACAGATGCTATTGACACTGAGGCATACTAGTTTGTTACAGATGCTATTGACACCAAGGTATACTAGTTTGTTACAGATGCTATTAACACTGAGGTATACTAGTTGTTATAGATGCTATTGACACCAAGGTATACTAGTTTGTTATAGATGCTATTGACACTGAGGCATACTAGTTGTTATTGATGCTATTAACACTGAGTATACTAGTTATTTATAGATGCTATTGACACTGAGGCATACTAGTTTGTTACAGATGCTATTGTCACTGAGGTATACTAGTTTGTTATAGATGCTATTGACACCAAGGTATACTAGTTTGTTACAGAGGCTATTAACACTGAGGTATACTAGTTTGTTACAGATGCTATTGACACTGAGGTATACTAGTTGTTATTGATGATATTAACACTGAGGTATACTAGTTTGTTACAGATGCTATTGACACTGAGGCATACTAGTTTGTTACAGATGCTATTGACACTGAGGCTTACTAGTTGTTATTGATGCTATTAACACTGAGTATACTAGTTATTTATAGATGCTATTGACACTGAGGCATACTAGTTTGTTACAGATGCTATTGTCACTGAGGCATACTAGTTTGTTATTGATGCTATTAACACTGAGGTATACTAGTTTGTTACAGATGCTATTGACACTGAGGTATACTAGTTTGTTACAGATGCTATTAACACTGAGGTATACTAGTTTGTTACAGATGCTATTGACACCGAGGCATACTAGTTGTTATTGATGCTATTGACACTGAGGCATACTAGTTTGTTACTGATGCTATTGTCACTGAGGTATACTAGTTTGTTATAGATGCTATTGACACCAAGGTATACTAGTTTGTTACAGATGCTATTGACACTGAGGCATACTGGTTTGTTACAGATGCTATTAACACTGACGCATACTAGTTTGTTATAGATGCTATTAACACTGAGGTATACTAGTTTGTTATAGATGCTATTGACACGGAGGCATACTAGTTTGTTACAGATGCTATTAACACTGAGGTATACTAGTTTGTTATAGATGCTATTGACACCAAGGTATACTAGTTTGTTATAGATGCTATTGACACTGAGGCATACTAGTTGTTATTGATGCTATTACCACTGAGGTATACTAGTTTGTTATAGATGCTATTGACACCAAGGTATACTAGTTTGTTACAGATGCTATTGACACTGAGGTATACTAGTTTGTTACAGATGCTATTGACACTGAGGCATACTAGTTTGTTACAGATGCTATTGACACTGAGGCATACTAGTTTGTTATAGATGCTATTGACACCAAGGTATACTAGTTTGTTACAGATGCTATTGCTACTGAGGTATACTAGTTTGTTACAGATGCTATTGACACTGAGGCATACTAGTTTGTTACAGATGCTATTGACACTGAGGCATACTAGTTTGTTACAGATGCTATTGACACCAAGGTATACTAGTTTGTTACAGATGCTATTGACACTGAGGTATACTAGTTTGTTATAGATGCTATTGACACTGAGGCATACTAGTTTGTTATAGATGCTATTGACACTGAATTATACTAGTTTGTTACAGATGCTATTGTCACTGAGGCATACTAGTTTGTTATAGATGCTATTACCACTGATGCCTACTAGTTTGTTACAGATGCTATTGACACTGAGGTGTACTAGTTTGTTACAGATGCTATTAACACTGAGGCATACTAGTTTGTTATAGATGCTATTGACACCAAGGTATACTAGTATGTTACAGATGCTATTGACACTGAGGCATACTAGTTTGTTATAGATGATATTGACACTGAGGTATACTAGTTTGTTATAGATGCTATTGACACTGAGGTATACTATTTTGTTATAGATGCTATTGACACCAAGGTATACTAGTTTGTTATAGATGCTATTGACACTGAGGCATACTAGTTGTTATTGATGCTATTAACACTGAGTATACTAGTTTGTTATAGATGCTATTGACACTGAGGTATACTAGTTTGCTATAGATGTTATTGACACCAAGGTATACTAGTTTGTTATAGATGCTATTGACACTGAGGTATACTAGTTTGTTATAGATGCTATTGACACTGAGGTATACTAGTTTGTTATAGATGCTATTAACACTGAGGTATACTAGTTTGTTATAGATGCTATTAACACTGAGGTATACTGGTTTGTTATAGATGCTATTGACACTGAGGTATACTAGTTTGTTATAGATGCTAATGTCACTGAGGTATACGAATTTGTTATAGATGCTATTGACACCAAGGTATACTAGTTTGTTATAGATGCTATTGACACCAAGGTATGCTAGTTTGTTATAGATGCTAATGACACTGAGGCATACTAGTTGTTATTGATGCTATTAACACTGAGTATACTAGGTTGTTATTGATGCTATTGACACTGAGGCATACTAGTTTGTTACAGATGCTATTGACACTGAGGCATACTAGTTTGTTACAGATGCTATTGACACTGAGTATACTAGTTTGTTATAGATGCTATTGACACTGAGGTATACTAGTTTGTTACAGATGCTATTGACACTGAGGCATACTAGTTTGTTACAGATGCTATTGACACTGAGGCATACTAGTTTGTTACAGATGCTATTGACACCAAGGTATACTAGTTTGTTACAGATGCTATTAACACTGAGGTATACTAGTTGTTATAGATGCTATTGACACCAAGGTATACTAGTTTGTTATAGATGCTATTGACACTGAGGCATACTAGTTGTTATTGATGCTATTAACACTGAGTATACTAGTTATTTATAGATGCTATTGACACTGAGGCATACTAGTTTGTTACAGATGCTATTGTCACTGAGGTATACTAGTTTGTTATAGATGCTATTGACACCAAGGTATACTAGTTTGTTACAGAGGCTATTAACACTGAGGTATACTAGTTTGTTACAGATGCTATTGACACTGAGGTATACTAGTTGTTATTGATGATATTAACACTGAGGTATACTAGTTTGTTACAGATGCTATTGACACTGAGGCATACTAGTTTGTTACAGATGCTATTGACACTGAGGCTTACTAGTTGTTATTGATGCTATTAACACTGAGTATACTAGTTATTTATAGATGCTATTGACACTGAGGCATACTAGTTTGTTACAGATGCTATTGTCACTGAGGTATACTAGTTTGTTATTGATGCTATTAACACTGAGGTATACTAGTTTGTTACAGATGCTATTGACACTGAGGTATACTAGTTTGTTACAGATGCTATTAACACTGAGGTATACTAGTTTGTTACAGATGCTATTGACACCGAGGCATACTAGTTGTTATTGATGCTATTGACACTGAGGCATACTAGTTTGTTACTGATGCTATTGTCACTGAGGTATACTAGTTTGTTATAGATGCTATTGACACCAAGGTATACTAGTTTGTTACAGATGCTATTGACACTGAGGCATACTGGTTTGTTACAGATGCTATTAACACTGACGCATACTAGTTTGTTATAGATGCTATTAACACTGAGGTATACTAGTTTGTTATAGATGCTATTGACACGGAGGCATACTAGTTTGTTACAGATGCTATTAACACTGAGGTATACTAGTTTGTTATAGATGCTATTGACACCAAGGTATACTAGTTTGTTATAGATGCTATTGACACTGAGGCATACTAGTTGTTATTGATGCTATTACCACTGAGGTATGCTAGTTTGTTATAGATGCTATTGACACCAAGGTATACTAGTTTGTTACAGATGCTATTGACACTGAGGTATACTAGTTTGTTACAGATGCTATTGACACTGAGGCATACTAGTTTGTTACAGATGCTATTGACACTGAGGCATACTAGTTTGTTATAGATGCTATTGACACCAAGGTATACTAGTTTGTTACAGATGCTATTGCTACTGAGGTATACTAGTTTGTTACAGATGCTATTGACACTGAGGCATACTAGTTTGTTACAGATGCTATTGACACTGAGGCATACTAGTTTGTTACAGATGCTATTGACACCAAGGTATACTAGTTTGTTACAGATGCTATTGACACTGAGGTATACTAGTTTGTTATAGATGCTATTGACACTGAGGCATACTAGTTTGTTATAGATGCTATTGACACTGAATTATACTAGTTTGTTACAGATGCTATTGTCACTGAGGCATACTAGTTTGTTATAGATGCTATTAACACTGATGCCTACTAGTTTGTTACAGATGCTATTGACACTGAGGTGTACTAGTTTGTTACAGATGCTATTAACACTGAGGCATACTAGTTTGTTATAGATGCTATTGACACCAAGGTATACTAGTTTGTTACAGATGCTATTGACACTGAGGCATACTAGTTTGTTATAGATGATATTGACACTGAGGTATACTAGTTTGTTATAGATGCTATTGACACTGAGGTATACTAGTTTGTTATAGATGCTATTGACACCAAGGTATACTAGTTTGTTATAGATGCTATTGACACTGAGGCATACTAGTTGTTATTGATGCTATTAACACTGAGTATACTAGTTTGTTATAGATGCTATTGACACTGAGGTATACTAGTTTGCTATAGATGTTATTGACACCAAGGTATACTAGTTTGTTATAGATGCTATTGACACTGAGGTATACTAGTTTGTTATAGATGCTATTGACACTGAGGTATACTAGTTTGTTATAGATGCTATTAACACTGAGGTATACTAGTTTGTTATAGATGCTATTAACACTGAGGTATACTGGTTTGTTATAGATGCTATTGACACTGAGGTATACTAGTTTGTTATAGATGCTATTGTCACTGAGGTATACGAATTTGTTATAGATGCTATTGACACCAAGGTATACTAGTTTGTTATAGATGCTATTGACACCAAGGTATGCTAGTTTGTTATAGATGCTAATGACACTGAGGCATACTAGTTGTTATTGATGCTATTAACACTGAGTATACTAGGTTGTTATTGATGCTATTGACACTGAGGCATACTAGTTTGTTACAGATGCTATTGACACTGAGGCATACTAGTTTGTTACAGATGCTATTGACACTGAGTATACTAGTTTGTTATAGATGCTATTGACACTGAGGTATACTAGTTTGTTACAGATGCTATTGACACTGAGGCATACTAGTTTGTTACAGATGCCATTGACACTGAGGCATACTAGTTTGTTACAGATGCTATTGACACCAAGGTATACTAGTTTGTTATAGATGCTATTGACACTGAGGCATACTAGTTTGTTACAGATGCTATTGACACCAAGGTATACTAGTTTGTTATAGATGCTATTGACACTGAGGTATACTAGTTTGTTACAGATGCTATTAACACCAAGGCATACTAGTTTGTTATAGATGCTATTGACACTGAGGTATACTAGTTTGTTATAGATGCTATTAACACTGAGGCATACTAGTTTGTTATAGATGCTATTGACACTGAGGTATACTAGTTTGTTACAGATGCTATTAACACTGAGGCATACTAGTTTGTTATAGATGCTATTGACACTGAGGTATACTAGTTTGTTACAGATGCTATTGACACTGAGGTATACTAGTTTGTTACAGATGCTATTGACACTGACGCATACTAGTTTGTTACAGATGCTATTGAGACCAAGGTATATTAGTTTGTTATAGATGCTATTAACACTGAGGCATACTAGTTTGTTACAGATGCTATTGACACTGAGTATACTAGTTTGTTATAGATGCTATTGACACTGAGGTATACTAGTATGTTACAGATGCTATTGACACTGAGGCATACTAGTTTGTTACAGATGCTATTGACACTGAGGCATACTAGTTTGTTACAGATGCTATTGACACCAAGGTATACTAGTTTGTTATAGATGCTATTAACACTGAGGCATACTAGTTTGTTATAGATGCTATTGACACTGAATTATACTAGTTTGTTACAGATGCTATTGTCACTGAGGCATACTAGTTTGTTATAGATGCTATTAACACTGATGCATACTAGTTTGTTACAGATGCTATTGACACTGAGGTATACTAGTTTGTTACAGATGCTATTAACACTGAGGCATACTAGTTTGTTATAGATGCTATTGACACCAAGGTATACTAGTTTGTTACAGATGCTATTGACACTGAGGTATACTAGTTGTTATTGATGCTATTGACACTGAGGTATACTAGTTTGTTATAGATGCTATTGACACCAAGGTATACTAGTTTGTTATAGATGCTATTGACACTGAGGCATACTAGTTGTTATTGATGCTATTAACACTGAGTATACTAGTTTGTTAAAGATGCTATTAACACTGAGGTATACTAGTTTGTTATAGATCCTATTGACACCAAGGTATACTAGTTTGTTATAGATGCTATTGACACTGAGGCATACTAGTTGTTATTGATGCTATTAACACTGAGTATACTAGTTTGTTACAGATGCTATTGTCACTGAGGCATACTAGTTTGTTATAGATGCTATTAACACTGAGTATACTAGTTATTTATAGATGCTATTGACACTGAGGCATACTAGTTTGTTACAGATGCTATTGTCACTGAGGTATACTAGTTTGTTATAGATGCTATTGACACCAAGGTATACTAGTTTGTTACAGAGGCTATTAACACTGAGGTATACTAGTTTGTTACAGATGCTATTGACACTGAGGTATACTAGTTGTTATTGATGATATTAACACTGAGGTATACTAGTTTGTTACAGATGCTATTGACACTGAGGCATACTAGTTTGTTACAGATGCTATTGACACTGAGGCTTACTAGTTGTTATTGATGCTATTAACACTGAGGCATACTAGTTTGTTATAGATGCTATTGACACTGAATTATACTAGTTTGTTACAGATGCTATTGTCACTGAGGCATACTAGTTTGTTATAGATGCTATTAACACTGAGTATACTAGTTATTTATAGATGCTATTGACACTGAGGCATACTAGTTTGTTACAGATGCTATTGTCACTGAGGTATACTAGTTTGTTATAGATGCTATTGACACCAAGGTATACTAGTTTGTTACAGAGGCTATTAACACTGAGGTATACTAGTTTGTTACAGATGCTATTGACACTGAGGTATACTAGTTGTTATTGATGATATTAACACTGAGGTATACTAGTTTGTTACAGATGCTATTGACACTGAGGCATACTAGTTTGTTACAGATGCTATTGACACTGAGGCTTACTAGTTGTTATTGATGCTATTAACACTGAGTATACTAGTTATTTATAGATGCTATTGACACTGAGGCATACTAGTTTGTTACAGATGCTATTGTCACTGAGGTATACTAGTTTGTTATTGATGCTATTAACACTGAGGTATACTAGTTTGTTACAGATGCTATTGACACTGAGGTATACTAGTTTGTTACAGATGCTATTAACACTGAGGTATACTAGTTTGTTACAGATGCTATTGACACCGAGGCATACTAGTTGTTATTGATGCTATTGACACTGAGGCATACTAGTTTGTTACTGATGCTATTGTCACTGAGGTATACTAGTTTGTTATAGATGCTATTGACACCAAGGTATACTAGTTTGTTACAGATGCTATTGACACTGAGGCATACTGGTTTGTTACAGATGCTATTAACACTGACGCATACTAGTTTGTTATAGATGCTATTAACACTGAGGTATACTAGTTTGTTATAGATGCTATTGACACGGAGGCATACTAGTTTGTTACAGATGCTATTAACACTGAGGTATACTAGTTTGTTATAGATGCTATTGACACCAAGGTATACTAGTTTGTTATAGATGCTATTGACACTGAGGCATACTAGTTGTTATTGATGCTATTACCACTGAGGTATGCTAGTTTGTTATAGATGCTATTGACACCAAGGTATACTAGTTTGTTACAGATGCTATTGACACTGAGGTATACTAGTTTGTTACAGATGCTATTGACACTGAGGCATACTAGTTTGTTACAGATGCTATTGACACTGAGGCATACTAGTTTGTTATAGATGCTATTGACACCAAGGTATACTAGTTTGTTACAGATGCTATTGCTACTGAGGTATACTAGTTTGTTACAGATGCTATTGACACTGAGGCATACTAGTTTGTTACAGATGCTATTGACACTGAGGCATACTAGTTTGTTACAGATGCTATTGACACCAAGGTATACTAGTTTGTTACAGATGCTATTGACACTGAGGTATACTAGTTTGTTATAGATGCTATTGACACTGAGGCATACTAGTTTGTTATAGATGCTATTGACACTGAATTATACTAGTTTGTTACAGATGCTATTGTCACTGAGGCATACTAGTTTGTTATAGATGCTATTAACACTGATGCCTACTAGTTTGTTACAGATGCTATTGACACTGAGGTGTACTAGTTTGTTACAGATGCTATTAACACTGAGGCATACTAGTTTGTTATAGATGCTATTGACACCAAGGTATACTAGTTTGTTACAGATGCTATTGACACTGAGGCATACTAGTTTGTTATAGATGATATTGACACTGAGGTATACTAGTTTGTTATAGATGCTATTGACACTGAGGTATACTAGTTTGTTATAGATGCTATTGACACCAAGGTATACTAGTTTGTTATAGATGCTATTGACACTGAGGCATACTAGTTGTTATTGATGCTATTAACACTGAGTATACTAGTTTGTTATAGATGCTATTGACACTGAGGTATACTAGTTTGCTATAGATGTTATTGACACCAAGGTATACTAGTTTGTTATAGATGCTATTGACACTGAGGTATACTAGTTTGTTATAGATGCTATTGACACTGAGGTATACTAGTTTGTTATAGATGCTATTAACACTGAGGTATACTAGTTTGTTATAGATGCTATTAACACTGAGGTATACTGGTTTGTTATAGATGCTATTGACACTGAGGTATACTAGTTTGTTATAGATGCTATTGTCACTGAGGTATACGAATTTGTTATAGATGCTATTGACACCAAGGTATACTAGTTTGTTATAGATGCTATTGACACCAAGGTATGCTAGTTTGTTATAGATGCTAATGACACTGAGGCATACTAGTTGTTATTGATGCTATTAACACTGAGTATACTAGGTTGTTATTGATGCTATTGACACTGAGGCATACTAGTTTGTTACAGATGCTATTGACACTGAGGCATACTAGTTTGTTACAGATGCTATTGACACTGAGTATACTAGTTTGTTATAGATGCTATTGACACTGAGGTATACTAGTTTGTTACAGATGCTATTGACACTGAGGCATACTAGTTTGTTACAGATGCCATTGACACTGAGGCATACTAGTTTGTTACAGATGCTATTGACACCAAGGTATACTAGTTTGTTATAGATGCTATTGACACTGAGGCATACTAGTTTGTTACAGATGCTATTGACACCAAGGTATACTAGTTTGTTATAGATGCTATTGACACTGAGGTATACTAGTTTGTTACAGATGCTATTAACACCAAGGCATACTAGTTTGTTATAGATGCTATTGACACTGAGGTATACTAGTTTGTTATAGATGCTATTAACACTGAGGCATACTAGTTTGTTATAGATGCTATTGACACTGAGGTATACTAGTTTGTTACAGATGCTATTAACACTGAGGCATACTAGTTTGTTATAGATGCTATTGACACTGAGGTATACTAGTTTGTTACAGATGCTATTGACACTGAGGTATACTAGTTTGTTACAGATGCTATTGACACTGACGCATACTAGTTTGTTACAGATGCTATTGAGACCAAGGTATATTAGTTTGTTATAGATGCTATTAACACTGAGGCATACTAGTTTGTTACAGATGCTATTGACACTGAGTATACTAGTTTGTTATAGATGCTATTGACACTGAGGTATACTAGTATGTTACAGATGCTATTGACACTGAGGCATACTAGTTTGTTACAGATGCTATTGACACTGAGGCATACTAGTTTGTTACAGATGCTATTGACACCAAGGTATACTAGTTTGTTATAGATGCTATTAACACTGAGGCATACTAGTTTGTTATAGATGCTATTGACACTGAATTATACTAGTTTGTTACAGATGCTATTGTCACTGAGGCATACTAGTTTGTTATAGATGCTATTAACACTGATGCATACTAGTTTGTTACAGATGCTATTGACACTGAGGTATACTAGTTTGTTACAGATGCTATTAACACTGAGGCATACTAGTTTGTTATAGATGCTATTGACACCAAGGTATACTAGTTTGTTACAGATGCTATTGACACTGAGGCATACTAGTTTGTTATAGATGATATTGACACTGAGGTATACTAGTTTGTTATAGATGCTATTGACACTGAGGTATACTAGTTTGTTATAGATGCTATTGACACCAAGGTATACTAGTTTGTTATAGATGCTATTGACACTGAGGCATACTAGTTGTTATTGATGCTATTAACACTGAGTATACTAGTTTGTTATAGATGCTATTGACACTGAGGTATACTAGTTTGCTATAGATGTTATTGACACCAAGGTATACTAGTTTGTTATAGATGCTATTGACACTGAGGTATACTAGTTTGTTATAGATGCTATTGACACTGAGGTATACTAGTTTGTTATAGATGCTATTAACACTGAGGTATACTAGTTTGTTATAGATGCTATTAACACTGAGGTATACTGGTTTGTTATAGATGCTATTGACACTGAGGTATACTAGTTTGCTATAGATGCTATTGTCACTGAGGTATACTAGTTTGTTATAGATGCTATTGACACTGAGGTATACTAGTTTGTTATAGATGCTATTAACACTGAGGTATACTGGTTTGTTATAGATGCTATTGACACTGAGGCATACTAGTTTGTTATAGATGCTATTGACACCAAGGTATACTAGGTTGTTACAGATGCTATTGACACCAAGGTATACTAGTTGTTACAGATGCTATTGACACTGAGGCATACTAGTTTGTTACAGATGCTATTAACACTGAGGTATACTAGTTTGTTATAGATGCTATTGACACTGAGGCATACTAGTTTGTTATAGATGCTATTGACACCAAGGTATACTAGGTTGTTACAGATGCTATTGACACCAAGGTATACTAGTTGTTACAGATGCTATTGACACTGAGGCATTACTAGTTTGTTACAGATGCTATTAACACTGCGGTATACTAGTTTGTTATAGATGCTATTGACACTGAGGTATACTAGTTTGTTACAGATGCAATTGACACTGAGGTATACTAGTTTGTTATAGATGATATTGACACTGAGGCATACTAGTTGGTTATAGATGCTATTGACACCAAGGTATACTAGTTTGTTATAGATGCTATTGACACTGAGGCATACTAGTTTGTTATAGATGCTATTAACACCTAGGTATACTAGTTTGTTATAGATGCTATTGACACTGAGGCATACTAGTTGTTATTGATGCTATTAACACTGAGTATACTAGGTTGTTATTGATGCTATTGACACTGAGGCATACTAGTTTGTTACAGATGCTATTAACACTGAGGCATACTAGTTTGTTACAGATGCTATTAACACTGAGGCATACTAGTTTGTTATAGATGCTATTGACACTGAGGCATACTAGTTTGTTATAGATGCTATTGACACCAAGGTATACTAGGTTGTTACAGATGCTATTGACACCAAGGTATACTAGTTGTTACAGATGCTATTGACACTGAGGCATACTAGTTGGTTACAGATGCTATTAACACTGAGGTATACTAGTTTGTTATAGATGCTATTGACACTGAGGTATACTAGTTTGTTACAGATGCTATTGACACTGAGGTATACTAGTTTGTTATAGATGATATTGACACTGAGGCATACTAGTTTGTTATAGATGCTATTGACACCAAGGTATACTAGTTTGTTATAAATGCTATTGACACTGTGGCATACTAGTTTGTTCTAGATGCTATTAACACCAAGGTATACTAGTTTGTTATAGATGCTATTGACACTGAGGCATACTAGTTGTTATTGATGCTATTAACACTGAGTATACTAGGTTGTTATTGATGCTATTGACACTGAGGCATACTGGTTTGTTACAGATGCTATTAACACTGAGGCATACTAGTTTGTTACAGATGCTATTAACACTGAGGCATACTAGTTTGTTATAGATGCTATTGACACTGAGGCATACTAGTTTGTTATAGATGCTATTGACACTGAGGCATACTAGTTTGTTATAGATGCTATTGTCACTGAGGTATACTAGTTTGTTATTGATGCTATTAACACCAAGGTATACTAGTTTGTTACAGATGCTATTGTCACTGAGGCATACTAGTTTGTTACAGATGCTATTGACACTGAGGCATAGTAGTTTGTTACAGATGCTATTGACACTGAGGCATACTAGTTTGTTATAGATGCTATTAACACTGAGGCATACTAGTTTGTTATAGATGCTATTAACACTGAGGCATACTAGTTTGTTATAGATGCTATTGACACCAAGGTATACTAGTTTGTTATAGATGCTATTGACACTGAGGCATACTAGTTTGTTATAGATGCTATTAACACTGAGGCATACTAGTTTGTTACAGATGCTATTGACACTGAGGTATACTAGTTGTTATTGATGCTATTGACACTGAGGTATACTAGTTTGTTATAGATGCTATTGACACCAAGGTATACTAGTTTGTTACAGATGCTATTAACACTGAGGCATACTAGTTTGTTACAGATGCTATTGACACTGAGGTATACTAGTTTGTTATAGATGCTATTAACACAGAGGTATACTAGTTTGTTACAGATGCTATTGACACCAAGGTATACTAGTTTGTTACAGATGCTATTGATACTGAGGTATACTAGTTTGTTATAGATGCTATTGACATTGAGGCATACTAGTTTGTTATAGATGCTATTAACACTGAGGTATACTAGTTTGTTACAGATGATATTGACACCAAGGTATACTAGTTTGTTACAGATGCTATTGACACTGAGGTATACTAGTTTGTTATAGATGCTATTGACACTGAGGCATACTAGTTTGGTATAGATGCTATTAACACTGAGGTATACTAGTTTGTTACAGATGATATTGACACTGTGGTATACTAGTTTGTTATAGATGCTATTAACACTGAGTATACTAGTTTGTTATAGATGCTATTGACACTGAGGTATACTAGTTTGTTATAGATGCTATTGACACTGAGGCATACTAGTTTGTTACAGATGCTATTAACACTGAGGCATACTAGTTTGTTATAGATGCTATTGACACTGAGGTATACTAGTTTGTTATAGATGATATTGACACTGAGGTATACTAGTTTGTTATAGATGCTATTGACACTGAGGTATACTAGTTTGTTATAGATGCTATTGACACTGAGGTATACTAGTTTGTCATAGATGCTATTGACACTAAGGCATACTAGTTTGTTACAGATGCTATTAACACTGAGGCATACTAGTTTGTTATAGATGCTATTGACACTGAGGTATACTAGTTTGTTATAGATGATATTGACACTGAGGTATACTAGTTTGTTATAGATGCTATTGACACTGAGGTATACTAGTTTGTTATAGATGATATTGACACTGAGGTATACTAGTTTGTTATAGATGCTATTGACACTGAGGTATACTAGTTTGTTATAGATGCTATTAACACTGAGGTATACTGGTTTGTTATAGATGTTATTGACACTGAGGTATACTAATTTGCTATAGATGTTATTGTCACTGAGGTATACTAGTTTGTTATAGATGCTATTGACACTGAGGTATACTAGTTTGTTATAGATGCTATTGACACCAAGGTATACTAGTTTGTTATTGATGCTATTGACACTGAGGCATACTAGTTGTTATTGATGCTATTAACACTGAGTATACTAGTTTGTTACAGATGCTATTGACACTGAGGCATACTAGTTTGTTACAGATGCTATTAACACTGAGTATACTAGTTTGTTATAGATGATATTGACACTGAGGTATACTAGTTTGTTATAGATGCTATTAACACTGAGGCATACTAGTTTGTTACAGATGCTATTAACACTGAGGTATACTAGTTTGTTATAGATGCTATTGACACCAAGGTATACTAGTTTGTTATAGATGCTATTGACACTGAGGTATACTAGTTGTTATTGATGCTATTAACACTGAGGTATACTAGTTTGTTATAGATGCTATTGACACTGAGGCATACTAGTTGTTATTGATGCTATTAACACTGAGTATACTAGTTTGTTACAGATGCTATTGACACTGAGGTATACTAGTTTGCTATAGGTATCATTGACACTGAAGTTTACTAGTTTGTTATGGAAGCTATTGACACTGAGGTATACTAGTTTGCTATAGATGCTATTGTCACTGAGGTATACTAGTTTGCTATAGATGCTATTGTCACTGAGGTATACTAGTTTGTTATAGATGCTATTGAAACTGAGGTATACTAGTTTGTTATAGATGCTATTGACACCAAGGTATACTAGTTTGTTATAGATGCTATTGACACTGAGGTATACTAGTTTGTTACAGATGCTATTGACACTGACGCATACTAGTTTGTTACAGATGCTATTGAGACCAAGGTATATTAGTTTGTTATAGATGCTATTAACACTGAGGCATACTAGTTTGTTACAGATGCTATTGACACTGAGTATACTAGTTTGTTATAGATGCTATTGACACCAAGGTATACTAGTTTGTTACAGATGCTATTGACACCAAGGTATACTAGTTTGTTATAGATGCTATTGACACTGAGGCATACTAGTTTGTTACAGATGCTATTGACACCAAGGTATACTAGTTTGTTATAGATGCTATTGACACTGAGGTATACTAGTTTGTTACAGATGCTATTAACACCAAGGCATACTAGTTTGTTATAGATGCTATTGACACTGAGGTATACTAGTTTGTTATAGATGCTATTAACACTGAGGCATACTAGTTTGTTATAGATGCTATTGACACTGAGGTATACTAGTTTGTTACAGATGCTATTAACACTGAGGCATACTAGTTTGTTATAGATGCTATTGACACTGAGGTATACTAGTTTGTTACAGATGCTATTGACACTGAGGTATACTAGTTTGTTACAGATGCTATTGACACTGACGCATACTAGTTTGTTACAGATGCTATTGAGACCAAGGTATATTAGTTTGTTATAGATGCTATTAACACTGAGGCATACTAGTTTGTTACAGATGCTATTGACACTGAGTATACTAGTTTGTTATAGATGCTATTGACACTGAGGTATACTAGTATGTTACAGATGCTATTGACACTGAGGCATACTAGTTTGTTACAGATGCTATTGACACTGAGGCATACTAGTTTGTTACAGATGCTATTGACACCAAGGTATACTAGTTTGTTATAGATGCTATTAACACTGAGGCATACTAGTTTGTTACAGATGCTATTAACACTGAGGCATACTAGTTTGTTACAGATGCTATTGACACCAAGGTATACTAGTTTGTTACAGATGCTATTAACACTGAGGTATACTAGTTTGTTATAGATGCTATTGACACTGAGGTATACTAGTTTGTTATAGATGCTATTGACACTGAGGCATACTAGTTTGTTACAGATGCTATTGACACTGAGGCATACTAGTTTGTTACAGATGCTATTGACACCAAGGTATACTAGTTTGTTACAGATGCTATTAACACTGAGGCATACTAGTTTGTTACAGATGCTATTAACACTGAGGTATACTAGTTTGTTAAAGATGCTATTGACACTGAGGCATACTAGTTTGTTACAGATGCTATTAACACTGAGGCATACTAGTTTGTTACAGATGCTATTAACACTGAGGTATACTAGTTTGTTACAGATGCTATTAACACTGAGGTATACTAGTTTGTTACAGATGCTATTGACACTGAGGCATACTAGTTTGTTATAGATGCTATTGACACTGAGGCATACTAGTTTGTTACAGATGCTATTGACACTGAGGCATACTAGTTTGTTACAGATGCTATTGACACCAAGGTATACTAGTTTGTTACAGATGCTATTGACACCAAGGTATACTAGTTTGTTACAGATGCTATTAACACTGAGGTATACTAGTTTGTTATAGATGCTATTGACACTGAGGTATACTAGTTTGTTATAGATGCTATTGACACTGAGGCATACTAGTTTGTTACAGATGCTATTGACACTGAGGCATACTAGTTTGTTATAGATGCTATTGACACCAAGGTATACTAGTTTGTTATAGATGCTATTAACACTGAGGCATACTAGTGTGTTATAGATGCTATTGACACTGAGGTATACTAGTTTGTTACAGATGCTATTAACACTGAGGTATACTAGTTTGTTACAGATGCTAATGACACTGAGGCATACTAGTTTGTTATAGATGCTATTGACACTGAGGCATACTAGTTTGTTACAGATGCTATTGACACTGAGGCATACTAGTTTGTTACAGATGCTATTGACACTGAGGTATACTAGTTTGTTACAGATGCTATTGACACTGAGGCATACTAGTTTGTTACAGATGCTATTGACACTGAGGCATACTAGTTTGTTACAGATGCTATTGACACTGAGGTATACTAGTTTGTTATAGATGCTATTGACACTGAGGTATACTAGTTTGTTACAGATGCTATTGACACTGAGGCATACTAGTTTGTTATAGATGCTATTGACACCAAGGTATACTAGTTTGTTATAGATGCTATTGACACCAAGGTATACTAGTTTGTTACAGATGCTATTGACACTGAGGCATACTAGTTTGTTACAGATGCTATTAACACTGAGGCATACTAGTTTGTTATAGATGCTATTGACACTGAGGCATACTAGTGTGTTATAGATGCTATTGACACTGAGGTATACTAGTTTGTTACAGATGCTATTGACACCAAGGTATACTAGTTTGTTACAGATGCTATTAACACTGAGGTATACTAGTTTGTTACAGATGCTATTAACACTGAGGTATACTAGTTTGTTACAGATGCTATTGACACTGAGGTATACTAGTTTGTTATAGATGCTATTGACACTGAGGTATACTAGTTTGTTATTGATGCTATTAACACTGCGTATACTAGTTTGTTACAGATGCTATTGACACTGAGGCATACTAGTTGTTATAGATGCTATTAACACTGAGGCATACTAGTTTGTTATAGATGCTATTGACACCAAGGTATACTAGTTTGTTATAGATGCTATTGACACTGAGGCATACTAGTTGTTATTGATGCTATTAACACTGAGTATACTAGTTTGTTACAGATGCTATTGACACTGAGGCATACTAGTTTGTTATCGATGCTATTGACACTGAGGTATACTAGTTTGTTATAGATGCTATTAACACTGAGGCATACTAGTTGTTATTGATGCTATTAACACTGAGGCATACTAGTTTGTTACAGATGCTATTAACACTGAGGCATACTAGTTTGTTATAGATGCTATTGACACCAAGGTATACTAGTTTGTTATAGATGCTATTGACACTGAGGCATACTAGTTGTTATTGATGCTATTAACACTGAGGCATACTAGTTTGTTACAGATGCTATTAACACTGAGTATACTAGTTTGTTATAGATGATATTGACACTGAGGTATACTAGTTTGTTATAGATGCTATTAACACTGAGGCATACTAGTTTGTTACAGATGCTATTAACACTGAGGTATACTAGTTTGTTATAGATGCTATTGACACCAAGGTATGCTAGTTTGTTATAGATGCTATTGACACTGACGCATACTAGTTGTTATTGATGCTATTAACACTGAGGCATACTAGTTTGTTACAGATGCTATTAACACTGAGGTATACTAGTTTGTTACAGATGCTATTAACACTGAGGTATACTAGTTTGTTATAGATGCTATTGACACCAAGGTATACTAGTTTGTTACAGATGCTATTGACACTGAGGCATACTAGTTTGTTATAGATGCTATTGACACTGAGGTATACTAGTTTGTTATAGATGCTATTGACACTGAGGCATACTAGTTGTTATTGATGCTATTAACACTGAGGTATACTAGTTTGTTATAGATGCTATTGACACTGAGGCATACTAGTTTGTTACAGATGCTATTGACACTGAGGTATACTAGTTTGTTACAGATGCTATTGTCACTGAGGCATACTAGTTTGTTATAGATGCTATTAACACTGAGGTATACTTGTTTGTTATAGATGATATTGACACTGAGGCATACTAGTTTGTTACAGATGCTATTAACACTGAGGCATACTAGTTTGTTACAGATGCTATTAACACTGAGGTATACTAGTTTGTTATAGATGCTATTGACACCAAGGTATACTAGTTTGTTATAGATGCTATTGACACTGAGGCATACTAGTTGTTATTGATGCTATTAACACTGAGTATACTAGTTTGTTACAGATGCTATTAACACTGAGGTATACTAGTTTGTTATAGATGCTATTGACACCAAGGTATACTAGTTTGTTATAGATGCTATTGACACTGAGGCATACTAGTTGTTATTGATGCTATTAACACTGAGTATACTAGTTTGTTACAGATGCTATTGACACTGAGGCATACTAGTTTGTTATAGATGCTATTGACACCAAGGTATACTAGTTTGTTATAGATGCTATTGACACTGAGGCATACTAGTTGTTATTGATGCTATTAACACTGAGTATACTAGTTTGTTACAGATGCTATTGACACTGAGGCATACTAGTTTGTTATAGATGCTATTGACACTGAGGCATACTAGTTTGTTACAGATGCTATTGACACTGAGGCATACTAGTTTGTTACAGATGCTATTGACACCAAGGTATACTAGTTTGTTATAGATGCTATTGACACTGAGGTATACTAGTTTGTTACAGATGCTATTGACACTGAGGCATACTAGTTTGTTATAGATGCTATTGACACCAAGGTATACTAGTTTGTTATAGATGCTATTGACACCAAGGTATACTAGTTTGTTACAGATGCTATTGACACTGAGGCATACTAGTTTGTTACAGATGCTATTAACACTGAGGCATACTAGTTTGTTATAGATGCTATTGACACTGAGGCATACTAGTGTGTTATAGATGCTATTGACACTGAGGTATACTAGTTTGTTACAGATGCTATTGACACCAAGGTATACTAGTTTGTTACAGATGCTATTAACACTGAGGTATACTAGTTTGTTACAGATGCTATTAACACTGAGGTATACTAGTTTGTTACAGATGCTATTGACACTGAGGTATACTAGTTTGTTATAGATGCTATTGACACTGAGGTATACTAGTTTGTTATTGATGCTATTAACACTGCGTATACTAGTTTGTTACAGATGCTATTGACACTGAGGCATACTAGTTGTTATAGATGCTATTAACACTGAGGCATACTAGTTTGTTATAGATGCTATTGACACCAAGGTATACTAGTTTGTTATAGATGCTATTGACACTGAGGCATACTAGTTGTTATTGATGCTATTAACACTGAGTATACTAGTTTGTTACAGATGCTATTGACACTGAGGCATACTAGTTTGTTATTGATGCTATTGACACTGAGGTATACTAGTTTGTTATAGATGCTATTAACACTGAGGCATACTAGTTGTTATTGATGCTATTAACACTGAGGCATACTAGTTTGTTACAGATGCTATTAACACTGAGGCATACTAGTTTGTTATAGATGCTATTGACACCAAGGTATACTAGTTTGTTATAGATGCTATTGACACTGAGGCATACTAGTTGTTATTGATGCTATTAACACTGAGGCATACTAGTTTGTTACAGATGCTATTAACACTGAGTATACTAGTTTGTTATAGATGATATTGACACTGAGGTATACTAGTTTGTTATAGATGCTATTAACACTGAGGCATACTAGTTTGTTACAGATGCTATTAACACTGAGGTATACTAGTTTGTTATAGATGCTATTGACACCAAGGTATACTAGTTTGTTATAGATGCTATTGACACTGACGCATACTAGTTGTTATTGATGCTATTAACACTGAGGCATACTAGTTTGTTACAGATGCTATTAACACTGAGGTATACTAGTTTGTTACAGATGCTATTAACACTGAGGTATACTAGTTTGTTATAGATGCTATTGACACCAAGGTATACTAGTTTGTTACAGATGCTATTGACACTGAGGCATACTAGTTTGTTATAGATGCTATTGACACTGAGGTATACTAGTTTGTTATAGATGCTATTGACACTGAGGCATACTAGTTGTTATTGATGCTATTAACACTGAGGTATACTAGTTTGTTATAGATGCTATTGACACTGAGGCATACTAGTTTGTTACAGATGCTATTGACACTGAGGTATACTAGTTTGTTACAGATGCTATTGTCACTGAGGCATACTAGTTTGTTATAGATGCTATTAACACTGAGGTATACTTGTTTGTTATAGATGATATTGACACTGAGGCATACTAGTTTGTTACAGATGCTATTAACACTGAGGCATACTAGTTTGTTACAGATGCTATTAACACTGAGGTATACTAGTTTGTTATAGATGCTATTGACACCAAGGTATACTAGTTTGTTATAGATGCTATTGACACTGAGGCATACTAGTTGTTATTGATGCTATTAACACTGAGTATACTAGTTTGTTACAGATGCTATTAACACTGAGGTATACTAGTTTGTTATAGATGCTATTGACACCAAGGTATACTAGTTTGTTATAGATGCTATTGACACTGAGGCATACTAGTTGTTATTGATGCTATTAACACTGAGTATACTAGTTTGTTACAGATGCTATTGACACTGAGGCATACTAGTTTGTTATAGATGCTATTGACACCAAGGTATACTAGTTTGTTATAGATGCTATTGACACTGAGGCATACTAGTTGTTATTGATGCTATTAACACTGAGTATACTAGTTTGTTACAGATGCTATTGACACTGAGGCATACTAGTTTGTTATAGATGCTATTGACACTGAGGCATACTAGTTTGTTACAGATGCTATTGACACTGAGGCATACTAGTTTGTTACAGATGCTATTGACACCAAGGTATACTAGTTTGTTACAGATGCTATTGACACTGAGGTATACTAGTTTGTTATAGATGCTATTGACACTGAGGCATACTAGTTTGTTACAGATGCTATTGACACTGAGGCATACTAGTTTGTTACAGATGCTATTGACACCAAGGTATACTAGTTTGTTACAGATGCTATTAACACTGAGGTATACTAGTTTGTTATAGATGCTATTGACACTGAGGTATACTAGTTTGTTATAGATGCTATTGACACTGAGGCATACTAGTTTGTTACAGATGCTATTGACACTGAGGCATACTAGTTTGTTACAGATGCTATTGACACCAAGGTATACTAGTTTGTTACAGATGCTATTAACACTGAGGCATACTAGTTTGTTACAGATGCTATTAACACTGAGGTATACTAGTTTGTTATAGATGCTATTGACACTGAGGCATACTAGTTTGTTACAGATGCTATTAACACTGAGGCATACTAGTTTGTTACAGATGCTATTAACACTGAGGTATACTAGTTTGTTACAGATGCTATTAACACTGAGGTATACTAGTTTGTTACAGATGCTATTGACACTGAGGCATACTAGTTTGTTATAGATGCTATTGACACTGAGGCATACTAGTTTGTTACAGATGCTATTGACACTGAGGCATACTAGTTTGTTACAGATGCTATTGACACCAAGGTATACTAGTTTGTTACAGATGCTATTGACACCAAGGTATACTAGTTTGTTACAGATGCTATTAACACTGAGGTATACTAGTTTGTTATAGATGCTATTGACACTGAGGTATACTAGTTTGTTATAGATGCTATTGACACTGAGGCATACTAGTTTGTTACAGATGCTATTGACACTGAGGCATACTAGTTTGTTATAGATGCTATTGACACCAAGGTATACTAGTTTGTTATAGATGCTATTAACACTGAGGTATACTAGTTTGTTACAGATGCTATTAACACTGAGGTATACTAGTTTGTCACAGATGCTATTGACACTGAGGCATACTAGTTTGTTATAGATGCTATTGACACTGAGGCATACTAGTTTGTTACAGATGCTATTGACACTGAGGCATACTAGTTTGTTACAGATGCTATTGACACCAAGGTATACTAGTTTGTTACAGATGCTATTAACACTGAGGTATACTAGTTTGTTATAGATGCTATTGACACTGAGGTATACTAGTTTGTTACAGATGCTATTGACACTGAGGTATACTAGTTTGTTATAGATGCTATTGACACTGAGGTATACTAGTTTGTTACAGATGCTATTGACACCAAGGTATACTAGTTTGTTATAGATGCTATTGACACTGAGGTATACTAGTTTGTTACAGATGCTATTGACACTGAGGTATACTAGTTTGTTACAGATGCTATTGACACTGAGGCATACTAGTTTGTTACAGATGCTATTGACACTGAGGCATACTAGTTTGTTACAGATGCTATTGACACTGAGGTATACTAGTTTGTTATAGATGCTATTGACACTGAGGTATACTAGTTTGTTACAGATGCTATTGACACTGAGGCATACTAGTTTGTTATAGATGCTATTGACACCAAGGTATACTAGTTTGTTATAGATGCTATTGACACCAAGGTATACTAGTTTGTTACAGATGCTATTGACACTGAGGCATACTAGTTTGTTACAGATGCTATTAACACTGAGGCATACTAGTTTGTTATAGATGCTATTGACACTGAGGCATACTAGTGTGTTATAGATGCTATTGACACTGAGGTATACTAGTTTGTTACAGATGCTATTGACACCAAGGTATACTAGTTTGTTACAGATGCTATTAACACTGAGGTATACTAGTTTGTTACAGATGCTATTAACACTGAGGTATACTAGTTTGTTACAGATGCTATTGACACTGAGGTATACTAGTTTGTTATAGATGCTATTGACACTGAGGTATACTAGTTTGTTATTGATGCTATTAACACTGAGTATACTAGTTTGTTACAGATGCTATTGACACTGAGGCATACTAGTTGTTATAGATGCTATTAACACTGAGGCATACTAGTTTGTTATAGATGCTATTGACACCAAGGTATACTAGTTTGTTATAGATGCTATTGACACTGAGGCATACTAGTTGTTATTGATGCTATTAACACTGAGTATACTAGTTTGTTACAGATGCTATTGACACTGAGGCATACTAGTTTGTTATTGATGCTATTGACACTGAGGTATACTAGTTTGTTATAGATGCTATTAACACTGAGGCATACTAGTTGTTATTGATGCTATTAACACTGAGGCATACTAGTTTGTTACAGATGCTATTAACACTGAGGCATACTAGTTTGTTATAGATGCTATTGACACCAAGGTATACTAGTTTGTTATAGATGCTATTGACACTGAGGCATACTAGTTGTTATTGATGCTATTAACACTGAGGCATACTAGTTTGTTACAGATGCTATTAACACTGAGTATACTAGTTTGTTATAGATGATATTGACACTGAGGTATACTAGTTTGTTATAGATGCTATTAACACTGAGGCATACTAGTTTGTTACAGATGCTATTAACACTGAGGTATACTAGTTTGTTATAGATGCTATTGACACCAAGGTATACTAGTTTGTTATAGATGCTATTGACACTGACGCATACTAGTTGTTATTGATGCTATTAACACTGAGGCATACTAGTTTGTTACAGATGCTATTAACACTGAGGTATACTAGTTTGTTACAGATGCTATTAACACTGAGGTATACTAGTTTGTTATAGGTGCTATTGACACCAAGGTATACTAGTTTGTTACAGATGCTATTGACACTGAGGCATACTAGTTTGTTATAGATGCTATTGACACTGAGGTATACTAGTTTGTTATAGATGCTATTGACACTGAGGCATACTAGTTGTTATTGATGCTATTAACGCTGAGGTATACTAGTTTGTTATAGATGCTATTGACACTGAGGCATGCTAGTTTGTTATAGATGCTATTAACACTGAGGCATACTAGTTTGTTACAGATGCTATTAACACTGAGGTATACTAGTTTGTTATTGATGCTATTGACACTGAGGTATACTAGTTTGTTATAGATGCTATTGACACTGAGGCATACTAGTTTGTTACAGATGCTATTGACACTGAGGTATACTAGTTTGTTACAGATGCTATTAACACTGAGGTATACTAGTTTGCTATAGGTATCATTGACACTGAAGTTTACTAGTTTGTTATGGAAGCTATTGACACTGAGGTATACTAAATTGCTATTATCACTGTCATTGTCAGTATTAACCAGTGCTGTAATTTTGCGTAATACTGTGTTTTGCTGAAGAATCATTCAGTTGACAAAACAAGAATAATTAAGGATTCAGCTAAAATCTCACCCTTTCGTCTAATTGTTCAGGTGGGTGTGACTCATTTCGGTCTCTAATCAGAATGATCAGTTGCCTAAAAATCTTTTCAGTTGACTCATCATCTGCATGGAATCGACAGAGCTACAATTATTAAACAGGATTTTAGTTAAATATGCATCATGGCATCACAACAAAACACTTATGTGTAACACAAACGCCCGCCTGTGGTTAATGTTAGCATTTATAACTTACTATAGTATAAATATTTTTAAGGGCATATTTAATAACTAATGCCCTAAGTGAATTATTTTTTAATGCTCAATTGTTAATGAAAATTAGCACATAACTTTTAAATTAAAAAAGCCAACTATGAATTTTTTTTATGTAGACCATTGATAAAAAATCTTTGAAAAGTAAAAAATCTATGAGGAAAGTCAAAAACCTTCATTAATAAATTCCGCAAAAGTGGATGATGTTGAAAACACAAGTGATCTCCAAAAGTCAAATGTATAACAAACACTTTTGTAATTGAAAATTTGTAACTTAACACACATTGTGCTATTAAAAAAGTTTCTCAGTTTTATTATTATTCTATTTTATATGCTTCAACTCCACACGACATCAAGCTATATTATTTTTTAGTACAAGATTTTAAAATTAGCAGCTTGCACTCAATCATACTTTGTGATATTTTTTGCTTTACTCTTTGAGCCTTCACTAAGAGACCCATAATTAGGGTTCTAAGCCTAGCAAGTTTATAAGCATAAAATCAAGTTACCACAAGCTTACTAACAGTTTCATAAACATAAATACTTTCTGAATGTAGCAATTAGAAAAACAGCTTAATCATTTGTTTTAGAAGTATTTAGCTAGACTGATTTTAACTATAGTCGGGTAAATGACCCTCTGTTTAAAAACCGCTGACAACCAAACATTCAACTCATATGTAAATACAGGATAAAACCATACGAGCCTGATAAAAAGTAGTGCATACGTGAATAAGCTACATAAGCATACACGTAACATTGATACTCACATACATATGTTGTTTTATATACATGTATGTATGCGCGTACATATGTATAACATTGTGTATATTTGCATACGCATACAAATATATAAACTTATATAAGTACACATATATATAAATAATTATATATATATAATTATATATATATATATATACAGTCAAACATGAATAACTCGAACTTCACGGGACCGAGCAAAAGTGTTCGAATTATCAGAGCATTCAAGTTATCAGAGCACTGTCACAAGTCCATGTATTTACTTATTTATTAGTAGATACATGTACATATGCAAACTATAATATAAATTAAAAGCACAAATGGCTTGTTTCAAATTAAATGCTTCTAATGTAAAGTTTAAAACGTTTTTATCAAAAAGTATACAGATTTTTCTATCACTTGAGATTGGTTTGTTGTTTGAGGTGATGTTATTGCCAGGACGTTTTTTTAGATTGACATTGGCAAAACTTGATCGTTGTTGAAATGCTCAAAAGAAAAGACAATTTTTTCTTTTGAGCGTTTTACCCACGATCAATTTTGCCGATTTTTCTTGAAGTTTATGCAACTTCAAGAAAAAGTTACCAAAGAAAAATCCCTTACTTTACCTGGGATTCGTTAAGAGCAACACTCCGAGGCAGTTCAATTAAAAGTTTTACGAGCTTTAACGGTACATTGTATATCACTCACGCTTTTTGAATGGATACTTATTGAATGTACACACGTATTCTGTGTTTAGGTCAAACGATGAATAGTTTTTTTAGCTAAGACTACGTATACGTTTAATAAAAACAATTTTAAGACGTTTTAAACATTCAACATTCCGACGTTGATTCAACACGGAATCAACGTCGGAAAACTATTCGTCACGGGCCAGCCGGGTCACGCACTCAAGGATTTTCGCCACGCACATACAAAACAACATGCTGTTTTTGTTTTGTATGTGCGTGGCGAAAATCCTTGCGCGCGTGACCCGGCAAGCCCGTGCTATTAATCATATAGCAGTATAAATCAAATTTGACCAAACCTTTAGAAAAGTCGTTGACAAAATTATTGTGCCGATGGTGGTAATAACAACGCTTATGAATTACGAAAAGATGAGGTTTACCTCTATGGCTTTGAATAAAGGGATTTTCTAAAGCGATAACAACCGTTTCGGTAGCCGTTGGGCAAAAAAACAGTTCGAATTAACAGTGTTGAGTTCGAGTTATCTATAGCAATTTATCATTACGCGGGAACGGACCAAAGAAACCGTTCGAATTAACCATGTTTTCGAGCTATCCGTGGCCGAGTTATCCATGTTTGACTGTATATATATATATATATATATATATATATATATATATATATATGTATATATATATATATATATGGTATATAGATGGTATATAGATGGTATATATGTATATATATATATATGGTATATAGATGGTATATATATATATATATATATATATATATATATATATATAACTACAAATACAAGCATATATAACTACAAATACAAGCATATATAACTACATATACATACATATAACTTTATAACTAGACATATATTATCACTACATACTGTGAAACCTCCAATTGAACACCATCTTTGTGTGACTGCCATTTTAGGAGAAGGGTTGAAAAATAGAGCGACACCCATTAATTGAACGCCACCATATTTTGACAACCACTTTAGCATTCTTTAATATTTACGAACCTGTAAATTCAAGTGATCAGTTGAGAAGTGTCCAAAATCATACTAATAATGACTCGGTCACATCAATAACAATTAATTCTTTTGTTGTTTCTGTTTCCTTTTCAACTTCAAGGCTTTTCAGTCTTTTTCATAAAAGATTTTAAAGCAACACCATTGAAATAATTTAACTACTGTATCAGGCTAATAGTAGTTTCTTGTTTAACGAAGTCTTGATACTTTAACGTAAGTGCAAAGAGGTTTACACCTACGATGGTATATGAATGACTAGTTTAGGCTAAAAGTTGTGTTTAGTGAGCAAAATTTTTACGTATTGCATTTTTGCATAATGTAACGTGTAAAAGTTACGCTCTGCTCATAAATTGCTTGAACGCTAATACTGACTAGTCCAGCAGTACAGAAGAAAAGTTGAAATTAGAAGACATTGTTGAAAGCATTGGACAGCCAGAAGATGTAAGTTCCTCGAAAAGCAACAATCAGAATACGTATTAATGAGTGCAATGAGTTTTTATCGACATTGTTAAATATAGTTATAAAATAAAAATATGTCAATAAGTTTTAAAAAGAACTAAAGATTTTAAAGCTCCAATGAATTGCAAAGCAGGACACAGACTATATTATCATGGCAGGTTAATTGCAAGCAGTAAATATCAAATGGTAAAGATATTTCTTGGCTTCTTAATGCATATTTATTTAGAGATCTTTAAGAAGTTTGAGGTAAGTTAGCAAATTTATTGCATTCAAAAGGGAAAATATCACTCTACCCAAAGGAGGGTGCAAAATATAAGCGACATTTGTTTCACCCATAGAGGAGAATAATTTACCTTCCTAAAATTCTGATGAGCTATTTAAAAAATTCAATGCAAGCCTCAACTTGACTGCCATCATAGAGGAAGAGCAGAAAAATACAGCGCAATGGCTTTCAAATAGAGGTTTTACAGTATATGTATATGTACAATTTATATATAACTGCATATACATATGTATCTATAGATGTATACATTTCCACGTTTGTCTGTTGCCTGTCTGTCATCTGTCGGTTGTCTGTCTAGCTGTAGCAATAAAGCTTTAGCATCGAAAAATCACTTTCATACTGGATTTGAACACATGACAATCAAATCGGAAGTCTACTAACAATGACAATCTTAAAGCTAAGCCGTACTTATCACACCCAATGGTATTATCATATACTGTATATCCTTTTCACGATTGCACAGACTAAATGTGCACTTTTTATTATTAATTATTACAGTTGGCCCTCGAGTTATGATGCCCCTCTTATAATATTTTTATGCATTACTACATGGAACACAAAGTTTTCATCCTCGCCATACGAAGACAAAATTTTTCTGACTTTTTTTCGTCATATAATGTCAACAAAAAAATCTCTTGAAATTGAAATTTTGCTGTCGTTATACTGATTACGACAAAATAACCAAAATGCCGATATGCTAATTGCCGATATCTCTCCAACAGCGCCTGAAAGAAATATGATGCTTACTATCTCAATTCAGCGTTGTTTATTATAAGTTATTGTTGAAATGAAACCAAAAACAAAAAGTGATAAAATTTTAGTCAATGACATTTGAAGTTTAATAAAACACATAGTAAAACTTAGCTATAAGCATGAGATTAGTAAGCTAAATTCTTTAAAATTAGACTCAATGTTTATGTTATATGACTTTCGCAAATGTAAGAACTACAATACAAGCTACAATACATATTGTACATAGTGTACGTAGTACATTGTAACGTTACATTTTCTTGCAGATCACAACCACTAAATACACTAAAGTTACTGCAGATAATTATACTTACTAATGTTAATATGTTGTTTTGTTACTAATTTTTAATATGTAGAGTACATGTATAAAATTTTGATGATTTTCGCTAAGGCATGTTTGCATTAAATAGTTACTATGGGTTTTTATACCCCTCTGCACGACATTTTTGCATTACGATGCCAATGCTGAGACCAATTAAAACATATCATATACCAAATCATTTTTCATTGCATTGTAGCAGAACAGACTTTATTTAACCATTACTTGCTCATTATTTCAAATTTATATTTAAACACTTTTACAGATGTTTTAGTTTTTACTTAATTTATTTTAAAACAAAACACTTTTCATAATATTAAATTGGAAAGGTAGAGAGGTAATATGTTGTAATACGCTAAATAAAGATAAAGTGTCTGAGCGAAAACGTTTTTTATCACCCGGGCAATGCCGGGCATTCACCTAGCACTCAGGTAGCACATCTATATATATTTCTTTCTTCATTTACATACATGTATAAAACTGTATATATACCTTCATTTAAATAAATGTACGAAACTATATATTAATACCTCCACACATTAATATATATATATATATATATATATATATATATATATATATATATATATATATATATATATATATATATATATATATATATATATATATATATATACATATATATATGTATATATATACATATATATATGTATATATATATATATATATATGTACATATATATATACATATATATATATCTATCTATCTATATATATCAATATATAGACAGAAATTGGGCAAATAAGTAAACAAATACTAGCTAATATAACCCTTTCTGTGCGATCTAAAACAAAAGCAACTTTCTGGCAAAACACGACAGAAGTTACCAGCTGGTTTAAAGACATTAAAAATAAACACAAACACTCTTTCATTATTTTTGACGTTTGTGCCTTCTACCCATCTATAAAACCAGAACTCCTACAAAATGCACTGACTTTTGCCTCAAAATACGCGAAAATCAGCTATGATGAACGACACATAATAAAGCACACAAAAAATTCTTATCTCAGCCATAACGATGCCACCTGGATTAAAAAGCACTCTGCCAACATGTTCGATGTGACCATGGGTAGTTTTGACGGAGCCGAGACTTGTGAACTCGTGGAAACTTACATATTATCTCTACTACCAGATAAACTATCAAGTAATACTGGACTCTATCGTGATGACGGACTGGCAATATGCAACGACACACCTAAATATGTCGAAAACATGAAAAAGACGATTTGCAATATATTTAAAGCAAACAATTTGAAAATAACAATCGAAGCTAACATGAACACCGTCAACTGTTTAGACGTGACCCTTGACTTAACCAAAGGCTCATACGGCCCATACACCAAACCTAACAACACCATTTTATATGTACATAGATTGACAACCACCCCCCTTGCATAATTAAAAACTTACCACTTAACATTAATAAAAGACTGAACAGACTTTCTTCTAACAAACAAATTTTTGACAAGGCCGTACAACCATACCAGACAGCTCTGACAAACAGTGGATACAACCATATACTTACTTATAAAAATACAACCTCCACTAACAAAAGAAAAAGACAAACTAGACAGCGAACCATAACCTGGTATAACCAACCATTTAGTTAAAGTGTAAAAACTAACATAGGAAAAAGATTCCTGACTTTGATCAACAAGTGCTTCCGAAAGACAAACTCTCTACATAAAATATTTAATAAAAATACCCTGAAATTGAGCTACTCAACTATGCCTAACATCAAAAACAAAATAGAACACCATAAAAAAGGCTCCTTTCAAATCCGCCAACTACCGAAATCAAAACATACAACTGTAGAACAAAATCAGGCTGTCCGCTTAACCAAAACTGCCTTCAGGAGAGCATAGTCTACCAAGTACAAGTGACAAGACTAGACAGCAACACTGCTGAGACCTACGTCGGATTTTGTGAAACCGACTTTAAAACTAGGTACCGTAACCATAAAAGCAGTATAAATAATAGCGCAAAAAGAAATGCTACAGAACTGAGCAAACACATATGGGCACTAAAAGACCAAGACATTAATTTCAAACCTGAGTGGACTATACTAAAACACGCCAAATCCTACAGCAACTTAAGGAAAAGGTGCAATTTATGTATTTCTGAAAAATATTACATTATTAAAAAACCTGACATGTCAACACTTAATAAAAGAACAGAAATTGCCTCATCCTGCCCTCATTCTAAGAGTTATCTTCTCTGCAATTTTAGTAATAAGTTAATCAGAGCGTGACAAAACCAACCAATTACGTAAAAGAAAGGGATGTTTGAAAAGTCACCATCTTGCCCCAGTTGAAGTTTACGGAAAATTATAGGTCCTATTGGAAAACTGCTGTTTCCGATTGAGTGAGTATCCGGTGTGACTCGCTGATTTCTTGTGCTGTCATTGTTACGTAGATACTAGGTAAGTGGCATTATAAACTAATGCACATTCCCTGCAACCAACCAGGGACTCCAAAGCTAAAGGTTGTGGGAATGAAAGAAAGTAGGAATGATGAGGGAAGAAGCAACAACCTTTATTATTCTATCTCTCAAACAAAATTAAAAGTATACTACAGCGCCACTATAGCCTAACTATAATAGCTAGCATATATATAGTGGTAGGAGTATATACATACATTCAAACAATAGCTAATGAGCCCTATGGTCAGGACTCAGGAGTATATACATTCATGGATACTGGAAAGGCTTAGTTGGATGATAGAATTGGATATAGTAGGACATGTAATACCGTCTAATAGTAGTTGCATATACTATTAGACAGTACTACATGTAGATGGATGGAACTTCAGTGCAAACACGCAAACAACATCAGTTTGGTTTTCGAAGATTTCAGCGAGCCGACTAAATTTTATTGTAATAGGAAACAGCGGTTTTCCAATAGGATCTATAATTTTCCGAAGTTTACAGCCTGAAGAATGCGCCAGCAGGAAACTGACAGTAGCTGAAAGATAAGTAAACTGTTAAATTTTCTAATTTATATATATATATATATATATATATATAATAACTATAATAGAACTCAAAATAATATATTATTTTGAATTCAAAGCTAAACACTGTTCTAATTAATTCATTAATTTTATAAATAGTCCAGATGCTTTTTAAAGTAATAATCAAAGGAAGATAAATTTTTCGTTTGTCTGAAGGAAATATTTTGTTATCGTCGCAGGAACAACTGCAATAATAGGTATTGCAGTAAACTGCTCGATCAGTAGAGCAAATGAATAACCAAATAAAATTTTTTATAGATTGCATATTAAAGAGTGATGATCAATGATCTCAAAGAGAATATAGTGTGGAAACTAAAAACATAGAGACGTTGTGTAAGTGACACTTATCAACTGCATGCAATTTGACTCTATGGGAACAACCACATTACAATATCTTTAAATATCAATTGTTTACCTCCAACGTAAACAGATCAGTCCGTTTCAACTGTTTAGACACATTTAGTATGTGGACATCTGAAAGTTGGAGCATCAGAGACAAAAGTGCATTGTCTGATGTGGCGGTACTTTCTCTAACATCATCGCTTCCCTGACAGTCCAACAGTATAACAGCTGTCTGCAATTGACCGACTGAAATATGTAACTCAGAGCATTTTTTTATGGTAGGCCCTATATACTACCTATTCTCAGGCCGGTATTCTCTGGGGCGGCTGGCCGACTGAGCCGCCCCAACCTTTTCGAAACTTTCCGCGGCTAAATAGAGTCAAACTCGGATAACTCGCCCTCGGATAAAATGTAACATTTCATCTCAAACACAAGGTTGACTCGAACGAATTTGTTTGGTCCGTTTCCACGCAATGATAAATTGCTTCAGATAACTCGACCTCAACATCATTTATTCAAAAAGTTATTTGCCCAGCGGCTATGGAGACGGTTTTTATCGCTGTAGAATATCACTTCATTACAAGCTATAGAGACAAACATCAACTTTTAGTAGTTCTTAGGCGTCATTATTATCATCATCAGTGGCAAAATATTCTTGTTAACGACCTTTATAAAGGTTTGCAAAATATCACGTTGTACCAAACATCTGCTTGGCCATGTCCTATCGAAAGCGTGGAAACCTCCGTATAAACTCAAAATAAAATCAGCAAAATAGATCTTTGTTAAGACGCTCAAAAAAAAAGATTTCTTTTTCTGAGCGCTTTAACTGCGGTCAAGTTTGCCTATTTTAATTTAAAAACATCTCGTCAGTCACATCACCGAAAACAAAACAAATCTCAAAAAATAGAAAAATGTTGATACTCTCCGATAAAACTTTTTAACACTTCACATGAGAGGCCCGGCTGAGGCCCTACATAAGAGAAACCTGTTGGGGACTTACACCGCCCCCCTCAACATCCCCAGGTGTTCATAACTAGCCACCTAACATTAGCCACCCCAACTTACAACCAGTGATTACAGGCCTGCCTATTCTTATGATTGGTTTTACCAATTGCAACTTTACTGTCCTCACAGTATAATTAATACTATGGAGTTCCTGAATAACATGTAAAGTATATAAATTAGTAGACTGCCTTGTAGAAGAAGCAAACCGCTAGTTTTTACTTCAATCTATAGTATACTATATACTATATATATATATAGTATGTATATATATATATATATATATACTATATACTAATATACTATCTTTACTATAATAAGTGTTGGATTTGTTTGTTTGCAGCCAAACTAGGTGTGTTAAAAGATGGCCTTGCACAGGAATAGAACACGATCTTGCCATTTTGCATACAGGCATGCTAACCACTACACCCCTCGACCATTTTGCCATCTTATATGCAGTTACGAACATACCTATTGCTCATAATGATCTCTCACATTGCAAAAGACTGTTAGTAAACAACTAGTAAACAATAAAGCCCAGAGATGGGACAGTCTCTAAAACAGGCACCATGTGCACACCTAGGTTTGGAATTGGACCCATAGTCTATTTTCTAGGGTTTTAATAAATGACCCATAGCCCACCAACCATTATTTCACAATTAACCCTTTTTGCGTTACATGTTTTATAGTAGCCATAACACACAGTTTTACACCCTTATCACTACATTCACAGAAGAGGCTACATGGATGGGCCTGCCAGTAAAAGGTGAGTAGAAATACACGAACAATATTTTCTTTACGCCATGTGCAATTAGCTAAATCAGCCAATTAGCTCCGTAAACATAAATCTATGCACTTTTTAATACGAGCGAGCGAGCGGGCGGTATTTGCTTTCACACAAAGGTCCTTAGTCTTTTTTCGCAATCGCCCAGTCGGAAACTGCCGTCAACATTGGTGAAAATTTAATATCTCTATTTAAATTGATTACCACAGTTAGCTATTATGAATTACATAACTCATTATAATCAAGCTCTACATTCTAACAAGCCTTACTAACGGACCTCATGGACCCATACCACGTTTATCTATCTAGTTTACTGAAATATACCCATAGCATGTTAACGTGATGACTGGGCTAATATACCCCTCAATACGTAAAATTTGGTGTGCACATGGTGCCTGTTTTAGAGACTGTTCCACCCCTGGGCAATAAAGAAGATAACCATACTAAACTTTGAATTAAACACTGCCCTGGAAAACTGAGACCAAACACTGTCATGGCCAAGGTGGGACAAATGAACTGATTCAGCTAATTTGGACCAAACACTGGCTCACTGAATGTGAGTGACACTGGGCCTAGCTGCCCAGTCTGGCCGGTGAAGGGCAATCGCCGTCGGCCTGTCATTGTCTCATCGTCGTCTCTTTGTCGGCCTGTCGTTTTGTTGTCGTCTTGTCGTCAGCCCATCGTCAGCCTGTTGTTGTCGGCTTGTTGTCGTCTTGTCATCATTTCGTCATTGCTTCTTCATTCCATTTTTGTTTCGCTGTCATCTCGCCGTCGTCACACTGTCGTCCCACTGTCATCTCGTCGTCATTCCGCCATTGTTATCTCGTCATCGTAACATCGTCGTTCTGTTTTGTCGGTCTAGTTTTCTAAAACTGCCGCGATAGTTTTAGAAATGAAATTTCATTTTACTCTGGATTTGAACTATATATACTAAAATTTCCCTTTTCATACAGCCCACGACCAAAATGGTAATAAAAAAAGAAAGGGTACTGCTGGTTGAGAAATGCAATATTAGTAGTCAAATGGCACTGCAGTGCAATAGGAGAACTGCAATGGTAGCTGCAATGGTAGCTGTAATGTACTGGGTGTTATTATGTACAACAAACAGGAATAATAAAAGGAAAAGATGATATGTTTATATCTCTCCCTGCAATAGGAGAAATGCAATATTAGAAGTAAAATGGCAAGCTGCTGTGTAATACACACACACACACACACATATATATATATATATATATATATATATATATATATATATATATCTCAAAGTCCGTGTGTTGGAATTCTGTCTGTCTGTTGGAAATCCGGCTATAGCTACTATTATTAGAACAGCGGAGCTTGACAACAATAAAGACTCAAATTCATGGAATTTCATGGAAATTCATGGAATTCTTACTGTCATTGGAAGCCTAACCTTATTAACTAGCTTAGTTGAGTTTCCATTGGCAATATGCCAGGCCACTAGCTTGAAAGGTACAGTTGTTTGACAAAGTTTTAAAACATTTACAGTTGTTTTTATTTCTCTCATAATTTAGTTCAACTACACGACACACTTCTCTCATGATATGTACTTCGAAATTTATAGTGGCAATTGTTGTTATATGTAACACAGATCAATTTTCTGTCCAAAGACTCTTCTATTACACGGGCAACGCCAGGTGGCACAGCTAGTATATATATATATATATATATATATATATATATATATATATATATATATATATATATATATATATATATATATATATATATATATATACATGTATATATACATGTACATACATGTATATATATTTATATCTATATATGTATTATATTATATCTATCATATGTATATATATATATATCTATATATATATTTTAATATATATCATATTTATATCTATATATATTTAGCTAAAATTTGTTTCATCAAGTTCTACTCATTCTAAGTTTTCTTTTGATGTATACTATGTATAGGTTCTACTCAATAACCAGAGAGTTAATGAGGGATTTAATCACCTTGAGTGCTGAGCCCTAGCAATGATCAAGTTTTATAAGGTGGTCCATTTATTTTTCACACCACTGTATATACATGTATATATGCATGTATATATACATGTATATATATATATATATATATATATATATATATATATATATATATATATATATATATATATATATATATGGCGAAGTGAGAGTTGACTAAAACGTTTTTAGTCAACTCTCACTTCGCCATATTTCAGCTCTTGCTTTTAGTAATTGAGCACTATGTTAGAAAAGTTTTGAACTGACATTCCATTCTATATATATATATATATATATAGGAGGCCAATGTCAGATCCTCCCCGATCCAGCACCTGAAAGTCCTGGAAGGACATCTGGGAGAAAAGACCACTCATAACACCACTGCAATTTAGCTGAAGAGGTTTAAATTGAGCCACCAACACACTGTGGCTCAGCAAGGACCCACTATCAGCAAAGTGAAAATCAAGTGCAGAGTGCAGCGTATGAAAAACTGGGCAGCACCTGGCCATGACATGATTCAAGCCTTCTGGTTGAAGAAATTGACATCACTTCACACTAGAATGGCTAAGCAGATGGAGTGCCTAATAGAAGAAGGCGACCATCCGAAATGGCTGACCAAAGGACGAACTGTACTTCTGATAAAAGATCCAAAGCATGGGCCGATTCCCAAGGACTATTGACCAATAACGTGCTTGCCCACCACCTGGAAACTGCTCTCAGGAATAGCTGCAGAAAAACTGGAAGATCACATGAGTCACTATATGACCAGTGCTCAGAAAAGAGTTGGGCGCAACACCCGAGAGGCATACCAATCTCATTGGTATGCCAAAGGCATACCAATCTCGCCATGGCTTGTATAGACTACAAAAAGGCTTACGACTCAATTCTCCATAGTTGGATACTTGAGTGCCTCAGTATGTACAATGTTCACCCTGCTCTTGTGGCATTCATCAAGATGTCAATGACCAAATGGAAGACGGAACTGGAGGCTAATGACAAAAAGCTGGCGAGTGTAAAAATTAAGCGAGGCACCTATCAAGGTGACTCCTTATCGCCGCTGCTCTTTTGCATATGCCTAAACCCTTTTAAGCAATATGCTGGAGAAGACTCAATATGGGTACCAGTTTGAGAGTGGCACCAAGATAAACCACCTCTTCTACATGGATGACATCAAGCTGTACGCTAACAAAGAAAGGGACATTGATTCGCTAATACACCTTACTCAGCAAGGATATCGGAATGACCTTCGGTATTGGGAAATGTGGAAGGCTAATTCTTAAGAAAGACCATCTTATGCTCACAGATGGCCTAAAAATGCCTAATGGTACCATCAAAGATATAGAAGAAGGGTACAAGTACTTGGGGATTATGCAAAGCAACATCAACCACGAAGCAGAGGTACGTCACAAAGCCATTACTGAATACAAAAAACGCCTTCGGCAGGTCCTACGAAGCCAGCTCAATGCCAAGAACCAAGTCATGGCAATAAATACCTACGCACCGCCAGTAATAAGATATCCAGCAGGCATAATAAAGTGGACTGAGGAAGCCATCAAGGAAACAGATATAGCAACTCGTAAACTGCTGACCATGCATGGAGCACTCCCCCCAAAATCTGATACTACTAGATTGTATCTCGATAGGAAAGATGGCGGTAGGGGACTCGAAAGTGTACAGCAGACAGTGAAAGAGAAAGAACAAAGCATCAAAGCCTATGCAGCCTCCATGGCCCCTTCAGATAAGTTGCTAGCTGAATTTCAATCGGCTGCTCTGACAATGGAACTTCGCCCTGATGATGAGGAAATTGACTGGCACATAAAACCTCTTCATGGTGCTTACCACTGACAAATATCTAAAGTTGGCGATCTTCACCAGACATATGTGGCTGAACAAAAGAAACTTAACGGCCAATACAGAGTCGCTAATCATGGCAGCCCAGGAGCAAGTGCTCCCAACAAGGCAACTCCAAACAAAAATCTATCACTCTAGAGACGATCCTAGATGTAGACTGTGCAAAGATGCGCCTGATACCATCCAACACATCATCAGTGGATGCAAGCAGTTAGTAGGAAACGCATACACTGAGCGGCATAATCATGTCGCAGGTGTTGTGTATAGAAGTTTATGTGATGGATATGGCCTTAATAATCCACAATACTAGTGGGAAGCTCCTGGTAAGGTCAATGAAAATGACCGCGCGAAGATTCTCTGGGACTTCTACATCCGGACTGACAAGCATGCCCTAGCAAACTAACCAGATATAGTGGTGGTAGACAAGAAGAACAAGAGAGCTACTATAATAGATAAAGCAGTACCCAATGACTACAATATAGCCAGCAAAGAAAAAGAAAAGGTAGAGAAATATCTCCCTCTTGGAGAAAAGATTGAAAAATGCTGGGATGTAAGAACAACTGTAATTCCAGTAGTCATTGGGGCACTGGGCGCAATAACATCAGTGCATAGAATGTGGCTTGCCCAGATACCAACAGCAATCAACTCAGGTGAGTTGCAGAAAAGTGCGCTATTGGGAACAGCTAAGATCTTGAGGCGAGTGCTCAAACTCCCAGGTCTCTGGTAGGAGACCCGAGTTAGAGCAGAAAGTACCACTCATGCGGGTTAGCCGGGTGAGGAATCTATTTTATATATATATATATATATATAATGTATATATATAATGTATATATATGTACATGTATATATGTATGTGTATACATATATATATATATATATACATATATATATATATATATATACATATATATATATATATATATATATATATATATATATATATATATATATATATATATATATATATATATATATATATATATATATATATATATATATATATATATATATATATATATATATATATATATATATATATATATATATATATATATATATATATATATATATATATATATAGCTGGGGGCTGTATATAGCAACCATAGCATACCAGGTCATAGCGACCAATATCAAAAGGTTGTGATATTTATTTAGATTTCTGTATTTATATCTGAAAAACTATGCTGAATTTAAAAATCTAAGCAGGTTTTAGCTGGTTGCCATAGAAATAGAAGTGTATCTATAAGAAAATGTAGGCCTATTATTTAATTTTGCAGATATTAAAAACGGCTTGGCAGTACCGCAAAATTGGGCACAGCCGTAGTACCATCATCAAATACTTTAGAAAAGAAATAACAGCAACATATTGCACACCATCGGTCAATATACACTTCGATCTTGTAAACTTGAATAATTATTCTTATAATTAAATCTTATAAAATCGAATAATTATTCTTACAATTAAATATTGTATTAATCTTATAAGAATTGTTAGAAAAATATCATCGTCATTTCCTTTACTTTCACTGCTTTGGACATCAGTTTGAATACCAAAGTACTCATTATAAGTATCCAAAGTGTCAGAGTCTGGTAGAACCGGCAAAAAGAAACGATTACTTTTCAGTACTTCTACATTAATTATATATTGTATCATTAGAAATCGTTGAAATAGAAAAAGAATCGTTAGAAAAATATCATTGCCATTTCCTTTACTTTCACTGCTTTGGACATCAGTTGGAATACCAAAGTATTCATTATAAGTATCCAAAATGTTAGTGTCCAGTAAAATCGGCAAAAAGAAACGATTACTTTTCAGTACTTCTACGTTAATTACAGAAACCTTCGGCAATTTGACGATTTGATAGACTGGTGAAATGTGCACGGTTTTTTTCGTGAAATGCGCATGACTTAATAGTTCTACTCTCTGTTGCACCGCCTTATCAGCGTTTCGTTGGCCGGTCCTAATTTTGAGTAAAACAGGCTTGTCAAGTTTTTATTTCGATTTTAGGCCGAATTAATCTGTTTATTACATTTATAATCCGATCAGATGGGTTAGTTTTAAGATATTGTGGTAACCTTTCAAAAACATGGTAACAAATTTAAATAGGGTTATATGTGTTTTGTATCATTATTATACTTAAACGGCTCTACACTAAAGTGGTTAAATTTGTTGAAGAGATTTCGGTACCAGGGTTTGGTCACAGCCGGTAACGGATACCTTTTCGGGAGTTGTGTGCACATATGCATTTATCATAAATCTCCCAAACAATTGCTTCGCTCGTGTTTGGTCATGGGAAAATATAAATGGAATATAAAGGAGGTAATCAATTAAGCCATCTGCTTATCTGTGACACAAATGAATAATTATGGGTCGTATTCATTACACATACTAATCAAGGAGCGCTTGGTGTCACATCCTGTGAGGTTCAATATTTTTTCTAATCTCTTAGCTGGCTTCGGACAGTTTGCCACATTCATTGAACTTGAACCAAACTTTGTCTCTTTTCTTTGTTTGCAGTTTTTACAATATGTCTTTACTTATTTTAGTTAAAACTAATTTTTTTAATCTTTCTTCAATTTTTGTTGAAAACATTACGTTGGCTTGAATACTGCTTATTCTAAATATATTTCTAGTAAATATATCACATTGATATGTGCAATTTCTTTTTTTCAACAGATAAATATTGAGCTCCTTAAACCAATTTATCATGAAAGTTTAGTACAATATTTATTTTGTATATTAGTTTACACATTTTGTCCTTCAAATTTTCTTAATTCATGAAATAATAAATCACCCTTTAACAAGCATACCGCACTATTTTGTATTGTACATTGCATGGTGTAAGGTTATAATTATCAGTTATCCCTTAGTCTCCTACATTTGTTAAATAGTTCTTACATTTATAAACTTCATGAATTTATTATTATTATTATTACTGTTATTATTTCAGAGTTTTTTTAATACTGAGCCTTTTATGCATGCTAACCATTAAAGCTCATTGCTATATTGGTTTTATGTATTAGCTTTGACATTTTGCCTTCAAATTTCACAAATTCGTAATTCATGATTTATTCTAGCACATTTTTGAACAAAAGATGGTTGCTGTACTATTGCATAAAGTTATACTTATTGGTTATTTCTCACTCTTTTACATTGGTTAGATAATTATCACTTCTATAAAGTTTAATTCATTTTATTATTATCATCATTTCAGGGTTAAATTTTCATGAACATAATTTGAGTTTAGTAGGTTAAGTTCAGACATTGCCAATTTTTGAACAGCTGTTATTAGCTCTTAGTTAATTTTTAATCTTTCTCTATTGGTAAGTAGATATTATAGATCAAGCTTGATTTGTTACAGCTAAGTAAATAGTTACATTTTTTTAATTTCATAGTTCAAACTGTTTTCATAACATTAATTTATTTGTATCACTACATCATTTGTATAATTGCATTATCCAAATTACATACTTAATCAATAACATTTAACAAACATAGGTAGTTACTGTTTTAACAAAAGTGAACTTTCTATGCAAAAAGTTTTTATCATCCGAGCAATGCCCAGTATTCAGTAGATGAACTTTTAAAACAGCTAATATTATAAAAGTCAGAAGCATTGAGTTAACATTAATTCTAAGAGGAAGGAAAAAATTTCATGTTCATATATTTACAACCTGACAGTCACTTACATCATGTATTAGCATTGGATGCATGTACATCCAAATTCCTTTGGTAACTGCATCATCTCCACCTCTAAACTCTGCACCAGAAATGATGACGTCCTCTTCATCAACCCAGTTCTCTTCATCTCGAGGCTACAAACCAACTATTGTTATCCCATAATTACAGATAGTATCATGCAATAGTTATACAACGGTACTGACTGCAATTAGGTGTGTACACTAGACAATAATCACAAATATTTTTATATGACCTCAACCAGTCAATAGATTTTGTAAAACCGTTTTATTGTTATTATTGGCAGGGTAAAAACGTTTCAAAAACTGATGAAATTGCAGTTTGACTTTATTTAATACATAGACAATTGTCATGTTATGACAATTAACCAGTGAAGATTAAGCATGCAGTTTTACCTTTTAGGTATACAAATAAATGCAATCAATTTTTTATTTCACTAGTAGCTGACAGGAATAGCGAATACATTTGAGCTCTTATTTCCTATCAGCAGTGCAGATGCTAAAATGATTGCTTTAAATGAGCATTAGTTTTATAAAGTGGCCATTAACTAATTAGAAACACTCGGCTAGTACATATGCAGCACCCACATTCATGATCACACCATGGGCTATTAAATACCATGACTGGCAACCTTTACCATCTATTCAATAATTGATAGTTTTTCAAAACGGATTACAAGCATTCTATAAAACAATTTTCTTTGTCATGAATGGTTTAATTTATTAAAACTTATTAGCTAATAAAATTTATGCATAAAATATGAGTTGTGTTTATCCAAAGTTGTAATAAAAATCGTCAATCCACTAAAGATGAACTTGTACAAAGATTTCAGTGAATTTCATCAGAAAGTATCTGACAGTAATCTGATTGCCAGGATGTTTCAAGAATAAAACTGATAATACTTGGTTGCAATTGAAATACTCAGATCAAGCGAAAGTGTGATTACGGTGTCTATATTTGCAAAAAAACGGAAGAATAGAGATGCGTAACACTGCGACTCAAAATCAATAACAAATATCAGCTATCGCAATGATAACAACTATTTACATCATTTTGTGCGAATTCTTCTTCTGAGCATATGAATTGTTCAGAAGTTTTCTTGATTTTAATGTTGAAACATCCTGGCAGTCAGATCACCTCAAACATCAAAAACAACTGTGAATGATAGAAAAATACCAATAATTTCTGATAAAATCTACAAACTTTTTCTGCAAGTTGATTTTTAATACAATTTCTGATGCCGAAGAAAAAATTTAAACAAACTATTCTAAGACATACAGGAATAAGAATCAAGGAAATTGGTTCAATCAAACACCATAATTTTCTGCTAAGATAATTTTTATCTCTAAACGGCTGTAAATTTAGTACTTACCAGAGTGTCTAAATAGGTTTTGAACAGATTGAAGAAAAATGTTTTCCCAAGTCGATAAACTCCAGAAATACCGATAACAAACACTTTTGTGCTTTCTCTAGCTGGTACCGCTTGGAAAAGTTTTTCAAATGACCCCATGTCATAATTTGCCTTATCTCCATGTAGTTTTACAACCTGCTGAGGTTTCTACAACAGATTTATATGGAGGATCAGCTTCAGAGTTAAAGAGTTATATTATATCAGCAGCTAAGAAATTCTGCCGTAATGATTTTTGGGACAACAAAATTCTTATGTTGTGTCATTTAGTTTAATAAGGTAATATTTGTAATAATAAGAGGTGCGTCTGCCCTAAGATGCACGTAGAGTTTTGGGAAAACAATACATTGCACAAGAATTGAACTCAAATATCTGGCTTAGAGGCAAGGTACACTGCCAACTGCATTGCTCAACATGATGCCTTGCTGCATTTGCAGAATAATTGTGCACAGAGGTATTACATATGACGATCTTTCATATGGAACTTTGGCCTTCCAGGGTATTACCCTAGGACACTTAGGTATTCGCTTCAGCTAACTTTCGCGTTTTTGCGGAGTCATCTTCTTGCGAAAACTTCATGTGCGAAACTAAACTATCATAACGAACGAGCGAAAACGCGAAATTAAATAGCTTTGTTCATTGATAGTCCAAGAAACAAATGGCAGCAAGCGATCGAATTGCATTATCGACCTTGCCCACATCATTCTACCTGCGGTTCACAATTACAAACTAGTCCCAAATTGAAATTGTTTTCTTATCGGTGAACCAGGCCCGTATTCCCTGGGGCGGCGGGGCGACTGAGCCGTCCAACTTTTTAGGAACTTTCCGCGGCTAAGTACAGTCAAACTCGGATAACTCGCCTTTGGATAAAGTGTAACATTTCATCTCAAACACAAGGTTAACTCGAACGGATTTGTTTGGTCCGTTCCGACGAAATGATAAATTGCTTCAGATAACTCGACCTCAACATCATTTATTCGAAAATTTATTTGCTCAACTGCTATGCAGACGGTTTCTATCGCTATAGAATATCACTTTATTCAAAGCCATAGAGACAAACATCAACTTTTAATAGTTCTTAGGCGTCATTATTGTCATCATCAGTGGCAAAATATTCTTGTTAACAACCTTTATAAAGGTTTGCAAAATATCAAGTTTTACTAAACATCCGCTTGGCCATGTCCCATCGAAAGCGTAGAAACCTCCGTATGAACTTAAAATAAAATCGGCAAAATAGATCTTTGTCAAAACGCTAAAAAAGAAAAAGATTTTTTTTTTTTGAGCGTTTTAACTGCGGTCAAGTTTTGCCTATTTTAATTTAAAAACGTCTCATCAGTCACATCACCTAAAACAAAACAAATCTCAAAAAATAGAAAAATGTTGATACTTTCCGATAAATTTTTTCAAAACTTTACACGAGAGGTCCGGCTGAGGCCCTACGTAAGAAAAACCTGTTGGGAGCTTACACCACCCCTCCTCAATACTCCCAGGTGTTCATAACTAGTCGCCTAATATTAGCCGCCCCAACTTGCAACCAGTGAATACAGGCCTGCGGTGAACTGAACCTGAGGAATCTAATTATGTTTGTTCCACTGCATTTATTTTCAAATCACTATATTTTGCACTCATCAGAGCTGCAAAATTAAGTTGCAGTGAAATTTTACTCTGTATGCTACTTACGAAACTAAATACTAGCGAAATATAAGTGTCCTAGGGTAGTATGCAGTAAAAGTATGTCTAAAAAGTCATGCGTTCGTATATACTGTAGGTTTTTAGCAGGAAACACTTACCGAGTTTTCTGCTCCCATCTTGCCTGATGATCTACTGATTTTACTGAAAATCTAAAAAAATCAAGAACACTTGTAAAAATGCTAAATTAGATAGTAACACTGGTTTATGTAGTCAAAAAGACACATGGCTGTTATTGGTTTTTAGGTTTTATTTGCATGTCTCATGTGTTAAAAACATTTGGGTAATACTCCCTGCCACTTTCCAATACAAATACTGCAACCAAAACAAAAAGTATCAATAAGCCTTGTTTATTTGTAAGTCTCAAATATAAACAACTTCACCCATATTGATTTTTTAATAATTTATACAACTACCACAAAAATCCTTTACTAAACACCATGTTTAACAGTGATGAATAATGTACAACCAGACCATGCTGGTGTTTAATGACTTAGTAGTCTTAGCTCCAAAGGTTTAGTGTTGAAGCAGATTATGAGAAATAAGAAAACTCAAATTTGAGTTAAAAAACCAGGCATTAAGATCAATTAAATTTTGAATTGATAAAGTAGACTGATTTTATTTTGATTTTAAATAAAAATTTTATAATATCAAACTAAAGGGAAAGTTGATAAATTGACTTGAGAAAGAGTCAATACAAGCTTGAGTGTGATATATATATTTTATATGTATATAAGGTATATATATATAATATATATATATATAATATATATATATATATATAATATATATATATATAATATATATATATTACATAGAATATTATATTATATATACATACTACACATATATATTACATATAATACATACCTTTATATATTATATAAAGGTATGTATTATATGTAATATATATGTGTAGTATGTATATATAATATAATATTCTATGTAATATATGCTCTCAAGTATATATTTATAATTTAATGTAATCTATGTTTATATACAGTGAAACACGGATAACTCAAACTTCAAGGGACCGAGCAAAAGTGTTCGAGTTATTAGAGCGTTCAAGTTATCAGGACAGTCATAAGTGCACGTATTTATCAGTAGATACATGTACATATACAAACTATATATCAATCAAAAGCATAGATTGCTTGTTGCAAGTTAAAAGGTCTCTCGTGTAAAGTTTTAAATATTTTTAATCAGAAAGTATAGATATTTTACTATCACTTGAGATTGGTTTGTTGCTTTAGGTGATGTGACTGCCAGGACGTTCTCAGATTAAAATTGGCAACTTGATAGCGGTTAAAACGCTCAGAAAAAATACATACGTATTTTTCTACCGAGCGTTTTAACCAAGATCAATTTTGCAGTAAATCAGTTATTACAAAACTGCTTTATTATTAAAAACCCATTATCAATTTTGCCGATATTACTTTAAAGTTATCCAAATTTTACCTCGCTTTTCTTGCTTTCAGAGGGCTTATTGCTAAGCGGATGTTTGGTAAAATTTGATTTTTGCAAACCTTTAGAAAAGTCGTTAATAAAAATATTTGCCGATGTTGGTATTAACGAGGCCTAAGAACTACTAAAAGTCGATGTTTATCTCTATGGCTTGGAATAAAGTGATATTCTATAGCGATAGTAACAACCGTCTCGGTAGCCGTTTGGCAAAAAACTGTTCGAGTTAACGGAGTTTCGGTCGAGTTATCTAAAGCCATTTATCATTGCGTGGGAACGGACCAAGCAATTTCATTCGAGTTAACCATGTGTTCGCTATATCCGAGGGCGAGTTATCCATGTTTCACTGTATTTATATTTATGTGCGTATATACGGTGAACAACCCTTAGTACAAGATGTTTAGATTAAGTGCCCAGATTTTTTAAACTCTATAAAATTATAACCATCTTAAAAATTGGTAAACCCAATACTACTATCTAGATTTGTATGACAGCTTACCTATTGAAAGGCATTAGACAATCATTTCTTAACTCAAAGGTCTCTAGTAAAATGGCTCAGATACTCTGACACTTTAGCAGTAAACCTAATGGGTGGAGCTTGTTAATGCAAACAATATTTGAAACCATAGATTCAGGCACTGCATGCATAATTAGATAAGTGGTGTAGCAATGTGCTACATCACTCACCTCATTATGTAATAAGAAAAATAGATAAGGATGAATTCATTTATCTTTTAGGATTCGGTAGACTACTCGGAAATCATATTGAAAAAATGTTTGAATGCCATCTGTAAACTGAGTCAAAGATGCGAGCAAAAGTAATACATATTGATTATTAATTTTGTCTCAATTTTTAACACAGTCTGTAAGAAGCTGCTATGGCAAGTCATTAGTAAAATAATAATAGCACCATGAATAATAAAAAAATAAATCGAGAATAATGAATTGTAAGTAGTATATATATTATATATTAATAAGTCATTATTAATGTATACATATCTTATATATTAATAAGTCGTTATTAATGTATATAAATATTATATACTAATAAGTCATTATTAATGTATATAAATATTATATACTAATTAGTCGTTATTAATGTATATAAATATTATATACTAATAAGTCGTTATTAATGTATACATACATATGTATACATGTACATACATGTATATGTACAACAAACAGCAATAATGAAAGGAAAAGATCATATGTTTATATCTCTCCCGCTGCAATAGGAGAAATGCAATATTAGAAGTAAAATGCACTGATATTATTAGAATAACCAATATTATTAATATAGTAATACAGTAATAATAGAAACCAATGAACAATTTTGTTTACATTTAAAAATGTCATAGCTAACAATATCAAGAAGTATCAAAAAGAATATCCAAACTTAGTAATAGTAATACAGTAATAATAGAAAACCAATGCACAATTTTACAGCGATCTTTAACAGAAAGCAAGTACGAGCTTTCACGCGTCTGAAAGTTTTCTGCAAACTGGAGCAAAATAAAAAAAGGTTCTCGTCATAAAGGGGCGTTGTAGTTCAGCCCTAGCTTGTACATAACTTGTAAAGAATTTCGGGTAACGTTTTAAATAATGAAGCCTTCGATGATTAGACAAAAACATAAGCTGATAAACTGTGTACCACAATTTCGTACCTATAAATCGGTCAACGCCTCAAATGGTCTACGTTTATTCCAGAAACCTTCGAATAAATTTGATTACAAGTAAACAATGCCATAGACTGGTGAAATGTGCACGTTATGTTTTCGCGAAATGCGCACGGCTTGATCGTTATATTCTCTGTCGACCGCCGTTTCAATTTCCGGTCTTAACTTTTATTAAACCAAGCTTTTCAAGCGTTTTGTGGCAATTTTCTTCCAAATTAATCTGTCTATTTGTGTATAATCCGATCAGATGGGTAAGTTTTAAGGTAATACCGACGGTTTACAAAGACTTGGTAACATATTTAAATAATGTAGGTTTAAATGTGTTTTGTATCGTTATTATACATACGTTAACGACTTTACAAAATGATGCTTAAATTTGTTGATGAAAGTTCTAGACGAGGGTTTGTCTCATTGTTGATGAATAATTTTCGTAAGTTGTGTGCACATGCATTTATCATAAAAACTCCCACACTTCGCTCCGCCTGTTTGGTCGTTGGATAAGTCGACATTAATGTATACAAATATTATATACTAATAAGTCGTTATTAATGTATACAAATATTATATACTAATAAGTCGTTATTAATTAATGTATATAAATATTATATACTAATAATTCGTTATTAATGTATACATATATTATATACTAATAAGTCATTATTATTAATGTATATAAATATTATATACTAATAAGTCGTTATTATTGTAGACAAATATTATATACTAATAAGCCGTTATTAATGTATACATATATTATATACTAATAAGTTGTTATTAATGTATACATATATTACTACTCATGAAAACTTCAAACTCATGGTAAACCACTGTATCATGTGTATAAACAATAAATCTACATTATTTACATTACACACATCCCAAACGACTTTGCATGCAGTATATTTCTATTGTTACTACTGTTACCTCATTAGATAAGCCAGCACTTATTTAATAAAGGCTAATAGTGTCCTAAGGCTATATCATTTAAGGGAAAAAGCTAACAGAGTCCTAAGGCTATATCAAATTTATTTGATATAGCCGTGTTTTGGATATTAAAACCATTTAATGCATAGTGTACCAGTAAACATGGCTATGATATGGCACCTTAATGTAACTTTCTAAACGAAAACATAGTCAAGTACACGGCTTCACATGAGGAAAATAAAACGATTAGGTAGTGTATTTATCCTTTAAGATTTGAACTCAATATCAATCAAAGATCTTTATAGCTTTTTATCTTTATCAGCTTATGATGACTTTTCAATAATCTTACCTAAACCTTTACACAACCTTCTTTCAAGTTGCAAGACTGAACTCAGCAAAAATTCTTTTCAATTCTTTACTGCAAACTGATCAACAGATATTGATGAGCATCTATTGTACTGGATGTTATACTGAGTCAGAACAAGCTTGAACAAGACTACTTTTGTCAAACTATTAAAAGGTAAATCTAAAGATGCAAAATATTGTTTTTAAAACAGATAACTTACAAACCATTTATTTTATTCTAAATGTTTCAAATTAAACAGGTATTATGCAAGAAATTTACTACATTCCGGTTCAAACAATTTTCTCATCTTAGGCTAAAACAAATTTAGAAATTACATCTTTTAACTGGCCATTTGTGTAATAATAAATATGTAATCTGCACCTTTTACTGCTGCCTAAAGAACATGAACTCGCTAAAAACAATTACTAGTTTCATATTCATATTTCATTCATATACACATCAATGTAGCCATGACAAAAATCTGATGGGTTGTATGAGATACATAAAACAGTTTACCCCAGCATTCATTCAAGCCATCCGATTCTTATCGCTAACATTTGCCTCTTCCTAGATCCCTTGATGCATACTGATAATTATTAGGATAGATCAATATATTAGTACATTTTCTAAGTCAGTACTTATCTAATAAAAGCTAATAATGTCCTAAGGCTATATCATTTAAGGGAAAAAGCTAACAGAGTCCTAAGGCTATATCGAATTTGAGGTCAATTAAATCAGATCAATATCCAGCGACTCACCAAATTTAACTAATAAGAGGATCATTGATAAAAGTCGGTGCAAAATGTAAGCAGAAACATTAATAATCTAAAAAAAGGAATAAAAAGAAAGTTTCAGCACTTTAGAATAAATAAAACTTACTCGGCTGTCTTTGCTTGTTTGACCCTTTCTTCAAGTTGTAAACTTTCATATTCCCTTCCTACGTGCTCACAGCACCAGCATCTTAAACAGGTTTTGTGTAGCTTTCTCATAATTTTTCTAAGCAACTTCCTCTTTATTAAATTTTTCACGTTATCTGGAATGTATGTTATAGGAGCGTCTACTGTATATGAAAGTTGTTCATTGAGTAAGCTACTCATTGTATATCAGAATATCTGTAGGATGTGGTCTGGGGGATGAGGGGGATGCAGAAGCGTTGCTGGTTTACTGGTTGATGCATACATTTTGTTTTCATTGTCTATCTTCAGGGTGGATTTTGATGTTGCTTTGGCAAACTGCTTTACAAGCAGTCTCATGTCCTGAGCTGAGTGGAAAACTATAAATCGGTGAACTGCAAACAACATCTTTCGAAAAGGATATGAAATGAAAAACTTTGAAGAGATTTTGCGTTGTGGCTCATTTGGATGGGAATGCCTTCTCCGCTGCTGTCTTTAATAGCAACATTAGGCATAGCACAAAGGTATAGTGAGAAAAATTTTGTTGCCAGGATGCAGTTCTGCTTGACACTATTGTATACAGATAACTTCTCTGAAACTTGATTCTCCTAGACTACTTGAGCCTGTATTTCATCATTCAAGAATATTATCTTATTTATCATGTTGCCGTGCAGCTTAACTTCTCAGAATTGAACGCAATTTTAACGTAATTTAATCACAATAGCTGATGTTTTCTATAGAGGGTTTTAATCACAAACAAGTTTTTTCGACTTTAAATCTTGTAAAATTTTGACAGTTAGATCATCTCGGCCATCAAAATTAATTTCAAATAATGAAAAAATACCATTACTTCTTGATTAAATCTATTAACACTTTGTGTAAGTTTATGTTTAAAGACTCTTTTGGTGACTCAATTAAAAATAGTTAGTTGCAGAACCCAATAAATTATTACACAATTATTCTAATCTAAGTTGATAGGATGTCTGGTTGCAATCCTTTCTGGAAGTGTTTAGCATTCGGTATGGTAACTCCTTTAGTGTATCACATTGATCTACATCTCACAACAAAATATCTCGCCTTATTAATTTCAGACACTATTCACATCATATAATTGTTATGGTCTACAAAACTTCACTGAATGCTGAAAGCTGACACTGCTTGCTGCTGTTGCCACTGTTCATTAGTTAAATTTAATTGTCAATCCGGATAAGTCTGATTTCATCTACTTGTTCATATCTGGTTCTGAAATCTGCTTGGATATCCTTGGAGCAATGAAAGATTCAGGATTCAGGACCCGGCATATGCTTTGGAAAGAGTTGGGATGTGGATCACAGCTCTCTCAGTTACCATCTATAAGAAATGTAAGAGTTGCAAACATGAAATGTATACTCTGATATACTTACAAAACGTGAAGAGAAAAAGATGAGTCGACAACTTGTAAATACAGATTACTAGCTTAATATGCCTGGCGCTGCATGAATAATAAAAATGTTTTTGCGTGGATAATTTATTTTGTTTAACATATACAACATTTACCATTCTAACTTTTAAATGATACTGTTTAATTCTATGTATGTCTGGCCAATGCACAACTTAAATATTTAAAAGTGCGAGGCATAGCTAAAACGGATTGTTGAAAAAACATTTTTTACTTCTTACGCTACACATTCAAGATTTAAAATAGCTTATAAACAGTGGAAGGTAATGTAGTTGCCAAGTTGGCTAAGTTTCTTTACCCAATGAATTTGAGTAACCTAAGCTAGTCTAAATATATATAATCATTTTTAAATATCATATTTTTAAGAGTGGTGGGCTGCCCGGCAGGTATATCAACAACTGAAATTTTATGCAATGTGTCATATCTAAAGAGATTGATTGTTGTACCCAAAGTTCATTATATGAAATTTGTCATGTTTTATGTTTTATGATGTTATGCATTTAGCAGTGTACCGGAACATCACTCCATAAATACTATTGATTGTTCTTCAACTGTTTAATAGGGATTTTGTGGCCAAGCGGTAGAATTTCAGTCTTCTAAATTAAAGCTCTATCACTTGGAAATGGCCATGACCACTGACATGAATCTCTTACTCGTGTCAGTCTACCAGACCGACACAAGTCAGAGACTGACATAGATCAGCATGAAGCTCTCTAATTACCACGCATATTTGTTCTTCAGTGTAATGATTTCAAGATTACAAGATCTGAGTGTTATGATAAATAGATTTAACAACAGAGTCTAAATGTTTACTGCACTTTTTCATTGCACTGATTTATTTTTGCTACAATTTGCAGCAAAAACTAACTTTGTTATATATGGTAAAAGTTTAATAATGAGCCTCTATTGATTGCAAGCCCAGCTTAAATAACAGCTTTGGAGTTATCAAACAGTAGGTTACAAAGTTGCAAATTTATAAAATAATAAACAGATCTATTGAGCATTAAAAAGAAATATGCGCAAGCGGGAGACATCTACAATCAATATTTATAATAATTTGCAGAAACTAAATAGCTAGATATAACTAATAACTAGATAGCTGTTGTACAGCCACTACATGTTTTACTCTTACTAGCTTTCACTCACTGCACCTTCTTTTGGGTTTCAATATTCCTCTATTTTTTAACTTCACCTAAAATCTTTTCTATTTCTGAGCTAGCCAATATCAGCGTCAAGATAAAACTTTTATGAGAGCTTACGAGTATTTATTTCACCTATTTCAAATAGCTTCATGTAAAATAACACAGTTATAAATAGACATTCCTTGAATATATGTCCTAAGTACAAAAAATAGTTTTATTATGATGGTAGTACAGACTATGCTGTGTTGTTATATACATGTGATATTTAAGGAATTTACTCACTTGAACATCGCACTAATATCAGTGATTAGTATCTACGCTGTCTCACTTTACCCAGACTATGCTTTTCCGATTAATGTCTCAGAGGCAAGCCCCCTTGCTATGGTTGTCAAGAGTTGAGAGTTCAATTTATAGGACTTGATCCACATCTTTAGTGCAAATCTAACTATGCTATTTCTCAGATGTTAGTATAGTAATAGAAATACTCTTTATTCACTATTTGTTAGTGAGTTTGAGTAAATGTCAATATAACAGTGTTAACTCAAGTATTGTTAACTGGTAACTCTAAATGCATACGCGTTGAGAGTTGCGTGACGAAATTGGAATTACCATGTTTTTATGACCTAAAAATATAAAAAAATGCTACGATTACAATAAAAGATGATTTGTTAATGATACAATTAATACAAAACTGACAGAACAAAATAAAAAAACTAGTAATAATAGTTTGTGCATAGAAGTATATGTGCGTATAAAATAGGTTACTGTTCCAGCAGAAGTTATCCATCAAAACGTTGAGTATGACGACGCTGGTACATCTCGATACTGGTACAAATGTAAAAATGAGATATCGGACTACCTTTGTCTGATCAAACAGAGAGAGAATGTAGAAGCTATTCCTATTCGAAATAATACAATTGTCTGCGCAAAAATCCTTGACCACAATTTAACAATTGAACCTTACGAAAAACCGGAAATAGAAGTGTAATGGCACATTTAAAATTGAAGTGGCAAATTTAAAAATAACAAATTAAAAAAATAGGCATTAGTAGCAAAAAATTAGTTTTTAAATTGTTTCAAAAAATAACAAATGCAAAAGGTAATATTAGGTAATAATCAAAGGTGCACATTTAGCGTGTGCATATACGGTAGCCTATACTGTATTTATATGGTAAGAGAGATAGAATGCTAAGGACTGTATAGCTCAGGGGTTAAATGTGTGGTTTAAAACTTGCGCTTGCAGTCTATGTGAAGTGCAAATCTAGCACGCATCGAGCTTCCATTTCAAGATTTTAATAGCTTTAACTGGACAGGCAGACATTTGAATAGATGATAAATTTTGAGTTTTATACAGATAGATACAAAGGAAGTACAAGTGATAAATATTTGAATTAAAACACTACATTTAATATTTTAATAACACTAATGTTGTGATAATTATATATCCCATTCACTTCAATAAAACTTTTGAATTTTATGTAAAGCAAACAAAATGCTTATGATCCCATATTGATTAGCTCTATGTAATAACCATCTCATCAAATATATCTATAAGATTACATAACAGTTGGCTACACCACTTAGCTAATTATGCATGCAGTGCCTGAATCTATGGTTTCAAATATTGTTTGCATTAACAAGCTCCACCCATTAGGTTTACTGCTAGAGTGTCAGAGTATCTGAGCCATTTTACTAGAGACCTTTGAGTTAAGAAATGATTGTCTAATGCCTCTCAATAGGTAAGCTGTCATACAAATCTAGATAGTAGTATTGGGTTTACCAATTTTTAAGATGGTTATAATTTTATAGAGTTTAAAAAATCTGGGCACTTAATCTAAACATGCTAAGCGTTTTTCACCATATATATATATATATGCACATAAATATACACATATAAACATAAATTATATTATATATTTATACTTAAGAACATATATTACATATAATATTATATATACAAACTGTACATATATCTTACATACAATACATGCTATTATATATATATTTATATATACCTTATAAACATATAAAAATATATATATCACACTCAAACTTGTATCGACTCCTTCTCAAGTCAATTTATTAACTTTCCCTTTTGTTTGATATTATAAAATTTTTATTTAAAATAAAATAAAATCAGTCTACTTTATCAATTTAAAATTTAATTGATTTTATTGTCTACTTTTTTAACTCAAATTTGAGTTTGCTTATTTCCCATAATCAGCTTCAACACTAAACCTTTGGAGCTAAGACCATCAAGGTATTAAACACCAGCATGCTCTGGTTGTACATTACTCATCACTGTTAAACATGGTGTGTAGTAAAGGATTTTTGTGGTAGTTGTATAAATTATTAAAAAATCAATATGGGTGAAGTGGTTTATATTTGAAACTCACAAGTAAACAAAGCTTATCGATAATTTTAGTTTTGATTTGTATTGGAAAGTGACAAGAAGTATTGCCCAAAATGTTTTTAACATGTGAGACACGCAAATAAAATCTAAAAACCAATAACAACCATGTATCTTTTTGATTGCATAAACCAATTTTGTTATATAACTTAGCATTTTTGTAAGTGTTCTTGATTTTTTTTAGACTTGCAGTAAAATCAGCAGATCATCAGGCAAGATGGGATCAGAAAACTCGGTAAGTGTTTCCTGCTAAAAACTTACAGTATATACGAACGCATGATTTTTTAGATAAACTTTTACTGCACACTAGTACCCTGGTAGTCCAGAGTGCCATATGAGAAATTGTCATGTGTAGTACCTCTGTGCACAATCATTCCGCAATGCAGCAAGGTAGTTGAGCAGTCGGTAGTGTGCCTGGCCGCTAAGCTAAATATCTGAGTTCAATTCCAGTGTGATGCATTGTTTTTCCCAGCATTCCAAGCATATTCCAGGGCAAATGCAACTCTTATTATAGTAACGATTGACTGATTAAATTAAAGTGACACAAAATAACGATTTAGCACTTTCAAAAAAACACCATTACGGCAGAATTTCTTAGCTGCCGGCGTAATAGAACTCTCTAACTCTGAAACTGACCTTCCATATAAATCTGTTGTAGAAACCTCAGAAGGTTGTAACACTTGATGGAGACAAGCTAAATTGTGTCACGACGTCACTTGAGAACCTTGTCAAAGAGGCACCAGCAAAAGAAAAAACAAAAGTGTTTGTTATTGGTATTTCTGGAGCTCATCGACTTGGGAAAACATTTTTCCTCAACCTGTTCAAGACTTATTTAGACTCTCTGGTAAGTACTGAGTTTACAGCCGTTTAGAGCTAGAAAACTTAGCTAAAATTATAGTGTTTGACGAGAATGAGTCAGAGACGAACGTTAAACATGCATGTTTTAAAAAGAATAGTTTATTTGATTTCTTTCTTATGAATCAGAAAGTGTATAAGAATTGAATTTACATAAAAAAGTTTGTAGATTTATCAGAAAGTATCGTAATATTTCTATCATTTGCAATTGTTTTTGATCTTTGCGGTGATCTGACTGTCAGAATGTTTCAAAATTAAAATCAACAAAACTTCATCGCGATTCATATGCTCAAAAGGAGAATTTGCACAAAATGATGTAAATGGTTGTTATCATCGCGATAGCTCATATTTGTTATTTCGTTCGAGCCGCAGCATTACGCATCTCTGTTCGTTCAATCAATTTACAAGTAGAGACATCATAATCACAATTTAGCTTGATCTGAGAGTTTTAATTGCAATCATGTTTTATCGATTTTAATTTGGAAACATTCTGGCATTCAGATTACCTCAAACATCAAAAACGATCGCAAATGATAAAAAATACTGACACTTTCTGATAAAATTCACTGAAACCTCTGTGCAGGTTCATCTTTATTGGATTGACGATTTTTGCAAATTTTTGGCAAAACTTGTGATAAACACAAATATATTTTATGCACAAATTTGAGCAGCTGATAAGTTTTAATGACTTGAAACATTTAGGACATAGAAGGTGTTATAGAATGCTTGTTAGCCATTTTGGAAAACTATCAATCATTGAATAGATGGTAAAGACTACCGGCTGTGGTACCCATTAGGCCATGGTGTGATCACGAATGTGTGAAGCCGCATATACACTAGCCAACTGTCTCTAATTAGTTTGTGGCCGATTTTGTAAAACTAATGCTCATTTAAAGCAACAATTTTTACCATCTGCACTGCTGATAAGCAATGCGAGCTCAAATTTATTAGCCATTTGTGTCGGCTACTAATGAAATAAAAATTTTTTGAAGTCATTTGTATGCATAAAAGGTGAAACTGCATGCTTAATCTTCACTGGTTAATTGTCATAAGCGGACAATTGTCTATGTATTAAACAAAGTCAAACTGCAATTTCAGCGGTTTTTGACACATTTTCACCCTGCCAATAATAACGATTTTACAAAATATATTGACTGATTAAAATCATATATATAAAAATATTTGTGACTATTGGTTATTGTACACACCTGAATGTAGTCAGTACCGTTGTATAACTATTGTGTGATACTATCTGTAATCATGGGATAACAATAATTGGTTTGTAGCCTGAAGATGAAGAGAAGTGGGTTGATGAAAAGGATGTCATCATTTCTGGTGCAGAGTTTAGAGGTGGAGATGATGCGGTTACCAAAGGAATTTGGATGTACATGTATCCAAAACCAATACACAATGTAAGTGACTGTCAAGCTGTAAATATATGAATATAAAACTCTTTCCTTCTTCTTAGAATTAATGTCAAACTTAATGCTTGGAACTTTCAGAAGAGTACCTGCCTTTAAAGTTGATTAGTCGAATACCAGGCGTTGCTCGGGTAATCAAAAGGTTTTGCATAGGAAATTCATTTTTATTACCCCAGTGACTACCTATGTTTGTTCTAAAATGTTATTGATTAAATATTCAATTTTACAAATACAATAATACACAGGATGTAGTAATACAAATAAATTACCTTTAATAAAACGGTTAGAAATATGAAATTAAAAATATAAATATTTATTAAGCAGCAACCAAACAAAGACTTTAACTACAATATTTATTTCACAATGGAAAGAGATTGAATATCAACTGAGTGATAATGATAATAATGCTGATGATAATAATAATAATGATGACAATAATAATGATAATAATAGCGATCCAAAACTTGACAATGTCTGAACTTAAAACATACTCAAATTATGTTCACATAAACTTAACTCTGAAACAATGTTAATGATAAAATTAATTCATCTTTATAAATGTAAAAATTAGTTAAAAAATATAAAAGAGTGAGAAATAACTGATAATTATAACCTTACGCAATAATACAGCAATTGTATTTGTTTTAACAGAGAATGGCAACACTATCTTCTATATAGCATCCTTTTTTGTTAAAAACTACATACAATGTTATGCGCATGTATAAAATAATCTTTCCTATCATAAGAGCTGGGTCTGTCTGAAGCTACAGTAAGATGTTAAAACAAAAGGGCACATTTTTCCTGGGATTAAAACTCACAACCATCAGCTAGGTAAACTAACAGGCTAACCACTGCACCAAAATTCATCTTTTATTTTGTGAATAATTGTACACACAGTTATTACACCTGACGATTACTTACAGCACACCTGACTGCCAAGGTACTAGTTAGCCTGAGCATGGCTCGCTTGGGTAGTGGGGGGAGAGAAAGAGTGGCTCATGGCTTTCTTTCTTCCCCACCCCCCAAGAAAGCCACGCCCAGGCTAGGTACTAGTAATGATAAGCTCTTATAGAAAAGCAAGTTGGAATATGTAGAATGAGAGCAAGTAGAATTATACGAATAATTATTGTTGTTTATCTAGCCTTGATGTTCATACTCTTACACATTGATACTTTTAATTATAATTTGCGAGTATCTCTATACCACCATAGCTAACAGTTTGAGCTTTCCCTGAGTTCTTTTTCACATTTCAAACGCTGTAGAGGCTGTATGGTTAAAACCAAATTCTTATTGTCTTTCCCCTCCTTTGTACTCATCAACTGGCAGTCTCTTAGAAGCATTTTATCAGACTTAATATCATTATTGATGGCCTTTTTTATTAGATTTTACTAGCACCTACACCAAAATAATTCCATGTAAATTAGCAGTCTTTGGTCCTAATCCGCCAGACAAAGTCAACTTTCTGTTTAAGACAGGTGAGCCCAGTCTCACTCACATTCAGTGAGTCAGAGTTTGGTTGAAATTAGCTGAATCAGTTTATTTGTCTGAAACTAGCCGTGACAGTGTTTGGTCTCAGTTAGCCCGGGCAGTGTTTAATTCAAAGTTTAGTAGGATAACTCTTTTATTGTTTACTAGTACACCAACAGTCTTTTGCAATGCAAGAGATCATCATGAGTAATAAATATGTCCGTAATTATTCAATGAAATAGTAGAGTGGCAGAGTGGTGCAGTGGTTAGCATGCCTGTCTGCAAAATGATATCACCAAGTTGCATTCATGTGGGAGGCCAATTTTTTCCAATGCTCCTAGTGTGGTTGCAGACGGACAGACATGACTGGTATTATATTCAAGGCTAAAGGAATGCCCGGCGCCGCATAAATAATAAATAGGTTTTTGCACAGAAAATTTATTTGTAATCAACATAATTATACAGCATTCACCATTTTGTTATTCAAATGAGAGTGTTTAATTTTGTGTGTCTAGCCAATGCATGATTCAAGCCTTTGCAAACTCAAGCCATAGCTAAAATATATTGTTAAAAAAACATTTCTTACTTATGCTAGACATTTGCTGAAAGTTTAAAGTTCTTTAAAAAGAAGTTCTTTACTTAATGAATTGAGTAATTTAGCTAGTCTGAATTTATATGATAAAATATTTGTCATTTGTAGGTTTTTATTTATATATTTGATGTTTTTTTTTATATTTGGCCAATTTGTTTGAGCTGGCTTAAACCTACTTTTGTCATTTCTGCACCACCAAGGAAGTAGAAAAATTACATAGGGCCTATTTTTTAGGGCGATAGGTTCTCCATAGGACTTGTCATGACCCACCAAAACTTTTATATCATATGTAATATATAAAGAATTAGATTTTTGTAATTGTACAAGTAATGGCTAGATAAAGTCTGTTTCACTACAATGATTACAATGAAAAATGAGTTGATATTGATACAATTAATACAAACTGAAAAAACACAATAAGAATCTTGAATATGTTGAATTAATACTAACAATGGGTGCATAAAAGTTTGTGTGTATAAAAAAGATTACTGTTCTATCAGAAGCTAACTATGAAAATTATGAATAAAACAATACTGGTACCTGTCGGTACTAGTACAAATATACAAATGAGATATCAGAATTTAATACATTACTGAAACGCACGAGGGTAAACAAAGCTTATTGTCTGATCGAACGGAAAGAGAACGTATAGTCCAATTTCACTGGTCCCTAAGATAATGCTGCATACAACTGTTCATGTTGAAAACAAGGAGTTGAAGGTGGTGGTTGAAACAAGGAGGTGAATGTTGACAGTTTTTAGTGATCAACCTTGAAAATTGTTGATATTCAATGCAAATGAAAGTTGAACAGGAAGTTGAGTGTCTTAAAATTGAAATGAAAAAACAACAAACACAAAAGGCAATATTAATTAGTAATAAAAAGTACATAAATGTACTTAGCTTGTGTCCTGAAATTGCGGCTAGAATAAATTTTAGAAAAGAAAATAAATTTTGCCTTACAAAGAGTAGTAATACAACTCTGATATGCCAGACCAATTCAATGCCGAACCAATATTTTAATCTTTACTATACTAACAGCCATGTCTATTCTTCCCTGTATCCAAAGCCAGGTAGAAGCATGACGGAAAAAATTGTTTCTCATGGGACTCCAACTCTTACATTAGGTTACACAGATGTGAAGCCAAGCGTATTTACATTAAACCATGCAGCCACCTTGCCTCACGTTGAAATAATTGTGTATATAATCACTACACATCATGATTTTTCATGGCACACATCAATTGCGTGTATGCTCATAACCAAAGGTTCCTTGCAGTGCACTATTCTAACCAATTGCAAGTAGCTGGACATGGATACAGATGACAAAAACAGACACTTCATTTTATATATATAGATTGAAGTAAAAACTAGCGGTTTGCTTCTTCTACAAGGCAGTCTACTAATTTATATACTTTACATGTTATTCAGGAACTCCATAGTATTAACATTACTGTGAGGACAGCAAAGCTACAATCAGTAAAACCAAGCATAAGAATAGGTTTTAATATCATAAAACAAAAGCTCTGAGTTACATATTTCAGTCGGTCTATTGCAGACAGCTGTCATACTGTTGGACTGTCAGGGAAGCGATGATGTTGAAGAGAGTACAGTAACATCAGACAATGCACTTTTGTCTCTGATGCTCCAACTTTCAGATGTCTACATACTAAATGTGTCTAAACATTTGAGACCGAGTGATCTGTCTACGTTGGAGGTAAACAATTTATATTTAAAGATGTTGTAATGTAGCTGTTCCCATAGAGTCAAACTGAATGCAGTTGATAAGTGTCACTTACACAAGGTCTCTATTTTTTTAAGTTTCAGCGCTATGCTCATTCTGAGATCATTGATCAACACTTCTAAGTATGCAATCTACACACTTAGCAAGTTAATAAGTTACACTTATCAACTGCATGCAGTCGATAAGTGTAAGTTATCAAACAAACAAAATATGCATCTTCGTTTAATTATTACTTTAGAAAGCAACTAAAATATTCATAGAAGTAATGAATTAATTAGAACATACATCCTTATTTTTATTTATATATATTATAATCCTACGACCTAACACGAGCGGAGCGATTGGTAGAGAGTTTTATGATAAATGCATGTGCACACAAATATTCATCAACAACGTCGCAAACCCTTGTATCGAAATCTCATCAATAAATTTAACCATTTTTGTGTAGAGACGTTTAAGTATAATAATGAAACAAATCACATATAAGCCTATTTAAATATGTTACCAAGTCTTTGTAAATTGTCGACAGTATCTTAAAACTTACCCATCTGATCGGATTAAACACAAATAGACAGATTATTTTGGCCGAAAATCGTTATTAAAACTTGCTAAGCCGTACTTTTATCAAAATTAAGACCGGCAAATGAAACGCCAAGCGACAGAGAATAGAACCATTAAGTCGTGCGTATTTCATGAAAAAGTTACATGCACATTTCACCAGTCTATAGCATTGTCGAATTGCCGAAGGTTTCTGTAATTAACATAGAAGTACTGAAATATAATCATTTCTTTTTTGCCAATTTCAAAGTAACTGACATTTTTGACACTTTTATATTATATTACATAACTACATATACGTTATATACCTACATCTATTATATATATATTTCTCAAAGTTTGTGTATATGCATGTATGTGTGTCCAGCTATAGCTATTAAAATCTTGGAATTTATATTCCGCTTTCGGATTGATTTGAACTGACGGAGATTGCAACAGCAAGTTCAAAATCCAGACCGCTTTACCACTGAGCCATACAAAGTGTCACCATTCAAGACCTATCATATACCGTATAGCAAAATGTGCATGCTAATTACTTTAGCACTGCGCCCACGCGTTACAATCTTCCTGTTGGGAAATATTTTTTGTAAGGTTAAATCTCTATATAAGGGGTCAAGGCCAATTCTTCTCACGCAGACAGCAGACAGTTATAAGAAGAGCCGCGACATTTTTTTTCAGTCAGACAAAGACAGTACGATATCTAATTTTTACTTTGTACTAGTATCGAGAGGTACCAGTATCATTGTATTCAAAGATTTGATGGATAGCCTCTGGTGGAACAGTAACCTTTTAATACACACAAGCATGCACTCACACTATGCAAAAATTGTTACTATTAACTTAACATATTCAGGATTTTAATTTTTTTCTCAATTCGTATTAATAATATCATTACTGAATCATATTTTATTGTAATCGTAGCAGAACTTACTCAATTTAGCTATTGCTTGATAATTATTTCACTGTTACATCTTAACCCTTTTATAGTTGTTTTATTTCTTTAATTTATTTGAACTGCACGAAACATATTCCTCATGATATGAATTTTAAAAGTTACAGTTGTTTGACAAAGTTTGAAAACCTTTACAGTTGTTTTTATTTTCTCTTGAATTATTTCAACTACCCAAAACACGTTTCTCATGATATGTAGTTTGAAAGTTAGAATGGCAAATGTTGTTATATGTTAAATATAAATCAATTTTCTGTATAAAGACTTATTTATTACCTGGGCAACGCCAGGTAGTACAACTAATATTTATATATATAGTTATTTGTAGTTATATATAACTACATGTATATATTATATAACTAAATATAAACATATGGGGTATGTTTATGTATTTATATATCTAGATAGATAAATCTAAGTGTAAATCTAATATATATATATATAAAGAAAAAAAAATATATATATAGATATATATATATCTATATATATATATATAGATATATATATAGATATCTATAGATATCTAAAAAAAATGTTTCCTCATCCCGCATACCCTGTATGGGTGGTAAATTCTGGTCTAACTCGGGTCTCCTACCAGAGACCTGGGAGTTTGAGCACTCGCTTCAAGATCTTAGCTGTCCCCAATAGCACACTTTTCTGCAACTCACCTGAGTTGATTGTTGTTGGTATTTGGGCAAGCCACATTTTATGCGCCGGTGTTATTGCGCCCAGTGCCCCAATGACTACTGGGATTACAGTTGTTTTTACATTCCAGCATTTTTCAATTTCTTCTCCAAAAGGGAGATATTTCTCTACCTTTTCTTTTTCTTTGCTGGCTATATTGTAGTCATTGGGTACTGCTATATCTATTATAGTAGCCCTCTGGTTCTCCTTGTCTACCACCACTATATTTGGTTGGTTTGCTAGGACATGCTTGTCAGTTCGGATGTAGAAGTCCCAGAGGATCTTAGCGCGGTCATTTTCATTGACCTTACCAGGAGCTTCCCACCAGTGGTGTGGTTTATTAAGGCCATACTCATCACATAGACTTCTATACACAATACCTGCAACATGATTATGCCGCTCAGTGTATGCGTTCCCTACTAGCTGCCTGCATCCACTGATGATGTGTTGGATGGTCTCAGGTGCATCTTTGCACAGTCTGCATCTAGGATCGTATCTAGTGTGATAGATTTTCGTTTGGAGTTGCCTTGTTGGGAGCACTTGCTCCTGGGCTGCCATGATTAGCGACTCTGTATTGGCCGTTAGGTTTCCTTTGTTCAGCTACATATATGTCTGGTGAAAATCGCCAACCTTAGATATTTGTTGGTGGTAAGCACCATGAAGAGGTTTCGTGTGCCAGTCAATTTCCTCATCATCAGGGCGTAGGTCCGTCGTAAGAGCAGCCGATTGAAATTCAGCTAGCAACTTATCTGAGATGGCCATGGAGGCTGCATATGCTTTGATGCTTTTCTCCTTTTTTTCACTGTCTGCTGTACACTTTTGAGTCCCCTACCACCATCTTTCCTATCAAGATACAATCTAGTAGTATCAGATTTTATGTGGAGTGCTCCATGCATGGTCAGCAGTTTATGAATTGCTATATCTGTTTCTTTGATGGCTTCCTCAGTCCACTTTATTATGCCTGCTGGATATCTTATTACTGGTAGTGCGTAGGTATTTATTGCCATGATTTGGTTCTTGGCATTGAGCTGGCTCCGTAAGACCTGCCGAAGGTGTTTCTTGTATTCGGTAATAGCTTTGTGACGTACCTCGGCTTCGTGGTTGATGTTGCTTTGCATAATCCCCAAGTACTTGTACCCTTCTTCTATATCTTTGATAGTACCTTTGGCATTCTTAGGCCATCTGTGAGCATCGAATGGCCCTTCTTAAGAATTAGTCTTCCACATTTCTCAATACCGAAGGTCATTCCGATGTCCTTGCTGTATACCTGAGTGAGGTGTATTAGCGAATCAAGGTCCCTGTCTTTGTTAGCATACAGCTTAATGTCATCCATGTAGAAGAGGTGGTTAATCTTGGTGCCACTCCTAAACTGGTACTCATATTGAGTCTCCTCCAGCATATTGCTTAGAGGGTTTAGGCATATGCAGAAGAGCAGCGGTGATAAGGAGTCACCTTGATAGATGTCTCGCTTAATTTGTACACTCGCCAGCTTTTTGCCATTAGCCTCCAGTTCCGTCTTCCATTTGGTCATTGACATCTTGATGAATGCCACAAGAGCAGGGTGAACATTGTACATACTGAGGCACTCAAGTATCCAACTATGGGGAATTGAGTCATAGGCCTTTTTGTAGTCAATCCAAGCCGTGGCAAGAATGGTTTTCCTTCTCCTGCTGTCTTGACAGACCGTCCGATCCACCAGTAACTGATGTTTAGCTCCTCGGGTGTTGCGCCCAATTCCTTTCTGAGCACTGGTCATATAGTGACTCATGTGCTCTTCCAGTTTGTCTGCAACTATTCCTGAGAGCAGTTTCCAAGTGGTGGGCAAGCACGTTATTGGTCGATAGTTTTTGGGAATCAGCCCTTGCTTTGGATCTTTTATCAGAAGTACAGTTCGTCCTTTGGTCAGCCATTCTGGATGGTCACCTTGTTCTATTAGGCATTCCATCTGCTTAGCCATTCTAGTGTGAAGTGATGTCAATTTCTTTAACCAGAAGGCTTGAATCATGTCATGGCCAGGTGCTGCCCAGTTCTTCATACGCTGCACTCTGCACTTGATGTCCTCTTTGCTGATGGTGAGTCCTTGCTGAGCCACAGTGTGTTGATGGTTCTCTTTAAGCCTCTTCAGCCAATTTGCAGTGGTGTTATGAGTAGTCTCTTTTTCCCAGATGTCCTTCCAGAACTTTGAAGTGCTAGATTGGGGAGGCTCAGACACTGGCCTCTGCAGTTCACCTTTGAACTGGGAATACACTCTAGATGGATTGTTGATGAACAGTTTGTTCATTCTCTTGTTATCCCGCTCTTTGGTGTACTGCTTCAGTCGTGCCGAGAGTGCTACTAGCTGCTGTTTGGCAGATTCTAGAGCTTCTATTGTGGCTTCCCTTTTTGGAAGCTCCAAACTGTGGTTAGATCTCTCACTGAGCCTACTAACTTTCTTGCGCAAGTCCTTGATCTTATTTTGTAGCCTCAGCTGCAAGGATGGAATGGCTTGAAGCCTTGTTGGCATTGCCTTAATATCCATCTCCTCCAAGATGACGGTTGCTGTACTGTAGATTAAGGCATTAGTCTCACTGATTGATCCAGTTGAGATCGACTCCAGTGCCATGTTAATGTCTTCTAACAGCTTCTTAGGTATGGCCTTGCTAGCTCTTCGTAGTGGTACCCTGCTTCCATAATCATTAGCAGCTGACATCTTGTTGATGATATTTTCTGCAAGCTCTCTCACCCTTGGGTGAAGGTCCAAGTGCATGTCTTCTTCAACCCGCGAGTCAACACATGATCGTGTATGCGTGACAGTGTGTGTTGATATTCACTCCTCGTTGGTTGAGGTTACTTGGGTGAACTGTTCCCTAATTTCATCTACTTCAAGTTCCGATATGAGGTGCCGCTTGATTATGTTACTCCTCTGAGCTACAAGTTGCTTAGCGGTTAGTGGCAATTCAGGGCGCATGTTTATCCACAGTTGCCACATCCTTCCCATATAGCCCCACTTTTGAGGTTCACTCATAAAGTAGCACTGCATGAGGTCCGTGTTATCAGTCCGAGTCCATTTCATCCGTTTTGAACCAGTAGCCCATTTTTCACTGCCTTGTCCTGGTTCAGCTACAGGCAGCGCGGACCTTGTTTGATCGGGCGATGTCCGAGCCGACATGGCTTTGGTTATTGCACTCATCATAGAGGTTGTAGACGTTATACAAGCAAGGGTCTTGTCCAAGGACCACCAGAAAAGTGCAGTTGTTGGGGTTTGATTCGAGGACCTAATGATCACAGTCCCGATACCTTACCAACTGCGCTATCTGTCTATATATATATATACATATGTATATATATATATATATATATATATATATATATATATATATATATATATATATATATATATATATATATATATATATACATGTATATATATGAATATATTGGAGAGTATTGAAAAAAGCGAGTAGTTACAATAAGACCAGTAAACGCTGTAATTTGTGTATTTGGGAGAAGTACTTCATTCTATACAAACCTGAGCTTGCTAGCTTAAACCCAAGAAACGAGCTTGTGTCAAAGTGCAGGCAATCAAATAAGCACTTATTTTGCAATGGTGTGACATGAACCAATTAAATTGTTGTATTGCGGAGGACTGGACAAACGCTAACCATGCTCTTGGCTTTAGACACCGATATTCTTTGTTATGACTTTAGGTGTGCTTCCTTTATATCTTGTTATGTAATTCTCTTGTGTGTGCTTCTTTTATACCTTATTATATAATACTGTGTTTCTGGGCCTGCCTCACAGGCCTGCCAGCATACCCTTATATGTTATTATCTAGGCCTGCCTCACAGGCCTGCCACAACGCATTTGGTGTTGCATAACCATTATGTAAGTGGGCGGAGTGAAACCGTATATAAGGAGAAGGCACAAGCCAACTCATTGGGATTTTTACTTGTGGACTCGATGCTGTTTAACGCTGTATTGCATATGTGCTGATTATATATATATTAAATAGACTACATTTATTCTTACGAACTGATCACGTTTATGCCTGCCTGGTTGGCTTAGTAAGGATCATTCTGCCAGAACTGATCTGGCTTCAAGTACGAACTGTTTGGGAGATACTTAAGGAAGGCTAGGGGTTGGCTGCGTTACAACCGGACCTGATCAGAAATGCGATAGCATTGGAGATCAGGCCCTACAGTAAGCTAGCCAGGACCTAGACTAGCCAAGATAGGGTCTCAGAGAGCAGGCCGTGTTAGGATTCCAAGTGAGCCTGAACTGAGGGCAACCAGCCGCGGCCTGATCAGACCACTAGGTGTGTCGGGCAGGCCAACGAGGGGAAGGCCCAGTGTTCAGCTTGCACCGGCTTGAAAGGAAAGTAAGGCTGGCTCAGCTACCGGGGCCAAACCTTTACACTGGTGGCAGCAGTGGGATTTAATCAACCCACAAAAAAAACTAACAAGGCACAATCATGGCCAGACGCACTCGCAGTGCGGAACGACCGGGAGTCCTCCAAAGGGAAGGACTAGATGGTCTAGAGCGATTGACGAATGTGTTGGAGAGAATGGTTGTAAACCAAGAGGTGCAGAGAAATCAGGGACCACTGGTACCCAGAGAGACATTCAAGGCTCCTGAATACGATGGGAATGGTGATGTGAAGGCCTTCACGAGGCAGTTCAATGATGTGGCTATCGCAAATCACTGGGGAGCCAGATCCGCCCTATTACACATTCGAGGAAGGCTGAGAGAGCAGGCCAGGGAATGTGGACATGGGCATACACTGCAGGCGGTGTTTAACACCCTCCGAGCAAGTTTCGGCATGATCCCCAAGGAAGCGAGATCGGGGCTACAGGGCCTGAGGAAGAAACCTCACACTACGCTATTTGAACATGCTACTCGAATAGAAAGACTCACGAGCATTGCGTTCGAGGAGCTATTTGATCGCATGAGAGAGGAGATGGCGGTGGACACATTCTGCGGGTCGTTAGGTAACATATACCTACATAGACACCTTTTGGCAGTACCCACCCCCAACCTGGAGACCGCCGTGAGAGCAGGAAATGAGTACTTGCAGATACGGCCTGATACGACCACCCGGCAGAACCACCCGATGAGAACCGAGATAAGGGTAGTTCAGCCAGAAGGGTTCGAGCAGGCCACGGAAGAGCAGGCGGATGTAGAGCAGGCCATAGTGGCCCATCTTACCCCTGACCCACTAGGGGCACTCCTGACAATGATGGAGGGTCTAAAAAGAGAAATGGCGGATCTGAAAAGACAAATCGGCCAACCACGGAGTTTTCCCCAACAGGTGACCCAGGAAAAAAGGGTGATGAAGTGCTGGGGGTGTGATCAGGCAGGTCACTGGAGGAAGAACTGCCCCAAGACCCAGACCAGTGGCCGTGCCACCCAAGAACCGAACCAGGGAAACGCCTACCGCCTGCTGCAGTAGGGCAAACTGCTGGCTGCAATAGGGCGCCAAAAACTCATAATGGCAAAAAAGAGAGAGAGGCAGGCCGAAGGAAGGCGGGGATGGACACAGAAGGCTGGCTCCACCCCGCAAACTCGGTGGCTCTCACCCAGAGGCCTCCGGTGGGGAGGGTTCACACCTACAACCCGTACCAGAGCCTAGAAGGTCTAGACGAAGATGAAGGTGATACAGAGATGGATAATCTGGAGCTGCCACAGGCAACCCGACAGACCCAAAGGCGGGCTAGACAAAAAACGACATCAGGAAATGGCGGCAGTCTAGAGGAGAGTACAATCGGGAGGAACTACTCCAAGAGATCTGGGCCGCAAAGGTCGGAACAGGGAGCCGATCCAGCATCAACTGGAGCTCCTGAGAGACCTAAGCGCAGATCGGGAAGGAGGGAGAAGTTAGCCTCGGTTGAACACTTCCAGGAACCAGAACGACCTAGGTTGAGGGAAGAAGGCCCAGCCGGCGCTGATCCTTCCCAGAGATTTGGACAGGGTAGATTGGGAACGAGAGCCAGCTCATCCGGAGCTGAGTTTTTCCAGAGATCTATACTCTCCAGATCGGGAGTGGAAGAGGAACCAGCCATGGTGGAGCACTTCCAGAGACCAGGGGGTCGCAGATCCAGGAATGGGGGCTGGGATCGAGCCTACCACCCCAAGGATCGGTGTTGGAGGAAGGACAGGAGTCGAACCAAGTCGGCCCTCTCTGGAGTGGAGACCCAGGCCAATGCCTGAGTCCGGTGTCGGGTCTGACAGGCCGGTACGGGGAGAGCACAAGGCCAGCTATTCTCGAGGAAAGCCTGGCGGACCAGCTCAAAGAGAGTCCACCACCGGACAGGCCTCGGGGTCTGCCACGAAAGAGATATTCCGAAGAGGCGTATAACGACGCCTGCAGAATGGGGGTGTTACCAAGGATCGGGGCTTTGGAAAAGCCCCATAAATCCAGTTACTTCCTGCCAGGGAAAATGGAGAAATAGGACCTGCTCTTTCTCATAGACACCGGCTGCAACACGAACCTGTTGTCTAAGAAAATACTTGACAGGATGCCGGAAAGGATTAAAGCACAACTGGAGGAAAATGACCAGTATGGACTCATGGCGGACGGAAGTAAGCTCCAATTCTACGGACTAATCCGACTAGCGGGGAGAATCCGCGATGTGCCGATTGAGGAGAATTTCATTGTAAGTCAGATCAACAAGGATGCCATTCTGGGAATGCCCTTTCTGATATCGCACTGATGCAACATAGAATTCGATCAACCAGTCATCACCATTGGGGATAGAAAGCTCACCTGCACCGATAAATATGGCAGGTTGATGGTGTCCAAAGTACACACCTGGAAGAAGGTCACCATCCCACCATTGTCTGAGATAACGGTGGCGGGGAAAATATTAGCCAGAAATTATGTACCCGTAGGCATAATAGAGGGATCCGACCCACACCTTCCCATGGCGCGTAGCCTGAATCAACCCGGAGACCAGAGCAATGTGGCCGTACAATGCCTGAACCCGGGCAACCACCCTATCGAATTGGCGGCTGGACACGTGATAGGCTTGTACACCGCCATCAGGACAGAGGATGTGCAGGCCGAGCTCTGGGCAGAACAGGAAGACTTCGACACCGAGGTGGCTGGAGTAGGGTGTGCAGCTGTACACGCCGGGAGAACAGTGTCTGAGCATCTGGTCGAGCTCTACAATCAGGCCGTCCGAGGTTGTTCCCATGACCAGGAAAGACGGAAGCTAGCCGCCCTGCTTGCTAAATACCAGAACGTATTCAGTAAATACGAGGGTGATGTAGGGCGAACTGATCTGGTGAAGCATAGCATACTACTGATAGAAGGAGCCAGACCCATTAGACAACCTCCCCATAGGTTGGGACCTCTCAAGGAGGCGGAGGCAGACAGACAGGTGACCGACTTGTTAGAAAAGGGCCTGATCGATCCTGCAAATGGGGCTTGGAGCTCGCCAGTGGTGATGGTTCGGAAAAAGGATGGCGGGTGGCAGTTCTGCGTTGACTACCGGCAACTGAATGCCATAACACAACAGAACGCTTATCCGATCCCAAGAATCGACGAGAGCATGGATGCCCTGGCAGGAAGTCGATTCTTTAGCACACTAGACCTGACCAGTGGGTACTGGCAAGTGCCAATGGACCAGGAAGCCCAGGAAAGATCTGCCTTCGCAACCCGGAGTGGACGACTATAGAAGTGGAAAGTACTGCCGTTCGGACTAACGTCGGCCCCCGCCACTTTTCAGAGATTGATGGAGTCGGTGCTGCAAGGACTCCACTGGAAAACTCTCTTGATCTACCTGGATGACATTATCCTCATCGCCCCCGACTTCGAGACTCACCTGGCTCGCTTGGAGGAAGTCTTCCAGAGACTGGCAACTGTCAGGCTGAAACTAAAACCCTCCAAATGTGAGCTCCTCCAGGAGAAGGTGAGATACCTCGGACATGTAGTAAGCTTGGAAGGGGTATCTACGGATCCAGATAAGGTCAAGGTAGTGGCAGAATGGCGAGTCCAACAAAACGTGAAGGAATTACAAGCATTCTTGAGAACCCCTGGGTATTATCGGCAGTATTTAAAGGACTACGCCGCTACCGCCAAGCCGCTCACTGTTTTGACAGGAAAGGGGAAACCATGGCAGTGGGGTAACGTAGAGCAAGCGGCATTCGAGACACTCCGACGTGGTTTGATCACGACACCGGTTTTGGGCTATCCCAATCCTAAGAACCAGTATATCCTGGATACCGACGCCAGCAATGTGGGGGTGGGGGGGGGGGGCGGTGTTGTCACAGAACCAGAATGGTAGGGAGACGGTAGTAGCTTACTACAGTAAAACACTCAGCCCAGCAGAGCAGAAGTATTGTGTAACCTGTAAGGAACTCCTGGCGGTGGTAAAGGCCATCAAGCACTTCCGACCTTACTTGTATGGGCAGCGCTTCCTACTCCGGACAGACCATGCCTCCTTGAGATGGCTGTGCCAAAGAAGGGAACCATCGGCTCAGGTGGCCCGGTGGTTGGAGATCCTGTCGGAGTTCACTTATCATTTGGAGCACTGACCAGGGATCAAACACGGGAACGCCGACGGATTAAGCCAGCAAGCCTGCCCAGAGGACTGCCGGCAGTGCACCCGAATAGAAGAAAGGGATGGGGGTCCGAGCAAGCAGGCCATGCTGAAAGAAGGTTCCAACAAGGTGGCAGCCATCAAGCTGCCCGGAGAGTGAAACTTCTGTCAGTTGGTGCAGAGCCAGATGGAAGGAAACCAGGCCGTGGCTCGAATGTACTGGGCCATACAAAACGACCAGGAATTGCCGGAGGAAGAGTTAACCCTGGGGAGTAATGAGCTCCGGATCCTACACAAAAGGCGGGAAGCCATGCGGTTGTCGACTAACGGGGTACTGGAAGTCAGGCTAGTAGCAAACGGCCACCCTCGATGGTGTACCTTATGCCCCCAGGCAGACCGGAGCCGGGTGATTTGGGAGACACATAGACTGGCCCATGCAGGAGTGCACAAGACGGCAAAGAGGATCCTACTGAATTGGTACTGGCCGGGATTAAACGCAGACGTGCGACGCCTTATCTAAACATGTGAGGTTTGCCAAGTAGCAAAGGCTGGAGGAAACCATGCTGCCAAGAGCAGGCACCGGCTATATGCCCGGTGACCTTGGCAGAAGTTGGCGGTAGATCTTGTGAGGCCGATGCCAGAGACGAACCGGGGAAATAAGTGGATCCTCGTAATCAGTGATCACTTTTCCAGATGACAAGATGACATAGCAATTCCGGATGCAACTACTCCGGTGGTGGCCACGACCCTGGATGAGAGGGTGTTCTGCTATTTTGGTCTACCAGAGGAGTTGCATTCGAACCAAGGGGCCCAGTTTGAGTCCAAACTCATGAGCAAGTTGCGTGGGCTATGGAACGTAAACAAGACGCGAACCACCCCGTACCACCCCCAAGAAAATAGGGTCGTGAAGAGAAATAACCGGAGCCTAGGGGACTCGTTGAGGGCCCTACTTCTTTGCCGAGGACCAACAGAATGGGATCTGTTGCTACCCCAAATCATGAGGGCTTTTCGAGGCACACCCCACTCTGCCACGGGAGAAACCGCCGATTTTATGATGATGGGGACGGAGCTACGACTGCCCCACCAGCTCTCAGAACCAGTGGCCACGGACAGCCGGGCCTTACAACTTTACGTGTTGGAGTTGGCCAATCGACTGGAAGAAACGTACGAAATCTTCCGGGAACAACAGATGAACGTCAGGATCGAGGATGAGGAAGAGCCGCCACTGTTTGAGGTGGGAGAACTGGTGTTGCTGGTAAACAAGAGGCGAAGGAGGGGTGAAAATCCCAAGCTGCAACCCAAATATGTGGGGCCATTACAATTACCAAGTGTCACCCCAACAATACATACCGAGTGGAGCGGCAGAGTCAGGTGTCCGTTCAGAATGAAGAAAGCCTGAAGCCATATGTTGCGTGCCCAGAGGCAGATGGTAAAGCCCCGGCCACCAAGGAGCCTGCTCGGCGCCCCAACATGTGAGGGGCTACCAGAAATAGGAGAAGAAGGGGAGAGCTGGTGGAGCTGCTGCCCACCCTGGAATTCCGCGAGGGAGAACCTCTTCCCCAACCACCCCTGCAGCGCGGAGACATGGACCTTCTCTCCGCCCCGATTAATAGGGAAATGCTCCGGAGACGAATGCTGGAGGCCCTGACAGAAGGGGAGAACCCTCTTCCAGTAGACAGCGGTATTGGGGGGGGAGCGCGAAGACAGTCCGGAACCCACAGATACCTCAGAACTAGAGCAGGACGACCCAGGAACCGAGTCCGACCCAATAGCCCCCGTTGAGCCTATCAGGCCAGGTTCAATGGGAGATGAAATGGGAGAGGCAGCGATATCAGGGCCCCAGGCCCTCAGAGAACCCGGGCGAGTGGATCCGGCACCCTCCATTGACTCTAGACCGGTTCCGGCTGGGGGAGAGACTCAGGTGGAGCCGGAACCCGCCGGAACAGAAAGGCCCGTAGAAATCAGAAGGGACGGAAGACCTCGACGGACAACAGGATTGCCCATACGGTATGGACAGGCAGTGTGCCACCAGATCAATCCAGAGAGTAGAGACATGGACAGCTTCCGGCTCTCCGAAGAGGTTAGGAGCAACATAGCGGCCAGGGAAAGGTACGAGGTGTTAAGAACCCGAGTAGGAGACATAGAGAAGCTACTCGAGGGAGGGAGCATTAGCCTTGACGAGAAAGGAGAGCTGCAGTATCGAATGCTAAAGGACTCGATGGAAGAGTTAGAAAGGGCACTGACCACCAAAAGCCATACCGTAGGAGCGAGAGAAAAAGGACAAACGATCCTGAAAGAGGAGGCGAAGATCACAGAGGCCGTGGAGATCGCGGAGGCAGAGAGATTTTCCGGCCAGGCACGATCTGGGCCGAGGAATACCGGTGACGTAGCTGACCAGAGTCAAGGACGAGGTCCCACCGGAAACTGGCCGCCTTTACCCTCATTCAAACACAGCGCTGCTCCTAGCCAGTACATTCACGCGTCACTCTGAGATAGCCCTCTGCTCCAACCAGTTCGAAATTATCTTAGCCACATGGATACGAGAAGTTCAACCTACGAAGATAAAGAGCTGCAGCAATTGATGACTGAACTCGATGGCATATTGGAATAGACTGAAGCATCAACCACGCACAAGAGAACAGACCAGCGACATGGAGCAGTCTTATCTTCCAAAAATTTGAAGACAAACCAAAAGATAACACCGATTGCATATAAGGGAACCCAGCCCAACCAGGACGATGCGACTAATGTACAAATCATCCAGTTATCAGCAGAACCAGATGAAAAAAGGCCACCTTCGACTCCACCTCTCTTAATTGTTAACCCCAGGCTGAACAATTGGGGGGGGAGAGTGTGGAGGACTAGACAAACGCTAACCATGCTCTTGGCTTTAGACACCGATATTCTTTGTTATGACTTTAGGTGTGCTTCCTTTATATATTGTTATGTAATACTCTTGTGTGTGCTTCTTTTATACCCTATTATATAATACTGTGTTTCTGGGCCTGCCACAACGCATTTGGTGTTACATAATCATTATGTAAGTAGGCGGAGTGAAACCGTATATAAGGAGAAGGCACAGGCCAACTCATTGGGATTTTTACTTGTGAACTCGATGCTGTTTAACGCTGTATTGCATATGTGCTGATTATATATATATTAAATAGACTACATTTATTCTTACGAACTGATCACGTTTATGTCTGCCTGGTTGGCTTAGTAAGGATCATTCTGCCAGAACTGATCTGGCTTCAAGTACGAGCGGCTTGGGAGATACCTAAGGAAGGCTAGGGGTTGGCTGCGTTACAACTGGACCTGATCAGAAATGCGATAGCTTTAGAGATCAGGCCCTACAGTAAGCTAGCCAGGACCTAGACTAGCCAAGATAGGGTCTTAGAGAGCAGGCTTTTTTAGGATTTCAAGTGAGCCTGAACTGAGGGCAACCAGCCGCGGTCTGATCAGACCACTAGGTGTGTCAGGCAGGTCGACGAGGGGAAGGCCCAGTGTTCAGACTGCACCGGCTTGAAAGGAAAGTAAGGCTGGCTCAGCTACCGGGGCCAAACCTTTACAGTATTATATGTAGCTGGCCTTTATTGTTAAGCTACTCATTGTGTTTTTGAGTACAGTCATATGAGCATCAGATCATTTTAATTTTACCTGATGAATGGTAACAACCATGAAACTTTAAGTAGTAAAATGTTTTAAAAGTTTTCAGTTCTTAATAAATTTTATATATATATTACTATATAGTATATGTACACATGTATTTAATATATATTATACATATATTATATTGGCAATGGGATTTGCAATATAATATCTCATGACCAAACACGAGTGAAGCGAGTGTTTGGTAGCTTTATGATAAATTTATATGCGCACACAACTCCCACAAAATTATCCGTCAACAGCCATTACCAAACCCTTGTACGATAATCCCCTTTAAAAAATTTAACCATTTTTGTGTAGAGTCGTTAAAGTATAATGATACAAAACACATATAAACATATTTAAATATGTTACCAAGTCTTTGAAAAGTTTCTACAATATCCTAAAACTAACCCATCTGATTGGATTATACATAAATAGACAGATTAATTCCGCCAAAAATTGCGATAAAAACTTGACAAGCTTTTTTAATCAAAATTAAGACCGGCCAACGAAACGTCAATAATGGCCGTGTGACAAAGAGTAGACTCATCAAGTCGTGCGAATTTCACGAGAAAAACGTGCCCATTTCATCAGTCTATATAGCATTGTCCAATTGCCGAAGGTTTCTGTAATTAACGTAGAAATACTGAAATGTAATCGTTTCTTTTTTGCCGATTTCAATGTAACTGACATTTTGGACGTTTATGAGTACTTCGGTATTACAACTGATGTCCAAAGCAGTGAAAGTAAAGGAAATGACAATGGTATTTTTCTAACGATTCTTATAAGATTGTTACAATATTTAATTGTAAGAATAGTTATTCAGTTTTATAGGATTATGATAAGTTTTAGTTATAAGAATATTCATTCGAATTTACAAGATCAAAGTATATAGTGACCGATGGTGTGCAATATGTGACTGTTATTATTTTTCTAAAGATTTTGTTGATGATACTGCGGCTATGCCCAATATCGCGGTACTGCCAAGCCCTTTTTAATATCTGCAAATTAAATAACAAGCCTACATTTTCTCACAAATATGCATTTATTTCTATGAAAACCAGCTAAAATATGTTTAGATCTTTAAATTCAGCATAATTTTTTAGATATAAATACAGAAATCTTGATAAATATCTCAACTTCTTGATATTGGTTGCTATGACCAATGATATACAGCCCCCAGCCTGTGTATATTACACAACAGCTTGCCATTTTACTTGTAATATTGCATTTCTCCTGTTGCAGGGGAGAGATATAAACACATAATCTTTCTTTTCATGATTGCGGTTTGTTGTACATAATAACACCCAATACATTATAGCTGCCATTGCAGTTATCCTAATGCACTGCAGGGCTATTTGACAGCTAATATTGCATTTCTCAAACGGCAGTACCCTTTCTTTTTTCCATTATCATTTTGGTCGTGGGCTGTATGACTGGGAAATTTCTAGTATATTATATTATCTATATATCTACATATATAGTTTTATAGCCAAATATATACAGCCATATATAATACATATAACTAGGATACATTTGGCTGCTAGAGAACACCTGTGTTTTTAACAACTTTAATCTTTGCACATTTTAATTATAAATATTGCGGATTTCCTTAAAGATTTTTGACTTTTTCAAAGATTTTTCATCAAAAGTCTACATAAAAACTTTAATGTATGGTGCTTTACAGTGCCTCGCGTTCCGTGTTCACAACTCGAGTTCTACAACTCGAGTTCTGCAACTCGAGTTCTACAATATATTGGTGCAGTATATTGGTATTACGGTAACATAACAGTAGATCCGGTTATATTAACAATAGTACATCAATAAGCGCCCTTTAGCTAATAGCAATTGAACTATCCATTTATGTACTGTAAAACTAGAGCTAATGGCGAGTTATAGTGTGCCGAGTTTGCAACTCGAGTTGTACAACTCGAGTTTGTAAATATAACTCAAGTTGTACAACTCAAGTTACACAACTCGAGTTCATCAAAAATTCAGGCCGAGTTCTTTTAGCAGCAACTCGAGTTCAACAACTCGGCTTGAAAACACGGAACGCGAAGCACTGTAAGGCGCCATACTAAACAACTCATTTCACTTTCTCTAGCTATATTTTTATGTGGAGTTTTTTTGGTGCATCATTAAACGTCGTTGACATAATTTCTATGTATGTTGGTTCATTTTTGGTGTTCTTTCAGTTTCTTATCAGGTTTTAGAAAGAGAATTATGTTTTTCATTTGAAAAAGAAGTGGTTCAGCCCCCACATACCCTACAGGATGAAAATATTCGTTGGTCATAAAAATTCACGATTTTGCGAACAGTCAATCATGCGAATTATTAAATTTCGTGAAATAATTAGTTCTATTTTTAATCACAAGAGAGAATAACTACTGCATCAAATTGAAAACTAGTCGCTAGCCTAGTTTTAATATAAATACTAACCGTAATTGAGTTCCAAAACATTTTTAAAATCATTGCCTGAGCTTTGAGCTAACATCATTGCCAATGCATCACATTTATTTACAAAATTATTCGAGGTTGTCACAAGATATGCAGAATGGCGTCATCGCGAAAATAGCCGATGGGCAGAAGTCCTAAACGTAGCTGAGTTCCAAAACTTCTTTAAAATCATCGCCATGCTTTGAGCTTTATTGCCATTGCGTCAAACTTTACAAAATTATTCAGGGTTTTTTACAAGTTATTCGGCATGGCTTCAGCATAGCATAAAATCTCTCCTAGTCTTTTTACATTAAAATCAACTAGAACAATCTTTAATACCGAATTCGAGGACGATCATGATTCTGATCTGGACATTATGGTATGTATTTGATTTGCAGTGCAGATACGTTTTTTTCATAATCAACTGCAATAGTTAATTATTTTGTTTAAAAACTGATCGCTTTCATTAAATACTTCAGCTATTGTTTTTGTACTTCCTTAACACTCGTTAATATTTTTTTCTTTTTTGTGTTTACTGCAGATTGAGAATGAAACAACCTACTCCGATTACGAAAACTATAGACAAGTAATAATATTCATCAAGGCAGGAATATTGGCAGAGAAGCAACCAGTCAACCCCTTCATCGACTACAACTCCTTGATATCGCTGCAGCAAACATGATCAAATTATATATTTTATTTCATGTATAGATATATTATAATTTATTACAAACTTGAGTGTACAAATAAAATATTTCAAATACAAATAAAATTTTACAAACGATGAATGGAGTAAATACAAACAGTTTAGTCCATATGGCGGTTATCTAGCAATAAAATTAAACTGGTACTCTTGATATGTTAATACTAGCGTGTAATGGTGCTTTCTGACTAGTTATTTTGGTAATAGCAGCTCTGTCGCTGTCACTGTCTTGGGTAAATGTTAAAAGCAATTCTCTCGCTACTACATGGCTGGTAAGGAAGTTATCATCAGAACTTTCCTCGTGGCTTACTATTGCAAAGTTCTGCCGGTTGGCCAAAGATTTGTGCTCGGAAAGGCGTTTTTGTTCCTTTTTTAAAAACAGATATATTCTTCTCGTAAGTAGCAGCGGTCACTTCAACCTCAATTTCCAGACCTCCGTGAATGATTGGTGATCTTCTAAAAATGACATTTACCAACCTTGCAAACATTGTTCTTCGGTGTATGATGAAGAATCTCTCTCTCACACTAAAACAAATAATGAAGCGGTAGGGATGGAAAAAATAAGTATTGCGTTTTACCGAAGAACCAAAGTAAAATTCAACTAATTTAGTAAATATGAAAAACTCATTACTTACCACAAGTTGTTGGCTTATCAAAGGCCTCCAAAGCGATGAATATTCGTGAAAACCTCTGGACGCAGCAAAAATTGTTTACCGTAGCTTAGCATGATCGCCTCGCAGTTGTAAGCTAAATATAAACCGGAACACGCGATGTGCGCATGCGTAGGAATAACTCTATTACTAACCGCAATAGAGTTAACTTTTCCTAGAGAGTGGTAGTTTTCAGCCCCGAATAAATTCATCCGCGAATATGCATGAAAAGACAATTTTCACGAAATATAACTCCGCGAATAAATTCATCCTGTAGGGTAGATTGTTTTTTTAGTTTGCTTTTTACAATCTACAATTGTTTTTGTCTCTTTATATTTATATAAATAAATTTTCGCAAATATCGCCAATACATATAATTTAAATGTTTATTTAAATGACTATTATTATTAATCAATTAGTAAATTTTATATAATATGCGCAAATGCAGTTCTGTAAATGAGACACCTCAATTACTCACTTTTTGCAAACCCGGGTAGTTTTGCGTAACACAACTCAAGTTCATCAAAAACCCAAGCCGAGTTCTTTAAACAGCAACTCGAGTTGCGAACGCGGAACGCGAGGCGCTGTAAGGTGCCATATTAATGCTATAATTAGCTTCTTCAATTTAACAGTTGTGCATTTTTATTAAATACTGTGTATTAAAATAATTGACTGCTTGAGTTATTGAATAGACCCTTAGTGATTGTTATACCATAGTAAGTTATTAATGCAAACATTAACAGCAAGTACATGTAAGTACTTTTCCCACGACCAAACACGAGCGGAATGATTGTTTGAGAGATTTATGATAAATGCATATGCACACAACTCACGAAAATTATTTATCAACATCGTCGCAAACCCTTGTACCGAAATTTCATCAACAAAATTAACCATTTTTCAATTGAGTCGTTTAAGTATAATAACGATACAAAACACATATAAACCTATTTAAATATGTTACCAAGCCTTTGAAAATTGTCAAAAATATCCTAAAACTTATCCAACTGATCGGATTATACACAAATAGACAAATTAATTTGGCTGAAATGCGCAATAAAAAACTTGACAAGCTTTTTTAATCAAAATTAAGACCGACCAACGATACGCCAATAAAGCCGTACGACAGATAGTAGAACTATTAAGAAGGGCGCATTTCACGAGAAAAATGTGCTCATTTCACCAGTCTAGAGCATTGTCTAACTGCCGAAGGTTTCTAATATTTTTCCGTTTTTAATATCTTGCAAAAATATTTAATTATAAAAATAATTATTTGATTTTATAAAATTATCATAAAAATAATTATTCGAATTTATTTGTCCAAAGGTTACTGTAATAAACGTAGACCGTTTGAGGCGTAGACCAATTTACAGGTACAAAATTGTGGTACACAGTCTATCAGCCTATGTTTTTCCCAATTACCAAAGGTTTCATTAAATTATTTAGAACGTTAGTCAAAATTCTTTACGTCTTATGTACAAGCTAGGGCCGAACTACATCGCCCCTTTTTGATGAAAACATTTTTTTATTTCGCTCCAGTTTGCAGAAAACTTCTAGACGTGTAAACGCTCATACTTGCTTTCTACTAGATTGCTATCAAAGCCATTTTACATTCAACACAACCCACTTTCAAACTGTGTATTATTACACAGCAGCTTGCCATTTTACTTCTAATGTTGCATTTCAGAGATATAATAAACATATTTCCTTATTGATGTTGTTAAATTACATACATTACAGTAGGTTAGGCCTACAGCTTTAATTAATATTTATTTTATTGTTGTAAAACATAGGTTTGAGATAGTAGTAGAATAGGTGTGAATTTTTTACATTCTTTTGTTTTGCATAATTGAATTTTTGAATTTAATTTCAAAGCCACTTGACAACTACCATGGACATACACTTCCCAGAACACGACGCCATGGCCGTCCACGTGTCTCTCAATTATTACAGCTCATTAAGAGGATAAATAGAAGGTCCTCACAGCAACATTCAACACCCAATGCTAATGTTCAACAGCACGCTACTCAAATTAATAACAACAGCTCATTTGATTCAGAGAATTCTTTAGTGAATGTTGTAGTCGATGCAAATGACATGGACTTGGCATGGCAGCCCCTTTGTGTCCAGATAATGATCATGATTCTATAGACATCATTGACCATGAAAATATTGCACAAAACAATATTGCTGTTCCCAATGCTGCCACCTTCATCACATTCCTCATTTTCAATCTTTAGATTGTCCTGATTTTCAAGAACTGCGTAACAGCCTTCTAGGCAGACTTGACAACAACATATCACAGCTCACGTGTACTGGATGTAATGAAAAACATTTCATTACATATAATGCTCAAATACAACCATGTCATACGCACCAACAAGTTCCCCTGTCAAAATCCTAGATTACTAGAATTTCCTTTTCGAAGTCGTGCTCCCTCAAATTTATTTTATATCATCTCGAACAACTCTCATTTACACTATACTCTGTCAATTACTGCTGACAACTACTTTTTCAACGACCAGTACTACCCTTTCTTTTTTTCATTATCACTTAGTCTATTATCAGGTCTTGGGCTGTATGACAGGGGAATTCCTAGTAATACAGTGATGACACAAGGCATATTAAAGGAAACCCTGTTTAATAATTGTAGCTCTGTCGATTCCATGCAGATGATGAGTCAACTCGAAGAATTTTTAAAGAACTGATCATTCTCATAAGAGACCGAAACGACAAAAAAGGTCCTGATCAACTAAAGGACAGGGTGAGATGTTAGCTGATTCCTTAATTAATCCTTCTTGTTTTTGTCTACAAAATTAGTTTTTCGCGAAACAAAGTTTTACCCAACATTACAGTACTTGTTAATACTGATAATGACGTTGATTATAACAAACCAGTATACCTCAGTGTCAATAGCATCTATTACAAACTAGTATACCTCAGTGTTAATAACATCTATAACAAACTAGTATACCTCAGTGTCAATAGCATCTATTACAAACTAGTATACCTCAGTGTCAATAGCATCTATAACAAACTAATATACCTCAGTGTCAATAGCATCTATAACAAACTAGTATACCTCAGTGTCAATAGCATCTATAACAAACTAGTATACCTCAGTATTAATAGCATCTATAACAAACTAGTAAACCTCAGTATTAATAGCATCTATAACAAACTAGCATACCTCAGTGTTAATAGCATCTATAACAAACCAGTATACCTCAGGGTTAATAACATCTATAACAAACTAGTATACCTCAGTGTCAATAACATCTATAACAAACTAGTATACCTCAGTATTAATAGCATCTATAACAAACTAGTATACCTCAGTGTCAATAACATCTATAACAAACTAGTATACCTCAGTATTAATAGCATCTATAACAAACTAGCATAGTTCAGTGTTAATAGCATCTATAACAAACTAGTATACCTCAGTAATAATAGCATCTATAACAAATTAGTATACCTCAGTATTAATAGCATCTATAACAAACTAGCATACCTCAGTGTTAATAGCATCTATAACAAACTAGTATACCTCAGTGTCAATAGCATATATAACAAACTAGTATACCTCTGTGTTAATAGCATCTATCACAAACGAGTATACCTCAGTGTTAATAGCATCTATAACAAACTAGTATACCTTAGTATTAATAGCATCTATAACAAACTAGCATAGTTCAGTGTTAATAGCATCTATAACAAACTAGTATACCTCAGTGTTAATAACATATATAACAAACTAGTATACCTCAGTGTTAATAACATCTATAACAAACTAGCATACCTCAGTGTAAATAGCATCTATCACAAACTAGTATACCTCAGTGTTAATAGCATCTATAACAAACTAGTATACCTCAGTGTCAATAGCATCTATAACAAACTAGTATACCTCAGTGTTAATAACATCTATAAAAAACTAGTATACCTCAGTGTTAATAACATCTATAACAAACTAGTATACCTCAGTGTTAATACCATCTATAACAAACTAGTATACTTCAGTGTCAATATCATATATAACAAACTAGTATACCTCAGTGTTAATAACATCTATAACAAACAAGTATTCCTCGGTGCCAATAACATCTATAATAGACTAGTATATCTCAGTGTCAATCGCATCTACAACAAACTAGTATACCTCAGTGTCAATAACATCTATAACAAACTATAACAAAGGCTCCTTCATAATGCTAAATAATAAATGGTATATATATATTTATTATTTAGCATTGTCTGTATATCTACTGTATATATATATTTCTCAAAGTCTGTCTCTATGTGGGAATGTTGGTAAGCCATCCGGCTATAGATCTTACAATCTTGGAATAAAGATTTCATACCGAAGAAGATTCGATCTCAGACTCCGCCGTTCACCAGTCAAACACCCTACCCACTAGACTACAGAAACTGAACTGCTAGCTTGCCAATGTAAATCATTATATTAGAGCAAATACCTAACGCTTTGCGGGTGACTTGGGTCATCGCATAACATCACGAGAAGCTGTGCACTCACATTATTAAACGTACAGGATAATAGCGAGCAACTCTCACTACTTCTAATTGTTTATAAAACAAAAAAAAACAATAAAACAAAACACTTTTCTCATGATATGTTCTGCAGTAGTTCGAAAGTTAGAATGTCAAATGTTATTATAAATTAAATATAAATCAATTTTCTGTCGAAAGTCTTTTCTATTACCCGGACAACGCCGGGTAGCACAGCTAGTATATGTATATTTATACGGTATATGCCTACATACTGTATATATATCCCGTATAAATATTTATATATTTATTTATATACTAGCTGTACTACCTGGTGTTGCCCGGTAATAAAAAAGTCTTTCCACAGAAAATTGATTTGTATTTAATATACAATAACATTTACCATTCTAACTTTTAAACTACATATTGTGAGAGAAGTGTTTTGTGTAGTCCAAATAGTTCAAGAGAAAATAAAAACAACTGTAAAGGCTTTCAAACTTTGTTAAACAAATGTAACTTTTAAAATTCATATCATGAGGAAAATTTTTCGTGCAAGTCAAATAAATTACAAAAAATAAAACAATGGGAAAAAGATTTAGAAGTAAATGTAAAATAACTAGCAAGTAATAGCTAAATTAAGTTGGTTTTGCAACGATTACAATGAGAGATGATTTGGTAATGATACAATTAATACGAATTGAGAAAACAAAATAAAAATCCTCAATATGTTGAATTAATAGTAACAATTTGTACTGGCTCATAGGGAGTTAAGGATGGAGTCCCACTGGTTGTGTGGTTAATAATAGCTTATTGAATCATAAACCATAAACCATTGAACCGTGAAAACTGTAAACAAATACATGACGATTAATAACATTATAAGCATAAATTTATTTTGCAAGAAAAACTATTAATGTGCGTTTATATAGAGCTGATTGAAATGATGGTATACCGCACTACAATTAAAACATAAAATGCCTTCATTATTTGTAAAAAACATATTAGGCAAACAATAAAATGAAGCACAAATGATATAATATATTATGCAAACTCTTTGGCCTATTCCCGATTGACTCAGTAATCTTAATATAATAGCAGAAGATTATATATTGTAATAAGATAACGTATTGCGTTCAAGTAAAATGAGTGAAGTCAATATTTACGCAAATAGTCAATAGTGCGGTTAAAATTGATTACATGATTCGGCAAGTGGTTTGACAGAGCTAATGGACAATAAATGAATTTGCTGGCTCTTGCGCTTGATTTTATACAAAATTATAACAAAAACATGTTTTTATGTTGAAATTTGTTACAAGAAGTATGAATCTCTGGTTTACACCTGAGATCTATAAAAGGTCCTATTTAAAGATAAATACAAAGAATGACACAATGCTGTTAATTTTCACAAGTTATTTGTCCTTGTTTACTGGTTAATTGCACTAGACTATATTAGAAATATGCTGCTAAATTACTGTGGTCAATGCAACAGCTGATTTTATTTATACAAAGTAAATCATGATGACCCACAATAGAGGCAATGAATTGGGTTCACAACATACAGTAATTCATGCATAGAAGTGTGTGTGTGTGCGCGCGTGTGTATAAAAAAGGTTACTGTTCCACCATGAGCTATCCATCAAAACTTTGAATACGACAATACTGGTACTTCTCGATACTGGTACGAATGTAAAAATGAGATGTCATACTGTCTTTTTCTGACCGAATGGAGAGAGAATGTAGAGGCTATTCCTACTTGAGATCATACAATTGTCTGCGTAAAATGCCTTGACCACGGTTTAGAAATTGAACCCTGCGAAAAACTGGTAATAGATGTTCACGAAAACAAAAAAAGCATCATGTTTCATAGAGTCAATAGAGTTAATAGAATTTTAATTAATGCATCATTTAGCGTGGTCAATGGAAAAAAAAGTGTATAGAGTATATAATATGAGCTATGAACTGTAGGAGCTAGTCTCGTGGTTAGAGAATTTGATTGCACCGTTGGCAGTTTTAATTTTTGTGAGTTCAAGTCCAGTAAAGTGCCAAATTTGAACTCTAAGATTTTAATAGCTACCGAAGGACAAGCAGACATACAGACAGACGACAAACTTTGATATTTATATATATGTATAGATAAAGGCCCTCCAGTAAACTTTTCATGGTCCTCAAAGTGCACTCTAAATAAATCAGGATTCTTTTGGAGAACAGGCTGATCAGAGGAAAGACCGTATCCTTGAAACTGGCAGTAGCTGAAAGCTAACGACCAACTATTCTTTAAGATATTTATAGATTTAGCTCTATACTTTGGATAGGGCTCTTTTTATTAGCTGCACCTAAATACTATCTTTAAAATAATTGTTTTGCTGAGCAATATATAGTCCTACCTAGGCATGCGAGCTTAATGCTTGCTTGGACCAAGCTCATATTTCAATGCTCTCTCGCATTTCAATGCAATATATCTTATATAAAATAACTAAATACAAATTTGTCGGCTCCCATGCTATGACAACGACCATCTAAAACATTATTTCGAGGAAATTACAATGGAAAACGTGTTTTTAATTGTTGTGATTCAATACTTACGCTCACAAAGTAACAAATACAGTCAAACATGGATAACTCGTCCACGGATAGCTCGAACACATGGTTAATTCGAACATTTCCTTTGGTCCGTTCCCACGTAATGATACATTGCTATAGATAACTCGAACTCAACACTGTTAATTCGAACTGTTTTTTCGCCCAACGGCTACCGAAACGGTTGTTATCGCTTTAGAAAATCACTTTATTAAAAGCCATAGAGGTAAACTTCATCTTTTCGTAATTCATAAGCGTCGTTATTACCACCATCGGCAAAATATTTTTGTCAACGACTTTTCTAAAAGTTAGGTGAAATTTGATTTATACTGCGATACGATGAATAGCACGGGCTAGCCGGGTCACGCGTGCAAGGATTTTCGCCATGCACATACAAAACAAAAATCGCATGTTGTTTTTGTTTTGTATGTGCGTGGCGAAAATCCTTGAGTGCGTGGCGTGACCCGGCTAGCCCGTGATGAATAGTTTTCCGACGTTGATTCCGTGTTGAATCAACGTCGGAATGTTGAATGTTTAAATCGTTTTAAAAATTCTTTTAATTAAACGTATACGTTGTCTGAGCTACAAAAAAACTATTCATCGTTTGACCTAAACACAGAATACGTGTGTACATTCAATAAGTATCTATTAAAAAAGCGTGAGTGATATAGAATGTACAGTAAAACCTCGTAAAACTTCTAATTGAACTGCCTCGGAGTGTTGCTCTTAACGAATCCCAGGTAAAGTAAGGTAATCTGCATAAACTTCAAGAAAAAACGGCAAAATTGATCGTTGGTAAAACCCCAAAAGAAAAAAATGTTTTTTCTTTTGAGCAATTCAACAACGATCAAGTTTTTCCAATGTCAATCTGAAAAACGTCCTGACAATAACATCACCTCAAACAACAAACCAATCTCAAGTGATAGAAAAATCTCTATACTTTTTCATGAAAACGTTTTAAACTTTACATTAGAAGCATTTAATTTGAAACAAGCCATTTGTGCTTTTGATTTATATTATAGTTTGTATATGTACATGTATCTACTAATAAATAAGTAAATATATAGACTTGTGACAGTGCTCTGATAACTTGAATGCTCTGATAATTCGAACACTTTTGCTCGGTCCCTTGAAGTTCGAGTTATCCATGTTTGACTGTATCTAGTTAGTCGTTATGATCTGCAATAAGATGTAACACTATTATTTAGTGAACTAGATGAAATTGTTTTCTCTGAGACAGACCTAGTGGCTAAAGGGGAAAACACACTAGGCAATATTTAGCCTGATATCGTGCTGCGTGGTGCGAAACTGCGTTAGAACTCGCTGAGCGAGCTCATGCAGAGTGAGCTCATGCAGACATTCCGTATCACAACTTTATCGCGAGCGATATTCAATTCGATTGGTTGGTTTTTCCCAGAATGCATTTTTATGGCGAATAATTATTTCTTATCAGTGTTCACCAGTGTACAGCAGCAACATTTTGCTATTTCATTACAATTAAAACATCATCAGAACGAACACTGAATTGCTCATTAGTTCAATAAAAGCCCTCCCAGTCCTGTATAACATAACACAAAAAAATAACAAAAAACCCAGTTGAAAACCAACATTTGGAGTCATTCGTTGTGCAGGTTGACTATCTTGAAAATAGTAAATATTTAATATGTTAAGTATAAAAAACTACTTTAAAGTAAACTACATTTAAAAATCATAAAATATCACTGAAAAAAATACAAGAATAGTTTTTTTTATGTCTTCTTGTAGTGTACAATCTGTGAAAGTGAGATAGGCTTAGTAACAAAAGCGGAAGTTGTTTACATCATTGCCTAGACAGCACCATATTGACTGACCTAAATTTATTAACAACTCCGAAGAAACTAATAATACTGAATTTTGTTGACAGTTTGTGAGCGTGCCCACGTTATTGTTTGCTAGTGAATCACTCAAGTGGGCTTAGGCACACGCCAGCAATATCTCCGCACTCCTAGTGATAAAGTCGCCTTGTGTGTTTTGATGTAATAGAGATTTGACAGCAGTGCGTTTGGTACACTGCATTTTTTGATACCATGGAACATAACATGAACTTTGAAGTTAACTTGAACTTGCTAAAACATTATTCATCAGAATAAATTAGTTTTTGGCGGGCCTTATTTATAGCGTCTTATTTATAGCGTCTTATTTATATTTATGGTATTTAAATATACATTTAAATTTTATTAAATTCATGATTAGTAATGATTAGTAATCATTACTAATCATGAATTTGGCCTATTAAACACACCAGAAACTAAGTTTTAATGCTTTACTAAACTTAATTTCAATTTAGTCTTCATTTCAATTTTTTCTTATCTGTTTACCACTAGGTGCTTTTTACCTCTCTTTCCCTATAACTTTTAGCCAATTTTTTAAAAACCGATTTGATGAAAAAGACTAGGCGATGTGCTATTTAGGCTATTTAGTGGACTTCGAGAACTAGCTTGTATGCTTGTATCTCAAAGGTTTCTTGTATCTCAAAGGTTTCTTGTATCTCAAGGCAGAAACTTGCCTGAATTTTTGCAGGTGTCTCAATTTTCCCATATGTTGGGGCACTCGTGTATTGAAGTATGACTGTACACACGAATATGGGTGTATATAAAATAAGCATGTGCCTGTACTTATAAACCTTTTCTGTTATGTGCTAGTTATTATTCACTTCTGCACACTGTCTTCAACTATCACAAATTAACCATTTCTTGATATGATTCACTTTGATGACCATAAAAAAAATTATCAGATGCCTTGTACATGTTAGATTCAGAAGGCAAAGTCTGATGAAGGAAAAAAACACATGGAAGACGTTCAAAGTGCATTTAAGGACGTTCAAGTCAAAGCACTTCCACATCCAGGCAATGACGTTGATGGATGCTCTAATGAAGACAACATCTCTCTAAAAAGTGAGAATTGAAGATCATTATCTAATTAATATGTGTACCTCTTTGACTATTTAAAAGCCCCCAGTTATATATATTTTTTAGTGCTTGTCTTTTGGTCTGTTGTTTGTGTGTCCAGTTGTAGGATTAAAATTATAAGAACAAAGATCCACTTCAAGCTTGAATTAACTCCCTACCTCCAGGTCTGTAGACAGGCGAGCCAAAGACCAAGCAAGACAGTCTACGTCTGATACAAAGGATTAATTGTGCACATACCTATTATATCTGCTAATCTTTAATGGCAATTGGTTAAAATACCCGCACTTAAGCTAGCACGCTTGAGCCAGAAGAACCTATTAAAAAGAAAGTTTTACTAGAAAAAAACTACAAGCCTAAACTTCTCCAAAAGGCTATAATATATGTATATACAGCATTAACTTAATTAAAATTATAGCACACCCAAAAATAAACAAACAGCTTCATTTAAAAGTTAGATGGGGAAAAATGTTGGTTTTTCACATTTTATTACTTGTGCAATGCTGGGTATTCACTGATTACAACCACATGTAAAGGAGGATGAATTGGTTTTGTCTAAAAGAATAAAGAGTATTGTTCGAATCAAAGACTGGTCAGATAAGTTGACTATAAAAGAACAATACCACTATCACAGCTATATTTAATCTTTATTTTCATTTGCTCTTCATATCATTGAAAAGAAATCTCTGCCTAAAATTGCAGAGTACTTAAACTTATGGTAAATCAGTTCCATGATGCGCAGTTAAGTTTAAGAATTTGTGTTGATTTAAGAAAGTGTTTGTTATTGCTTCTTTATAGATGTTGACAGGAAGTTTAAACTAGAAGCTAGAAAACTCTTTGCAGAGTTAGTGAACAAGCTTTTGGCACAAGAGAAAGGCACACTTCATGACGTTAAAAAGATATTTGACGTGAGTTAAGATTTTGCACCTAAGCAAAAACAACTTAAAAGGTCTAAACTTGGAAAAATTATTTTCTCTAGCCAGAATTACTATCAAAAATCTGCTCAGAAAAAAGTTTAAGACAAGCTTGAATACTATTTTTGGAAACTACTAACTCAAGCTATTTAACATATTAGAATTTAAATAGCAATTTACTTTGCTGGCATTCAGTTAGGCCATAAACCTTTCTTGTCCTTTTTGTACCCATAAAGTGCTTGCTGAAGGGTAAGATATAAAAATATGTAGGTGTGTGGACGACATACTTGTTAGAAATAGGTTATAAAGTTAACTGGGTATTTTTAAGAAATTTTCAATGTGACATTGAGATAGTAATTACAATGATGTTAATATTATTGTTGCGATTTCCTTAATAATGTCCTTCATCAGTAAACCTACTGATGAAGTTGAATTTTAACACTTTTGAACTACTAACTTGGAGAGATTAGGTATAATTATACTGATACAAAATGTGCAGATGTAGTATTTTTAATATATACTGTATATATATATATAGACCAAGAAATCTGAGATTTGCATCATGTTCCATATTTACAGTTTTCCATTCATCTTTTTTTCTGCATGTCTTCTAAGTTTTATCAGAGTATACATTTTATGTCCTCTGGTAAAGGACATAAATGGTAACTGAAAGAGATAGATAGATATTATATAAATTTCTTATAGATGGTAACTGGAAAAGCTATGATCCACATCCAGACTCCTTGCGAAGCATACACCGAGTCCTGCATCTCCCGTTGCCTTGAGGATATTAAAGTAAATTTCCAAGCAGGATTCGAAAAGGTAGATCAAATCAAATTTATTTTAAGTGACCATTAAACTTGTGATGGACAGCGACAATAGAGTAAATCAGTGTCAGCTTTAGGCGTTCAGTGAGGTTTCTTATCCCTCACTGAATGCTTGAAGCTGACACTGCTTCAAGTATTCATTTGATAACAATCATATTTGGAAATAGAGTGTCTGAAATTAATATGGCGGAATATTTTCTAGAGAAATGTAGATTAATGTGATACATTGAAAGAGTTACCATACTTAATCCTAAACATTTTCAGAAAAAAATTCAACCAGACATTCTATCAACCTGGATTAGAATAATTGTATAGTGGTTTATTAATTGACTTATTCAACAAACCATTTTTAAATGAGTCACCAAAAGGTTCTATAAAATGAACTTATACAAAGTTGTAGTAAACTTTATCAAAATGTATTGGTATTTTTCTATCATGTGCAATTGATTTTAATGTTTTTGTTGCTATGACTGCGAAATTAAAGCGGCAAAACTTGACGCGGTTAAAATGCTCAGAAGAAAAATGTGTGCTGAAATGACATCACTAGTTGCTATTGTTGCTATAGTATGATATTTTGTTGCTATTCTGTTGGTCTCTTTGCAAGTGTAGACGTTATAATAGTGCTTTCACTTGATCTGAGTGTTTCCACTGTTATCAAGTTTTGTCGAATTAAATCTTTAAACATCCTGGTTGTCAGATCATCCCAAACATAAAAAAAATTGATACTTTTTGGGTAAAATATATTATAAATTTTGTGCAAGTTCATCTTAGATACATTTCTGTTTCATTGTGCAAGGCCTATCTTAATCGGTCAGAATTTGTTTGTGTTATTAAAATTTTTATTGTATGCAAAATATATAATGATTACTAACTGATTACCAAAAATTGTTTAAATATTGTACTAATAACAAAAAGCTAGTTTACGCCTATGTCGGATATCGATGAATAAACCAAACACAAATCTACAATTATGGTTCGACGTGATGGCATACCGACCTTCTGCAGAAATTCTGCTAAAAGCAAGGTTTATTAAAAGGTGAAAAAGGAAGCGCACAAAAATTTTCGATAGCTGTCTATTCTAAACATAAAACATTTTGTATTGCGTTTGCATCAGCTAACTTGAGTGATGCTGCCAAAGAGAGACAGCTATCTTTACTAAATGCATTTGCAGATGCAACAAATACATGTGACAACATGTCACCTTGTTCATCAAAAATTGTATCATTGCTTTTACAAATTGCTCATGTCATTAATAATACAAATTAAAAGATAACAAAGAGATAATTTAATGAACTTGGAGGTGATGAGTCAGCTTGAATAACCTGGAACAAAAGTGTCTTTATATTACAAGAATAAGTGGCTTATAACTTGAATAAATGTTTCAATGAAATTAAACAGTTTGAAAGATGTAATTTTTTAAATGAAGTTGGACTTTCAAACTTTGTTAAGATTGGAAGTTGTGATTTGTTTTTACAAATACATGTATGACGCATTAGTGCATAAAAATGGTTTGCAAAAAATTGGCTGAAGTTCTGTATATTGCCAACACAAGTGTTTTGATCCATATGTCAGCTGTCCTTGTTAAAATATTATTCATCAAAACAAGTTAGTTTTTTGCAGGCCTTATTTATAACGCATTTATAGCGCCTTATTTATTGCTTATTTATATTTATTGTGTTTTAATCATTACTTACCATAGTGGTCTGTCCTATAAAGGTTTACCTTGTAGTGTTACTGAAAATTTGATCTTGAAATTGAAAAACTGCACTGGTGGAAAAACTTGAGAGATATCCGATTCATATATTAGCACTCAGCGAGATTCCCTACAACTTTCAGGTAGTTTGCTAAGCAGTGACAATAAATTCTGCTCAGATAGCAGAAAATAATAGCAAGAACAGAACATGATAATGCTTAAAGAAAAACATGAACAAAAAGAAGTTGAAATTGGCGTTTTATTAGAAATGACGAAGTAAAAAACGGAGCATGACCCAATTGCATTGAGCATTAAGACCACGACTCTACACTTGCCACTAAGGTGAAGAGTGTACTTGTCTACTTCAAGGCCTAGGACAAGTGTTGAGAAAATCAAAGATGTGTCTTACGATCACTGGAGATGTGTGATGAAAAGCTTTCCTGGCACAACTAAATTCTCATTGCAAATGACTTCAATGTAAGGATTTGATGTGTTCATCAGAGTTGGAAAGAAGTTATTGGATGCCAAGGACTCATAAAACGTAGCTCTAACAGTGAGCTTTCACTAGATTTCTGTTTACCAACACCATCTCCCAACTCTAAGATCATCATAAGACAACATAAGTTTTTCCAAAATCCAAGCATTGGCACCTACTAAACTTTGTGACTACAAAACAAGTGAGTCGAAAAGAGGCTCTGGACACCTATTTACAGAGGTGCAGACTGTTGTTTCTATGTTTCAATAAAACATAGAAAGACTTGTCTAAAATGACCAAAGAAAATAAATGGTGAAACACAACATGATTTGAGAATACTTTTCGGAGAAGACCTGGAAAGGTATTAGGAGAGACCACTAAATATAAGAGACTTTAAAAAACCTGGCAATACAGCACATGAGGTACGGGGCAGACCATCCAAAAGACATTAAAATTAATTTAAATAAGATGATGTAAAACTAACTAAACGTTTAAAAAAAGTTACACAAAGTTGTTATCTGTCATGATGCACCAGAGTAAACAAGGCAAAACTTTAAACATTGAGAAACAAACTCGAGCAGTACACCAAAAAAGTGAAGCTGCATTGGTGGAAGAAAAAAGTAAGAAACCTACAGTCTGCTGCCAGCCAAACTAATATGAAGAAAATCTACCATGATCTCTGAGAGGTATATGGCCCCCAGAAGAGAGAAACAGTCTAGGTAAAAACACTTGATGGAGAAACAGTCCAACAAAATGAGAATCGGATTCTGAATCACTTTGCCAAGCATTTCAATGAGCTCCTAAATGCTTCAAGAATGACCACGCAGTGTGATTAAGATTGCCTCATGCAAAGACCAGTCATGATCTGTCTGAATGAACCACCTGATAAAGCAGAAGTCATTTCCACAGTAACCATGGCAAAAAAATAGAGCAGCAGGGTAATGTGAGATTCCAGCAGAAATATAAAAGTATGCTGGTCAGCGGCTACAAATAACACAAATCAAACTGATGAGAGATATATGGAAGAAAGAACTGCCACAAGATTTGAAAGACCCTAACATCACACCAATACTTAAAAAAGAATACTGCAAGAACTTAGGGAACTTTCGAGACGTTTCGCTCCTATCCATTGCTTAAAAATATGGCTCTTTTACCACTCAATGGAATTAATAAGGCTATATCACCATATGTGCTGCCTTCGAAGTAGTGTAGATTTTACAAAGGGCGTAGCATAATAGATATGGTGTTCAGCTTTCGGGATGTACAAGACTAATGTCTAGAACACAACATGCTTCTGTTTACTGTTTTCATTGAGTTCATTGAGGTCTTTGATATAGATTCTAGAGAAGGCCTCTAAATAGTCCTGCAAAAATTAGGCTGCATTGATAAGATGATAAACCTGGTAACATTTTGATAAAATGGAATGCAGGCTCAAGTAGTCCAAGAGAATCAGGAAAATTTTAGAAAAACTTTCTAAAATAAATTGTGCCTCGCAAGGCTGGGTCTTGAAATCAACCTTTTTCTTCCTATATTTTGGTGCTATACTTAATGTTCCTTTTAAAGACAGCAGCGAAGGAGTTTACATTTAAACAAGACACAATGCCAATCTTTTCAGAGTCTCTCAGTTCAAATACATAATTGTTGGGAAGACGTTGTTTGCAGATAACAGATCACTGGTTTTTCATTCAGCTCAAGACATGTAACTGCTTGTAGATCGATTTGACAAAGCCACATCAAAATTTATCTTAAAGATAACAAAATAAACAGAATGTATGCATCAACCTGTAAAACTTCTGCACCCTACAAGATGCCATAAATATTCTGAATTTGCTGAATATTACTCATGTGTAAATGAAGGGATATAAGATACATGGATAGTTCTTTATTCAGCAATGCCAGAATTGATAAGCAACTTAGTCACAGAATAAGAACTGCTAGTGTTTCCTTTAAAAAACTTCAGAACTGTTTGTGGAAAAATAAGTATGTAACCATCCGAGCTAAGTGTAAGGTATACAGAGCTGTAGTCTTAATAGCCCTATTATATGGAACTGAGACCTGTACAGAACTACACAGAACGAGGTAAGACTGCACAGAACCATGACATGACAATATAAGGTCAAGAACACAAGCATTCTAAAACATGCTGGTCTCCCATCTATGACAGACATTCTGATAGAAAATGCTTAAGATTGCTGAGATATGTGCACAGGATAGGTCATGATCAATTACCAAAACAGCTACTGTATTCACATCTCTACAGAGATAAAAGAAATCTGGGGAGACCCAGACTAAGATATAAAGATGTGGCAAAGTGTAACATGAAGTTGAGGAACCCAAATAGATGACAAGAGAAGGCAGAAAACAGAGCTGTGTTGAAGACCATCATTGTAAAAATGACTGACTTAAAAAGGCTATGCGTGTTAAAGATTTTATAGTTGACACAATAGCATTAGTTTGACCTTGGTAAAATCATTGGTAAAATCTAGGCTAGATAATGTTTCTGCATAGTCTTTGAATCTACAGTTTATCATTTGTATGCTCATAATTTCCTAGTGGCATAATTGTTGCGTCTATATTTTTAGGTCAAAAAAGAGGCTGCTGAGGGCAACTATGAGAAAGCAGCACAAAACCTGGATAAGTTGTGTGCTGATGCTATGGCAAAGTACAAAAGGAATACAATAGTTTGCAACGTGAAGAAAGGGTCAAAAGAAGCAAAGATAGCTGAGTAAGTTTTATTTATTCCAAAGTACTGAAACTTACTTGTTATTCTTCTTATTAGATTATCAATGTTTCTGCTTACATTTTGCACCAACTTTTATCGACGGTCTTGTAAATAATTAAATTTGGCTATTGATCTGACTTAATTTTCCTTGAGTGTGGTATCGATTTAGGACACTGTTGGCTTTTATTAGATAAATACTGACATAGAAACTGTGTTAGCTTATCGATCTATCCTACTACTGATGACTATGCATCAGAGATCTAGGAAGATACAAATTCTAAAATGGCTAGAGTTGATGTTGCTGTAAATCGTGTGGTTTTTGTGCAACTCATCAGATATTTGTTATGACCACCTTCATTTATTTATGAATAAGATATGAATATGAAACTAGTAATTCTTTTCTGATGCTCATGTTCTTTTGGCAACAGTAAAAAGTGCAAATCACATACTGTATTTATTATTACACAAATGGCCAATTAAATGAAATAATCTTTAATTTTGTTTTAGCTTGAAGAATATAAAAATGGTTCGAGCCAGATTTTGTAAATTTCTTACAAAACACCAACCTACCTTGATACATTGAGAATACAATTTAATAGTTTGTAAGTTACCTGTCTTGAAAACATTTTTTGTTCTTTCAGAGTTATTTTTCAAGTAGTCTTACAGAAAACTGTCTAATCATGTCAAGCTTGTTCTGACCCGATGTGACATGTAACAGAATAAATGTAGATGCTTATTAATTCCTGTTGATCAGTTTGAAGTAAAGAAATGAACAGAGCGTGCACTGAGTTCAGTTTTGAAAATGGAATAAAGGTTGTGTAAAGGTTTTGGTAAAATAATTGAGAATTCAACATAAGCTGATAAAGAAAAAAACTAAAAAAGTCACTGATTGACGTTGAGTTCAAATCTGAAAAGAGAAATGAAGTGCATAACTGTTATATTTGATTAATGTGAAACTGCGTACATGACCGAGTTTTGTGACTAGAAAGTTACCATATTATAGCCATGTTTACTGGTACAAACATAAAATGTTTTAATAGTCAAAACTTTGTCTACATCCCATGACTTTTATACTAAAATGAAGACTAAATAAACAATTAATATTCATGATTTAATTTTCAGGAATTACCGGTACTGAAGGATTAATGAGTAAAATAACTTGCAAACTTGATTCATCAAGTTGATATTATTTCGCCAGAGTGTAATTACTGTAGTGTTTTAGCTTTGTTTAAGGCTGAAGAGAGCTCAATTTGTTGGATCTCTTTAAAGAAAGGTCTTGTGTTTAAACAATAAAAAGGCCAATTCTGTAAAACATGGACAGTTACATTACACTTAATTAATTCTGTTCATAGAACCACTTGGTTAATAAAAAAGTTAAATTTTAACGCTCTAGAATTGCTATTGCTTGCTAACTGTACACTGGCGCTGATCAATGCCAGTATACAGTAATACGGTAAAGAATCAATTCATTACTGTTTCAGTATTAATTTCAGTATTTATTGTCAGTTGATTTTAAAACACAGTGTAACAAACTTAGTGCTATATTTTAGCAATTTTCGGAGTCTGCTCAAAGATGTAATTCGTTCAGCTGTGATTGATGTAAAGCTGATGCATGAGAAGCCTGAAAACTGGTAAGCTGTCAAAAATTGATTTAGTACACAATAAAAAATCATGTTTGTTAAATTTCAAAAAACATGATAAAGTATTCTATATAAAAACAAATGCTCATATATATTTGTAAGCACTTAAAGACTGGTGTCAGCCATAGTAGTAGTATGTATCTGTTTTAACTGTAATAGAGCCTAAACTTTAAACAGTTGTGCATAGAAAGATTTTGACATGCTTTGGCATGCAGGAATAACAGCAATAATAAATAGTAGGAGTAATAATAAAAAAAGGAGTGAGAAGTACCCAAAGCTAAACAGCTAAAGTACACAGGTCGCTTAAATCCGTTAACACCGGTCAGCAACAAATAGTAATTCTTTTACAATGGTAACTTCAAGCAGATCCGTTAGATGTTTCTCAGATGACCTCTAATGTTACCTAGGTTTAGGACACTACTAAATGAATGCCCGGTAATGCTTAGGTAATAAAAAAGACTTTGCACAGAAAATTTATTTTTTGGTAAGCATAACAATAGCTGTCATTCTAACTTTCAAACTTCATATCATGAAAAAAGCGTTTTGTGCAGTTGAAATAAATTAAGAGAAAAAATGAAACAACTGTAAAGGTGTTTAAATGTTAATGTAAAATAGTTATCAAGTAATGGTCAAATCAAGTCTATTTTGCTACAATAACAATGAGAAATGATTTGGTGTACAGTTATATGACTTTAATTCGTTCCAGTGTTGGCATCAGAAGGCAAAAATATTATATAGAGTGGTATAGAAACCTATAGTAATTATCTAATGCAAGTACCCCTTGGTAAAACTCATTAAAATTTGATATGCATACTGTACATATTAAAAATTAGTGACAAATCGATATGTTCCCGTTAGTGACTATAGTTACCTACAGCAGTTTTGGTGGATTTAGTGGTAATGATCTGCAATAAAATGTAACATTACTATTTACTATGTGCAATATGTACCGTGAGGAGTTCTTACCTTCAAGACAGATGTATAAAATAAACGTTGAAATTAACTTAAATAAATTTAGCTTGCTAAACAAATACTTATAACTAAGTTTTAGCATGTAAGTTCCTAAACTAAACTTTAACTTTGTCATCAGCTAAAATTTTATCATTTATCGTAATATTATCCCTTATTTGAATAGCGCTCCAACACTTCCCCTATTATAGTGGCCGTCAGATAGAGGCTGGCATGTTTTTCTAATAACTCGTCAGAATTGTGGCGAGACAAAATTTTCTTATGGCGGGCGATGCAGGATCGCCTATCTTTTGCACTCTCCTTTGATCAGATCTACATTACAGATGTACAGTACATTACATTACAGATGATTACATACAGATGTACATTAAACCTTTTAGATATAAAAATTTTCTAATTTACCTCCAATTTTTTGAAGCTCTTTAAGTTAATGCATTGGAAGCCAAATAATGTCTCTACCAGTTGATATCTATTGTTTGCATTTAACCTGTGATGATATTATAGCCTGTGCCTTTTATGCATTTTTTTAGCCTTCAATTTTTTATTTAATTCTTAATTTTAAGTCATAATTTTATTTCATAACTATATTTACCAATGTTGCATTAAGGAACATATTACACTCATTGATATGTTTGCTGCAGTTTGCAGCCAAAACTGACTTTTTATGTGCAATAGAAGAGGAGTTATGGGTATTGATCCATTGTGAGCTGAGCTAAAAAAACTGCAAGATAGATATCAAATAGTATGCTATACATGCAGATCTGCAAAGCTATATAATAAAATCTATCAAATGCTACAGATATGCATTTAAGAACAAGTGCCATAAGCAAACCATACTTATAATACATGCAGAACCAAAAATTAACAGTTTTGAAAGAAAAATGTTTGCATCGCTTGCTCATTTAGTTGGGTTTCCCATTGTTTCTTGTCGTTTTTTTGGCTGTCTGATACTTTCCACAATGTCTTCTGACCTCAATTCTTTTTCTGCACTGTTTAACTAGTCGATATTAGCGTCCAAACCATTCTTTTAGCAGTGCAAAACTTTTACGCACTGTGGTTAGCATAAATAATGAGAAACTTTTAGCCGCATGACTAAATACAGCTTTTAGCCTAAAACTATTTGTTCATAAGTCATCATAATGATAAACAATTTTACACATATGCCGAGGTATCAAGAACGTGTTAAACAACAAAGTACTATTAGCCTTATACAACTTTTAACTATTTATATGCTGCTGCTTTCAAAGTTTTAACGAAACAACTGAAAAGCCTTAGAGTTGAAAAACTGACTTCGATACAAACAGAAACACCGAAAGAATTAATTGTTGCTGACAAACCGAGTCATTATTAGTACTACTTTGTAGACACTTTCCTACTGATTGCTATTATTGGTTCATAAAGATCAAAGACTATCAAAGTGGCGGTCAAATGGAGGTGGCGTTCAATTAGAGAGGGCGCCCTATTTTTCGACCCTTCTTTAATGGCGGTCAGATAAAGGTGGTATTCAAATAAAGGTGGTGACCACTTAGGGGTTTTGCATGGGTATTAAAAACAGATTATATACTATGGCAGGTAGTTTAGTTGCCATTGGCTAATTTGAGTAAGCTAGCCTCTGTATTGCTAAACTTCCTAATAGGAACCGTGAGAGCAAGCTTTAGTGACACTGCTCCTAACACGGAGTTGCTATGTGATTTTTAACTTAGATAATGACTCATATTGCCTAAGGAATTCACTGCATTCTGTGTAGCTTAATTCCATTGCTGCTGGACCCTTGTCAGAACAGACTTGCCTAAATTTCGGGCTTTCAAACAGCCGACCAGTTGCTATGTGGCCGACAGGAAAGGAGAGCCTAGCAGTTGCCGGTGGGCAGCAGACACTAGGGAATGTTAACCGAGGTCATCGTCATCTTAAGTCCAACTCGAAAACTCACACCTCTGATGGGAGTTTGACAAGCAAGAAATTTACCAGCTTGAGCATTGAGGTAGGAAGCACTAGTCTATGCCCAGCTCATCGCTCCTGGTGGATATGAGTTAGAGGCTTTCATGGACTGTCATGGGGGAGAGAGAGTGTGACGGCAGGCATTAGCCGGGCCCGGAGCTAAGGAAGGCTTTTTGTGACCAGCCAGCTGTGTTGAGGTAAGCAGACCGGCCCATCCCCTCCGAGCTGCTGGACTCAGAAAGGCCTCAATGGAAAGGCTTCACCAGCCATCAACATAGCTGGAAATACAGCTGACTGGTCTTTGGCGAGTAGAACAGCCAAGTCAACCACTGACCTTGTAGAAAAAACTGACCCATGATTGAGTCAGCCCTTAAGGTACTAACCTGTATCCAAGTTGGCCTTTCCAGTTAAAGGGGCGGAGCTTACTGCAATGATGATATGAAGGAAGCATCGATGAAGACAGGCAGATCACCTGGAAGTTTCATCCTATGCAGTTCAGATGTATGCGCACAGTTCATTGTATTTGTTGCATCTATATATATCAGTGTTTGTCTTTTTATCTTTTTGCTAAACTCTGGGTCCAGTTATAGCAATTAAAATCTAGCAATAACAACTCCGCATAGCACCAGATATGATTTCGGGAACTCCATTTTTAAAGGTGGGAAACTTAACCATTAAGCTACACGGAATACAATGAAATCATAGGTGCTTGCTTGTGGTTAAGAACTAGCCCTGTTGACCATTATGCGTAGCAATCGTTAAGCTGGCCCAAAACACGAGTATTATTTTAGATTTCTATATTTAAGATTTCTAGATAAGTTACTCAAATTCATTAGGTAATTATTCTATTACCCGTGCAATGCCTGGCATTCCGCTAAGTATAGGTATATACTATATACATATATATATTTAAAAACTGTTTCCTCACCCCGGTTAACCCGTATGAGTGGTAATTTCTGCTCTCTAACTCGGGTCTCCTACCAGAGACCTTGGAGTTTGAGCACTCGCCTCATGATCTTAGCTGTTCCCAATAGCGCACTTTTCTGCAACTCACCTGAGTTGATTGCTGTTGGTATTTGGGCAAGCCACATTTTATGCGCCGGTGTTATTGCGCCCAGTGCCCCAATGACTACTGGGATTACAGTTGTTCTTACATTCCAGCATTTTTCAATTTCTTCTCTAAGAGGGAGATATTTCTCTGCCTTTACTTTTTCTTTGCTGGCTATATTGTAGTCATTGGATACTGCTATATCTATTATAGTAGCTCTCTTGTTCTCCTTGTCCACCACCGCTATAACTGATTGGTTTGCTAAAACATGCTTATCAGTCCGGATGTAGAAGTCACAGAGAATCTTAGCGCGGTCATTTTCATTGACCTTACCAGGAGCTTCCCACCAGTGTTGTGGTTTATTAGGGCCATATTCATCACATATACTTCTATACACAACAACTGCGACATGCTTTTGCCGCTCAGTGTATGCTTTTCCTGCTAGTTTCTTGCATCCACTGATGATGTGTTGGATGGTCTCATGCGCATCTTTGCACAGTTTGCATCTAGGATCATCTCTAGTGTGATAGATTTTTGTTTGGAGTTGCCTTGTTGGAAGCACTTGCTCCTGGGCTGCCATGAGTAGCAACTCTGTATTGGCCGTTAGGTTTCCTTTGTTTAGCCACATATATGTCTGGTGAAGATCGCCAACCTTAGATACTTGTCGGTGGTAAGCATCGTGAAGAGGTTTCTTGTGCCAGTCAATTTCCTCATCATCAGGGCGATGCTCCATTGTCAGAGCAGCCGATTGAAATTCAGCTAGCAACTTATCTGAAGCGGCCATGGAGGCTGCATAGGCTTTGATGCTTTGTTCTTCCTCTTTCACTGTCTGCTGTACACTTTTGAGTCCCCTCATTTTGAGTATATATATACACATAAATATATATATATATACACATATATATATATATATATATATATATATATATATATATATATATATATATATATACACATATATATATATATACACACATATATATTTTTTTTTTGAAATTTGTATTTGCCTATTAGTGGATCCTTTACACCACAACTTTTAAACACAGTGAGTTATGACAGAGCATAACATATCTATGTTAACAAATTCTACTTTGTGATTTTGTGTGTCTGTGCATGCGTATGTACATGTGTGTAAGTGTCAATTAGTTTGGGTAATTGCTATAAAGTCAATAAAGTACTATATATATATATATATAATTGCTACACAATTCCACACTTTTAGCCAGTTTGGTCCAAACTTTACAAGCGCATTTTTGTGCCTTCCAATAGGTACAAGTAACTAAAAATATTTTATTTTAAAATTCTTTCTGGTTTTTGAGAACTGGCCTCTTAAATTTCTACCTGCTGTCTATCTGATGGAAAATAGGTAAATCCCGTGCATCTCTGTGCTTACTGCTAGTCATTCATAATAATTGCTAATAATAATTACATTGCTAACAGCTTACAATGCATAATTATTAGGCATTGTATTAGCGGTGTCAACTTCACCAAAAGCTTTATTGGTAATTACATCAATTAGTAGAACCCGCTACTCATAGGGCACCAGTAAAACACACACTGCTCTTTTTGGGGTTTTGACATCATTAGTTTATCATATGCAATAAAAACATATCTATTAACATTGAAAATGTTAATATAAATCATACAAGTCTTTATTGCAAAAAGTTGGTATTTAAAGAAGTTTTTGCCAATCACCTTAAAATATAGATGCACACATATTCAGAGACTTTGTACTATCAAATATAGATGTACAAATATTCAGAGACTTTGTATTATCAAATATAGATGTACACATATTCAGAGATTTTGTACTATCAAATATAGATGTACACATACTTGGGATTTTGTATTATTAAATCTAGATGTACACATATTCAGAGACTTTGTACTATCAAATATAGATGTACACATATTCAGAGACTTTGTACTATCAAATATAGATGTACACATATTCAGAGACTTTGTACCATCAAATATAGATGTACACATATTCAGAGACTTTGTACTATCTTGGTTGCATATGTATGTTGATAGCATGTTCTCATAATATGTCGCAGGATTTCCTTTTTTCAGCACTGCTTCAATGTATGCTAGTGGGAATTATTTAAATCAGTATTTTTTGTGTATACTGATAGCCTTTGCAATCCAGCTAGCCTCTTGTCTACCAATTTTTAACATCTGAATCTGTGAAGAGATTGCTTACTGCACCAAATTTCATATTAACAGTGCCAATTCTCTTGTCACTTTTTAGGAACCAACTATTGGCTGTTGGAGAAGCAGCTCTAAAGCTTGTTGCAAAACTCGCAGCAGCAGGTTTCACATGCTCGCGTTGGCTACTTTGGTTTGCTGAGAAGCTTACAACAGAATTACTTCCATTCATAGCATATTTGTATTTAACACGTGGACAAACTTTCAGCTCAAAAGGTCTCTTCTCCCAACAAACTTCAACCGCCAACTTTCTAGATGAATTCATTAATGTACTTGGTGATGTAATCTTGGAACATCAGAAAAAAACTCCCTTTAAAGAAATTGACGGCTCCGCTTGGTTACTTGAAAGTCTTCACCGGGAAACAATGAAAGGGCTCACAAAAGATCCGCGCTTTAGTCTATCCTCCCCATTCGACAAAGAGCCGGCTATGCCACAGTGGTGTGACTTCCCTACTGTAAATCCTTCTCTGGTACCTGAAGGCATTGACCAGAAATGGATGAAATGGCTCGCAATAGACCCGCGTTTTAGTGCATTGCTCTCAGTCGGCAAAGAGCTGGACATGTGACAGTTTTTTGGTGTCTCTTTTTCATGTCAGGAGTTTACTAGGGGAGATGGAATGCAATAGACCAAAATGCCTATAGCCAAAAACCTGGCTGCGCAACCATGATCTGACTTTTATTTATTCAAATCATTTGACTTGCTTGCCATGTTATCCATATTGTTGTGACTACTTTGTTTAACTATTTGTTGTTATCATCTTGAAAACTTTGAGATCATCTCACCGGTGTCATTTTCTATTTAACTTTTAGCTATAAATGTGCTGTTTTGTTTAGTAAAGTGAAGAGTGTATTATGTTAAATTGTTGTTAAATTACTTACTACCAAAATGGGTTCTGTTATTGGTACATAAAGAAGCTGAATGCATATAATTTTCTATATGGTATGATATGACACAGTATAATGTTTCCGTAAATAATCAATAATAAAATGTGTCATTGTTAGGTAGTTACCCATAATAAAACCTTTGAACAGGTCTCTCGAGTAGCCACAACAAATTTTTTTGCATTGTTGGTTGCAATGATCCACTAATAGGCAAATACAATATTCAAAAAAAAAATATATATATATGTATATATATATATATATTTTTTTTTTTTTGAAATTTGTATTTGCCTATTAGTGGATCCTTTACACCACAACTTTTAAACACAGTGAGTTATGACAGAGCATAACATATCTATGTTAACAAATTCTACTTTGTGATTTTGTGTGTCTGTGCATGCGTATGTACATGTGTGTAAGTGTCAATTAGTTTGGGTAATTGCTATAAAGTCAATAAAGTACTATATATATATATATATATAATTGCTACACAATTCCACACTTTTAGCCAGTTTGGTCCAAACTTTACAAGCGCATTTTTGTGCCTTCCAATAGGTACAAGTAACTAAAAATATTTTATTTTAAAATTCTTTCTGGTTTTTGAGAACTGGCCTCTTAAATTTCTACCTGCTGTCTATCTGATGGAAAATAGGTAAATCCCGTGCATCTCTGTGCTTACTGCTAGTCATTACAGCACCCTTACTGCTAGTCATTCATAATAATTGCTAATAATAATTACATTGCTAACAGCTTACAATGCATAATTATTAGGCATTGTATTAGCAGTGTCAACTTCACCAAGAGCTTTATTGGTAATTACATCAATTAGTAGAACCCGCTACTCATAGGGCACCAGTAAAACACACACTGCTCTTTTTGGGGTTTTGACATCATTAGTTTATCATATGCAATAAAAACTTATCTACTAACATTGAAAATGTTAATATAAATCATACAAGTCTTTATTGCAAAAAGTTGGTATTTAAAGATGTTTTTGCCAATCACCTTAAAATATAGATGCACACATATTCAGAGACTTTGTACTATCAAATATAGATGTACAAATATTCAGAGACTTTGTATTATCAAATATAGATGTACACATATTCAGAGACTTTGTACTATCAAATATAGATGTACAAATATTCAGAGACTTTGTATTATCAAATATAGATGTACACATATTCAGAGACTTTGTACTATCAAATATAGATGTACACATATTCAGAGACTTTGTACTATCAAATATAGATGTACACATACTCAGGGACTTTGTATTATTAAATATAGATGTACACATATTCAGAGACTTTGTACTATCAAATATAGATGTACACATATTCAGAGACTTTGTACTATCAAATATAGATGTACACATATTCAGAGACTGTACCATCAAATATAGATGTACACATATTCAGAGACTTTGTACTATCTTGGTTGCATATGCATGTTGATAGCATGTTCTCATAATATGTCGCAGGATTTTCTTTTTTCAGCACTGCTTCAATGTATGCTAGTGGGAATTATTTAAATCAGTATTTTTTGTGTATACTGATAGCCTTTGCAATCCAGCTAGCCTCTTGTTTACCAATTTTTAACATCTGAATCTGTGAAGAGATTGCTTACTGCACCAAATTTCATATTAACAGCGCCAATTTTCTTGTCACTTTTTAGGAACCAACTATTGGCTGTTGGAGAAGCAGCTCTAAAGCTTGTTGCAAAACTCGCAGCAGCAGGTTTCAAATGCTCGAGTAAGCTACTTTGGTTTGCTGTGAAGCTTACAACAGAATTACTTCCATTCATAGCATATTTGTATTTAACACGTGGACAAACTTTCAGCTCAAAAGGTCTCTTCTCCCAACAAACTTCAACCGCCAACTTTCTAGATGAATTCATTAATGTACTTGGTGATGTAATCTTGGAACATCAGAAAAAAACTCCCTTTAAAGAAATTGACGGCTCCGCTTGGTTACTTGAAAGTCTTCACCGGGAAACAATGAAAGGGCTCACAAAAGATCCGCGTTTTAGTCTATCCTCCCCATTCGACAAAGAGCCGGCTATGCCACAGTGGTGTGACTTCCCTACTGTAAATCCTTCTCTGGTACCTGAAGGCATTGACCAGGAATGGATGAAATGGCTCACAATAGACCCGCGTTTTAGTGCATTGCTCTCAGTCGGCAAAGAGCTGGACATGTGACAGTTTTTTGGCGTCTCTTTTTCATGTCAGGAGTTTACTAGGGGAGATGGAATGCAATAGACCAAAATGCCTATAGCCAAAAACCTGGCTGCGCAAACATGATCTGACTTTTATTTATTCAAATCATTTGACTTGCTCGCCATGTTATCCATATTGTTGTGACTACTTTGTTTAACTATTTGTTGTTATCATCTTGAAAACTTTGAGATCATCTCACCGGTGTCATTCTTTATTTAACTTTTAGCTATAAATGTGCTGTTTTGTTTAGTAAAGTGAAGAGTGTATTATGTTAAATTGTTGTTAAATTACTTACTACCAAAATGGGTTCTGTTATTGGTATATAAAGAAGCTGAATGCATATAATTTTCTATATGGTATGATATGACACAGTATAATGTTTCCGTGAATAATTAATAATAAAACGTATCATTGCTAGGTATAGCTACCCATAATAAAACCTTTGAACAGATCTCTCGAGTAGCCACAACAAACTTTTTTGCATTGTTGGTTGCGCAGAAATAAGATCAGATGCCCTTCCTGTTACTCCTAATGGTTTTCAGGGAATTGAATCATAAATTCTTGTTCTTTTATTATTGGTTAGTCCAAGCCACAGCTGTTCTCGCATTGCTCACTACTTATCACCTATAACAGTTACATTAGTAATACTCAATACTAATTCAATTGTATTGACGAAGCCATACTTTTCCACAAATTTGTTGTTTAGTAGTTTTGTTTCAAGCAGCATACCAATAAATGTAATAAATCAAAAGCATATTTCAGCAAATGATGCACGGAAATAAAAATTACTGAATCTAACAATACCTAATGTGTTTAACCAAATCATTGCACACTTGAGCCATAGAGAGCTATAGTTTGGGAGGGGCCACTATTCGTTGTTTTGCTAATGCTAGGAAAGAGCACAATAATCTCCTAGAATCTCCACTGATGTGACATAGAAGAACTGCAAGCATGAAAAGGTATATGCACTTTGCACCTGGCTGCTCTGTGAATAAGGTATTCTATCGCTATTTCTTTAAAGTGAAGACCCAATACAGTAGACGCCCTAATATTGTAAACCTTTCATGTACACTCCACTGAGCCTCAAGAACTTATGTACAGTTCTTGCATCATATTTCATGAGAAAATTTGGATTACGTAAAGCATCAAGTTGGTGCAATTTCTAAAATTCAATTTGAATACTGCGAGCCTTTTAGTTAGCCTTAAAAGCATCGCTTTATCTTCTGCAGCAGAGATAATGACATATAGACGTATCTGGTGTACCTATCATATAAAGATTTGGTGCCCTGTTCTAGACATGCAAAAAGTTTTCTTTTTTGCAGCATGAACATTCCTTTTGTGAAAAAGTGAAGCAATCAATCTTGTTGGCAATCAAGTTGGCATCTTTGTTGGCAATCTAAGTTGGCATTTTTTTCAGCTCAACATATAACTCTTGTAATCATTGACTCTAAACCTAGTATAAGTGATAAAAAAGAAGTTTTAAATGCAAACCAATAATATCATAGCTACTGTACAGTTCTCAAGTTAAGAAGATCAGTCAGCTTTTCCCACGAACAAACGAACGGAAGCGAAGTTTGAGAGTTTTTATAATAAATGCATGTGCACACAACTTACGAAAATTATTTATCAACAATGAGACGAACCCTTGTTTCAAAATTTCATCAACAAATTTAACCATCGTTTTGTAGAGTCGTTAAAGTATAATAACAATACAAAACACATATAAGCCTATTTAAATATGTTACTAAGTCTTTGTAAATTGTCGAAATTCTCTTACAACTTACCCATCTGATCGGATTATACACAAATAAACAGATTAATTTGGCCGAAAATCGTCACAAAACGCTTGGTTTAATAAAACTTAAGACCGGAAATTAAAACGCCGAGCGACAGAGAATAGAACAATTAAGTCATGCGCATTTCGCGAAAAAATAACGTGCACATTTCACCAGTCTATAGCACTGTCGAATTGCCGAAGGTTTCTGTAATTAACGTAGGAGTGCAGAATTCATTTCACTTTTGCCGATTTCAAAGTAACTGACATTTTAGACACTTGAGTACTTTGGTATTCTAACTGATGTCCAACGCAGTGTAAGTAAAGAAAATGACGATGGTATTTTTTCTAACGATTCTTATGAGATTATTACAGTATTTAATTATAAGTTTGGATGACTACAGAACAATGACTAAGTAGTACAGATTTTTTTAAAAATCTATATAAATATCACAACTTCTTGATATTGCTAACTATGACGTTTTTAAATGTAAACAAAATTGTGCATTGGTTTTATATTATTACTATATTAATAATATTGGTTATTCTAATAATATCAGTGCATTTTACTTCTAATATTGACCAATATTGCATTTCTCCTATTGCAGGGGGAGATATATGAACATATAATCTTTTCCTTTCATTATTGTTATTTGTTGTATATAATAACACCCACACCCAGTACATTACAGCTACCATTGCAGTTATCCTATTGCACTGCAGTGCCATTTGACAGCTAATATTGCATTTCTCAACCATCAGTACCCTTTCTTTTTTTCCAATATCTCTTTGGTCGTGGGCTGTATGACAGTGGAATTTCTAGTTATTTTAAAAAGCCAAAAAATTGAGTTTGGAAAGATCTTGGAACAGATAAGGCTATTTACATGTATTTTACTATTTGTATGACATCAAATCCCTATAAAATAAATGGTCCCAAAGTGGGCTATCTAATATATACACGGCAATCGTTGTCTGTCTGTGTATGTGTCCGCCTTATAGAGCACCGTACTTTTTGGACTATTAGCCGCTACTAGGTATCTAGGGCGCATTAACAGGAATCTCTGGTTAGTGCGCCTCTATACATAACCTATTCATCGTTTGCCGTTTTCACACAAAAATTACGTAATAATTACAACTCTATGACTTTCTTTTAGTTTCATGACACGCGATGCTTTTTTGTCCTCGACGTATTAGGGCTAATTTGTTTTCGGCAAAACGATATCGACAATAGACTCTCTCGTTATTAGAATTTGGCAATTAAATTTTATTAACTCTATGAAACATGATGTCGTTTTTGTGAACCTCTATTTCTGGCTTTTCTTAAGGTTTAATTGCTAAATCGCTGTTAAGGTCACTACTTTTCACGCGGACAATCGTATTATCTCGAGTAGGAATAGCATCTAGATTCTCTTACCTTCGATCAGACAAAGACACTACAATATTTTATTTTTACATAGCATATCGTCGTACCAGTATCGTCGTATTCAGAGTTTTGATGGATAGCTGTTGGTGGAACTGTAACTTTTTTATACACACAATTCTATGCAAGAATTGTTATTATTAATTCAACTTATTCACGAATTTTATTCACGAATTTAAAAGTTGTTCGACAAAGTAAGTTTGAAAACCTTTACAGTTGTTTTAGGTAGAATGGCAAATGTTGTTATATGTTAAATACAAATCAATTTTCTGTTCAGTTTTTTTATTACCCGGGCAACGCTAGGTTGTACAGCTAGATGTATTAGCTTACATATCTTTCCTTTTAAACCTAGCCAATTAGTTTTTCGTAATTAATTTCATATTTTACAACAAGCATTTGTAAGATTACTGTAAGATTTATCTCTTGTAAGATTGCAAGTATCAGTTGTTCTCCACTCTCTTACATTATATTTACATACATTTACATGCTTTGAGAAATATATATATATATATATATATAAATTTAAATTCTCTTATTACATTTATAAACTTCTTATGACTTTTGAAGTTTATAACATAAGTTTTTTAAAGTTTGTTTCATCGTTGTTATTATTTCAACTTGCATTCTTTTAAACATAAATTGAGTATCGTGTTTGAAGTTAAGACATTATTCATTTTCCTATCACTGTTATTATTACTTGATTAGTTTCCAATCTTTATTATTAATATTATTCTTTTATTCAACCATTTTTGGCAGACATTGTTCTAATAAAATTTCAACTACAAAATACTATGATATTCTGTCATATTTTTTAGTATCGTCGTATCCAAAGAATTGATGGATAGTTTCTGGTGGGACAGTAACCTTTTTATACCCACACACGTTTATGAAAGAATTGCTACTACTAATTCAACATATTCACGAAATTTATTTTGTTTTGTCAGTTTGTATTAATTTAATTATCATTACCGTATTATCTTTTATTGTAATTGTTGCAAAATCGACTTAATTTAGCTATTACTTGCTAATTATTGGAAATTTACATCTAATCCCTTTTACAATTGTTTTATTTTTTTAAATTTATTAGACTGGCAGAAAACCTTTTCCTCATGGTATAAAATTTGAAAGTTACAGTTGTTTGACAAAGTTTGATAAACTTTACAGTTGTTTTTATTTTCTCTTAAATTATTTCAACTACACAAAACACTTTTCTCATGATAGGTTACCTATCATGTTTTTTATGTTTCTTATGTAGTTTGAATGTTAGAATGACAAATGTTGTTATATATGTTAAATACAAATAGATTTTCTGTGCAAAGACTTTTTTTCTAGTTGGGTAAAAGTACAGCTTATGGTATAAAATGTTCAAAAAATACTTTACCGAAGTTGTTTTCTCACCTTGAAGTGGATTAAAATTTACATTATTTTATTTTAATGAGAAAAATTGTTTTGGATCTCGAACTTCTGGAACTGATTATGTTCGAGAACTGAGGTTCCACTACACGTTATCAAAAGATATAGGTCGCTGAAAGTTATGAAATTTTAAATTTACAGTTGTTTGAAAACCTTTACAGTTGTTTCATTTATTTTTAAATCAGTTGTCCTGCACAAAACCTTTTCCTCATGATACGAAGTTTAAAAGTTGTAGTTGTTTGAAAAAGTTTGAAAACCTTTACAGTTGTTTTGTTTTTTCTATTAATTTATTTCAACTACACAAAACACTTATTTCATGATATGTAGTTTTAAAGTTAGAATGGCAAATGTTGTTATATGTTAAATACAAATCAATTTTGTGTGCAAAGACTTTTTTTACTACCCGGGCAACGCCGGGTAGCACGGCTAGGCTTGGGGCTGTGACGTCACTCGGGGATGCGCGAGAGACCTTTTTCGCCTTGAGTACAGCGAGAGTCTCCAGACGCGGCTTTCCGGATGAATGAGTTGGTGAGTGCGATGCGATTGATTGCAAAGCGATTGAGTGCTAGGCGATTGATTGCGAGTGCGAGGCGATTGGTTGCGAGTGCGAGGTGATTGATTGCAAGGCGAGTGCGAGGTGATTGATTGCAAGGCGAGTGCGAGGCGATTGATTGCGAGGTGAGTGGGAGGTGATTGCAAAGCGAGTGCGAGGCGATTCATTGTGAGGCGATTGATTGCGAGGAGAGTGCAAGGCGATTGATTGTGAGGCGTGTGCGGGCCGATTGATTGCGAGGCGGGTGCAAGAGCGCGATTGTCAACTGCGTGGCGGATAGAGACTGGTCAGCAAAGGCGGGGGCTCAGCGGCAGAAGTGCGCGATCGTCAACTGCAAATATAGATGGGTATGAACGGATGCATGAATCCAGACGCATGAATCTAGAATATTTACTAGATTTTACACGCATCTAGCTGTAAGACACATTGCAGATTTCCATTGTTCTCCCCAACATTGACATGTATATGGGTATGCATACTCTGATCAGGACAATTTCAGTAGACTGCATATTTGGAGCTGTTTTACAGTATGAAAGACAACTCTCAATAAACCTTATGCTGCACGTGAATCTGTTCCTGTAGGCGGGTAATGCAGCTAGTTTACAAATATAAGAGCATCTACTGCATATGAGTTCTTTATTAGTTGTATGAGTGGTGTGAAGTGCAGCAGATAACCAAAGTACACTGCATCATACTTTCAAAGTGCCCAGGCCTTATAATTGTTATAACATTTTTTTCAAAGAATGACTCTGTTAACGACTTTTTAAGATCACAAAGTTTCAAGTACTAGGCTGTCAAACTTAACACAGTGTTAAATGAAGTGCTCAGAGTTTTGCCATACACCAGTTCTCACGCTAGCCACAAAATATGTAAAATCTTACATAGATAACTCAAAGTAAATAATAGTTGTTTAAAAAACTAGTGATAATAGTAATCTATATGTATATATTCGGTAACTCGTTTTTGTTTTTTGTCTGTTTGTCCTCTATAGAAACTAAACTTTTAATTAAATAATCTATTTGAAAGTTTGCATCTGACTTTTGTTAATAATCCACTAAGTTTTAAGAAAAAACAGATTTTGGGGTCACCCCCTGTAACAGGTGTCAAGGCCAAATGCGACTTTACAATGATATGAAAAAATTGGCTTTGTAGTTTGAACCTATGACATACAGATAGTGAGACGGATGCTGTAACAACTGAGCTAGTCATCTCACTTAGGTAAAATACTTATGTTTGATTCTTAAAAATATTTCTAGAAGTTTCTTGAAGAGTGTATTAAAGAAAAACCTTGTTTTGCCGGCTTCATTTATAGTTTTTTTCTTGAGCACTGCTTAAATGTAAATGCAGTGATTAGTATCTATATTAATTGAAAGTAATAAAGGTTTTAAAAGGGGTATATAGAATGCTACCTGAGAAAATATAAACACTTGGTAGAAAATCACCAGAGGCTATAATCAAGCAAAATCAGCGACAAAGAGAAGTGAAACAGGCTCTTAATGTTGTATTATGGAATTGTTAGGCTCAGGCTATATTGGCATCTGAGCTTAAAGCAGTACAGGTGGTCTTGGCAATCACGGTGAGTGAGTAAAGCAGGATAAAGCTAGGTACATGTATAAAAGGCTAGTGAGTAAAGCTAGTAGATTAGGTAGTATAAGGAAGTATTGGGAGTATAAAAGGAAATGTAATGAAAGACAGAAGCTCTTCTTCTTCACATCAATACATGTAAGTGTACTCATTTATACAACACTTAGGGCTTGAAGAACAGAGAAAGAGATTAAACTGTTGATTGTATTGGAAATTATTGTAAAATATGATATGATTGATGAACTGATTAAAATTTCATTTCTTAAAAGAAATTATTCAACAGCAAATAAAGGCGTTTGACAAATGAAGAGCAGAAAAACTTCAATCTAAAATGAGTAGATCTGCTCAACAAATATCAACAGTCTAAAGAAAACAGTGACCAAATACTTCTAGCAGATAGGCAAAAAAGACCTCTATGCTACATATGCTTAATAGAAGCATATACATATATATAAAATTGTTTCCTCACCCCGGATACCCCGTATGGGTGGTAAATTCTGCTCTAACTCGAGACTCCTACTGAGTTTGAGCACTCGCCTCAAGATCTTAGCTGTTCCCAATAGCGCACTTTTCTGCAACTCACCTGAGTTGATTGCTGTTGGTATTTGGGCAAGCCACATTTTATGCGCCGGTGTTATTGCGCCTAGTGCCCCAATGACTACTGGGATTACAGTTGTTCTTACATTCCAGCATTTTTCAATCTCTTCTCCAAGAGGGAGAAGAGATTGAAAAAAAAAATATATATATATATGTATATATATATCTATATATGAGTGGTCTCTATGATAGATATATATGTATATATATCTATCATAGAGCTAATGCAATCTGACGATTGCATTAGCTCTATGATTTATACACTACACGTATATATTATCAAATGCTAATAGCTTGAAACTTTAAGTAATAAAATCATTTTACCATTTTATAAGATCTCTTCAATTTTACAGATAGCTCAGCAAATGCTTCGAGCACTCTACAGCTCACGCTGGTACCAAAATTATATTACAAGCTCCTGATCCAGTTGAGCACTCTCACCAGATGAACTGCACTCTTATGGAATCAGTAAGATTCGATTACTCTGCCAAAGATATACCATACCAGCGGAAAAAGAATATGTTACCAAGTTAATAGAAATGACAGAAAGACTGTGCGTGCGAGTGAGATGAAACGTATTTTTCTACCTCAACCCAGAGATGAGACCTGAACACAAGAACACATATGGCTTTAAATTAACTAAAACACCAAGCAATCTACCACAACTCATCAACTTTGAAAAAAGGCTGAAGAATATCATCAGAAACATCAAATTTAAACCTGTAAGAAACGGATTTTTATCCCAACTGAAAAAAGACATGCAGCAAACTGTCAGGAACTCAGACAACTTGCTAATACCAGCTGACAAAACTTCGAACTACTACAAACTTGATGCAGACACGTACTCGAAACTATTACATGACAATGTTACTAAGAATTACAAGAAAGCCGAGGCAGGTAAACTAGAAGAAATCACCAACAGTGCAAAAACCGTCGCAGAGGAATTAGAAATAGACGATCGAGACATGCAAACAGAGAAAAGGCAGACATTCATCACGTTAAAAGACCACAAAAACAACTTTAGAAACGTACCAACTTGCAGGCTAATAAACCATATGAAACCAACAATAGGGAAAATCAGCAAACAAATTCTAGAGAAAATCAACGCCAACATCATCACCAAGAACCAAACCAACCTATGGAGAAGCACACAAGAAGTATTGAGATGGTTCAACAACATTCCAAGCAAACAACATTACAGCTTTATAGTCTTCGATATAGTCAGCTTCTACCCGTTAATCACCAAGCAACTCCTAACTAAAGCCCTCGATTTTGCTGCAGAACTCACCAGCATAACCGATTCTGAAAGAAACGTAATCATGCAGGCAAAAGAATCCATTCTCATCAACAAGCAGGAAACATGGTGTAAAAAAACCGCTAGCCTATCTGATGTTACAATGGGCAGTTTCGATGGCGTGGAAACCTGCGAATTGGCCGGAATATTTCTACTGCATACCATCAAATCAGAAATAAGCGACAACTTTGGCTTATATCATGATGACGGATTAGGACTCATAAAAGCGACATCAAGGCAAGCTGAAAAAATCAAGAAGCAGCTATGTGAGACATTCGGCAAACATGACCTGAATATAACAATAGACGCAAACAAGAAAATTGTGGACTACTTGGATGTTACACTAAACCTCAGAACCCGCCACCATTCACCATTCATGAAAGAAAACAATCAACCAAAGTATGTCAACAGACACTCCAACCACCCACCAAGCATCATTGAAAACATCCCGGCATCAATAAACTAACGCCTAAACACGATATCGTCCAATAAAGAGATCTTTGACAAAGCCATACGCCCATACCAAGAAGCACTAAAAACCAGCGAATACAATTACACGCTGCAATATGAACCACCCAAGGATAACACCCGGTCAAGAAAAACACAGCACCAGAAAAAATTGGTTTAACCCACCAATCAGCAAAAACGTATCAACCAACATCGGAAAAGAGTTCATTAAAATAATATGTGAAGAATTTCCTGTTACCAGCAAACTACACAAGATCCTCAACACCAACACAGTGAAATTGAGCTACTGCTGGATGACAAATGTCAAAGGTATCATAAACAAACACAACGCAGCTATTATCAACAGCAAATGAAGCCACCAAAATGAACGACAATGCAACTGTATAAGGCCAGAAAAGTGCCCGCTAGAAGGGAAGTGCCAAACTAAAAGAATAATATATCAGGCAACAGTAGCTGCAACGGGAAGTAACGCTAAACACACATATATTGGACTAGCAAGCACTACATTCAAACAACGAAACACTAACCATACAGCTTCCTTTAGTCACAGAGATAAAAAATCGCAAACAGAACTGAGCAACTTCATATGGGAGCTAAAGGACAAACAGGCAAACTACTTTATAAACTGGCAAATTATATCAAAAGCCAAACCATTCGACACAGCAAAGAATTACTGCGGATTATGTATAACTGAGAAGTATTACATAATACATTTACCAGAAATGGCAAGCCTAAATGAAAGAAAACGGCCTGGTTTCAGCTTGTAGACATAAAGCTAAATACCTAAGTAGTAACATTTAAATAGCACCAGTTTGTATATAAGTGATGCGATACTCAATCACCATCATTAGATCTGAAGATTGTTTTAAACATGAAACTTTAACTTATAAAATCATTTTACCATTTTATAAGATCTCTTCAATTTTACAGGTAAATTTTACTCACACACATTTTTTGTTGTCATTTAGTGTTGATTTTAACTTCTTTGGTAAAATCTGACGATTGCATTAGCTCTATGGTTTATACACTATACATGTATATTTTATCAAATGCTATAATAGCATGAAACTTTAAGTAATAAAATCATTTTACCATTTTATAAGATATCTTCAATTATAGATATATATATATATATTTATATATATATATATATATCTACTATATAAACGGCAATGGTTGTCTGTCTGTCGGTGTATGTGTCCGCCTTATAGAGTAACCATACTTTTCGGACTATTAGCCGCTACTAGGTATCTAAGGCGCATTAACAAGAATCTCCGGTTAGTGCGCCTCTATACATAACCTATTCATCGTTTTTACACAAAAATCACGTGATCTCTAGTTAGTGCGTAATAATTTACATGCAATTAATATTTACTGCCAGCGTGTACCGAGAAGGTCACGTAAACGTTTGTTTCTTGCGGCCATTGAAAAAGACGCAGTTCTCACCTACTAAATTTCCACATCAAAAAGGTAAGTGCTCCTTATTTAATGTTGTATTGTCTATGATGTACCACACTTCCAATACATAACCCTTTCACTAGCATCCATGTTCAACTTTAGCTATCGGCCTACTGCCAGCCATTTTGTTGATATTGTTTCATGAAATTTTTTCAATTTGAAACTCCATCTAGAACGTTTGTTTTGGTTATATATTTTATTTTGCCAACATGTTAACAAGCACTGCTATGCAAAAAATTCATTGTATTTATACTTTGTACATTGATAAAGCGATATGAAGCTACAAAGCAAAACGATCCTCTACAATGTTCCTTATTCTTACAAAACCATTACTTTCATCGCCATCAGAGTCAGTGCTGCTATTGCTATTTTAATTATCTGTGTAATCACAAAAATCTGAAACGGCCATAATTTCATCAACATAACTAGCTATTTGTTTTTTAACTCGGTGGCGTTTTCAAAACTTACACAAAAATGGTTGTTTTTAACCACTTCGGGTAAAATTGCTAATTCAATTTCACGTTCAGGTACAATTAAATACAGATTATGACATGGGTCAACAAAATGTCATTTTGACCATAGAAGCACTCACATTTTCACATAAAAAAACCATACTTTTTAGAAAGCAGAGAAAATTTTGTATCTGATCAAATTATTTTTATTGCAAAAATTAAAAATAGTAAATATTGAAAGTAGCATGAAATAGCGATTTCATTAAAATTTGTGTTCTACGAACATCTTTGACTAATAAGGGTAGCATGAAAATGTATAAAAGTATACATAATAACAAGCATTAAAACTTTATACTGTGTATAAAATGCAATCTACAGTCTCTTCCATAGCTGTTAACTTATCTTCGTCACCACTCCACTGGAAGTCTGCCATTTCTATCGCTGAATTGAAGTCTATCCGCATCCACTACTAGCCACTACACGTTGTTACTAACTGATCGCGATGTTGAACTTTGAACGCAAATTACTCGAAATCCATCATTTAACCATAGCTGTTTGACCAGTCCAATGTCTGCAAGCATGTCTGAAGGTCATGCTTAACTTTGTAGATAGAGTGTAACTGGAAACAGGCTCTAAATATAGATGGATGAGTAACGCAACTACGCAAAGCCTTAAAACCGGCTGACAAACTTGAAAGGAATATACTTGAAGGCGCTATAGCGGCGCATGCACCAGATGTGGTTAAGTTGGAAACTCTCAAACAACGTTTTAAAATTAAATTTTAGACTAATTTTATAGAAAAATATTTGGACATCACTGTCACTACCATAAAAGTCTTAAAGATCGTTGGTTATGTTATCAACAAATAATAAAAGTCAGTTACTAGCATTTGCTGGGAAGTCGCAAAAATGTGTCTATGGCGGTCGACTATCGAAAACGCATGAATGAGTCTACTTCAGTGAAAGGATTGAAAACGTTGGATTTGCCACTGTTTGTGATAGTAAACATGTTAATTTCCTTCCGCAGCTGAGTTATTTTTACTTTTTTTTCAGCTAAAAGCACTACAGAACTACAGCTACTACAGAACTTGCACAGGCACTCCGAGCGTTGCGATAGGCGACGGTGAGAAGAAAGCGAGCAGCGTATATTACAAAAAGGCACACCATATCTCATTCACTTTTAAAAACGCTTGAAGCAGTACAATGCCTCCCAAAAAGCCTACTGCCCAAACGCAAGAACAGATTGATTCCCGTAGAGAAAGAGATCGAATTCGCAAAGCAGCAGCTAGACGAGCAGAAGCTGCAGAGCAAACACAGCTACACCCACAACGAAACAGAACTGCTACTTCAGCTGCTAGAAGTGCAGAAACTGCAGAGCAAACACAGCTACGCCTACAACAAAACAGAATAGCTACTGCATCTGCTAGAAGTGCAGAAACTGCAGAGCAAACACAGCTACGCCTACAACGAAACAGAATAGCAGCTGCTAAAAGAGCAGAAACCGCTGAACAAACACAGGTACATCGAGAGCAGGCCAGAATGGATGTTGCAGCTGGTAGAAGTGCAGAGACTGCCGAGTCGACCCAGCAGCGACTCAAACGGCTCAGAGCAACCGCTACATCGGCCAGAAGTGCAGAAACCTCCGAGCAGATGCAGCGGCGACAAGAACACGATGCACTAGCTACGCCAGCTGCTCGGCAAGCTGAATTTTCAGAGCAGATGAAACAGCGGCAACAGCGAGATGCACTAACTACAGCAGCTGCTACCAGGCGCCGTGCATGGGCAAAAAACTTTGCACTTGACTACAGTCCTGCAACGCAATTTAGGGCCGAATTTTTCTATGGGACGAATGTCCAAAAATGCTCCAGATGTAATGCCTTATGTTGGAGAGGCGAGAGGCCATAATTATATGTAGTTTATATAGTAGATTTTATTGGTAATGAATTTTATCAACACAACCACATTACTGCTGCACAGTTTGTATATACCATGTCAAAACACAGGCTATAGACGAAGAGCTGGTGAGTCATGATTCCTGTTTTAAGCATGTAGAAGTCTCAACTCAATAAATGCTGGCGATAGCTTCGCAGTGCAATAGCAAAACATTTTCTAGAATTTCTTAAAATATGGAAAACTTTTCAATACTGCCAGTTTGAAGAACTTCAGTTTGCCTAGCAATGTCAATTTCATTATCGGTTCTGTGTACAAAATTAGGACAATTCCGATTTGAGTGATTCGAGACTGATGCATTGTAGACTAGCTGTAAAACACATTGCATATTTCCATTGGTCCCTCCAAAATTATTGACATGTATGACTGCATATGTGTATGCAGTCTGATCAGCACAAAAATTTCAGAAGATTGCATATTTGGAGTTTTTTCACCGTATGAAAGACAACTCTCAATAAAACTTGCTTTATGTAAATCTGTTCCCGAACACGGGTAATTCAGCTAGTATACATGTATATATATATATATATATATATATGTATATATATATATATATATATATATATATATATATATATATATATATATATATATATATATATATATATATACTAGCATGTACTATGCAACTGACAAGCATGTCCTAGCAAACCAACCAGATATAGTGGTGGTAGACAAGGAGAACAAGAGGGCTACTATAATAGATATAGCAGTACCCAATGACTACAATATAGCCAGCAAAGAAAAAGAAAAGGTAGAAAAATATCTCCCTCTTGGAGAAGAAATTGAAAAATGCTGGAATGTAAGAACAACCGTAATCCCAGTAGTCATTGGGGCACTGGGCGCAATAACACCGGCGCATAAAATGTGGCTTACCCAAATACCAACAACAATCAACTCAGGTGAGTTGCAGAAAAGTGCGCTATTGGGAACAGCTAAGATCTTGAGACGAGTGCTCAAACTCTCAGGTCTCTGGTAGGAGACCCGAGTTAGAGCAGAATTTACCACCCATACGGGGTATCCGGGGTGAGGAAACAATTTTTTTTACTAGCTGCATTACCCGTGTTCGGGAACAGATTTACGTAAAGCAATAGTTTTATTGAGAGTTGTCTTTCATACTGTAAAACAACTCCAAATATGAAATCTACTGAAATTTTTGTGCTGATCTGAATGCATACACATATGCAGTCCTGCATGTCAATAATGTTAAAGAGACCAATGGAAATATGCAATGTGTTTTACAGCTAGTCTACAATGCATCAGTCTCGAACCACACAAATCAGAATTGTCCTAATTTTGTACACAGAACTGATAACGAAATTGACATTGCTAGGCAAACTGACATTCTTCAAACTGGCAGTATTGAAGAGTTTTACATATTTTTAAGAAATTCTAGAAAATATTTTCCTATTGCACTGCTTAGCTATCACCAGCATTTATTGAATTGAGACTCCTACATGCTTGAAACACTAATCATGACTCACCAGTTCTTCGTCTATAGCCTGTGTTTTGACATTGTATATACAAACTTTGCAGCAGTAATGTGGACGTGTTGATAAAATTTATTATCAATAAAATCTACTATATAAACTACATATATGGCCTTTCGCCTTTTCAACGTAAGGCATTACATCTGGAGCATTTTTGGACATTCGTCCCATAGAAAAATTCGGCCCTATACTATGTTGCAGGACTGTAGTCAAGTGCAAAGTTTTCTGTCCATACCCGACGCCTGGTAGCAGCTGTTGTAGTTGGTGCATCTCGCTGTTGTTGCCGTTTCATCTGCTCTGAAAATTCAGCTCACCGAGCAGCTGTTGTAGCGAGTGTATTATGTTCTTGTCGCCGCTGCATCTGCTTGGAGGTTTCTGCACAACTGGCCGATGTAGTGGCTGCTCTGAGCCGTTTGAGTCGCTGCTAGGTCAGTTCAGTAGTCTCTGCACTTCTACATGTAGCTGCTGCAGCATCTATTCTGGCCTGCTCTCGATGTACCTGTGTTTGTTCAGCGGTTTCTGCTCTTCTAGCAGCTGTTATTCTGTTTCGTTGTAGGCGTAGCTGTGTTTGTTCTGCAGTTTCTGCACTTCTAGCAGATGCAGTAGCAGTTCAGCTTTGTTGTGGGTGTAGCTGCGCTTGCTCTGCAGTTTCTGCTCGTCTAGCTGCTGCTTTGCGAATTCGGTCTCTTTCTCTACGGGAATCAATCTGTTCTTGCGCTTGGGCAGTAGGCTTTTTGGAAGGAATTGCACTGCTTCAAGCATTTCTAAAATTGAATGAGATGGTGTGCTTTTTTGTAATATACACTGCTCGCTCTCTTCTCACTGTCGCCTATCGCAACGCTCGGAGTGCCCATGCAAGTTCTGTAGTAGCTGTAGATCTGTAGTACTTGTAGCTGAAAAAAAAAGTAAAAGTAACTCAGCTGGGGATGGAAATGAACATGTTTATTTTCACAAACAGTGGCAAATCCAACGTTTTTAACCCTTTCACTGAAGTAGACCCATTCATGCGCTTTCCATGGTCGACCGCCGTAAACACATTTTTGCCACTTTCCCAGCAATTGCTAGCAACTGAATTTTATTATTCATTAATAACATAACCAATGATCTTTAAGACTTTTATAGTAGTGACAGTGTTGTCCAAAGATTTCTCTATAAAATTAGCCTAAAATTTAATTTTAAATCTTCGTTTGAGAATTTCCAACTTAAAAATGAAGATTTTTTGTGCGAGTTCATTAAATGCGTCCGAGTTAAAAAACAAATAACTACTTATGTTGATGATACTATAGACATTTCAGATTTTTGTGATTACACAGATAAGTAAAATGCACAAAGTATAGATACAATGAATTTTTTGCATAGCAGTGCTTGTTAACATGGTGGCAAAATCTACTATATAACCAAAACAAACGTTATAGATGGAGTTTCAAATTGAAAAAAATATCATGAAGCAATATCGGCAAAATGGCTGGCAGTAGGCCAACAGCTAAATTTGTACGTGGACGCAAGTGAAAAGGTTATGCAGTGGAACTGTGGCGATTCATAGGCAATACAACATTGAATAAGACGTAAGCCTACTAACCTTTTCGATGTAGAAATTTAGTAGGTAAAACGCAGTAGCAGTACCCGTGCAAGTTCTGTTGTAGCTGTGGTACTTGTAGCTGGAAAATAAGTAAAAGTAACTCAGCTGCGGAAGGAAATGAACATGTTTACTATCACAAACAGTGGCAAATCCAACGTTTTTAACCTTTTCACTGAAGTAGACTCATGCGTTTTCTATAGTCGACCGCCATAGACGCATACTGTATTTGCGACTTTCCCAGCAATTGCTAGTAACTGAATTTTATTATTCGTTGATAACATAACCAACGATCTTTAGGACTTTTATGGTAGTGATAGTGTTGTCCTAAGATTTCTCTATAAAATTAGCCTAAAATTTAATTTTAAATCTTCTTTTGAGAATTTGTAACTTAAAAACAAAGATTTTTTGTGCGAGTTCATTAAATGCGTCCGAGTTAAAAAACAAATAACTACTTATGTTGATGATACTATAGACATTTCAGATTTTTGTGATTACACAGATAATTAAAATGCACAAAGTATAGATACAACAAATTTTTTGTATAGCAGTGCTTGTTAACATGTTGGCAAATTGAAATATATAACCAAAACAAACGTTATAGATGGAGTTTGAAATTGAAAAAATATCGTATACATATTAAGCAATATCGGCAAAATGGCTGGCAGTAGGCCGATAGCTAAATTTGTACACGAACGCAAGTGAAAGGTTTATGTAGTGGAAGTATGGCAATTCATAGACAATACAACATTGATTAAGGAATACTTACCTTTTTGATGTAGAAATGTAATAGGTGAGAACTGCGTTTTCCAGTGGCCGCAAGAAACCAACGTTCGGGTGACCTTCTTGGTGCACGTTGGCAGTAAATATTAATCGCATGTAAATTACTATTCATTAATTTATTTTATTTAATGATTAGTACATTTGTATAGCTGTATAGGCCGCCGAACTCAGGACGCCGCTTTCTAACACGGCAGTAATTTTGCTGTTTCAAACGCACCAATGTCGTTGGGCGCCGTAAAGAGGCACGCGCTAACTGGAGGTGACGTGTTTTTGAGTATAACCAATGAATAGGTTATGTATAGAGGCGTGTATTAACCGTCGATTCCCGTTAACGCGCCCTAGATACCTAGTAGCGGGTAATAGTCCGAAAAGTACGGTACTCTATAAAGCGGACAGACAAATAGACAGACAGGTAGACAACGATTGCCGATTATATAGTAGATATATATATATATATATATATATATATATATATAGCTAAGATCTTGAGGCGAGTGCTCAAACTCCCAGGTCTCTGGTAGGAGACCCGAGTTAGAGCAGAAATTACCAACAGTACGGGTTAACCGGGGTGAGGAAACAATTTATACATATATATATATAATAGATTAAATATATATATAATAGATTAAATATATATATGTATAATAGATTAAATCTATATATATATATATATATATGTAAATATATATGTATATATATAAACTATAAATTCCTAAAAATTATGAACTAGTATTACTAAAATTAGAGTGTTCAACAATATATTGGAGCAGTTATATACTAATAAATTATTTAAAAGCAATACTTATCTCTTTTTCTCAGCTACAGTCAGTTTCTTGACTTTCTCATTCATCAGGCTGTGTTGAAATAAACAAGATGGTGACTAATCTCTTCTTGGCTATTTTTCCCTCCCTTAGTTCTTATTGTTTAACCTCCTCTTCTTCTGATTGGCTGTTGGTTAGTAGCTACAAAATGAGAGAGAAGATAATTTCTGGAATGATGACAGGTTGAGTCTAATTCAGATTTTTTATTAAGTGTTGCTAAGTCAGGTCTATTAATGATGTAGTATTTTTCTGTCAAACATAGGTTGCACCTTTGGCTGGAGTTGTTGTAGGAATTAGTTTGTTTTAGTACAGTCCAGTCTAGTTTGTAGTCAATGTCTTGGTCTTTCAGTTTCCAAATGTGTTTGCTTGGTTCAGTTGCGTTTCGCTTGGTGCTTTTTTTGATATTAGTTTTGTGGTTACTATATTGTGTTTTAAAGTCAGTTTCTCAAAGTCCTATGTATGATTCAGTAGTGTTGTTGTCTAGTCGTGTCACTTTGGCTTGGTATATCACACTTTTTTGCAGGCAGTTTTCATTAAGTGGGCATTCACGTTTGATTCGGCAGTTACATTTTTTGTCATTTACTGGGGTTTCATTGCTTTTTCCAAGGATTTTTTTTGTTGTGTGCATCAATTTTACTCTTCATGTTGGGCATTGTGGAATAGCTAATTTTTACTGTGTTCTTGTTGAATATCTAGCCTAGTGGGTTCTTTTTGTCAAAGCATTTGTTTACAATTTTTAAGAATTTTTTGCCAATGTTAGTCTGTACATTGCTGTTATATGGTGGGTTGTACCATATTACTTTTCGTTGCCTGTTACGTTTTCTAGTTGTGGTTTCCGGTTTGTATTTTAACATGTACTTGTAGTTACTGTCATTGAGTGCTTGTTGGTATGGTGTTATTGATTGCTCAAATATATGTTTGTTAGCAGAGAGTTGAGAAAGTCTTTTGTTTACGTTTTCTGGTAAGTTTTTAATGATGTTAGGGAGTGGTTACTTTGGGCATGAACATATTGTATGTTGTTGTTGGGTTTAGTGTATGGGCTGTGTGTACCACTGTTTAGGTCTAGGGTTACATCTAAGAAATTGATGATTTTTTGGTTAGCTTCAATAGTGATTTTTAGTTTGTTCTGTTTGAAGGTTTTGCATATTTGTTTCTTCATGTTTTCAATGCTGCGAGGTGTGCCATCGCAGATTGCAAGTCCGTCATCACGATAAAGTCCAGTGTTGCGTTTGAGTTCGTCTGGAAGTAAAGAAAGTGAGTATGTCCCTACAAGTTCACAAGTTTCAGCTCCGTCATAGCTTCCCATAGTCACGTCGAACATGCTAGCATTGTCTTTTTTTCTCCAAGGTTCTTGTCCATATGTCAAGTATGCATTTTTTGTGTGAATGATTATGTGTTCTTCATTGTCAGTAATGGTAGTATATTGTCGGGCAAAACATATTGCATTAGTTAGTAGTTCCTGTGTTATTGAAGGGTAAAATTCACAAACGTCAAAGGAGATGAATGAGTAATTTTGCTTGTTAGTAATGTTTTTGAACCAGTCTATCACTTCTGTAGTGTTTCTCCATAAAGTCGCATAGGTTTTAGTTCGCAGTGTTTTGTTTATTTTCCCAAGTATGTGCTTACAAACTTTTCCAAGTTCTGGTTTAGTAGGGTTGATTAGTCTGTGAGTAGGGTTGTTGGGAAAATTGGGTATGTGGTCTTTCATAGTGATAAAGGCATCTCTTCGAGCGGTTTGTTCAATGCGGTCGTCAAGTTCTAGTTGGTGGGCAATTTGTTGGTCATTAGCAGTTATTTTATTTATGGTGTCACTGTCAGTCTTTTTGTAATTTTTGTAATGTTGTTATGTAGTGCCTTGTTATAATTGTCTGGGGTTATTGTGTAATAGTTGGTCGTCTTGAAATACAAACCAGAAACCACAACTAAAAAACGTAACAGGCAACGAAAAGTAATATGGTACAACCCACCATATAACAGCAATGTACAGACTAACATTGGCAAAAAATTCTTAAAAATTGTAAACAAATGCTTTGACAAAAAGAACCCACTAGGCAAAATATTCAACAAGAACACAGTAAAAATTAGCTATTCGACAATCCCCAACATGAAGAGTAAAATTGATGCACACAACAAAAGAATCCTTGGAAAAAGCAATGAAACCCCAGTAAATGACAAAAAAATGTAACTGCCGAGTCAAAAGTGAATGCCCACTCAATGAAAACTGCCTGCAAAAAAGTGTGATATACCAAGCCAAAGTGACACGACTAGACAACAACACTACTGAATCATACATATACGCACCACTATTGTGATTTGAGCACTTTTGTATCAGCCCATTGAATCTTTTAAAGTCTGTGAGGGAACTTAGTTGTTTCACAGCAGGAAGTCAGCTCTCATTGGTAAAGGGATTTATTTACTGATTGACTTATTTGTCACTGATGAGGCTTCAATAGCCAAATTAGTACTGCCTCTAGCATGAGTATATATATAAATTGTTTCCTCACCCCGGATACCCCGTATGGGTGGTAATTTCTGCTCTCTAACTCGGGTCTCCTACCAGAGACCTGGAAGTTTGAGCACTCGCCTCAAGATCTTAGCTGTTCCCAATAGCGCACTTTTCTGCAACTCACCTGAGTTGATTGCTGTTAGTATTTGGGCAAGTCACATTTTATGCGCCGGTGTTATTGCGCCCAGTGCCTCAATGACTACTGGGATTACAGTTGTTCTTACATTCCAACATTTTTCAACCTCTTCTTCAAGAGGGAGATATTTCTCAATTTTTTCTTTGCTGGCTATATTGTAGTCATTGGGTACTGCTATATCTATTATAGTAGCTCTCTTGTTCTCCTTTTCTACCACCACTATATATGGTTGGTTTGCTAAAACATGCTTGTCAGTTCGGATGTAGAAGTCTCAGAGGATCTTAGCGCGGTCATTTTCATTGACCTTACCAGGAGCTTCCCACCAGTGTTGTGGTTTATTAAGGCTATACTCATCACATAGACTTCTATACACAACACCTGCGACATGATTATGCCACTCAGTGTATGCGTTTCCAGCTAGCTGTTTGCATCCACTGATGATGTGTTGGATGGTCTCAGGTGCATCTTTGCACAGTCTGCATTTAGGATCGTCTCTAGTGTGATAGGTTTTCGTTTGGAGTTGCCTTGTTGGAAGCACTTGCTCCTGGGCTGCCATGATTAGCGACTCTGTATTGGCCGTTAGGTTTTCTTTGTTCAGCCACATATATGTCTGGTGAAGATCGCCAGCCTTAGATGTTTGTTGGTGGTAAGCACCATGAAAAGGTTTCGTGTGCCAGTCAATTTCCTCATCATCAGGGTGTAGGTCCGTTGTAAGAGCAGCCGATTGAAATTCAGCTAGCAACTTATCTGAAATGGCCATGGAGGCTGCATATGCTTTGATGCTTTGCTCCTCCTCTTTCACTGTCTGCTATACACTTTTGAGACCCGTACCGCCATCTTTCCTATCAAGATACAATCTAGTAGTATCAGATTTTGGGTGAAGTGCTCCATGCATGGTCAGCAGCTTACGAGTTGCTATATCTGTTTCTTTGATGGCTTCCTCAGTCCACTTTATTATGCCTGATGGATATCTTATTACTGGCAGTGCGTAGGTATTTATTGCCATGACTTGGTTCTTGGCATTGAGCTGGCTCCGTAAGACCTGCCGAAGGCGTTTTTTGTATTCAGTAATGGCTTTGTGACGTACCTCGGCTTCGGGGTTGATGTTGCTTTGCATATTCCCCAAGTACTTGTACCCTTCTTCTATATCTTTGATGGTACCATTTGGCATTCTTAGGCCATCTGTGAGCATAGAATGGCCTTTCTTGAGAATTAACCTTCCACATTTCTCAATACCGAAGGTCATTCCGATGTCCTTGCTGTATACCTGAGTGAGGTGTATTAGCGAATCAAGGTCCCTTTCTTTGTTAGCATACAGCTTAATGTCATCCATGTAGAAGAGGTGGTTAATCTTGGTGCCACTCCTAAACTGGTACCCATATTGAGTCTCCTCCAGCATATTGCTTAGAGGGTTTAGGCATATGCAGAAGAGCAGCGGTGATAAGGAGTCACCTTGATAGATGCCTCGCTTAACTTTTACACTTGCCAGCTTTTTGCCATTAGCCTCCAGTTCCGTCTTCCATTTGGTCATTGACATCTTGATGAATGCCACAAGAGCAGGGTGAACATTGTACATACTGAGGCACTCAAGTATCCAACAATGGGGAATTGAGTCATAGGCCTTTTTGTAGTCAATCCAAGCCGTGGCAAGATTGGTTTGCCTTCTCCTGCTGTCTTGACAGACCGTCCGATTCACCAGTAACTGATGTTTGGCTCCTCGGGTGTTGCGCCCAATTCCTTTCTGAGCACTGGTCATATAGTGACTCATGTGCTCTTCCAGTTTGTCTGCAACTATTCCTGAGAGCAGTTTCCAAGTGGTGGGCAAGCACGTTATTGGTCGATAGTTTTTGGGAATCAGCCCTTGCTTTGGATCTTTTATCAAAAGTACAATTCGTCCTTTGGTCAGCCATTCTGGATGGTCGCCTTGTTCTATTAGGCATACCATCTGCTTAGCCATTCTAGTGTGAAGTGATGTCAATTTCTTTAACCAGAAGGCTTGAATCATGTCATGGCCAGGTGCTGCCCAGTTCTTCATACGCTGCATTCTGCACTTGATGTCCTCTTTGCTAATGGTGAGTCCTTGCTGAGCCACAGTGTGTTGATGGCTCTCTTTAAGCCTCTTCAGCCAATTTGCAGTGGGGTTATATGAGTAGTCTCTTTCTCCCAGATGTCCTTCCAGAACTTTGAAGTGCTAGATCGGGGAGGCTCAGACATTGGCCTCTGCAGTTCACCTTTGAACAGGGAATTCACTCTAGATGAATTATTGATGAACAGTTTGTTCATTCTCTTGTTATCCCGCTCTTTGGTGTACCGCTTCAGTCGTGCCGAGAGTGCTACTAGCTGCTGTTTGGCAGATTCTAGAGCTTCTATTGTGGCTTCCCTTTTTGGATGCTCCAAACTGTGGTTAGATCTCTCACTGAGCCTACTAACTTTTTGTGCAAGTCCTTGATCTTATTTTGTAGCATCAGCAGCCAAGGTGGAATGGCTTGAAGCCTTGTTGACAGTGGCTTAACATCCATCTCCTTCAAGACGACGGTTGCCGTACTGTAGATTAAGGCATTAGTCTCACTGATCGATTTAGTTGAGATCGACTCCAGTGCCAAGTTAATGTCTTCTAACAGCTTCTTAGGTATGGCCTTGCTAACTCTTCGTAGTGGTACCCTGCTTCCATAATCATTAGCAGCTGACATCTTGTTGATGATATTTTCCGCAAGCTCTCTCACCCTTGGGTGAAGGTCCAAGTGCATGTCTTCTTCAACCCGTGAGTCAACACATGATCGTGTATCCATGACAGTGTGTGTTGATATGCACTCCTCGTTGGTTGAGGTTACTTGGGTGAACTGTTCCCTAATTTCATCTACCTCAAGTTCTGATATGAGGTGCCGCTTGATTATGTTATTAGATTATGTTGTTATTATATATATATATATATATATATATATATATATATATATATATATATATATAAATATATGTGATTTGTGTCCCTTGCCTGAGCTCTGAGCTGCACTGATGAGGCTTCAAATATATATATATATTTGAAGCCTCATCAGTGCAGCTCAGAGCTCAGGCAAGGGACACAAATCACATTACCAACGAGAGTTGACTTCCTGCCATGAAACAACTAGGTTGCCCCACAGACTTTAAGAAAGTCAATGTGCTAGCACCAGAGTGCTCAAATCACAAAAGTGATCAGCTTTGCACAAAGGCAAGTAGTGTCGCACCTCTCACAGAGTGCTCAACCGAGTGCTCAATTTATATATACATAGCATATGTAGTCGACCCAGTCAGCGACTAACAAGAGACAGCGTAAGAAACGCGTAACATGGTACAACCCACCTTTTAACGCCGACATACAGGCTAACATCAGCAGAAAATTTATAAACATTATAGATGCATGCTTACCGCCTACTCATTCACTGCACAAAGTATTTAACAGACACACACTAAAACTCAGCTACTCTTGCATGCCGAACATGAAACAGCGCATAGAATCACATAACAGACGCTTGTTGAGCAGCCAGCATAGCATGACTACAAATAGGGCCTGGAACTGTAGAGTAAACAACTGCCCACTAGATAGAAACTGCCTAACTACGAACATAGAATACTAGGCGATAGTGACTAAAAAATATATGGGCACCGAGAGCACCTACATAGGACTATGCACAACCGACTTCAAATACAGATTTTGAAACCAAACGGCCTCTTTCACACACAGTGTCAAACAAAACAGCACAGAACTTAGTAAACACATCTGGAAACTTAAGAATGACAATACAAGCTACAGGATTAAATGGAAAATTATGCAGAAAGCTAGACTTTATTCAAGCCAAACAAAAAAATGCCATATGTGCCTTAGTGAAAAGTATTACATCATTTACAGGCCAGAAACAGCCACCTTAAACAAAAGAAATGAAATAAACAACACATGCCGACACTACAAGAAATACCTACTTAACTAATACGATCCAGGCAGAGGCGGAGCTACAAACACCACCAACAACACCAGGAGAGGCAATCCCACCCGCCATTTAACACAAGTCACCTGAAGAGTACAACAGCACGACAAGGACCTGTCGTAACCCCACGCACTTTTTAGAGCGTAGAGTGCTGTTAGCAGTATGCCTGACCTCTTATCTATTACATATATATACATATATATACATATGTATATGTATATGTATATATATATATATATATATATATATACATATACACATATATATATAGGACGGATAGCGCAGTTGGTAAGGTGTCGGGACAGTGATCATTAGGTCCTAGGTTCAAACCCCAACAACTGCACCCTTCTGGTGGTCCTTAGACAAGACCCTTGCTTGTATAATGCCTACAACCTCTATGATGAGTGCAATAAACAAAGCCGTGCCGGCTCGGACGTCGCCCAGTCCGCCCAGATCCGCGCTGCCTGTAGCTGAACCAGGACAAGGCAGCGGAAAATGGGCTACTGGTTCAAAACGGATGAAATGGACTCGGACTGATAACATGGACCTCATGCAGTGCTACTTTATGAGTGAAGCTCAAAAGTGGTGCTATATGGGAAGGATGCGCCAACTGCGGATAGACATGCGCCCTGAATTGCCACTAACCGCTAAGCAGTTCAGAGGAGTAACATAATCAAGCGGCACCTCATATCAGAACTTGAAGTAGATAAAATTAGGGAACAGTTCACCCAAATAACCTCAACCAACGAGGGGTGCGTATCATCACACACCATCACACATACACGAACTTGTGTTGACTCACAAGTTGAAGAAGACATGCACTTTGACCTTGACCCAAGGGTGAAGGAGCTTGCAGAAAATATCATCAACAAAATGCCAGCTGCTAATGATTATGGAAGCAGGGTACCATTACGAAGAGTTAGCAAGACCATACCCAAGAAGCTGTTAGAAGACATCAACTTGGCACTGGAGTCGATCTCAACTAAATCGATCAGTGAGACTAATGCCTTAATCTACAGTACGGCAACCGTCGTCTTGAAGGAGATGGATGTTAAGCCACTGTCAACAAGGCTTCAAGCCATTCCACCTTGGCTGCTGATGCTACAAAATAAGATCAAGGACTTGCGCAAGAAAGTTAGTAGGCTCAGTGAAAAATCTAACCACAGTTTGGAGCGTCTAAAAAGGGAAGCCACAATAGAAGCTCTAGAATCTGCCAAACAGCAGCTAGTAGCACTCTCGGCACGACTGAGTCGGTACACCAAAGAGCGGGATAACAAGAGAATGAACAAACTGTTCATCAATAATCCACCCAAAGTGTATTCTCAGTTCAAAGATGAACTGCGGAGGTCTGTACTTCTGATAAAAAATCCAAAGCAAGGGCCGATTCCCAAAAAATATCGACCAATAACGTCAAACTGGAAGAGCACATGAGTCACTATATGACCAGTGCTCAGAAAGAAATTGGGCGCAACACCCGAGGAGCCAAACATCAGTTACTGGTAGATCGGACGGTCTGTCAAGACAGCAGGAGAACGCATACCAACCTTGCCATGGCTTGGATCGACTACAAAAAGGCCTATAACTCAATTCCCCATAGTTGGATACTTGAGTGCCTCAGTATGTACAATGTTCACCCTGCTCTTGTGGCATTCATCAAGATGTCAATGACCAAATGGAAGACGGAACTGGAGGCTAATGGCAAAAAGCTGGCGAGTGTAAACATTAAGTGAGGCATCTATCAAGGTGACTCCTTATTACCGCTGCTCTTCTGCATATGCCTAAACCCTCTAAGCAATATGCTGGAGAAGACTCACTATGGGTACCAGTTTAAAAGTGGCACCAAGATAAGCCAGCTCTTCTACATGGATGACATCAAGCTGTACGCTAACCAAGAAAGGGACATTGATTCGCTAATACACCTCACTCAAGTATACAGCAAGGACATCAGAATGACCTTCGGTATTGAGAAATGTGGAAGGCTAATTCTTAAGAAAGGCCATTCTATGCTCACAGATGGCCTAAGAATGCCAAATGGTACTATCGAAGATATAGAAGAAGGGTACAAGTACTTGGAGATTATGCAAAGCAACATCAACCGCGAAGCCGAGGTACGTCACAAAGCTATTACTGAATACAAAAAACGCCTTCGGCAGATCCTACGGAGCCAGCTCAATGCCAAGAACCAAATCATGGCAATAAATACCTACACACTGCCAGTAATAAGATATCCAGCAGGCATAATAAAGTGGACTGAGGAAGCCATCAAAGAAACAGATACAGCAACTCGTAAGCTGCTGACCATGCATGGAGCACTCAACCCAAAGTCTGATACTACTAGATTGTATCTCGATAGGAAAGATGGCGGTAGGGGACTCAAAAGTGTACAGCAGACAGTTAAGGAGGAAGAGCAAAGCATCAAAGCCTATGCAGCCTCTATGCCCACTTCAGATAAGTTGCTAGCTGAATTTCAATCGGCTGCTCTTACAATGGACCTTCACCCTGATGATGAGGAAATTGACTGGCACACGAAACCTTTTCATGGTGCTTACCACCGACAAATATCTAAGGTTGGCGATCTTCACCAGACATATATGTGGCTAAACAAAGAAAACCTAACGGCCAATACAGAGTCGCTAATCATGGCAGCCCAGGAGCAAGTGCTCCCAACAAGGCAACTCCAAACAAAAATCTATCACACTAGAGATGATCCTAGATGCAGACTGTGCAAAGATGCACCTGAGACCATCCAACACATCATCAGTGGATGCAAGAAACTAGCAGGAAAAGCATACACTAAACGGCATAATTATGTCGCAGGTGTTGTGTATAAAAGTCTATGTGATGAATATGGCCCTAATAAACCACAACACTGGTGGGAAGCTCCTGGTAAGGTCAATGAAAATGACCGCGCTAAGATCCTCTAGGACTTCTACATCCGGACTGACAATCATGTCCTAGCAAACCAACCAGATATAGTGGTGGTAGACAAGGAGAGCAAGAGAGCTACTATAATAGATATAGCAGTACCCAAGGACTACAATATAGCCAGCAAAGAACAAGTAGAGAAATATCTCCCTCTCGGAGAAAAGATTGAAAAACTCTAGAATGTAATGTAGGAACAACTGTAATCCCAGTAGTCATTGGGGCACTGGGCGCAATAACACCGGCGCATAAATGTGGCTTGCCCAAATACCAACAGCAATCAACTCAGGTGAGTTGCAGAAAAGTGCGCTATTGGGAACAGCTAAGATCTTGAGGCGAGTGCTCAAACTCCCAGGTCTCTGGTAGGAGACCCGAGTTAGAGAGCAGAAATTACCACCCATACGGGGTATCCGGGGTGAGGAAACAATTTATATATATACTCATGCTAAAGGCAGTACTAATTTGGCTATTGAAGCCTCATCAGTGACAAATAAGTCAATCAGTAAATAAATCCCTTTACCAATGAGAGTTGACTTCCTGCTGTGAAACAACTAAGTTTCCTCACAGACTTTAAAAGATTCAATGGGCTGATACAAAAGTGTTCAAATCACAATAGTGGTGCGCTCTGCACGAAAGCTCATAGTGTAGCACCTTTCACAGAGAGCTCAAAGTAAGTGAGTATTAACTCTAAGTTTTTATCTTCTCTTTTTAATCAGACAGACAAACATGAAGGAGAGTTTACATATTTTATTATAAAAAACTCCTCAAAGTAGATGTCCACTGTCAGCTGGCAATTAAAGGACTCAAAGAATTATTTAAGTTTGGGAGCAACTTTATTCTCTCTAAAGCTTATGCATGCAGTTTTTATCAGGATCATGACACAGACATAATCTCTGACTAAGTTACAGGCTATTTGTTTCCATGTCTGGTGTGTGTCAGATTCTTACTCTCTGCTATAAATTGCTGAGAGAAAATGTGCATCGTCACAATCGTGTAGCAGCTATATGAAAAGAGGAACAACACGATTTGCCAACCTACCATGTACTTCTTTACCTGAATGGATACTAAATAAGGAAAATGATGAGTTTACAGTCAAGTGTCATACCAGCATTATTGTCGCCTTCTATTATTCTGCAAGCAGATCCATGTGTGTGTCAAAAATCCTGCTGCCGAGGGAACATATGTGCCTGTTTCAAGGTAAAGCTGCTTTGCACATGTTTTCACTGCAACAAAACTGAAGCAGCAGTAGCAGAGGATGCCGATAGTGAGGACAATGACTGAAAACTCGAAGTGTTGAACAAATAGTTAGGATGTGTGATATTTTTATGTAACCCAGCTAGTTTTGTCCAACTTTTAATATAGCATTAATACTATTAATCACCGTGTTCACGCTGTTTGCAGCTTGTTTTTTCTATGACTCATCTGTGCTAGGTTATAGAAAATGATTATAGGATTTTGATTTTTTTGTAAAGTAAAGCTATTAAAGTATATATACACATGTATACACTATATAACAGATACAGTGAAACCTCAGTTCTCAAACATAATCCGTTCCAGAAGGTTGTTCAAAAACCAAATCGTTCAAGATCCAAAACAGCCTTTCCTATTTGAATTAATGTATGTAAACTTTAGTCTGTTTCAAGTTCCAGTTCCAAGAAACAACTTTGGTAAGTATATTTTCAAATTTTACACCATAAACTGTACTGTATACTACATTCTATAAATAAAATGTGTAGATGTAGATCGTGTTTAATTTTAATAAAGATTGTTTATTTATGATGATGAAAAAGATAACAATAAGTAAAGATTTTACATGTTTTGCTTTTAAAACATTGAAAACATTAAAGGTTAAGATACAATACCAAAAATTGCAGAAATTGATAGTGAAACGGCAAAAAATGCAACAGACCAGTTACATCAAAAATCGTTTAAAAAAGAAAATATAAACAGTAATGGCATGTTTACTTCACATCTATGAAAGAGAACCCTATTATAATGTGGAGTTTCCTCAAGGTGGTTTTATTGTATGAATGTTGACAAGGATAATTCAAGACGACTGCTTAGCTAGGCTGCTTGATCACTACTGATGAGTCATAAAGATAACATCAGCTAGACCACCCATAACATTGCTTCAAGGTCACATATACTTAGTACACATATAACACGCTCCTTTTTGGGAGGACAGTAAAACAAAACTTAAAATGTCAGTGAATACAAAAGCATAAAAATAGAAAATGTTTATAATAGAGTTTGGAGCTGAGTTAACTAAAATGTATGTCGGTGGATGCAGCTTACTAAGCGAGGTTAATGTTACATGCTCAATTTTTAAAATTAGTTTTCTGGCTGGGGGTACCTCACTGGTGGTTTGGATATGCGCCCTGACCTAGTTGTGTGCGTTTGCGCAGATGGAAGTGACTGATAATTACTACTAGGCTGGTGGGTGGTGTGTGAAGACTGTGAGGTATCTGATGAGGTTAAAGGCTGTGTGGCCTCTGACCTTGTGTCATTGTGGTCTACACCTTGTGCCGGTCTATGTTCCACTGCCATAAAATTACGCATGGTTATATTCTCTAATTGCAAAGATTGCAGGGTTGTTGGGGCTTCCTTGTATGGCCTCAAGAATTTTATGTTTCTTCTAAAAACTCTACCCTTGCCGATATTCACATAAAAACTCCTGGGTGTCTCTGCTCTGCGGATGATCACACCATCTACCCAACGCCGATGGCCTAGTTGGCACCAAACTCTCATGCCCACACACATCTCAATAGGTCGCCTAGCTGGGCTTGTGTTGAACATATCTTGCGACTGGCGCTCTCTGAAAGCTTTCTCAATCAGGTTAATGTCTACTTTTTGAAGTTTGAGCTGTTGAGGCATGAACTGAAGATTGTTTCTTAGATTTCTTGACTGTAATAGAACTGAAGGCGATGGTAATTTACCCCCCAGTGGTGTAGATCGAAGGGAGGCTAAGACATCAAACAATGTTTGATTTGACTCATGGGCCTTTTTCAGGCTGCTTTTGATAGTTTGATTCATCCTTTCAGCAAGGCCGTTAGAACGAGAATAATACGGACTAGATGTGATATGCTGTATCTCAAGTTCTTTTAGAAACTGTTCAAATTCAAATGATGTAAAATACAAAGCATTATCAGAAACTAGGATCTCAGGTCTACCAAAGTCAAGGAACTGCCTACGCAGTATCTCGACAATGCTACTTGAGTTTGCATTCTTCAGCTCACAGCAGGTAGGCCATTTGGAATATCTGTCTACCGTGACTAGATACTCCTTGCCAGCTAAGTGAAAAACATCTATGCTTACTGATTGCATTGGATACTGCGGTATGTCATATGGTTCGTAAGCGCATTGTGAATTTGCCCTCACATTCTCCTGGCATGTTGCACAACTCAACACCACATCCTGTATCTGCCCCTGATAACCTGGCCAGTACACGGAATTTTTGGCTTTCTCTATGCACTTACTAACTCCTAAATGTCCTATGTGAATGATATCTATTACCTGCTTGCGCATAGACACTGGGATAACTATTTGACTGTTTTTAAGTATCAGACCATCGTGTGTCGTCAAATCATATCTCGCTGCCCAAAATGGTTTCAGTGGTTCAATGCACATTCTCCTCTTAGCTGGCCAGCCATTTCGTATGTAGCTGCTAAGGATTTGTAGAGTGCTGTCTGATTGCACTGTGCTAAGGAGCCGGTCTTTGAAGGTTGGGTTTCTAAGGACACCGCTAGTGACTGAATGGATTTGTTCTGTATCTAGTGAGCTTAGAGCTTCTGCATCTTCACATAAATCTGCCAAAAAGGCACGCGATAGTGTGTCTGCAAGAACTAGAGCTTTACCTGGTTTATGCACAAGTGTGTAATCATATAATTGATTGCGTAGTCTCATTCTCAATAGCCTGGGACTGATATCATTAAGACCCTTATTCATGATTCCTATGAGTGGAAGATGATCCGTTTCTACCACTACATGTTGACCATATATATATTGATGGAATCTTCGTAAGCCAAACTGAACTGCTAGATATTCTTTTTCGATTTGAGCATACTTTTTTTGAGTGTCTGTCAGTGTGCAGCTAGCAAACTCAATTGGCTGCCCGTTATGCATTATCACTACACCCATGCCAAACTGACTGGAGTCCACAGATAATACAATAGGCAGGTCTGGATCAAACATTCGCAATGCTGGAGTGGATGTCACCACAGCCTTCAGTTGTGCCAAGGACTCATCATGTGTGCCTGACCACGACCAAGTCGCATTTTTTTTTGTTAGTTCTCTCAGCGGGGTGGTTATGTCTGACAAATTAGGGCAAAACTTTGAGAGATAAGTTGCCATTCCAAGCAATCTACGAACATCTTCCACATTTTGTGGTTGAGGCATGTCAATGACTGCTTTGATCTTAGCTGGATCAGGCTTGATGACTCCATCCCCAATTATGTGACCTAGATATTTGATGTGCTTTTGTCTGAATGTACACTTTGACTCATTTAACCGGAGGTTCTTTTCTCGGCACCTCTCTAGCACTGATTTGAGGATTGCGTCATGTTCAGCCATTGTGGGTGCATGAATCAAGAGGTCATCGACATAGCACTCAACGCCTTTTATATCCTCAAATAGTTCAGAAACTGTGCGACAAAATCCCACTTCTGACACCATATTATAATGTGGAGTTTCCTCAAGGTGGTTTTATTGTATGAATGTTGACAAGGATAATTCAAGACGACTGCTTAGCTAGGCTGCTTGATCACTACTGATGAGTCATAAAGATAACATCAGCTAGACCACCCATAACATTGCTTCAAGGTCACATATACTTAGTACACATATAACAAACCCTTCTCCAAAACAAGTTACAAAAACTCAACTGAAGGAGTTGTCTCTCTAACAAATTTTTTTTAGTAGAGGAGACGTTGTCTCAGATGGTTACTTCATTTTTGTAAAGAATTTATGAAGCATAACTTGCTACGTCCTCTATTTGAGAACCTCCCGAAAGTTTCAATGCTGATTCCGGAGCTGTTCCAAACGTTTAATTCCATTGTGCATGCTCTGGCTTGGCCGAAAACCAAATTTACGTTCGAGAACTGAGACGAACAAATCTCAACATTTTTGGTCAAAATCCAAGTTGGTCGAGAACCAAAGCGTTTGAAAACCGAGGTTCCACTGTATATATGTAGGTTTCTTGTACATGCACCAATCATAAGATATTGAACGTTAGAAAAAATTAGAAGATGGATTTTGACTTCATCACTAACATCCTAAAACACTGAAAAATGAATATGAGAAAATGTTGCTGTTATGTTTCTGCACAGAAGCAATTAAATAGAGTATTAAATTAGAGAAATGGTTTATTGCACACTCCAGAGACAACTGATTTGATAACAGAAAACCCAAGTATTTATATGTTTGGTCATAGAAAAGCTTTGTAAAAAGCTACAAGCATTATTAATAGCTATAATGAGACAGTACTATATAATATTAGCTTGTATAAAGCTTTAGCTAAAAAGCATAATGTTTGTTGGCAAAGTACCAATAATACTTGGCACTTGCATGACACCTCCTCACTAAGCTAAAGGTTCTTTCTGGTTCTCTTAGACCTTCGGGGTTTGTCTCTGCTATACTCATCTCCATCAGGTAGACGAGGGTTGCGTGGTCTTCTTCTAGACGGAGGTTGCTCTGTTACAGTTGTAGGGGCTGGTATTGCAGTTTTGTCTCCTCTGTTATATCAGGTTTATCTCCAGGGTCTTGATCTTCTTCTGTTGAGTATCTTGGTCTGAGTTGTTCAACATGTCTTCTCCAAGTAGGTCCCTTTGGTACCACTTTGACATTGAGACTACTAGTTCCATATATCTTAGTAACAATGGCTGGAACCCATCTAGGTTGTCTGTTGCGTCTAGGTCCATGATACAAGGCATAGCATGGTGCTCCAAGATTGTAGCTGTGTATCTTGCTAACTGTCTTTTCTGCCGATTGGTTGACTTCTCTGGATTGATGAAACTGTGCTATGTGTGCGGGTGATGGCAATAGGGTGTCAATCTTGCATCTCATCTGTTTTCCATTCAGCAGCTGACTGGGAGAGTATCCTGTAGGAAGTGGTGTCCTTCTATAGTGCATCAGGAACTGTTGTAGTGCAGATTTAGGTGAGAGTGACGATTTCTTCATGGCTTGTTTGAAGGATTGTACTAGTCTTTCAGCTGCGCCATTTGTAGCTGGATGGTAGGGTGCTCCAGTGAGGTGAACAATGCTTCTCTCTTGACACCACTGCTGAAACTCTCCTGAGGTGAAGCTGGTAGCATTGTCAGTGACTATGGTGTGAGGGTATCCAAAGTGTGCGAATATCTCCTCTAAGATGTCTGTGGTAGCTCTGGTAGAAGTAGATGACGTCCTGTGTATGCATGGATACTTTGAGTAGGCATCTATCATCACTAGCCATTGACTGCCCATGAAGTTCACTGCATGATCTAAGTGAAGACGACTCCATGGCTTCTCAGGTAGCATCCAGGGATGTATAGGATACTTCTGTGGAAGCTTCTGGTGTTCAGCACAGGCAGTGCACTGTCGGCGTGTCTCCTCTATATCAGAGTCAATGCGAGGCCAATAGACAGCAGTTCGAGCTAGCTTCTTCATTCTTTCCATTCCAAAGTGTCCAAGGTGAAGGATCTTTAATACTTCCTGTTGTAACTTGACAGGAATGACTACTCTGTTGCCATATAGAAGACAACCTTCAGTGATAGAAAGTGAATCTGAGATCTTGTGGAAGAGTGACAGCTGAGTCTCCTTCATCTCTTTGTTACCAGGCCATCCTTCTGCTGTGTAGCGCATTACTGTGGCTAGTGTTGGGTCTTTCTTTGTCTCCTTTGCTAGAACATTGTAGTCTGTAGAGTTGAGCTGTTGTCCAATAGTGTGAATAGTGCATACTGTATCAACATCATCCTCATCTTCTCTTGCATCAAACTCTTTATCAGGTCCAACTGGCAGTCTTGAGAGGACATCTGCATTTTGATGATGCTGGGTAGATCTGTATTCTATGGTGTAGTCATACTGATTTAGTACCAGTGCCCATCTTGCTAGTCTGTTGGCTGCTAGAGCTGGAACTCCTTTGGTAGGTCCTAGAAGTGTGAGAAGAGGTCTGTGGTCAGTTACCAAGATAAACCGTCGACCATACAGGTACTGGTGATACTTCTTTAGAGCAAATATGATTGAGAGAGCTTCTTTTTGTATTTGTCCATATTTCCTCTGTGTGCTGGTCAGTGTTTTTGAAACATTGGCTATTGGTCTCTCACTTCCATCAGGATAACGATGAAATAGTACAGCTCCCAGTCCAGTTTCTGAAACATCACATGAGATTCCAATGTCAAGATCTGGGTTGAAGTGTGCTAAGACACTATCAGTTGATAGCATATCTTTCAGTTTGTTGAAGCTCTTTTCTTGTTCAGTGCCCCACTTCCAGGTCTCTCCTTTGCGTGTCAGTTTGTGCAATGGTCCTGTGAGTTGTGACAGATTGGGTATGAACTTGCTGTAGAATTGTGTAGCTCCTAAGAAAGATCTTAGCTGAGTTAAGTCTGTTGGGACTGGCATCTGTTGTACTGCATCTGCCTTCTTTCCTTTAGTGATTCCCTTTGAAGTGAGTTTGTGTCCCAGATACTCTACTGTAGGTTGAGCAAAACAGCACTTGTCTTTTCTACATCTGAGCCCTCTTTCTTCTAATCTTTGAAGAAGTCGACGTAAGTTTTGTAGATGGCTCTCTGCATTGGCTCCACTCACTAGTATATCATCTAGGTATACTGCTACTCCTGGGAGGTCTTGTGTCAGTTGCTCCATGATTTCTTGAAAATACCCTGGTGCTGAGCTTATGCCAAAGGGCAACCTCTTCTGTAGTAGTACTCCTCGGTGTGTTGATAGTGCTAGTCGTCGTTGACTTTCTGGTGCCAACAATATTTGATTGTAGGCATCTGCTAAATCAATCTTTGTGTAGCAATAGCCTCCACCTAGTTTTCTGATTAGATCTTCTGGTAGTGGGATAGGTTTCCTATGTGTTTCTAGCTGATTATTGATAGTCTTGGAGTAGTCTCCACATACTCTGATCTTCCCTGCAGCTTGACCTGTTGTAGATTTGCGTACAGGTACAACTGGTGTTCCATACTGGTTGAATTGAGTTGGTTCCCATATGCCTTTAGCTACACCTGCTTCGTATGCTTGGTTGAGCTCTTCTGTCAAGGCAATAGGAACTGGTCTGGGTCGGCAGAAGACTGGCTTTGTTGAAGGTTTGAAGTTTATCTCTAGTTCAAAGTTCTTGAGACATCCTAGCTCGTCTTTGAATATTTCTGGAAATTCTTTGCACATCTCCTTACACTTGATTTGTAACCTCCCATCTGGCTGGTTCTCTGTGATTGTTGATACAAGGTTCTGTTGTAGCTTGTCATCAATAGAGATGCCTAGTTGCTGTATAGCAGTTCTTCCTAGTAGGTTGAGATCTTGTACAGCACTAATCACAAATGGTAGTCTGACTTCTTTCTGTGCATCCAATTGGGCAGTTAGCTCACATCTGCCAAGCGTCTCTATGAGATGTCCTGAGGCTGATTTGTAGTTAACTGTAGTAGGTTTTAGGTTTGGCTTTCCTAGCTTCTCCCATATTGATTTACAGATGAAGTTGTCACATGCTCCAGTGTCCAGTTCAAGTGTGAAGTTGTCTCCCTCCAGTTTGATGTTTTCAGCAAGTTTCACCATCTTGGTTGATGTGCATTCTATCATCTTTACTGGTTTTTCTGCTGCAGATGATTTCTTTTTCTTGCATGCTCTTTCTATGTGACCTTGTTTAGAACAAAAGTTGCAGGTGGCTGCTTTGAATCTGCAGTCATCCGCTGTATGGTTAGTTCGGTCACATCTGTAGCATAGCTTTCCTTCCTTCTGCTTGTCAGGTGTAGAGTTGTTTTTCTGGATTGGTTTGTATCTTGATTTCTGTTGAGCAACCTTGTTGACTTTAGACGAGTTTCCATAAACTGTCTCTTTGGCAACTTTAGCTGCTTCTTCTGTTTCCTGTGCTACCTGTATAGCTTTGTTGAAGTTGAGTTCATTGTCCTTGACCTTGAAGAGAGATTTGAGAACTGCTTCATTGTTTACAGAGCAGATAAATCTTGTTCTGAGAGCCTCATCTAATGGATCTGTAATGTCTATGAAGGCACATGTAGTTGCATCTTGACGAATTCTGGCAGCTAACTCTTGAATAGTTTTTCCATGTTTCCTCTGCATGTCACTCCAATACTTGTAACGCTCTCTAACAATGAAGCGCTTAGGGTCATACTGGTCTTTGAGAAATTCCAGTATTTCATCCATGTTGAGGTCGTTGATCTGCTTGGGTGTTGAAAGCTGGGCTGCCATATTACTAAGCTGCTTGTAGAGTGTAGGCTGTTGGTTGGTGAGAAAAGTGCCAGCAATCTTGTCTTGATGAATAGAATTTGCTGCAATGAATGTGTTGAATCTGTCTATGTAATCTGTTAGTAGCTCTGCTGTTGGGTCAAAACCTGGGAAGGCTGGAACAGCGGTTGCAGCTGTTTCTTGTTTCCGTTGTAGGTTTTGTAGTAGTAGCTCCATCAGTTTCTTATTCTCCTCCATTCTTTCATCTTGCTGACGTCTGTATTCCTCTTGTTGCTGCTTGAACTCCTCATGCTGCTGTTGTCTATGCTCTTCTTGCTGCTTTCTCTGCTCCTCTTGCTGCTGTCTCTGGTCCTCCTGCTGCTTCTGCATTAGCTTGATCAGGTCTGCTACTTCTGCCATTGCAGTGGTGCAATTTTGAACAGTTACTCTTGTAATAAACTAGAACTCTTTGTATCGATTTTATCAATGATAAAATCTGAACAAAACTCTTTGTAACTGTTCAAAAGAGAAATCCTTGTCGCCAATTAGCTTCTGTTATGTTTCTGCACAGAAGCAATTAAATAGAGTATTAAATTAGAGAAATGGTTTATTGCACACTCCAGAGACAACTGATTTGATAACAGAAAACCCAAGTATTTATATGTTTGGTCATAGAAAAGCTTTGTAAAAAGCTACAAGCATTATTAATAGCTATAATGAGACAGTACTATATAATATTAGCTTGTATAAAGCTTTAGCTAAAAAGCATAATGTTTGTTGGCAAAGTACCAATAATACTTGGCACTTGCATGACAGTTGCAAATCTGCTGTTTTTATAAAAAAAAATCTTATTGACAGGAGAAATAAACCCTAAAACATGAATTTTATTACATTTATCCCATAAGTAAGAATAGCAACTGTGGCAAATTTTCAGTTACAAATTCTCCATACCCAAATTAGTTTAAATCACAGTAAAGTTTGCTTATTAAAGGGGGATGCCAACCGAACTTCATTTCTAGAGCTCTTTTGTCTGCTCGGCCCACAGCCTATAACTGTGCATCATTTAAAAAAATAGCTTAAAAATTTAATAATAATTATTGAAGGTAAGCACATAAAAATTTAAAACAAATTGAAAAAAAGTGAACATATGTGAATTATCTGTAAAAAATAAACTGATGAAGTAATCTCTATTAATTAAGCCCAATTTGTCATTGTTAGCTTGAGTGTGTTGCAGGTGAGAGTGTGCTCTGTAGCTAAAGACATTTGTTTCAAAACTGCATCTGGTTCCAGAGAACCAGCCTCTTAAATAGTCTCTTGCAGACTATTTGATTGAAAACAATGGAAATCATGGACAATGATGAGTTTAATAAATCTTTAATACAAAAATAAATAAAAAACAGTTTTCTATTATACCTTTGCCTTTATGTTCAAGGTAGGTAATTGGAAGTTTTGCCTTGACAGTGTAGGAGACATGTAAGATAAGGAGAGGAGAAAAAGAAGAGAGATGAGAGAAAGAGAAAAGTTTAGAAAAATAGTGTAAAAAGGTGAGAAGAAAGGGCAAAACAAACAAGTGTAAGGAAGTAGGTATGATGTGCCAAGTAGACTAGCTGTCAAGTGTTTTGTGGTTGTCTCCTCATGACAGAAAGGCAGCATAATTCCAAATTATAAGTCAAGTCAATTTTGCAGCACTAAATTGGAGATGATTATAGCCAGATAAATTTGAAGGGTAATATAGCGCAGTTTTCATGTCGGTTATGTTGCCTCAAATAGCTAAATGTAAAAATCTGATTGAACTGGAGTTCATGAGGCTATCTTACATGCTATGCGTTGCTCAAAGATTCCTTATGTCATAACATCCTATATTAACCAAATATTGTAACTAGACAGAGGGATTACTGATTAGAAACCAACATAACTGTTTAAATTTAAAAAAATCTTATAATTAAAAATTATGTTTTAGGGTAGTGCTACCTGATATGAACAGCTATGGTCAACGTCTAAATGCCCTTAATAGTGAAGAGCTAAATGTATTTATAGATATTTGCTGTTTAAAATACTCAAATCGTATCTCCAATCTGCCTGGTGATCCATTACATTCCTACTTTCCCATGAAATCCACTACACCTTATATTCGAAACCAAACCCTTGCCGATCTACATTATGTCCACAATCGACAACCAGCGTTATACAAAAAGATCTTTTTCTTCCAGTACTCATAATTTTACTTCACTATTCTTTATCTTTTATCTTATGGTCCTACTTACTTTGAGCCGCATTGACCTGTGTAAATAAAGTCTGTCTATATATATTCTTAACATAAAATATACAGTAGATAGAATAATAAAAGACACGCATAAAAATTTGATAAGATGTTTAGGCTACCAAAAGAAAAAAATTTCATATGCAGGTTGTGTAACAATTTCATATTCATGTGTTAATATAAATATAAACAAAAAACCTTTAATTAACATGATTTTTTTCAAAAGGAATAAGAATATTAATGTTGAAAATACCATTTTATCTGAGTACCTGGGTATCTGGGTAATGTATTTACATGGGCCGGTATGATAGTGTATTGGCCATCTTTAATACTTTGATTTGTCTCCCCTGTTGTATTACTTACTGCTATTTACTGTAGTTCAAACCTTTTTAAGATTCTATGATACTATTGCCAAATGGTTGAAAAAATTATATATTATCAGATGCTTTATCTTATTAAGGCGCATTATATTTAATGCGTTACATCACATGACACTCAAGTCAAACTCTTTTGATAATACAATCAACATTTAAATTTTCAATGGTAGGCATGTCATGCATGAAGCAGCTAAAATTGGTTTTTCTGGGAATGATGCCACCTCAGAGGGAATCCTCAGATATCTCAACTGTCAACGCTGGAGATCATCTAAGTGCGATGAATGGGTAGTCAAATGGTGAATGGGTGAACAAATGGGTAGTCTTGCCCTTGTATCTGATGTCTTCTTACGTAAAATAGATCTTTAGGTAAGTAGCTTGACTCTAGCATTTGGTGATCTAGCAATCTGTTGACAGGTAGTCCAGTCATACCAGTAAGTAGCTGAATTCATCAGATGGTCATGACCATAGTATGTGATGCTGATACAGCCATCATAGATGAGATAGTTAGGACATAGGATAGCTATCCACTCAGTAAGCCTGAGGCTATTTTTGTGTTATAATGTGGAGCTTCAACCAGGTTATTTATTGCATGAATGTATTGACAGATACCATAAAACCTTTATTTGAATGCCATGGTGCTCTATTTTTCAACCGTTCCCTTAGAATAGCACTTTATGAGCGGTGAAATTCAAATAAAGGGTGGCATTGTATTTGTCAAACACTTCGTAGGAATGTTGAGAAGATAATTTCAGCCATTTCACGAGCAAATCGAATGTCACCCATATGTTGCGCTTATCCATGGGCAGTGCAAAATATGTAATAATCCTTATGGCTGCAAGAAGTTAGCTAACTTACCTTCAACTTGTTATACAACTCTAAAAAATATGCACGAAAAAGCTGATACATGTATATGTTTCTACCAGTTGATATTATTGCTTCCAATTAGCCTTCAATGGGCTTATAGCCTGCGTTGCAATAACCTCTGGAAAAGCAATGTGCCATAAATATGGAAGTTGTCTTTTCGGCATGAAAACTCGATAGCGCTTCTTCATAAAGTGAATTTCTCATACATGTAGTTGCTTATTGTACCACTCATACCTTTACTTATTCACTTGTGGTGCTGACTCTACTCGCTCTGTCCGAATGTTGTGCTATTTTTATTGGTTTTGACTAGTTAAATATAACATATTTATGTGTGTACCATCTTACCATGCCATCTTTACATGTGTAAGCCTGAGAGTAACACGCAGTTGTTGAACGGTGAAACTTCTAATAGACTCTCATCCTTATTTGGGATTTTTATGGAATTCCTACGCATGTCCTCTTGAAAAAAAAATGAAAACATCTACCATGGATACGATTCACAACCGTATGAGATAAAAGCATATTTGTAAACATGAAGTTATCCTCTAATAACACTTCCAGCAATATGTAATAGCTATTAGAGATTAGCCCATGAACCTATCCAAACTTTTCAACATTTACAGAGAGGGTCTGTTATACAGCAAGCGATCAGCTGCTATAGTCTTTGAAAATCTCAGGCTGTAGTTTTAATGGAGCTTCAGGAGAAACTTACTAAATGAGACCTACAAGACTTGGCCATTGTGTCCCGCTATGTACCCCACCATAGCAAAGACTACCATAACACTTTCACAGTTGTGACAGACATTCAATAAAATTTCAAGCGTATCACTTCATTTCACGTAAGACTTTAAAAATTTTTTGCTATTCATCAACTTGTCAAATTAATATGGTAGAATTGAAATCTCTAGACAACATTACTTTATTGGCAACTATTTAAATTCAAGCAGAGATTTTTTCAAATGTGCCACACAGGAATCATAACGCAAAAGAGGCAACAGCTAACTACTAAAATCAAATAAATGGTTTTGCTGTAAATGACGATGAGTGACAATACTATCTTTATACCTTTTAACAGTAACAATGCTCCAATTCATAAAAGATGTGTTCAATATATTGACTATAACATCACAACACTCTTATTGAGTGTCTAATTTTTTTATTCTCTAAAAATTAGGCAACTAGAAGCTAGTGACAGCACTGTGAGTGCATGGGCCTCGGTTCGTTATAGCTACCACAAACACAGCTAGTCTATAAATGATTTTGTAGCCATATTTTACAAAGCCTTTATGCGCTGTAGTTCTGTTCCTAATAAAACAGTTGAATATTATCATGAAACGTTGCTGCCAGTTGGCGGTTATCTGGGCTGTTATATGCAGTAGCTGTAACTATGTTCATATGCTGTGAGCGCAAGAACACGGTCAGAGTATTGATTGTGAGAACTCGGCTATTGAAATTATGCAGTACGCTATAGCCAGTGTATATTCAAATATGATTGATTATGATACACTATTACATTTAAATTCAAAAGATTGTATTTCAAAAGTTTCTGCTTTCGTCTGGTAAAATACGGCGGCCATTAACAGGAAAGAATCAATATCTGGTATAACGATACACCATGCACAGTTTGCTCAAGCACAATACCATTTCTATTGACATTTTAGTTTGTTCAATATTTTAACTTTAGAATATTAATATGATGTAAGGGTTCAGCCTTGGTTAGACTGTTGTAAAGTCAGCATGTATTTCCAAGGAATATCTTGTATATGCGTATTGCTGATGGCGTATAGCGCTCGGATGGCATCAGGTAATGTGTTCAGTCTGGAATCTTCACTTTTATAGTTTGACCACTATAAACAGTTTGACAGAATAAAAATATAATTCATAGAATATGAAGATTTTTTTGTTTATGAAATGCATGGGTCATTTGTGGGTCATTTGTGGGTCATTTGTGGGTCATTTGTGGGTCATTTGTGGGTCATTTGTGGGTCATTTGTGGGTCATTTGTGGGTCATCTGTGGGTCATCTGTGGGTCATCTGTGGGTCATTTGTGGGTCATTTGTGGGTCATTTGTGGGTCATTTGTGGGTCATGTGTATCTTTCATCACAAAATTTTTAATATTTAATAAATGTTTTTGAGCCCTTTTTGAGGTCTTCAATTCTTCAACTCAATTGGTTATCTTCAATACAGGAAATTCTGTGGTGGTTCAGCAGCCAGGAGATGGGCTGACACTCACAGTAGAAAAAAAGATAAACTGGGATGATAAGTGGAAGTTTTGTCTGTCTATGAAAGAAACAGCAGCGCCAGCAGCGGCAAGCAACACTGCAGAAGACACTGCAGAGATCTTAATGTTGATGGTTTGTGAATATCATTATATTGCTATTTGAATTTGGCTACGTCAACAAATATCACAACTTCTGCTTCTGCACCTAACAATACGCTAAAGCTACTGCTGCATATACCACCATGTCTCGAGTGTGCATTGCTTTAATTAACAGAATGCACTAAACAGATGTACATGTAAACATTTTTTGTAGAAAGACAGTCCACTAAATGATCAAGCACACAATAACAACATCAGTAATAATAATAATATTAACAATACCCACAACTGTATTGATGGTAATAACAGAAAAAGTAACGATAGGACAATGATGATCAAAAATGCTACTAAAATATGCTTATACAATCAATATCTGTCAATATGACATGACCTAAAAGTAAAATAATACTTTACTCGATTATTTGAATAATTCATGGAAAACATAATACAAAAGATGAACAAAGTTACTTCTATTCATAATTGGGAACTATTTCAAGCAGTGATCAAAATTGAGTGGAGTTGTTTGACCTAAACTTGTTTGTGGGTGTTTATCGAACGATTTTCTTGAATGACCCACAGAACTCTTTACTTTTTAACCACAAAATGTTGGTATTGTCATTCTGTCAACCAGAGGCAACCTTGTCGCAGTATTGTGCACCAGTAAGCGAGGCAAAACTGTGCGTGTGTAGGGATTTAACACACAGTATGTTTTCGATGTGTGTATTTACTGGTATCTGACCCTTGAATATTGGCAGTCAGCCAATATTGGTGGTCTGTAAATATTGGCAGTTAGCCGATATTGTCGGTACATATTTTTCTCCTCTTGCTGACATTTAACAGAGATTGTTCATAAAGTGTTAACTTAAAATAATGGCATTTTATGTCAAAGCTTTGGTGACTCAACAGTTTTAGTACACATCCTATTATGAGTTGGTTAAGCCTTCATGACAAATATTCAAGTAAAAATCTTCATTATCTAGAAGTTAATGAGCTTACCTTGACTCACCTTAAACAATTACCTGTTAGCGTGTGTCAAAAACTGCCTAGATTGTGGATTGTATTGACACGCAGTATGACATAGTCATCTGCATGTTCACTTTATTGCTCAAGCAAAAGCCAACAAAAAGATTTTATGGGAATTTTACTTTGATGATAAAAGTTTTATATTTTTGAATTTTGTATTTTGGATGGTAAAAGTTTGAACACAACAGACAAAATAGTGAGGAGTTATTAATGCATAAATTTTGAGACCGGGATATGTATATATCTCAAATTCTGTTCATCGGAAATCCAGCTATACATGTAGATCTTAAAATCGTGGAATAAATATTCCGTACCAAAGAGGATTCGATCTCGGACCAAGTCGTTCACCAGTCTTACACCTAGCCCACAAGACTACGGAAGTCAAATTGCTAGCCTGCCAATATAAGTCATTATATCAGAGCAAAACCTAACTGCTTTGCGTGTTACGTGTGTCATAGCATAACGTCACGAAAAGCTGTTCGCTCACATTATTAAACTGGCTAATAGCCAAACTCTCACTACTTCTCATTGTTTATAAGACAAAAAACTTTTCTCATGATATGTAATTTGAAAGTTAGAATGGCAAATGTTGTTATATGTTAAATACAAATCAATTTTCTGTCCAAATATTCTTCTATTACACGGCAACGCCGGGTGGCACAGCTTGTATATATATATATATATATATATATATATATATATATATATATATATATATGTATATATATCTCAGTGTTTTCAAATACATGTACAACACACTTCTTTGCTGCTATCACCAGAACATTACAAGCAGTTATTTTAAGTCATGCTGCAGAACACAAACCAACACTTACTATAGTTTTAATCAATGATTTAATTGTAAAAATTTAGTCTGTTTTATCTACCAACATTGACATAATTATGTTTCGCTTGTATCTCACTAGATCTCATGATTGTGATAAAAGTATTAGTGGGCCACGCACGTTGATCATAGCTACATTAGTCTTTTGAATTTGTATCTATTACAACTGGATACTGTTGCAGAACGTCTCTCTGACAGCTCAATATCAACTCAACTCAATATCTAACAAATCAATATCCACTCAACTCAATATCTAACAACTCAATACACATGACTGTTTGCAGATTATTATCAATGCAAGCATTCTTCATAAATCTGATATAAAGTTCTGGTCATGCCTAACTTCCTATACTTGAAAGCAATAATAAACTATAAGTGTATAACATTTTATTGATATTCATAACCATCAGCAAAATTATATTTTTCATTACATTCCAAAAATGAAAAGACAGAAATCAAGAATTATTGAGCGGGTAGAACAAAAGTGTCTTGAAAGCTGATAATATAATAGCATTACAAAGGAGTTGGGATAGTGAATTAAAGATTGTATTAACAGAAAGTTCATAAACTAAAACATACGATGGTGGGTGTAGGAATTGGGGCATCGAATAAAAGAGCATGATTGTCATATGTAGAAGGATAAATACAAATATTCTTGGCATAGCTTACGAAGAACTTTGAAAAATGTAACACAAATGCAGATATGAGCAAGTTTTGGACAAGGCACTATGTTCACAGATTTTGTGCTGTGATTGGTGGAAGTGTGGTACCTACTTTTCAGTCTTTTAAGGCAGCAGCTGAACCGATCTATCTAGTACGGGTGTTATCAGTACCATAAAATATGAACCATTTGGAAAAGACCATAGAACATTACTAACTCTTACAGCTAGCTTATTACAGCAGTACCTGAGTGTCATGCAAGTGCCAAGTATTATTGGTACTTTGCAAACAAACATTATGCTTATTAGCTAAAGCTTTATACAAGCTAATATTATAGTACTGTCTCATTATAGCTATTAATAATGCTTGTAGCTTTTTACAAAGCTTTTCTATGACCAAACATATAAATACTTGGGTTTTCTGTTATCAAATCAGTTGTCTCTGGAGAGTGCAATAAACCACATTTCTCTAATTTAATACTCTATTTGATTGCTTCTGTGCAGAAACATAACAGAAGCTAATTGGCGACAAGGATTTCTCTTTTGAACAGTTACAAAGAGTTTTGTTCAGATTTTATCATTGATAAAATCGATACAAAGAGTTCTAGTTTATTACAAGAGTAACTGTTCAAAATTGCACCACTACAATGGCAGAAGTAGCAGACCTGATCAAGCTAATGCAGAAGCAGCAGGAGGACCAGAGACAGCAGCAAGAGGAGCAGATCAAGCTAATGCAGAAGCAGCAGGAGGACCAGAGACAGCAGCAAGAGGAGCAGAGAAAGCAGCAAGAAGAGCATAGACAACAGCAGCATGAGGAGTTCAAGCAGCAACAAGAGGAATACAGGCGTCAGCAAGATGAAAGAATGGAGGAGAATAAGAAACTGATGGAGCTACTACTACAAAACCTACAACGGAAACAAGAAACAGCTGCAACCGCTGTTCCAGCCTTCCCAGGTTTTGACCCAACAGCAGAGCTACTAACAGATTACATAGACAGATTCAACACATTCATTGCAGCAAATTCTATTCATCAAGACAAGATTGCTGGCACTTTTCTCACCAACCAACAGCCTACACTCTACAAGCAGCTTAGTAATATGGCAGCTCAGCTTTCAACACCCAAGCAGATCAACGACCTCAACATGGATGAAATACTGGAATTTCTCAAAGACCAGTATGACCCTAAGCGCTTCATTGTTAGAGAGCGTTACAAGTATTGGAGTGACATGCAGAGGAAACCTGAAGAAACTATTCAATAGTTAGCTGCCAGAATTCGTCAAGATGCAACTACATGTGCCTTCATAGACATTACAGATCCATTAGATGAGGCTCTCAGAACAAGATTTATATGCTCTGTAAACAATGAAGCAGTTCTCAAATCTCTCTTCAAGGTCAAGGACAATGAACTCAACTTCAACAAAGCTATACAGGTAGCACAGGAAACAGAAGAAGCAGCTAAAGTTGCCAAAGAGACAGTTTATGGAAACTCGTCTAAAGTCAACAAGGTTGCTCAACAGAAATCAAGATACAAACCACTCCAGAAAAACAACTCTACACCTGACAAGCAGAAGGAAGGAAAGCTATGCTACAGATGTGACCGAACTAACCATACAGCGGATGACTGCAGATTCAAAGCAGCCACCTGCAACTTTTGTTCTAAACAAGGTCACATAGAAAGAGCATGCAAGAAAAAGAAATCATCTGCAGCAGGAAAACCAGTAAAGATGATAGAATGCACATCAACCAAGATGGTGAAACTTGCTGAAAACATCAAACTGGAGGGAGACAACTTCACACTTGAACTGGACACTGGAGCTTGTGACAACTTCATCTGTAAATCAATATGGGAGAAGCTAGGAAAGCCAAACCTAAAACCTACTACAGTTAACTACAAATCAGCCTCAGGACATCTCATAGAGACGCTTGGCAGATGTGAGCTAACTGCCCAATTGGATGCACAGAAAGAAGTCAGACTACCATTTGTGATTAGTGCTGTACAAGATCTCAACCTACTAGGAAGAACTGCTATACAGCAACTAGGCATCTCTATTGATGACAAGCTACAACAGAACCTTGTATCAACAATCACAGAGAACCAGCCAGATGGGAGGTTACAAATCAAGTGTAAGGAGATGTGCAAAGAATTTCCAAAAATATTCAAAGACGAGCTAGGATGTCTCAAGAACTTTGAACTAGAGATAAACTTCAAACCTTCAACAAAGCCAGTCTTCTGCCGACCCAGACCAGTTCCTATTGCCTTGACAGAAGAGCTCAACCAAGCATACGAAGCAGGTGTAGCTAAAGGCATATGGGAACCAACTCAATTCAACCAGTATGGAACACCAGTTGTACCTGTACGCAAATCTACAACAGGTCAAGCTGCAGGGAAGATCAGAGTATGTGGAGACTACTCCAAAACTATCAATAATCAGCTAGAAACACATAGGAAACCTATCCCACTACCAGAAGATCTAATCAGAAAACTAGGTGGAGGCTATTGCTACACAAAGATTGATTTAGCAGATGCCTACAATCAAATATTGTTGGCACCAGAAAGTCAACGACGACTAGCACTATCAACACACCGAGGAGTACTACTACAGAAGAGGTTGCCCTTTGGCATAAGCTCAGCACCAGGGTATTTTCAAGAAATCATGGAGCAACTGACACAAGACCTCCCAGGAGTAGCAGTATACCTAGATGATATACTAGTGAGTGGAGCCAATGCAGAGAGCCATCTACAAAACTTACGTCGACTTCTTCAAAGATTAGAAGAAAGAGGGCTCAGATGTAGAAAAGACAAGTGCTGTTTTGCTCAACCGACAGTAGAGTATCTGGGACACAAACTCACTTCAAAGGGAATCACTAAAGGAAAGAAGGCAGATGCAGTACAACAGATGCCAGTCCCAACAGACTTAACTCAGCTAAGATCTTTCTTAGGAGCTACACAATTCTACAGCAAGTTCATACCCAATCTGTCACAACTCACAGGACCATTGCATAAACTGACACGCAAAGGAGAGACCTGGAAGTGGGGCACTGAACAAGAAAAGAGCTTCAACAAACTGAAAGATATGCTATCAACTGATAGTGTCTTAGCACACTTCAACGCAGATCTTGACATTGGAATCTCATGTGATGATTCAGAGGCTGGACTGGGAGCTGTACTATTTCATCGTTATCCTGATGGAAGTGAGAGACCAATAGCCAATGCACTACAACAGTTCCTAATGCACTATAGAAGGACACCACTTCCTACAGGATACTCTCCCGGTCAGCTGCTGAATGGAAGACAGATGAGATGCAAGATTGACACCCTATTGCCATCACCCGCACACATAGCACAGTTTCATCAATCCAGAGAAGTCAACCGATCTGCAGAAAAGACAGTTAGCAAGATACACAGCTACAATCTTGGAGCACCATGCTATGCCTTGTATCATGGACCTAGACGCAACAGACAACCTAGATGGGTTCCAGCCATTGTTACTAAGATATATGGAACTCGTAGTCTCAATGTCAAAGTGGTACCAAAGGGACCTACTTGGAGAAGACATGTTGAACAACTCAGACCAAGATACGCAACAGAAGAAGATCAAGACCCTGGAGATAAACCTGATATAACAGAGGAGACAAAACTGCAACTACCAGCCCCTACAACTGTAACAGAGCAACCTCCGTCTAGAAGAAGACCACACAACCCTCGTCTACCTGATGGAGAGGAGTATAGCAGAGACAAACCCCGAAGGTCTAAGAGAACCAGAAAGAACCTTTAGCTTAGTGAGGAGGTGTCATGCAAGTGCCAAGTATTATTGGTACTTTGCAAACAAACATTATGCTTATTAGCTAAAGCTTTATACAAGCTAATATTATAGTACTGTCTCATTATAGCTATTAATAATGCTTGTAGCTTTTTACAAAGCTTTTCTATGACCAAACATATAAATACTTGGGTTTTCTGTTATCAAATCAGTTGTCTCTGGAGTGTGCAATAAACCATTTCTCTAATTTAATACTCTATTTAATTGCTTCTGTGCAGAAACATAACACTGAGTATTATTAATATCGGAGGAATGAGTTATCCACAATCAATATCTCAGCTCTTTGAAGGCACTTTGCATGCTAAATAAGATGTATCGTTTATACATTCCTATTGTTAGTATTTGTATTATATTACTTGAATATATGTGTTCTAGTTAGTCGAAAGTTATTCCTGGAGAAAGGTTTTTTATACATCGCTTACACAATATTTTTGCCATTTTATGAATTCGGTTTTTTAATTAAATGCATGGTTAGAGGCGGAAGCTATGTGAACATGTATCGAAAATCAAAACACCGTAATCTTTTTCATGGCTGATCTTTACAGTTACTCGAACTGTCTCATGATTACAATATCTTACTGTTGAATATAGTTTATGAAAGCAAGGTCAGGGGAAGAGGTCAGGTCAGGGGGAAGTAAGGTCAGGGGGAAGCAAGGTCAGGGGGAAGCAAGGTCAGGGGGAAGCAAGGTCAGGGGGAAGTAAGGTCAGGGGGAAGTAAGGTCAGGGGGAAGTAGTCAGGTCAGGGGGAAGTAAGGTCAGGGGGAAGCAAGGTCAGGGGGAAGTAAGGTCAGGGGGAAGTAAGGTCAGGGGGAAGTAAGGTCAGGGGGAAGAGGTCAGGTCAGGGGGAAGAGGTCAGGTCAGGGGGAAGCAAGGTCAGGGGGAAGTAAGGTCAGGGGGAAGTAAAGTCAGGGGGAAGTAAGGTCAGGGGGAAGAGGTCAGGTCAGGGGGAAGAGGTCAGGTCAGGGGGAAGAGGTCAGGTCAGGGGGAAGTAAGGTCAGGGGGAAGTAAGGTCAGGGGGAAGTAAGGTCAGGGGGAAGTAAGGTCAGGGGGAAGTAAGGTCAGGGGGAAGTAAGGTCAGGGGGAAGTAAGGTCAGGGGGAAGTAAGGTCAGGGGGAAGTAAGGTCAGGGGGAAGTAAGGTCAGGGGGAAGTAAGGTCAGGGGGAAGTAAGGTCAGGGGGAAGTAAGGTCAGGGGGAAGTAAGGTCAGGGGGAAGTAAGGTCAGGGGGAAGTAAGGTCAGGGGGAAGTAAGGTCAGGGGGAAGTAAGGTCAGGGGGAAGTAAGGTCAGGGGGAAGTAAGGTCAGGGGGAAGTAAGGTCAGGGGGAAGTAAGGTCAGGGGGAAGTAAGGTCAGGGGGAAGTAAGGTCAGGGGGAAGTAAGGTCAGGGGGAAGTAAGGTCAGGGGGAAGCAAGGTCAGAGGGAAGCAAGGTCAGGGGGAAGTAAGGTCAGGGGGAAGCAAGGTCAGGGGGAAGCAAGGTCAGGGGGAAGCAAGGTCAGGGGGAAGCAAGGTCAGGGGGAAGCAAGGTCAGGGGGAAGCAAGGTCAGGGGGAAGTAAGGTCAGGGGGAAGTAAGGTCAGGGGGAAGTAAGGTCAGGGGGAAGTAAGGTCAGGGGGAAGCAAGGTCAGGGGGAAGCAAGGTCAGGGGGAAGCAAGGTCAGGGGGAAGCAAGGTCAGGGGGAAGCAAGGTCAGGGGGAAGCAAGGTCAGGGGGAAGAGGTAAAAAAATTATAAGTACATCTTTTAGTTTATGAGATTTAGATGCATATTTGTATCTTTTGTGCACGTCTTATTCTAATATAACCACTATTCAGAAAGTTCTAGTAATTTTGTTCATTTACCAAAGAAATCTATAACTAGAAGAAAAGACTCTATTTGTGAAGCGGACGGGTGAAGTTTTATTTATAATTTATGCCTTAAAAACCTATTTTACAAAGGTGATACTTACTATAATAAGAATTGTAGCCATACGTCTTATTTATCCATCTGTCTGTCTGTCCAAAGCCTCCCTTGGGGCTTTGGAAAAATATTGCTTTCCACAGGATTTGGACTTGTGACTTTTGGTTTCATACACTGACACTCTTCTACGTACACCAATAAGCCGCCTTTCAACATTTTAGAATAATTATGCACTTAGTTATTACACATGGCAACCTCTCACAGCGCTCTGCACTGCTAGAGTACTAGCAGTTATAATTTATGCATCAAAAATCTATTTTATTATTCAAACTTGACTTATTTTCAAAATTATTTTGAAAGCAAATATTATTACAATGTGGTAGGCATTTGTTTATTCAACTTATTTTACTCATTCCTAGGGGAACAACGAAGGTGAGGTGATAGAGAAGGTTGGCCTCGGAGTTGTCTCAACCACAGCTAATACAACAACCATAGAAGTTGTGCAAACCAAACGTAATGTGTCTGCTGGGATTATTGGTAAGAGTTGTTCCTCGGTTATGCCTGCAGATAATAACAGCATGATAACTATTATCAACTATAGGTTGCTTAGAATGTATTTTGAGGAATAAATATGTTGCCATTTTGTGTAACATAAACTAGCCAGCATGGCATACAGGTTTCCCACTGTTATGTTAATTTAATTAAAAACTTTTTAGTATTTTTTTCAGTCGTTTGCTAGTTGGTCAACAAAAACTATGAAAGACTGCAAAGTGTTGCAAGGAAACTGTTATGCAATAATTTATAATAGTTTAAGACCTCAACAAGTGAGTTTTAATCTGATCTGTTTAAAAACCAAATAGTTTTACATAAATACTAAAGTTATTTGAAACCTGCAAATTGGTGTATATCTTTTGTAGCCTTTTGCTAACAGAATGGCTACTATTTGCAGTTAAATCACTTGGGTAAAAACTTTGAAAAATGACATTATGCTACACCTGAGCTTGCTGAGCAGGAAGAAAAGTTTTTTAGAAATCTATTATTCCTGTTTGATTTTGTTGTAATAAATGAACAATTTTATAATTGGCACCAAAGTAACAGTGAGTTTTTGGCATATTTTCTTACGCATGTCTCAACAAAAAGGCCTTGTGGCTATATTGAAGTATTTTGCTTTTCGTTCAGTTTAGAAAGGACACTTTTTGAAACATTATAACATACATAAAGTAGAAAGAGCATGTTACCAAAAAGAATGCTTGTCTCATTATCCTATAAAAATGTTTTCAGTTTAGAGTAACAAAACGGACAAAAGAGAGATTAAGGAAATCTAATTTATTTTAGTAATCAGGTTCTCATCTTCATCAACCTCCTTCAGTGCTGACGGAGCTATATAATTCACTTCGGGCCTCTGAATGTTTGATTATTGGGATACTCCTCTTCTTGTTGTATGTACATTAGTTAATGTTTTTAAAGTTACAGTTTTTAGCAGAGTTGCAGCAAGCTAGCACCAGAATTTGAGACATACCTCGCATAGTAGCCAAAGTTTAGTAATGAAGGCTTGTCGGGTTTACTTAGCAGCCTTACATAGCATAGGTCGTTGTCCAATTCTAACTGCATTTCAATCTCTGTCTTTAAGAAACTATGTTGACATGCAAACGTGCTGATTTTCTTGTTCTAGCACTAAATTACTTTTTGCCAATAGCGACGAATCAGCAGCAAAATACCAGGCTCAAAGGTCATCGCAATGACTCAGTTTTTAATAATTTTGGAAGGCAACCTGAACTCACAGATACATTATGCAAATGGCGAGTAAATAAACAGAACAGGCAGTTACATAGATTATGTTTTGCTATATATTTAACTGATTTTACTATTATACTGTTTTACTTGAACAAGTAGATGTGCACTGTTTTATGAATAGTAGTCTACCATTGAACTATTGACATGATCAAAGTTTTTGTAAAAGGTTAGTAACTTTTTTAAATATATTTCAGAAGGTTTGAAATATATTGTAAAATGTCAAATATAATGAGGTGGGAAACTAGACAAACCAAGCATTTTATTGGTATAATACGGTATGTACACATTAATTATCAGTTCTGCACTAAAAGGCTGGCTCACACTATATCGTCTTATTTCGGGGTTGATGCCACAATACTTCGGTGATCGTCGATGATAACATTATTCACATTATCACAAACCCATCCGCGAGCAAATAGTTCATGCAGTGTTCTCATTTCTATTTAAATTTTTGCATAGAAAACTCTTTGTTTTTGCTGCTAGCATCAAATACTAGTCCCGCAGCAACTATCATGAATAGAAATGAATAAATCACGCTATCCGCAACCGCGACCTGCTATCGCTGACACGGTTTACATTGTAAACTCAGTCATCGTTACACAGCGAAATACCGGAAAAGTTTGACAGCTGCAGATTTTTCCGACATGTCAGCGTTGCTGCGTTGATGCCATTTGTTTGCGGTTCACATAATCGATGATGAACGCCGAAAGGAAAACATTAACATACAGCGATATAATGGAAACCAGCCTTAAACGATATTCCATAAGAAACAGGCGTTATAATTCAAACCTCCATGCCTAGAAGATGGAAGGTTGTCTCCTCGACGTTTACATTGAAGGGAACAAGTTATTTATGAAAGAACAGCTGTAATAGTGATATTCAGAATAACCACTAGTCTAGCTGAAGTATGTAAAGGAACTCCAAGCTCTCAGATCATGTGAAAGTTTACATTCTGTACAATGGCTGGTTTATAGTCTAGCTTTGCATATTATTTATTTGGTAAATTGCCAATTATTTCAGTCATAATATTACCAATAACTTATTAATTAATTAAACATGTGAATTAAATTAGCTGAAACAGGAAACACATAAAATATATAGAAAATATAATAGCAGAAGCTATGGATAGTAGATAACACATAGCATCAACAATTTAGTAAATAATCATAATGAATTATTATCAGTGTTATAGTTATTAGTAAATAACTATAAATCTTTAATGCTGTAATTGCTAATACTACAATTTTTCTCTCTTTGCTCAGTCAAGGGATCAAATCTGACTTCTTCTAATTTAGCTATAACACTTTTGTTGGCAGGTCTGCTGAATAAGAAGGCTGCTGCCTTGTTACTACGCTCAGGACAATGTTGAGTTGCCTACTTGCTACCATGTTTTTAAGTATACGTGTATACATACCACTGAACAGCTTCTTTTGAGCATGCTTGCTTCTATGCATACTCTGTTTCTGCTTGAAAGGTCTCTAGGCATGGTTATTAGTATATTTATGAGATTCTCGTACCTTTGAAAACATTAAATAGCCCAAATTTTCTTCCTAAAGTTGAATTCTGTGTGTGTAAACTGGGTGCTGATTCAAGTGCTTACAGCAGGATGCCATCTGCTAATAAATACTGTATTCTGTTCTTTTAGTTAAACTAAAAGTACATATCTGGTGAGCACAGCAATTAGTCAAACGTCATAAACCAGTTGGTTCACTGTTTTAGTAAACACATTTAGTCTTATATACTTTAAACTTCAGTAAGCACATTTAAGCCTTTTGTTGAAACAACTATTTCTGTTACAAACAGCTTAGACACTTGGTTACTGATAATTTTATATCTTGGTAAGTTTACCCTGATCTAATGCAGATCAGGTTTCACATGACAGGTGAGAGCAAGTTAATTGCATCAATAACGCTGACAAGTCTAAACAAGTGTGTGGAGCTAGCCTTTTTATTGATTAGTTTAGTGTTGTTGGATGTACAGCACAGCGCTGTGAGATACATACACACATCACTGATCTCTACTCCTTTTACATGCTCAGATTTAAGCATAAAAGCAAGACATCAATGTAACTCACTTAGTTTTAGCCAATAGAAGCCAATAAAATAAAGTTTACCCACGATGCACTGGAATGACTAAACAATAACCACTGCATGTATACACTTCTTTAACACATCTAAGCATTACGAACTAGCACAATATGTCACTTACCACATTTGGTACATAAAAATTCCATTTTTAGTACCAGTAACCATTATGTAATGCTTTAAAAAACTTGTTTATATGTAAGCTTGCAACAATGCTACCAATCATTGTTTTGTTTTACTTTTGTACAGATATTTGGATAAGCGAGGAAACTTTGCAAATGGATCCGAGAAGTGCATTTGAGTCTTGCATCATCAACAATGGGGTGAACGGTTCTCAGTGGACAGCCACAGTTTCTGGTGAAGCAAATCCATTTGCTAGCATTGAAGTGAACAAGTCAATTGAGTTTAATCCAATACATAATTCAAGTATTTCTCCCGAGGTGAGCATCAATTTAAAAGAATGACCATGTTAGTGTATTGCTCAGAGTAGATTATCAATATTTTCATACCGGGCATATTTATTGATTAGCAGCTGCTGCCTTAGATTGCTTTTTCTTTCTGCCTCTCTCTCTTTAACTTTTGCTCCCTTCCTCTCCCTCATTTTCTTCCCTGTTCTCTCCTCTTTTCTCTCTCCACTTCTCTCTTCCCCCCTCTTTTTTCCCTCCTCTCTCCCCTTTCTCTTTTCTTACTCTCCCTTTCTACAGTAATTTTACCAGATCCTTAAAATTTCCCAAACCCTGTTTCAACTCAATAGTTGCTTTGCATATAATAATTGTAATTGCACTGTTCATCCAAATTATCAACATTTTTCCCACAAATTTAATACAAGAACATTTTTTCAAAGAAATCAACAACCAAATCACATTAGGCAATGTCGAGCTACACTTCTCTATTGTGAGTAGTTCTCAGTACACGTGTTTAACTATCAGTAATATATGTTCATGATCGTACGTATTAATGAGTAGTTCTCGGTACACATGTTTAGCTATCAGTAATATATGTTCATGATCGTACTTATTAATGAATAGTTCTCAGTACACATGTTTAGCTATCAGTAATATATGTTCATGATCGTACTTATTAATGAGTAGTTCTCAGTACACGTGTTTAACTATCAGTAATATATGTTCATGACCGTACGTATTAATGAAATGAAGCTGTGCCTAGTCGTCTGTTTTTAATGAATGATGTTTCCACATCTATATATCTTTTTACTCTGTTCATGCTTAATATTCATTTTACATTAGTTATAAGTTTACAAATTTTTCTGGTTTCCATCTCCATTTTTTACAGGACACTTACAGGTTTTTAACTCATGTCAACTTGTGCGATATGAACAACTCGCATACCTTTAACAAGTATTTTAATTTTGTTGCTGGCTCCTTTAACAATCTTCCACCTAATATCTATTTTCTTAACCGAGAAAGGTACTTTAAAGGCTACATTTATATGTCAAACCATTTGTTTGATATTATTGGCTAACTGTTGCCCTTTGTTTGTTTTCTGATTCTTGCATGGCGTAGTTTAAAAAACATCTCTGCTTGCGATAAAATTATTGCCCATGAAGAAATATGACCTAGTTCCTAATGTCTGTTCACTGAATCTCAGTTTTTATACACAAAGTGACATCTTTCTTATAAGTTATTTGCAGTCGCATAAGAAATGGTAACGTTAGGTATCTAGGCCCTTTTCCCATCTTTTTTAGTTTAAAAAAAAAATTTAATCATCATTAAGCCCAACGTGAGACATTGAGCTTCCATGTCGAGCAAGTCGATGATGCTTAGGGAGAGTAAACAAAAAATACTTTGTTGATGACAAGATTTTTGCAAAATACATGTATCTATTTAATAGTTTTTGACATATATTTAAAGGTCACTATTGAAAAACTAGACTCAAGCGTCAGCCACCGCATTGATGATGTCAACATTCAGACAAACTGCAGGTCAGAAGCAAATGAGGATGACACATTATGCCTGACCCATTCCACTTCGCTTCAGAAAAGTGATTCATTGTCTATATTAGGAGAGACAACTCTTGTCTATGCTTCCTCTTCATGCACTGGTAGGTTGATATTTACTAGAATCTGAAATTTTTGTGTTCAGCTCAAAATAAAAATGAAAAAAATAAATTATTTTGTTTTCTTTGACTGTAACACAAACTGAAAATCAAAAGTTTGCTAAGACCCAACAAGCTTTGAATACATTGTATGTTTGCATTATGGCTTGCAATAATTGTATTATCAAGTAATTTTAAACTTCAATGAATATTGTTATCACATTTCCTGTTAGTAATCTACAACAGAACACAACTTTTATTCAATAGAATCAGACTTTTTGTTCAATCACAAGACAGTATTTTTATTCACACCTTTTGCTATTAAAACCTTTAAAAGATGTTGTTTGTAAGGGATAAAAATGTTTGGATAAAAAGATAACATTAAAATGAGTAATTTTATTTTTGCTAAATTTATTTGTAACATTTCTGATGAACTATTTTGGCATTAAATCTGACAAATGAAGTCTCCAGATAAAATTATAAATATGCTGGTCGTTGAGGAGTTATTAACATAAGGATTACGACTGAATGGTATAAAAATAGAATTACTCAGAGGTATGACAATAAAAGTAGTCAGAGATATAACAATAGAAGTACTCAGAGGTATGAAAATAGAAGTACTCAGGTGTATGAAAATAGAAATACTCAGGAGTATAACAAGAGAATTACGCAGAGGTATGACAATAGAATTACTCAAAGGTATGACAATAGAAGTACTCAGAGGTATGAAAATAGAATGGCTCAGTGGTATAACAATAGAATTACTCAGAGGTATGACAATGAAAGTATTCAGAGGTATGACAATAGAATTACTCAGGGGTATGACAATAGAATTACTCAGAGGTATGACAATAGAAGTACTCAGAGGTATGACAATAGAAGGACTCAGAGGTATGACAATAGAAGGACTCAGAGGTATGACAATAGAAGTACGCAGAGGTATGACAATAGAATTACTCAGAGGTATGACAATATAAGTACTCAGGGATATGAAAATAGAAGGACTCAGTGGTATAACAATAGAATTACTCAGAGGTATGGCAATGAAAGCATTCAGAAGTATGACAATAGAATTACTCAGGGGTATGACAATAGAATTACTCAGAGGTATGACAATAGAAGTACTCAGTGGCTGGTAAACAGATTCTGCATCAAATTGAGTTATACGGTATTGAAAATGAGTTGTTGAAAAAGCACAGGGAAAAAGTTTAATTATGGGCAACTAAATTCCCTGTGAAAATGGCACAACAATCATAAATCTTCAGTCGTGTGTTTTTGACTCAATGAAACTTAATATTGCTTTTATCGTGTATTTGTTAAAATGATTACCTTGTTGTTTTTTGTTAATATCGTGGTAGATGCTACCATGTAATTAATTTGTTCATAGCCTGATCTTGATCAGTGAGTGTTCTTCTCTCTTAACAACTGGCTAAAGAGACAGGGTGAGTCTAAAACTATTTTTTGGCTTTTAACTCAGAGTAGCACTTCAACTTATTCAAATAGTTCAGGCAGTTACTACATATTTCTTCTACAAACCTCAGCTATTGCAGCGAGGTCAAGGTTCTTAAGCTCGCAATATACATACTTATTGTTTAAGTCAGCCTCTACTTGCTCAGTAAGTGTTCCTCCTTCAACCGGACATTTAATGCCATATTGGTTGTTGTTACAAAAGATTGTCGCTGTCTATAAACTAAATACATTCAGGTGATGTCTTACACTGCACTAAATCTTCCTGTAGTTTTTGGAGTCAACCAAAACTGTAATCTAAAGTGAAAAGTTTTAGCATGTAATATAATTTAAAGTCTGGTGTTATAGTTTGACTGATACTGATGAGTGGAAACTAAAAAATTATTATTTCTTGTTGGCTCCTTTCCTGCTCATGGAGTCACCGGAGCACAATCATTCATTACATACTTGCATAGTGATAGGTAGTCTCAAGACAAGATACCTTGTTATTATAAATTAGAATATATATATATATATATTATACAATGTTCTACAATTTTTTGTATTACTTACTACACACCTTACACTTCTATATACTATGTACTACGTATGTATACACTATATACACCATACATCATATTCCATACACCATTTGCAATACTTGATACATTACGAGCAATACACTAAGTGTCATACATTATACGGTGCGAGCTGAGATTTACGCTAAACGCTGTATGCTACACACTTCATGCTATACACTATATGCTATGCCCTACAAGCTATACATTATGTACTGTATACATACAGTGTGCTGTACTACACTGTATGTGTTCATCAAACTATACAAACTTGGTGCGATATTTAGGCTACACTCAAAGATTTTGATCTAACAAACAATGAGTGCTTTATACATGTATGTTTAAAATTTAGTATCCTATAATGAAATTATTTTAGCAACTTCATATGCATATACATATATACTTTCAAATTAAAAACAATTTTATTTTAGATCTATGTGCAAACATTTTTCGCTATTTAATGTAAATGACTAACCAAAACAGACAAATCTCAATTAATAATAAATTTATCACAAAGGATTATGAAAATATTCCCTTTATTCATAAAAATTAAAATAATAATCAGATTTATGAGAATAATAAATAACGGGTTGTTGCCTTGTCCCCCACACATGCCGGGTGTATTTTCAACTTTTCGAAGAAAACATTTTGCTTTTTCACATATCTTAGCTAGCAAATGGTACCGGTATATTATTAATATTCTTGGTAGATGCTTGCTTCAAACAGTTGAAGACTTAACAGCAGCAGGTTACAAAACCTTTGACAGTGTCACATTTTAGCTTGCTCTTCAAATGGTGAAGAGCTTCTCTTCCATTACGGTATATGGTTAATTTCACTCAAACAAATTGTTATAAGTGTACATACACATGTACCTACACACATACCTACACACATAACTACACACGTACCTACACACATACCTACACACGTACATACACACATACATACACACGTACATACACATGTACATACACACGTACATACACACGTACATACACACGTACATACACACGTACTTGTAGCTTAGTAATCGCTATTCTTCTTAGGAGTTCAACAATCATTCTAATCTTATGACGGAAGCTAACATACATAGCCCTAGCCTTATATAGCTGAAGGCTATAATACATGGCATATGTCTCAGTGATGGCGTATTGCGGTGTATCAGAGAGATATTGGTGATCATCGCCAATTGTCAACAATAACATTGTTCACACTATCATGAAAATTTTATGTTTATGTCAATAAATAGTCTGCAATGTTGCATTCGTAGTTTAGAGTGCAGTCAATAATACGATAAAATACTAGTTCTGCAGCGGTGTTATGAAGAGAGTTCTGCAGCGGTGTTATGAAGAGAGTTCTGCAGCGGTGTTATGAAGAGAGTTATGCAGCGGTGTTATGAAGAGAGTTCTGCAGCGGTGTTATGAAGAGAGTTCTGCAGCGGTGTTATGAAGAGAGTTCTGCAGCGGTGTTATGAAGAGAGTTCTGCAGCGGTGTTATGAAGAGAGTTCTGCAGCGGTGTTATGAAGAGAGTTCTGCAGCGGTGTTATGAAGAGAAATATAGTTAAAGAAACCCAGTTAATCACCATAGTCAAAGCTGTGCACATTGTTCAGCCTGCTGTAGATACACGGTGAAATATTGAGAAAGTTTGACAGCTTCCATGTTTCCAATAGACCTGTGCTCTCGCGCTGATGCCTCAAGCACATAGTTTATGAATATTCATTAGGAGGACAACTCCGAAGTACTGCAATACAGAGTGTACCAGCCTTCATAAAGTATTTGTACATGTATTTGATCTGTTATTTTTCTACGCTACTTTTGAACATATGCCACAGGTGCTGGTGTGAGATTTGGAACGGATTTAAAGGAGGTACAGATTAGATCTGGGAGTGGAAATACAGCAGGAAACTTTCCTTTCACTATTTGTGGCAGCTTTATATATGACCATATTGCCAGTGGAATTGCAGAATTTGCTATTCACACCAACAACAGTCGAAGACTTCTGTCCACAATCTTCAACAGTGATCAGTATGTTCCTGATTTATTTCTAACTACTTTATTCTAGGTTCTAGCATGGGGCCCGGTGTTACCTAGAGTTGCTTTAATTTTCAATCATGTAGCAAACTTCGCAAAGTTTTTAAATTTACACTGCTACACCGCTTTTATGACAACAATCTATGTATGTGTTCATTGAAGGCAGTTGTCCTTGATGCTTGTGAAATGCTTTCTTGAAACTCTAATCAGGTGCATGTTCAAGAGGCTGGTTCTCATAAAGCAAACAGAGTTTTGAAATTAAACATTTTTGGCAACATGATAAAAAGTATGCAGACCATGTATGTCAAGTTTGAACAAAAAAGGCCAAAGAATATGTGGTACTTTATTACTATGTGGTACACTATTACTATGTGGTACGCTATTACTATATGGTACGCTATTACTATGTGGTACACTATTACTATGTGGTACGCTATTACTATATGGTACGCTATTACTATGTGGTACACTATTACTATGTGGTACACTATTACTATGTGGTACACTATTACTATGTGGTACACTATTACTATGTGGTACACTATTACTATGTGGTACACTATTACTATGTGGTACACTATTACTATGTGGTACGCTATTACTATGTGGTACGCTATTACTATATGGTACGCTATTACTATGTGGTACGCTATTACTATGTGGTACACTATTACTATGTGGTACACTATTACTATGTGGTACACTATTACTATGTGGTACACTATTACTATGTTGTACATTATTACTATGTGGTACAGTATTACTATGTGGCACAGTATTATTATGTGGTACACTATAACTATGTGGTACACTATTACTATGTGGTACGCTATTACTATGTGGTACACTATTACTATGTTGTACGCTATTACTATGTGGTACGCTATTACTATGTGGTACAATATTACTATGTGATACACTATTACTACGTGGCACAATATTACTATGTGGTACACTATTACTATGTGGTACGCTATTACTATGTGGTACACTATTACTATGTTGTACGCTATTACTATGTGGTACGCTATTACTATGTGGTACAATATTACTATGTGATACACTATTACTACGTGGCACAATATTACTATGTGGTACACTATTACTATGTGGTACGCTATTACTATGCGGTACACTATTACTATGTGGTACGCTATTACTATGTGGTATGCTAATACTATGTGGTACGCTATTACTATGTGGTACACTATTACTGTGGTACCTTATTACTAGGTGATACACTATTACTATGTGGTACACTATCACTATGTGGTACACTATTACTATGTAGTACACTATTACTATGCGGTATACTATTACTATGCAGTACACTATTACTATGTGGTACGCTATTACTATGTGGTACACTATTACTATGTTGTACGCTAATATGTGGTACGCTATTACTACGTGGTACAGTATTACTATGTGGTACACTATTACTATGTTGTACGCTAATATGTGGTACGATATTACTACGTGGTACAGTATTACTACGTGGTACAGTATTACTATGTGGTACACTATTACTATGTGGTACGCTATTACTACGTGGTACAGTATTACTATATAATACACTATTATTATGTGGTACGCGATTACTATGCGGTAGGCCTACACTATTACTATGTGGTACGCTATTACTATGTGGTACACAATTACTATGTGGTACACTATTACTATGTGGTACACTATTACTATGTGGTACACTATTACTACATGGTACACTATTATTATGTGATACACTATTATTATGTGGTACGCTATTACTATGTGGTACACTATTACTATGTGGTACGCTATTACTATGTGGTACACTATTACTATGTGGTACGCTATTACTATATGGTACGCTATTACTATGTGGTACACTATTACTATGTGGTATGCTAATACTATGTGGTACGCTATTACTATGTGGTAAACTATTACTATGTGGCACAATATTACTATGTGGTACACTATTACTATGTGGTAAACTATTACTATGTGGTACACTATTATTATGTGGTACGCTATTACTATGTGGTACACTATTACTATGTGGTACGCTATTACTATGTGGTACACTATTACTATGTGGTACGCTATTACTATGTGGTACGCTATTACTATGTGGTAAACTATTACTATGTGGCACAATATTACTATGTGGTACACTATTATTATGTGGTACGCTAATACTATGTGGTAAACTATTACTATGTGGCACAATATTACTATGTGGTACACTATTACTATGTGGTACACTATTATTATGTGGTACGCTATTACTATGTGGTACACTATTACTATGTGGTACGCTATTACTATGTGGTACACTATTACTATGTGGTACGCTATTACTATGTGGTACGCTATTACTATGTGGTACACTATTACTACGTGGTATGCTAATACTACGTGGTACGCTATTACTATGTGGTAAACTATTACTATGTGGCACAATATTACTATGTGGTACACTATTACTATGTGGTACACTATTACTATGTGGTACACTATTACTATGTGGTACACTATTACTATGTGGTACACTATTATTATGTGGTACGCTATTACTATGTGGTATGCTAATACTATGTGGTACGCTATTACTATGTGGTATGCTAATACTATGTGGTACGCTATTACTATGTGGTAAACTATTACTATGTGGCACAATATTACTATGTGGTATGCTAATACTATGTGTTACGCTATTACTATGTGGTAAACTATTACTATGTGGCACAATATTACTATGTGGTACACTATTACTATGTGGCACGCTATTACTATCTGGTACACACTATGCTGTTACTACGTGGTAAACCATTGCTCAACAGTGCTACATATCGTTTATTCCTGAAAGATAGCCAACTATACAAGTAAAAAAAATTTATTGAGGTTTATTATTATTATTTTACTAATTTTCTCCTACATCATTTAATTCAGCAGTCTTTATTTGATTTCTGATGCTTCAATATACCATTTGTCCAATTTTTATTCTGTGAGCGAGAATAGATTTTGTGAATTATAGCTTCAGAATTAGTCAACAGTTATACAGTATGTTAAATGTTATACGTCAACAGTTATACAGTATGTTAAATGTTATACGTCAACAGTTATACAGTATGTTAAATGTTATACGTCAACAGTTATACAGTATGTTAAATGTTATATGTCAACAGTTATACAGTATGTTAAATGTTATACGTCAACAGTTATACAGTATGTTAAATGTTATACCTCAACAGATATACAGTATGTTAAATGTTATACGTCAACAGTTATACAGTATGTTAAATGTTATACGTCAACAGTTATACAGTATGTTAAATGTTATACGTCAACAGTTATACAGTATGTTAAATGTTATACGTCAACAGTTATACAGTATGTTAAATGTTATACGTCAACAGTTATACAGTATGTTAAATGTTATACGTCAACAGTTATACAGTATGTTAAATGTTATACGTCAACAGTTATACAGTATGTTAAATGTTATACGTCAACAGTTATACAGTATGTTAAATGTTATACCTCAACAGATATACAGTATGTTAAATGTTATACGTCAACAGTTATACAGTATGTTAAATGTTATATGTCAACAGTTATACAGTATGTTAAATGTTATATGTCAACAGTTATACAGTATGTTAAATGTTATACGTCAACAGTTATACAGTATGTTAAATGTTATACGTCAACAGTTATACAGTATGTTAAATGTTATACGTCAACAGTTATACAGTATGTTAAATGTTATACGTCAACAGTTATACAGTATGTTAAATGTTATACGACAACAGTTATACAGTATGTTAAATGTTATACGTCAACAGTTATACAGTATGTTAAATGTTATACCTCAACAGTTATACAGTATGTTAAATGTTATACCTCAACAGTTATACAGTATGTTAAATGTTATACGTCAACAGTTATACAGTATGTTAAATGTTATACGTCAACAGTTATACAGTATGTTAAATGTTATACGACAACAGTTATACAGTATGTTAAATGTTATACGTCAACAGTTATACAGTATGTTAAATGTTATACCTCAACAGTTATACAGTATGTTAAATGTTATACTTCAACAGTTATACAGTATGTTAAATGTTATACGTCAACAGTTATACAGTATGTTAAATGTTATACGTTAACAGTTATATGTTAAACGAGCCATATTTAACTATGAGCTGATGCATGAGACGCATGTGATTTTTAAATAAAAGTGGCATAACTTGCATCTACAATGTTTATATGTAATATTATACCTTTTTGTATTAATGACTGAACAACTCCTCCTTAATTATGCCTCAAGAAGTACATGGTTTTAGTCATTTCAGCAACTTTTTAAGTGTAACCAACAGTTTTGAAGCCTGATTAAAATTTCTCACAGACTTTGATTGACTTTGCAATTGCTTCCTCATATATTTATCACAAAAGCTAGGCACAACTTTGATCCGTCCATATTTAAAATTTAGTGTGTACTGTCTTATTTAAACCTTAAATAGTTCAACTTCTGCGTCAAGCACGGCATTTTACAATTATACAGGGTCAGGCTGTTTCCAAATGGACTTCCAGAGGGTGTGCAATTTTCTGGTGAGATGCAAGCTACCTGGCACACTTTCTGTGTAGAATGGAAAAGTATGTATTGAGACATTTGTTTGCAATGCTATTCAAGTTCTGCTAAGCCTAGAAAGGTTGCCAGTAGCAGCAAATCAGCGGCAGCAGCACTATGAACTCATCATTGCCTTTTTATCTCAAATCACACACTTGCATGCGTGTGTGGAGGTTCACACTCATGCACTCACACTTATGCATACCATTTTTTACACTTATGGCATGTGGGTCCTTGTTATGGAATCATATCCAATACACATGGAGTGTATTAGAAAAAAACTTTTTGCTTACAGAATGCTTCCCAGTTTATTATTCTAGAATCTAGAACATTCTAGCTTCTTACATAACACTCTCTTACACTACATAAGATACAAAATTATTTTGTGGTTTCACTTCTCATCCTGCCTTGAGCAGCTTACTTGAGCTTCCTTGCTGAACTAAGCACATGCAATGAACTCCACTTGAAAGCTTTTTTTGCAATTACTGTTGTACCTATAAATTGTTCAATGACATAAACAAACACTTTAATTCATTATCAACTTTACTGCTGGAATTTTTGGTGTGACAAGTAAAAACTTAGAATCTCGTAAGTCAGTGCTTTTTAGAAAGGTGAGGGTCTAGTTTCTTTATATGTTTGTCGGTATGAGTTCCAGAAGAAATACTTGGTTTATGAACAGTAAATCTAGATTTTGTAAAACACTAGAATCTATAGATTCTAGTGTTCTTGAACAAAATGAAAAAAAGTTTAAAAGAACTCATGCTTACTACGTATCTTTGTAGTTGATGCAATTACTAGCAAACATCTAAAATACAAATTTAATTACACACAATTAATTTAGTGCATCGACATTCATATGAATCTTACTGAGCAACCAAAAATAATTTTTTGCCTAAATTTACATACGCACATATCGTAACATTCTTTCTAATACAGTGAAAATATATCGTAGGCTTTGATAGATTATTGTATGCAGTAAAAGCCATGCTACTGACGTACTCTTAAAATATAGGTTGACCAGATTCTACAATATTAGTAAGTTACAAAAGCAATGAACAGCAGTATGAAATGCATCTGGATAACTTAAGAAGTTTGCAACATCCTGCACGGCTGCCGTAGCCTATACAGTATACACATACGCACAAGGAAGTCTTTAGAACAGTCAATTGAGTCACTTTGGGAATATGGTTTGATAACTGGCATTTTAGCATAAGAGTGGTAACTGACTAAAGGATTAAATTACTGTGATTGTTGAATGTGAGACCAGAAAAATTAAAACACACTTTAAAATCACACTATCAATAGTGGTTTAAAAAATTATAGCCCAACATATTTATAACAGCAGTGGCCAGCAATCAGCAAAAATGAAAGCAACAGCCTTTTTTGTAGAATACGGTATTTACTTGAATGGACTGCTGTGACGTAACAAAACAGCTAACGAATCGAGTTTATTTTATTTACTCAGTATATCGCAAGGAAGCTTGAGTGGGATAAAATAAGTTTTTTCCAACTTCATTACACTGACAGAAGAGCCATTGGTCTTTATGTTTGTGGCTCCCACTAACTCGGGACAAAAGGCTGAGCTGTCCTCGGTCATGCCGGGTCGATCAGTTTAGCTGTTGACTCAAGTACTCTCTCATTGACTAATAATTGTCTGTTCCTTTCTGTTGATTATTAGGTCCACTACTTCTACCATCCTATTCTGTAATAAAAAATATATTATGATGTAACATGGTATATTATATATGCATGTTAAAACGTAAAAAGGCTTGCAATAAAACGGATGCAACAGAAAATGCCTGATAAATTAATTTTAGCTTGGCTAAAGAACTAAAAATTTATCAAAATGAATTTTCGGATTATTTGGAATGTTTAAGGATTTATGTAATCACTCTGCATAATTTGTTCAAAAAGAAAATGTTTCAAAAAGAAATACTCATATAATGTGTTAGATCAGCTTATTGCATTTCGGTGTGATGTCAGAGAGTCGAAACGCTTGAACTCGTCGTGCCATTTGTGATCTTTTAGGTTAGAGGCGAGTATAACACCATATATTAAACCACCAATATTTATACAGCCTTATTTTTTCATTAAGGTTCACAGGTTAAAATTAAGATTAAGGGCTCTTTCACACTGTATCGCAATATGTCGGCAGTAATTTCATAATATATCAGTGATCGTTTCTGATAACAGTGTTTACACTATCACAAAACCGTCTGTCTTTACACCAGCAAATAGTGCGTGACATGCTGTTCTCACTACACACAGCAGTTGCTGAAACGATTAAAGACTAGTCCCGCAGCAACTACCATGAGAGCAAATATAGATTAAGCAATCCACAGCAGCCAATCAGCAATCACCATAGTCGAAGTAGTACAGACTGTCGTGGATTCATCGCGAAATATTGGAGAATTTTTATGACCGCAATGTTTCTCAACATATCGACGCACCTCAGCAATGTTATCAGTCTATGTTGCAGATGGTCAAGAAGTAATTGGCGAAAGAACAACCTCCACATATTATGATACAAAGTGAACTATCCTTTAGGGAGTGTAACGCAAGCAGATAGTCTAAATAATCACCAAATGCATTTTGTTGTAGATCTCACTAGGGGTTTTATCAACTTTGACGGTGGGTTGCATGATGTTGATCTTCCAGACCTATTACCCGCCGACCTGTTTAACAGTCTAACCCCATTGAAAATATCTCTCACCTTTGTCGATGATGTCAACCACGACTTCTATCTCCTCATTTCAGATCTTCATGTAAGGCTTTAACGCGTCGCACTATAACTGCCTTCTTCCTATATAACTATAGTTAGTTTTCTTGGTTCACTTCTCAATTAAAAATAGTTGAAGATGAAAGATTAATGAAGGTTTGAGAAACATAGCTTGATGTAAGAACCAGACATGACTACGTCTGAATGCAGTCAGCATGCATAGTTGAGTGTGTAACTGATAGTGGCTTGTATACTGTACTGATGCATAGTTGTGGCAATGATATCAAGTATCTGCTCAAACCTGTTCCAGACTATTAATGTGTAGTGACATTAGAGCAACCAAAAAACTTTAATTTAAAATAACTTGAATCTTACTTGGTTCAAACTGAAACAGCGAAATTAGAAAATATTTTCTACAATAAGAGCCGTTTTGTTCATCCATGTGTCAATCCAAAGTCATAGTTCAAAGCTGAAAAAAAGGTTGCATGGTGCAGGATCTGAACTCACAACTTTTAGCACGATAGACTAACATCGTGACAACTGCACCAATAGTGAATAATTGTGCACATAGTTATTACACCAGATGATAACTCACTGTAAACTAGACTGCCAGGTTACTAGTAAAAATAATATCGTTTAAACCCAATTTCTTTGTGCTATAAATCCCAACTTCACTATTAATACAAACAGACTTTGTCACAAAGGTATAAAAATTGTTATAAAGATTAGGATGGTTTTTAGAGTAATAAAGTTTCAATTTAAATATAATAAATAATGTTGTTGAAATAATAACTTATATAAAAACTAGAACACTTTAACACATTTTTAAGTGTGTAGTATTCAGCTCCACGTTGACTCCAGCGGTGAATCATGTATCCATTGCCTTGTAACAGCTCCTTTGTGATATTTGTGCTAACTTCGAAATGTACTTATTTTTCAAAACTCAACAATTTTTGGAAGATGTCACAAGGATCGACACAGAAAAGTGTTGAATTTCTAGTAAGCTATTAAAGTTCCAAAATTACAGAGTAATTTATTGTTGATGCTTTCAAACAAAGGCTGCAGTAAGTACCATCAAATATGAAACTTCATGTTAAAAAAAATTTTTTAAAGCAACCTTTAATTTTTGAACGCTAAAACTTGAGGAGTGTTTGTGTTTAACATTTTAGCAGTACTAAATTATTTGCAATTATTCTATTTCAAACTGAATTTTAAACATGTTTTTATAATCCTGTGAAAAACTTGGTTATATGAGTCTACTGATACACTACTGTACTTATTAGTGTACTAGCTGTGCTACCCGGCGTTAATACTTTTTTAATACTCGGGCCTGTTGGGTAGGGCGTCGGAGTGGTGAATGGTAGGGTCTGAGATCAAATTTTCTTCGGTAGTGATTCTTAATTGTAAGATTTTAATAGCTATAGTCAGAATACAGACCTATGGACATTGAGAAATATATAGATAAATAAATGAAGTGCTTTTAATTAGACTTATCTATGTAAATAAATTATTGTTCTATGGCTGAGTGCAAATATGATGTGCTCAAAATTGAAGGCGGTCAAAATTAGGCAGTGGATTTATTTATATGAACGATACGTTAGATTAATAAATATGTACTTTTTAGGTAAGTTGCTGTACCTGAGAATCTATATCATGTACAATTGACGGAGTCATTATTCCATTCCAAATGCAGTTGTAAGAGAATGAAAATGCTGATGGAGAAAATTGTATTTAACAGAAATTCTATGAAATTTTGCTTAGTGCCATTTAAGAATCAAAGAAAATTCCCAAATTTATGAGCTACAGATTACACTTGTTATTTTTGTTAATGTTGTCTGTGTCTATGTATTCATTGTATGTCTATGTATTTACTGTTATAGGCCAAGCTTTACATTAGCACAAGTTTTTGGGTTGTTTACTTTTCACAGTTTCTTAGAAATAAGTTTTCTGTATTGTGAATTCAAAATGAAATTCACAACAAATTTGTTATATTAAGCTGATGTGAATAACTGGAGTAGCAATCGCATGATTCAGTACCAAGTATCAGCTGGAGTTGTCCAAGATTGTGAATTTCCTGTTTCCAAAAAGTGTTAATAGGATTTTTCTTTTAATTTTTTTATTTGTTTTATTTGTAAACGCTAAAAAGAGTCTTGTTCAACATTAAAATATGCATACTTTACACAGTTCTTTGCGCAGAACATGCTACGAGGTATCAATCCTTAAATGCCTGTTTTGTAGAATCAAACAAGAATTGAGGATGTAAAACTATAATTATTTGTTGTTATTTAAACTTGAAAGCAAACTTTATTAAAACAATTCAAGTCTTTTGGCCATTGATGTTTGGCCAATTTTTTATAATAAATGATAGGTTTTTCCGTTAACTCAATACAAGCTCAGAGCAGCTTGTTGCTAACTGAAAATGGCAGTTTGAAAGCTTAACCTATTGGTTTATCAACGTTTTAGTGCTATTCTTATCAACCGCTAAAATTAACTTTATTTTAATTGTTTTACTTCAGTCAAAAATCGCAAACCAATAATTACCAATTTTAGCTAAAATGACAATGATAGTAACTGCTATGAAAATATATCTGATTTAAACACAATGATTAGATTGACCCTATCCTAAGTGTACAGTAACACAGAGTAGGTAACAACTCATACAGCAGGTTTAGTTGCTCACAGACACTCCTATACATTTTTATAAAATATATTTCATAGTACATGGATGGTTTATTAGTGTAGTACCTAACTGCATCAGTGATGTAAGTTTAACCTTCACCCAGTACAAGTTAAACTAACTTACTAACATATCTGTATCATGGCCATTATCGCTAGACTTAGATCTTGATAAGCTAACTCTTCCGCTCGTTTGGATTTCAGCTGTATTCTGGTGAGCTGGTTTCCTACTATATTAGTTTAGTTGTTCTGTGTATTAACTTGTATAACTTTAAATAAGGCATAGTTTTCATACAATGTGTAATCACCTGCGTATTTTCACCCATGTAGCGACATATATCGCTCAATGAATTTATCAATCTTGTGTAGCCTAATGGTTTAGCATATCGTCCGGGAATGGGAGGTTCAAAGATCCAATCTTCCGGGATACAGAATTTTCATTTCAAGATTTTAATAGCTAATGCCGGACATACCAAAGGACATAAATACAGACAAACTTTAAGATTTATATATATAAACATTTCATATGATGTATGTTCATCATAAAATGTGTAATCAGTTGCAGTATATGGTAGATTATTGTTTATTTTGTTGGCTGTAAAATGAATGAAACAAATTCTCATAGTCTTCAAATAAAAATATTTTTACAACATGGAAAATAGAAATGTTTTAAATATGAAGTGGAGCATATATTAAATTAACCTCTTATGACAGTAAAACAAAATGGTCATTTGTGCAGGTGACTGAAACTACATAACGTTTTCAATTCTTTATTGAATTTTACTTTCATGCTGTTTATTCTAAGTCGTTATTTAAAGGACTATCAATTTTGAAACAAAATGAAAATTGACAAATTGTTACAGTATTCCCTGATAATATGCTACAAGATGCTATCATATCTAATAAGTGTTTGTGTCATCAGGTAAGATCAGTGGTTAATTTATAAATGATTATGGACAGTTTATCTTTCAGCAACTTACTCTAAATTTAAAAAATCAAGAGAAGTGTGTTATTATTAAATATTGCAGTTTTATAAAAAGCTCTGAATATGTTACAAGGTAATTTATCATTGCTTGTGTCAAGGTTTTAATGTTGCTGGCAGTGTAACTTGGCTAGCTGAATTTCATCTCTATGATTGAGCTCTTGCTTGTAGATGTTTGTTGATAAAGGTCAGTTGTACTACCAAAACTGTGAACAAAATGCGAAATATAATAAAGCTGGGAAAATCATCTCTTGGAATGATCGCATCCTCTCATCACAAGACGGCTATTCACTGATCACTCGTCCATCCTTACTTAGAAGTAAGTGTTTCTGTGATAGTTATCAGTCATTAAGGTTACTATAGGAGCTCAAGCTAAGCCATAGTGATTAAGGTTACTATAGGAGCTCAAGCTAAGCCATAAATAGATTTCACTATAAACAGAACAACACCACCATTATTTTTTGATGTACGTCTATGAGCATTTGCTAAATTTTTCAGCTATGTAGTAGGTTTGTACGCAATAAAGCCAACATATATTATTTCGATCCAACTTGGCAAACAATATTTAAACACTTTTCAGATAATCTGAATAGTCAGATTGTATATATCAAAGTTTATTATCGCCATAATAAACTATAAATTCCCCTGTCATACAGCCCAATGACCAAAGGGATAATGGAAAAAGAAAGGGTACTGCTGGTTGAGAAATGCAATATTAGCAGTCAAATGGCACTGCAGTGCAATAGGAGAACTGCAATGGTAGCTGCAATGATAGCTGTAATGTACTCTATGTTATTATGTACAACAAACAACAATAATGAAAGGAAAAGATTATATGTTTATATCTTTCCCCTGCAATAGGAGAAATGCAATATTAGAAGTAAAATGGCAAGCTGCTGTGTAATATACACAGCCTGGGGGCTGTATATCATTGGACATAGCGGCAAATATCAAGACGTTGTGATATTTATTTAGATTTCTGTATTTATATCTAAAAAATTATGCTGAATTTAAAAATCTAAACAGATTTTAGCTGGTTGTCATAGAAATAGATGTATTTTTATAAAAAAAATGTAGGCCTATTACTTAATTTTGCAGATATTAAAAAAGATATTGGGCACAGCCGCAGTATCATCAACAAAATCTTTAGAAAAATAATAACAGTAACATATTGCACACCATCGGTCACTATATACTTCGATCTTGTAAATTCGAATGATTATTTTTTTTGCTAAATCTTATAATAATCTTATAAAATTGAATAATCATTCTTACGTTTAAATATTGTAATAATCTTATAAGAATTGTTAGAAAAATATCATCATCATGTCCTTTACTTTCACTGCTTTGGACATCAGTTGAAATACCAAAGTACTCATTACAAGTGTCCAAAATGTCAGAGTCCGGTAGAATCGGCAAAAAAGAAACGATTACTTTTCAGGCCTTCTACGTTAATTACATAAACCTTCGGCAATTGGACAATGCCATAGACTGGTGGAATGGGCACATTTTTCTTGTGAAATGCGCACGGCTTAATGGTTCTACTCTCTGTCGCATGACCTTATCGGCGTTTTGTTGGCCGGTCTTAATTTTGATTAAAAAAGGTTTGTCAAGTTTTAATGGCAATTTTAGGCCAAATTAATCTGTCTATTTATGTATAATCCGATCAGATGGGTTAGTTTTGGAATATTGCGTCAACTTTTCAAAGACTTGGTAACATATTTAAATTGGTTTATATGTGTTTTGTATCATTATTATACTTAGACGACTCTACACAAAAATGCTTAAATTTTTTGATGGGATTTCGGTACAAGGGTTTGGTAACTGCTGTTGACGGATAATTTTTCTGGAGTTGTGTGCACATATGCATTTATCATAAAGATCCCAAACAATCACTTCGCTTTTGTTTAGTCATGGAAATATGCATTTATCATAAAGCTCAGAAACAATCGCTTCGCTCGTGTTTGGTCATGGGAAAAGTTTTAACATAGTATGTGTTAGAGCATATTTAAGACATCATAGTTTTTACTATAAACCTATTGAATCTCATCGCTAATGCAAAAATTTTGTTCACTAGTATTGGTTAACACTGTTACATTCGATATCAAAAAGCTAATAGGGTGTATGTCTCTTACATGTAAATGTAACTATTATCCGATTTTGAACCTAACAATGGCATGCAACCTACATTATAACTTAACGCTCGCTATTTCAGTGATGCTAAAAATGTTCTGAATAGACTCACTACTAGCCTCTTTTCATGGCGGGCAAAAACATTGTGAAGAAAATCCTTGTGGTTTATGTTACTTGACACTGCGTAACTAGAGATTAGAGATGGTAATCGCTTATCAAATCTCAATAGTATTTCAAACTTGAAATTATCAAGCCTTTACTTGACGTCGTTTGACCAGAGCTTTGAGTTTTTATAACCTGCAAGAGCTTTTGGATTTTTCTATTCAATTAAACATTTGTGTTTTTTATTAAATTTTCTGTTACTAATATTATGAGGCACTTGAAGTTGCGCCATTGTAGCACATATATTCAGCAATTGGCATTAGCCCAGTTGCATTGGCAATAACACCAAGCGTTATTTGAAGCGTTATTTTGAACCTTAAAACATACTACGATGTTGATCATTGGTCAAGTACTTACCATACTTATAGGTGGTACAATCTGTTATCAGAAGTCTGACCTTAGTATATGGCTGTAATCCACCAGTTGTGGGGTAAGATTGAAATTGGTAAAACATTTAACAATCTGTAAAGGTTTTGTGCAACCTTCACTTTTCTCCACTAGTACAAGACTCGTGCATGAGTACAATACATATATTTCTGCTTAGTTCATCAAGGTGTACAAGAAAGAGTCAAGTAACAGGCAATGAACAGGCCCAGAACAGCTCTGCTCTCTACTGCAAATGTTCGTGCTTATATAGCTGCTGAACTCTGCCTTTGTTCTACTTGGTTAGACCTGGCTCGGCTTGGTCCGGCTTGGCTCAGTCCAACTCGGTTCGGTACTGAGTCGGTACGGCTCTGGCTTGGCTGTACATCGGCTTGGCTTGGCTAAATGTAAGGGAACGCCATCCACCACAAATCATCTACTAAATGAACAGGTAGTCGGGCTGTACCATTTTGTGTCTGACTGCCCATTAGATGAAGATGTTTGGTAGTCAACCATGGCAACTGGTGGTAACCCAATGACCGTATAATAGATAATAAGGCTGTAGCATAGAGTTATCTCCCCCTAAAGTGATAACGACACAAGTGTTTCCGGTGCCAACAAGGAGCATTTAAGCCATGCCCCTTTTTTGTGCTAGTCAATTGTAGTGATCGACTAGATCAATAACATCAGCCATGAGAATGGTTAAACAATGATCATGGATTTCCACAGTTTAGATAGTGATTATTGCTCATATTAAAGAAATGATGATTATAGTTTATTACTCTAATATATGCTTATTATTTAAAGCAATTTAATACCTACATGACTTGCAAAGTCACTGAATAGATAGTGTTAAGTAAGTGAGTTAATGCAATCAGTTACTCATAGATAAGATAGATAGTCATACTGGGGTTGTATTAAATTAGTGTGATGGGAAGCTAATTGACTGCCATCAACTATGAGCTGTACTACCCGAGTTGCCCAAGTAATAAAAAAGTCTTTGGACAGAAAATTTATGTTTATATAACATTTACCATTCTAACTTTTAAACTTTATATCATAAGAAAATATTTTTAAGCAGTTCAAATGAATCAAGAGAAAAAAGAAAACAACTGTAAAGGTTTTCAAGCTTTTTCAACAACTACAACTTTTGAATTTCATGTCATGAAAGAAGTGTTTTGCTGAAATAAATTAGGAAGAAAAATAAAACTGTAAATGTGTTTAAACGTAAAATAATTAGCAAGTAATGGCTAAATATAATCTGTTTAGCTATGATTACAATAAAAAATTATTTAATAAATAAAGTAATAAAAAAGTCTATTTTATTTTTATATAGTTATATTTAGTATAATTAAGTATAATTTATTTTTATCTAACATATAACAATATTTGCCACTCTAACTTTCAAAAATTTTGCTTGCTTACATCAAGCAAAAATGTCCACTAACTAGTGGACATCTTTGCTTCAAGCTAGTCTATGTATTTGATTGATATGTATTGAAATCTAATATTACATGCAAGGCTGTTTGTGGACTGTGGTGTCGATGAAACATTCTATCACCATGCAATGTCAATACTTTCAGTTGATGGCAGTCGATTAGCTTCCCATCACACCAATGTAATACAATCCCGGTATGACTATTTATCTTATCTATGAGTAACTGATTGCATTAACTCACTTACTTGACACTATCTATTCAGTGCCGTTGCAAATCATGTAGGTATTGAATTGCTTTGTATAATAAGCATATATTAGAGTAATAAACTATAATCATCATTTCTTTAATATGAGCAATAATCACTATCTAAACTGGAAATTCAGGATGATTGTTTAACCATTCTCATGGCTGATGTCATTGTTCTGTCAATCACTACGATTGACTAGCACAAAAAAGGGGCGTGACCTAAGCGCTCTTTGTTGGCACCAGAAATGCTCGTGTTGTTGAAGGCACAGTTATCACTCTAGGGGTAGATAGGTCTATGGGCTGTTACAGTAGTACCTAGTAGCCATTCACTCGAGTGGATATCCTGTAAACATGTCATTGGCCTGTTTTGGCAGAGACAGCTCCACAACATCTGAAAGTGTCACCTTGTCAGCTGGTGCATAATACAATGCCACACACTAATAGTTATATTTAACATGGCTATTTAAAACACTTGACTGTGCCCTGCCTGATTGTCTTGAACTAAAACTTTTTAATCCTTGGGTTAGCAGGCTATTTCAGATTGAAAAATAATTGTTAAAGATCAGAAATATTTGAGATGGAAATTTGGTTATTTCCTTAGTATTGAAGACTGTATGTAATTGGATAAGAAATAGTTGATGTCGATTCACCTTCTTTACACCTTTTAGGTCATCTAGCAACCAAACTTTATTAACAATGAGTGGTTTGTTGACCAGCTGTTTTGATACTTTTTCAACGCTAAAGAAAACAAATTCTAAATATCCAAGAACTGTAAAAAAATCAACATAAATATTTTGCAACGCTTTCCCTCTCTCTAGTTTTCTCATGTACTGAATAAAAAAAATCATACAGTTGATGAATTTTTAGACTAAGCAAGATGATTCAGTGGTTGTTGTATTCTAAGTTTTCTATGCATACAGGTTCATCACCATAGAACTTAGATAGTTTATATGTAGGACTAAAAGCATATCAAAATGCTAAGCTAATACGAAACATGTACTCACCATCAGGCTTGACTGTAATTAATTGCATTAATCATTGCATCTTCAGGTTAACTACTCAGTAAAATTGAATATATATTTACACCGCTATATAATTGTGAGACAAACAGGAAACAAAAGATAAATGTAGATCTAAAAAGAATGTGTAGGCAGGATTTTTTATCAAGTGATGAAGAGCAACTATGAAAGTTAAACAGAAGAAAGAGCAGCTGAGAATGACTTATAATAACTGACAACAGAAACAATTAGGATAAGTTTATTTCTGTAAGATAGAAGAAAACTTCTAGTAGTTTTGTTTCATATAATTTCTAATCAATTGTGAGATCAACATGCGATCAATAACGACAAGTCAAATATGGTTCGTTGTTTCCTTTATTAAGTTTTACACTTCCTACCTCAGTAGTGCAAAGATTTAAAATTAACTATGTAACATTTCCATTTTAGCTATAATCAATATTCCTGACCCGATAGTATCGTGTAAGGATTTACCTCTCTTGGATCAAACCACAGAAAATATTAATGGCCACCTAGCAACTGAGATTTGCTACCGTAACCCCAGAGAATGTGAAGAGATGTTCCCTGGTGAAGAACCACCGCTATTTTCAGTTTACGCGGAGGCAGCTTGTGATTTGACTACAGGAGTTGAATTCATCAAACACATGATTTCCTGGCAGCCTGGTAAGTCAATTTAAGAGAATGTTAGTCTTGAAAAAGGGTTTGCAATATATTACAGAAAGTTTACAAAAGTTCCAATAATCTCCAGTAAACACCGCTGCACAACTTGTTCCTTTTTGATAATTTCTAAGAATTGAATTGTACTTGATGATGGTTTCACAGACACAAAAAGATAGTTTTTTCAAGAAGACATTTCAGCAGTTGATTTTATTTTGTACAAAATGTTTTTCAAATGTCAAGCTCAGTATTAATATTTGGTTTCACCAATAATAAGCAATTTTAAGAAAATTTTATAAGTGTTTGGCTCATTTAACTATTAAACTTAGAGCATGCTGGTAATATTGGAAAGTATAACAATATAAAATCTTATCCCCACTGAACGCATGGCAGGCATCTGGATGAGTAACAGTTCAAATGACATAAATTGTATTTTCAGACTAGAGTTGCATTTTTTGTTTTCATCTCGAACACTAATAACAATGATAATAACAATAGTAAAGATGATAATAGTTTATCATTATGATGATAATAGTAATACTGTTAATAACACTAATAATGATAACAAATATAAAATCTATAGATTCTAATAGCAGTACTGATAATTAATAACAAACATAGAGGTGCTAATAATAGGGGTAACAAAAGTAATACTGACAATCACCATAATAATTATTATACTGATAAATATAATAACAATAGCCTACTTTTTGAATATGAATAACTGATCTAATTGAAGATAATACTAGTCTTAACAAATACTGATAATTGATTACCTGAAACATCTGCAGAAACATGTGGACAACTTCAGAACTGTCAAACATCTTGCATCAAAGATGTATGTAATGGTGACAAACCTGTATGCATAGGAAACTTAGAATACAACAGAAACTGAATCATCTTGCTTAGTCTAAACATTCATCAACTGTATGATTTTTTTATCCAGGACATGAGAAAACTAGAGAGAGGGAAAGTGCTAGCAAAATATTTATGTTGACTTTTTTACAGTTCTTGTATATGTGGTGAAGGTAGCTTTTAACGTTTGCAATGCAGTCAATTGCTTAAAATTTCATGCAAATAGTATTTGAATTTGTAATAATTTAATGTGTAAACATTGAAATTTTCACTCGTCAGAATTTTAAATTAATGGCAAAGCATTGTATCCTAATTATGTGAGCTGTGCAAGCAAACGAAAACCTGTTTCACCAAGGCCTTAATAGCTCAATGGTCAAGAATGGTTAAGGGTTTGCCAGCCAAATTCGTTAACATAGCAATTGGTTTCCAAAGAAACAGGTTGCTTAAATTGGCTTCAAACTAAATATCTTTAGTATATTGTTTCTTCTTCTTGCAATTGTTGAAAAGCAATTATATCAACTTAATTGATAAAAAATTAAATGTGTTGTCAAAAACAGTTAACAAAAAAGCTTTAAACAAAATGAAGTACATGTAAAAAAATTTTTGTTAGAGCAAATTAATTTATTTTTAATTTTCAATATAAAGTGGTTTGATGCAGGCTACTAGCAAGGTACTTTGGTGGACACCATTAAAACCAGGCCTGACAACACTACTGCTATTGCTTACCATCTTGTTTGTTTTTAACATTCCCTTGCTTTCACATTTTAGATTTTATTTTGTTTAATTGTACAGACGCAAAAGCCAGTTTCAACAATGTCCAGCTAAAGTAGCAGAAAACAGCTTTGTGCGCATGCTCAAAATTCAATTTAGAAACCTAGTTTGCAGCTTGAAAATGTTTGGGAATTAATCTTTACTATAATAAGAGTCATGTCATGTCTGTCTGTCTGTCAGTCTGTCCAAAGTCACACTAATAGCATTAAGAAAAAGTATTACACTAAACAGGAAGCAAATACAGACATTCGGATTCCCAGTTAAACCTGCAGCCAACTGCACCAGCCAACCATCTTTTCACATGTAATATAATAATTGTGCACATACTTATTACATAGGAAATATCTCCCGGCGCACTTGACCGTCAGGAAACTACCGCTTATAAAATCAAATCAAAAGATATTCATCTTACCAGGCTAGTAAAATACTATTCATTTAATTTATGTTTTCATTGCTTATCTTTAGGTAACGTAGAGACGAGTTCTCCAGCAGAGATGGTCTATAGTGACTCGGTATATATTCTCCCTGCTAGAGGCTACCTAGGCTTGGATGGAAACTTTCTTGTGGCAGAGAATGGTAGCGACTGTTTAAACTTGGTTATGGCTGTCAGCGCAGACTGGTCCTTGGCCACGTACAACAGTGTCAGCAAGATCTGTGGTTATTACACGTCGCAGCAGATGGACCTCGATTTTCTATCGTCAGATTACTACTCCTCTCTGTACCTCCCACTTCTTGGTGAGTTTTATTGTCATGTTTTTATTTTTCTATCAAAAAACAAAGCTGACCAATTTTCAAAGTGCTAGTAAGTTAAGACTTTTACTTTTTTTCTTATTCAGTAGTTTGTACAACCTGTGACACTTTCATAGGTATTTTAAACATTTTTGCTCAATTTTATAAACTGCCAAAATATACCAGACTGCAACTCAAATGTAGACTGCATACAAACTATGTGCAGAAATAAAAGAAGTTTCATTAATTTTTTCAGATAAAAAGATCAAAAATGTGTTAGTATTATTAACTTGGACTAAGAAAACTAGTTTCTTTAATAAGTAATAATATAATCAATAAATTAAATAAATAAAAGATTTGTGCCTTTTCAAGTTTGCAAGCAATTTTCACGATAACAGAAAATGTTCAGCTCATACATCTGTTCCAAGCCGAGGCTAGAGGTTAAGATACAAGATTACTTTCAATGGACTCAAACTCATGACATTCAGATGGATAGACCAACACTCCACCACTTGCACCAACTGACCGTCATTAAATCTTTCTGAATAATTGTGCTGCTACTTATTTTCTGGCTTTATCAGCACACCTGACAACCTCTCAAAGTGCACTAGATTGCCAGAGTAGTATTGTTTAATTGTATTTCTTTACTCTACATACTTAAACAAATTTTTTGCATAATGCCAAAAGCCAAACCAAAAAAATTGTATTGAGTACCTAGGATTGTAATACTCTCAGAAATCCTTCATAGTTAAACCAATAGGAACTCAGAGATCCTTCATCGCTAAACCAATAGGAACTCAGAGATCCTTCATCGCTTAACCAATGAGAACTCAGAGATCCTTCATAGCTAAACCAATAGGAACTCAGAGATCCTTTGTAGCTAAACCAATGGGAACTCAGAGATCCTTCATAGCTAAACCAATGGGAACTCAGATATCCTTCATAGCTAAACCAATGTGAACTCAGAGATCCTTCTTAGCTAAACCAATAGGAACTCAGAGATCCTTGGTAGCTAGACCAATATGAACTCAGAGATCTTCCATAGCTAAACCAATAGGAACTCAGAGATCATTCATCGATAAACCAATGAGAACTCAGAGATCCTTCATTGCTAAACCAATGAGAATTCAGAGATCCTTCATAGCTAAACCAATAGGAACTCAGATATCCCTTGTAGCTAAACCAATAGGAACTCAGAGATCCTTCATAGCTAAACCAATGAGAACTCAGAGATCCTTCATAGCTAAACCAATAGGAACTCAGAGATAATTTATAGCTAAACCAATGGGAACTCGTAAATGATGCAATTCATCAGATATATTTGATTGATAGATCTTACGAGAGTGGCTTGCATATGATTTTGTCATTAGTGTGTGTATGGTTCAAAATAGAGGTTTTTCTGTATTTTATTAGTTTCATTAGAGAGGGCAGCAGTATTTGACTGTTATATTTAAAATTTATTTAACTTTTACACGCATTTAACCTTTTTAGCTAGAGTTGCTCTCTCAGTACAACATAATGAGAAGGCAAATCTTTATAAATAATCCTTGATATGCTTCTACTCAACATGTCACTCAATAAATTTTTTATGTTATACACTCATTTATCTGTTTAGAAAAAAGTTCAATTTATTTGTTCTATTATTTTAGAGACACGGCAGATTATCGAAGATTTTGACACGGCGACACAATCAGCGTTTGCCTTATTAGACAAACTTTGTATCAATGTACCAACTAACGACACGTCTGTAAAAATTAGGGGGTTTGTATTATTCAAACACTATTTTATTTCCTTTTATAAGAAAATTTTTAGCAAAAATTAAAATTGTATTTCTTTATATTTGTGACTGATATTGTGTGCCACAGTTCTTTCGGTGATATATGAGCTAGAAATCTTAGCTGACCAATTTGTAAAGCAAGTAGTTTCCTAGCAACAGTCAGACTCAGACATAACTCCATGAATTGAAGTACGTTATTAAACTGAGTTAGTTATATACTAGTATCAAGTTTTTCCCATTCCTAAAGCATGACTATTTCTAAAGCAAATATCAGCGAACCAGTGTGTTTTTTTTCTTCTTAGCTGTTGGTAAGGTCACAGTATAATAGTAACATTATTGTTGATACCGCCTAATGCATTGAATTTATTGAAGTTTTTGCGAAAATCAGATATCATTGGCCTGAGGAAAAATTGCAACAATGATGAAAAATGCTATCACAAGGTTTTCTGAAAAAAAATCGTACAACATAATATTCGTGCGACTGTTTTAAAATATGCAGCGTGATGAATAATTTTAGAATAACAAGTTATTTTTAAATTATTCAAATCAAGGCTTCAAAATGACCATGGAGTTAGTTTAGCATTTTTTGTGTTTTTATGTAAGCAATATTTACTTCATGCATTTTTTACAGAAAATCCATTTTCCAACATTATGTATGGCTGTGTATATATACATTTGCCCTGACATAAAAACTTACCTAATTTGATATTTACCTTGAGTAAACATACAAAGAGACATAAATCAATAGCTAAGGTGAAGAGTTTACCATAATGATGAATAGCTGGTGTTCATGACAAGCTGTAGGAATGCTTACTGACAGAAATGTAGATGACTGAGAGAATACATTTGCTGTTTGTTTCTATAACCGAGAAAGGATAAGAGAGAAAGCTTTGAATAGAAACTAGATGAAAAATGTTGACTCAATAAAATGAATCTAGCCGTTCGTATATAAAATAGCATTTTGTAAGATTGCTGAGCTAAGGCTATCTTCTTTTTCTTTGAAGTTTTTGTTTCAATTTATGGCTCGTTTGTTTTTTTAAACTTAGGAACTTTTTAGCCGCTAAACCATAACAGCTGAGTACATGTATATTTGGTTAGACTCCATCAACTGTATGACTTGTACACTTACAGTAGAAAGCAAGTTGGAATAAGATTGTCTGTTTTACACTAGCCTGTCTTGACAAGCTGTTGTTTTTGCGTAGTTGTCCCCGCGTCGAGCGGCGAGCAACAACAGCTTGTCACAAGACGTACTGCAGCTGATGCATCAGCTGCATTTATAGGGAGTTGTTCTCTTCCGTCTATGCGGCTTGGCCGCGATGTTATGTCGATCGCTCCATTGGTAATCATAACGGATTTCACGCAAAAATTTATGAAGAAAAAAAAAAGATTACAACGTTTAACCAAAGACCAGTTTTTTGTGGTAAACTTTAGTAAAACTTAAGGATAAAATAAACTTAAAATAAAATCCATAAGAACAAATAAAACTGACTGATACAAAAATAGAAATAAAACTGACTGAGAGCACAAATAACGACATGTATAGTCGCTGTTGTTGCCTAAGTTCTCAAATTTTAATAAAGTTTACTGCAGAGAGGGGTCGCCAGTTAAACGTTCTTATCTTAACTTTTCTACATAAATTTCTGCGTGAAATCCGTTATGATTACCAATGGAGCGACCGGAATAACATCGCAGCCAAGCCGCGTAGACGGAAGAGAACAACTCCTTATAAGTGCAGCTGATGCATCAGGTGCAGTACGTCTTGTGACAAGCTGTTGTTGCTCGCCGCTCGACGGGGGACAACTACGCAAAAACAACAACTTGTCAAGACAGGCTAGTATTACACCAACCACATACATGTACAGGCGATATAAATTATTTACTTGCATGGTGGGATCGCTTAAAGAGTTACCTATAGAGCAGTGTTCGCAAGAAAACACTTAAAGCTCTCAAATTAGTAAGAAACTAGATTTCTGTAGCTAGTACTATAAATAGTCATCAGATAAAATTAATGAAACTAGTCGATGGCAACATTAATTCATTGTAATAGGATCAGAATAGATGCATAATAAAAACGTATACTTGTACCAGCTGAATGCCCGGCGTTGCATGGGTAATAAAAAATGTTTTTGCACAGAAATTTGACTTTTAATCAACATATACATTTTAACTTTCAAATTAAGGTGCTTTGTTCATTTTGTGTACTGTGTTAATTTCTGTGTACTGTGTTTATTTCTGCGCAATTCATACTCTACTTGCTGCTGTGTTTTCTACTGCTCTATACTGATTGCAATAGTTTTGCTACCCATGTGAGTTTACACATTTTTTTCTGGCCAACAATTTTAGCATCATGCTAGCTGAAATATTTAGCGTGAAGCCATGAAAGATTGACATTTGTAATAAGTATGTACAAAATTTATTTCGTAGTATTGCAGGTTTAACAGTGTGGTGTATAGAATAAATGCTTAGCTGCAGAGCTGGAGATTGCAAGTTAAATGCACAGAGGATTTTTTTAATCTTAAAATTTTGTTGCTATAACTGGAAAAACACACAAACAGACCACCAAAAGACAAACACTGAGATATATGTATATTTTCAGAAATATGACCTTAGTTGAGTGTGCCTGGCAGTGTCTTGCTCAGTCCGACTGCGTGTACTTCCAAGCATCGATAGGTATCACTACTAACTGTGCTCTGTTTGCCCAATCACACATCTGTGGCTCTAATGGATCGGCTGAAATCAATGGCACACTTTGGGGATACCCTTATCTGAGAAGGTTTAATAAAAAGTGTAAGTTAATAGGCCTTTTGGAAGGTAAGCTCTCATGTGTGTGTTTGCCAATAGCCACTAAATTGTTCACAAGTTTTTCATTTCTGTGAATAATCTTGCTAGCTAGTTCATAAGTTTTATTCCAAGTTGATTAGTTTTACCTTGCATGATGCAAAGTAACAAAAATTGCATGAATAATTACTTACACATTGTGCCTATTTTATATATTTGATATATTTATCACAAAGTTTACCAATCTAATTAAAAAAATTTATGCGTTCCGCAATAATTGTTATTTATTATTCTTTATCATTGGCCTTTTTATTTTGGAGGTTTTATTCACAGCGAAGCTGGTTGTCGATCTAGGACCAAAACCAGTCTTTTTATTCTCTAAACACATAAAATTTTTAGAATTTGAGTTTTTAGTTTTGAAAGTTAGATTTCCATTCCTAACTCGTCATTTCTAGTACCTTTTGCAGAATTTGTGCTGTTCCCAGTGGAGTAGACTTTCAAATGAAAGCTCTAATTTAGGCATGACCAGAAATAATATCAGGTGATCGGTTATTGTTTCCACGACCTCAATTAAATTGGGGATGACTGCGGTTTTCACTGGCCGCAGCCTTGAAACCTCTTCTTTTAAGCCCTTATACTTTTTATTTTTTAATCTTGTCTTATTATTGTCCTTACACTTCCTGACACACTCACGTGATGACACACTCTTTTAGCTTTTTTGACCAGAATGACATCTGATCATTTTGTTTCTATGAATCCGTCAACACAGATATTAAAGTCCTATAACACTTTCAGCACTTCATTCTCTACCTTTTTTGCTTTATGTTCATACCATGACGCATTGTGAGGTAGTTCATGCTCATACCATGACTCATTGTGAGGTAGTTTATGTTCATACTATGACTCATTGTGAGGTAGTTCATGTGTTTCCTAGATAATCCAATGTATGGCGGCAGCCTTCTTATTATGTCTTGTTGTATAGTCGGTCGGTGCCATTTCACTACATTCCCTTATGCTGTGTTACCATTTCTTCCTTGATCTTGCACATTCTACGTATAGGTAATTCTTGTGAATGTTCAATTTTGGATTTTTAGTAGTTTGTCCATCTGGCTTGCAATAATCAATCTTTCACTCTGACGCTTCCAGTTTCTTATTTTAAACTATTCTTTAGACCATATCACATACTGTCCATTCACTTCTTTTACCTGCAACCCTTTCAATTTTTTCCGTCTCTGTTTCTCCAGAAGTGTCTATCTATTTACCTTTAGCTGTTTTCCTATCATAAGTTTTAATTGTTATTATCACACTGCCTTTATTCCACATGTATTCAGTCATGTATTGCCCTTCATATGTATCCAGTAAATTCATCAATTCACTAGCACCTTCCTCTCGCCACCCATGAAGACGGTCCACATCAGCTCTTGAGCGTACTGCCCCATAAGCATGGTTCATCTTTCTAATTCCATTTATTTTCTAGTCGTTATTTTTCTAGCGCCTGCTGATTCAAGTCTGCTATTCCTCTACCATATGCAATTAATGCCGCAACTCATGTGTTCTTTGTTTTCACCAGGTTAATCACCTATTATTAGGTTCACCGTTATCTTTCTCAGCTGTCTCACATATTCTGTTTAAGTTTGATTTTCATTTATTTATCTTTGATGTCATCCACCTTCATTGCCCTCAGACATTTGTAGCAGTTGCTATCATTAGTGACTTTATAACGCACTGTTTATCCAGTATGATGTCATTGTTGCAGCTATCAACCTGCCCCTCTTCAGCACCGTTGTACCACACTTGCTTCTTCCAAAATCCTTTCTGATGTCATCATTGAACACGCGTACTCTATTCATCAGCGAGTTCATATCTTACTTTGTTTTGCTCAAAATTTTGAGACCTTTCATATAAATAGAGGAACTGGTCGATCAGTGCCTTGTTATGGAAAACACTGTTGCTATTATTATTTTAGAATTATTATTATTATTGTTGGAATTATTCTTATTGTTATTATTATTTCTTCTCATTTATGAAATGTTTTAACTTGTAGTATCAGGATGATGGTATTTGTAATGGATACATTTTATTGGTGTTTGAATGAGTATTGGCTAACATACAACACCCTGTCACTTGTATCACTGCACAGCATAGGCTAACAGCTGTAATTGATATGTTGAAATGTTACAAAAATGTTGTTGGAAAAATGTAAACTTGAAAAGTTCATAACTGCGCATTATTCCTTTGTAATAACTTTTACAAAACTTAGATGATTGATTTAAATAAATTATTGTCGACGTATAAAACCTTTAAACGTTAGCAACATTTTTATTTCAAGTTACTGCTGCCAATTTAAAATTTAGATCACATAGGATTTTTAACGCTGTAAATTTTTTATAAATCTGTGTCATCGTTTTTCAGGGCATGTGACAATGAAATCTCACACATCAGTTTTTATATACATGTATTTATTATACTCGCAATTAATAATTTTATGTTTTGCTACGAATCAGCTTTTAAAAAATCCAAAAACAACATTTACCTTGCATAAACATGCAAATAGAAATTAATCGATAGCAAGGGTGAAAAGTTTGCAATGATAAAAAGATGGTGTTCATGAAAAGCTGCAGGAATCACATCTAGTTAAGCTGGAACATATGTGTAGTTTAATGAGCGATTATGTTAGGTATGTTTGTTTCAACAACAGATAAATAGACAAGAGAGAAAGCATTGAATGCAAACTAGATGAAATATGTTGATTCAATAACATGTATTTAAAGGTTCGTTTAAATAATAACATCACGTAAAATTGCTATGAGCTAAAACTATTTTTTCATTTCCTTTAAGTTTTTGTTTCAATTTATGGTTTATTTTTCTTTAAACTCACAAACTTTTCAGCTGATAAGACAAAACAATTGAGTATCTTTGCTTTAGTTTCAGAAATTGTATGATTTAAAAAAGCCAAAAAAATTTAGAAAGCAGGTTGGCATAAGGGTTTTGATGTTATGATAACCACATACATGTGCGATGCATGGCTTACCTCCACGGGGGGATAGTTTATAGAGTTAACAGTTGGCAGATTTTACAAAAAACACTTGAAGCTTTCTATTTTATAACGAACCAGAGCTTTTGTTATTAGCGATATACAAGTTCAGAAGTATGACTACAATTCTAATTGCCAATTAACTGCTTGTAACCATTTCAAACCAGTTGACATACAGACTATTAAAGTAGATCACTGATAATTATCGAAAGCTTTGCTGTGACTTATGACTTACTGTTCACAGATCAATCTTCAGCATCAAATAGGCAGTGGAAGCAAAACTGTAAGTTGGTGTCAAGTAGGTTTTCTTTTTAACTTGTAGACAAAGATAATTTTATGTACGATTCTTTTAACTATAAAAATATTATTGAGCTCATAAAAAACATGTCAACCATAAAAGTCATAGAACTGGTTTTTTATTCATAACATATTTTCTTTGCGTGATGGAAACTGTTTAAGCAAAGAAAATTTGCAGCTTTCCAGCATTTAGCTTTTTTTCATATAAACAATGTTCACTGCTTTCTCGCTTTTCAAGGCATGAAATTAGTACTTACTTCACTGTTAGACACATCATAAACTGCATGTTCTCCTATGTCTGTTTTAGACTGTCCTGCTGGCTCTATGTTATGGAAAGGAAGATGTCTGTCCAAGGTACTAAGCGAGCCAGCGGAAGAATTTCTCTTCACCGTTCACTCAATGCCTGAACTTAAAGGACTTGTATCTTTGGTCGGCACCAACGCCGATTATCAGTCCATCGAGTTCTTACTTCAGCTTTCAGCTTGTAAGTGTTGTAGGCATGCAATGTACTTACATAATGTACTTACATCATTCATATACACTGTCTATATTGCCCTGCATGCGATGTACTTACATTATTCATATACACTGTCTATATTGCCCTGCATGCAATGTACTTACAAAATTCCTATACACTGTCTATATTGCCCTGCATGCAATGTACTTACATAATTCATATACACTATCTATATCAAAATGCAGTTGCAAAAACTTTATTAATAGCTGCAAAAATGAGAGTTCTCTTTCAGCTGTTAAACACTTTGCAATGTTGGAATAATTTTGAAAGGAGCACTTGGGGAATAAATATATTCTAAATACACAGCTTTTTGTTTTATTTTAAGCCACAATTGTTGAGTTTCGTTAAACAAGTTAAAAAAATTACATTTATGTATAATAAACAATTTGGCTCTTATCACTGAAACTAAATAATAATTATTATTTACCTAAACTAATATACTTTTATAGTTTATACGTTCACGGCAAAAAGTCTTACAGGTCAAATTGGGGTCAACTTGCTTACCTCTATACTTCATGTTACACTGTATGAACAATACTTAACGGGAAGAATTTGGCTTTTAAACTGTCGGCAAATGAACTAAGTTGCTAAGTCTACCATGTGTTGCATGAAAAATTAGCCGTTGGCATCCTGATTCTTGCACCTGCAATGGCTTGCTGTCGGTCGGAAACCGACGACGACTTGCATCCTAGCGGTGCATTCATGGGTCGAGCAGTATGGTAGGAAAGAAGTGACCCAGTTCTCAGTATCTACGACTTTTAGAAGTGTCAGATTAACATGAAAGGATGCTTTTGCAACACGTCCGGTCTGACAGAGCAGTCTGACCTGCAATGATATCATGGGAATTTCTAATTATCTTATGGTTTTCCGACTATTCAAATGCTTGAATCCACAAACAATAAACTATTTTTGAGTATTTACCCAAATTCAGACTATATATAATGTGGAGAAACATTTATGGTTGATTCTGGAACATAGTGTGCATCAAACTCGGTTGTACTCAGTACTAGCTCTTAATTTAGATTTGATTCATTCCATTTTCTTTTTTATTTGTTTATTATTACTGAGTGCCTGGTGTTTCACGGTAATAAAAAACAGCTCATAAACATTGATGTGCAATGTAGTTGCCATTGTCAAAGTTGACTAATTAGCCAATGGCCTAATTAGCAAATGGGCTAATTTAAGTAACTTAAGCTAGTAACTTAAGTTCGTCTAAATTTTTACCATGATCAAAGCTGTGAAGCCGCCTCGTAATCATTGCGTGTATGTGAAGTTACACATTATGACCTCTCTCGCAATCATGATCTTAAAGCATGATAATAATAACCAATAGTATTTTTGCAAGCACTTCAAATATGTATATTTCAACTGGTAAAATAAATATGACCATAATTACTACAATGTATAGCAATGTTGCTGCTTGTATTAGTGGATACAACGTCTACCTGCAAACCCGGAAGATCTGAATTCAAATCCAGTGAGAGGTGGATTTTTCATTTCTAAAACTTTATCGCTATAGCTGGACACATGAATACAGACCAACAGACAAACCACAAACACTGATATTTGTATGTACACTGTATATACACGTTAGATAGACATGTAGCCTACATTATTGCTTCTAAATATAACAAGTTTGTTTACCTAACATACTAAAAGTAAGTTTATAAATATGAGAATTGGTGAGCTATATCTTGTTTAATGCATATAAATGAAACTTTCTTGCTTGAAATAACTACCACTTTTGTTTATGTTTTCAGTGAACTTCAGCAGTTGTGATGGCGCTGTTTGGCCGGGTTTCTATCATATCAATGGAAACTTACAATTCTGTTCAAAAGGTTAGTTTACCATTTTTTTTCAGTTTGAACCTTGGCCTAATTATTTAGGCTAAGTCCTAGTCAGCTGGTATAAAAGGGCATTCCGCTGTAATTGTTTCCTTGGATATTTCAGCAATAGGGCCTATAGATTAATCTGGTATGGCTAACCAAAAATGAAGTTTGCTAAACATTAAAAAACTAACTGTTATACAGTTATACACCAAAATAGTGTCATTCAAAAACTGTTGATATTCAATGTATACTCTGTTATATAAAAATCTTTAATAAAAATGGCGCATAATTGATGATAACATTTTCTCTTTAGTAACAAGCTGTCTATTCACCACCAAATTCTATTGTGTCAATTGTGTTTTTAAAAAAGCACTGTTTTGCTTTTAATGCTATCGTAATAATTATGATAAAAACCTCCTTTGTAACTATGTATAACGTAGCCAACAAATTTCATAGTTAAAACCGATACAGGTTTGTGTGTATATAAATTATAATTTTCTATACTAGTATAAAATCATGTTCGTCCATCGATTTGTCCATAGCTATGGTTTGAGGTTGGGAAACAAGGTTCGATCGTATTCGAAACAAGGTTCGGTTCTACAAAATTCGAGATTCTACAACATTCCCAGCATACAGTAATCTGCAGTAATCTTTCAGGATTTCAGAAGTATTGTGAACATACTTATTTCCTGTGCTTTACTGTCACACCTGACAAACTCCTACGAGACACCGAATTGTCTAGACCCTAATTTGAAATAGTAACAAAACAGCATTTTACCATGGTCTGATTATAACAGTTTGTTTGAAATACTTGGCATTTGGCATGCACTCTGCTGGTTAGAAACAGTTCCTTGTATAGCTACATATGTAATATATAACAACAACAGTAATATATATTACTGTTGTAGTACTTTACTCAGCAATTGCAGGACATTTGTCAGAGAAAGTATAAAAATGCATACTATAAGTGAACCTGCGAATCTGCTACAAAAATGTTTTGTTTGTTTCTAATTATTAACTTTATACCTAATAGTCATGAGAACTTTGTAAAAAGCCATCTGTCATCATCTGTTTGATAATCTTGAGTATGATTCTGCAGACTTATGCAAGGATTGTCATGGAAAGCTCTCTTCTCAACGCAAGAGAGGTCTTAGTGCAATACAATCGGCTATAGGAAACAGAAATCTGTCTGTTTTGCTCTAGATTCCCCCAGTTATGTTTCTCGTAAGCCTGTATTCTAAGTTGATGAGAAAACCGATTCCCATATTTGAACCAATTTGGCTGATTAAGGCGAAGCTACCAGCAAAGCGTATGGTTACTTTTTCTTTATGAGGTGAAAATCAAAAACAGTTTTTACTGAATCTATAAAATAAGTTTATTTGGTTCAATCACAAGATGAGATCCTCTCTTTCAATTTAACGTTTCAATTTTGCATTCAATTTTTAAACTTCTATCAGGCATGCGCTAGCAAGAAACATTTTGCCACAGTATTGAGCAGTAACAGTTTTCGTTTTCTCAAAAAAACACTTTGGGTTGTATGCAGAGGTATATAGCCAGAGCCACTTTGAGATTTATATGAACAGATTCCTATAGATCTCAGATCTATAAGGAACAGCTCAGAGATATATAGCTAGAGCAGATCTGAGATCCATATGAACAGATTCCTATAGATCTCAGATTTATAAGGAACAGCTCAGAGATATATAGCTAGAGCAGATCTGAGATCCATATGAACAGATTCCTATAGATCTCAGATCTATAAGGAACAGCTCAGAGATATATAGCTAGAGCAGATCTGAGATCCATATGAACAGATTCCTATAGATCTCAGATTTATAAGGAACAGCTCAGAGATATATAGCTAGAGCAGATCTGAGATCCATATGAACAGATTCCTATAGATCTCAGATTTATAAGGAACAGCTCAGAGATATATAGCTACAGCAGATCTGAGATCCATATGAACAGATTCCTATAGATCTCAGATCTATAAGGAACAGCTCAGAGATATATAGCTAGCGCAGATCTGAGATTTATATGAACAGATTCCTATAGATCTCAGATCTATAAGGAACAGCTCAGAGATATATAGCTAGCGCAGATCTGAGATCTATATGAACAGATTCCTATAGATCTCAGATCTATAAGGAACAGCTCAGAGATATATAGCTAGAGCAGATCTGAGATTTATATGAACAGATTCCTATAGATCTCAGATCTATAAGGAACAGCTCAGAGATATATAGCTAGCGCAGATCTGAGATCTATATGAACAGATTCCTATAGATCTCAGATCTATAAGGAACAGCTCAGAGATATATAGCTAGAGCAGATCTGAGATTTATATGAACAGATTCCTATAGATCTCAGATCTATAAGGAACAGCTTAGAGATATATAGCTAGAGCAGATCTGAGATTTATATGAACAGATTCCTATAGATCTGAGATTTATATGAACAGCTCAGAGATATATAGCTAGAGCAGATCTGAGATTTATGTGAACAGATTCCTATAGATCTGAGATTTATATGAACAGATTCCTATATAGATCTGAGGTCTATAACAAACAGCTCATAGATATACAGCTGGAGCAAATGACCTGACCAAGCAGTCTTGAAAACTTACTTTTTGTGCTGAGCACGAAAGTGGTTTGTCTTGCCTAGAATTAAAACCTGTCATCGGTGGAGTTGTGTTTACATGTATAAAGCGATCTGAAGAATAGCAAAAATCAGAATATTTAATTAGGATACCATTTTGTATTGAGAATACTCATGTTCATGCATTAGAAAATTGCTGGCCTTCTATTATCACAGATTTCAAGCGTAAGAAGGAGGTTAGTTATGAAAATCTTGCCATTCCACCACACAGTGTTTGCTCTTGTAGGATATACCATTGCTATGCTGTTCCCTGGCTCTCTTCATCAACCTTTTGCTGCCTTGTCCTTTTCAACGTCATCTGATGTACAAATAGTTGAACAATACACCGATGCTAGGTAAGTACAGACATCATGAACATTTCTGAACACGGTTGTGTGTAGTAATTGTATAGTAATGTTTTATGTCACAAATTTATTTTTTTATATTTTTTAAAGCAAGATCAAAAACCTGTTGTTTTTATGTCTAATCAGCCATGCAGATTCTAGTGACTAAATAAGCATACCAAACTATATTCAGCAGCCAATGTGAGTTTATATACAAATGCGCAACTCACTTCATTGTTTTTTCTAATAATTTTTAGTCATTGTCATCAGTCATTGTAATCCTCATATCTCAAAGTTTCTTGTAGTTTACCAATTTTCTGCAGTTTAAACCTTGGCTTAAAAATTTAGGCCAAGTCCTAGTCAGCTGGTATCAAAGGGCATTCCGCTGTAATTGTTTCCTAGATATTTCAGCAATATAGATTAATCTGGTATGGCTAACCAAAAAGTTAGCCATACCAGATTCATAAGGTTAAAAACGATAAGAAAAAATTTTGATAAAAAGTATCTTGGGCATTTCGTAACCTCTGCTGTCGAAGTGGCTCTAGCAGATTATCTTGCATACCCAACTACCAAACTAAAGCCACTGAGTACACCAGACGTAAACAACCTGCCTTTTTGTGTATAAGAAATTAATATAATTATGATAAGATCTTTTTTAACTATATTTGAATTCCCATGCTATTATTTTATTTCAGTTATTTATTTTTCCATTAGGCCTGATTTGTTTTTTGACATTATACGGTAAAACAAAATTGAAATTAAATAAAATTTTCTTAGGGGTTTTAACATAGAAAGACATGAATGATAGTTTAAGTTTGGCTATTTGCGAAGTCAAAACAGAGGTTGTAATAGAAATAGTCTACTTTAGTTTTTGCTAACAGAAGTTTAAACTAACTTCACATACGATAAATTTTTTGCGATAGCTGTATTTTTTTATTATTCTTTTTTTGTTTAATTTTCATCAATTTTTTTCACCTTCATTTCTTTTCAAACCTCTGCTGTCTAGTTATATTATATCCAATACCTGTTGTTACCATACGTTAAAATTCATTTTGTATCCAAAGTATGAATATTTACTCAAGTTTTGTCATTTTTTGCAAAAAAAAGTTGTTGTTTATGTATGAATGTATTTTAAAATTAGTAAAGTTATATCATCTGTGCATCAAAGTAGCACTGCATAGTATGTGTAAAATGTCTTATGTGTAAAATGTTGCCTTACATTTAGTTTTTGCTAGACTACACGGTATTATGTTTTGCTGGTCAAATAGCTGATAGAGCATCCTTAACACACAAAGGTTGGGAAGTACAATGAGAGCCCAACTTCAGTGATAAGATAAATACACCAACATTTAATTGACCGCACAGACATAAACAGTCTCTTCTCATCTCTCACAGACTAACAATAGCGGGTGCTACTGTCATACCAAAAGAACAATCCTTCAAATTTTGCAGCTATTTAATTTTGCGACAGTAGTATGATAACTCTGATGTCGGTGATGATAAATCTTCATCACCAAAAACAAAATCACTGAGAAAATCCCGAATCTGGAGTTTTTCTCTCTCTGAGGTGATGAGGCCGCAATGGACATCAGGAAGTAGTCATTAGCTTCAAATTGGTTTAATCCTACAGGTATATGCAGTTGACCATATGCAGTAAATTAACTACAAAGCGCATTTGAGTTTCTCTTTTTGACAGCGGAAATGCTTTGCAGTACTATCCCATGAACAGCTCCATCACTTCATTTCCTCTTTTTGCTCCTGGATTTCATCACACAATATTTACCAGTTCTGTTCATAGCCTCGGTGATGTAATGGCTTTTCAGACTGGTAAATATATCAACACAATTCACCTGCAAGTTTGGCTTAATTACCGGATACCAGCTGAATTGGTAAGTGGACAAATAATCTTACTGCCTAATCTGTCAAATGCAAAACATATTGGAAAAAGTGAAGCAACTCCAGTCAAAAAATGTTTTTAGAATATTTCAATAGAGCTCTTTTTCTGTTTAATCGGAATGCTCAACAGCTAATTCGTTTTTTTTTTTCAAAAACAAGTTCATGTAAACTTTCTAAAATTTCTGAATTACCATATCACCTTGCATATAAGCCGACCCTAGCAAAATAGCCCTAAAGCAGTGAATTTGTAAAAATTCGCATCTAAGCTGATCATAAAAATTGTAAAATTGCACTTATTACAGCAAAATTTTTCAAAAAAGAATGAATAAAAATAACAATTACTGTTGTTTTACTTTTATTAATAGTGGTAATATTTTTTAATTGCGCTGCTATTAATGCAAATAAACTGCAATTGCAATTGTATGTGATGGATGTAAACATGCAAGAAATCTCATGTATGACCAATCAATCCCATACTGTTATTGCTGTCACAGCGCATCACTAGCGAACAAGTGCTGCTTTGAGTGCGCCCGTGTTCGCTCTTAATGAGAGAACAAAGACTAGACAGGAAACAGTCGAAATGCATCAGTTTAGTTGCAGTCTTTCAAAAAACTTTCACGTATTGATCTACTTCAAGCGCAGGCTTTCATTACATTATGAAACAAACTGTGAGTATCAGGCTACCAATCATATGCTCAGCCTGGTTCAAGTTGTAGAAGTCAAGTCATCTTCTCATGACATTTGAGTTCGACCAGAGTGGTTGCACTCGTAAGACTACTTCTTAGCTTGGCATTGTTCTTTTTTAGTTTAAAACTTGGCTCGTATGCAAAGATATATGGTAAAACTTGGCTCATATGCAAAGATATATGGTAAAACTTGGCAACTTCATTAAAAACTTTAAATCTTTTTGTTTTAGTGACATCTGAGAGTTGCATATAGTGTAAAATGTCAGCTACACCTCACAGTAATATGAAAATCAATCCTCACCACTTATTAAAGCATTAGAAGGTTAGAATTTTGACAGACAGAAGCAAAATTCTATCTTCAAAAAGCTGCTGTTTTTTTCAAAAAAATAAAATTTCACAAAAGTCTGTCACCTCCAATATTATGAGCCGCAATTTGCTATACCATAACTTTAAATTGATCTCAGCTAACTGAGTTGATCAATTCAATTTTGCTCAGTTGATTCGTAAAAAATATTTTACTTAGATAGTTCAAAGCATAGATAGTTTTTCATTTTTAATATTTGAATTACATCTAGTTTCAATTTATTAATTTTTTTATTAAAGTAGGTGTACATAAAATTAGCAGCATATTTACAAGCTCTAGATTTACATCATGGGTATCAAAGTATGAATAGTTTGAGGTGATATTTTTTGTCAACGATGAAATACTTTCCAATTTGGATTTTAGTATATTAATAGAATTTTAATGCTTCTTTTCAACTGCAAGTGTAATGGATTATTTTAATGCAACGTGTCATACAGAGTCCAGTAACGCACTCAGTGAAAATGTAAGAAACCCAAAATATTTAAACGATAGGAATTGCTTTACTTCCTTCGCTAAGGACTTGTGTTTATATCTTTAAAGTTCTAAAGGGAGGATGTGTAGCAATACCTTGAGGTATGAGCTTAATACGCTCTAGAACAGAACTCGGATGTCAATTCACTTGTATCTCAAAGGAAATTTTCATATACAAAATAACTAAATGCAAATTAATTTGTTTCCATTTTCTAAGAAAAGATAATCTAAAAGCAGAATAACGCTATGAAAAAATGTGTTTTTAATTCTTCTAATTTACCACCTAGACTCACAAAGTAACAAATACCTATTTAGTGGTTATGATCTGCAACAAAATGTAACATTACAATGTAAAGTTCCGTATGGAGGTTGTACTCTTGAGCAGAGTGTATGTAGCTTCTAACAACGGTGTAAAAGTGACATGACTACAATCTGTTTAGTACACTAAACTTTTGTGACGCTGTGAAACATAAAATTTAAGTTTAACTTTAACTAATTTATCTTACTAAAAACACACTTAAAATATGTTTTAATTTTACACTAGACTTAATTTTAGTTTGATTTTTTTTCATCTTATCTTTGTCCCACTTTGCTCTGTATTTAGACTCGCTTTTCCCTTCACTTTAAACCTTTTTAAAGCCTTTTAATCCGTTCTTGTATGGGAACTTTTGCATACTCAGTTACCTAATGGTCACCTAACTGTCTTGCATGCTTGTATCTCAAACTTTGTCATATGTCGGACACACATATCTCAAGATGAGAATGAAGCTTAGTTTTATAGTTCTTTGGGCAGCTATACAGTGTTCTTGTATTTGGTAAAATAATCTTATATTTGTTTTAAATGTTTTGTTTCTTCCATGCTAGACAAATGCTACGAGTAGTAATTCAACCAGTAGCAACTCCACTACCACCACTATTAGTTACACTATCAGTGGAGTGGCTAATGCTACTGGTAATACTACTAGCAATACAACTACTAGCAGTATCATCATCTCTCAGGTTGGTATTTCATCCTGTCCAATGTCTGCCTGTTTACATATTAGTATAGCATGCTGGCCTTGGCTTGCGTGAAATCCTCTTCATAATTTTTTTACCCGTATAATTTTGTAAAGTCCATGCGTGTTTAGTCTCAGCTCTTGTGTGATTTATTTTTTCAAACCTTTTTATTTGTATGACTACAGAATGTTCAATCATGCATGGCTGGTATATCCTTCATGGCTGGTATAGCCTTCACTTAAACTCATGCTATGAGTTTAAGTGTTAAACCACCATGTAAAGAATGTTTGTAAAAGTATTTACAAAGGTATACTGCAGTAGCTCTACTGTAGGAATGCATAAAAAAAATAACACTTTGAAAGACAAAATTTACGTACTTTAACGGTTGTTCATGTATGAATGTTTTGGTTAACATATCTCATTTAGGGATACCATATCATGTCTTAAGCTCAGTATGTCAGCTTTAAAAAGCTACATGCCCTACTAAACATACATGAGAGCCACTGGTGTGTTGGTGAATTAGCTATTACCAAGCGTGTTTAAAATAAATGTATTGTAATTTAATAACACAAGTAAACTTTATAATGTTTAGTCATGTTTGATGTATTTAGTTGAATAATTGGCAACATTAACATATTATAATTAAATCCAATTTGTAGGGATGTTTCTAAAAGCTAATTTGTAGTTGTCTGCACATATCTATGTAGTAGATCTATCCCTCTTTGACAGTATTATAGTTATAAATGATATAGGTTGTCAGACTACACTAACTTTAGTCTTGACTTTTGAATATCATATACAAAATATTTGGATTTTGCAGACTATAAATATTTGTCACAGAGTCAAACCTTCGGCAGTAATAAGCTATTTCATGAGTACTCCTTCTTATTTACATTGTATTTAGAAAGTGAAAATGCTCTGGGATTTTCAAAGCCATGTTTCTCAATCTGTGATCTATAAATCTTCAACTAGATACAAACTGCAGCAGTACGTACATGTTTAGAGACTCTAATACAGTAATCCCATGACCAAACACGAGCGGAGCGATTGTTTGACAGATTTATGATAAATGCATGTGCACACAACTCATGAAAATTATTCATGAACACCGTCGCAAACCCTTGTACAGAAATCTCATCAACAAATTTAACCATTTTTCAATGGAGTCGTTTAAGTATAATAACGATACAAAACACATATAAACCTATTTAAATATGTTACCAAGTCTTTGAAAATTGTCGACAATATCCTAAAACTTACCCATCTGATCGGATTATACACAAATAGACAAATTAATTTTGCTGAAATTCGCAATAAAAAAACTTGACAAGATTTTTTAATCAAAATTAAGACCGGCCAACGATACGCCAATAAAGCCGTGCGACAGATAGTAGAACTATTAAGAAGGGCGCATTTCCCGAGAAAAACGTGCTCATTTCACCAGTCTATAGCATTGTCTATAATTGCCGAAGGTTTCTGATATTCTTCCTTTTTTAATATCTTGCAAAAATATTTAATTATAAGTATAATTATTTGATTTTATAAAATTATCATAAGAATAATTATTCGAATTTATTTGTCCGAAGGTTTCTGTAATAAACGTAGACCGTTTGAGGCATAGACCGATTTACAGGTACAAAATTGCGGTATACAGTTTATCAGCCTATTTTCTTTTTTGTCCAATTACCGAAGCTTTTATTAAATTATTTAAAACGTTAACCAAAATTCTTTACATCTTATGTACAAGCTAGGGCTGAACTACAATGCCCCTTTATGACGAAAACATTTGTTTATTTTGCTCCAGTTTGCAGAAAACTTCCAGACGTGTGAACGCTCATACTTGCTTTCTGCTAGATCGCTATCAAACCATTCTACATTCAACACAACCAACTTTCAAACTGTGTATATTACACAGCAGCTTGCCATTTTACTTCTAATATTGCATTTCAGAGATATAATAAACGTATTTCCTTATTGCTGTTGTTAAATTACACACATTACAATAGGTTAGGCCTACAGCTTTAATTGATATTCATTTTATTGTAGTTTATCATAGGTTTGAGATAGTAGTAGATTAGGTGTAAACTTTTTACAACCTTTTGTTTTGCATAATTGACTTTTTGAATTTAATTTCAAAACAACTTGACAACTACCATTGACATACAACTTCCCAGAACACCACTTCGTGGCCAACGCAGTGGCCATCCACATGTCTCTCATTTATTGCAGCTCAATAGGAAGATAAATAGAAGGTCCTCACAGCAACCAGCAACATCAAATGCTAATGTTAAACAACACGCTACTCAAATTAATAACAACAATTCATCTGATTCAGAGAATTCTTTAGTAGATGTTGTAGGCAATGTAAATGACATGGACTTGGCAGCCCCTTTGTTTCCAGATGATAATCATGATTTTATGGACATCATTGACCATGAAAATATTGCACAAAACAATATTGCTTCTCTCAAGGCTGCCCCCCCCCCTTCACCACATTCCTCGTTTTCAATCTTTAGATTGTCCTGATTTTCTTTAACTGGGTAACAATTTTCTAGGCAGACTTGACAACAACATATCACAGCTCACGTGTACTGGATGTAATGAGAAACATTTCATTACATACAATGCTCAAATACAACTATGTCATACGTGCCATCAAGCTCCCCTGTCAAATTCCTAGATTACTAGAATTTCCTTTTTGAAGTCGTGCTCCCTCAAATTTATTTTATATCATCTCGAACAACTCTCATTTACACTATACTCTGTCAATTCCTGCTGACAACCACTTTTTTAACAACCAGCACCACCCTTTCTTTTTTCCATTATCACTTATTCCATTATCAGGTCGTGGGCTGTATGACAGGGGAATTTCTAGTCTCTAAAATAGTTCATAGGTGTACACTTGCACATAAGCTGCCCTTGAAATAGTGAATTTATAAAAATTCGCATATAAGCCGACCTCCAAATTGCAACACGCCGAGGGTTAAAGAAGTGAATTAATGAAAGTGATAAAGATCATTGTTATATTTTACTATGATTAACAGGACTAATTTTTTTAATTTGAGCATGCGATATTATTAAGTGCAAACAAACTGCATGGAAAGCTGTAGGTGATGAGTGTGAACACGCACGCAATCCTTGTGTATGACCAAACCGTGACAGACTATTATGGGTTGCCTGTGTGCATGCAAGGTTTTATCGTGAGAACAAAAACTGAACAGAAAAAAGCGCAAAACATCAGTTTTGCTGAATTCTTGCAAGGAACCTTCACGTATTGCTTTTTTTCAAGCCCTCAGTGCAGTGTAAAACTTACTGTCAGTATCAGCTAGCAGCCGAACGCTCAGCATAGTTCAAGCTGTACTTGTTGAAATTAAGTTAACATAATGTCATTTCATTCGCGTGCGACTCGCGTTATGTGCTTATAAACTGACCCCTTAGTTTGAAAACTTATTTTTGAGTTTCTCACTCAGCTTATATGCAAGGATATATGGTAACATTATGCAAATCTATTAAAGGAATGCAAATTATTTATTGTTTTTACGACATCCTAGAGTTGCATACATAGTAAAATGAAAAAATAAATAAAAAATCATTCATTGACAAAAAGATAAAAATCAACCATTGCCACATATTATAGTATTAGAAGCTTATATTCTTGACAAACAGCAAAAGTGTATCCTCAGAAACCGTTTTTTTTTAATAAGATTGCATAAAATTTTGGGCATTACTGCGAGATGTGGGTATACTATGCGATTTTCCAATATTATGAGCCGTGGTGTGTGATATCATACCTTAGAAATAATATCAGCAATTTGACTTAATCAGCCCTTTAACAGAAATTAACCTTCAGTTTCTATGGATTAATTCTTAACTATGATTTAGAAATAAAACTACTAAATACTATGTAACAGTCTGTTAACAACACATGAATTAGGAAAGCACAATGTAGGCTGTTATGGTGGGGAACATGGCGCTGGTACAACAGAAAAAGATAAAAATATTATTAACATTTTGTTCAGTTGATTGGTAAAAATTCTTTAACCTACAAGGTTCAGGGAGTAGATACATTTTCACTATTTAAAATACCCTAGTTTAAACTAATAAAAAAATTTATTAAAGTCGCTGTACATAAAATTAGCAGCATATTTTAAAAGCTCTCGATTTACATCATGCATATCAAAGTACAAATAGTTTGAGGTGACATTGTTTTCAATGAAGAAAGACTTCTCAAGTAAGTTTATAATATATTGATAGCATTTTCAATGCTTATTTTTTGCTTCAAGTGTAGTGGATTATTTTTATGCAACGCACGATACAGAATCTAGTAACACATTTAGCAAAAATATAAAGAAAAAACTGATAAGTCCTTTGGTTGTGTAGAAACGAGAGGTTGTCTTGACTCTTACAATCTATTTAATCAACTGACTAGCATGCAAGAAGATAGCAAGCCATGCCAAAATAGGATATTAGTCACGCTAAGTAAAAAACAACAATTGCGTAAATAGGTAATTTCTGCTAGCTAGTTGACCTTGAGGAATAAGACAACAAAAACAATACATATAAATGATAAGAATTGTTTTACTTCTATGGCTAAGAACTTGTGTTCATGTCTTCATGGTTCTAAAGATATCATGTAGTTTAATTTTATAGTTCTTATGAACTTACATCCTATTTCCTACTTTCTATGAACCTGCCATAGTAGTCAACTTTTCCCACGAAAGCCTTACCTTCATGGGCATTCTGAAGTTTTAGTAGATGCTCGAGAGCAGCTATGGTTTCATTGGAGGATGTTTTACCATTTTTGTCAACGTAGTTGCCCAGATTGTTTACAGAGATTTTGAAGAACTGACATTTTGACTGCTGGATACAGAAGCCATACTCTTAGAGTTTTTTAGAAGTTTGTCCAGATCTCTCCAGTGTTCTTCCCTGATGCTGCCAGTTATTATGAAGTCATCCAGGTATGCAACAACACCTGGTAAATCACTAGTCATTGTGTTTATGCATTTTTGAAACTGAGCGAAACTACATGCAACTCCAAAACACATTCTGTTATAACAAAAAAGCCCCAAAGGTGTATTGACGATGTAGAGTTGCTTAGCTTGTTCGTTCAACTCTATCTGTAAATAGGCATTGGCAAGATCAATTTTGGTGAAGCGTCGGCAGCTTTGAAGTTTTTCCATAAGCTCAGCTAATTTTGGCAAAGGGTGCTGGTTAACAGATGTCTGTTTGTTTAGCATCTTAAAGTCCCCACAAATTCTCACTTTTCCATTAGGTTTTGATATGGCCACAATTGGTGCTGCATAGTAGCTGAAGTCAATATGTTCCAACCCTCTTGCTGAATAATTGCTCAATTTTTAGTTTCACCGCTTCCCATCAGGAAAATGGTATTTCTCTTAGCTTGAAAAAACTGGTCATGATTTTTCTTTGAGGTGTATTGAAGCTTCCAGCTTTTTACAGCGTCCCAATCTTTTGTTGAACACTTCTGGATATTTTGTTGCCAGTGCACTGGCTTTACTTGCCAAACCCTCAACTGGGTTGCTTTGAATTGTGTTAACATTTTCTAGCGCAGCTGACAATTTCCTCTGTGACAAGCCAAAAAGATCACTCTAGTCTAAGCCAAATAGGTTAGATCCTACGGGTGTATCGACTACTAACAAACGCAGGTTTTGTTTTACCTGATCTCCATCTACATAGCATTCTCCTTTGACCTGAAGTCTGTGGGCCCTATACGTACTGATACAAGTTTGTGTTTTGCCCAGTTGTGGTGAGCCAAGTTGTTTATATCCTTTCACGTCTATCATGGAACATGTAGCTCCAGTGTTCCACTGAAACTTGGTGTCGATTCCATTGACCTTTAGATTCATTCAGATTTGTTTTCCAACTCGTTAAATTCTGTCTACCTTTGTTTTCTGCTGGGCATGGTTTGTCATGGCTAGGCCAAACTGTGCACACTGATTCTTCAGCTAGATTTGAATTTTGAACTCCAGCCTTTGTGAATTACACACTCATCGATTTGCCAACAGGCGAGATATCCGCTTTTTGTTGCAGATTCTACAAACAAGTTCTCTACAAGGGCAATATTTGCAATCGTGTTTGATAAAACAACTCAGACAGGATTTTAGTGAGTTAGAATTAGAATTTCTTCGGTTACTACTTGGGGCGCTTTGGGCTCGTCTGTTTCTGTGTTCATATGTGTCAGACATTCTGTTAACCAAATCTGGAGGTGGTTCTTTGAACTCATCTTTCAGCCCTCTATCCGTTTCCGTAGTTTTGATGTATGTTACGGCTTTAGTAAGTACATCATCAAGGGTAGGTTGTTGGTACATCATCAAGAGTGTTGTGCAGTAAGCACAGGCTTCTGACATCAGCGAGGGGTATTTTTTGATTATGACATCTCTGATCTGATCATCTACATAGCTCTAGCCAAAGCCACTATTTTTTCACATAAAATTACAGTAGCATGCTAAGCCCTGTAACTCTGCAGCCCAACCAGCATACGTTTGATTCTTTTTTATTTTACACTGATAGAACTCATGCCATAATGCTTTTATATAAATAATATCCTTAGAGTGATTGGTTAGTTTCTGTGTTAGCTCAGTAAAAATTTTGTCCGTTATATCGTCTGAGCCAAACAGATTCATCGTCAAATCATACGTTGGCATGCCTACCCAAGACAGCAAGCAGGCTCACTTTTGTTCAGCATCAGTAACATTGTAAACAGCAAAGTGTTAGTTAAAACATTCCAAATAACTTTGCCATTTCTCAGTCTCCTTGTAAAACGTGTCAAACTTCTAAATAGCTAGAGTAGAGTTCGTACCTTGAAATGTTCTGGTTTCCAATTTCTCTATCCGCTCTAGCATTTGTTTCTGGAACAGAACCTGCTGCTGCATAGCATTCATCATTGCCTTAACTGTATCCTCTATTGTTCACTTGAGCGTTTATTTAATTAAGAGTTTTTTGATAGACATGTCCCACTTCTGACACCAGTGTAGAGTAAGTCCTTAGGTTGTGTAGAAACGAGAGGTTGACTTGTCTCTTACATTCTATTTAATCAACTGACTAGCATGCAAGGAGATAGCAAGCCATGCCATATTAGAATAATTAGTCCCCCTAAGCAAAAAACAACAATTGTGTAAGTAGGTCGTTTCTGTTAGCTAGTTGACCTTAGGGAATAAGACATAACAAAAACAATACATATAAATTATAAGAATTGTTTCACTTTTATGGCTAAGAACTTGTGCTCATGTCTTCATGGTTCTAAAAATACTATGTAGTTTAATTTTATGGTTCTTTGTGCAGCTATGCAGTGTTATTGTATTTGATAAAACGATCTTCTGTTATTTTAAGTGTTTTGTTTCTTCCATGCCAGACAAATGCTACAAGTAGTAATTCAACCAATAGCAACTCCACTACCACCACTATTAGTTACACTATCAGTGGAGTGGCAAATGCTACTGGTAATACTACTAGCAATACAACTACTAGCAGTATCATCATCTCTCAGGTTGGTATTTCATCCTGTCCAATGTCTGCCTGTTTACATATTAGTATAGCATGCTGGCCTTGGCTTGCGTGAAAACCTCTTCATAATTTTTTACCTGTATCATTTTGTAAATTCCAGGCATTTTTAGTATCAGCTCTTGTGTGATTTATCTTTTTATATCTTTAGATTTGCATAATTAGAATAACCGATCATGCATGGCTTGGATAGCTTCCATAATGTTTTAACGACTGTATGTTCCAGCATGACGAACCTTCGTGTTAAAACCTAAACTTTTTAATGACCAAGCATTTGAGCAAGCAACCATCAAGCTTATGCACCTCGGTATTCCAAAATAAATTGATGAAATGTTTTTTATGACATGCTGCTGAAAAAAATTGATTACAACTAGATTTTTATGTTTTAATCTTATTTTACATTATCATTATATTTTTTAGTTGTTTTGAACATATAAAATGCTTAATTATTGATATTCAGAATAATTGCAGTCTAGTTTAAGGGGATCTTTTCGTCGCTTCGCAGGGGCACGAGAAGGTTTCATTTATTGATAAGCTTCGACCAGCCAAAGTTTACATGTTTACGAATCTATACTCATGCTAGTTTCTGATTGTCACAATGCAAATACTAGCAATATTATTAGCTCCAAGGTTGGTATCTCATTTTGTCTAATGTTTGCCTTTTCACCCGTTAGTATAGCATGCTGGTCTCTGGCTTGCATGAAAACCTTTTCATATTTTCTTCCCCGTATGATTTTGTAAAGTCCAGCATATTTTCTCGCAGTACTTGTGTAAATCATCTCTTCATACCTTTTGAAGTGTATGATTACATAACGTCTAATTATGCATAGTTTGCATAGTCTCCATATTGTTTTACAAGTATGGTCTTGTGTGTTCATGTAGAAAATTTCTATGTAGAGACTTTCTATGTAGAGAACCTTTATGTAGAGACCTCATACGTTTTTATGCACCTCGGTAGACATAATATTTGACAAAATACAATTACTAAATCCGGCTGACAAAGTCAATTAATGATATATTTTTGTGTTTTGGCACAGCTTTAGATAATTATTATATTTTTTAGTTATTGTTGAATATAAAAAACACTCAATTTTTGAAAATCAGCGCAGCTGTAGCCTATAGTTGGAGGGACCTTGTATGAGCATAGAAAGGTTTCTCTACTAATCGGGTGCCACTCTTTGTTGATCCAATGTTCTCATTATGTTTGCCAATTAATAGTAATATTAGTTATTGTACTAACGCAATCATTCTTTTGCTTTTGCAAAAGTTATTTAAAATTTGGAAAATTAAAACGGTTTTTTTAGTTTTAACACTTGAAATCGTTAATGTAATAATGGAATTGGTGATGAAAGAATTGGATATCTTTGCTGTTTGACATGATGCCAAAAATTAGTGTTAGTTTATTTAGTAACAAACGTTGCTGTAATGATATTAGAATAAAGCTAAATTCAACAGAAATTCAAATAAGCAAACCATGAAAGTTTTAAAAACTTTTTCCGATGAACCCATAATATACCATTGTTTGTTTTTTTTTGTAGAAAGGAGGCAATGTATTAAGAATCGGAGATTCGTTCAAACTAATTCTTGTCTGGTCAGAAGATAACCAGGTAAATATGTAGACTATATGAATGTTTTAATGTAATGTTATTGTTTTTCACTCGAGATTGGGCCTGAGTGTTTGGTGTCCTGTACCACTTTATTACTGTAAAGGGAAACTAGATTATATCTTAGAGTAGCAATTTGGTATTGTTACTTCATACAGATTCTCAGTCACCTTATTGTTATTGGTTAACTATTGTCCAGATGGGTAGCTAGTAAGGCCCTAAACTCATTTGACCTAAGGAAAATCAATAGTTTGGTTTTTCTTACGTATTTGGTTCTTCCTGTGTGACATATCCTAAAACTGTATTAAAGCATTGCTACGTTTTGTAATCTCACAATGTTTTGTGCTACTTAATAATGTAATATATAATTGCATTTTGTTGTAACAATGCATTTTCTTTAGTAGAAATGTCATAATATACTTTATTAGATTTAATTAAACTTTAGACTTCATCTCGAGTGTTCTACATGTAATACTAAATTATATTATAACTAGCTGTACTACCCAGCGTTGCCCAGTTAATAAAAAGATCTTTGGACAGAAAATAAATTTTTATATGTATAACGTACCGTATACAACATTTACCTTTCTAATTTTTAAACTTCGTATCATGAGAAAATATTCTCAAGCAGTTAAAATGCATTAAGAAAAATAAAATAAAATAACTGTGAAGTTTTCAAGCGTTTTCAAACAACTACAACTTTTAAATTTCATATCATGAAAGAAGTGTTTTGTTGAAAGAAATTAGAAAGAAAAATAAAAATGTAAAGGTGTTTAAATGTAAATGTTAAATCATTAGCAAGTAATGGCTAAATATAATCGGTTTAGCTAAGATTACAATAAAAAATTAATTGGGATACGTTTATATTATTTTAGTTCGTTTCAGTGGGGCATCAGAAAGTGAAAATATCGTATAGACAAATAGAGTGGTATAAAAACCCATAGTAATTATCTAATGTAATCACTGCCTGTTAAAAATCATCATCATTAAAAATAGTAATGAAACAAAATGCTAACCTTAGTAACTATAGTTACTTTTAGTGAATTTTGTGGGTATGATCTGCAAAGATACAACATTACAATGTTCTACGTGCAGAGTTCTTACCTTCAAGACAGACTTGTAACATAAACGCTGAATCAAATTTATATGAATTTAGCTTACTAAAAACATACTTGTAAAAGGTTTTCGCATGCATTTTAGTAAACTTTTAACTAAGATTTTATTACTGTTCATCATTTGTTTGTGAACGGTTTTACAACAACAAATGATGCTGAGCTGAGATATAATCGCCAAGTTTTAATTTTCAGAAAAATTAGTCTTGATACCGTTTTGCGGAAAACAAATTAGCTTTAGTACTGCAAAAACACAAAAAGCATCATGTTTCATAGAGGTAATAGAATTCATAGAACTTCAATTACCATGTTATTTAGCTTGGAAATACCTATAAACTATTGTTCTATCATCAGAATTAATAAAATGTAGTGTGGCTGGGAAAAAGTCTTCGGAGCAGCAGAAATAAATTAGGAGAGCAAATAAATGTTGATGTGAAATTAATAGCAAATATTTAAACTACGAAACAGATAATTTTGTAAGAATACAATTGATACAAATTGAGAAAAACCAATAAAAATCGTTATTTCATGGTAATCAGTACAAAAATTGCCAAATTTTAATTCAAGAAGTCCTATTGTTGATATCGTTTTGCCGAAAACAACTTAGCCCTAATATGGCGAAGACGAAAAAACATTGCGTTTCATAGAGCTAATAGAGTTCATAGAGTTAAGAGTTCAAAAGAGTAACTAAAAAAGTTCACGGTAGAGTATGTATACGTTAAGTAGTAAGTGTGAGCAATGAGAAGAGCTTCCGTGGTCTCGTGGTTAAAGCGTTGGATTGTCTAATAGTGTTTACATTTTTCGTGAATTCAAGTACAGCACAATGCAGAACTTTATTTTTAAAATTTTAATGGTTATAGCTAAACATTCTGAAAAGGGACATACCGAAAAGGGACATACCAAAAATGGACACACCGAAAGCGGACATACCGAAAGCGGACATACCGAAAATGGGCATACCGAAAACGAACATACCGAAAACGGACATATCGGACATACCGAAAGCAGACATACCAAAAGCGGGCACTTTGAAAGCGGACATACTGAAAACGGATATACCGAAAACGGACATACCGAAAACGAACACAGTGAAAACGGACATACCAAAAACGGACATACCGAAAACGGACATACCGAAAACGGACGACAGATAATGGACGACAGATAATGGATGACAGAAACGGACAACAGAAAACGGACGACAGAAAACGGACGACAGAAAGCGGACATACCGAAAGCATACCGTAACTTTGAGAATTATATATATAGATGGATGCAATATACTTTATGTGAAACAGCCATCTAATGAGTGCATTTATCCATAACAAGCAGTTTTTGCTATGGTAGTTCATATTGAAGTTTAAACAAATACCTAAACCTATATGTTGTTTTAAAGAATTGAGATGAATTACATGAAGCGATAGAGGTCAAATATTGGTAGTTTTTTGAACTATTCTAAAATGAAACAAAAATTTTGTTTCATAATACATTTTGTGCGGTGACAAATACTTCAGTTAAATTTAGTTACAGTATTTGACACTGCACAAAGTTCAAGTGTGGTGAACTTTCCCGAAGCATTAACAAAAAGGTACAATGAAATATATGACAGCTAGTAAAATAATGCTGTAAAATTAACAATTGAAATGTATTAAGATGCCATAAAATAAGAACAACAGCTTGATATCAGACAAAGAATGAAAAAATCCACATTTACTTATTGCAATTGAATCAAGTGAGCTGAAATTTAATGCACTCCATTGTTCCGTAGTTCTGCTTAACTGAAAGACTTGATGTAGTGTCAAGGCTCCACAAGTAGAGTTGTCATTTCTTAAAGATGTGGTTGCATCAAAAATGAGTTGACTTTTTAAAAAAGTATTTTTCTTTGTCTATCAGTTGATATGTTGTTTGTTGTGTTAGGCGATCTCATTGTCAAGATATTTAAAGATTAAAATCAAAAAAATTCGCTCGCGGTAAAAATGCTTAGGCTAAAAAAACATGGCCAGATTTGGCCAAAATGATGTAGCGTGTGATACAACTTGTCTCTATCTTGCGTAATCACATCAGCTGTTGCCATAAAAGTCTAGTCCTACTCGGCTCTATTGGCATATATTTTATTTTGTATTTGCTCATGTTGGCTAGAAATTTTAAATCCAGCTACAGATACGTTATTACCAACGTCTCAAAGGCCTCAAACAAGGAAAATTAAAAACTTGTCATATTAGCTTCTTCTAAATGCTGTGTAAAAATTTTAGTATCGACTACCAATTCTACCGGTCTACGGTAATTCTGCCAACCAAACTATGTAGAATAAGGTATTTGTATCGGCAGCTGCATTGCTACCCACACTAACGATATACAGCCTCCCAAAAGCCCCGCCCACATTATGCTCGCCGCCTATCTTGGGGTTGGGGCTGTATATCATTGCCCACACCAAAAACTAGTTTCTTACTACCGTAAGTAAAATAAGCAAGCTGTGTCTTTGGAAAGAATATGTGGCAAAACCAACTACATCCCTAAAAGTCATGTACATTGTATAGTCGACTGTCAACGTTATTAAGTCATTATTGGTATCAATGTGTAGAAAGAAATTCACTAGTCACATTTGATTAGTTGATTCAAGTACTAAACAATGGTCAAGCTATGCAAAAGTGTCTGTCTATGCAGCTCTGATTACGCTTCATAAACCCATCTATCAGAAAAGATTTCAGCACAGGTGTCAACGAAGCTATGATATATCCAATGCTCTGCAAATCATGTTTTGCATTATCTTCAACAATATTATTTTATTATATAATTTTTACAGGCAAAAAAATTTTCATTTCAGCATAAAGCTTTTATAAAAAATATCCATCAAGTCATGGCCACTCACATAGTTTTAGCTGATACAATAAGACAAATTCATCAACTGCAGCAAACTCAAACAAAACATCACAGTTTATGCTGCACACATTCAAGTCTCTCTTTCCTATTTATGGCAGTTTCCACACTGACAAAGCTGCTTTGGCTGGTGGGATAAAATAAACATCCTGTAATCAGTAAAACAAATGTAATAAATATATGTCATTCATAGATATCTCATTCTAACGCGTATTTACTGAAAGCTTTCAAATTGGGAGTTAGATTGCGAGTGTAACTTTAAAAATAAATAAATGTTTAACAAAAGCATAAGTACGCCAAGCCAACGATCTGAAGCTTTGGTTCTGGAAGATAAAGATTTGCGGATTTTACTATCGAAAGGCAAGTTCGATTAGCTCTTGATTGGTTAATTTCTAGCATCGATTTGATTGGGCGAGTATTTTGATTGTGACGAGTTAAGTTTCCCATTATATCTTACATATTTTATGCTATGTTCAGTTTTGTGTTGCTCTACTAGTTTCAGTGCCTCAGGCAAGGAATTCAAATAAAACACAGGCATTACAGCAACCACTAAAGTTCTGTACGCACACCAACATTATGTAAAATGGTTTTAGTTGAACTTGCCAAAACACGGAAGTCCAATCAAATCGTTGCTAGAAATTAACCAATCAAGAGCTAATCGAACTTGCCTTTCGATAGAAAAATCCAAGATTTGCATTGGTCAATCGATTTTCCTCACTTTCTACAAGTGAGAAGTGAACATCTAAAGTCAAATCATAAATCTGATTTACTAGATAAAACTGCCACAGAAAATTTGAAGCAAATATAGCTAGGTGAAACGATAAAAAATTATAAAACGGTGATTGGTGATAGCAAAAAAACGTTATAATTTTTTTAATTAGTTCATGTATTAATGAGAACTAAAAATATACTAAATGTACCTTTAGTATATTCATCAATCTAAGTCATTGTATTGCTAGATGCTATGGATTAAAATGAAGCTGTCAAGAACTCACTGTACGTACATATGTCACACGCACAGAAAATTACATTATAACTTCAAACAGGGAAATATAATCTGAATGTAAACTCAACAGTATATCTATAGGAGACTCAAAGTAAAAGATAAATTTACCTCCATTCTCCTATTTTCTTCCGTAGCACTTTAATCACCTGAGGCCCAGAAAACTCGGAGTCACATTCACGGTAACTTTACAGCAATTTTTACAATTCTGTTGTTCGTGAACAAAATGTGTAGATTGAGTAATTAATTGAAGTAGCGATGTTAATTAATTTAGTAAATATCGATATCCATATGATTTCATAATAGAGTAAAATCCCTAAATTTGAGATCACAAACAACGCGTTTTACGAGTAATAACATTTATTGCGACCTATATAAAAATTTCGTGCTGATGATTGGCTAATGAAGCGACCTTATATTTATTGCTCATGGACTCTTTTCAGATGTATCACTAGTTACGTCACGAATGAAGCACCCGCTGGAATGTGAGCTTTTTAAAAGATGGCCTCATTCAAACGCATATATCTCTGGACATGGTTAGTCTACAAAGAGAAAAATGACACCAAATTGTAGCTGATGTTTTAGGCTTTCATTGGTTTTAATTTCATTAAATTGACCTTTTTGATGCAACCACATCTTTAATGCTGCGACATTTTAATACAAAATAAGACAACTCCTATACTGCCCTGTGCTGACATAACCCTATATCTCCGGAATGTGAAATTGTTCAGCAGAGATGATTAAAGATCGCTTGTTGTCTAGCCTTACCATATGAATATAAATATAAAAAATTTCTTTCACGATGTTTGTATGGTTATCTCAAATATAATTATCAAGTGAAATTTTGGTTTGGGTTAAACAATGGGGTAAACAATGAGATAATTGGTTTAGTGAGCTAATATTGTCATTTGTTGACTAAAATTATGCAGAAAAAACTCTTTACTTTAAGATATAGAGCTTTGTCGGCATTTTATCACCTGCAATAATCCACATATTAGCATGTACGTTTGAACAAACATGTATTGAATTATTGATATATAGTTTCGAAGAGAGAAACATTGCGTAACACATATGGAGATCAGCCAAATATAATTATTATACCACATTAATTATAAAACCTCGGTAACGCTATACAATAATTGAATGATCACTTGCTAAACATATAGTTATATGGGTCTACTCAAAGTCAGTGACCAAGTCTACAGCATTGCTGACTACCAAATTTTTCCAAAATCGGTGACGGCTCGGTGGCATATGTTTCTCAACCAGGTTCTTGACCAGTCCCTGCTTCTTCTGCTCGCTTACTCCCCGATGTGCTGACTGCGACGGTCCTTGGTCAGCCGAAAGTTTATACCGTGACTTTAGAAAGTCGAACTCCAGCCATGGATTGTCATTCTCATGATTAAGTTTGTAAGAGAAGTTTCTGCTTCCTCTTACAAACTTTATCACACTAACTTCACTGAGCAACGGACGGCCAGCTGCTTGCAGCTTAGGTTGCAATTGGTGGCTCTTGTAGTTAACGAACTGAGTAACCTCTGGCACTGTAACCTTAACTGAGGCTGCTGCCACACACTTTGTGAAGTCATCAAAGTCGTAAACATTTACGGCCTTTTTCATTCTGCCCTCCACCTCAGCGTGAACCGAGTCGGTGCTCACAAATGTGTGTCCTGCTTCAAGGTATCTCAGTGTGATGCTGCTAGATTCGGTTTTGTCAGAGTTTATAAAATTGGTGAGCACGGTGAACAGAGTTCAGTTTTTATTCTGACCTGCGCAGTTGTCCATGTAGTATGTGATGTGTTGATAGTCACAATCTTTTCGTAGTGCTATGACAAACGCAGAAGCTATGTCTTGACACTTGCGACCAGCTATGCCTTCGTGCCATACAACACTCTCTGTTGGCCTGAGGCTAGTTTTGTATGCTCCAACAGGGGCAAATGTTTCGTGGAATGCCACTAGGCGACGAGTGAAACATACAGTTTTCAGTCAGGAATGTGTGGTAACATGATTACCTTTTGCAGGCCCACACTCCTAACAATTGATCCATCTGCCACAGATTTCCCATCCGCTTCATATGCCTGTCGGGCGTGAGTATACGCTACTCTATGGGCAGCACATTTGTTGCAGGGCCTACACGTCTCCAAGCAGGTGCCATCGACTTTGTCATGTTCCATGAGCTTTATCTCATCACAGATTTCGCATTCCTCCATGCCCAGCGTGGGAAAGCTGATGTTTTTGCTGTGTGCACGCCTCAGATAGGGGGCATAATGTACACTATTCTCAGGATGTTTTAAGATATAGTCACTCCATATTTCGTTCACAGTAAGCTCATGTGGGAGATACAGGCGTTTGGGAGCGTGTGCCCTGTGGTAGTGAGAGATGCCAGGGTTGTATGAATCAATGTGATTGTCAATCAGCTGGTGTTCAGAAGCATGTGCGGGTCTATGCTTTCCACGCCGATCTTGTGCAGCGGTGAGGGAGTGGTCTGGAGTGGAGCTTAAGGTGTCGTGGACAATGCTGCTTCCTCTGCTATATCCTAATGTGGCGAGGAAGAACACCTTGCAGATGTTGACTTTTTGTCCACTAGCATCGGTTAGCTTGTACTTGTTGAATATGTTGCGCTTTCGAGTAGATTCTGCTGATGCTTTGGCGCTGCATTCATCCACAGACTGATATATAAAGTTCTTACATTGTAATAGTTCAGCTTCCAATATGCTATCCAAATGATGATTTGACTTGTCTGTGGAATCTTGTCTATGCATTTGTCCTTGTAGGTACATGGCTCCCGCAAGGGATGCTTCTCAATATCATGCTGCCTCTTTGCCTCATCTGTCCTCCTATGCTTTGGTGTGGTGCCAATATCATTTTGGTTTCCTAAAACATAAACCATAAATTAATTAATGTCACTGGAATATACTAAAATATGACAAAATAAATGTGCTATATCATATTAATATAGGAACAAGTTTATCGCACAAAATTTACTCGTAATGGATGGATCGCAATGATGAAATAGGCATACCTGCTGCTGCTGCTGGAGCTCCGATATCAAGTGATCCGGCTTCTCGATCCATTTAGATATGAGGAAATATAAATTAAAAGTAGTACTTAGTTGTAAAGTTGAATATATCAATGAACTCTTGCTGTTGGTTGACTCGCACTCACTGGTGAAATTAGTCTGCCAGCAAAACTTACATCACACAACTTCAGAAGGTGTGATAGGATTCCATGAACTCAGAATATATTACAATTCTGCAAATCCTATCCATGAAGCCTCACAGTCTAGTCATTATCAACAAGGCAAACTTATAGCGACAAGAATTGCAAACAATTGATGGCATAATGTTGTTGATTGTCTTTGTCTGCAGGTTGGACAACAATTGAATAGCATATTATGCAGACAAAGCCCTGTATTAGCTGATATAGGGTTATGTCCGCAGTTTATATTTTATTAGTGGGAGATATAGGGTTTATGAAGTGTAAAAAATAGCTTTCCCGTGGAAATTTTTGAGAATGTTTTTTTTCAGCATACATTGAGCAAGGAAAATGAGTTTGAGACTAAAAAATCAATTTTGAAAAATTGAAAAGATATAGGGTTATGTCAACATAGGGCAGTATAGGAAGTCATTATGAAAAAGTTATTTTGCAAGCAACATTGCGTAATATTGTTATGTAAGTTATTTTTGACCACCTAAAGCTATCTTGAAGCTTCATGTTAATTGGAGTAATGGTGTTTCCTAGCCTGTTTTTATGATGGTTAAGAAACTTTTTAAAAACATAAAATACACAGGCTAACCTCAGTAGCTATAATTAATAGAAAGTGATGAGGAACATAGATGGTAGAGATAATGTAATCAAATTTTTTGAAAATTTTATAGAACATAAATTAAGCAGCTTTAGTGTCATATTTGTGAAAATATAATGTTGTTTGTGAAAGCATCTTCTCTACAGCAAAAATATAAACAAACCAAATTCTAAGCTATAGCTGTTTGCATCGCACTAACAAACTAACACAAAATATTAAGAACTGCAAGCACAAGAAAAAATAATAAACCGTCTATTAGATTAAAAGCAAAGCTGTTTTAGCTGTGCATAATATGTGTACAAGTCAATATAGAAATAAGGAGTTATTAAGCACACATTAATGAGCTTACTTTCATGAGAAGGCAACCACTGATAAAGAATTTACTTTATGCCTGAGTTATTTCGAAGCGTTAAAATTAAGAAAAAAAAACATTTACTACTTTCATAGTTACATCAACTTTTCTAATTGGATGCAAGTTAGATCAGAAAAATGAAATTTTTATAGAAAATATTTGGCTGGTAAGGAAAAAAATGAAATGAGCATTTATCGCCATAAATATTGACAAGTGCACAATCAAAATATCGTCTTTTCTATTTAGCAACGAATTGTAGCAGTAGCTGACTACAATGTAGTTAATTTTTAATGTGAATTATTCTATAGCAAAATCTTCAAACTCGCATAATGAAGTCCTTTAGGGTGGATAAATGTTATTTGTACAAACTATTATGATAAACTGAGTTTAAAGTGGTGAGTCAAGCATTTTCTTTGTGTTTCATTTATTTTGCATTATTGTTATGTTGAAAAGGTGCCAAGCTCAAAGCATGTTTGCTGTATAGACAGTTGAGTTGTTTGTTCTATAAACATCAAGTTGTTCCATCTATATAGACAGTCGAGTTGTTTGTTCTATAGATAGTCGAGTTATCTCCTCTATAGACATTTGAGTTGTTTGCTCTATAGACAATCAAGTTGTTTTTTCTATAGATCATCTAGTTGTTTGCTCTATAGACATTTGAGTTGTTTGCTCTATGGACAATCGAGTTGATTTTTCTATAGACAGTTGAGGTGTTTGTTCTATAGACCATCGAGTCGTTTGTTCTATAGACAGTCGAGTTGTGTGTTCTACAAATAGTCAATTTGTTTATTCTATAGACAGTCAAGTTGTTTGTTTTATAGACAGTCAAGTTGTTTGTTCTATAGACAGTCATTTTTTCTATAGACAGTAGCGTATACTCTCAGGATCAACGGAAATGACACCCAGCAATCGACTTGGATCGCTCGGTCTGATGCCTTGTCTCCAGATAAGTGGTATTTCATCGATGCCTTTACTAACTCGACTTCCTCTCACCTCAAGTAAGATATTAATAGAACAGAATCTATCAAACTAATAAAAGGTCTTCTTTGAGGACTAAATTTTTTTTTAGAAAAGTGATGAAATAATAAAGCCTTGACCAAAGTTAAAACAACTTGCGTTCAAATTGTCCCTGTTGTGTTTGGTAAGCTATTGTGCCTTTGTCATACACTGTAGTAGTAGTTTTTGAGTAGCACTGGCAATTATTAAAGTTTTGTGAGTGTGTTTAGATTCCATTAAATTATTGTGATGTTTATATTATATTATTATTATATATATAGATGTAATTGAGAATTTGAAAATGTTGCAGTTAATGGTCTTTTAAAAACTCATAGAATATCCTAGCCTGAAGCATTTATCAATTTCTGTTTGAACATCAGTGCCCAAACCTTTCTTAGATGCAGCCACTCTTGACATCTAAATAAATCAGGTGGGCCAAAATGCATGCAGAGTTTTAAGGCGAATATTTGCAATATAAGCCTGGGTTGTCACAAGGTTTATAACGTCATACGAATAACTGAAAAGGTTTTCAATGCCCATTTAAGTTTCAACTCACTTTGTCAGGAGGCATCTACTTCAGAGGTTCTTAGTAAAAGACAGCGCATCGGCTGAATATAAGAGTGTCCATTACAACGTGCGATAAGAAAAGGGATTAAAAAAATTGTGTCTGGTTTTGGAAAATATCAAGTAGAGGAAGACTCTGTGGCAACATTACAGTATCTTGTCTATCTTTTACAAGTTATTTTGATATTGTAACTATAATAATTTGTCATTCCAATAAACTGCGTAGAAGTGAGCCACACGAGGCAGCTTTATTGGCTGAATGTGGCAGGTGAGCCATAGATTGGGCCCGGCTGTGCTAGAAAAAACCATTGTTTTTGCATAGTGCTTGACAAAGACCAAGAGCTAAGGTTCACATTCAAACACTTCTAAAATTACCTTTTTTCTATATACAGCAACATATTTCCTTTGCCTATAGTGACATGTTATACATTCAAACTGAACCTTGCTTCAACAATGAAAGCTGTGCAGCACCACATCACTCCAATAAATATGTTAAAATATGTTTAAATTGTAATTATAGCTGTTATTTTTATATTTCTAGAATCAGAGATACTGATAACGATTTGGTATACATCAGCCCACCAACATCAGTCGGCCTTCGTTCTAATTTGTACAAAAGAAATGAACAACAGGCATATTTAAAGTTTAGTGGAATGTTGACTTGCATGTATGTGTTTTACGAACCTTCGCCATTCCCTTTCCATGGTACAAACAACTATTGCGCTCACAGCGGATACGCGTGTAAGTCAAACTATATACAGCTTAAGCAATTTTACGCACCTTCTGAAGTAGTTACTTGCTACCCCCTTTTCAAGGTCGTATAAAGGTATCTAACAAAACGCTTGCATTTTGTCCTCTGGGTCATAGAGCAAACTAGCAAGTTTGACTAATTAAAAATTTGGTTTGATCTATCTATGGAAAAACAAAATGCTTTAGAGCAGTTCTTCTCAAGTATTTCTTTCTTTTTCTTCTCTTCTTTTTTTATTTTTTTATTCGTGATTGTTTACAATCCTAGAAGAAAGTGCAATTTTACTTCCTCCACATTAAGGGGCAATGGTGCTCCCATTATTAGAGTGTGAGCAGGGAACATCCACTCTATGATATAGGGGTTTGGTTTGCACTAGGCATGCACAATGGCAGAGCAGGGTATGTATGAAGTGTTGTATTTTCTGGTATAGTTGATAAAGTTATTAAATATACCAGAAAAGTAACTTTGTTCATTTGTTTTGTGCTTTTCTTATCTTTAATGGTAATAAGGATACAATGCTATGCCGAGATGTACATATAAAAATTTTATAGAAAAATAATATTATTTATAGTCGCGGTGGAGTAGGGGGCAGGATGTTTACTTTTTTCTAGGAAAATGGGAAAAGAGCATGATAAAAAATAGTTGAGAAGCATTGCTCTAAAGACAGATCGCTTACTACACTATAGTAAATTCACAGAGTTGCCTTGAACTGGTTTAAACAATGTTCTACTGTAGCACTCAAAATCTTTGGCAATCTTTTCTTGATTAGAAAGAAAATGATTTTAGGCAAAAAAGATTTATACCTTTTATGCCTGCAATATTGGCTTTTACCGCAATGTAAGCCAACCTTTATAATGCTGCTTGGAAACTAAAGCCTGTCTGCTAAAGATTGTTGGTCACACTTCAGCCAAGTATCGACCATCCTTCTGTGACCAAATGACAATTTGGTTGAAAGTTAGTGATCATCCAACAGACTGGTTAAATGCCCATCATTAAAACTCATCTGTTCTTCTTTTGCTTTTCTTACTCTTTCAGTCTGTTTATAATCTATTCTTGGGCAAAATTCTCACAAAGTAGTGAAATATTTGTTTTAAATATCTAATATCAACACGCTATAATGCCCTGACATTGAAATGATACTACAGTTACCATTTTGGCTGCAGTTAAAGATGCATTCATCAATGTCCCTGGAGAACTTATTGATACGACCTTTAAAGGAACTTTGAGATTTGACGGTGCTGTCTCAACAGAATCAGGTCAGCTGAAACCATATTTGATACACCTTCTCTAAAACACATGTAGAAAATAACAGAAGTTCACCCGTGCATTGTAGACTATCTTGAAAATCTCATGTATAATTTATATTTATTTGTAACGTCATTTATCTGCAGAGTGGCAGTGCCATCAAGTGGCAAGGTTGCGGTATCAAATTAGAATGTTGGTTTCATAGCCTTCTCAAGACCTATTAGAAAACTTTGTGTTAGATTTGCCTTTTGGGTACAATTTAGGAGCTCATTTGTGTGCATGTTGAACTGTTTTTATGTTATTGGTATAAGTTATAGTAGTGTCTTCAGATAAAGGCAGATTTAACATTTGAACTAATTTGGACATAACTGAAGTAGAGAACAGCAAGAGTTTTATAGTTTTACACTTTCTGCCAAATTATATTTAGCAAAAAGCGATTTATTTAGCAAATTAACGAAATTATATTTCACAAAATAACAAAGTAGAAAAGTGAAGGCTTTTTTACTTTTTTACTTTGGCTAAAAATTTTATAAACAAAATTACGTTAAAAAAATACAATTTCAGCTCTTAGTTCGGCTCTCGGAACTGTTGTATGACAAACACAGACAGGTTCAAAGATGCGCTTTCTCTTTTCCATACTCTTATCACAAACTGAAATGAGTGTTTTTTATTCTGTAAATAATTAACTAATGTCTGTACTCTATTCTAAATATAAATCAATACTATAGTTTAATGACTTTAATTGAAGGCCGATCAGAAGTATTGAAATAAGAGATGATGGCTACATCGGTTGCTGTAAAATACTTCAATCACACTTACTGCTTGTACTTACTTCAATTGCACTTCCAATTGTATGCCGAATAAAAAAATCTTCATTTGTTACTTTCTTCAGAGATTTTGTTCAACTAAGCCACTTGTCACCTATCCAATTAAAATAATAGGAAATTACGCTGAAGTCTTATAAAAGTTATTCAGTATATTGGCTTAAGTAATCTGCCTTATTTTAGTTATGAAAGAAAACAAACCATACTTTATATTGTAAGTTGTCTAAAAGCCTTCAGTGTTTTACAGAGTAAACACCAAGATGAAGTTCAATTCCCAAAACTGTTGCTATATTTGATGAAAAAAGAAGCTTATTACTTGAGATTGCTTCTTCTGGTAGTTTAGCAATGAAGATCATTAGTTCATTGCCGATGCATAAAAATGGCTTGAAAAAAGTTTGGAAAAATTTCATCTAAGATCACCGGAAAATTTTTTATATGACTATTAGTTGTATAGACCAAGCATGGTTTTAAGAAAGAAATCAAAGAGTGGCTTGCAAAGAAATGTCCACTGGCGCTGCAAATACTAGCGACTGCAGCTGTTTCCAGAACCTTTTTGATTACTACTTGTGAATGTGGTCAAGTGAATAATAGAAGCAGGGAGTGTTGGTGCTGGTAGTTTACAGGTTTAACATCAAGTTGCACATAGCAGGGATTCTATTTTAATTTGTAGTAATTTCGATTATGCAAACTCTTACACTTCAAAATATTTTATCCTCCAGTTTAAATAAAAGTTTTTACATTATATTTGTGTAAACTTTTATTGTATATCTTCTTAGATACAGACTCGATACTTTGCTTAAAATATTTCAAAGATCATATACGTGTGCTAATCTATTTCCTTTATTTGGAAACTCGCTTTACACTCGACAGCAAACTTTCTTCAACGGGTGTGTTATGCAACTTTCTTCAATAGGTGTGTTATGTAAGCTGCAAAGAAAACATACACGCAACCACAAGCTTATAAATCTACATAACCATTTTCTTTATACAAATAGATCACTTTATATCCATTAGTTTTACTTTTTACATTTGATATAAGTAATATATAACAATAAATATGGTAGTATATATAAATATAGTAATATATAATAATGAAATAATATATATATGAGGCTTACATAATTTTGGAAGCTTAAAATAATTGACTGTAAAAGCGTTATGAAATATCATAATATATTATAATATTATATAATAAAGTAAATTATATTAATTTATATAAATCGTATAAACTTATATCTATTCATATAAACTTATATTAAATTTCTAACATGGCAACTGGTTAGCTTAGCCGTGACACAATGTAAAAGCTTACAGCCCTTCTATTTTAGATGATAGTCCGAAATATGTATTTTCTTCGGGCGCACAAGATGAAACTGAGCTATGCACTGACTCAAACCACGTAACGGCCATGTACAATCAATCTATGAGCAGTTACCCTCTTTCCACTCTACAGCCCTACGACATGAGCTTTTTTGACCATGAATCGATAATGAGGTTGTCTGATATTGAAAAAGACAGACTTATATGCGACGTCTCCTTCGGTGCGACGCCGACTGGTCTTACTTGCTGGCTAGTTAGAGAACTCTCTGAAAACGAACCACAAAACCTCCAAGGTAACTATCTCATAGCAAACTAAATTTGATTTAGGAGCAGCATTAAAAACTTATTTGTTAATGTAGATGTTTGTAGATCTGTCTTAGCAACTTTAAACCTCTGAGTTTCTTGAAACATGGTAAGTTTTATATTGGAAAACTGCTTGTTAGTTCCAGTGGATTTGGCCGAATACACACAACTATTACAACAGTTTCTTTAAAATACATTAATGGCAATACTTATACTTTTTACTAAATATAGTTAGAAAAAGTCAAATTTTTTGAATTGAGAGTAATTTATTTTGTGATATAAAATTCAAAAGTTTGGCCGATGACAAATGACAGTGACTACTATGACTGATGACAAATGACAGTGACTACTATGACTGATGACAAATGACAGTGACTACTATGACTGATGACAAATGACAGTGACTACTATGACTGATGACAAATGACAGTGACTACTATGACTGATGACAAATGACAGTGACTACTATGACTGATGACAAATGACAGTGACTACTATGACTGATGACAAATGACAGTGACTACTATGACTGTTTTGTTAAATTGAAAGCCGACTAAGTTACCTAAAACCTGTCAGCAAATTATGATGACCCAATATTTTTTTAAATAATGCTTTTACAGAACCATGTTTATGATTAGTGAGAAAAATATACATGTATTATATAACTGATATAATTATAGATGTTTTGATATACCCTTCATTAAAATGTAGTACTTTTGCATTGTTTTAATTAAAAGTCAGCAAAGTCTAATCTAATTTGTATTGAACTTAATTGAACATTTAAAAATAAACATAGGAGATCCCATTTTTAACTGCGATGAAAAAAATAAATTAACAAAATTAATCAAATTACAAAACCTATTACATACAAAGTAATATAATTGTAGAGTCAGCCTGTTTTAGACTAAAACACCAAAGGCCAGAGCAAATGAGTGACAAAACTGAAATGATTCAAAAATGATAAAACTATCTCGTCTTGTAAATAGAGTGGAGGTCAAGAATGTGTCTGAACTTATCTTCCTTAACCTTCCTGCATCCTAATTTTTTACAAGGCTTACAACAAACTAAACTATTTGTTGCCTTTAATAATTCAAGTTTCTGATTGTGTTAGCGTAAATTCCTATTTATTTATCTAAACAAAATTATTTTATTGTTGATATGATTTTGATTTCAGTTCCGCAAGCAAATTTACTGAAGCTTACTATGGCCTTTACCTAGGATCAATAGAAAATTCTCACAGTATGTTTTCAGCCTCCTTTCAGAGTTACTGTACTTGGCCAACATTTATCCAGAGGTTGTACATGAGGAAGGTGTGGATGGCTAATCCAACAAACACTTAGAATTCTATTGGCTCATAGAGGATTGTCTTCAATGCTAAAATTCTTTCTAAATCTGCAAAATATTAAAAACTGCAATTTTTTCGAAATTAGTAAACTGTCAGCAAAACTTTTGGAGTATAAATTTTTCAATATTAATATTGTCTTCATTCTTTGTTTATTTGACGGAAATAAACCTCTTTTTAGCCGAAATAAACAGTGAATGGCTACACTGGTGCTTGGTAAAAGCTCATCATACCGATGCATTATGAACTTGCCAACTTGCAACTTGCTAACTGAAGCATGTTTGCCGTGCATACAAATAAATTCTTTCCAACCTTTTTTATGAATATCTTTGCTCCTTGCATATCGGTCATTAAAGTTACAGGTCTTGCATCATTTTAATAGTTCATTCCGACTGGTCGTAAAAATGTTATGGTAATGGCTCTCTCCCTTTCGCACTCTCGCCCTCTCGCCCTCTCGCCCTCTCTCCCTCTCTCTCTCCCTCTCTCCCTCTCTCCCTCTCTCCCTCTCTCTCTCTATCTCTCTCTCTATCTCTTACAGTGACTGGTAATTTGGCCGATGAGATGAGTAGTGGGGCGAGTTTGAGGAGGGGAGTAATGAGTAGTGGGGCGAGTTTGATGAGGGGAATAATGAGTAGTGGGGCGAGTTTGATGAGGAGAGTAATGAGTAGTGGGGCGAGTTTGATGAGGGGAGTAATGAGTAGTGGAATGAGTTTGATGAGTGGAGTGATGCGAGCATCAAATCTAGTGTCATTAGATGCATGCGTTAGTGTTAGTAAGTATAACTTTTTATTAGCATTAGTAATCAACAACAAAATGGTTTTTTATTAGCCTAAAACATAAAATGAAATAAAATGAGAAACATGAATTATTGAAAAATTGAAATATTTATAATTTTGACTGTTTTAGGTTTTTATCTTATTTATAATTTCCACTGTTTCAGGTTTTTTGACTTACTTATAATTCTAAATGTTTCAGGTTTCTGCATAGACTGTAACTATATTTTCATAACTCGTCGAGACGGATCTAGTACGACAAAACCATTTGAGATAGGGAATGAAACACTCACTTCTACGATACAACGCTGGGATTGCCTAGATTACTGCACATGCTCTTCATTTCAATACGGGATAGAAATCAATCTGATAGAATCCATTCCAGGCACAAATGTAAATCAGGAGGTATGGATTACATACATGTACAATAGGCTGGCTTGCAAAAGCATGACTGTTCTGGTGTGCTATCCAAGCCTATGAACTATAGCACTTTGAAATAATTTAGTGAAAGGTCTGGCAAATAGAAGTATTTCTTATTTTTATAATAGTAGTTTATTGTATCTTTGTTAACACTTTTATGTGTTAAATGTTAAACATTAGTTTGAATAGTCATTTCTGAATAAAGCTGTGTATTGTGCTTCAAACAATTTTGTATTTAGTTAATTGCAAGCGAACCAATTGCTATCATTAATGTTAAGAGCTAAAGATGTAATTAACTTCTAACAGTTTAGGATGTTATAGCAATATATTTGATAGCAGCAGCTAATGGTATATGACACTAACACATCTATATATATATAAATCTCAGTGTTTTTCTGTTTGTCCATTTGTAGCGATTAAGTTTTAGAAATGAAAAGTCTGCTGCTCACTGGATTTAAACTTGAAACCTCTGGTTCTGCAGACAGGCATTTACCCAATATGTCACACTGTCCAATTTGCCACACTATGGAATAATATGTACAAAAACTTATTACACCTGTCAAGTCAACATGGCTCCAAGTTTAACACTGCTGGTAGCGTTATGCATGAAGTCATACCAATTGAAACATATGTTCCCATTTGTGAAAAAAATGCTTAAACTCACATGGCCAACAAGACTATTGCAATCAGTTTAGAGCCATAGTATGCACCGCAGCCAGTACAGTATTAATTACATAGAAATAAACACAACACACAAATAAACAAAAAAGTCTTCATTTAAAAGTTAAAACGGTTAATTTTATATACGTTGTTTGAAAGTTAATTTTTTGTGCAAAACTTTTTTATTACGGGTACCATGCCGGGCATTCAGCCATTTTAAACAGATAACTTAACCTTTGCATCAGTTTGAGAGTTTAATGGTGACATCATTCAAAGCCCATCCCTGTTATACCTTCCAGATGATTGCGGGGGAGCGCTGTTACTGCCAATATGGTATATTTGGTAACGATTCACTAGCACTAGATTATGGAAACTATGAGTGCGAAGAGTTATGTCCTCATTGGGAGCTTCAATACGCTGATGATTTTAACAGCGAGATGCAAGCAAACTGCTCATCTTCAGAGCTCAAAGTGTTCCGATCATGCGTAGAACCAAGTATTGTGAGTCAGTAAATTGTTACTTTTTTTGTTGCCATAACATTGATAGTTTTTTTTATTTAACGTTGATACATTTGCCTTATTATATGATATATTGCAGCTGGTTTAAGATCTTATTTTGTGTCTGAATTTTAAGCAGAACAGTTTAACAAACAAAGTTTAAATATCTTAAAATTTAACAGTTACTAGATTTTGTTAAAAATAATTTGCTCAGTTAGACTTTCAAAAGTAATAAAACTGTACAGGTAATCAGATATACTAACACAAATTATATAGCCAATAAGATATACTAACACAGATTATATAGGCAATGAATTATACTAACACGGATGTTATAACCAATAAGATATACTAACACAAATTATATAACCAATGAAATAAAGTAATAAAAATAATTTATAATTTATTTGACAAATTATCAACACATTTTAAAGACCCCATTTTTAAGACTTCATTCATTTGGCTGCTAATCTTATTAACCTTGGTTGCTAGTTTTATGTGATATTTTATTTTAGTTATCAATTATAGGCCTACCAGTAAAAATTGGTAACTCTAATGTCAACTTCAGTGCACAAAGAAGATGGTGCAAAAAAGGTTTTAGATTTTAGTAAATATACAAGTTAAATGGCTAATTACTTTCAATGTTCAAGAGAGAATTACACACAAAATCGATTAAATTCGGTTTGAAATAAAACTAATTGAGGATATTTTTAATAAAAATGTTAAAATACAAATAAATAAGGTTAATTAATTACAGTCTATGTTGCTGTAACCAGACATTTTCTAATTAAGTGAATGCTTTGTCTACTAGGTAATAAAAATGTAGACTCCATCACTTCTTGTGGTAGCGATACCGGCAATTGCATTTAATCTATTACCACCCATGTTTTATACTAGCCTCTTTAAAATTTGATTATTTTTAATTTGTTATGTAATAGCAATGCATTTCTGTGTTTCAAGTTTATAGCTTAAAACCCTAGAGAACGCTAAACAAGCCTAAAACATATCACAGCTGACTAGTCTACCAGATTACTGTTATTATCACTAGGAGCGGTTTTAGCCTATTCAAGAGGTGTTATAATATGCTCAAAGGCTGGTTAATTAATCTCAGCTGTTATTTTCTGTATTGTATTATTATTTTAGAGCAATTTGCCATAAGTCATTGTAGCTGCTTAAATAATTATGTAACATTATCTTAAAAAAACGAATTTACTACTACTTGCAATGTTTCAGATGGTGCCTGGAGTTCTCACTGACTCAGAATGTTATCCAAATGACAAAAAAGAAAGAGGGTTGATCACAGATTATGTGGATGGCCTTTGCCCAATGCTGACATTTACTAAAAGTGTCTGTGATTGTACCAGTTTGTTACAGGTAATACCATTTTACAGGGTGCCTAAGTAGACAAGGCTCAAACGGATCTGTGCTTGTCTCAGACAAACAATCACGCGCTTGCTCTTCAGTGAGCTATCCTGGTTCAAAGCAATACCGTTTATTTTAAAAAGAATCTCATTGTAGAAAAGAGGTATAATCTCAACTTTAATTCACAAAAAGTGTTTAACATTTATTAATACTTTCATCAGCTGGCTGAGGAATTAAGTTAATGAGCTAATTCATGAGCCAGGTGCTGAATTAGCCAGCTAATTCATCAGCCAGCTAAATTATGATGAAGCTGGCTGATGACAATAAATAACAACTCTGATAGCAATTTATATACATAAAACACAAAGTTTGTCTGTCTTTTATTTGTATGTTTGCCTATAAAAGTGAAACAAGTCAAAATCCTTAGTCAAAATCTTAAAGGCTAATGACACCAACCAGAATGGTTGCATATACCTTGTAAAAAATAACTGTCCTTTAAGTGGGGAATCCCTAACACAAAGCATCATATATCAAGCTTGTATGTCTTCAAATGACAAGACAGAGACATATGTAGGTCTGACTGAAGGAGGCTTTAAAACAAGACACACAAATCTTAAAACATCTTTCAACAATGCCAGCATAAGAAACAGCACTGAGCTAACCACACGCGTCAGGTACCTTAAATGTATGAATAAGACATTTAACATCAAATGCAAAATATTTAAAAAAACTAGGGCTTATTTGAACATCAGTAAGAAATACCAGCTTAGTACCAGTAAGAAATATTATATTTCATAGGCCGGAGTTGTCTGCCCTATACTGTCGTAACAAGATCGTGACCACCTGTAGAGACTCCGATAAATACACTCACAGGAAAACGTAATTTTACGGCGGATTTCTCTCTGGTTATGTCCCTCATTGGCATCACAGACCTTTTTCAGTGGAAGAGCCGCTTCTTTAGTAAACACACGCACCTGACAATTGTGGGAGGAAACTAAATTTTAACAACTACTTTGTTCACACCACATAAAACAATTTGTAGTGAGGTGTTTCCTAAAGGTCATTTTTAAATCTTCATTTTATCAATTATTTTAGACCATATATTTGCCTTTTTATTAAAGAAATATATATATAAGAAATAAGCATGAGTATATAAGATATATATATATATATATACATATAAATTAGTAAAGTATTAGATAGCGTACTTATCTTTTTTCAGCTTCATTTTATGTTGAGCACTTTGACTTTAGTTCTTTAGCACGTTGACTTTAGGTAGGATGAATTTCAATATATATACATGTATATATATAAGAAATAAGCATAAGTATACAAGAAATGTATATATTTATTTTTTTATCCCACGACCAAACACGAGCGAAGCGATTGGTTTGGGAAGTTTATGATAAATGCACATGTGCACACAACTCCCGAAAAATTACCCGTTAACGGCCGTCACCAAACCCTTGAAACAAAATCTTATCAACAAATTTAACTATTTTTCTGTAAAGTCGTTTAAGTATAATAATGATACAAAACGCATATAAACCTATTTAAAAATGTTACCAAGCCTTTGAAAGGTTACCGCAAATTCCTAAAACTAACCCATCTGGTCGGATTATACATAAATGGACAGATTTATTTAGCCGAAAATCATTATTAAAACTCGCTAATCCTCACTTTTATCAAAGTTAAGACTGGAAAATAAAACGCTGAGCAACAGAGAATAGAACGATTAAGTCGTGCGCATTTCACGAAAAAATAACGTGCAAATTTCACCAGTCTATAGCATTGTCGAAGGTTTCTGTAATTAACGTAGGAGTACTGAAATCGTTTCATTTTTGCCGATTTCAAAGTGACTGACATTTTAGACTCTTGAGTAGGCCTACTTCGGCATTCTAACTGATGTACAACGCAGTGTAAGTAAAGGAAATGACGATGATATTTTTTTCTAACGATTCTTATGAGATTTTAAGATTATGAGATTATACTTATGAGATTATAAAAACTATGACGTTTTTAAATGTAAACAAAATTGTGTATTGGTTTTATATTATTACTATATTAATAATATTGGTTATTCTAATAATATCAGTGCATTTTATTTCTAATATTAGCCAATATTGCATTTCTCCTACTGTAGGGGGAGAGATATAAACATATAATCTTTTCCTTTCATTATTGCTATTTGTTGTATATAATAACACCTACACCCAGTACATTACAGCTACCATTGCAGTTATCCTATTGCACTGCAGTGCCATTTGACTGCTAATATTGCATTTCTCAACCATCAGTACCCTTTCTTTTATTCCAATATCTCTTTGGTCGTGGGCTGTATGACAGTGGAATTTCTAGTAAATTTCTTACATGTGTTTCTTACATATATTTCTTATATATTCTTGCTTATTTATTATATATATACTGGTCATAGAAAAAAGTTGTACTCATCTTTGCAGCTACTGTCAGTTTAAGGACCTGTCTTGTCAATCATCAGTAACTAAAATTCAAGATGCTGATATATATTAAATGACATCTGTATAAGATATTAAAGTATGCAGTAAAACTTTTTACTAGAATATGTGTTATATCAATAATAGAAAATGCATTGTCTGTGTGGATTTTTACAGAACGATATATACTTTTGCAACGCGCCGTTTGATGAAACACCTTCTGTGCCAACTCTACTCGTAGAAGCTGTTTGTACTGTGTACTACAGCGACATGACAACGGTAGTGAGTCAGAACAACTGCAGCAAGTTGTGCCCAGATCAAGTGATTCGACCATGCTGTGTTGCTGATGTCAGTGTGCCAACTGGGTAAGTATTGAGGCGTATAATACTGACATACTTTCTTACATAAAAATAAATTTGTCCTCAAATATTTTAGTCTTAAAAATATCGAAAACTTTGAAAAGCAATCAAATTCAGTTGTGTGTAAAATAAAGCGGTCTCCTTTGAGCAAATTTATCCAACTTTTTTATAGTTAGTTGTTCTTGTTTTTATTACTAGTAAACAAACAGATTACATACCATTAAATTCTTATCAAAATTCAGAATAATTTATCAAATAATTAGTAGAATTCATTCAAATTCAGTTAGATGCAGTTTCTCGAGCCAATATGATAACAATTATTGGATAACGCTTTACCAGGTTTCATGATATGACTTCTTGTTTCTAAAATTCATACATATAAATTTTTTGTTCAAAGAGTTGTTCAAACCATATGACTTGGAAAATAAAAAAAATAAAAATGCAAATAAAAAGTTATGCAGTGAGACCATATCTTTTAATCTTTCTATTTTCATCTTCAACTATTAAAAAATAAAATTTACAAAATTTAGCCGACAAAATCATTCAAAAACATAATTTAATAAATGCTTGGTTTACATAATTAAAATCAGCACAAAATGAGGATTTATTTAACAAGTAATTCAAGACTATTGACTAAATTCGCTATGAGTAACAATGTCGTAAATGATAATTTTCATCTTCATACAAAGAAGCTGGTATAATCATGATTGACTATATGTTAATCGTTAGCAAGCTATTAATGTTTGCTAAAAAGGCAGATCAGAGGAGGAAAATTCTGACTATGCATTATACTGCTGCATGTGCTGCTGTTCTTATATGTCTCTTTAATGAAGAGTTAGAATGCTTCATATGGCTAGTGTTTATATTAACACAAGTGAAAAAGATTTGCATAGTTCACAATTATAATATTTAAGTACAACTGTTACAAATTGAACAGTAGCAAACATTGATAGCTTGACAGTGATCGCAGTTGCAACTTACATGACTTACATTAAGGACTTAGGTTGCCACATTTGAATGCCTAATAGAACTTATTTTCTTGACTAATATTAGAGCCATTTTAAACAATTTTCTACAAGTAACTCAACATGAGAATTAAGCAATAATAAGTACTTTGGAAATTTGATTACAATTTTCAATAATGCGACATTATTGATGTCATTTTGTTGGTCGTTATGCTGCATCTTTGCTCATCTTCAAACATGTCAAATAATTAAAACTATTCAAAGGTTAAAATTCTTCGAAAAATAAAATAAAGTTGTTATTCTTAGGCTTTGTTTACCCATAAGACTGTCAGCTCATCGAAAGATGCTCTGTCAAATCGTTCTGTTTAACAATAGAAGTACTTCAGCTCATTTAAGCTAACTTTCTGATGAAAAATATTAAAAAGAGGTCAACATAGTCTGAGCTCCACAATGCATCCTTGACACTTAAATACTACTACTCAACTATTGCACTTCTTTATAAACATATTAGAACTAACAGGTTTAATGATGAAAACAACCGTAAAGCTAAAGGAAGTCGAACTATGTAATGCTAATGATGAAAGATCAGTCAAATGCATTCAAAGATATCTAGTAGTAGTACTATAGTAGTAGTATAGAACATTGCCTGGCATTTTTGTTCTTTTTTCTAGTAATTTTCAGACAAATACAACAATCAGCTAATTATTAAATAATGATATAAATAAGCCATTTTTATCTCAGGTTGGCGAAGTTATTCTGAGGTTTTAAAAGGCCGCCAATTAGTGTCAGTCTACTAAGCTGTATGGCAAAGGTTCAAGTCTTATATTAGCCAGCATTTTAGTTGTTTCATTATGAAATGACAATTAGTGTCATTTTCATTTGCAAAAAACCATTCTCTACTCTAACGTCCCTGGAAGGTAGTGAGCTGAAGTATTATTTGGGCTAAAGTTTGCATGAGTGTCAAGGCAATCTCATGCAAAACTGGAAACAGATTGCTTTTATAGAAGTTGGGTTTTATAGGGCACATATCCCTGGACAAATACAGCCAAATACATATAGATGAATTTGGATAATTGAATGAGAATTTAGTTCAATTGAATCATTATGTTTTTAAACTTTTAGCGAGTGAATGGCATCATTTTGCATATACTATATACACAATTTGCAGAAAATATTTTCAAGTGATTTAAAATTATAGCAGAGTTAAATATGAACCACCCAATGATTGAGCGCTTTTCCTTAGTAATTACAAAATCTATGTATTTTGTGCTCTAGTAGCAGTAGATCTTGGACATCATTAATTTATTTTTGATAGTCCATACCTGCGTTTATAAAAAAGATAAACAGTAAAATTCTCTCATAGTTAACTTCTGAAAATACCAAAATTTTTCGATAAAAAATTAGGAATATGATTTTCGAGCTATGTAGTATATGCTTTATCATATTGTTGTAATGTCTGCCGAACCATAACCATATCAAGATTTTTGGGTTTAAAATACTTGATCAAGGTTTTTTGTATCAACTTTTGCTGAATTTGGCAGAAAGATTCCTGGCTATAACTTTGTACTTATGAAATGATTAAAAAAATTTTTTAGCATAGAAAGCACTTGGTGAATAATCAGCTCATGTTGAGTTGTCATTATAAATTCATCAATTCAACTAGAGACAATTACAGTCGCTTGCATATTTAATTTATATCATATATTTATATTTGTGATGATACAGAGTGACTATTGCAAGAATTTCTCAACATGCGTAACACGTTTTTACTGAAATTACATTTGCTTTTTTCATGATATAATGGAGGTGCTAGGAATCACTATGAGGTTTTAGCTTTTAATGCACTTGGAAAAAAGATATTTTGCTGTTTTTTAGCTCAGGCTGTCTTTTAAGAAGGTTTCTTTATTAATTAATTCTTGATTACATAGCAGTTTTATTTGCATAGAGTATGCAGTCACGATGAGACAAAAGACATGGAGAACTTAAACTGTACGAGAGCTAGTAATTGCTCTACTGGGTGTTTAAACATCATCTACTATGTTGACTGCTTGACTCTGACTATAACAAGCAACATAACAGGTCAATTGGAGAGCTATGTGAGTAATGTTATAGTTACTAGTTAATTCGCTGTGTTATTACATACATAATCTGCAAAGTTACATGATAAATAATTCTTATGGTTTTCAATTTTTTTCCAACTAACTGTTGAAGAGTTATATAAACTTTGTGTTGCCTTATAAGACTTTGTTCTGGAATATTTTACATTTGGTGTACTCTACTAAAAAAACTTAAAATAGTAATTTATAAAAATACTCAATAGAAAGTGCTTCATGCCCTATTTTTAAATTATATACTAACTCATAGCTAATACCACCTAATAGCTATACACTAACTCCTAACTACATACTACCTCATAACTATATACTACCTCATAACTATATACTACCTTATAATTAATTATATACTACCTCATAACTATATACTAACTTATGACTGTATGTTATCTCACTAGTAATTTCCTAGTTTTATTCTTATTAATCAAGGTCTGTACACATCTCTAATAATATAATAACTTTGCATTTGCACATATTAATACTTACAACAAATGCATGTAGTTTATTGATATACCTATTGCTAAACTGAGTCTCTAAGTTGCATACTATGAAGTTCCCAGTCAGAAACAGATGTTTTCACTGATAATTTTTTAAAACCATTTGTGATTATTTAACAACAAATAACTTATTGATATAAATATTAGATAACTGTTTATACTGTGTTGCATATAAGACGAATTAGAAAAACTATCAGTTGATATAGTGTTTCTAATTCATCTTGTTGTTTTTTTATTTGGCAGCCATAAAAACAACAATTATGATGCTAAAGCACTATTCAAAATTATAAGCAGAGCAACTCCAACAACATTTGCAATCATAGCATAGATATGTTGATGGAACTAGTTGCCTACCAGCAGACATTTCTGACAGGCCACAAGTTATTTCTTTTTCAAACTAAAACTTTCTCATGTTTTAATTAATACTAATAGCAGTATTTAATACATAATATGTAATAATGTGTAATTAACATCGCGGGTAATTAACATATCGTGTAACTAGCATAGTGTGTAATTAACATATCGTGTAACTAGCATAGTGTGTAATTAACACATTGAGTAATTAACATACATGTAGGGTGTAATTAACATATGGTGTACTTAGCATAGGAGGTTGTTAACATTGGGTATTATTATTAGCATAGAGTGTAATCAATATAGGGTGTTATTAACACGGGGTGTCGATAAAATCGGGTGTTATTAACACAGCTATTAGCTGCAACTCAAAATATTTGTACACTTTTTGTTATCCAATATAAATAAGCTTTCATAATAAGTTATTCGTATTTTTCTAGACACCGAGAGATGAGGAACCTAGAGCGACTGACGTCTGTGAAAGGTATTTTCACATATCTTAAATACTTAAATAACCTGGCTTGTTATTGAAGTATTTAAGTTGCTTCAATTGTCTGTTAAGCAACTAGTTGTCTTTTATTGCTAGTTGTCTTTTATTGCATTTGAAAAAGTTACTATAGCACTAAAAACTAATTCTACTTAGACCAAACACGCAGTGTTTATTAGTTTTAACATGTTCAGTATGTAATTTTCAGATTATTGTAAGACTAATCTTTTTTCATAGCAAAATTTTTAAGCAGATTTGATCAAAATAATCAACTTCTAAAAATATTTCTACCTGGCAAACAAAAGCATTGATTCATCAATCAATACTGAGCTATGCAATAAAGTAGAATAGCTCATGTTTTTACAGACCAACAGTTTCTGCTAAGTACTGGCATCGTTTTTATCAATAAAAAGATTACCATTACCTTGATTCAAAAAGTCATTACAAATATTTTATAAAAATTATTACAATAGAAAATTTGAAGTCTGTCATCTACATTTTTTGATTATAAAAAAGATTCTGTACAATAAGGTTCCACTCTCAGTCATTTTGCTTAGCCTTTTTTTAAAATCATAGAGAAGGTTGCAACGGAAGGTTCAACAAAAATCTAAAGAAAGACATTTCAATCTCTACTTCACATAAGTTTGATTAGTTGGGGTGTAATTTTGCAGTTCATGTGAACAATACAGCAATTATCAGCGAAGTGGTTGTCCTGAGACTACTACCTCAACATCAACCTCGACACCGACCTTGACTTCAACCAGTGCTTCAACCTCTGCTACCATCCCTTCGATACCAACTACTTCCGCTGCATCATCAGCAATAACAACGACTATGAAGTTATCGTCTTCAACAAGTCAGACAGAAAGTACAACGATTCCACCATCTTCAGCGACTTCAAACCCTTTGACATCTTCAACTCCAGGAGCGGTTTCAACGACAACAACATCAAGTACGACCTTGACTAGCACCACACCTACGTCAACCTCTACTACTACTTTGCCACCTGAGTACTTCAGTTGCAACTGTGCTGATGGAACTGTATACAGCGTTAGTGAGCAGAGCCGAGAATTGCAGGTAAACTCTGGGTGTAAACTCTCTGTTAGTCATCAATGTACTAACTATTTGTCTCCAATTTTAAGCAGGTTTTGTAGCAATATTATATACAATATTATATATATACATGAGAGAATGTTATGTACACATGAGAGAATGTTATGTACACATGAGAGAATGTTAAGACTACTGAACCAACCATAGTTATATCCTCCCTAACAATACAAAAAGTTTGCTTGTTGTTATCATTGTATTCGTATTAAATATAGTATGTTGTCTGAATAGCCTTATAAAAACATAAACAAACTTGTGAGTTATTTAGCAATTTTTGTACGTGTGATTGCGTCTCGCTCCCCCAAGCCACTTTACTTTCACCAAATGTCTTTTTACCGAAATAATGAGCTCTCAGTTTTGATTCCTACCTTCAACATTTAACAACAGGGATTCAAATGATGTACCTTTTGTATGTAGGCAGTTAATTTTTATAGATTAGTTTTACTCAATTTGTCTCATAGTACACCAACATTAATTTTGGGGTATTTTTTGCTTAAAGATCTCCTCTCTATTGCGCAATATTTATGGTGCAGTAACTTACCAGCTGTTTCACGTGTAAACAATCTTTCTTGTAAGTAATACTTTCAGATTCTAATTATTTTTTGTTTTGTTGGTGTCGAAAATTAATGACTCATTAAAATTAAAATTAATGTTCTGCTAGAATTGAAGAATAAAGTTGATAGCAGCATAGTGTTTCCAATTGGCTGAGGAAATTAAAAAAAGTTTTATTACACATTTATGAGAAGCTAGCCAAACGCTCGATGTTGCACGGGTATTAGAATGATTACCTAATTGATGTGAGTAGCTAGTGGAAAGCTAGATTTTTACTAAAATCTTTACTAAAACAATGACCTCAACTTGGGCCGGCTCAACAATCGTTCAGGAAACAATCAGCAAGCGCTTTAGGCACGTGTATCTTAACTAATGTAATGACTATTTGCTCATATGAATCCATTGTATTCCGTGTAGCTTAATTTAATGGTTAAGTTCGCTGCTTCTAGATCTGAAGGTCTCGAGATCAAAACCGGTGCCATGCAAATTTTTTAATTGCTAGGTTTTAATTGCTATAACTGGACACAATTTTTAACAAAAAGACAAACACTGATATATATATATATATATATATATATATATATATATATATATATAGATTGGTTGAGAGAATCGGACTGCACTAAACATAAGTTTCAATAGAAAGAAACTGGTTTCCCAAAATCTGTCAGCTTCAGTTTCAGCTAATAGTAAGCCCAGTGATGTCCAGGATTATTTTGATTCCAATCAGATAGACTTTAGGCTGGTGTTTAAGAAACTGAGTCTTGGAAACCAGATGAAGTTTTAAAACTAAATAATTTTGGTAACCTACAAAAGGCAAGAAGCGTGTGTATGTAAAGTTTGAATATAATCTTACAAAATATGTGAAAAAGAGCAGCGTTTTCACCTGCACACACAATCACAAAGTGGAATTTGTTATCAGTTCTAATATATATAAAGAAAATTGGAAAAATAATGAAGTGATTCCTCTCACTGTTGTAGCACCATAATTTTGATGGCTACTTTGGTATCAATTTTCTGTTTAGGAAGGAGTTAACTGTGTGAGCTCTTGTCCTATGTGGTCAGAATGGACAGAATACTGCTTCTGTGGTGCGCAGCCAGTCCTTGAGTTTGCGAGAACTTGCATAGAGGGTAGGAATGATGAAGGATACATACTGGAGCTGCCATCTATTTGTGAGTAAAAATTCTGAAATTTTGTCTGCCAACACATCGGTGTTGTTTCTGGCATTTATGTGGCCATTTTTCTTTGTTTTATTCTGAATGATTCACATTTTTTTCTTGTCATCACTCAATTATCTGAGACTTCAATAAAAGTGGAGGATGAATGTTTGAATGCTTTGCAAGTTTTTTATCCTGAAAGTTTGGTTGCAATTGGCAATATGGTTTTTAAAAGACATTTATAACCTGAACATTGTACGTAAGAGCCTTTCGCAGGTGGACATACCACGGCACTTATTTATTAATACTAGTTGAATGCCCGACGGTGCACGGGCAATAAAAAAAGTCTTTGCATAAAAAATTTATTTTTAATTGGCTAAGATTTTTTACCCAATGAACTTTGAGTACCAACGTTAGCTAGTCTCAATTTTTACTACAATAAGAGCCGTTTTTATCCCTCTGAAGCCAGCAATATGACAAAAGACTGTGCCATGATCTCTCACGTAATCATGATCTTCAAGCGTCCTAGCTGAAGCTTTTTTAACCAATCAGCATTAAAGATTGGCAGGTGTAATAAGTATGTGCACAGCTAACCTATAGTATGACAAGTAGGCAATGTGGTGTAGTGAATGGACATGCCTATCTGCAGAACCAGAGTTCTAAGTTTAATAGCAGTACGAAGTACTGCTATTGAACTTAGAACATTATTTGTTCATTCCTAAAACATCATCGCTATAACTGGGCATATGAATGATGGACAGACAGACATGTGAGATTTCAGAAAAAAATAATTGAATTTAGTTTGACAATGCTAGTAAATAGAAGCAGCTTTCTATACACCTGGCTCGCGGTTGGTTGGCATAATTTACTCATTAAAAATGGAGAATTTAACACATTAACACCCGCTCTAAAACATAACAAGTTATTCATCTATGTTGTGATCTATGTTGTGATCTATGTTGTGATCTATGTTGTGATCTATGTTGTGATCTATGTTGTGATCTATGTTGTGATCTATGTTGTGATCTATGTTGTACAGGTATGAATATAAGTAGGCTGCTCGGGCTAGAATTGTTGAAACACTTAAAACTGAGTAATAACCGCTATCAGTTTATTATATTCATCAATATTGCAGCCTAAGATACTACAGTAGTCCCTCACTCTTCGGGTGAATTGGAACCAGCCCCTCAATCTTCGTGGTTAATTTGGACTAGCCTCTCACTCTTCGAGGTTAATTGGGACCAGCCCCTCACTCTCCGTGATTAATTGGGACCAGCCCCTCACTCTCCGTGATTAATTGGGACCAGCCCCTCGCTTTCTGTGATTAATTGGGACCAGCCCCTTGCTCTCCGTGATTAATTGGGACCAGTCCCTCGCTTTCTGTGATTAATTGGGACCAGCCCCTCACTCTTCAGAGTTAATTGGGACCAGCCCCTCACTCTTCGGAGGTAATTGGGACCAGCCCCTCACTCTTCGGAGGTAATTGGGACCAGCCCCTCACTCTTTGTGGTTAATTGGGATCAGCCCCTTACCCTTCGAGGTTAATTAGGACCAGCCCCTCACTCTTCAGAGTTAATTGGGATCAGTCCCTTACCCTTCGAGGTTAATTGGGATCAGCCGCCCCCACTCTCTTAGGTTAATTGGCACCAGCCCTTCACTCTTCGTGGTTAATTGGGACTAGCCTCCCACTCTTCAGAGTTAATTGGCACCAGCCCTTCACTCTTCGTGATTAATTGGGACCAACCTCTCACTCTTCTGAGTTAATTGGCACTAACGCCTCCGCGAAAAATGAACATCAGCAAAATAGAAACTGATGAACTCTTATCTAATGATGTCATTTTTTCATTAATCGTAGGCCATTCCCTTTTTTTCTAAAATCATCAGGCAATTTATACAATCATGGACATTCAAGAGGCATGATGAAGAGTGTCACAAGCACTCTACACATGGACATTCATGAGGCATGATGAAGGGTGTCACAAGCACTCTACAACTTTAAACTTTACAGAATGGAACAAGAAAAAAGCGAACCGCGGCATTCGCTAACACAATGATGCTCGCGGAAAGATCGCACTGAACCAGAGTATAAGAGAGATTTATGTATTTAATGTATTCTAGTTTTTTTTATTGAGTTGTAGTTTGTTTTAAAATTGTAATGAATAATTTTTACTCCCCGAGATACTGAAGCCACAAAAGCTTAAGCGTGAAGTAGTGAGGAATTGCTGCAATTATCAATATTATCAATAGCGAATTGGTAAAAATATCTCAAGTTTTAAAAGATTTTTTAAAATATTTAGACTGGCACTGATTCAGATCCTTAGTTTCTATCAATAAATAAATCAATACCTAATGTCCAAATCAATAAATATATTGATACATAATGTCGATATCGATAAATAAATTGATACCTCATGTCCATATTGACAATTAAATCGATACATAATCTCCAAATCAATAAATATATTAATACATCATGTTCATATCGATAATTAAATTGATACGTAATGTCGATATCGATAGAAATTTGAGGGATTTTTAGTAGCGTTATTCTCTTTATGCCAATACATAGCAGTTCCTACAAAGACCAGTTTGCTCATAACAGAACACTACTGCAACATTAAACTTTTGTCATGTTGTTGCAGGTGATTTAGAGCTTGTGGAGAATGACGTGACAAATGTGACTTGTGATTGCCCACACAAGAAGTATGTGGATGAGTGTGACTGCAACTACGAGTACGGAAGACGTGGATATGAGTGTATTCATGGTCACCCAAATCCACTCGAAGGAGTGTGCTCTGAGAATGACATTCAGCCTTACCAATGCAAAGAACAATGCAGCAGGTATTATTAATCCAACTGTTCTGGCGGGGTTTAAACATGAACGCGCACAAAATTTTAGTATATTTTATCAGAAAGTATCGGTATTTTTTATCCTTTGCAATAGTTTTTGATGTTTGAGGTGATCTGACGGCCAGATTATTTTAAGATTGAAATCAATACATTTTTATCGTGGTTTAAATGCTTGGGGATAAATACGGGCCGAAATGACGTTACTAGTTGCTCATCCGCCTGTGTCTCATTATTGATGTCAACAATCGCATTCCAGTTGCAGCGTTGTGTGTCTCTATTCTGTCGGTCTTCTTGCAGCAAAAGTGTGATCATATCTAAACTTTTTAATGGCAATCAAGTTTTATCAATTTAATTTTGAAACACCTTAAAAAACAAATCATCTCAACAACAAAAATAGTCACATATGATAAAAAAAAAACTGATACTCTCTGATAAAATCTACTAAAATTTTGTGTGCGTTCATCTTTAGACATGAAATGGCGCAGATAAAACATACCGTTACGTGGTATAGTACAAATGGTATCAAATGTTTTAATCTTATTTAACATTAATAGCTTACTCCTAGCTGAAAAATTAAAACTATTGCACACCGGTGCCCTTCAGCTTTGGTGACAGTAGTGCCCATTTAGGCAGACTGACCATTAATAACCCATAATAAAAAACTGGACTTTTGATCAACAAAATTAATGCTGAAAACACGACATTACATCATTGCATCAACAGCAGGCTAAAGTTTATAACTTGCAATGCAGCATTCCATAACAATAAGAACAGGTTGATAAATTCCCTAAAAACCCATGCGCACTATCGCTCAAAGGTTCAATAGTGGTTTGCATCATGTAATATTGTCCTTTTTACTAACATAGCTACTGATCTGCTAGTTTGAGTGACAGAACCTCTGGTTGGTTCAGGGCGCCACCCCTAAACCATGCAGCCACCTTGCCATGTTTCATAATAACTGTGTATATAATTAATACACATCATGATCTCCCACTGTGCACTCGACTTTTTAAGTGCTAGCCTGTGTATTTTAAAATTTGTAACCAATAACTGGATGTATGACGACATACAAACACTTGATTTTATATATATATAAATAGATTAATATAAATAGTTCAATACCACATTAAATATCACTTCCTAGACTCACATTACAGTTGCCATTAATAAATATTTATTGTTCATATTTTATAAAATATTTATTATTAGTTTTTAAAATGTTAGGTAATCAAGAATTTAACAAGTCACAAGAAGAGCTACTAATTCTTGTTCATGGCAACCATGAAAAACAGATTATAATTTGAGTTCATGTACAATTTCATATCATTTTTTATCTACGTTTAGCTATGGAAGCTGGGCGGAGTGGAGTGAGTGTGGACCGTGTGGTATCGGTAACCTCGAAGGTGTCCACAGCAGAAGCAGAAACTGCAGTTTAGCCAAATCGGCAGCCGACATAGACTTCGGAGGCACCCAAGAGTGTAATGACACGCAACATGTTGAAGAGTCATGTGACTGCGGTTACAGCTGGTCTGAATGGGGGCTTTGTGATTGCAGAACTGGAGAAAGAGAGAGAAATAGGTGAGTACACTACGTTACTGACCTAACTTGTATATTGTTGAATTTGAAATATACCTACCTATGTTCAACTAGTTATAGTAGAGAAGGTCATGCGAGCGATGTGAAATCATTCTGCTTTACTGCATATTGGGATCTGTAAGTTTCAAAAAAGCTTATCAGAAGTTAAGTACCCATGTGAGAAACCACAATATTTTAATCCAGAGTTGTGCCCTCATGGAATACTAATAATAATTCGGTGTATGCGTGCGTGACTTATCGCGCAGGTCAATTACTAAAGATAATGCTTGCGTGCCTAAAATATGTTGCAAAGTGACTACTGTGTTATATCAAATCTCTGGTTGTTAAATATGTTACAAAATGGCTTCAAATATCGATGGTTAACTGTTAATGACTTGTTATCAAACATATTATAATATTTAAAATGCCCTGCTAAAGTGAATCTTTCATCACTGTCTTTGACGATTAGTTATGTAAATGGAGAATATGATGTGTATTATTAACCTCTTTACTAAAAAAGGTATTCACTAAATTTATTATCTACATATATGGATTAAAGATAAACGTAATTAAATTACTCAGATTTAAGTTCATAAGGTATTTTTATATTATATATATATATATATATATATATATATTGTCGATATATCTATATATATAATTCTCAAGATTTGTCTGTCTGTCGTTTGTCTGTCCAGTTATAGCGATAAAGTTTCAGCAACAAAAAATCGCTTTTGTAGTGGATTAGAACTTAAGACATTAAAACTCGCAAGTCAACAAGCAAGCGGGCATAATCACAGGGCAGAACAGTTCTTATCATTTCCATTGTTCTTATCATATCCTGTATATCCTTTTCGCAATTGCACACTCCAAATGTGCAATTACTTATTCATTAATCTATTATCAATTTATTAATTAATATTACCTTTTGTGTTTGTTTTTTGTTAATTTTTTAAAGCTAGTTTTTACCATTACTTGTTTTTTTATTTTGTAATTTTTAAATGTGCCATTTCAGTTTCAAATTACAATCATGTTTTTGGTTTACATAAATCTGTAAAAGCTAAATACATGTCATGGGCAATTGTATTACCTAGAGTTGAAATAGCCTCTACATTCTTTTCCCGTTCGGTCAGAGAAAGTACATGTATCAGACAAAGTACGTTTGATTTTTTTTGTGTTTGTCTCCTTTTTACCTTTGTACCAATATCAAGAGGTACCAGTATTGTTCATCAAAAGTTTGAATACAACGAGCTTCTGCTGCAACAGTAACCTTTTTATATACACACTTTTCTAAGTAATAATTATTATTCTTAACTCAACATATTTATTACTTTTATTTTGTTATACCAGTTTTAAATATTTTTATTTGTCAAATCATTTTTCATTGCAATCATTGTAGACAAGCAGACTATCTAACCATTACTTGCTAATTATTTCACATTTAAACGCCTTTACTGTTGTTTTACTTTTCTCCTAATTTATTTGAATTGCACAAAACACTTTTCTCATGGTATGAAGTTTAAAATTTAAAGTGGTAAATTTTGTATATGTTAAATAAAAATAAACTTTCTGTTGAAAGACCTATGTATCACTCGAGCAACACTGGGCACTCATCTAGTTAGTCCCTTATATATACAGTATATACATGTACACTGTATATATACTGTATACACACAGTATATATATTGTGTATATTGGTACATATAAGGTATACATACAGTATATATACAGTGTATACATACAATATATGTGCAGTATAAATACAGTATATATACAGTATATAATATGCAGTATATAGATGCAGTATATATACTGTATGTATATACTGTATATGCATAGTTTATACATATATGTATATGTATGTATAACTAACTAACCCTTAATTTTGCACAGATGCTGGGATAACTATCCTCTAGATGATACTACAGTCACCGTGGCGACTGCTGAAACGCCAACTACCTTTTTAGCCCAAGACCCTGAAACAGCAAATCCAACAAACTCGGCAGATGCCACGCCTCCAGGTGAGCAGGTTTATTGTATCACTGTCTGGTGACTATGAGTTGAGTTATCTACTGCAGTGGAGGAGGTAACATGTACATGTAAGTCTTGAATCAATGAGTTTTTGTTTGGTCTCTATAATGGTACTTTTCAGCGAAGGTTTTGCCTATATCTGAGAATATCTTACTATTCTGCTCAGAGAAATTTAAAAAAACAGTTCAAGCTGTCCCATGATATTGAGACTATTCCTTATACTCTTTACTCATTTTCAAATACTCTAAAAATAATTAGTAACTGAAACACTGCCTTTTCCACAATCCATCATATATAATTCAACCCTTTATTTGAGATATTTAAATGAACAACTCTGTGGAGCTATAATACCAAACTACACTCGTAATATGTGGCACTCTCAGATTCGCCATGTGTATCCGAGAAGGCTACTTGGGACAAATGTCAAAGAGACATTTATGGTAGAACGTGACACAGTAGAGAAGCATTTGTTTAGTTCTAAGTACAACCATAAATTTGGCGTTGTCTTTCTTACATAGCGTTTAGTAATATGTGACCATAGATATAGTAAACCCTAGATATGCGAATAATCAAAACAAGTGAGGCCTATAATTAGCATGACACAACGTCATGGTGATGTGTAAAGCGAATCAGCTGATCTACGAACTCCTATTGATTTAACACTAAAAACTGCTCAATTTTTCCATAGTTTGTGCATGTGAGACTGCATATTTTATTGATAACATATAAAACTGACTTTGAATGAGAAAGGCAAGAATCTTACACACATGGTAATGGATAATACCAATGATTTAGAAGGTTCTATATCATTGATAATACAAAGAGTGACCAAATAGAAATTAAACTAATAACAAACTAATGAATCAAATGAGATATAAAGCAGTTATCTGCGGATGGCATTCTTCAAATTCTTCATGACATCTGTCAAAAAGCCAGGCTGGCACTCTACTGTTTCAAACCATGATCGGATAGCGCATGAATTGGCAATGTAAAGTGTCCGCAGGTATTCATAAGCCTTGGGAGATTAATAGAACAATGTTATGGCAAACTCTTTTACCTTTTTGCTGTAAGTCTTTTTAGTCTTACTAGCTTTGTTTATGGTTTCATTTGACAATAATTCTCCTAGACATCCATCCATCGGTGTAAGCTCTATATTGTCAAGTTTATTGCCCTTTTTCAGTATTGTAATCAAATTATTTTGAATCCTATTCCTCTGCTCTAATCGACGGACTCTCTGCTGTAGAGTTTTGATTCTTCTTTTTAATATTGAGAAACATACGCGTGACAGCAGGTTGTTTAGGTCTACCACCATGTCAGCAGCTCGTAGTCAAGGCTGTAGGTGTGTCCTGATTGTCAGAAGCTGCAGGTTGCTCATCATCATGAACAGTAGTATCACCAAGTATAGTATTTTCAGGGTCAGGTATTTTGGTGCTGGCTGCTGTCTGAGATGTTCTTCCACATTTCGGCAGGCTTTTTCTTCTTATGGCTGGTGTCCGTCTTTTTACAGCTTTGGCTGAAGGTAGGTTGGATAAGCTGTAAATATTGTAGGTATTGCATCAGATTTTAGAATTGGTTTTCTTCCAATACCTGGTGGAACCTTGTAGCAGTCTTTCTGAAAATGTCCACTGCATAATACAGAGATTGATGTTGAAGTCTAATCCTGTCTTCGCACCGCTTTTACCCAAGCATTACGGGTTTTAGCTCGTTTCTTGTTTGGAAAGCGGTGAAACGCCAGATCTGGGCATTTCTCAGGATAGCTTGAACATCCATAGGCACAGCACCAGCTGCGGCTTGACTTTTTCTTAGTCTAAACATTAACAATACATACAGGTAGTAGAATGAATATCATTACCTTACTTGGAATGAGACAAAAAAGGCATTTGATAAATCATGCCATGCTAGATTACAACCCTATCAGCTGAGAGACAAGTTTGTAATATGTGTTGTTGTAATCAGTCTAGACACTCTTTCTTTTGATAGTCCCAAGCAATCATTCACTTCACTTTCAATTCAGAATAATCATAGAAAGGTATGTTCGTTGTTATGAGACCATGATAAAACAAGTAAGTTCAGTTGAGTTGGTAGTTAGTTTGTTTCGTGTTGTAACTTACAATGTGAACCAATGATATTGTACATGTGCAAGTACCAAGTATTTAAATTTTTTATTGTGAGTTCCCATACCTGGGGTGTTGTAGTCTCCTCTGATGACATTTCACCAAGATTTTGGTCTTATTGTAACGTTTATGACTTACAAACTAGTAGGACAAGCATGCTTTCACTACTAAACTCATTGCTCAGCTGAAGGCTCAGTTGCCGCGATGCACATCACCTCGACGTAACGTCATGAGAACAACAGCCAATTATAGGCCTCACTTTTGCTCCATTGGAATGATAGCTATTCGCCAATCTAGGGTTTACTAGATCTATGTATGTGACCAACACATAGATATATATACCTATGGACATAGATATATATACCTAGGTATATATATCTATGGACCAACACAGTAGTTACTCTAGTCTAGTGAACGAATAAAATGAAAATATTAAAGCTTCTACAAAGCACATTTTTATTAAACACAAAATTAATTATCGTAGCTTCAAACATAAAGCACTTATGAAGGCCTCAAGCTAGAGCTTTTAATGATTTATAACCACACATGTGCTATCTACTTTCAATGTATTATACTAGGCTTGGTTATAGTGTCTTATCATGTACGCCATATCAAAAAAAATGAACCCTTTTTTTAAAACTCTAAGTGGTAAAAAATTAAAACGTGGATGCTTCATGTGTTCTCCAATACTGTACTAGTTACATGTCCTCCAATCATTTCTCGCTTACTCACATGTCCTCCAATCATATACCACTTACTCCCATGTCATCCAATCATGTTCCGTTTACTCACATGTCCTCCAATCATGTATCACCTACTCGCCTGTCCTCCAATCATATACTACCTCCTCACATGTCCTCCGATCATGTATCGCTCACTCACATGTCATCCAATCATGTACCACTTACTCACATGTCCTCCAATCATGTACCACCTACTCACATGTCCTCCAATCATGTACCGCTTACTCACATGACCTCCAATCATGTACCAATTACTCACCTGTTCTCCCATGGTGTACCACCTACTCGCCTGTCCTCCAATCATGTACCACCTACTCACCTGTTTTCCAACCATGTACCACTTACTCGCTTGTCCTCCAATCATGTACCACTTACTCACATGTCCTCCGATCATGTATCGCTTACTCACATGTCATCCAATCATGTACCACTTACTCACATGTCCTCCAATCATGTACCACCTACTCACATGTCCTCCAATCATGTACCGCTTACTCACATGACCTCCAATCATGTACCACTTACTCACGTATCTCCAATCATGTATCACTTACTTGACTCTTCCCCAATCATGAACCACTTACTTGAGTGTTCTCCAATTGTGTACCAGCTTGTCAAATGTCCTCCAATCATGTATCAGTTGTAAAATAACTTCTTTCACTACAAACTGAAAATGGATTAATCTAAGAAGCTCATCAACGCATTTGGCTATCAGATAAAAGTCAACTAAAAAAACAATAGCAGATTATAAAATACCTATTCCCACCCAAAAGACCTTAGAGTTGTCTTTTCATGAACCAGCTTACCTTGGTCAGCAAACGTCTGTTCATGCATTCCTACGAGTCTTATTCTTACATAATCTCAGTTTTTACAGTCTTATCAACATATATAACAATCGGAACAAACTTTAAATATATAACTTGTGGTGAGATAAATGTATAACTTGTTATTGACATTAGTGATCATCATCAAAAAGATGTTCTTTGCTATATGCCAAAGCAAAACTGAAAAGACAGCAAGACTAAAAGCTATTAAGTTAGTTGAACAAAAGTGTTTTAAAAGTTAACATTATGATAATATTACAGATTCATAGGGAGGGTGAATTGTAGGTTGTAGTGACAGAAAGTTCATAAACTGAAACATACAATAGTGGATGTAATATGTTGGTGTCATGAACAGAAAACAATGTCTATCATGTGTGTGAAAGGATAAATACAAATATTCTGGGCATAGTTTATGCAGGATTTTGAAACCTTTATCACAAAAAAGAATCATTGTACAAAAGGTGAGGCAATTAACAGAATCAAATAAGATATCATTGAGCTTTTGAATGCATTGATTCATAGAGTACTATTAGTGTCATAATAATACTACACTACTAGGTCTATGCTACATAAGAAATATAAATATAATATGACTTTTCTTTTCATTTCAGCTTTGCGTTACCACGGTTATTTGTTGTTGTAGAGGAAAGCACGTCTGCTGCAACAGAACCTACTAAGTTGAGCAGTCAAGCCACTAGTAGCATCAATTCAGGAGATACATTATCTTCTACAAGCACAGAGCAGAGTGTTACTACTACTACTTCTAGTACAACCACCAGTACCATTACTAGTACAACCAGCGGTGCCATTACTAGTACACCCACCAGTGCCATTACTAGCACAGTCGCTGGTACACCTACTACCTCTCGCCGTACCTCTACATCTAACACAGAAAGTGTTGCAGCTACTATGGCTGCTGAAACTACTACCACAACTCAAGGTTCAGTCAGTACCTCAGCAGCTGGAAGCGGGTCGACAACCTCTGCAGCGCTTGAAACAAACAATGTTGATACATCAAGCCCTTCTACTGGTATAACAACTACCGAACTGGCTCTTGAGGAAGTGGTAACAACATCTACTACTCTTAAAATACCAACAACCACTCACCCTTCCCAAAACTGTGAGTATGCAGTAGTTTACTCTTTGCTCATCAAATAAAATTGTTTATATTGTGACTAAGGGGCCGTATGATAAATGACAATATAGTTAGGAACACTAGTGACCCTATAACTATGAACACTATCAACCCTATAACTATACACACTAGCGACTGTATACCTAGCTATAAACACTAGTGACCATACAGCAAGGAACACTAGCGACCCTATAGCTATACACAATAGCGACTGTAAAGCTATAGACACTAGTGACCAGACCTGCCAACCCAAGAGTGGGGCAATGCGTGAGATTTGGTTTTGGAGTAATTGATGTATCAATGATACCATATATAAAATTTTTGAAATTGGGGCAAAAATCTCACGCATTGCTCACGCATTTTCCTTTTTTCTTTGGGGTGATTGTGTGAATCTCACGCCCAATGCGTGAGAGTTGGCAGGTATGCTAGTGACCATACAGCAAGGAACACTAGCGACCCTATAGCTATACACACTAGCGACTGTATACCTAGCTATAAACACTAGTGACCATACAGCAAGGAACACTAGCGACCCTATAGCTATACACCATAGCGACTGTAAAGCTATAGACACTAGTGACCATATAGCAAGGAACAGTGACCACATAGTTATGAACACTAGCGACCTTATAGATATGGGCACGAGTGCAATGAGCAGTATTCCTTCTTAGAAATTCATAAAAGGTGTAAAAAATGAAATTGACACATAGATGGAATCAAATATGGAACTTTAAAAAGTATCAATAAAGCGAAAGAAAGTGACCATGCCAAGGATTGTTAGAATAGAATGAGTTATTCACTCGCATGCAAATTGCTGAACATTAACAAGTTTTTTACTGTTTGAAACCTCGTCACTTTTGCGATGTTTTTGGCAAAGTTTGGGTTCATATTTAATGATGGATTTTATTAACGAATTTTTTTTTCGTATCAATGAATTTTCATTTTTTTTAAGTGCATTTAAGAATTTATAACCATTTTCATTATTGCGCCTTTTTAATAATGTCTTCGTTTAAATGTTTTGGCAACTTACTCGACCGATAGAACTAAAAGAATTAACCATTTGAGGAAGTGCAAGGGTGGTTCGACGAGTAAAGATGGTTTCCTTTAGGTTGACATGCATAATATTTTGGAGTTATGTTCCTTTAGGAATTGTCTTAACATTGTAAACTTTTGTAACTACTTGGAGACTATTAGAATTTAAGCTATAGAAAAAAATATAGAAAAAAATTTTTAAATGGCTGCCCCTCTTGAAATTTGCTTACATGTTGCACAGAGAGCTGTAATAAGACTTTTGTTAAGTTATGGAGTCACACCAAGTGACATTTGAGAATAAAAAGTCAATATTGTGAAAGTTGTCTAAACCAAAACAAAAGATTTTAAATGGGCTAACAGTTTTGGAGATTAGTGAACAAGCATGTCAGGATGGAGGGGGGGGGATAAAAGTTAAGGAAATTGCTGAATAATTGAGCATCTCATTTGGAACAATACATCCCATTTTCATTAAAATCTTGGGTACTATAAAGTGTGCTGCAGGTGGGTACCTAGAATGATCAATGATGCCAACAAAACTGAGCAATTAAAAATGTTTAAGAAGAATTTGGACAGGGTTAAAAAAGACGGAGATTCTTTTTAAACAGACTCAGAACTTGTCATGAGACCAAGTGAAACCATAATGAGACCACATAATGATGGCATATTATGTGCCAGAGTCAAACCAGCAGTCGTTGAGGGGGAAACATTCATCATTCCTTAAATGTTGATTATTGCAAAACAATCTTTTTAGCCTGGTGCAAAGGGTTTGAGAGCTGCTCCTATGTCTGCCCCTACTATGCAGCTGAGTGGGGTGAGTGGGAACCTTGCAATTGTTTCAAGAACAGGCGATTCCGGGATTGCGTGTACCCAGAAAACCCTTCTGCTATAGAGTTTGTGATCAACAGTACTGAATGTATTGACCCCCTACCAAACTACACAGCATGTGCAATTCCTGGCTGCTATTCAGATTGGACAACATGGAGTAAATGCTCTTGCTCTATGACACGCAGTAACAGGTGCTACATGTTCATGTCATTATGAAATCATTAGGAGTTATCGAAGATAAAAGGTGGTGCAAGCTTTACCTTCTGTTTTATTGTTTTGGTTTTATTTCTCAATACTTCAGGCTGGCACGTATAAGGGTCTCTAGGATTGCTTTGAAGGATGTTTTCTACTACTACATTTTGAGTGATCTGAATATCTACATGTATATGTACATGTACAGTAGGCTCTCTCATAGATAGCTTTAAAAATACCACTTTCTCTTTTGCCGCACTCAGGCGAGAATCTGATGTATAGGAGTAACTCTGTTATATATACGAAGACAGCCTAGTGTGTTTGATGTGAGAGACCGTCATGTGTGCTGATAAAGCGTAGAACATAGGTAGCTGCTCAATTATTCAGAAAAACGTTAAGGAAGTGGATTGGTGCAGGAGTTCGAGTGTCGGTCTACCAAGCTGAATGTCATGAGTTGGGGTCCCATTATAATCACTCTCTCATCTTAGCCTGTTATCCTGACTTTGGACAAATGAATGGACAAATAGGTACCACTCTTAATATAGTGAATATATATTTTGATTTTAGACCTGTAGTTTTTTCTATGCAGTATAGACCTTGCTGACTAAAAAAAGTTTAAAACAATTATTTAAATTGATGTTGAAGGTGTGCGCTTAACTTAACGTAAAGCTACCATAATCATGGACCCTAAACCAAGTGAAAGTAATAAGAAAACGAGAAAAGTTGTCAATACAAACCAATAATAATATAATAATAATAATATAGTTACCGTACAGTCATTGAATTAGAAAGTTAAGTTTTTTACTTTTTAAAGGGCCAAAGGGGTGAGTTCGTAACCATCTTATAACCGATTAGGCTATTTACAGGTATTTTATGGTTGGTATAACGTAAAATTTCTATAGCATAAAATTTATGCTATAGGGATTTTCGAGAAATATTTTCGAGAACATACCTGTATGTTCTCGAAATGGATTACTTTCATTGTGAGAGTGTCTACTAAATATATGCGTATATGAATACATTTTGATGTAGGCCTATACATCTACATGTTTATGTGTATGCACATACACACATATACACACACATGAGTATATGTATATTTTCTGGCGGCTGCACATACCAATTTGAGCTTAGATGCGTTTCCGTCCACCTAGTCTATTGTTCACATCTCTGGCCTTTTGAAGCACTGGCCACGCCTACTCCCAGATTAATTAATATTTTGATATAAAATTAACATTTGAACTATACTTAGCATTTTCTGTTAGGCACTTAAAAATGCCTTGATCGAACTTTGAGAACTGGTAAACATCGAAGTAGCCTCTGCTTTGAGGGAATTACTTATGTTCTATCGTTTCATTTATTTGAGTTTAAACGATTTGGCTAGACTATCTATTGCCACTGTTCAAGTGGCCTACTCAAGAGTGAGCCAGATTAGGGCTAGTCATTAGGTGTGCCATGTGAAGGGAATTTTCTGGAAAATTCCTAAAGCAAGCCTCATGGTGGCGCACCGTGAAGTGGTCACAACAATTGTAGGCTTGACATTCATGGACGATTTTACATGAGAAAAAGATTTACGCAGACTGCTGCTTTTTAGTTTATAAGGCAGTGTTGTTAGCAGTTCCATTTTTTACCAGTTATAATCATAGTTGATCACTAGACCAATATGCCGATTGCTGAAAGAAATTTTTGCTATAAGAGCTATTTTCATCCATCGGTTGATCTGAAACCCTGATTCGAGTTTGGGGAAAAGAAGGTAGCATCGTACGGCAATCTAACCAGCAACTAGCGTGTTGGCTGCCCGGCATGCTACAACCTGAACCAATCGAGCTCCTTCGGAATAATTGAACAGATACTTATTACAAATGACGATGTCTCACCGCGCACCAGACTACTAGGGTACTAGCAGTAATAAATAATGATGTGACATTACCGCGATGGAACACAAGCTAAGATCTATCGTCTCACCATGTCCAACTTTTACAATTAAACTAACTCTGTCCTTCATATAACCTAGCTGAAAACTATTAACAACCATAACTAGATGGCTTGAAGAGTTGTTTCAGGTTCTACTTCTGGTACAGGACAAGAGAATGCCTGGAAGACAGTTGCTCTGGTAGTACCTTACAGTACGAGCCATGTGAGCTGGAGAACCTAGAATGCTGGCTGTCATGGAGTGATTGGAGCACTTGTGCGAGGGAAGATGGAGAGTGCGGAACGGGAGGTTCAAGTAGTAGGACTAGATATGCCGACTGCTCTAATACACCTCATCTCAGTCAAACTTGCTCTCAGAGGTTTGTCCACTCATTTGGTATAGACAACATTGTTCGAAATGTAAATTGGTCGACTTTTATAAACCTCCAACTTAGCATCTCAGTCCTAAACAGTCCTGCTTCTAATTCCAACATTTTTTATTATATCTTGAAATAGTCAACAATTTGAAAGTTCTTTTAGCTTCTTCATTCCTGTGTTAGTACAAATATATACTTTTTGGTTAACTACCAAAATTAGTTGGTAATATTATTTCCAAAGCAGTTTACCCGACAAAATAACAAAAATCATTGATTGTCATTTCTATCTTTAACAGTAAAATGTTTGCATTGAATTTAATTGGTCACAAAAAAATTATACAACATCTACAACAAAATGCGATGTGTTTTAAATTGGATATTTTGAAACTTTTCTTGGCTATATTATAACGTTTTAGCCTATTATAGTCTTTTACCAACTTTCAGTATATTGGCTCCCATCTCACATGGTATTAGGCAGTTTGACCTCAGTTTTTCTATACAAATGATTTGAGAACCGAAACGTTCAAACTCTGAGGTTGGGATATATTTGCGTGTGAAGCACTCAACTGCATTCACCTTAAGAATAATTAAAATGCAAGTGACCTTAATATACTTATTCTAACCTTGTGCCAAGAAGTTTGCAGTCAATTTGAAATGCATCCTGGTCTGTTGTTTGAAGTTTTTAATTTGAAATCAAAGCTAGTAAATGAATAACTACATTTGAAATTTTACAGCAATAGAATTATGATAAATATCTTCATAATAGACCTTTATCCTTGGCTTTTCGATGGTCGGACTCTTAGAGTGTCTTCAAAATAAGAGCCAACTCACATCCACACTTTCATAGTCTACAATTAAATAGCAACACACAGTTCCTTATAATTCATAAGTCTAATCTAAAATAACTGTGCTTCTAGCTAATTTTAATGAAATTTTAGATTTGAAACAGACACTAACAATGAGTGTGTAGTTTTTACCTGCACAAAATTTGGGCTATGGGGAGAATGGGAAGAGTGGCAGAAGGTAAAAAGGTGTGGCTCGTCAAACCAGACAAGAATCAGAAACTGTGAGTATAGGTGAGTACCACGACACTCCGTTGCTCCATCTGAATTACGTGTGTTTAAAACGTTGAGTAATACAGTTTGATGTCAACAAGAAACTAAATAAAATATTAGTAACACTTCTACTAATACTACGATGTTAACAGGAAACTAACTATTTGTAAAATACTTTTTTGCAAACCAAATCAATTTACTTACAAAGCAGACAACTATTTATAAAGATGGTAGACATGGGTTGACTAGCATATGTGCTCTAAAGTTGTATTTAAACACATGAAATAATGGCAAGAGTTTATGCTCTAAAGTGAAGTTGACTTTGTGGCATCTCACCTTACAGCTACAGGACTATAGAATCTTGGAGCAACTCTACGTGTGACGTAGACTGCTGGCAGTGCATTGTAGATGAGTCTGAGAAGAAATGCTTTGAGAATATATGTGAACAGAACTGCAAGCTCGCTGAGATTACCCAAGCTCCGGCAGAATTTAACCTCACCTTCAAGTGTAAAGGTATGAATTATCCCTCTGTCTAACAACATGATCAACTTGATCATGGTAAAACACTCAGATCAAGCCAAGGTGTGATTATGACGTCTATAGTTGTACAGACAAACACAATAGAAAGACATAATGCTGCAACTAGAACGCAACAGCTGATATCAACTATAGCAATGATAACAACTAGTCATGTTATTTTGGCACATATTTTCTTCTGAGAGCTTAAACCCCTGATCAAGTTTTATCAATTTTAATTTTGAAACATCCTGGCTGTCAGATCACCTCAAACATTAGAAACAATCACAAATGATAGAAAAATATGGATAGTTTCTGATAAAATCTGCTAAAGGTTTGTGCAAGTTCATCTTCAAGCCCCAAATCCTAAACACCAACAGAAATAAAAGTGATGCAATTAAGTAAAATTAGTTTGAACTGTTTTTAGCAGAAAGTTTTAAGAAATTTTATAAAAATACCACACTTCTGTTTCCCAGTGAGCCAAAAAGGGGGTGTGATATTAATAAACTTAAAACCTTTTGTCTATGCGAACCTATTAAACCAATGATTTGATAACCCGTTGTATACTACTTACTTTCATTGTTGTTTTCTGATCACAGATCCTGCAAGTGGTCAGTACATCGACAATATTGAGAAGGATAAGAGAATTGTGACGTGTGGTAAGCTGACATCTGGTAGATAACATATATTACTGTACTTATTCAACACACAGATGTTTCATTTAGAAAGAAATGTATGGTTTATTTCCTTTTATCATGTGACGTGTGGTAAGCTGACCTCTGGTAGATAACGTATATTAATGCACTTAATCAACACACAAATGTTTCATTTAGAAAGAAATGTATGGTTTATCTCCTTTTATCTTTGAAATCACATAAACAAAAGTAGCTAATGCTAGATTTGTTTAGATATAGCGTTAGCTATTTTGTGGTTTACATGGTTTAATGGTATAGAGGTTTTACGTTATTTAGTAGAGTACCATTAATATTATACCTGCTATGTACTGTATCTAATGTACAGTAGATTGTGATTGGCTGTCTGTATCTCGTTTAAAAGGAAGTGGAACGATCTGGTCAGAGTGGACTACTTGCGGAATTAGCTGCGGTTTTCAGTGGGGCAAACAATACCGCTCACAGGTGTGTAACCTTGATGAGAATGAGCTAATCTCTGAGACATGCAAAAACGTCTTGTATCTGCAAGTGCAGCCCAAGTGGTGCTTTGTTAAAGAGAAATGTCCAGGTAAGAGCTGACATGCTATAACATGCGCTTGTTATACCGTAGTAATTAAAATATGCATCAATTCAACTCTAGCGGAATGATCACAAAGAATTATGCTTTTGAAAGAGCAGAAAAGGCTCTGCGTTTAGCTAAAGCTGTTAAGGAGCGGATAAAATTACTTTAATAGAGTAATTTTCAGTAGTAATAGCACAGATTAGTGACATGCCTGAAGTGCTGCCATTTATTTATGTTGCTGACTTTCAACTGTACTAACTGAGTTTACTAACTGTAGTAATTGCTAGCTGTACTAACAATGACCTTCCTAAACTACTACCATAGAAAAAATGCATTACCTCATCTATTTTGTGAAAAAAATTGTCAGGCCGCAAACACTGGGATAAAAGAAATAGATCCAGCCTTATCCCCCGTGGGATAAGTATGCAGGATTATGGGCTAAGCATGCAGGATTATGGGGTACATGCAAGATTATAGGCTACTTTTGCAGCAGTATGCTAAAGATAAATAGAGCTTGGAAAAATTTCAACTTATTTTCATTCTTTTTTCCTTCTTGTATCTTATACTGGTTTTTAGCTGCTAGCAGTTTAGACTATTTGCATTTTTAATGCAGAGGAAGAGATCGTTGCTACGCTGATACCGGAGGAGCAGAAGGCCATGAACCTACCAGCGGTTGAGTCGGAAGAAGGGGTGTACATAACGAGTGGAATAGGATTTGTTGTCATTGGTGTACTCGTGCTTATCGTCGTACTTGATGTGCCATCACTCCTCTTGTAAGTAGGAAAAATCACTCGAAAAGTTTCATAATTAATGGAATATTAATTAATTAATTAATGGCTGTTCTTGACACACTGCATTCTCAGTATATATCGTAAAACCTCTATTTAAATGCTGCCTTTATTTGAAAGCCACCTCTAATAGAACATCATTATAAGAAAGAGGTTGAAAAATGCAGCACCACCTTTAATTGAACGCCACTGCTATTTGACTACTACTTTGACATTATTTGCTCTGTGCGAAGCCATAATAGAAAGGGATCAGTAAAAAAGTGTCCAAAAATAATAAATATAATGAATTAATACTAAAGTATTAATAGTAAATTACTAATAAAGGTAGTATTAAATTAAAAATGACTCGGCTACATTAGTAATACTTAATTCTCTGGCTGTTCCTGTAGTGATTGCCATGGTGATGGCGTACCTGAGATGATCGATCGTTACAATCACCAAAGCTAGTCTGATTCAAACTCATTAAGATCTTAACCATATCCTTTGTTTTCAGAATCGTCCATAAAATGTCGTTTACAATTTTACCTGAGAACTTTAAAGTATCTTGATGAATTATGAGAATACTCTTGAAGAACGCCATACGATGTAATAGTACCCATTGTTACGGTGTATTCAAGTTTAATTTTTAACTTTAAAGCTGTAGGCCTACAGTTCTTTTTTACAACTTTGAAAGCGATACTATCGCAATATTTAAAAACTGCACCCAGCTAATATTTTTAGTCGATGTAGTTCCTTGTTTAACTTTGACTGATACATAAAACATGTACAAAAAATGGTTCAGCAAAAATGCTGAGAGTCATGGCACCAATGCTGAGGCTCATGGCACCAATGCTGAGGGTCATGGCACCAATGCTGAGGCTCATGGCACCAATGCTGAGGCTCATGGCACCAATGCTGAGGCTCATGGCACCAATGCTGAGGCTCATGGCACCAATGTCAGTCTGCCTAAAGAAGATGCAGAATATAGGTGACTTTACTATTGGTTCGTCTGTTTTTTGTTCGAAATTTATCTTCCGAAAATTCTGATGAGCTTGCTGAAAATTATAGTGCTACTTTCTATTCAAATGTCACTCTTGATAAAATGCCACTATTGGAAAAGGATTGAAAAATACAAAGCCATGGCGTACAAATAGAGGCTTTACGGTACATGCCCCTTGTTTATAAACTCTGACACAGTTAGCATAAACATTTTGATTCTATACCCTGAAGTTTCCAGTAATATGGAGCAAGACTACAACGTGACCGGATGACCAACTTTAAGCCACCTTCACATGCATATTTATAATAACCTACAACAGCAAATGATGAACATTGGGCTAAAACCTTCTGGAATCAAAAGTTATAACAGTAATTTACATTAAATACTAGTAGTGACAACCTTCTACCTGGTGCTGACTTAAGAATTTTGCTGCCTTTTAATTATAAAAGTACTAGTTTTAAGTTTTTCTCATACCAAGCTCAAATTAGGTAGTTCATTGCCTTTCAGAGTGTAATTGACTGCACAAGTTTATTTGGCGGAGAGCAAATTTGGTTGGTTGGAGGCACTTGCCACAACCAGTGGTCTTTTTGGGAATTGCACCTCAAGCTGATGTATTTTACAGGTCTAGTGTTCTAAACCAATAGACTGCAGCTACAAATGGAAATAAATAAAATAAAATAGCATAGAATAGCAGAAATATTCAAGTACTCATATGTGAGAATGGGGAGATGCACTGTGTGCTCATTATATATATATATATCATAACTAAATAGTCACAGAATAATGTATTTATTAGTAATTGACAATAAAGCTTTCAAGTTCAATAAACTTGAATTCTTGAAAATGCTTAGTGTAGGTTTTACCGGTCTGCCTATCAATTTACCCTTTTTTTTATAAAAAAAAAGTAAAAAAATTTTTTCTAAAACTGTCTAGAAAGAAACCCTGTTGCACTATTTTGTTTTAGCTCATAATCCTCAAAGAGGAGCAAGGTTTTAATGTTAGCTATTTATTCAAACCAAAAATATTGTGCAACAGTAAATGGAATGCAATTGTACAAGTAAATGTAAAGACAAAATAATCAGCATTCAAAATAAATATGGAAATTTTCTCTTTGCCGTGTTTTGCTAAGCTACCAACTTGATTATTAGGAGTTCAAATATTTAAAGGTAGTTCTTTCAGCAAGGCTGCTTCTACTGCCAGTCATCTCAGGTGATTTCTACAGGGCATTTATGTTTAGAGTAATTATTACATTTTTTATGACTATTCTTATATAAAATGCAACTATATTTATTTTAATATTTCTAATTGACTAACACCTATTTCTAGTTTACCTAATGCTTTATGAATCAAGTAATTAGCCTTCCGTTTCAACTCTGCCAATGGTACCGGCCGCTACATCAATCTGTGTCATATTTGGTCTTTATTGAAGGCTTATGCCTAAAAACATTCTAATGGAAAGAAAATCATGCCAGTTACAGAAAATATATGTTGGGTAGATTTTATTAAAAATCATTGTTTGTATGACAGAATTCATTGCATTTATTTGTCATCGCTCTCAACACTATTCTAGCTGGCTATCCATATCCTGTACACTCATATTTTTGTCAGCTTTAGAGGTTTACTCATACAAATATTTAGGTCGTATAACTTTTCATTTTTTCTGATTAGAATATATGTCAGCCATTTTAAGTTTGCGTGTTGTTTGTATAAAACAAAAGGCTAAACAGAAAAGTTGATGAAAACCACTGTCTCATGCGTGAAATTGAAATATTGTATATGTCTATGAATGGGAATTCTTTTGAAGATGGAAGTGCAGATACTTTTCATAGCTAACATATAACATTGCTTATATATTGTTTATATTAGGTGAAAATGTTTTTATGCAAATTTCCTCTCCGTTATTTACACGCACTGACTAAACACTGCAAAATGTTCCTTACCGCATTTTCTGCTATCGCTTGTACAACATTAACAATTAAGTGTTAATTTTTGCTACAACTAAAATGCTAGTGAGTGAAAATTCACATCAGCTCTGGAAGTATGCTTATGGGTTTCAAGGCATGTATGAAATTTACAGGGAGCTGAATGTACGATTCATTGGCAACATAAAGTCAGCATGTGGTATGAACAAAGCAGAGGATGCTGCCGATATCACATTGGATGCCAGTGGCCCTGACTAGCTATATACTGTCCATGCAACATTCTTTTGTACTTATGTGACAGGTGGCAACAAGTGGCTTTGAAATACGCAGGTATAACTGCCTGCTCACTTGTAATTTCATATTTCATATCTCTAAAAACTTTTATGCCTTTAAACTGGTGTTGTTTTGTATTAGCTGTTTTGTATTAGCTGTTATTGTAATGTTTTTATATATTAAACAAGTAGTCCACATGCCTGTGGGCTGCCTTCTGACTGTACACTAATCTCTCTGTGTGTTGGTATTGTGCTATATAAAAATATGGTATTTGATATCTCACTATAGTTCCATATTGCAGCTATACTTTTTGAAGATGTAAAGAAAAAAGAGGATAAGTCTATCAACCCAGTGTGTGTATCAAGACAGTTGTCAGAGTAAAATTAGGAGTTACCCACTCAATATACATTAGTAAATTCGTACTATGAGCGATCGATAACTGGCAAATTAATCAGATTGGTGACTATTTCTCCATTACTTTGTCATGCTACTTTCTCACTAAAATCTCCCTGGCCTATTTCATCAAAGTTCTGTTAAACTCCTGTTTTGAATGGCTAAAGCAAATATCCCTATCACTTGAAATCACATACCCAGCAAACAGGAATATATACAAAACAAATAAGCAAGATTATACCTTTGCAGAAGAAGTGTATTAACTGAATTATAAATTAATTAAAGTTTTGGTGATGTTCGTGTAAATCTATAGGTTTGGTTTACCATTTGTACCACTTTTAGCATGTGTTCGTTGAACACTCTTTGAACTCACTGAATTTTTGAAGCACCCTATAGTAGGTATTTCAATAAACAAATAAATCTTTCCCAATCGAAACTACAAAATACAGGTTTAAACTAGTGATATGTTTTCATACCTTTGGTAAACTATAACTAAAATAATATTTTAATTATCTTTATAATATTATAATTATCTTATTTAATTTAGAAAAATGTAAGCAGAGCTGTAAACTAGCTAAAATGTATATATAACAAAGAATAATAAAATTTAGTCTGGTTGAGTTTGTCACCAAATTACAATTATTTGAAGTATTACAATTGGAAGTATCAGCGCATAACTTACCGCTAAAGAGGTTAGAATGCTTCTCTATCAGCCGATAGTAACAGAGGTGAAAACATCATAAAGGTCAACTACGGTCCTACAAGAGAAATCTCTCCTAATTACTTCTGTAAAGCATTCCTGGCTTGCAACTTCCTCACTCTATGTGAAAATACGCTCGTGCTTTCACACACAAAATAAAGAGGAGAGTAAAAATATTTTATTGGATAAGCAGACAAGTTTAACAACCTTGTTCAAAAACTTCTTATAATAATGACTTGAATAATTAAATTATTAAAACATATATTTTTTTTATAGCAACATTATTTTGGTGTAACCCTGATAACCTTCATAAGACAAGCTTGAAACACTCCTGAACCTGAACAATAAAAACCAACGGATACAACGTGAGAAACACCATGTATTTCAGAGCAAACAATTTTGTTTTATTATGAGTAGTTTTAGGATTCAACCATTTTTCTTGCCTACCCACTTTTTCAACTTCGGATAAAGGCTAATTTGCTTTATTAATTTATAAGCTGTTAAACAATTAAGTTTTGTAGGAATTATTTAAAGGGTGCAGTGAGCACTTACATATACACAATGTCATACTCAATCTCTACATTAGTTGACTTACTTAGTATATAATTTTAAACTTTCTTAATTAAACTTTTATTTTAAACAGAAAATTGCTAACACAACTATATTTACTCTAAAATGGAAATGGTATTTTGAAACTATTCTACATATTCAATTATTAGCTTGTTTGAGATTGCGTGGCAGGAAGACAGAAGATCCAGCTGATCAACTCATCCAATTAGCAAATTGAAACCATCATAAACAATGTTTCTTTATTGGGCTCAAACTAATAAATGTATGTTATCATTGCGCATTTGTGCTACTAGCAATTATGGCCTACATTTCAATTATACAGCAACAGGCCATTGACAAAAGCAGGTTTTAGAGGCTTCCATTTTAAGATCACCACAGTTCAGTGTTCATGTTGTCATGGTAATATGGTCAAGCGGACTAGAATAATTAACCATCGGTTGTATGCGAAGGACATACACAAGACATCACAATATATGAGAGTACAATATATAAGAGTGTACAATATATACACTCCTATCTTTTACACATATATGCATCTATTATGTATATACATTCATGCTTGTCATGTATTCTGAAATTGAAACCCACAAACTCTGACCAAAAAATTTGAATGAATAGAAACAGTCAATTGCTTAAATAGCTCAAAAACAGATAAGCTCTGCGGTATGGAGAAGCCAAATCATTTATATCACAAAGTTAAATAAAGCAGTCCTTCCTTTTATTGCAATGATGCATGGTAGGGAAGTCAACAGCACAGCACCAATATAATAAACAAATTTATCTCTTGAAGACAACTTTGTTACTAGCTATTGACAAAAAATTAATAGGGCTAAGCTGTTGAATTGATTAGGATATAGACCTGTTTCATAAAAGAAATCGAATGCTACAATTATGAAATTAGTAGTAGTTAAAATGAACCAACTAGTGTCCATTTGTAAGCTGCCTTTTACCTACAAAGAACATGCACGATATGATTGAATGTCATCTATTACAGACACACTTAGAGAAAACCAACAGCAAATTTTTATTTGTGATTGTTCTGCTACAATAAAGGATACTCTCAGACCTTATTACCGATCTGTTCTAGCTCCCTCAGGATTAGTGGGAATACATAAACATGGAATGCAATGCTTGTGTCTGGCTCATGCCACTATACCTAAAGCCTTCTTAATCAAATAGTTGTTTATTTAGACCGGAGCAATATTAGTATTTGAATTACCTCTGTAATAGAGTACAAAGGACGATATCTAATGGACCTTCAGTTCTTAAGCAAACACATCGTCATTGGTCAATAACATCAAGCACACTCGCTTACTCCGGTATCTTTGTTGATAAATTTACCACTCATCGATACCTGATTGCTGGAGTCCGTTAGCTGTGTAGTCATCGCAGTTCTTTTCAATTCACACTACAGCATTACAGCAAAGCCATAGCTGATGTAAAAGCTAGTATTTGCTCCATGTGGAATTTTTCTAAAATGGTCGATCATCACAACTCACAGATGTATGCAAATGCTTTACCCTGGGATCAAAAGGAAGAAAAACGACTGCTGAAGGAAGTGACAAAGGATGGGGTTCTCAAGACAGTCGTTACACCAGTTCATAAGGTATGCGATTGATGGTTGTCATTTTAGTTCAACTTCATAACGGAAAACTTTTATCTACACGTTAGAACAGTATTCACGCTAAATAATCCACAAAAATTGGTATATTTATTTTTAAAAGAGTTGTCGCCTCGCATCAGATGATAGCAAAGTACAATTTGCTTGCTGTTTATAGCATGGGATCCTTGCAAAATAGAGTCATCTACAACACAGTCTCAAAATAGCTGGCTGTTAGCATGATTAGAGGGCAGGAAAATAAATTTAGAAACTCTGTAAGTTTAAACTATCGTGCCATGAGCTGTATAACTGTTCCATCAAGTCTGTCATCCAATCTTTAGTCTAGTCAACAAAACCAGGTTTTTTTGCCCTCGGTGAGGCAAAAGATTCTGATCCCAGGTAGGGCTGACAAGCCATCTAAGGGTACACTAACAACAGCCATAACCTCGGAAGCTGTCGGCTGTAAATAGAGATAGTTAAGTAGCATAGTAGATATCCTATGATAAGTACATAGTAAATACCCTATGATACGTACAGAGTAGATACCCTATGATAAGTACATAGTAGATAACCTATGATAAGTACAAAGGAGTCGAGTAGACTGGTGTAACCATGAACCTTGGCACAACTTTCAAATAATTCATACATCTGATTTTTGTCTAGAGCCCTAAACAATAAACAATATCCTCTTTCTAACACCTAACCAGGTAACTTTCGCGTGTGTTACCAAACCTACTAACCCATGTCAGGTCCTACAACTATTCTACTTAGTTTCAGTAACACTCTGTTGACATTGATTCTTGTTTTTAAGACCTTATGGTTAGGATAAGGAACCTAACAGCTTGTGAGCATGCTTTCTTCTCATTACCTCCTGAAAGTGATTATCTCGCCGGCATAATTAAGTGTTCGAGTAATTGCGAAATAAACTTAGCCTACTTTGAAAAGATATATCTATGGCATTTCTCTTTATTCCATCATTACTTAGGCCTACTTGAATACACAAATGTATTTCCAGTAATAACTATTAGAGAAAGCTAATAACAATGGACTATAGAAACCAATAACCAGAAGTAAACTGCATATTCAGAACTTTTTTTATCATTCAGTAACTTTCAGTAACTATGGTTACCAACAGCAAAACTAGCAAGAAACTCAGTAGTTTTGGAGAGCTCCTTGTCATAAGTGAAATCAGTTGAAAGGACAGAAAAGCCATGAGATCACTGAAAGGTCAAGGCATCTGAAATTAGTTAGTGCCAGCCAGTACAGCCAATTGACAACCTTACAAGCAGCTATTAGTAGTATTCCAATCAAAATGCTTTATGATACCTAGTGCCAATAGTTAAACTTGACTAACCAGTACAACTGCCACAAGCTAACATCCTTCTTTTCATGTAACTACTACTACTAGCACTCAAACCACCATCTTACCAAGTAACTAATACCACAGGAGCTAACTAACCGGCTTTCAACTGTAGATGTATGCCAAAGTCGCAAAACTAGCATTGAACCAAAGCAAGAAAATGATGGTTATCGATAAAACAGCCACTGGACTTATTATCTTTTACGACCTGCTAGAGGACGATCACGGTGTAACTGTCGATCAGCCGAGTAGAGAAACACAGACATGCGACCTACTGTCATCGATCAGGGACTTTGCTGTGGCTTCTATAGACAATAAAGTATACGTTAGCGGAGGTTTAGATGTCATTGATGAGTCTCCAGTCAACGCCCTAATTGTGTAAGTTCTGAGGCTAATTAACTTACTAGCAGTTGAGAATAGCTCAAAGGAATTTCTTTCAATCTATATAATGAGATAAAATTAATTACACTGGTAGATCAATTTTCTGATACCTCTTGCCTTGAACGAAATATTGGAGTGGCTTTACAGGTGGCTTCTTATAGCTTAGGAGAACAATGTGAAACTGCAGTTTTAGCAAATCGCCAAATGCCAGAATAAAATTAGTAATCATGCGCTTCAATTCAACATTTTTATTTGAACCGAGGTGTTGGAAAAACAAGGATATCTGTTTTAGTTGTATAATTATAGAACAACTTGTTGGTAATATGATGAAATATTACAACTTGACGGCAATCTTATTTTGCAGTTGACCATGTTTTTTAATCAATTGAAATGGAATTTTGGTACACAAAGTTGATTGATTTCAATACTCACTTCCTATGTCAAAAATTTTACATGTTGGAGCATATATTCTTACTCTTACAAGAATACACTGTATTTTATTTAATTTCTTCTACTACTCAAAAAACCTAATCATAATTTAGAAAATTAAATGCAGTATTAAAACAAATATTTTATATAAAAACATTAGAACAAATAAAATCAAAAAATTAAATTATTTTTAAAGAGCTAAATTATTGAAGTAATGATAATCAACAATAAGATTTATAATATTATTCGACTGTGAAGGCACAAAAGAGTTTAAGCTTGACAATGTGTGAGTCTAAAAATAGAACTGGTGATAAAAATACTCCGTGTAAAACACTCTAACTTAGAATAGCTGGCATTCAGACTTATCGCTTGTATCTTTTCCTTATATTAGTTTATTCTTTTTATTTTTATTTAATTATTAAATAAATTAAATTATTAATTAAATTTTATTCTTTTTTTATTTTCATCTTTTTCGTATTAGTTCACATTTTAGTTTTGAATTTACCAGCTTCCTAACTTTCATCTATAAAATCGAACTATTTCAAGGAACTCAGAAAATAGCGTGTTGGAGATTATTTCAGATGAATAGTCAAATTTTAGCTCTGATATAGCAATACAATGCATAAGCTAGAAAATCATACATCGAGATAGCCATAAGTAAATTTTGGCTGTATTTACATAGCATATGAGCTTCAACCAAAATTTTACTGATGACGTTTATCGTCTTTCAACTTAATTTATTATTTTTATAACCAACCTGTATATAAGTAGTCATAACTTGTATATCACCCTCTGGACTACATGTATTTATTTTCCTTTGAGAAAAGACCTTTGTTGATTAGGTTCGTACATAAAAGAACAGAGGCACAATGTATTGTACTGCTATAAGGACCTGCTAGCTCATGACAAAGTGTCTGGACTTGCGAATAGAAAGAAAAAGCTGTTGAAATCTATTATTTGACTCGTATGATAGAAACACTCCCTCTGAACTTCAGAGGGTCGTGTATAATTTACTCCTATGAAAGCTGCATAACTATTAACTGATTCACTTTTGCTAAAGGTATAGAAAAGTTAATGTTACTATCTAAGGATCCATTATTGCTTTTCATTGCCATATATAGCAGCTTGTTGATCATTTAATATACAACCACGTCTTAAGGGTAGCTGTACATCTACACTTTACAGTAAAGATTAACTCGGTTCTATTTGAACTGCGCCAAATTCTTAAAAACGTGCAAAAGCTCATTTCACCTTTCGCAAAGCATAGTGGTTTGCTTTTTTCCAAAAATGAAAACATTTTTGTGAGTCAAGCGCTAGTTAAATGTCATCACTAATTTTATTATATCATGGCATATATACATAACTGTAAGGACAGAAGTGAAGAGCTTTTCTTGTACAGGTATGATGGATACACTGGAGAGTGGAGGCTGCTTTCTGGAATGAAGAAAAACAGATGTAACCATACAATGGTCAACTGGAAGGGTCGTCTCCTCGTCACAGGTACTGATATTTTTTGCCATCAATCCATCTTCTTTATTCCAATGTTCTTCAGGAAAGAAAGACATTAGACGTGCTATATAAACTTGGGCCACTCATAATGATAATACTTCATATTTTAACTGTGATTTTAATGTGTTCAAACCCTGTTACCATATGTTTACCTAATCCTTCCGCAAACTAGTATCCACCTATAATTGGCATCATCATAAAGAGCTAAAATAGAGAAGAATCTTTTGTAAAAAATCGTTGATCCGCTCTCAAAACCTGCTGTTTACTTCCTAAACAGAACTCACTGTTACACATTTATGTAACACAGTAGGGAAATAATAACGCTACCAAATATTTTAACAAAGTGATATAAATCTTTCCATTTCATGTTTTGAAGAATATGAAAAAGATAATGGCTGTGTTACATCAGATATGTCATGTTGTGTATATATGTAATTGCAGATGTTATATTTTTTATATAGTACATGGTATAGCTGTTGTAGCTTTTATAGCAATAACATGTACGCTATGGCTGTTGTATTTCTATAATGTGCATGTCATAGCCATTATATCTTTTATAATGTCTGTTATAGCTGTCATATCTGTTGTAACATATTTGCTACCACCATTTCATGTTATAATAGATATGCTATAGCTGTCAAAGACATTAGATAATCAATTTACAGGTTTAACTAAAGTTGTATGCTTTAATTACAATGCACTATTAATGCCAGGCGGAGAGATAAATGCTCACAAAAAATTGACTTCGACATGCGAAGTCTACTATCCAGAAACTGACAAATGGGTGCTGATAGATCCCTTACCCGAGCCAAGGTGCTGCCACGCTTGTGTAGTTCATGATGGTAATGTCTTTCTCTCAGGAGGCTTGTGCGCGTCTCAACACCCTCAAACTAGCATCTGGTGAGTGCCAATAGCTTAAGCTATGAACTAAAGCGATTCCTATTTATTTGTGTCGGACTTGTTGGAGCGGTTGTCCTCACTAACTTCCCCGTTCGTTATAATTTGTTAGCTTTTATGGTGTTATATCTGGTTCGGTGAATCAGTCTTTATATACTAACTTTTCTGGTCCACTGACAAAGCTATTCAGCCAATAAAGAAATGAAGAGAAAGGAAAATAAAGCCTTTAAGCAGAAGAGTTTCTACCAATAACATATTACCTTATTTCAAACTTGCTCATTTCTGCATTTGTATTACACGTTTCAAACCTCTGCTTAAACTATGCCCAGAACATTTGTAGTTATCCTTCCACACATATCACAAACATCATTTTCTATTACGTGACACCAACATTCAATTTATGAAACGAGCTTGAAGTTTTCTATTACTACAACCTACAATGTACTATCCCTACATCCCTACTCTTCCACAATACTATTAGATTACCAACTTCTAAACACTTTTGTTCAACTCACTCAATAGTTCCTGATTTCTATCTTCTCATTTTTATCTTGGCATGTAATGAAAAGCATCGTTTTGTTGATGACTACTACTACCAATAATAAGTTATATATTCATTCAATACTGGATCATAAACTACTTTTCATCACAAGAGAACAAATACAAAAACGCAAAGCTTGTTACGTTTTAATATCGTTATAATGTTCGTTGCTAGACAGCCCAATATCTTTAGGATTGCTACTGTCTTGCAGCTGTTACTGACCAAAACATTTACACAAAATTTCCACATTTGTGGTTAAACTAATTTTCATTTTATTCCTACCCAGGATCTATGAGCAAACAGCATCAAAATGGCTGTCACTAGATGAAGACTACCCTGTTGAGCTACCATATAGGTTAGCCAGACACAGCATGATATCCCATTATGATACAATATATATAATTGGAGGTATGTAGTCTTTGCTTTTACTTCTCACTAACATACGCTCATACAACATCTTCACATTCATAGTACAGCTCCACAATTGGTGCTCATCCTTCTCTTGATCTGTTTTGGAAAGACAAATCCGGAGAAAGATTATTTATTTGGGTAGATTTGGCAGCAAATTCAGTCCTTCAAATACAGGCTGAAACACATTGATTTTCTACTTTGCTATTTTGATACAAAATATCAATGAATACATTCACTTTTGAATTTTGTTTATGAGAATAACTGACAACTGTTGCCTATTACTGTATATGAGTACTACCACCCCAGACTATCTGCAACTGTTGCCTATTACTGTATATGAGTACTACCACCCCAGACTATCACCCTATTACTGTATATGAGTACTACCGCCCCAGACTATCACCCTATTACTGTATATGAGTACTACCACCCCAGACTATCACCCTATTACTGTATATGAGTACTACCGCCCCAGACTATCACCCTATTACTGTATATGAGTACTACCACCCCAGACTATCACCCTATTACTGTATATGAGTACTACCACCCCAGACTATCACCCTATTACTGTATATGAGTACTACCACCCCAGACTATCACCCTATTACTGTATATGAGTACTACCGCCCCAGACTATCACCCTATTACTGTATATGAGTACTACCACCCCAGACTATCACCCTATTACTGTATATGAGTACTACCACCCCAGACTATCACCCTATTACTGTATATGAGTACTACCGCCCCAGACTATCACCCTATTACTGTATATGAGTACTACCACCCCTGACTATCACCCTATTACTGTACATGAGTACTACCACCCCTGACTATCACCCTATTACTGTATATGAGTACTACCACCCCAGACTATCACCCTATTACTGTATATGAGTACTACCACCCCAGACTATCTGCAACTGTTCTATGTAACATTTAGTTATAATTGCTGAATTTGCTGCTAGTTGGTTGTTTCATCAATTTTAATCTTGTAACATCCTGGCAGTCAGACCGCCCCAAACATCAAAAACAATCGCAAATGATAAAAAAATACCGATACTTGCTGGCGACATCTACAAAAGCTTTATGTCTGTTCATTTTTTATGGGTACGCATGGACCAGTAATTTGAACTACGCTCAAGCATTGATTATAATTATGTAAGCCGACATGACCAGAGAGTATATAGATGAAATATAAACAGTGACTGCATTAAGCCTGGTTCCCATATACGTCACAAAGCACCGGCGACAGCACCGTAGGCTATTAGTGGTAAAATGGGAACCTACGTGCCGGGTACCGCCAAGGACCGCCGGTAGTTGCCGGCGGTATCGCAACAGTTTCGCGCTGCTCAAATTTCGCAAAAGACCGCAGGTAAAATCTTCCTGAAATGCACTGTACGGGTGAAGGTCACCATTATAGAAACGACGTGGCTAGAGAGCATTTTATTTGGTTACGCGATTATGTTTAGCGATGCAGCTTATATGTGAACATATGCCGCCGAGCCTAACGTCGCAAACGTTTTGCTGCGCAAGTTACCGCCGGAGTATCGCAATGGATATGGGAACCAGGCTTTAAACCCAACCACTGAGTTATCATTATGCCCTGCTATAATGAAGATTCAACCTACGCAATGGTTTCTACACATAAATATCTGCTCTAAGCTTAAACATTGAATAAGTAGCTACTGATATTATAGATTGAATACAGGTCAGTATTTCCTGTGCAATGTCAATACTGTCCTTGAGCTAGGTGAGAGTCTGTTAACAATCTCGAATGGAGTAGCTCATTACAGACTACAGCGATAAAAAATCGGCCAAACTCTTTTTGACACGTAAGTGCTTTTGTCGATGAGCTCTGAGAGCCCGACTCATAGCCATACGTTCCTGCAACCAATCAATGATGAACCATTGACTCAAGGAACCTTAATGAATAACAAATCTATGACCACCAAACTAACAAAATAGAGTTAGCCTTTGATCGGACGTTTCTGCAATTATCCTGTATATTCAGACTCTATTTGCTTCAAATGCCAAACATCATTTAACTTTCTGCCAACAATGTGAAGATATGCAAACTGTTGTCATAATAAAAGATTCGTTACAGGTCTTACTAAAACGGAAGGAGAGAAATCGAAAGCTGTGCGCAAAATAATCTCGTTCAAGCCACGAGTTAGTTATTTAGGTAAGTCCAGGCCAGTTTATCAACTCTAGCCCTATTGGCGTTACAGCATCTCTCCTCGAACACTATTATTTATGTAATATAAAACACAGGTTTGGTTTGTGGTTAAATCATGCAGAGTTTATAGTTTGCAGCTTGTAAAATTTAAAAATAACACCAAGTGTGGTGGTCGTTCGCCGGAGTCAGAGGCGAGAGGAATACTGATGCCGAGGCGATCGACGCCAGGACAGGGCCCGACGCAGGCATCTGTAGTGCTTTTGGCTGGCCGATGGTCAGCTGATAATTCGACCCTACAACCTAGGGGCTGAGCCTAACCAGCCTGATCTTAAGCATCCCATGTGAGCAGAGGAGAGCACCTGGAAGTCTCACACTGTGCAGTTACTTATATATGGTCATAGCATACAGTATTTAAGTGCACCCAAATATATATTTGCGAAATGACTCTCATTGCCTTGTACTCGAGTGGTTTGATTCTTTGGGAGCTAGCAGAGGAACTCGGTCAGTTCCCTTGGGCATGAAATGCAAATATTTTGTTCATACCTAGAGTTGAAGTATTAAGTAGTTACTGTGGCATCAAATTGCCCATCAGCGGAGCTATTCGATGTGCTGCCATGGCTCATAGGTTATGAACACTCTTTGGTGATTGTCTTTTCTAGATAAAAAATGAAAGACATAACCGCGGGTTAATCTGTGCATTTACAGAAAGATAAATGTAATATTATTCTATACAGCCAAACCTTGTAAAGTAAAGTTAACCCTTTCTAAGATTCGTTTCATACGTTGAAACTCTCGTATGTTGCAATAAATATTTCTGTAGGAGTATATCATACACCATTTAAGTTGTTCTATAGCTCAAAAATTAATAATAAATATTTCAGGTAATGGCACAGCATTAAAATAAATGCGTTATATAATTTTAAAACTCTGTAAAACTGAATGCAAAAAATTTAAACTAAATAAACTTATAATCAATACAAAGAGATACTTATTGTCATTTTGATTTACGATGACAGATGAATTGAATACCCCAGCAGTCCCTGGAAAATTACCTGCTAATAAACATGTAACTTCATGTATTTTAACATAGATGTGAGTGGCAATACTTAGATATGTACTTTTACATAGGCATAGGAGCACTGTGTGACAACATTGACAGAAACAAGTACGATAGAGTAACACCCTGGAGCCATAACCACAAGGCACTTCCAGAGCCATTGCGTGATGCTACTGTGCAAAAGCTAGGTATTGATAACTCTTTTCTTAGCTGCCAGGCAAGGCCAATGCCAGCATTATTCGCCGCTTGAAACAGTAGTACACACACCTACAATAATGATAGGGCATGTAATTGGATTTGATAACTTGCAATGGCATTTGATGCATGAAAATGCCGCTTTTTGTCATGGTAATTATCTTTCTCTTTTACCAGGAAATGACATAATCATACTAGGAGGAAGCAACGATGGCAACCATAATGAAAGTGTAGTTACTTACAGTATGGAATTTAACACTATACGGACAAGCAAACTTTTCTCAAAGTCCTTTCCAAGTATGTACATGTATCTACAGTCTTCTAACCCAGAAAACTAAACTTAAAGGTTGACTTGCAACAAAATTCACATTACAGTTATTTTGTATCATAAGATTCACCATGTCTTACTCTGTTGTGTTGTAGGTGCAAAATATATGGAAATGTGATTACAAGCTCTTAAAAGCTCAAAAACGAACAGTTAATCACAGCCATTCCGAAACCGCCGTAGTTTGGATTCGCTTTCTAAAACGGCTCAAATGGGACGTAGTTGTTACAGGATGGTTTCTGTTTACACTTTCATGCAACCTCATTCGTCGAAATATTTTCACAAATATACTTCACGCATTCAATAAAACCATGTCTATTGTTTTTATGCGTCTGTTTTATCGTCATTGTAATGCTGTCACTTTTAACACTGATATCTTATAACTTACCGTAAAAAATCGTTAAACTTTTTAACCTTACCTCGAAGGAGTATATATCATTGTCTGATAATCATGACGAGCCTGTTGGTCACCTGTGATAATCGAAAAGTGCTGCAAAAATTATTTGCGAAGTATTGGATCACGTTATCAGATTACGACTTGACGATTGAATAATGCCAAAATAAAACTGTAAAGTAGCGAGCATCTATATTTGATAAGGGGTCTTCGGTAAAACCCGAAGTGTTTGTCAGAAACTAGTGCTACGATAAGTTTTATATTGAGCCTTTTATTGGCCTTTCAATTCACGTGAGAACATACGTGACAAGATGATAATCAAACTGGAATGACCATCAGATAAATAAACAGATTCCAATCTACGGCGGCTTTTCGTTTTTGAGCTTTTACGAGCTGGTAATCACATTTCCACGTATTTGACACCTACAACACAACAGAGTAAGACATGGTGAATCTTTTGATACCAAATAACTGTAATGTGAATTTTGTTGCAAGTCACCTTGAATATTTCCCCATAACTCAACAATTATAATTGCCATCAATTTGGCAGCTAACATAATTATAGTAATGAAAAACAATAAAATGTAACACATGTTGTATGCTATTTGACTGATAACAAAGGACTGTCGTTACAGGAGGCCTGCTCATGAGCAGTGAAGGGGTGCTATTGGAAAAGACAAGTAGGAAGTCTCTAGAACAATTTGTGCCAAGAAACTGGCCTCTCTGGTAGGCCCAATTGACTTAAGCAAACCACTGAGTGACCAACGATTGATCCTTACTTTTAGGTGCAATCAATAGGAATTAAAACATGTATCGGCCTTCTCCAGGAGAACTGGTAGCAAAATTTGACAATAAATGCGTCGGACAGCAGTCTCAGAGAGCTGCCTTATTTTGTTGTATAGGGCAAGGAATGTTTTGACGAAATGCTTTTACAAATACTAGCTGCAGCACATGGAAAATGAATATCAATACATGCTGCCACGAGCTGAAGAGCATTACACTGGTTAACATTAAACTTGTTTGTACAACGTATTTGCTTATTAACAAAACATGTATGCCATGTTTAATCTGGGCTAAAGTGAGCCAACTATGCAAATATCAATTACTAACACTTGTTGTGCTATCTACCATGAAAAGGGTGTTTGTACAAATCAGAGATATAATACACTTACTTACATGACATATCTGGTATAATACATTCTTATTAACACAGAAAGGAGGCAGAGTACGCTGCCATGAAATCATGTAAAACAACTAAATACATACAAATGTCAAAGAATGATGTAAAAATGGGTTCTTTGACAAATAAGAGGGAAAACAACTAACAAGTTTTTTCTGTCTTTAACTATGAAAGCAAACCTGATGACTCTGATGACAGTGTCAAGGTCATCTATGACGCTAGTCAGATATTATCACATACAGCTGACCACAAATGAAATAAAATATAAATTCCTTCATAAATTTGCCAATCTCATGTAATGCCTTTGCATAATATTACACCAAATATTCAGCTCACTTACTCAGCTTAAGGCTGCATACACTGGCAATAGAATCAGATCAACTTGTGTAACATTCCCAAAGCGATTAATCACCTTCCATTTTCACGCGCATCACAACACCTTGTTTTAACATCCATTTTCACTGAAGGCATTATTACCAAGCTACATGTATTATCGAAGTTCCTTTCGTGATGCCAGACAAAGCTACACAGCACACCTTTAAGAAGGAAAGATACACCCATAAGCTTTGTTGGCACTGTTACCTAATCATCTAATTTTTCTCTTCAACCCCACATTTTGTGCTGATGACAATGTTAATTCACGTTACGATAAATGTATATATTTTTTCTACAAACAACTAAATATACAATCTTATTTTGTACATATACATAATTAAAAGGTAATGCAAAGACAACTTTGAAGAGAAGACAATTACAAGCAGCATTTAATCGTCACCGGTCACAAACATAAATACATTTTTCTTAGCGTTGACCATGTGTTTAGTCCGCTCAGTGCCGACACACACGGAAAGTTTATAGGCATCTTGATTTGAGAAAAGGACAGTACACGAGGCGTCTGCTTGACCACCTGTCTTATACATGTTGCACATGTCAGAGAAGAACTGAGGATATGTTGGTAGGGAGTAGAATATCAGGTGTCGAATTTTACGTAATTGCATCCTAAAATACACAAAGTAAATGTAGATAACGTGAAAAAACCACACAAATAATCGATTGCGCAAATCCGCAAAAGCATCCCCATGTAGCTAGTTATTGATTATTAAGTAACTTTCCAGGATGTTACCAGGCAATACTAAATGAAGCAATCACAATAAATAACAATAAATATTTTAACACCTCTAACTAGTGAGCTGCAAAATAAACTGTTTATATGTGATCACAATATATCTAGCAATATTATAATGCCTTGTCAGCAAATTAACAGGGCATTGCAGTATGTCTGTTTGCTAACAGAGCATTGTAGCCTGTGCGCTTAATAATAGGGCATTGTAGCTTATGTGCTTGCCAGCGGGGCATTGTAGCCTGCTTGCTTGATAACAGGACATGGTAGCCTGTGTTGATGGATAAAGACACTTGCTCATAGAAGCGATAAATGATGTATATGAGCAATGAAATTATCACCAATAAAGTAATAAAAATAACCCTACCCAGAAGAGGTGACAAAAGCAAAGTCGACGCATCTTTAAACACAATATAAGACATACAACTGTATTTTAATAAATGGTAGTTCCTTCATGGACCAATAAGATTTAGAATTGTTCAGCTAAAGAAGTGGCGAGACTTGATGATAAACATGAATTACTCTCATTACAGCCATATAGTCAACCGCCTAAAGACAATCTAATGCTATAGACAAGGCATTTTTAATATGTTATTCTCTTTTGTTTTAAAGGTTGACTTGCAACAAAATTCACATTAAAGTTATTTGGTATCAAAAGGTTCACCATGTCTTGCTCAGTTGTGTTGTAGGTGCCAAATATGTGGAAATGTGATTACAAGCTCTTAAAAGCTCAAAAACGAACAGTTAATCGCAGCCATCATGAAAAAGTCATAGTTTGGAATATCTTTATTTCGATGACGTACTCAAACATTGTGGTTACTGTTTTGACACGTGATGTTATCACGTGATGTTAAAGGCCAACAAAAGGCTCAATATAAAACGTTTCGTAGCACAAGTTTATGACAAACACTTCGGGTTCTACCGGAAAGCCCAGGTCAAATATAGATGCTCGCTACTTTACAGTTTCATTTCAGCTTGATCTAATCATCGCGTCTTAATCTGATCATGTGATCCATACTTCCTGCTAAATAGCGTGAACAATTTCTGCAGCATTTTTCGACTAGCACAGGTGACCAACCGGCTCCTTATGTTTATCAGAGGATGTTATGTACTCCTTCGAGCTAAGGTTAGCAAAATTAAACAAATTTTTACGGTGAGTTTTGAGATATCAGTGCTCAAAGTGACAGCATTACAATGATGATGAAATAGACACGTAAGGACAATAGACATGGTTTTATTGAATGCATGAAGTATATTTGGGAAAATATTTCGACGAATGAGGTTTCATGAAAGTGTAAACAGAAGCCATTGTGTTCAACTACGTCCCATTTGAGCCAATTTGGAAAGGGATTCTAATCTACGGCGTTTTCGTGATGGCTGCGATTAACTGTTCGTTTTTGAGTTTTTAAGAGCCCTGTAATCACATTTCCACATATTTTGCAACTACAACACAGCAGAGTAAGACATGGTGCATCTTTTGATACCAAATCACTGTAATGTGAAATTTTTTGCAAGTCAACCTTTAAAGATTTGCAGAACTGCAATTGATAAAACTTGGCATCAGTCCCAAAAGCAAATCCTACGGATATTATCGTGAGCATATTATTATCGTAGCTAATTTTATGGCATGAATTGCAAAAATAATACTATTGGGTGCAGCTGTCTATTAATATGAGCTTGAAAGACGAAAAGGGAAAAATTGTCTTAATCTTTGTTTTCATCCAGCCCGTTTCAATACTACACTGCTTCAGCGCATGTAGAAAACCACCATTTTTCAATGTTTCTCTACATACGCCTATTTGAACTATTGCTTGGGAAGCAGAAATTCTTAGTCAACAGTATTTTAATGCGTAATTTGTAAAAAAGGCAGACTAAGGAAACCTCATCTAAAATTGGTTGTTAACAAAATCAAAACCTAAAAAAGGTCTGTGAAATAGTCATGCAATACCTACTTTATTAGCTAACTGACAGCACACGTAACACATAATAAATTCAGCTGATAACATTAGAAGTCGAGATTATAATAATATTTTTGGGTAAGATTTATCGATTCATATTATCAGACAGAGCAAATTGTGACATTTTTAAAATATAAACTAAAGACATAAAATTTGCAATACATTTTAGGCTAGTATATATAAGAGTTATCCAATCACAATCATTATCCATTGAAGCATAGGATGCACTGACAAGGCGTAAACAAATAATTTTCATTTATTTATCATTTGTGAAAGAAAGCCATCAGCTGATGGCTCATTGGAGACGATCATACACTGAAGCCGATTAGTGTAATTATATGAGCATTCCCTGAAGAATTATTAAAAATTCACTTGTACAATATTCTGGTACTTTTGCAACATGCAACAAGTCCTGAACTAGCACTGTGACAACTAGTACTGTGACAACTAGTACTGTGACAATTATTACTGTGACAACTAGTACTGTGACAACTAGCACTGTGACAACTAGTACTGTGACAACTAATAGTGTGACAACTAGCACTGTGACAACTAGTAGTGTGACAACTATTACTGTGACAACTATTACTGTGACAACTAGCACTGTGACAACTATTACTGTGACAACTATTACTGTGACAACTAGTAGTGTGACAACTAGTACTGTGACAACTAGTACTGTGACAACTAGTACTGTGACAACTAATAGTGTGACAACTAGCACTGTGACAACTAGCACTGTGACAACTAGTACTGTGACAACTAATAGTGTGACAACTAGCACTGTGACAACTAGCACTGTGACAACTAGTACTGTGACAACTAATAGTGTGACAACTAGCACTGTGACAACTAGTAGTGTGACAACTAGTACTGTGACAACTAGTAGTGTGAAAACTAGTAGTGTGACAACTAGTACTGTGACAACTAGTAGTGTGACAACTAGTACTGTGACAACTAATAGTGTGACAACTAGCACTGTGACAACTAGTACTGTGACAACTAGTACTGTGACAACTAGTACTGTGACAACTAGCACTGTGACAACTAGTAGTGTGACAACTAATAGCGTGACAACTCGTAGTGTGACAACTAGCACTGTGACAACTAGCACTGTGACAACTAGTAGTGTGACAACTAATAGTGTGACAACTAGCACTGTGACAACTAGCACTGTGACAACTAGTACTGTGACAACTAATAGTGTGACAACTAGCACTGTGACAACTAGCACTGTGACAACTAGTACTGTGACAACTATTACTGTGACAACTATTACTGTGACAACTAGTACTGTGACAACTAGCACTGTGACAACTAGTAGTGTGACAACTAGTACTGTGACAACTAGTAGTGTGAAAACTAGTACTGTGACAACTAATAGTGTGACAACTAGCACTGTGACAACTAGCACTGTGACAACTATTACTGTGACAACTATTACTGTGACAACTAATAATGTGACAACTAGCACTGTGACAACTAGTAGTGTGACAACTATTACTGTGACAACTATTACTGTGACAACTAGTACTGTGACAACTAGCACTGTGACAACTAGTAGTGTGACAACTAGTACTGTGACAACTAGTAGTGTGACAACTAGTACTGTGACAACTAGTACTGTGACAACTAATAGTGTGACAACTAGCACTGTGACAACTAGCACTGTGACAACTAGTACTGTGACAACTAATAGTGTGACAACTAGCACTGTGACAACTAGTAGTGTGACAACTAGTACTGTGACAACTAATAGCGTGACAACTCGTAGTGTGACAACTAGCACTGTGACAACTAGCACTGTGACAACTAGTAGTGTGAAAACTAGTACTGTGACAACTAGTACTGTGACAACTATTACTGTGACAACTAGTACTGTGACAACTAGCACTGTGACAACTAGTACTGTGACAACTAATAATGTGACAACTAGCACTGTGACAACTAGTAGTGTGACAACTATTACTGTGACAACTATTACTGTGACAACTAGTACTGTGACAACTAGCACTGTGACAACTAGTAGTGTGACAACTAGTACTGTGACAACTAGTAGTGTGACAACTAGTACTGTGACAACTAGTAGTGTGAAAACTAGTACTGTGACAACTAGTACTGTGACAACTATTACTGTGACAACTAGTACTGTGACAACTAGCACTGTGACAACTAGTACTGTGACAACTAATAATGTGACAACTAGCACTGTGACAACTAGTAGTGTGACAACTATTACTGTGACAACTATTACTGTGACAACTAGTACTGTGACAACTAGCACTGTGACAACTAGTAGTGTGACAACTAGTACTGTGACAACTAGTAGTGTGACAACTAGTACTGTGACAACTAGTACTGTGACAACTAATAGTGTGACAACTAGCACTGTGACAACTAGCACTGTGACAACTAGTACTGTGACAACTAATAGTGTGACAACTAGCACTGTGACAACTAGTAGTGTGACAACTAGTACTGTGACAACTAATAGCGTGACAACTCGTAGTGTGACAACTAGCACTGTGACAACTAGCACTGTGACAACTAGTACTGTGACAACTAATAGTGTGACAACTAGCACTGTGACAACTAGCACTGTGACAACTAGTACTGTGACAACTAATAGTGTGACAACTAGCACTGTGACAACTAGCACTGGGACAACTAGTACTGTGACAACTATTACTGTGACAACTATTACTGCGACAACTAGTACTGTGACAACTAGTAGTGTGACAACTAGTACTGTGACAACTAGCACTGTGACAACTAGCACTGTGACAACTAGTACTGTGACAACTAATAGTGTGACAACTAGCACTGTGACAACTAGCACTGTGACAACTATTACTGTGACAACTATTACTGTGACAACTAGCACTGTGACAACTAGTAGCGTGACAACTAGTACTGTGACAACTAGTAGTGTGACAACTAGCACTGTGACAACTAGCACTGTGACAACTAGTACTGTGACAACTAATAGTGTGACAACTAGCACTGTGACAACTAGCACTGTGACAACTAGTACTGTGACAACTAATAGTGTGACAACTAGCACTGTGACAACTAGCACTGTGACAACTATTACTGTGACAACTATTACTGTGACAACTAGTACTGTGACAACTAGCACTGTGACAACTAGTAGTGTGACAACTAGTACTGTGACAACTAGTAGTGTGAAAACTAGTACTGTGACAACTAGTACTGTGACAACTATTACTGTGACAGCTAGTACTGTGACAACTAGCACTGTGACAACTAGTACTGTGACAACTAATAGTGTGACAACTAGCACTATGACAACTAGTAGTGTGACAACTATTACTGTGACAACTATTACTGTGACAACTAGCACTGTGACAACTAGTAGTGTGACAACTAGCACTGTGACAACTAGTAGTGTGAAAACTAGTACTGTGACAACTAGTACTGTGACAACTATTACTGTGACAACTAGTACTGTGACAACTAGCACTGTGACAACTAGTACTGTGACAACTAATAGTGTGACAACTAGCACTGTGACAACTAGCACTGTGACAACTAGTACTGTGACAACTATTACTGTGACAACTATTACTGTGACAACTAGTACTGTGACAACTAGCACTGTGACAACTAGTAGTGTGACAACTAGTACTGTGACAACTAGTAGTGTGAAAACTAGTACTGTGACAACTAGTACTGTGACAACTATTACTGTGACAACTAGTACTGTGACAACTAGCACTGTGACAACTAATAGTGTGACAACTAGCACTGTGACAACTAGCACTGTGACAACTAGTACTGTGACAACTATTACTGTGACAACTATTACTGTGACAACTAGTACTGTGACAACTAGCACTGTGACAACTAGTAGTGTGACAACTAGTACTGTGACAACTAGTAGTGTGAAAACTAGTACTGTGACAACTAGTACTGTGACAACTATTACTGTGACAACTAGTACTGTGACAACTAGCACTGTGACAACTAGTACTGTGACAACTAGCACTGTGACAACTAGTAGTGTGACAACTAGCACTGTGACAACTAGTACTGTGACAACTAGTACTGTGACAACTAGCACTGTGACAACTAGTAGTGTGACAACTAGTACTGTGACAACTAGTAGTGTGAAAACTAGTACTGTGACAACTAGTACTGTGACAACTATTACTGTGACAACTAGTACTGTGACAACTAGCACTGTGACAACTAGTACTGTGACAACTAATAGTGTGACAACTAGCACTGTGACAACTAGTAGTGTGACAACTATTACTGTGACAACTATTACTGTGACAACTAGTACTGTGACAACTAGCACTGTGACAACTAGTAGTGTGACAACTAGTACTGTGACAACTAGTAGTGTGACAACTAGTACTGTGACAACTAGTACTGTGACAACTAGTACTGTGACAACTAATAGTGTGACAACTAGCACTGTGACAACTAGCACTGTGACAACTAGTACTGTGACAACTAATAGTGTGACAACTAGCACTGTGACAACTAGTAGTGTGACAATTAGTACTGTGACAACTAGTAGTGTGACAACTAGTAGTGTGACAACTAGTAGTGTGACAACTAGTACTGTGACAATTAGTACTGTGACAACTAGTAGTGTGACAACTAGTAGTGTGACAACTAGTAGTGTGACAACTAGAAAAAAACTATTAAAATAGTGGCCAACAGATCCTAACTGCGCCACGCGGCACAGTGCCTAGTCTAATACCAGTTTGAAGACTTCTCGAGCATGACAGTGTGAAAGAAATTTTTGTAACTAATGAACGCTGTTAGAATGAATTGGTCAGTATGAATTGGTTACTAATGAACGCTGTTAGAATGAATTGGTCACTATGAATTGGTTACTAATGAACGCTGGTAGAATGAATTGGTCAGTATGAATTGGTTACTAATGAACGCTGTTAGAATGAATTGGTCACTATGAATTGGTAACTAATGAACGCTGTTAGAATGAATTGGTCACTATGAATTGGTTACTAATGAACGCTGTTAGAATGAATTGGTCACTATGAATTGGTAACTAATGAACGCTGTTAGAATGAATTGGTCACTATGAATTGGTAACTAATGAACGCTGTTAGAATGAATTGGTCAGTATGAATTGGTAACTAATGAACGCTGTTAGAATGAATTGGTCACTATGAATTGGTTACTAATGAATGCTGTTAGAATGAATTGGTCACTATGAATTGGTAACTAATGAACACTGTTAGAATGAATTGGACACTATGAATTGGTTACTAATGAACGCTGTTAGAATGAATTGGTCACTATGAATTGGTAACTAATGAACGCTGTTAGAATAAATAAGTCACTATGAATTGGTAATTAATGAACGGGTCACATCACATCGTTAAATCTCTGGTAAGTTATGCTGTCCTAGCCTAGATTTCTTTTCCCTATGATCACAACAAAACACCTTAATCATGAATGTGACTCGTCAATAAATACTGCAGTAGATACATTCAGCTGCCTTGTATTATCAAACCGGATTAAAGTCACAAAAATATACAGAGTACGGACTGACCTTCTGAAGAAGTGAACTCTCTCAGTATAAAGCATGAATTGGGTTTCCTTTGTAAAAAACTTTTTCTTGGCTCTTCGAATCGCCTTGTCGCTAGCATACCTAAAAACATGTACAGAATTTAACGTTATACTCAAACGACCAATTAGAAACTGTTCACAGTTTAGTTTAGCTCTTTGATGAGTTTTGAATTGTTCTGATGTCTACACAAGAACCAGAAACATAGTGGCTGTATAAATTAATTAACAGCAGAAGGTAAACAGAATACTCACTCACAAACCAGCGAAGTCTCGTGCTTATGTTTCGCTAGATAGTTCCTAATCCTAACATAGTCGTAGTAGGAAGGGATATATATTAGAGTACCCGCACGCTGTTTGTCTGTAAACTGTGGCAATACCTAAGGAGCAAAGATGGCCAATGCTTAATGAAAAAAACAAAAAGGCAGAAACTCTCCAATGTGCCAGATATACAACTCATTATTATATCCACATATAATGGCAGTTATTGCTGTAAGTCCAAACAAAGAGCAAACATTTTTTACATTTGATTTTGAGACTAGGAGACAGAGATCATGCTAAGAGGTCAAAGCAACATAAACCAAACACTACAAAAACAATTGAACCATTCTTTTGACAGACGCAAGCAGTAATACAGTATCAAATATTGTTGTTATGGCACCAGAGATTGGTTTTAAATAAAATTAACTTTTGGTATTGAAATGAATATAAAACCAAAGTTTAATTTTATTCTCTCACACTTGAATAAAGTACACCATTAATCCTAATAGTTCAAAGGTCAAGTCCCCAATAAAACCAAAATGTATTATCATGTTATTAGAACTACCTGATAAAAGTCTCCCTATGGTTATTAATCACTCTATAATTACTAAAATCACTCAATGGCTATAGTACGGCCTTCAAAGCATCTTTAAGACTAATGACAACAAAGTAGAGATGCTTAAGAATTATAGCTGGGTGCAGCTTCTACATGCTTCTTGGTAGCACTATAGAATGTATCGCTGCGTTTCCATGCTTCGAATTGGTTCGGAGTTGCCTTCACACCTAATTATAAAAATGGTAAAATCCAAACGCATTCGACGCCATTTCACGTCGCTAAATTTGTCTAAAGGCATTCACTGAGTACTTCAACACTACAGAAACGCTAACTGCTGATGGATTCGAATCAATACTCGGCTAAGCTCTTCCCAGTGGAGGTAAAAAACTTTAGCACTCAACCACACCGGTGTCTGCTACATAATCGTTCTACTGCTACTCACTGTTGTTTCTACTTGACTTTCTGGATGGTCGCTCATACGAGGATAATGAAATGCTTTTTTTGTTAGTGCGACTAATTGACAACACATGAATTGAAAAGTGACCTTGACCTGACAGTGAGTCTACTTTAACAAGTTTTGTTTAGAAGGATACATCAACAATCTAGGAAAGATCTATAGTGCAACTTCGAATCGTTGAAACAATAGGGTACGAAATCGTTGGCAATGGGCAACTGTAAACCCATTCAAAGCATGGCAGTACAGTAGATCATTCTATAGTGCTACTCAAACCTAGCCTACATACTCAGGTCACCTACTAGCAAAAATCTAAGTTACCACAAAACCCCTATTTTGAACTTTATTTGAACGCTACTTCTAATAGAACGCCACTATTGAAGGGTTGAAAAATAGAGCGCCACCTTTTAATTGAACGCCACCTCTATTTGTCTCCCACTTTTCCACTTTTAGATCTTTACGAACCCGAAATAGAGAGTGATCAGTAAAAAGTGTCCACAAAATGGTACTAATAATGAATCGGTTACATCAATAACAATTAATTCTTTCGTTGTTGCTGTAGTGGTTGCCATGGTGTTAGTGATGGTGTACCTGAGAAGTTCGATCATCACAATCTTCAGAACTACACTCTGATTGGAAGTCACCAACGTCTAAATCTGATCCTTTGTCTTCAAATTTGTTCATAATGTGGTTTACAATCTTTAAAGACTTCAAAGCTTTTTGATGAATGATGAGAATATTTTTTCAGGAACACCGTATGATGTAATAGCAGCCATTGTTATAGCGTATCGAAGTCCGTTTTTTAACTTCAAAGCTTTACAATTGTTTCTTTAAAACTTTAATAGCGAAACCAACAAAATAACGAATAGCTGTATCAGGCTAAACTACACAAAATAATTCCTTGTTTAACCCTGTCTGATACTTCAACGTATATGAAAAATGGTTTACCAAAAATGCCGAGGCCAATGACATCAATGTTGCTCCGCCCAAAAGAGAGTGCCAAACATGAAGGGGTTAATTTATCTTTTCAAAATTCTGATGAGCCAGTCAAAAAATACAGCGCACCATCTATTTAATCACTTCTAATAGAACGCCGCTATAAGGGAAGAATTGTAAAATACAGCGCCTTGGCATTCAAATAGACGTTTTATATTATTCCAGATTAAGATTACTGCTACCTCTTGGTAGACTGTATTACAAGTCATCTTATCAGCTAAGCATATTTGCTGATAAGAAAAGTATAATTAGCAATGTTGGAGTTATTAGCCCTATAGTAATGAGAGATGACAACCCCTTATTCACCTCTCTAGTGAAGTAATCAAATCTGTCATCTGGCAGAGATGAGTAGCTAACAGAGTGAAACCGTTGGAAGATGAGAGGCATAGCTGAGGTGATATGACATATTGAACCAGTAGAAGGTAGAGGCTGTAGTCGCACTTCTCCTGCATAATCTGTAACAAACAATAAATAAAATCTGTAAGCAATAAACAGTAAATAAAAAAATAAGCAGTTCATTTTTGATCAGCTACTCAGCGATCTTCAAATTTGGTAAAATTGATTGTGTATGACCTTTGAAATTACAGCCTTAGTTAAAATTGATCACGTATAAGAGGAAACTTAGGGAATTATTGGTCACTCAAATGTTTGATACATTTTTTTACAATTTGACTGATAACAGAAAATGAGTAAGAGAGATAACTAAGGATAAAATAATATACATGTATGTGTATACTGTATCACTATCACTACCTATGTACTATCTTTATCACCACCTCAACCTATGCAGAGTCTGTCCTCTGCATGGTAATGATTACACATCAATACAGCCATTTTTAATGTGAAGGAAAAATGCCAATAAAACCTGATTTCATTCATTCACACTCTATTTAGTTCCCGACATATTGTTTAGTTTTTCACTTTGATGTTTTACGTAGTTTATAAAATCAATTTGTTTTAACGCTATATGTAAATAAATATTTATCATTAGATTTCTGAAATGTGGAATGAATTAAACAAAACTACAATAAATGACACTTTGACATACGAAAAGAATATTGGAATGGATTAACATCATATGTAGAGGTTTGACTGTAATGTACAGATTTTGTACAAAAGTTATTTCCAAATAAATTTATGACTTTTTTATTAACTTTTTTTAATGAAATTTTTGAACTTCAACGACAAACCTTCCAGTTATTTTCAAATGATGTAATCTACGGTCAAGGTTTGACAACTCTCAACCCTCAATAGCCCTTAAATAAAAGAACTATATATTCTAAATCGATAGCCTTAGCTAGTTATACAGTGCAACCTCAGGATACGATTTTAATCCGTTCCAGTGTTGGCATCAAATGGTGAAAAAATCGTATGGAGAGGTATAGAAACCATAGTAAATATATAATACAAACATCCCCTGGTGAAAGTTCTCAGTCAATTAGAAGTGCCCTTGGTATTTTGGCGGTATCTCAAGAGCTAATAATCTTATCGACTTGAAACTTCGGAACTATGCAGAAAACATATAGACCTACCGCACAACGCGACCAAAATGTTGTAATCTTACGCAAACCGGAAGTATGGAAAAACAATGCGGAACTATGAAGCCGAGTTACCCCGGGTGTTTGGGGCCTAGGCTTCAAGTGTTAAAATGTAGCACTTTGGGCAGACCCTGTGTCAAAAGATACACATCTGCTGATTAGCCTGAGTACCATGCTGCTGCCAAGTACGTATGAGATGTAGTCGATATGACACTCACTTGAACAATGCTTAGCAAAGATGGCTGCTAGGTGAGGGTCATAAACGCTACTCTGCACGATGGTCTGCCGGTAATGTTTGGCGTGTCCATTCAGGGTCCACATTCTGATGCGCGAGAAATCTGTGTCATGACTTCCTTTCGGTTGCACATGCAGCAAACTGAGCAGATGCTGCCGAAAGAATAAAACTGAGCACCAAACGCTAACACGTTCAGAGTTCATTTGCCATCACATTCGCTTCAGTTGGAAAACATATTATAACAGTGTATTTCCAGTATGTGAGTAGGGCCACTGAGTCCTCAAGGTGAATAAGTCTATGGAGTCAGAGAAGACAGTTCTAGTGACTGCAAATATAACTGTATAATGAAGTAATATGGGTTTAGTGGTGCAGTTTAACACAAAGGAGTTGCACCCGCATGGGTAGACAATTACTATTATACGAAAGATTCCGATATGCACTACTGAGCGTGACATATGAAAAGAGATGTTGCTGCTTCGCTTCAACCGTGTGTTCATCAATGGTGAGAATGATGTGATAAAGAGAAGCGGCACATTCCTTTGCTCTCTAGATTATAAACCAGTTTTGTTTATTCTTTCATGCTATCCGTGCACTCTCAATCACGACTGAAAATAGTTTGTTATGATTGTTCGAAAAAAATACAATGTTGTTACTTAAAGATGAGTTTGCACAAAGTTTTTAGTAAAATGTATTAAAAAGCACTGGTATTTTACCATCATTTGCGATTGTTTTTTATATTGGAGGTGATCTGACTGCTGGGATGTTTCAAAATTGAAATGGTCAAAGAAAAAATTTGTCTCCAACAATGAGGCCAGTAGTCGTGTTTCCTGTTTGTTCTTCTTGTTATGACATCGACTATGATGTTCAAGTTGCAGTGTTACACGTCTTTATTGACATATATTTATCTTGGATTTGTTCATGATCGCTAAAATGAAACTTCGAATATAGCTTCAGATACATTTTCACAGATGTTTCAAATAATCTAAAGATACATGTAGGTCAGGCTAGTTAGAAATCGTCCGACTTTTTCCTTCTAAATGCTGTGTAAACTTATAAGTATCCCATGCCGATGAGACCGTATATTCATCACTTATTAACAACATGCATGACTACTGACACAATTTTGGGAGAAGTCTGGTCACATCTTTTTTCTTATGAGAATTTTAACTGTGATCAAGTAAGTTTTCTCGATTTCAATCATCAAACATTCTGGTAGTCAGATCACCTCAAACATCCAGAACAATCACTAATGATAGAAAAATACTAATACTTTCTGATAAAATCTACTAAAGCTTTGTGCCAGTTGATCTTTAAATGTGATAGAAAACAGGCTAAGGCTTGCCTCTACGAACCTCTACAAACTTTGTTATAGAAAGTACAGCTCTGTGCTATTCACACAGCTAGCTAGTTTGTTAGTGACTCATGCCGTTTACCATACCTTAATGGCGGAGTCAAAGACATTCAAACTGGTACATACCCTGGTGTTCCATGTACTATCATGTGTAATAAATATCTAATAACTGACTCACCAAAACATGATCCCAATTTTGCATGAGAAATACATCTGCCTGATCCATAATCAGCACCTCAATTGATGACATGAAATCATAGTCCTGCTTCTCGTCGCTGCGGCAGAACAGGTTATAGGGTATACAAACAGTAACTTTTTTATCAAAGACTTGGAGCCTCAAATCGATAACACGAAACAATTAACATGAGCTACCTTCAACAACAGTAAGCAAAATTTATGATCATTCATAAAAGTTATTCTAAATAATAAAATGATTGTTACCTTGACAACGACCAGAGTAGTTTTTTAATTTAGCTCCAGTCTTTACTTATTATTAAAAACATTTCACCTAAACATCTCACCAAACATGTGTAGTGCCTAGTAGCGACAGAAAGTTGCCAGCAATTTCTATTCATATGCTTTCTGACATAATAATAACAGAGAGAAGCTCGAATCGATGCAATAATCATAAGCTTTAATTTTCCCAGCCAAACTGACGGCACACCATTAAAACTGAATGTAGACAAGAACAGCGACATTCAAAAATCATCCAGTTATATGGAAGGATATCTACAACGTATTGAGAGCCAGTGAACACATCTAATGAGACGGACACGCTTGTTGTCTTCAAAAACATCAACTTCAGATCGCATTCAATATACTACTCATTTTCTAAACAGCTGCTAAATAGACCTAGAATTGATCTGTTTATAGTCAGAAGAAAATGAGACGACTCCCATTTGTAGTGCTACAGTTACTAGAGTCACTAGAGAAAAGCCTACTATAGCCTACATGTTTATTTATTTGGGTGCCATGTTCAAACCAAATATGTGTTTGCATATGAGCCAAAATTGGTGAAACAAGTGATTATTTTGGAGTAACTTACACTATGTACATGGCACACAGCGAACAGAACTTCTAGTAAGTCACATATTTAGTTTGAATCGAGGGCTTTCTTTTTGATCTACAGTACTGCATTAGCGCGTGTAAATAACTTTTCGCATGCCATCAGACCAAATGAAGTGGGAAATCCAAAGGACAGCGGTTAGAAAATGGATGATGCTGATAGACATAAAGCAAGAAACAGCCGAAAAACGTGGTCTCCATGCGTCATTGATCTTGCAAAACAGTATGACTGAAGTACTTCTACAATTGGTACCATCCTGAAACAAACTATCTCGTTTATCTCCAAATACATAGATAGGGCTAGGAACTATAAGAATATAGAATGATATTTGGTTGTCTCTATGAATGACTGGGAGAACTATAGAATCTAATTCCAGCAAAATAATTCAGTTTGTAAAAAAGATTCGCAAGTGTGGTGAAAGCAGCCGAGCCACCACTGAGGACAGCTTGGCACAAAAAACTCCGCGAGTGTGCTGCTGGCTGGATGTCACCAAACCGAGCAAAGAAAGGGGAGGAGCCTAACACGTGAAGATCCGTATATGAAAGCAAACAGATTCGTACAGGCAGAGTAGCTGTGCTCCTGTTTTATACTTATGTTTGTGCCATAATATTATTTTTATACAAATATATCTCACATTAAGTTACGGTAACTTGTTATCACGAATGCACATACGTAGTTGGTGGCAATAAGTAAAGTGGCTAGATTCAAACTGGGCCTAGTCGCAGACTGGTCAGAATCTAGGCTCCTTTGCACGAGTATTCAAACAATGCACACTAAAAAACCTACAAAACTTATTTGAGAAGGCAAACTTGCAGGTTCAATTGTCATTGCTCTAGCCAGACATACAACATACACAACAACAGATCTATGATCGGTTCTCAGCGTATCACAAAGATTTCAGAGCATCACCCTAAAATTACTGATTGAATTCATATAATAGGCAAATGATAAACTGAAAAACTACCTACAGTTTCATGGTAAGAATTAAACATTACGCCTTTCCAGATAAAGGTATAATAATTCCAAATAACATTCCAGCTGAGTGATAAGAAATAAAGCACTATTGAACTATCATTATACCAGACAGAAAACAAATAGCGCCAACTGATCTTCGTCTCTGATACTAATATGACTTGTCATGTGAAACGACAGATGTCAGATCATGCCAGCACCTGCTAGAGTTGGCGAGCACAAGTTACCACAGGTATATCAAACTTTTGTCTCTTTTAATAAAAACTGGGAAAAGCAAATTTAAGGGGTTTACGTTCTAATTTTTGAAAGCTATTGTATTTTAGACGTACAACTAGTTGATAAAGTGTATTTATACCTATGTATTTTAGGTACAAGTTGTCGACTTAGGTCATATAGCAATCGGCTAGGATTATGAAAAAATGGCAAAATGGATATAATATTTTCAGAAAGCTCGGATAGTGACGGGGATAAGTGAGATTTTCGCTAAGGCTGGAAGCTTTAATGTAAAAGAAATATATATATTAGATCATTTTTTTAAACGTTTTCAAGTCATTGCTTAGCTGTTGACAACAAATAAGCTTCCTGAAAGCTCTTGAAACACGAAGAATTATTGCACAGCTCAAATAGAAGTTGAGTTTTAAGAGGGGAAATGGAGATATTACGAAGCAGATTTTCAGTAGTTACTACTAGTAGTGCAAAGATGGAGGTCATTGCCGTTTTCGAGTCATTTTTCACTCTATCGACAGGGTGGAAAACTGCTTGTCGACATCTGCTTGTCGACAGATAGTCGACAAGCAAACAGCCAACGAGTAAAGACCATAATTATTTTCTTGAACAATGGAAATGTACCGAACAACATAAATCACTTGCTACAGACGTGATGATTTAATTCATCTTTCAACTTGTAAAAAATCATTTTATTAGTGAGGTTCTTGCCTAAAAACTCATATTAAGCATTTATCATTGAGCTCACTAAAACTGGACTTGTTGGCACGCATCATAAAGTTGCTTACCGCAACACTACAGTGCGCCCTAGGGTCACCATGAAGAACAAGCTGATTTTTCACCCTATCCATACAAAATATTTTTCGCATTTCGAAAACAACAAAAATTTCTCTCGAAATTCAAATTGGGCTGTTTTCTGAGCTTTTGATTGATAGCTAATTGAGCTTTTAAGAGCTTGTAATCAAATTTCCACATATTTTGCACCTACTACACAGCAGAGTAAGACATGGTGAATCTTTTGATACCAAATAACTGTAATGCGAATATTTTTGCAAGTCAACCTTTAACAATGAATGAAAGAGATACGATGCTCGATCTCGGTCAGTTCAGCGTTATTAGTCACTGTGAAAACAAAACCAGAAACAGATAAGCGATAAAATAAATAGAAGAGATACGATGCTTGATCTTTGTCAATTCGGCGTTATTCGTTATTAGTTATTGTGAAAACGAAACCGGAAACAGATAGATGATGAAAGTTTAGCAAAGAAACAGTTCAAGTTCAGTAAAATACTGTTAAAACCTCTATTTGAACACCATAGCGCTCTATTTTTCAACCCTTCCTCTATAGTGGCAGTCAATTAGAGGCGGCGGTCAAATAGAGAGTTAATTGTTAGTAAACGATTCACTATTAGTACAATTTTGTGGACACTTTTCTACTGATAACTTGATAATATGGGTTCGTAAAGATCAAAGATTGTCTAAGTGGCGGTCAAATGAAGGTGCTGTTCAAATAAAGGGTGGCACTCAACTTTTCAATTCTCCCATAGTGGCGGTTAAATTGAAGTGGCGTTCAAATAGAGGTGATGTTCAATTAGAGGTTTTACAGTAGTTAGAAATAAATACTAAAACTTAGCTTTAAGTATGTGTTTAGTAAGCTAAATTTATTTAAGTTCAATTCAACATAAATTTTATATGTTTGCCTAGAAAGTAAGAGCTCCTACGGTACGTACTAGACATACTACATTGTAACGTTAAATTTGATTGCAGATCATAACTACTAAATACACTAAAGTTACTGCAGGTAACTATAGTTTTGAGGTTAACATATTATTTTGTTACTAACTTTTAATATGCATAGTATGTATATAAAATTTTAATGATTCTTACCAGGGAGTGTTTGCGTTATACCCCTATATACGAAATTTTTGTCTTACGATGCCAACACTGGAACAAATTAAAATCATACGGTGATGGTCCACTGTACTTCATTTGTGTTTTTGAGACTTTGTGAGTAATGAATTTCTAATATTACTAGCAAGTAGCACCAGGGTTAGGTGTTGACACTGGTACTAGGTGTTGGTAGTGGTACTAAGTGTTACTACTGGGTCAGGGTTTTGGTACTGAGATTAGATGTTGGTACTCAGAGTAGGTATTGGTAGTGGTTCAGGTAATGTCACTGGTACCAGGTACTGAGATTAGGCATCGTAACTGAAACTGGATTTGTTAATGGGACCAGGTGTTGGTACTGAGACTAGGTGTTGGTACTCAGAGTAGGTATTGGTAGTGGTTCAGGTAATGTTACTGGTAATAGGTACTGAGACAAGGCATTGTAGCTGAAACTGGATATTGTTACAGGGACCAGGTGTTGATACTGCGAAAGACTGGCACACTCATAACAACACTATTTGTAAGTTAAATAGGAAAAATGAAAGGTCTCCTAGCACTGATAGTTGTGGTCGTGGCTGCTGGCATCTGCTTAGCCAATGACCGAGAGCTAGAAAGCTTCATAGAACGACACCAACATTTGATTCCAGCGGAAACAAAGGCTAGACTATTCAGAGAGAAAAGAACTGGCAGCAATAAGTAAATATATTATTCTATTCTTTGTGTAATCAAGGTTATTTATGACTTACAAACTTTTATACACATTTACTTACATTAATTACAAAACCTTGGCAGCCTAAATCTTTGCAATTCAAATTCGTTGGATCAACTCAAACCGCTTCATTCATTCAATTTTGGGCTAACGCGTATCTTCCAGTGCAATTAAAACAATTTGATTTAATTCAAATATCTGGCTCAGCTCTAATCATACGATTATCATCTGACTGTTTAGGCCTAAAAAGATCATTACAGTAAATAATGATTGAGAGAACATCAACAACAAGAAACACCATCATTCTGTTGAAGTATTCCCATCATAATACCCCAACTGGCTGCAGTGATGCAACACAGAAATAAAGCAATATATATAATTGGATCCCAACAGAAAATTCTCAGTACCTGCGACTCTCATTTCCCTACATAAACTTTAACTCCACATTTGATACTTTGGAATAATCTATTATGATTCTCTGCACCCATTTCAAAAGTGCACTAAAACATCTTTTGATGTTATCTGCTTTAATAATCACAACGTTATATACGAGTGAAGAGTTAAGCCTGATTCTCATGAAAATGAAGCACAAAGGTATCATTTGTAAGTCACATAAATGTTACCACATAGAGAGAGGACCAGAACTACATAGACGAGCATTCTAGAAACTTACAGGTCAAAATCAAAGATCAATACAGTAATTGTGTATTCATGATAAAGTAGATTTGGCATATCAAAGATAATCCTAAGTCGTTGAGAAACCGCGTGTAGATTTAATTCAAATGCAGGCTATTTGAATATGGTTTTTAAACTGGGTTGCTATATGCAAAACGCAAAGATGTTAGTATAGAAATAGTATTGTTCGACCACATAGTTAGAAAAAGTCAGGTAAAAAAATATTATAAATTTATAAAATACGCACGCCAGTTGACATTTCGTTGTTTGATTGGGTAAAAATATGATGTGACACACACTCAACAATGCAGCGTTTCTGAGCATGCACATGGTAAAAAATGCAAATAAATACGTTTTGGCAATACACACAACTCAAACTTCAAAAGTATCCGACCAATGCAGTTTCTAAACAAACCTAGCAAGTTTTGAGTATTAAAACTATAACAATGGTCAGGATAAGCCGACTCATGAAAACTTGGAAAAGTTTAAATATACCTCATCAGCCACCTGTCAGCCACCTGTCACAAAGTGCTATGTATCAGCCACCTGTCACAAAGTACTATGTTAGCGTATGGCAACTGTAAAACAAAGGTCGGGACAGCTTTTTAAAAAGTAACTAGAGAGAAGTTGTACAACTATGGCATGCCAACGCTAGTAGATGTATGACTCTTAACTAGCAGTAACTCTCAACTGGGACTGTTACAGGCACTGGTGCTGCAAGGAGGATGTGAACAGGCCAGTGAGTGTGCAGCGAACCAGGATCGTGCAGGCATATCGAGAAGGCTACTACAAGGTTCAGACAGGCACTACATCCTGTGGTACATTTGGTTGGAGCAAATGCCCAATCTACGGCACTAAGACTCAGTGAGTGCTAGGAGATACTGCTGGGCCTGTGAGATGTACCTTTTTAAATGGCATAGGGCAGATTCAAATTTTGGCCAAGACTTCAACTGTTTGGCACTATAACTTGTACTTGTGTTCAACTCGACAAACTTTTGAAAAAATTTAATGATAATACAACAAAAATTGTGGTTTTTGGTGAAATTAAATTTAGTTTAGTTTAAATTAAGTTTAATTTAGACTTAGAACTAAAACTTTAACTAATTTACACATAAATTAGTTAAAGTTTCGAGTCCTTGACAATACATAGAACAACTCTTAGATAATGTACATGCCACGATAAGCACACCATGTCTTATTGGTTCAGTACAGTACAAAGAAAAAGTGATGATCAGAGGACATTTTAAGGTAAATGATCAATTTGTTCCCCAAGAGAAATAATAAAATGGGTTCCTTACTAATAAGGTTGCCCTGATTTTTGTAGAATATCCGTTTTTTGGGTAAATTAATTGCATGCCACTATAGTCTCTCGACTGGGAGTCGAAATTACTATCGATTAGTTAGACGCGATGCAGTCATTATAATAAGGTCAAGTATCTTACTTAGGTAACTGGTTGACCCATTTATCGTGGTTCGTACTAAGGCAGCGTTGAATTGTTTCCAAATGGTTAAAAAAAAACTTTCGAATGTAGCATATAGTAATATTATCATTGTTCTATGTGTAATTGTCTGATCATAAGTATGTTAACATGCTGCAGCATGGCCTTAAACCTCTTACCGGCAGAATATATATTATAATAAAACACAAAGAGTACTTCTTAGATGTTATTCAATTTACTGCAAGTTTATTTCAAACAAATATAGACCTGCTCTCATCATCTGACGACGGCAAACACAGGTTGAAACAGATTTGTAGTGATTAACTAACAGTCAAGCGCTCTATATATTTTATATTATACTATAATTCACTCGTCACATAGTGTATTGAGTGCTTTTTCTTTGCTATTGCCTACGAAACTAGTGTTTTTAGTCACAAAAAATTCATGTGTATATATAACTTTATGGAACCCAATGGTACTTCATTAAACTATTAGAATATAGTTTGCTGTTGTAGTAGGAGTGAATATGCAGATAGCATCAAAGAGTTAGGACTCAATTTCCGTAACTATTTACTTTTGTAAATTTGTAGATTATTTTCAAAAACTGCGCGTTGTAGACGTATTTAGTATGGTATAAAGTTATCTTTGCAGTAGCTATGATAAGAATGGTGTCAGAGCCATCGCTAAGTTCTCCCTGATTGAGGTACAATCAGTTAATGTAGGATGGAGTTTTCGCAAGCTTGGTCAGTTTGAACCCTATAAACTTGTTACTATGGTTGTCTTGAGCTTTGAAATACACCATCAAATCTTTGGTGCTGCAATGATTGGATATGTACCTTGCCAGGTTACCTCCACCAATAAAAAGCTTATTTGTTATTTAAACCTTGCAGCACTGTGTCCTATACCTATGTGACCCAGTTTGACCTTGACCTAGACAAAGATTGCAAAAGTCATCAGCTCACTTGCTGCCATGGATTTGTCCATCTAAATGAAAATGGAGGAAACAACTGTTTTGGTAAGCAAACCCACTATAGCAATGCGTAGACAACCCTCAACTTGATTAGTACAACAAACGCAGCTTCCCCATCTCTTTCTAATCACTGGGGCATGCTTACACAGTCGAGTTCTGGTCACACATCAAAGGTTCACCATCAGAGTCACACATCAACTATCAATCAGGATGTTGACCAGAATTTCAAATCTAGGAGTGTTCAACAGTTGAGAGAGAGAGAGAGAGAGAGAGAGAGAGAGAGAGAGAGAGAGAGAGAGAGAGAGAAGGGTGAGAGGAAAGGGAAAGAGAGAACGAGAGAGTGGGGGCAGGGAGAGAGTGTGCGGGCAGGGAGAGAGAAGAGGGTGAGGGCAGGGAGAGAGAGAGAGTGGGAGAGAACGAAAGAGCGGGGGAAGGGAGGAGAGAAAGTGGGGGCAGGGAGAGAGAGAGAGTAGGGGCAGGGAGAGAGAGTAGGGGTGAGGAGAGAGTGGTAGTGGAGAAAAGAGAGGGAGAAACTTATGGGAAGAGAGAGAGAGAGAGGAGAATATCAAACAAATGCTACCATCTACCAGCTTGCATTTGAAATCGCAATAAAATCGTGATTTGCTGCTTGACAACTTTTAGCCTAATCAACAAAATGACTGAAAACTTGTTTAAGATTTTTTTTAATCTGCTTTTTCCTAATGTATAATTAAAAAATATAAATAATTTGATAACTTAGCACATGAAAAGAAGAGTTTACAGCACCAAGTTGAGAAAAATAACATCAAGTTAGACACTAAATTGTTACTAACTTTTATCTACATGTGTATGATTTGCCAGTGTATATCAAACCTTTCAACCATGATCCAGTATTCTATATATTTCAAACAGAAAAGTGGAACCCATAGCAAAAAGCAATAATTATGGATCCAATTATAAGAATGATTAATAATTGCAGCCCTTGCTGACCTAGATGACGAACAGAAGAAGCTCTTTGAGAGATTGCAGGGATTTGATGGACTGCTCGGAGGAAAGGGACGCAAATAGTAATATAAAACTTGAGTTGAATTGAGAGAAATGTGAATAAACTATGAATCAAATAAGACTCGAGGTGATTGTATTACAATAGACACCACATAGTATAATAAGGGCGTGAGACTAAACCTGCACCCATTACAGTAGACACCACATAGTATAATAAGGGCGTGAGACTAAACCTGCACCCATTACAGTAGACACCACATAGTATATATAATAAGGGCATGAGACTAAACCTGCACCCATTACAGTAGACACCACATAGTATATATAATAAGGGCGTGAGACTAAACCTGCACCCAGCAACTGAGTAAAAGGAGACATGAGATGAGAATGCATACAGTAATAACATCTTCGTGTTTGAATTATAGACTGCCCTCCCTTTGACCATCCCTTCTCACAATGGGACATTGAAATGCCGTCGACTATGCAGTTTAAAAAGTATACAATACTTTGTATATCCATATAGCAAAAAGATATATATATATAGCAAAAATTTAAAATTCCTCCCAGCCGGGATTTATGCCCAAACCGATTATAGATTTGCCTTCCTTGCCTTTTGTATGATAGGCTGTTGAAAGACTAATAGTTACACATTTTAAACGCTGAGTTCACAAGACTTCATAGATGCACATATTGTGAGAACTTCACCAACTGGGTTGCTTCCCCATTAATGGTGTAAAAAAAATGTGAAACTTTAAATGTGCAGTTTTTTAACATTTAAACAAGTTGATAAAAACAAAACTTAATTAAAATGAAACATGATTGAACTTGAGCTATTGCAATAGAAACATATTATTGCCCATATATATAAGCAACGGTCATAGAGTAGACTGAAATTCCTTAGCAATATCTACCTGAAAGACAAAAGGGGCAAACACACTAGGTGATTTTATCACATGCGTCATGAGGCGTTTGCCTGAACACACTTGAGCGATTCACTAGCAAACAATAACGTGGGCACACTCACAAACTGCCAATAAAATTCCGTATCATTAGTTTCTTCGGAGTTGTTAACAAATTCAAGTCAAAATTGTGCCTTATAGGCAACGACGTAAACTACTTCCGCCTTTATTATCAGGCCTATTTCACTTTCATGGATTGTTCACTATAAGAAGATATAATACAAAAAACGATTCTTGCATTCTTAACAGCAATATTTTACCATTTTCATCTATAGGTTACTTTACAGTAGTTTTTATATTTAATATAATAAATATTTAACATTCTCAAGATGGTCAACCAGCGCAACGATTGACTCCCAAATGCTGGTTTTCAATTGGGGTTCTTTGTAATTTTTGTGTGTTGTGTCGTACAGGACTGGGTGTGCTCTCATTAAATATATGAAACATTTAGTGTTAGTTTGATGATGTTTTAATCGTAACAAAATAGCAAAATGTTGTTGGTGTACTGTAATGTTGTAATCGATACAAAAAAATTACCAGACATAGAAGTGCATTCTGGAAAAACTATCCTATCGAAATGCGTCTCGCACGTGATATAGTTGTGATAGACAATGTCTAGCGTTATCACTCTGCATGAGCTCGCTGATTGAGTTCTAACGCAGATTAGCGTGATATCATACTAAATATCGCCTAGTGTGTTTGTACCTTAAGAATATTGACAAGGCATCCATAATTACATTGATAATAAAATTTGCTTTCGTAAGGAATATTAGGTTATTTAAAAAAAAGTTATTCAAAGGTTTGAGCTACTGAAAACTGATTCAATATTAGCAAGTGCCCAATGTGTTAAATCCTTTAGTCGAGTAGATAACATGATAATGACAAGTCTTCAATATCATCATTTACCAGCGCTACTGCTCACATGCAAGCATGCTGAGCAATTATAACTTGTTTCATAAGAAAACTCTCTTGCAGTAGTCAACCCTGCCATGATTTTTGTAAACACAGACTTTGCTGTAGTCACACCTTCTTTGACTACATAATGAATTCAGACTCATGAGTAACAACCAACATGGGAATTAGCTCAAGCCATAAACTTGTTCCAATTGAAAAATGCTTGATGACCATGAAATATGACCTATGACCTTAAAAGAGGACGTATGAACTCAAACAGAGAAGTGTGTCTTTGTTTGTTTGACGAACAGAGGATAAATAGTACATAGGGGTACCTTGTCATTAGTGACACTGCAGAGCGCTATATCTTAAAACAGTCCGACCGGATTCTGGTTGGCAATAATAAACAGCAACATTATTCTTTAAAACAGCTGACAAAATAGACTTTTGATTATCAGCTATGCCTGGGCACACCGGCCACTGGGCACACCGGCCACGCCGAGAACCGGGCACACCGGCAACTGGGCACACCGGCAACCGGGCACACCGGCCACTAGGCACACTGGGCACATTGGCAACTGGGCACACTGGCAACTGGGCACACTGGCAACCGGTCACACCGGCCACTGGGCAAGCCGATTACCGAACACACCTACTGGGCACGCCTGCTCTTGGGCATGGGGAGATTACTCCAATATTCATCCGAAGAATTTATATTTGGTTGTACAAAAATTAAAGTACGTTTACACCAGGTTGATGTTTTAGAGTTGTGTTTCCGTCAAGAAAATCGGAATTGGAATGACTTCTATTCAGTTTACGATTTGAAATATAAGTTTTTGCAAAGAATTTACACCAAAACAACTCCTCTGATGTTAAAAAATGTGCCACAATTTTTAGCCAATGAAATACAACACCGATGTCCGTTTAATTATGATTGCTCATCAGCATTAGAGTGAAAGAGTCAATCTGTAGCTACATGCCATGTACATGTAATAATTATATTAGCTAATAATTACTAATTAGTATTTATTTAAATCTTCCTGGTGTAAACACACCTGATGCTAGTAGTGCTATTTTTAACTGATTCTTTGGGAGAACAGGATATATCTCCATTGTATTTCCGGCGCTATTGTGAGATATGATTGGTCAAATCCATGTTGTATTCCGTCAATGATGGCCGCCATAATCGGACAAACATAGGATGCCCATTTTATCGATCTTGCATCATTTTTACAACCAATTTTCGTTTTACACCAAACTGACTCAGTCGACATGGAAACAACTCCGATTAATCGGCCGGGTGTAAATGCACCACAAGAGCCAATATTGCTGAGAAACTGTCTCACCCTTCAGCGCCGAGAATCATCCTGAGACCAAGAGGAGAGCAGATCAGCACGTCAGCTTTGTAGAAGTTAGCGTAAAGCTTCATGCCTGATTTGCTCAACTGAACTCCTAATCGAAAACAGTCATCTGTGTTCCCATCAAACATCCGTACATAGTCCTCTAGAAGAGAGAAGTATGAGATATATAGAGATTCCACAACATGCAATAGATACTCAAACTTGGATGACTGTAAACCATTAGAGTTACAATTTACCTGTTAGCAATATCTAGCAAACCAGAACCTAATATTATAAAGTTATAAGATCAAGAATCACTGACAATCAGTGAATGCTCACAGCAAGGTAAAAATTACAAATCTATATACATAAATGTAAGTTTGCGTGTTTTTGTCTGTTGTATGTCCAGCTTATAGGGATTGGTTGAAATTAGAGATGCCCCGATTCTAAATTCACCAGCCGATTCAGACACCGATCCGATATACCGATTCTTATTGAAAAATAATCTAAGTCAGATATTTTGTGTTGCATAGACAGTTGTTCATTTTATTATGCAAACATAAAAATAATGCAAAGCAAATATAAATATTAATGTATTTATTTGTTTGTATTTATGGAGAAAAAAATATATACATATTCACATACTGACATACCAATTATGTAGTAATAAAACAGTCCATGTTTCTTGTAATTTGTAAGTAAAGGTGATTACTGTTAGTGGTACAGTTCTCTCTGTTATAACCAAGTCTCTCTTCTATTGCTGGATGAACTTTTGCGCCTGTACAAGTTTAGAGCAAATCAATGTTTCTTTTAATTACCGTTAGTGATTCAATTCTCTCAGTAAAAAGTCTCTTTCTTCTATCACTATCAATGTAGCCAGTCATACTGAAGGGGGACTTGCCACAGATGGAGGACAGGCTAAATACCGATAAGCCACTGGGATTACCGCTTTTTGTACGATACAAACGATATATTGTATCGTCAGGACCAAAAGAGTAATATATAATTTTATGCATCGACTGTTTAAATTACTTTTGTAATGCTAGTAAATAGAAACATTTCACTGCGATATTGTCTCCCATCTTTGTTATCTTGTTCGTGATTGGCTGCAATAAATCCTATCGCTGTAATTGGGAAATACCACACTTTGTGAATACGTCCTGACTAAAGCAAAAAGGTTCCTCAGCTGTGTTGATCTGGCTATAGACATGAAATAAATTGTGTGGCAGGCCCGGAATTCATTAGGTAAAAGTAAGGAGCTTGCAGCTGATGATTTTTTATTAGTGTAGCAGGCTAAAATACGGTTTTCTGCTAAATAGGTTATCTGTAAAAAGTATCAAAATTTTCAGATTTTTCAAGAGAAGATCGGCCGATACCAATTCAGATACTAAACACCCATATTGGCACCGATACCAAAATCGGGGCAACTCTAGTTGAAATACAAGTGCTTGCAGCATTTGAACTACTAGAAACAAACTGTTGTAAGCACTCATGAACGACTATAAAAAAATTCATGTCCAGACTTGCCAAAGACAACGTTTGCAGTCCGATGCGCTGCGAACAATCATGATGAGTAATGATTATATACACAATTATTCCAAGCTATGGCAAGGTGGCTGCATGGTTTAGTGGTAGTGAGCTTGGCATAACATCCGTTCATCCAATGTACGGATTTGATTCCTAGGAGATGGAATCGTTTTTTTCTAAATGCACAGACAGAAGGACGGACACAGCTCTTATTATAGTAAAGAGTTGAACTAGCTGAGGTTATTCAAATTTATTAGATAAAGAAACTTAGCCAATGGCAACTACGTTACCAGCCTAAACAAATATGTAGCATAACTAAAAATGTTTTTCAAGTTTGTTTCAGCTATACCTCGAGCTTTCAAATAAATGAATTATGCATTGACTGGACACACAGAAATGAACAAACACCTTCATTTAAGAGTTAGAATGGTAAATACTGTGTACGTTGATTAAAAATAAATTTTCTGTGCAAAAACTTTTTTATTCCCTGAGGAACGCCAGGCATTAATCTAGTGTTGTTATGTAAGGTTTTGTAGTAAATACCTTGACAAAATTTTCAGATAACTCTATAGAATGCAACACACATGTGCAGTTTCTTGGAAAACCAAGATAACCTGGAAAGAATGAATGAAGCGGTTTTCATAATTGAATCCGATATATGCACAGTTAAAAATAATGATTTTGCTGAAAAATGCCCACAGAAATAGTTTTTTATTAGAAACCGATGAAGAATTATTGCTGGATGCTGGATAGAACTAATAGAGTTCTATGAGCCCAACTCCTCTCTAGTTATACACTTTAATACACTTGCTTGGTCTATGATAAATTTAACAGTAAAGGTCCCACTGCAAACAGCTGCATACTTTACTATAGCAAGCTGATTTTATAAAGTTTTACCGTATATAGACATTAGAGATGATACATTCATGCACTTTATCAGGAAGTAAATGGTGATGTAGCGCATGAGGAGATATGATGGCATAAACCAGAATGGTTATGATAGAGCCACTAGCCATGGGTGTAGCTTTAAACAAAATGTCTAAGGACAATTAACAACTCACCTGGCTTCTTAGGGTCAATTGAAGCATCTTCAAGAGGGGAAAACTCTTCTGTAAACCGTTTCTTGTTCGTTACAAAACTCTGTAATACAGACACTTATGTGAACCAAATGGGTTTAGACGTAAGCATGAAGTCATTATTTCTGGTGAGGGCATTACATATGTTTGCGTAAGTCACATAATAGATACTATATAACCTAATACTTAGGATACACGGTCAAACAACTACATACCAAGTTAATTACAGTCAAACCTCTACATACCAAGTTACTTACTGTCAAACCTCTACATACCAGGTTAATTACACTCAAACCTCTACATACCAAGTTAATTACAGTCAAACCTCTACATACCAAGTTAATTACAGTCAAACCTCTACATACTAAGTTAATTACACTCAAACCTCTACATACCAAGTTAATTACAGTCAAACCTCTACATACCAAGTTCATTACAGTCAAATCTCTACATACTAAGTTAATTTGTTTTGAGTTTGCTGTGCATGCTAAAACAGTTGTACAGCAGATGATACTAGTGATCAACTCTGAGAACGTCTATGTTATAGGGAGGGACTTTACGTTATCCGAAGGGTGAAATACACGTAAATTGCCTAATCCATTATAAAACCTTCCCAAACTCACTCCTTTGGCACTTCAAAAAGGAAAAAAACTAAATTTAGCTATTTAAATTAATGACTGTGTAGTAACTGTAGTATTACTTTTTTTATCACCTACACTTGGTATACCCATAACTTAATTTTACATTAAGTTAAGGGGAATTACTTTTTAGCTTCTTTCTTAGAGTGTTTGCGTGAAGTGAGGAGTGACGTCAACTGAAACACAACAAGCACACACTTCTGGAGGTCTAAAGCTATCCTTATCATCCCAATTACCTGTAAACCCAACACTTACCTTCTTTTTAGTCATCAGCAGGGATTCAAATATGTTTAGTATTCTCCTGGCTGACTCCTTGAAAGGAGCCAAAATAAGTACCTTTGGTCTAGTCAGACCCTGGTCTCTATACTCTCTGTAACATAACAGAGAGAGTCTGTTCATTATGCAACAGATCTCACTCACAGAGTAGTGCAACATGTTATTACACGAGGAAGACCAACTTCAACCAATAGGCAGACATTGTGGATTAAATTCAACAGTATTTGAGTAAGTACAGGATGAAAGGTCCAATCTGGATAAGGGTAGAGCTATGCTCAACTAGCCTGAGAGACGTGTAGCCTACAGCAAACACCAGGCAATAAAACAAAGTTGTGTGAGTATCAGACTTACACATCTACATCGGTCTTCTTTCGTTCCGCTGACCACTTTTCCTCACTGTTCAAGGTCACCCTTAGACGAGTCCTACAAGCAGTACAGTCACTTATTAGACTACCTCACTGGTCTCCACTGAGCACTCGAACATCAACATATTTTAATTCAGAGACAGACTGTAACTGTAGGACCAACTTGAGTATGTGATTGAGAGCGTGCAAACAGTAGACCAGCCTGTAGTCCTCCATGTTCTCAAATGTTTGACGAGGATTATACAAGTCCTACAAGTAAACAGTCATTAGGAGGCTAGACATCGAGGAGATTATTATGAAAGATCTCTTATGGCCATCAAACAAACAATAAAAACAATCTATACTATAAATCTACCAATTGTAGAATAGAATAAGTATAGATGAACAACTGCTTATCAAATGCAGAATGCATACACTAGTATAATACATACGTGAGCTAGCCGAATACCTGGCGTTGCACATGTAATAAACTAATTACCCAATGAATTTGAGTAACTTATCTGGTAAGCTAGTAGTCTAAAGCCGTGATCACACGATGGCCAAACCGACTTAATTTTCGTTCGGTGGTTTTTTTGGTTCGGCTAAGCCACATGTCACACAGCATCCGAAGTCACTTCATTTCCTAGATACCATACGCATGGAGACAGGACCCTGTTTCATTGTTAATTTTTATGTATTTAAGCTAAATATTTGTATTGAAAACAAAAAGCTTTGAGCAACAATTATTGATTATAATTACGCAGCAGATTTATCAGAAGATCGTTCAGCGGCTCAAAACAAATCACTCGATACAAAGATTTCGCCAACCCTTCCCATCAACAAAATTATATTTTTTGTTAACATATGAATGTTTTTTATGCTGAGTACATAACAAACAAAAACAGTCTTTATCATAGTACTGTGGTTTTACATGAATAAATCAGTCAACAATTCTTCATCAAGATGAGTATGATGCATTACTTCTACATATCTACTTCTATTCTACACAAAAGAAAACCACACTCCTCTTAAATTATGCAACACTTAAGTCAAGTGCAACATCTTACATTTATGCAACACAATTGCAAGCTACATCGTGCCTGAGTAAAACCCGGCAAAACTCATTTATGAAATATCATCATATGGCAATGGATGATGTCTTTTAATTATTTTACTTATTTACCAACGAATGCCATATAGTTTTGTACTCTCATTTCATTCAAAATGAAGGAGAAAATATTGTAAATGACGCCATCTTTTTAATGTAGTCCGGGTGAGCATTGTCGTAAATTGCTTCATGTTGTTTAATTCACGAAATCAAAAGATCATCCCATTTCTTTTTTAACTTTGCTCACACGCGTAAGGGCAAATGTGACACATGCTTGGTAGAATTTTAACCAGCCAATAAGAGCAGGGGTTCGACCTCGAAATTCAGAGCAGGACGGAATGGTTTGTTTCGGCCAGAAATGTCTTCAGCCGAACAGTTTACTACTGACACCAACATTGTTTTGCATCGTTTAGTTCATTTTGGCTCTTGTGTGACCACACCTTTAATCTTTACTAAAACAATAGCTACATTTGAAGCCAGCTTAATGATAGTTTTATCATCAAGCTGGCTTCAAGCAGTTTTGGACTAAACAATCAAACTCTGGGTTCTGACTTTTGGATTAAACAATCAAAAATGTTATGCTGCTCCTTTGAGCTGAGCAACATCAACCCCTTTGGATGCAGTAAATCTGTTATAACATACCTCCAACTTGTCATATCTTAATAAAAATGTATTGAGAAGCCAAGAAATATCTGAGATCTATGACAAGTTTATGATTTTGACCTTTTAAGAGAGTTCACTGACGCTTTTCAGGGTTCAGGCACAATTCCTGGTACTTTTAAAATCAATCTGAAGGAAAATATGGAACCTAAGTGTTTATTTACACCCAGACCGATTATGGCTAGTCTTAAGGATCAAGCTAAAAGAAAATTAGACGAAATGTTAGCTAGTAGTATTATTGAACTAGTTGACCAACCTACTAAACGGTGTTCCGGACTTACCATCACATCGAAACCTGGTGGTAAGATTAGGATGTGTGTACTTGACAAATGTTAAAGGTTGACTTGCAACAAAATTCACATTACAGTTATTTGGTACCAAAAGATTCACCATGTCTTACTCTGTTGTGTTGTGGGTGCCAAATGCGTGGAAATGTGATTACAAGCCCTTAAAAGCTCAAAAATGAAAAGCCGCCGTAGATTGGAATCTGTTTATTTATCTGACGTATCCATTAGAGTTTGGTTGTCGTCTCGTCACGTGATGTTCTCACGTGTATTGAAAGGCCAATAAAAAGCTCACTATAAAACGTATCGTAGCACTAGTTTATGACAAACACTTCGGGTTTTACCGAAGTCCCCGTATCAAATATAGATGCTCGCTACTTTACAGTTTTGTTTCGACATTATTCAATCGTCAAATCGTATTCTGATCAAGTGACCCAATACTTCGCAAATAATCTTTGCAGCACTTTTCGATTATCACAGGTGACCAACAGGCTCGTCATGATTATCAGACAATGATATGTACTCCTTCGAGCTGAGGTTAAAAAGTTTAACGATTTTTTACGGTAAGTTATAAGATATCGGTGCTAAAAGTGACAGCATTACAATGACGATAAAACAGACGCGTAAGAACAATAGACATGGTTTTATTGAATACGTGAAGTATATTTGTGAAAATATTTCGACGAATGAGGTTGCATGAAAATGTAAACAGAAACCATCCTGTAACAACTACGTCCCATTTAAGCCATTTTGGAAAGCGAATCCAAACTACGGCAGTCTCTTGTGGCTGCGATTAACTGTTCGTTTTTGAGCTTTTAAGAGCTTGTAATCACATTTCCATATACTTTGCACCTATAACACAACAGAGTAAGACATGGTGAATCTTATGATAATAAATAACTGTAATGTGAATTTTGTTGCAAGTCAACCTTTAACAAAAGCGTAAAAAGGGAAATATATCCTTTACCTAGAATTTCTGAGATGCTAAGTAATTTATTTGAAGGCAGTATATTTTCGAAAGTGGATGCTAATTCTGGATTCTGGCAAGTAGATTTACACCCTGAGAGTAAATTGTTGGTAACTTTTGTTACCATTTCAAGTAGATTTTGTTTAAATAAGATGCCATTTGAAATTTCCTCAGCACCTGAGTATTTTCAAAAGACTGGAAAAAATACTACAGGGATTAAAAGGGTTGGTATGATTAATGGATTATGTACTAGTTAGTATACAGTAAAACAGTTAATGAACTTTGGTTACATTTAAGAAAAGTCTTGGAGAGAAAAAAAGAGCTGATATGACTTTGAAAAAGGAAAAATATTAATTTGGTTGTAGTTAAGTAAAAATTTTGGGTCATAGTGTCCAGTGTTGGTGTTAGACAAAGTGAACCAGACAAAATACAGGCAATGTTAGATATCTTACCTCCCAGCAATAAAGTAGAAGCAAGACGGTTCACAGGAATGGTCAATTATTTGAGTAAATTCAGTGAACTTATTTCAGAGTATTGCACTCCAAAATATGCTGTAACGGGGTCAAAGTCTGAATAGTATTGGGGTGTGAAACAACATGGCTTTGAGAATATTAAAAAGATTATTGACAAGTTCCCATATTATGTGCTTTTGATATTAATAAGAAACATAGAGTTTCAGCTGGTGCTAGTGAGATTGCTATTGGTGCTGTTTTGTTGCAGTTAAATTGCGACAATCATTGGCAACCTGTGAAATATGCTTCTAGGACTATGAAATATGCTGAAGTTAGGTACACTCAAATTGAGAAAATGGCTGTGGCCATAACTTGAGTGTGCGAGAAACTTTATTATTACATTGTGAGTAGATAATTTGAAATTGAAACGGACCACAAACCGTTGGTTTCAATTTTGAGTGAAAAGAACATAGGTACTTTGCCGATTAGGATTCAGAAATTTAGGCAACACAATCAATTACACTACGCATCCAGCTGACCATATTGTAGAATAATTGTGTACATCATACTTATTACACCTGCCAATCTTCAATGCTGATTGGTTAAAATAGTTTCAGCTAGCACGCTTGAAAATCATGATTGCGTGAGAGATCATGACACAATCCTTTTTCCTAACACAAGCTTCAGAGGGATGGACACAGCTCTTATTATAGTAAGAATTTAAACCAACTCAAGTTCCTCAAATTCATTGGGAAAAGAAACTTGGCCAATTAAAAACAAAATTTCTATGCAAAAAATTTTTCTATTACCCGTGCAAAGCCGGACATTTATCTAGGTAACTAATATAAATAGGTAGCAGCTCATGGATGCTGGCTTGCAACACTGACTTGTTTTTCAAGGTCTGACCCAGCAATGGCTTTATCCTTCACTTCATCTCGCTAACCTATCTCGCTAACCTTCGCTTAATCTCAGCTAAGTCCTAGTATTATGGATAATTAAGAAAAACTGAGTAACTCCTAGTTGTCTACGCATGATGTGCTGGGCAATGCTAGCATCTTATACAGATGAATATGATACTACAGCAAAGGCATGAAATCTCGTCACAGTAATTCCCTTTTGATTTGTTCTTGAGAACAAAATTCAAAAGCTTGCATTTTTGCTTTAACTGAACTGCAAAAGGCATTTGAAATAAATGAGAAATGTTTATTATAATCATGGGATTGACAGTCCATAAAACTCTGACAAGATGAACAGGTGTAACATAACCATGTTATTAATATAGTATGTTCGCACTAAATATCTAATACCAATACAAGTATATAATATACTGTACTTGTATGCATTCTAGATAAAGTATGGCAGTTCTTAGGGAGTGAAAGAATGGTTTTTTCAATGGCGTGGGCAGATAAATACCGCTGAACAATTTCTGCTCACTAATACAAAAATGTTTGCTTACACACTATGCAGTTGTTGTTAGAGGAAGTGGTGACCATGCTAATTAATTAATCATCAGCCAACTATCTTAATTTCTAAACATGAAATCACACCTTTGTTACTCGTACACAACCCAGAAGCTTATAAGATGGCGACTTTGATAATTATGAGCAACCTTAAACAAAGTGGGAGAGGCATGGGGATGTGAAACAATTGTTCGTCCCTACTTCTAAAGAAATGCAAACAAAAATGTGAACATGATGGCACTTGTAAGGTGAAGGTTATTGCTCTGACTGGTAAAAAGGAAATACACCAGCTGAATGTGTCTTCAGAATTTCTAGCGAGACAGAGCAAGACCTGTTATTGTGATAAAGGAATCCTAGGGATCACGATTCTATATGTCAATATTATGTAGTTACACTGTATGTATGAATAAAACATAATTTTTGCCAAACATGTAGATAGCAGAGTTTTTTTGATGTTGTTGTGTAGTGGAGTTTATATCACTTAAATTTAACATAAAACAGTCATTTATAAAGTCGCCTAGGTCTACATTGTTCAGTATTTACAGTCAAACATGGATAACTCGCCCACGGATAGCTCGAACACATGGTTAATTCGAACGGTTTCTTTAGTCCGTTCCCATGTAATGATAAATTGCTATAGATAACTCGAACTCAACACTGTTAACTCGAACTGTTTTTTGCCCAACGGCTACCAAGACGGTTGTTATCGCTTTAGAAAATCACTTTATTCCAAGCCATAGAGGAAAACCTCAACTTTTCGTAATTTATAAGCGTCGTTATTACCACCATCGGCAAAATATTTTTGTCAACGACTTTTCTAAAGGTTTGGTGAAATTTAATTTATACCAAACATCCGCTTAGCGATCGCCCTTCGAAAGCGAGGTAAAGTGAGGTAATCTTTGCATAAACTTCAAGAAAATCTGGCAAAATTGATCGTGGGTAAAACGCTCAAAAGAAAAAGATGTCTTTTCTTTTGAGCATTTCAACAACGATCAAGTTTTGCCAATGTCAATCTAAAAAATGTCCTGGCAATAACATCACCTCAAACAACGAACCAATCTCAAGTGATAGAAAAATCTCTATACTTTTTGATAAAAACGTTTTAAACTTTACATTAGAAGCATTTAATTTGAAACAAGCCGTTTGTGCTTTTGATTTATATTATAGTTTGTATATGTACATGTATCTACTAATAAATAAGTAAATACATGGACTTGTGACAGTGCTCTGATAACTTGGACGCTCTGATAATTCGAACACTTTTGCTCGGTCCCGTGAAGTTCGAGTTATCCATGTTTGACTGTATGTAATTCCCACATGAACAGGAAACTGGAATCGACTGCGACTATTCCTCAATCAGATGTTCATGTTTACATAATAAAATACAAAGAAATAAAGATATATCAAATATATCATAGACATTTACTAATAGAGAGCAATTATCAAACAGTATAAAGTATTTACTACCAAAGGGGACCATCATCTATCCACCAACCTTATACTGGTTTATAATGCAGAACAACTGTCTCTGCTCTGGAGTAAGACTAGGTTCCCGATCTGCATCCTTTGATCTGTTGCAGTGTAACCTAAGAGTTTTGCCAACCAAGTTGAACAGCCTTGACCTTACCCCTAAAGATGGCAAGCTTGTGGTCTCAGTAGGTAGCCTCAGCTCTCCAGCGGATGATGAATGAGAGTAGGTAACGTGACCCAACTGTTCGACCTGAGTAACAAATAAATGAGGTGACCAGAGATATAGTAAACCGATAAAGATAGTATAACCATAGATAAAGTAAAGGGTTTATTATATCTATGGAGATGACCAACAGGGGCTAATTTTAAGAACCTTGCAGACAACTTTCTGCAAATACTCAGCAGCAACACATGACATCTGAGATGCTAGGAAAATGCCTGTGATAATCTGCTAACTACCCTCTGTAATAAAGAGAGAGGTTCTGACTGTTTCCTCATGACATCACCAATGACACATATGGCTTTACGCATTCCATTCACGCGTTTCTTAGGTAAAACTAATAGTAAAAACTTCTTTTACTGGTGACTAATCCCCGGCAGTTTAGTGCGCCTTGAGAGATAGTCAAGCATGCCGATAAAGTGCAGAGAATAAGTATGTGTACGGTTACTCAAGAGGTAGCAAATTAGTGCAGATGTTAGAGTGTCGGGCTACCAAACTGAAGGCCTTGAGTTCAAGCCTCGTATCATGCAGTCCTTTATTCCAATCTCTTACAATGGCTTCAGACAGAGGGACACGACTCTAATCATAGTAAAGATTCCTTGGTTAATTATGGTTTTACATACAATTTAAATTATGAATTTTGATTTTTTACAGTTTAATATTGCACATTTCAATGTTATATGTGATTGTTTGAAGTATTTTGTTTTGGTTCTTGGATAAATCAAACAGAATACAATGCATCCTTATTATGATGCCTTGTATATCTGTTTGGTATTCTCATATTTATTCCAACATACAAAGATTTCGACATCAAAAACAAATATCAGAACAGGGTAACTTCATATGCCAAGGCTTGACTGCATTTGAAGTCTCGGAGCATTCACTCATTGCAAATCACTCAAATCTGCTCATTGCAAATCTACATAATATTCCTGCATATATTATTCAAACGAATGATCTTTCCAAATCTTTGCGTCTTCTTACTCTGCCTATGCTAAATGTTTATTTTCCTTCAATTCAATGTTTCAAGATTTTTCATGGTTTGTGTCCTCGTTTTCTATATGACAGTTACAGGTTCTCACCTTATTTCAACTTACGTGATATGAACAAATTGCATACAATCACTAACAATCATTTTGAAAAGATCATTGCCAGCTGCTTTAACAATCTTCCACCTAATATCCGTTCTCGTAGCAGAGAAAGGCATTTTAAACACTATTTGTTAAACTATTTATTCAATTTTAATGGCTAACTGTTGCTTTTTTCCTTTTTTTTGTTTTACTATTGTTGTATGGCCTAATTTGAAAAACATTTCTAGTTGTGAAATGAAATTATTGCCAATAAAGTACTATATACGTATATATTCACGAAACATTCTCTGAGGCCGCAAATTCTCAGGCAGCAAATTACAAAACTCTTCAAACTGTCAATCAGAGAGCACTTGGATAAAATTTCGTCTGTAAATAAAAAATAAATATTTGGCTGAAATAAAAATAGTCAGATTGGAAGCAGAGTGAGAGGAACTACTATTATTTACTCACTTGTATTTTGTCAGTCTTCCAGAGCTTTCTGTCTAATACAAGGCTGATGGCACTCTCCTCCATATCTTTTTCAAAGTGTTCTGTGAATGGATCTGGAGGGAAACCATACATTCTAGTAATAAATATTCCAACACTTTAAGTAGAAATGACTTAATCCATGAGCATCTAAGTATGTACCATATTATAATTTAAATGAAATTACTGCCAGCCCCTTCAACAACGCTCCTGCTAATATCCATTCTCTTAACAGAGAAATAATTTCAAACGAAAGGTCAGAGCATTTATTTGATTTTATTGACTAACTGGTGCCCTTTTTAAGATTGTTTTATGGCATAACTTGGAAAACATTTCTGTTTGAAAGGAAATTATTACCAATGTAATAAAAAAATAGAGCAATCTGTGTCATTATCAACAAAAATAATATAAGCTATAGTTAAAAGGGTAGCGTATTTGAATAGCGCGAGTAGAGGTTGAGAATGAGATCTTCCTCTATGATGAGATATTAACCATTAAAGGTTGACTTGTAACAAAATTCACATTACAGTTATTTGGTATCATAAGATTCACCATGTCTTACTCTGTTGTGTTATAGGTGCAAAATATGTGGGGAATGTGATTACAAGCTCTTAAAAGCTCAAAAACGAACAGTTAATCGCAGCCACACGAGACCGCCGTAGTTTGGATTCTCTTTCCAAAACGGCTCAAATGGGATGTAGTTGTTACAGGATGGTTTTTTGTTTACATTTTCATGCAACCTCATTCGTCGAAATATTTTCACAGATATACTTCACGCATCCGATAAAACCATGTCTATTGTTTTTAATGCTGTCACTTTTAGCACTGATATCTTATAACTTACCGTAAAAATTCGTTTAATTTGTTAACCTTAGCTCGAAGTAATACATATCATTGTCTGATAATCATGATGAGCCTGTTGGTCACCTGTGATAATCGAAAAATGCTGCAAAAATTATTTGCGAAGTATTGGGTCATATGATCAGATTACGACTTGACGATTAGATCAAGCCGAAACCAAACTGTAAAGTTGCGAGCATCTATATTTGATACGGGGTCTTCGGTAAACCCGAAGTGTTTGTCATAAACTAGTACAGTCATACTTCGACTTACGAGCTTAATGCGTTCCGAGACTGAGCTCGTATGTCAATTTACTCGCATGTTGGTGCAATTAATTTATATATAGAACAATTAAATATATATTGATTGGTTTCCATACTCTCATAAATGCAAATAAAACACTCAAAACAAGATATTGTAAATCAAAGAACATGTTGGTTATTGTCCTAACTTACCACAAGTTTTTAAAAAGCAACAAATAAAAAAAATGCAAGAAAATGTGATTAATTAAAATGTAAAATTAAATACATACAATAGCAGCTAACGCTTGTATTTGCCAGAGAGGGAGATATCCTAGGGAGTTATAGAGAGTTATCCTTCATTACAACAGTTGTCTTTGATAAATTTGGATTTTATCAAAATCTTAAAAGACAAACTTAGAAGCAAACCTGAAAGCAAACTTTCATTTTTAACTTGACGTAATTAAAATTTCTTCGGCGTTCATAGTTTTAAGTTTCTCGCTAGTTAGCTAATTTTTCCTTTGTTTCGCTTTCACGACTAGCGGGCCGTTTTAAGATAAACCTATCTAAGGACGTTTGCCTTTGTCGTCCATTCAACATGTTGCGATTAAGATGAAAACAAGTGTCATCACAAACGGTTAATGTACGACCACTAGCCAATTTGTCCGAATGCTTATAGTTTTGATAGATAGCACCGGCCTTTTCACATAGCGTCGTTCAGTTACGCTGTCACCGGCCAATTGTTGATCTTTTATCCAATGCCTGAGCAGTCTCTCCATCAGCGGTCGTGAAGATCGCTGCGCCATTTAGAAACTATGGTTAGTCCTTTTGCGAACTAAATAAATGCCCTGAATATACCGCTAAACCTTCTGTTTAATAATTCTGGATGTATTTCTGTTATATTGCTGGGCTAGCTCAATCACGCATACACATTTCGCATATTTTTTCAATAATTTTCCGTTTAATAATTGTTATCATTTGCTTTTTTTTTGCATCTCATCTTTCATTTTACTGGCAAACTTTCGGTCTACGCACAGTCCTTTTAATTCACATAATTCTGCACTGAATATCGCGCACAAAAAACACGGTACAAAAGTATAACCTGAGCAGTTGAAAAATACAGAGTGATGCTCATAAAACACCTCCGGCATACTTGGCAACTTACTCACGTGCTCGTATCTCAAACATGGCTCGTATGTTAGTGCTAAAACTTGCTTAAAAGCTGGCTCATATCTCAAGTTTCTCGTACGTTGGAGCACTCGTAAGTTGAAGTATTACTGTACTACGATAAGTTTTATATTGAGCTTTTTATTGGCCTTTCAATTCACGTGAGAACATCACGTGACAAGACAATAACCAAACTGTCATGACTATGTCAGAGCAATAAACAGATTCCAATCTACGGCGGCTTTTCGTTTTTGAGCTTTTAAGAGCTTGTTATCACATTTCCACATATTTGGCACCTACAACACAACAGAGTAAGAAATGGTGAATCTTTTGATAACAAATAACTGTGATGTGAATTTTGTTGCAAGTCAACCATGACAGTCAACCATGGCAGACAACTCCATGGTTGACTGTCAACTCCATGGTTGACTGTCAACTCATGGTTGACTACTATGCTCAAATGCTTGGCATTATTATGAACAAGTTAGAAGAAATATTTAGACATCAATTGCAAGACTAGAGAAGTAGTATGATGCCATAGATAATAGAAGCAGCACTGGCAGCAGAAGCAGCATTCTATTCAAATGAATCCATAACTGATCTTGTGATAGACAAATGTTTCAATTGCAATGGCCTACATACCGTCTGCTTTTATTGTTTCTTTGACTAGAGATTTAGGTTTGCTGTTCTTCTTATCGCTGTCAGCAAGGTAATCAGGGTCAACCGCGTCATCAAGTGCTTTTTTTCGTTTTTTAGTCGGAACATCTTTCTATACAACATATTGGTAACTCGGTGTAAATAGTTGGGATGGTCTCTTCCTATTCAAAGAGTTGTCAGTAGATAGCACGTTAAATAAACTGACACAGATACCTTTTTGGCCGCCATTGAGATGACAGCAAATAATGCAAAAGAAGACCATTTAGGAAGGACAGCGGTTGTCAAGTAAATTGGTATCTGTGAACTTCTCAAAAACAGTAACAGCAATGAAACTACACCTTGCTACAAGTGGAGACAATCAAGAATTATCGAAACGTATAACATTCACGCCAGTTATACAGTATAACTTATATTTTGTAATATGTTTGACTAAACCTGCACGATTTGTCTCCCCATGCCAATTTGGTTGTAGACCTCAACTCCAATCGAACACCGTTTATAACCGACGCGCATGATGACTCACCACGGTGTCAAACAATGTCACAATTGCTTGCGATTAACCTGACGCGGAGGCCACCTGAACATCCTCATTTCATGAACCTTAACTTCAGATTTTTGTAATGATATATAGCTTTCGAGAATGGATGTGATATCTACATAAATGTAAAGCAAAGATTAAAAAAAAACTTTCAAGAGAAAATAGTGTCAATTTCCATGGAAGATTTTGTGTATCCGGTGCAAGCATGCAAGCACAATTTTTATGATATGGAAATGGAAACCGCACCAAAAAATCACGCCTCAAACTCGCACCGGTTAACCGGAGTTTCCGGTTTTGTCTGATGTCAGAAAATAAAATATTTGACTCGATTTAATAGAAACTAACCGCAACAACTGGATCAAATTGAAACATTGTGCAGGTCTATGTTTGACTAGTATCACACAAATAACCTGGGATAAGTCAATAGTCAGAGCCCTACATTAGAAGTGGATACACAACAGCAAAATTCACAAGTACGTTAAATGACTAGCCAATATACAACAGGTAAGTTGAAACTACTAAAATGGTGCCCTTTTTTACAATGACAATCAAACATAAAATTCACAATTTGCAACCTTGAGAGGAGAAGCCGACTCCAAATAGCTTGTATATTGCCTAAAAAAGGAATCCGCATCACTAGGGTTAGGAGATTATTTTAGTGTATATCTGTGAAGGAGTTGGTGAATAGATGTAACCCGTATGGAAACTAATTTCTACTACATAGGGACAGAGGATATCAAAAAAATACAATATGTAAACAGAGAATACATCAGAAGCAGGATTGACTCAAGGCATCCTCCAGTCATAATTTTAGGAACAACTTCTGACAGGCCAAGTTGAATATGAGCAGGGTTAGAAGGGGATTGTCAGTCTATAGTCATCATCTAGAGAAAGCATCGAATGGTAATCAAGCTTCATTGCTACAGACCCCTCTATCAGCAAATATATGTCTCAGTATACGAAATTTCTTAAAACATTTCACAAGTGTAGAAAAATATAAAAAAGACCGTATCCATTAAATATAACATTAAAACAATTAAAATCATTCAAAATAAATTAGGTAAAATTTAATTTAGTGTGAGACAAAGTAGGCTATGAGCCCACAGTTCTATCACTTACTCTACTTTTGGATTTACGCATGGATGAGCTGACACAACTCTTAACATGGCTATAAAACAAGGTAACAAGAACCATTTAACTGATTATCACTTTATTAATTTAGTTTTTCCATCTAATTCCATCAATGTTTAGTTTTTTCATAGTTTTTTTTATAATGAGCTCGATTTGTAATTACTTGAAATATTTGTTATTGGTTTTTAAGCTATGAAATATTTGCTTTAACGTATGACAGGTTTAGTATGCAAAGCAAATATTGAAAAGCATTGGCTGTATTTTCTAAAATGTCAGATAGCAGTATGAACAATTTCGCAAGGTCTGGTGAATTGAACTGAAATGTTTTCTTATAAGAATATTTACTTGAACGCCTGATGGTTTTAATATTCAAAATAGACTTTGGGAGAATGTAAACTGCATTATCTAAATGCTGAACAGCAGTATCGACTATTAGGTCTGTTGAGTAGCTCATTGCCCACACAGACAAATACTAATACTTGTAACTGCACCTACTTAACTTACTTCCTCTGTTAAACTTAATAAGTTTAGATTGCTTAAATTTGTTCTCTCTGCTGTTATACAGTGCACCACCGGGTCTGCACCACCGGGTCTGCACCACCGGGTCACCATACGGCTAGTGGAACGACGTAGAGTACTGGTGGTCTTTCGCCCTCGCCATGCGACATTTTTTCGCCATAGAAAATCAACAATAATATCTCTCGAAATTCAAATTTGGTAGTCAGTGTGCTGAATACATCAGAATAATGAAGATGCTGATATGCTACTCGCCGAAATTCCTCCCACAACGTATGATAGGGATACAATGCTCTCTCCGAGCTCAGCATTCTTCATGTTTCGTAAATGCTTGATATTGCGTGAGTGAAACAATATTAGTGAAAAGTAAACTAAAGTGAAAGTTTATTGTGTATTTTAGCATTTAATATAATATTTACTATGAACATTACTGTATTACACCTATAAAATTATATATATAATTTTAATTTGTTAGCCATGTGTCCTAAGATTAATAACGATGTCAAAGGAAGAAGAAAATGATTATCATTGCAATGAAGCTAGAGTTACTAGGTTAACTATAAGTTAACTATAGTTACTAAGGTTAATATACTATTTTGCTACTAATTTTTAATAAGTACAGTTCGCAAATAAAATTTTCATGTTTTTTACCAAGGAGTGTTTGAATTAGATAATTACTATGAATTTCTATACACCTCTATACAACATTTTGGCCTTACGATGACAACACTGAAAGAAATTAATGTAGTATGGTGGAGCTTCACTGTAGATCACATGATGTAATGTTCATCTCAATGGCTTCTAATATCTCTTTTGGTCATGCATAGGCTAATAGCAGTCAGAACGGCATATCTATACCGTGTTAACGATATCACTTCAACTACCTACCAAAGGCACAGTGTCTCTCTCCGCTTCTTCCAAACTTGACTCGGCAAGACTCAGCTCATCTGCACTCCCAGACTCCTCAGCAGAGTCGTCCAATGATTCCTCTTCTCCACTCAAATCTGCTGTGCGCTTTCGCCTTGCTAAACCTGACTCAGTGTCATCTGCATATGCAATAATAAAGTGGTTAGCTACTATATTTGAGTAACTACGACAGATATTCAGCAGCATACATATTATGTTATTATATAACTCTTATATTACACACAATTAAAATAGAAAAAGGATCTCTCATCCAATTTACATAACACAAATTCGATTCTGCTTCAAGGCGGCATTGAAGACTGACATACAATTTAAACAACCTTCCATCCCCTGAATAGTCCAAAAGGATTCAGCGCTGTAGGCTTAGAGGAACGTTAGTCACAGGTTACTGTGACCATAACATTTTTATTAGTTTTTTGCATTTCTAACTGCCTAGATAGACAAAGAAAAGCATGATAAAAAGGGAAGAGTGCATAAAGTAGAAATTACGGAGAAAAGGCTGGAAAAAGGTGTAAGCAGATTGAAGGGAGATGAAAAAGAGGTTGAAAGTGGGGAAAGGGTGAAGGCGGAGTTGGTAGCTAAAGAGAAAAAAATATTGAAAAAAAGGACTAGAAATGTACAGAAGAGAAATGGAGAAGACAGAAGATAGAAGAGAAGTATTAGAATAGGGGCAGGAAAATAAAAGGCAAAAGTAGGTACAGCAGAAGAGCAGGGAAAGAAAACGATGAAAGGAGAGAAAAGGACTGGCAAAAAGAGAGGGAGAGAGAGAGAGAAGAGGTGGAAGAAAAGGAAAAGGGAGAGAAAAAGCACAAAGAAGGTGAAAGAAAAGAGGGAGAAAGTATAAGGAGAGAGAGAAGGGGGAAGGAAAAAAGGGTAGAAAGGAAAGAGGGGAGGAAATAAGAGAAAGGACGGGGTAAAGTAAGATGGTGTTAGAAAAAGAAGAGGGGCAAAGAACAAAAGAAGGGAGAGCGGTGAGAAAAGGGGAGGGAAGGGAGGGAGGAGTAAATAAAGGAGAACTCTGCACAGCAGCAATTGAGGGACATCAAGGCAGAGCTCAACTGCAGCCTAGTAAATCCCTACTTACATATGTAGCCTACATACGTACATCCATACGCGCATTATGCACACATATCTCATACGCACATTATGCGTATGACTTTTTAAAAGGGAAAGTTGCAACAAAAACTGAATGATAAAACCTTTACAACGAAGTTGTCTTATCTCATCAAAGAACAACAACAACTGGTCTCATTTATGTCATACCTTTGCTTTCTCCCTTTTCACTCTCTTCTATATACTCGCTGTCATCCTCCATGTTGCTGTCATCATTCATGTCGCTATCACTCTCTGCATCGCTGCTATTCTCACCATTGCCTGATTCTTCATCATCCTCCTCTAGAATACACAAGAAAACACATGCGGTGTTAGTTCTGACGATAGACCTATTAACTATACTAAGTATATTAACTATTAACTATATTAAGTATAGTTAATAGGTCTACGGTTCTGACTAACACATGCCATTCATTTAAATAATCAATTGTTACCAGAATTTGGTTTCTCACACAGTTGTAAGTTGCAAAAAATCCATGAAAATGCTAAATTTTAAAAACTTTCAAAGCGCTGTCATTAGACACAACTATATGCTACTAAAGATATCTTCAAGGCAAGACTTTTTAGAGTAGAGTTTAGCTTACATTTAAATGCTAGGATTTAGGAAAGTCATCGTTGATCTACAGTTTGATTTTTAACAGTTAATTAGCTGGTATGAATGTACACTAACATTTTTTCCCAAAGTCTTCACAAATCCTCCAAATATTCAGTTATTAATCATTAGTTTGAAGTAACAAACTTTTAAAACATATCAGCATGCGAGGTTCTTTCTAGAGGAACTATTAATTGATGTAACAATTTTGTGAAAATATGGGTTAATCATTCCTGTACCATCATTGTGAGTTATGTCTAGTCGCTATTGTAGTATTTAGTAAAAAGTTACGAAAAATTATCACTGAACAGGCTTCATTTTTTCAATTCAATGCATAACAGAGCATCTGTAAAAAAATTGGAATTACCATGTTTTTACTGACCTAAAAACACAGAAACATGTTCTCATATCAGTTCATATGAAGCATTACAGAGATCATGGCAAACAATGAATGGTCAGCATATGCTGAGTGTAATTGCGAACAAATAACAGGCCGATGAGAAGACAATTTAAAGTGAGTTTCAGTTTAAGTGAAAAGATGAAGCAAAATTATTACTTTTGTTATCATCTCCTATTAAATCACAAATCTACATACATTGATTCAATGCTTAACAGATGAAACATATGATCCCATTGGCAAGACAAAACTGGAGATTCGTGGATATCTCTCGTGCCAGAAAAAATTGCTTATGATGACACAAACACTCAGATCCTACAGATGCTGTCTTTGAGAGCGTATTACAGCCATACTTCTACATGCGAACTTAATGCGTTCAAGGACCAAGCTTGTATGTCAATTCTTTCAAATCTCAAATCAATTTTTCCTATATAAAATAACTAAATACAAATTAATCCGTTCCCCAACCTCTGAAAAGAACCACCTCAAAACAGGATATTATAATGAAAAAACAGTTTTAAGCGTTTTAATTCACTACATGCACTTACAAAGTAACAAATAGGTTACCCATCTAGTAATTACGATCTGCAATAAAATGTAACATTAATATACATGTACAGTACTGAATGAAGTTCTTCCTTCAAAACAATCGGTAGTGACTAACAGCAGTTTGAGATAGACTTGTTGGCAACACGTATGCTACTTTTTTGTGACACTATATAGCGAGAACTTTAGATTTAACTTAAATGAACTTAGCTTACTTGAGCACACACTTGAGATGAGTTTTACTCTTACACTAAACTTAATGCTAATTTAATCTTCATGTTAATTTTTTATTATATTCTTTCAGCTTGACTCTTTTTGCCTTGCATTTAGACTTGCTCCCACCTTCCACCTTCACTTTTAGCCAGCCTTTTAAATCCTTTTTGATCCGACACGAAAGATCGAGCGATGCTGTACTCTTAAACAGACTCTTGCATACTCTGCCACCTAGCAGCAGCATTGCGAATTGTCTTGCATCTCAAATTTGTTTCGCATCTGAAGGCAAAAAACTTGATCGAAATTTTGCTCGTATCTTAAATTTCCCAACTTGTCATATGTCGAGGTATGACTGTACATAAGCATGCAAAATTTGGGACGCTTAGCTATATAATTCAAAAGACTTTTGTGCTGTATCATAAATAGATCCCATTTTGAGTACTGCAGCATTGCTGTCTACAGAAACAGGCTATAGTGTTATACAAGTAATATAACGATCTGAGTATGAAGCAGACTTGACTCACCGATGCTAGATGAAACGCTGTCGGATGATGCAAGGTCAGCATCAGCAGCTCTGAGCTCACTCATAAGTTTTTTGACAGCATCCTCTTCTTCCTCTGAACTCTCAGAGCTTGATGACTCCTGTTAACATGAAACCATAGGTCACACTCCTTTTGAGATGACAAATGATGGGTGCAGGTAATTAGACCTTACTGAAGAATACTGTCATAAAATACCTGCTAACAAAGAATAATCTTTCATTGTATGGACAAAATGCTTATTGAATAAGCTCACAGTTCAGGTAAAACTTGACTATGAGTGTTAAGAAGGATCTTTGTACTCAAACGATGAACAAGCTTGAATCTATGGTCTGAACGATTGAATTTACCAATTGAAGCAGAAAAATATGCGGAAAAGAGAAAAAATAATCTTTTTTCAAGTGGGTTGATCCCTTTTTCATGCATGTATGTACCTATAAAATTATTTTTTCTACTCAGCAAACCATAGTTCAATTTGACTATGAAAGCTACATAATGGAAGAGTAAAGACAGGGGAAGGTACTGTAGATAAAGACAGAGTTTGTCAAATTAAATGGCTAACATAATGTTCAAATGGATTCAGAACAGAAAGGTAATAATTCCAACAAACATTCCCCAAGTATTATCCGATTTTTAGTAAAAACAGATGAATTCACATTAAGGATCCGTCAAGATAACAACATTTTATGCTATTAAAATAATAAATTAGATTGGTTATGGTTATTATATATAAAAATATATATATTACATAAATAATACGTAATATATATATACAATATTATGTTCAGTATGAGTATTACATACTCATACTGATAATCATAGTTTATTTGTGCGTAACATCACTATTACGCACAAATAAACATTTCGATCTGCTCCAAGCATACAAAAGAAATTAAAAAGTCTTGAATTCTTACAAAACTTTCGGAAGCCACACATTTCCAGAAATTTTCAAAGCACTTCTTTAAAACTAAAACTAGCAGTAGCCTCCAAATGTGAGGAGAAAATGATGTGGAGCAAAAAAAACATCTAAATGTGATTAAAACTAAAATATGTACATTATTAAAAGCCCTTGGCAAGATATCTCTGGCATTCTTGGCAAGATATCTCTGGCATTCTTGGCAAGATATCTCTGGCATTCTTGGCAAGATATCTCTGGCATTCTTGGCAAGATATCTCTGGCATTCTTGGCAAGATATCTCTGGCATTCTTGGCAAGATATCTCTGGCATTCTTGGCAAGATATCTCTGGCATTTTTGGCAAGATATCTCTGGCATTCTTGGCAAGATATCTCTGGCATTCTTGGCAAGATATCTCTGGCATTCTTGGCAAGATATCTCTGGCATTCTTGGCAAGATATCTCTGGCATTCTTGGCAAGATATCTCTGGCATTCTTGACAAGATATCTCTGGCATTCTTGGCAAGATATCTCTGGCATTCTTGGCAAGATATCTCTGGCATTCTTGGCAAGATATCTCTGGCATTCTTGGCAAGATATCTCTGGCATTCTTGGCAAGATATTTCTGGCATTCTTGGCAAGATATCTCTGGCATTCTTGGCAAGATATCTCTGGCATTCTTGGCAAGATATCTCTGGCATTCTTGGCAAGATATCTCTGGCATTCTTGGCAAGATATCTCTGGCATTGGTTTAATTAACTTTCTTTTTTATTGCAGAAGTCTCAAAGAAATACATAATGATAAGGCTATCTCTACCACATTCAAATCTTGGATGAACCTAAATGGTGTGAAAAAGGCATCTTCCAGTTCTTGGTTGCATTTGAAGATAGATGAACCTTACCTGATATGGGCGCTAACCAAGATAAACAAACCATCACTACAGACTGGTGGATGTAAACTGACATTAGTGTTCCTACCTGAGCTTCCTCATTTTCAACACCCTCATAGACACGTTTCGCAGTTTTCCCTCTACAATGGTCAGTTTTAAAAGTGTCATATAAAATTACAGTAACAACTAATAGGTAGTTTGTTTAGCATATGAAGTCCATTAGGCAAACGGCATGAAGTTGTTTTGTCATGCTATAACACAAACTAAAAATTACCAACACAACACTAAAAATTATGGCTGTGGCTGTTTCCTGCTGATTCAGCTCCAGCTAAAATGTATAGCGAACTTTTACCAAGTATCAGTCATAGACACTTTGGGAATATGACCATCTAAAACGCATTCATTCGACGTCCTAAACTCTTAATTAGACTGGGTATTCCAAAACGATTACGAGACATTTTAAAGTACAGTGCACCCTCAGGATACGATTACCCTGATATACGATTTTTTCACCTTATGAAGTTGAACATGATGAGGTTTTCACCTCATTATACGACTTTTATTTCACCATACGAATTCAAGAAAATTTTCGCCCAAGTTCAAATTTGGCAGTCGATGTGCTTATTGCATACGACGAAATAACAAAGACGTCAAAATGCGGTTCGCCGAAAACATTTTCACAACGTTTAGAAGAGACACGATGAACGACTTCTCTCAGGTCAGCATTCCACATGGGAAATTTTGTGAAAAGTACATAAGCGAGAGCAAATATTTATTTTTAGCATTATACTCCCTTTTACTATAAACTTTTATTCAGCATACGTATATAAATACCAGTATCTATATTTAATTCGTTAGCTATGGAATCGGAGACCGATACAAACGTTACAAGAGAAAGGAAAAATGATTTCCTCTTCAACAAAGTTGGTGGTCATAAATAAATAGGAAGAAGGCGCGGTTATTGTTAATATTGCCAAAGAACATGGTCGCAACCAATCAACAATTGCAAAATTTATTATTTAACAAGAACTCTATTAAAGCAAGCACAAGGAGCTTACGACTGACGACTTGAAGGAGTTGAAAGCCATGCAGAAGATCAGGATACAAGAGGAGCGACCATTTAGTAGTGGCGAGGAAGTAGAAGAGGCAGAAAAACCTACATCGGCAGAAAAACTTCAAGTGTTTCAAGTGTGGACTGGTACATGAAAACAATACTGTACAATACATGTATAATGTATATATATTATATATATACACTAACTTTAGCAAACTATTAAAACATGATAGAGGAGCACTACCCCCACAATTATTTTTTATTTTAGGGTTTGGTATGTATACTTCATATGTGAAGCATTATTTATAAAATTTTGACGATTTTTATCAGGGGATGTTTGCATTGTATAATTACAATGGTTTCTATACCCCTACATACGAATTTTTCACCATACAATGTCAACCCTGGAACGGATCAACATCGTATCCTGAGGGTGCACTGTATTACTTATCACTTTAAAACCAATCAACTATTTGTACCACAGGTATCCTTTAGTGGGATATTGCCGAAGCCGAGGCCGGGCCGTAGTCTACACACCCAAAACAACAACAAAGGTCCATGTAGTTATGAGCAAAAACAAAAGTATCCACCCAAATATCTCACCAATCCGATGAGCAGCACACACAAAAACTAAACCAATCGACAGAGCCACTCATCATGTCAAAATATTCCAAGTTTCAAGTCATGTCTTGCACAACTCACCTTAGGGTTTATCAAAACTTGTCCAAAAGTCCCTATTAATTTGAGACTGTCCAATTGCTGTTTTAGAAATGGTCGCCGCTAGCCTAGCCTAACGTCCTAATTCAACATCTCAGTAACTATCGGGGCATTGCTGAGTGCTCCCGAACTTTTTTAATCCTTCTTTTAGGCTAGGCTAGTGGCGACCATTTCTAAAACAGCAATTGGACAGTCTCAAATTAATAGGGACTTTTGGACAAGTTTTGATAAACCATAAGGTGAGTTGTGCAAGACATGACTTGAAACTTGGAATATTTTGACATGATGGGTGGCTCTGTCGATTGGTTTAGTTTTTGTGTGTGCTGCTCATCAGATTGGTGAGATATTTGGGTGGATACTTTTGTTTTTGCTCATAACTACGTGGACCTTTGTTGTTGTTTTGGGTGTGTAGACTACGGCCCGGCCTCGGCAATATCCCGCTAAAGGATACCTGTGATTTGTACAGTATCTGAGTCTATGAGACTGATATCCATCAGTGCTGTCGACCAAGCTGGTGATAGATAGGCCTAACAATGTGTGTGAAATTTAAGCAATTTCATCACATCTAAAGCAATGAGGTAACCCAGTAGCCATCATTCTCTTTGCCAGTCTCATTGCTAATTTATAAACCCAGTTTACCTAGATTTGAAAAAGGAGCCCAAACGGTTCATGGTCATAATAAACCAACTTGGGTTTACTATGACCATTAGGCTAACTGCTTGAGTTATCACTAGCTCAATTCTATCCATCTTATTGCAAAAATAGCCTCTTAGTAATAAATAATCGAAAATATCTCAAGCAGGTTATATTATTTCACGGTTTTTCAAACAAAGCGCATGCTTTTAATTACTGAAATGGCTAGAAATGTCTACTGTAGTCCTGGCAAGCAATATTTGCCACGGTACATCTACTCCATGTGAGAAAATGAAGTTGGTGGCTGTAAATTTAGTTAAGAACAAATAAAGCAAACAAAGCTCGTCGGTTTGTGATCAGACCTGCCAACCCAAGTGTGGGGCAATGCGTGAGATTTGGTTTTGGGGCAATTGATGTATCAATGATAGTATATATAAAACTGTGGAAATTGGGGCAAAAATCTCACGCATTTTCATTTTTTCTTTGGGGTGATTGCGTGAGTCTCACGCCCAATGCGTGAGAGTTGGCAGGTATGTTTGTGATCGACAAGTGCAAAGTATTGATGAAACTCTAATTTTTGGCTAACCTGCCAGACACCGAGGGTATTGATTCATCGAACAGCGCCATGGACTGGTTTTCTTCGTCTGCTCTTGAGATTTTAGGGCGTCCTTTTGACATTTGAATTCGAGCTCGTCTCCCCCGCTTTGATTTGTGCCCCATTTCTAGGATGATTACTACAGTATTTTAGAGAAAACAGGTAACTTTATTTACAAGCTGCTCCGTTCACGCTGTAATTGCTGTAGAATTGCGGTAACCTACTGATTCATCCTTTATCGGTTAATATTTTAAGCACTGTATACGCGCGGTGAGCCTCGGACTACTGCTAACGACATCGATATATGACATTAACAAAATTATATTATTTACCTCTATCATTAAACGCTCTGCTGCAACAACTCCTAAGAGTAGCCGCCAATTTCATTACGTGTATTCACGTAATTTCTATGAACGCAGAGAGGTGTTGTCTATTCGCAACATCAACGCACACGTATGACCAACTAGTAACGCCTTCTTATTAGTTATTTTGCCAATGTTGACATAATTCACCATCATCTGCATGTATCATCACCATGCCACAATGCACATCAACCAACGTCAAGTCGTCAATACACATTTGAAGTATTTATTCTTTCAGCCTGCCCTCCATGCTCTCTTCTGACAAGCTTTCATGATTCGAAACACCTACCGTTGATATTATGTGCTAGTTTTATTATGTAATTAATACTAGCTTTATGCAAGCATTGCTATATAAGTCAGCTACTGTTCACTGTAAGGACAGTCTACCATGTGATGGTTCACTGGTAATACGAAACACAAACACCAATAAAGAAGAGAGGAGTTGAAGTGAGGAGTTGAAGACTTCATGGTGTTATATGATTATATCCGATTTCGATAGATTTCAACTAACGGTTTGTCCTTAGCCAATAGAATGACGCCATCGGGACAATGTCATGTATGATAGCCAAGTTCTCTTTTGATAGGGTAGTCTACCGATACTCCTCCCTCTTTGATCGTAAGCAGTGAGTGATCTTGTCTACCCCTTCCAGTGCTCAGAGAGTTCAGACATTCTACGGATGCTCTTTGTCTCTTGGCTCTTCTCCATACCTGCCAACTCTCATGCATTGGGCGTGAGACTCACGCAATCACCCCAAAGAAAAAATGGAAATGCGTGAAAAATGCGTGAGATTTTTGCCCCAATTTCCACAATTTTATATATACTATCATTGATACATCAATTGCCTTAAAACCAAATCTCAAGCATTGCCCCACTCTTGGGTTGGCAGGCCTGCTCTTCTCTCTCTTCGATGCCTGGTGAATAGACATGAGATCCTGCTGCTTACTGCATCAAAAACAAAAATCCACGCTTGTCGTGTTGGGTTGCGTACATCTAGGAAGGGGTGACCAACTCACCGTGCGCGCTCGCTACAAAACAGGTATTCTAAATTCCTGTATACTGTAATTTTTCTTGATGTTCCGTTTTGATGTTCATGATTTCTGCAGCTGAGGGTCTAAAAAAATAGTCAAGCGGCCTCAACCTTCACCTACTGAACAGAGTGTCATGAACATCAGGGAATATGTCACAGCACTACACAAGGTGACTAGAGAATGCCAACTTGATGCCTTGTATGATGATTACATGCTTCAAGTTTTGCTGTTGGGTATCAATGATGATCAACTCAGAAGAAAATAATTTCATGATGCTGGAGGTGATTGTAGTTTAGTTTGGAACAAGCAATCAAGAGATGCAGAATTGCTGAAAAATCCAAGAATGACATGACAGTAATATAGTCAGACTAGCTGTGCCTTCCGGTGTTGCCCAGGTATTAAAAATCATCTTATAAACAATGAGAAATGATAAGAGTTGCCTACCACTTGCTATTAGCCTGGCACATTGCCAATGGAAAATAGTATTAAAAATCAACTTATAAACAATGAGAAGTAATGAGAGTTGCCTGTCACTTGCTATTAGCCTGGCACATTGCCAATGGAAAATTCTAGTAAGCTAATTAATAAGGGGTAGGCTTCTAATGATGGTACACTATGACGTTGCATCAGCGTTGTCCAGCTACAGCTTTTCTAATAATAGCTATGGCTGGAGGGATACACATGCACACATACTTTGAGAAATATGTACTCTTATATAGATGAGTCGGTTCAGGCTGTGCATCTTGTTAAGAAACATACAAGGCAGTCATTAGCAGGTGTTACGAAACAACCGTAAAGTTGACTGATTGAAAAGTCAGGATGGGTTTTTTGTGCAAACATGATATGTTACAGCCAATCGAAATGTCCACTGTTTGAACAACATATCCTAAAATATCCTAGCGATAGCCAAAAGTTCTCAGATTATGTCGATCTTGGCAACCCAAAGCTAGATGATAATTGCTCCAAGCTTTGATGGTCCTACAATGAAAAATCTAGTTGACTGCACTGTACAAGTAGAAGGAAAGTGCCTATATTTTTATATCTTACATACATAATATATTTTCACCTACTTTCCCTAAATGCTTCTTTGGAGACTGGGAGGATTTCGTTCAAAGAAGAATAGATTAATCTAGTGAGTAGCAGCAGTCTGGAGCATTTTGAGTGGCTGTAAAAACATGTTCACTGGTACTGGATGCCTGCCAAGGCAATACCATACTGAGCTGGGTGAAACGTGGTACCTCACCAGTGTCATAATCGCAAAACTCCCCAGTCTATTGTCACAGACATAAAAGAGAAGCTTGATTCATACACTGATGAAGGTATTCTCACTCCCGTTAATTATTCAACAGGCTGAATCAGCAACAGTGCGTCAGTCTGTAAATCAGATAGAACCTTGAGTGTATGCTTCGACCCCTTTAATTTAAACAAGGTCATACAGCATAATCACTTCCCAATTACCCACCTTGAATGATGTACTCAGTAAGCTGGATGGGGCTAGAGTATTCTCTTTTTATGAAATCAAGGATGGGTTCCTTCAACTCTCATTAAGCAATTTCTCAAGTGATCTGACCATGCTCTGGATACTATTTTGCAAATACAAATGGTTGGAAATGCTTTAAGCTGTCTTCAAATTTAAAAGATTGCCAAAGAAGGTGATCCGCTGCCTTAGGAGAACTCAAAGATCTACCTACATAAGATGAAGCCAAATAGGATCACAATGGAAATCTTGAAAGATTGCTAACAAGAGCAAGAAGAGTGAACCTCAAACTGAACAAGGATGAAAGCGAATTTCACCTTGATGGGATATCATACGCTGATCACATTGCTAATCCTGATTGGGGCAAACTCGATTCCAAAAAAATCAGTGCTACCAAAGATGTGGAGGCACCCATCAACTATGATAGAGCAAAAAGCTTTCTTGGTCACGTTAATCATTTGCCTAAGTTCATTCCTAACTGCTCAGCAGAACGCGAACCTCTTAGGTAAATAGAGTGAACAACTCATACTTGGCGTGTGCAGAGAACCAAGCCAGGGATTTTACCCAGATAAGCACCTTATTATTGAATCCTTACATTTGAAGTACTTCTGGGTCAACGAACATGTTGTCATTCAAATGAATGCAAGTACCAATGGACTTGAGGCAGTGCTCTTACAAGGTGGTCAGCTAGTCTATAATGGACCAAGGCGTTTATCTGAAAGAGATCAGAACTATGCTCCCATTGAACTTGAGCTGCTAGCTATAGCTCATGGAAACTGAAGTTTGACCAGTATGTATTTGGGAGTCCTGATGTGACAGCTCACACTGACCATAATTCGTTAGAATAATTCTTTGCAAAACTCTTGAACAAAGCACTGACAAGACTACATACAATCAATGTTTTTGACTCTTCACCGATATCCCACAAAGGCAATCTATAAAATAGGTGGCGTCAAGCAAGTCTCAGCTAATATGCTTTCAAGAAGCCTAGTTGACGAAGCAGATGTTGCAGCTGTTACTACTGAACAAATTTTCACTGTTAATTAGTTTTGAAACTTCATGTCAGACCTGACCATAAAAAATTTCAAAAGAGATCTTCTAGTACTCGACTCAACATATTAAATGATCAAACAACACCAAAGATTTTTGCAAACCTCCGCAAACTTTTGTTGATGATCCCGTCATGCTGGCCAACCAAGCTAACAGAAGTTCCAGAACCATTAGAACAATACTTCACACATATAGATAAACTTGCCTTGCTTAATAAAGTCATCTACAGAGGTTAAAGGCTAGTAATACCTGATAATTCTAGAATAATGATATTGGGCAAACTTTACAGCAGACATCAAAGGACAGCTGCTACTGTGACCGGGGCTTGAGCTACAGTATATTGGCCACAGATGGCCAAGGACACCAAGCAAACAACTGATCAGTGTGTCATGTGTGGGCTTGACTCCCCTAGTTAGCCTGCTGAGGCTGTCCACAGTTTATACCAAATTATTTGTGGAATACGATTGAGATAGATATTATGACCTACACAAGCAAGAAATACCTGATGCTAGTGGCCCACTTTTCAGGCTTCTTTCAAAGTGAACTGGTCAACAACCAACAGTTCGCCACAGACATTAAGCTTTGCAAGAAGACTATCACTATATACGGCATACCACATCAACTATATTCAGACAACGGTTGACAGATTCAATCAAGAATAAGGAGTCATGCACTTCACATCTTTACCTAGACACCAGCAATCTAATGAGAAGGCTGTAGCAGCGGTTTAGATGATGAAGCATATAATACAGATTCAAAGACTAATATCTGGCTCTCCTGGAGCATTAGAACACCTCTACTAAAGTCATGACTAGTTTCCCCATTCAGAGAATGCTTCCTGCTCAATCTTGTCAATGGGAAGCAGTTTCAGAGAGGGTGATCTTTTAGATGAAAAAGTAAAAACAAAGAAGCTGCCCGACCAATATCATAAAATGCCTGCCAGAGATCTACAGCTTCTCAACATTTGATGTCTGGTTCTGGTAATGGACATTGAATCAAAGAAGACTAGAAAGCAGCGAGGAAAGGTCATTGAACAGCTTTCCAATCGGTCATACCTAATTGCCAACAATGAGACAGACCAGACAGTGAGATGTCTTTGGGTACATCTGAGACCCTTACATAAAACTGATGTAAACCATGGAGCTCATAATCAGTGTACTACAGCTGTGAATCTACCAAACTCAGGTGTCAAGCCAACCACCAATGATAAAAGCTGATCTCCTTGATCATGCCTTAACCAATTGACCTGTTTGCTGTGGCATTCTAGTAACACCTTCAGCTGATGTACTTCTCAGATCTGTCTAGGCATATTGTCCTCAAGCCAAAAGTCTGGCCAAGTTCAAGGAGTTTGTCTTGTACAAGTAGTACAAATTGTGCTATAAATTGATATGGCTCAGGACTTGTGTTCATGGCAATGCAATTATGTGGCTAACTATATCAGTACAGGTGATTTTACCTTCTTACCCTTTATATGTGAATTCTGCGTACTTATTTTAGTGCTCACAATCTGATCATTTCAACGATGGTGCTAGTTACTGTGTAATATAAATATCTTTGTTCAATCTTGTATTCAATACTTTGTTATAGCTTTGACACGAAGGATATGAGCTTTCAAGTTATATGAAAAAAATGTTGATAATATAAGCTAGCTTTATTATGTAATTCTACTGATGGTTCTAACTTTATTATGTAATCACTACTGATGGTGTTAGATTTATTATGTAATAACTACCGATGATGTTAGCTTTATTATGTAATAACTACTGATTATGTTAGCTTTATTATGTAATCCCAACTGAGGGTGTTAGCTTTATTATGTAATATTCACTGATAGCGTTAGCTTTATTATGTAGTCACTACTGATGGTGTTAGCTTTATTATGTAATCGCTTCTGATGGTGTTAGCTTTATTATGTAATCTCTTCAGATGATGCTAGCTTTATTATGCAATCTCTACTGATAGCGTTAGTTTTATTATGTAATAACTACCAATGATGTTAGCTTTATTATGTAATCCCTACTGGTGGTGTTAGCTTTATTATGTAATCTCTACTGATAGCGTTAGCTTTATTATGAAATAACTACCAATGATGTTAGCTTTATGATGTAATCCCTACTGATGGCGCTAGCTTTATTATGTAATCATTATTAGGGCTGTATATAAGTCAGCTGCGGCATACTGTAAGTTCAGTTTACAACACAGTGGTTTAACAGTTGTACCGGGTTGTACAAAATGCAACCACCAAAGAACATAAGCATCTACTCTTTTTGATCTTTAGCTTCTAATCTTTTAACATCGACCTTTCATGAGCTCAGTAAAATAATTGTAGATATTGAGTGTGCAATTTATCAAACCTTAATTTTACAGCCCTCTTTTTACATTGATGTTATCTTTTTAATAGAAGTTGTCCATAGAAACTACTTAAGACACGGGTCCGGCAGTTGTGTGGCTCACTTCAATTTTTGTCGTAAGCGATGCAGGCCAAGAATAATACATGTACATTAGTTTGTAGTGCAATTTATTCTTGTTTCATACAGGCTGTGAGATTTGACATTTTCTAAGGTGGAAGATAACTCCAGAGATATGGTTTAGCATGAGTTTAGCAAGCAAGTAGTAGGGTGATTTATACATATTGTGCAGGTAAATGATGCTTTCTGTCAGCTGGAGAAACAGTAGGTAACTGCATTTTCTTTATGAAACTCTCTTTCAGCCACTACTCTTATAGTGCCAACCCAACATCATATTTTTGTTTTGCAAAGAAAGTTATTGGTTTCCTTAGCAACTTACTAGCCTCAGTGCTGATCTACTGGAAAGATAAAAGGCAGTCTATACTATCCTACAATAACTATCTTTTGCTATAATCATGATGCTGTAAGCAATAATGGTTCATGTCTAGCAAAATAATCTCTCCTCGACCAATGGCAGGACAATAAATGCCAAATATTTTCTGCTTGAGTAAAATACAAAATTGGTTGTGAACAAGTTTAAGGATTAACAAGGTATGGGTGAATATGGGAAAGATGGATATCGGTATAGGCTGTGCCTCAGGCTACCTCCACAGACTATTATCAAAAATAGTTTTCAATTTAAAAACCTTTGTGGTGTTCTACGTCTTAACTAATGCTAGTGTACATCATCGAATTGGGAACCATTGCTAGAATTATCTTCTCTTGCCTTTCTACTAATGAATGGGTGCACAAACCCCAGTGTGTCATAAATCCATAGTATTATTAATTTCTACAAGTTTTTTGTATAAAAGCTGAGTTTTTGTATAAAATCTAGTAAATGTCAGATTCTTTATAATTTTTATCTGCTTTGTTTATTGCATTTTATTATTTCATTTTAAGAAACAAACATTTGAGAAGAAGTCAAACAAGCGGTTCGTGTTTTTTTAACCATTGTGCAAAATTATTTGTGATCATCGGGCTACATTTTGTGGCCAGTGTTTACAAGAAATGCATGCTTCATGACATATAATTTTACTACCTTGTCGTACATTTGTTATGAATCGAAGGTTCTATGAGTAATTTTGTAGTAGGGCATCATCACACTGGTGTCTAGATTCTTTATTTTTCTCCAAGCTGTTCAAACGAATCACTATGTACATATTCATGATATATTGTCATTGTTCTTATTGTTTATTTATAAACTACAATAATGCAATGTTGTAATTCATGCTACATCATTAACAGAGATTGCCAATTTTATTAAGTCACAGATATTACAGAGGCAGTTAAATCATAAAACCCTGTTACAACGTTAATACTGGTTCTATCATTAAAGTACACGTATATTGACGTGTATGGAGATTATGGCATACTGATCCATTCACAGAATTATTTTTTAAATAGTCGTCAATTATATGAATCACTCAGCAAAGTTTCACAACAAAGGAAAAGGAAATTAACAAATTGGCACAGTTTAAAGGTTAAAATACTGTATACTTTGATTGGCTCCTTGTTTACTAAAGATAGACCGACCCCTTTAAAAGTAGTATAAAGCAGTTTTAATAAGGTATAAAATTTGAATATATACACCCTATACACTCCAGTAACTGTGGATTAAAAATTATGATATAAATATGGTAAAACAGTGGCATTTTGGTGAACCAACTGTTTAGACTTTAAGCTGTAGCAATTAATTTGAACTGACATCAAATCAGAAATAGTGATATGGTCACGTTACAAAATTATTGTCTTGCAATAGATTTTGACGGTTCATTTATTTACTCTGGAGCATAAATGCATATGAACTCAAGTTCAGACTACCTAACTGACTGTTTCTCTTCTATAATAGCCACAGTAGCTTGAGTGCTAGCAGTCTGCTGAGAGGACTTCCTTGTTGAGTTCTGTTTTGCTGATGAACTCTGACTTGCGCTGTGGTTACAGTTTTCAGCTAATTTTGCTGTCACAGATGTAGCCTTTGGTCGGTGTTTACAACACGGAAGTCTGTTGAAGAGAAGCTTCATATCCATCTGTATAACACATAAGTTTGTGAGACATCAGCTCTAGTAGCCCACTAGGCTATAACGATCACTTCTAAAAAGATCGTTATAGCCTATTGTGTGTTATAATGTTAAATTTATCACGTTAACTTTATGGTTGTCTATGAAAGAAATGCTAAATATTTACATCAAACTCTAATGTTGGCATCTGATTGATGCTACTAAACTAAATAACATAATTTTTGTCGCTTGATTGTTTACTGATTATCTTGTAGTAATTCTTAGTTTAGGAGTTGTGTGCTCATCGCCAGTAAAACTGAAATGTGACATTACAAGAAATCTACAGCCTGCCAGTAAAATATCTAGTGATACCACATTACACTTGCAAATGCCGCTTTACCATTTGTACCATTGCATAAATGCTTTGATTTATCAAATTAATCAGATGTTTTATGGTTTTCGACTCCTACTCAGCTTGTGTTGAGTTGTTGTTTTTGCTGGCAATCTACATGTCTTGATAATATATATCAATATTAATAGTATATATTGTATATATTATATATAATATATATAATATATATTAAATATAATATATTTTATATATATTATATCTTTTATATAAAATATATAACACTATATTGTTTATATATTTTTATTATTTATATTTTTTATTATTTGTATCATATTTATTAAATTTTTTCCAAATCATACCATGCAGAATCATTAACAAAGCAAAGAAGGTCACCATTGGCCAGTAAAATCAAATAAATTGTTTGACATTTAACGTTTAAAATACCTTTCCCTGCTAAAAGAACGGATATTAGGTGGAAGATTTTTAAAGCAGCTACCAATGATATTTTCAAAATAATTTTTAGATGTTATATGCAATTTGTTTATACCAGGTAAGATAAAATGTGTTGAAAACCTGCAAATGTCATGTAAAAAATGAAAACACACACCGTGAAAGATTTTGAAAGCTTCAAGTGATGTAAAATTAAAATTTAGTATAGGTAAGATGATGTAAAGATGTATAAAGATCATTTGTTGGAAGAAGACCTGCTGGAATTTTTACAATTAGTCAAAATGCTTTTTTTGCCACAAAAATAAATCGTTTGTGACATATCTTGAAGCTAGATTATAATGAATGCGTATACCATAAAAAACATGGCAGAAAATAAACTGATAATAAAATGTTCTGGCAGATTTTGAGTTAACGCATGGTCTGCAAAAATGGAGCAGAATCAATGACTTAGTGACCTTATGACAAATACATGCAGTGCCAGCATGATTATTTCAAAAGAGTTGATCTGTCAAAACTCGAAACAAATAATAAAACAGTGACCAAGAATACGGGCCGTTCCTCTTTTGTGATACAATCACAAGGTGACATCAAAATACATCAAAAATTGAAAAACAAATCGAGTGGATAAAAACAATACTCAACACACATGGCATCAGACCAAACTACAACTCGTAAGCAGTTAGTCAATACTGTGAACCTACTGAGTATTTTAGAATTATTAGTTTCATGAGAAGATAATTCTAGTTTGTATTAGAAATTTTGTAGTTTTACTTGAAATACAATTTGGAAAAAGTTAGCTAGTATGACATACATATTTAATCTACAATGACCTATTTAAATGAAATTTCACAAATCATAATATTTTTCAACATATATAGTATGAAATGGTTATGCTAACAAGAGCAGTTGTTCTATGCTGGTTAAACCCTGACACCAGCTGTCTATATCAATGCAAAAAAATGTTATGACAATAATTAAACTACAATTGTTTTTGTTACTATTGTTGGAGTTTGTATAATAATCTGCCTGGTAGAGTCTATGCTAGATGATTATCCAAGGAAATATTTATTTATTTGGGTAAAGAATTCACTGTTGTATAAAACAGAACATGCAGTAAACAAATTTTTGAAGCAAAACGCCGATCATGGAAGACTGATGCCTTGCATTCAATATTATCTTTTGGAGATTACGCAGTTTAAATGCAGCTTTGTTCAAATTAATTTTAATCATCATATAATTTTTTATAATCAATAATATACCTAATAATAAATACCTCGTGAAACTAATAATTCTAAAATACTTAGTAGGTAGGCCTATATAATATACCTACTGAGTATTTTAGAATTATTAGTTTCATGAGAAGATAATTCTAGTTTGTATTAGAAATTTTTGTAGTTTTATTTGAAATACAATTTGGAAAAAGTTAACTAGTATGACATATTTAACCTACAATCTTATAGGTCTTATAGATTATAATAAGTTATATGATCCCACAACCAAACAATCACTTCGCTCATGTTTGGTTGTGGGATCATATAATGTTTTATAATCGATTAGCCCAACAAACTGGTTATGATTAATTGCGGCATGTATTAATTGTTTTATATAGAGGTACTCACTCGAAAATAGTTGTTGAAAGTGAGGTAGACAAGTGGAGTAGAGAAAGCATTTGTACATGTCAGACCAGCAAGAACTACTTCTACTACAAATTCTTCTTCCGTGAACTCGGGAGGCTTGTTTTGATACTGTACCACTGTGTAGTACATTGTGTTCGGGAGCCAGGTGGCTAGTGTAAGAAATGCATCCACCATCAGCATCAATTGCAGCTGAAATAAGAAATTATAAACTGGTAGTATTTACTATAATAAAAACCTTGTCCGTCTGTTCATCCATTTGTTCAAAGCACGCTTAGATGTTTGGAAAAATATTGCTTTCAGCAGAATTCCAACTCACAACTTTCAGCCTTGTTAAAAGTTAAAATTAGAAAATGTATCAAGGAATTCAATCTGTAGGTAGAGTGATACTCTACCTACAGACCGACCTCTTTGACACATTTCTGAATGATTCTACGGTTACGTATTGGGCCTGACAATCACTCACGGCACACCAGACTGCTAGAGTACTAGCATATCAGGATAGGAACGCTTTTGATACATAGCAAGGATTTCGTACGTGCAAGATTGTAGGCTCTAATACTGTCCTATAAACACTACTGTTACAACCTCGTATGTATTTTTAGTTAATTTATATAAACCCATACTATGTAATAATTTTATTCAAACTTTAAGTGTAATGATAATAATGGCACTATTGTTGATTATAATAACGATGATAATAAGAATGATGGTAATAATGATAATAGTCATGATAAAACTAGCGAGAGTAGTTTAGTATAATATTGTGATAATAATAATCTCCAATAATAAAAAGTTGTAATATCTAAAGTATTAATAATAATGATAACCATAGATGAAAATGAACTGAACACTAAAAAGTTCTCAGCAAGTAGAAAATGACTAGTTTAGAAGCTCAGTCTCATTTGAGTTTACATTTAACTTCGTTGAAAACCTAAGAGTTTGAAATCTATGCCAGAGATAATCCAGGGGAGTTGTCTTTCCACCTGGTTCTACACCTGAGTAAACTCAGCTTTATGATCAAAAAGAGACAACGATAGAAAACTTCTTTTCTTCAGTAACAAGAGCTTCACAACAAAACTATTTATTTTTTATCATAAAACATATAAACACTATCAGACTCAGTGTACTGCAATCATTATGTTTCTTCAGTTACCTCTGAAACATCACATCTTTGAAATAATGTGAAACAAACATGTGTTTAACTTGATTTCTTTTTTCATTGAATTCCACAAGCTTGGAGCTTCAAAATGATACTCAGTTCAATAGGAGTTGTGCTACCCTATGTACTTTCATTGTTGATGTAAAATTGTTAATACAGTCTAGGATTAGTTGACCTGCTCTAATATACAAGAATTAAGCTTGAAATTGTTTTAAATTTTAGGTATGTAGCTTCAAATCTTACTAATACTAATTGCATATTGTTAGACATATACGAGGATCAGGAAATTTAGGTGGGACATTTCCAAATCCTGTTTAGCAGAATATCTAGTTACTACCAAGAGTGAAATGTTGTTTAAGACTTTGTACATATAAGCAGAGTTCTAGGTGAGCATTGCAAATAATTGAATGAAAAAATAAAAGGTAAACTCAGATTAAAATAGCAAAAACAAATGCATAAAAATATTATTTCAACGAATGAGGGATGCAAGCAAAAAGTAATATGCTTTTCAACCTGCCATTTTACACGCTGGGCAACTTTATTGACCTTTTTGTCTATTGATAGGGTGCTTCAGCTTTGAATTAACTGACCTACATGTACATTTTTGCTGAAGAAATTGTACCAAACACTTTTTAGATAGGCACCAACCTTCGCAGTCGCCTCCTGTTGTTTCTTACTGTTCTGGGTTGATGCGTGGACTAGGTGGCTCTTTCTTCGGACACACAGTTTTACAAACACAACAGAGTAGGAGATGACGATGATGAAAGCGGGTATTGCATAACGAAGTGTTACTAGCAGTTCATATGTATTAACTGGTATATTAATTCCGATGTCACAAAATCTGTTGCCATACTCGTCTGTAAAAACGGCACTACTACTGACTACCACCAGCTCAGGAACAGTGGCACACAACCACACTAGTCCTACTACTATAAATTTGTGTTTGGTTCGATAATTGACAGCTTTAAATGGAAAAAGAATGATTACAGCTCTTTCTAAGCTGATAGCAGCATTACAAAGCGGGCTTGCATGGACTGCTGACAAGCTGATAAATGACTGAAGCGTGCACCATGCAGTGTCCCCTACGAATGGAAGGTTTAATCGGTCCTTCATAACTACTGTCGGATAAAAGGCAGCCATCACACAATCAGCTATCGCCAAGTTGATCAATTGTATTTTCACTTCTTTGTTGGTATATTTTCCGAGTAGGATGGCTAATATTGTCAGAATGTTCAAGGTTCCACCAACGATAGAGACAATTATAAAATATGATTTCACTATACCGTCATGCCAAGGTTGAAAATAAAATTCATTTTTGTAGTAGTAGTAGTAGTCCTCTGTGATGTTTGGTAAAAGTGCCGATGCGTTCATCTTTCTCTGCAGCTGATGATCTTCCAAAATAAAACAAACTAATGATGTTTATGGAATCCTTACACCACATTTTATGGCTTTTAGAAAGAAATGTTGTATTGCCTCAACTGCCTAATGTGAGAACTGTTTTAAGAGGTTTTATAGGCTTTAATTGATCCAATCAGAAAGTGAGTGGTTCCTGATAGCATGAAGAAAATTTGATCTTCACAAGTGCTCTCAGAGTACCTTGAACATAACTGCAACTGAGTAGAAAAGAGTGAAAAAATTCTATAAGTGCCTTTAACTTGCTCACGCTGGTGGCAAGAACCTACACAGGGCTATCAGGAATGATAATCAACAGTGCCATTGTCTCCTTGGGCACCTATATTTATGGAATGTATCAAATCAAGATCTAACGGCTGACAATAGCTTACATTTAGCATCATATTGTGTCAGCGAAGGCCATGTCTAAAAATAAAGTTCTTTTACAAGGTATAAAGATTCTGAGTAATAGAAGTGACAGTTGGATGGAATAAAAGGCCTTGCAAGAAAATTTAAAAACATTTTGCGTGTTTTTTAATATACAGTTGCTGGTCTTATGAAGAGTCTTGTCTGGTCAGCTATTACCCGCCTTCTTCAAGCTAAGAGTTGTCTGCTTTTATCTAGAAACAAATACAATCTATTTCTTTGTTAATAACTTAACAAACAATATGCTATTACTTTTAGCTAGCCACGGCAACAATAAATCAGTTAAGTTGGGAGTGTGAAAGAACTCTGATGCACAGAAATGATAAATTAAAAAAAAACTGAGAAAATAAACAAATAGAATAAGTAAAATATGTAACATCTACTCTAATGTCCTCTACAGAACCATAACATATGTTTACATGCTAGTGCACACTCAAAAGCTGGATAGAAAAGAAATAGTTAAAGTTTTATGTAGTGGTTAAAACCTTACATTTATTATTAAGAAGCTAATAAGAAGCAGATAAAGAGAAAATATGAAGAAACAGAGTGTAAATAGTCTATATACAATACAGGAGACTATGATCTAGTAAAATATTATCAATAGAGGCTCGAAGGAGGAGTTCGTTTAATGACGGAATCACTTAATTCAAGGTCATCAAAACTCAACCCCTCATTAAACGAAGACAAGTTGTATAACTTACAGCAATAATCTTACTGGTATATCCAACTGTTTAAGGCTTAGCTGCGAGTTTAGAGGTCAATTTGCTTGTTGACAAATCCTATTCGTGAGCTAAATAGCACATGCCAACGCATAGCCTTTAACATATGCATGTTGGTAACTGCTCGGATGAAGTAAGGCAGCTAAGCTGTTCTGTTACATTATAAGTAAAACAGTATCGGCGTGCATATAAGTGTCAAGTGTATTGCTGCTGGTCTGCCACTCTGCTATGGCAAACTTTGATGAGCCCAATTTCAACATTTGTTTAAAACATTTAAACTCAAAGGCTATCTGTAGAATTACAGATAGCTGTAATTATAGTTTTATAGTTTACTGTATAATTGCAGTAAGGAGTAATGTTTGCACACATGATGCGCTACTAGAAACATTATCAAAATCTATACTTTCCTCAAATAGCAGTGTACTAATTCTAATTGTACATCGCCACCAGCTCAATAAAATGAACAAGGTCAATCTGTCGTTGGAATATAACTAAATTTATTTACATGTAATGTCTCAGCAAAATATCAAGTAACCTGATTGAATAACTTCTAAAATAAGATTGATTCTTTTTGCAGATCTCTGCCTGCTTATACACAAAATTGCTAGGAAATTCTTGAAAGGACGTCGGCATTCCACATTGGTTACTCATGACTGATCATGAGAAATACATGATGAGTCATGCAGTGATCATGCAAAGAGTATAATCTAATAAACCATGCTGTAGTCACACCATACCATGTATACCAACACAAAGTGCTAGTCAACACAATAAATTTATAATAAACAATAATAAAGATGAATAATAATGAAACCACATACACGTGCACATCTATATGTACTAGACATGTAAAGCTAAGCTCAGAATTTGTGACATACATATTCAAAATAAGTTAACTTTTAGATTTACATTTAAATAACTTAGATACATTTTACCATCAACCATCTGGCTAAGTGAGCCAGGGTAAAACTTGAAATGTATTGATACGGTCAATGAGTAAATATTTCATACTTTTATTCTAGAACATATTATATTAGATCATCTTTTTTAAAGATATTATGAAATGCTTTAATAGAAGACTTTAAATATTTGTGCTTGTACGTAGATGTTTGGCTATAGTCGGAAATCCGTGAGCAGAGTAGCTGAAGCCTGTTTTGCAATTTTAGCTATGAAAATGTGGTACATCAATCTTTTTATCTGCTATCATGTAAACCACAGCTTCTCTACCTGGTACTGACTCATACCACAACTTATCTAGCCATCACCTGTTTCATAGCTCTTATGAGTTCACCTGTTCATTGTATGCTCAAACAAACTAGTAATACGTGCTAGCAACAAAACTCTGGCAATGCTTTAAAAAATATTACAATTATAACGAACTAACAAATATAACTATAACAAACTGTTGAGAGAAAAATGCTTCATTAGGTCAGCTTGAATTGTTTTCTGATCCTTGACAAACTAGGTCAGGCTCAGTCGAATTCTTTTGACACCATAAAAGAATTTATGAACTTTAAAAGGTTTAATACGAATAATGATTAATATAGTGAAGTATTCTCTTCAAGTTTAGCATAGAATGATTATAGTAAAAACATAGGATGCTATCTATAATATAAATGTGTAAATTAAACATAGGAGAAAGTGCAATAGCCATAATCGTGTAAAACATTTTAGAATATGTTATCAGATTAAAATTATGCAAATGATCAAAACATGGTTGCAATTATTTATGCCACCATATCTCCTTGAGAACCACTAATCCAATAGCCAAAACGTGTTTTAATGAAAACATTAACAGAAGTTAAAGGTTAGATGATCAAAGCAGGAAATATGAATACACGAATACAACATGTATTATATGTAAAGTATATCAAGAAGTATGGTTATATATATAACACACAGCTGTAGAATTTGAAACATACTTAAAAGAACTATATATAAAAAATAGATAGGCAAACACCAACTTTTAAATCTCTCTTGTCAGTATTAATTGGAAAGAGCATGAACACAAACTACATGAAAATGTCACAAAATCAACTAGAATAATAATAGGTAGGCAAATTGCCTATTTTTGTATTGTTTGAAGTTGCTGTTATTTGCAACATTTTAAATCCTTTTGTGATAGCAATTATTGTACACAGCGTATGCCAGGTTTGTGTAGTAATTGTTTTATCTATGTTTAAAGTTTTACTATAGCTAATTAAAAAAGTTCATCAATTTTTGGTTTTCTCGCATTACTACTTGTGTCTAATGAAATAGCAAGCATGCACCGATTCATGATTTTGCGATTTAAAAAAACTAATCAACACTAACTATTATAACTAAATATTAATAAATAACTCAACATAAAGTCTTAAACGTTTCAAGTACCTCTTGATAATGAAACGGAAGACAGGCCATTGAAAGCCTTAAGTAATTATTAGTGTCTTTGCTAGGCACTTTTTATGTTTTTAACATATTATTCAAACAAAAATGGTAAATGTATTAAAATCTTTCTTATAATACCCACAATAGCGCTTTGTCACAAGTCTCATATACTTATGAATATGATAAAAAAAGACTCCAGTCATTTTAATTAATATTGCTGCACCAAGTGAAATGAAACTAGGTCAAGTACACTTTTAGGAAACTAGGTGAAGTAAACTACTAGGAAACTAGGTCAAGTAAACTAGGCCAGTCAATAATCCTTGAGATGAATTCCTAATGTATGTTTATTTTTAAGATCATATCTCTGTTGTCACAAATTTTTGATACATTTATCACGTAAAATGTCCAATTATCTGTATGGTTCACTAGGTTGTCAGCAACAGTAAACTACTTAAAACATCACAGTGCCTTGTTGAATTAAATTTGCATTTTAGTCTCAAGATTTCCTATATATCTCATGCTCTGGCAATAGAGCTCTTGCATCCCAGTAAATTTTAACCAAAATCAATTAAAAATAGCAAATAGTTGTGGCTGTCCTAATTCGACACATTCATGCCGCAACATCTCAACATACTGTCATATAAATTACAATCTATCGAGGCACACCTAGCAAATCACTGAGAATATCTTTCATTCTCACTGGCTCTGTAATACTTCCACTGCATTCACTTCATAAGCCATACTGAACATAACAGAGTGTGGGAGTCTGCATGTAACTCTAAGCGTGGGAGAGAATAGATGAGTGGTAAATTTGTAATGTCTGAGCCACAACTCACAAATCAGGTGCAGCGAGGTCACTAAGACTAGAGAAACTCTCGTAGTTAATAATGACTAAAATAGGTTCATTGGCAATCAGAATACAGACTAAAAAAATTAATTATTAATCAAAGATGTCTTAATTGTCTTCTCCTGATACGAATATGCTAAAATGGCTGCAAGCTCTATAAAATATTATAAAAATTATTCGAGTAATCTTTTTTAAGGTTAATCTGAGACAAATATATAATGTCAACAAAGATTAGGCATACTACAACAACGTCAAAACTGTCTTATTTGTTGATTAGCATTTAATAACATTGTCATATTCCTACATTTTCAAATACAATAATAATAATTTATTTGTTTACAAGTTGAGGTTATTGGGTAGATTTATTGCTGGCCTCAAGACCTACTAGACTGTTGATTAATTATTTGGCAATGATGATTTTAGAACTTGAGTTCCCAACCACCTTTCAGCGAGTTGACAAGCTCATAATACCGAGCACATGGACTTGAAGAGAACTCACAACTACTACAGTTGTTATGGCAAATCAAACTGAACCTACCATCAGTCTCCTGAGGCAATCGTAGAGATATGTCAGTCAAACCATTTCCGACCACATCAATCAAGCCACTGCAGGCATTTTGGAAACCTGGTACAACTTCGACTTAGACATTCATCGAATGTCGTTCTATATGAGATATCTTAATGCTCAAACTATTACCTCTTACAGTCTGCAACCTGCCTATAACTTTTATCTAAGTATCAACAGCTTGAGTTCTTTTTCTCTTCTCCACAACTTTTTGCTTAATAATTATTGCATTTTAATAATAATTTTTTGTGAAAAAAACTATATAAACAGCATTTGAATAAAATGGTAGTAGTAAGAGAGGCTTGAAGGTTGTTTGCATATCTTAAGTTATAAGTTGTCCTTTTTTGGCCATGATGAAGTCGATTAGCTGAAGATCAGGGTTCTGAGACTAGCTTAAGAAAATCTGAAGTTTTTATGAGATCAAGCTATACATTCTTTGAGTTATTTTTATGTTAAACACATGCTTGATGTAGCGGATCACCCTTCTGGAGCTACTTGTTACGTAGCTCAGGTGTAATCCGATTTATAGCTGAAAGTGGAGCGTAAAAGACAAGAGGTTTCTAATAACAGAATATTGACTGCGTTTTGCATATAAACTAAAAATTATTTTTATATCCCCAAGCAACAAGGCAAAACAATGTTATAGAGTTGCATATATTTCTACATTTAATTTCACTTTTAGTTTTTAGCTGCTATTTTCACTACACTAACTTCACTTCAAAGTGAATCATATTTTTTTCTTTATCAAAAAGTTTATATGTATTTGTTTGAAAGCAGATGAATTCTCGAAGTTGAAAACAATAATAACACGAAACAAATTCTAGCTGCGGAGAACAAATGAATCGGGTCTAAAATTGTCACCCATTATAAAGCTTTTAACAACATGAACTTAATAAAATTCATGTTATTAAGCTTATAAAACAAACCTATTCTTTAGCTTGTATGACTAAGTGGCTGTGCTCATTTTCATAAATCTCTGGTTCTCTGGGTGACACTTTTAGTTTAGTAGTAATCTATAAAAGATGTGTGGGAAATAGACCTTTTTGTTTTTAAACATAAGTAATAGTTATTGATGTAACCGAGTCATTATTAGTACCATTTTGAAAACACTTTTCTAGTGATCACGCTTTATTATGGCCTCGTAAAGATCAATGAATGTCAAAGTGGCAGTCAAATAGAGTTGGTATTCAATTAAAGTGTGCCACTCTATTTTTCTTCTCTTCTTCTATAGTGACATTCTATTAGAGGTGATGTTCAAATAGAAGGTGGCCCTGTACTTTTTTAACCCTGTTTATGTAGTAGCATTTTATTAGAGGTGACATTCAAATCGAGAGGCGCGTGCAAATAAAGTTTTTATAGTATTTCGTTTTTGAAAACTGTTGGCTTCATATCTTAAGCCTCTTATTCATGTCACAGATACATAACACCAAAGGTAGGCGATACTAAATCAATTGTTTTCTGTTGTTGAGGGACTTATGTTGCATATATTTTCTTGCAGTTCAAGTTTTTTGTTTATTAAACTCAGTATCGCTCTAATATGTTTTTTAGTTTTTGTTTTTTATGTTTTTTAGGCCCAACAGCTAAAAAGGAAGTGCATTGTACATGTATAACAAAGACAAAACACAAACTGCAAATTAGAAGTTCCCCTGTTATATAATCATACATAGGCCTAACCAGTTGGCATTTAAACAAAATTACTCTTACATAATGTGACAAATACTAACACAAAGTCTACCATGCTCTATAACACAGTTTATAGCTTAAATAGTTAATGCAAGAAGCGTTTCAGACTTTAAATTTCTTTTAGATAAAACATAAATATTCAACCATGTTTCGAATCTTTGTCGAGTACTTCTACTTTAAAGTAAAGCTTGATCTGGAAATAAAATATATAACTAAAGTACATAACTGGTAGAAACCATCTAGAACTGGCTAGCAGACAATAATAATAACTCAAACTTTCTCCTGAACTATATCTAATATTGCCTGGCATAATTATCTTTTACATGGAAATGAAAATTTTAGAGTCAAGTAGAGACCATCAATTTATTACTGTCAGCAGATGGGCAATAAACAAACCTGCGGTGCCATAATGAGGCAATAAAAATTAAAGGTATGACATAGTGTTTTTATCAGGAATAATATTTACTTTCCACCTGTTCAATGTTTCATCATGTTGATATGCAGTGTCATGCTTCAGTTCCATCTTTATAGCTTTAGTTCTTTTACTGATTGCTGCAGTTCTCTTAGTTATAGCTTCAGCTTTTTGATTCTTTACTGTCAATCAATCTAGCAAGAGTTTTATGTTTTGCTAAAAAATACCAACAAAACAACAAATATATAAAAACAAATTTAGCTCCTCAGCATTAAGGGCATTTAGAAGCTGGTCATAATTGTCCATATCAGGGTAGCACAACCCTAAAGGGTGAATTTTGAAAGCGGTCTAATTTTTCTTAATCACTTGTCGATACAAAATGATATCAAGTTGGAGCAGCGGAAAACAAAATAAACAATAAACGTTTCTAGTAAAACAGTGATAGTCATTTTGTTTTAAACCTTTCTTTTTGAGCTGAAGTAGAGCATGAGTTGATGTACTGTGTTTTGAGATAATAGCTTTGACATGGCTTGAGAACCGTAAATGATTCTCTATTTGTATTCCCAGAAACTTGACACTGTCAGTATTTCTATGTTCACATTGTTTATGGTGATAAAAAGGCTGCATATGGTTATCTTGAGAGTAAAATTGATAGTCTGTAATTTGTCAGATTTAAAGACAAGAAGTTCTGTTTACACTAAAATTATGCATAATCTACTGCATGCTGTCTTGGGTTTTGACAATTAAATGATATTGCTGATTTAGTATTGATTGGCCCAGTGACTGACACTTCACATCGTTTTACAGTGTCGTATATGGTACTGTCATTAGCATACTTTATATGTTTTACACTTGGCTTGAGGTCATGCACAAAGGACCCAAAATGATTCCTTGGGAGACTCAGATACTGCAGTGTTCGTATGATGAAGTAGAACCTCAATTTATAGCTTTGTGATTAATTTGCCTGCGATCTAAAACTACCCAAAGGTTCAGAGTAGATTTATTTGTGATCAGAGGTTTGCTTGGTAATTCCTCAGTTATGTTAGAGTAATACAAAAACTCAAAACCATTGCTATTTAAACCAAAAAAATCTTTAACCTCCTTGGCTCATAGGCCTCCAGGTTCATGTAACCTCAGGCTAAAAAAATGTAGTTTCATGAACTTTTTGTTTGTTTGTTTTATTTACGTCTAATATTATCATATTATCCTCTGAAAACAAGAAAAAAGTATGACGACAACGAGGGCTCATTACACATAGCATGACTAGTCAAAGTGTGAACCCGATATTTTGCTAAGCAATATGGGAGATCTACCTTAGTTAATGCAAGCTAAGAAAGCAAGGATTTACTTACGTTAAAAAAGTGTCTAAAAAAATCACAATCGCATCTGACAAACTCAAGTTTGAATTTTTGCATTATGGAATAACTATAATATAGTAAACTAAAAATATTATCTACTAGAATTTATTTATTTTGATTTTAGATCGTGTTTAACAATTTTTCAAGTTCCGCAGCTGCTAAGAATGAAAGAAGAGAGAATATCTGATTATTTTTTGTTATCACACACTACCACACACACGCACGCACACATACACACACGAACGCATACCACCACACACATGCACACCACCACACACATGCACACGCACCGCACACACACCGCACACACACCGCACACACACCGCACACACACCGCGCGCACACGCACACACACACACGCGCACACACGCACGCACACACACCGCATACACACCGCACACACACCGCACACACACCGCACACACACCGCACACACACACCGTGCACACACACACACGCCGCGTACACGCCGTGTACACACGCACTACATGCACACATGCACACATGCACACATACACGGCGCACACACCGCTCACACACCGCGCACACACACACGCACGCACACACACACACCACACACACACGCCACACACACACGCCACATATACACCGCGCACACGCGCACAACATGCATAATAACAAAGTAGGATTTATAAATATAGATTATCAAAGTATAGGAATATTCTTGAACAGACTTTCTATTGTTTTTATATGACAATTAAAGCTATTGGTGTGAGGATGTTGTAAAACAAGTTGCTTTTCTGCATGTGGTTTGATGGAAATGAGTCAGATAGGTAGTTGAAGTAAAGTATTAGCTTTTCAGTTCAAAGCCAGTAGGTCAATGTGGGGTCAATGTAGGGTGTATTTGCTTACTGGCGATTCCTTCCAATAATTTATATTAAGCCTTTTGCCCTATATATCTGGAAATTGACTGTTCATTTATCAAGTGTAATAGACCATGTATCACATATCATTTACCAGGTATCATGCATCACTTATCACTATTTAGTATGCTTCGTGTATCGCTATGTATCACACATAAATTATCTTGTGTCACGTATGAGCTATATATCATAAGATGTAGCGTGTGTCGTATATTTTGTGTTGTGTTATTTGTACTGAGAATTGCATCAGGTAACGTGTTTATCATTTGCCCTCTATCATGTACCCTCTATTTTGTATGCTCCATCACGTGGCAAGTATGGTGATCACATGTTTTGCAGGAATTATGTTCTTTCTTCTACAAATAGCAAACCACACACTTATTAGGTGAATTTTTTATGTTAGTATGTATGATGCACTATATACGCTATTATATACACTATACGCTTCTTACCAAACACTTGAAATATACATCAACCCATTAATACCATAACAATAACTAGGGTTTAGATGCAAAAGAATTGCACTTGTCACTGCAATGCAGTACACAGTAATTTTGCAGTATATTACAACTTTAGAGTTTGCAGTCGATATTTGCTGCTCCCGCAACTACCCTCCTTGCGCATTACCTGAAACCCGGCAGTTCATGCACACTACAAATGTACATTCTTCAAAACTCAGAACTGCAAGTGTACTTTAACTATGCATTAGTGTGAATTTGATACTTTGGATCAACTGACACTGCTGAAGTTCTAAGCAGCTGTATTGCATTGTACAAAATGGTCGGATGATATGTTTAGTGAGCATTTGAACTTGCACTCTAACTCTCATATCATTTCAGAATAAGGAGTCTGGCGTTATCACTACTCTGATGAAATTTGTGCCTTTATATTTTGCTTTGGTTAAAATTATATATTAAAACCATTATTAATCAATTTGTTTGCTCACTTATACGCAAAGTTGAGCAGCATTCACATCTTGCAATTGTGTTGCGGTTGCATCAAAGTCAACTCAATACTTGACTCTGTGATGAGTTCTCAGGCAAATTTGCTGCGCATGTTTGTACAGCGTAATACAAATGTTGCTACTGTATCTAGCACTACGACATGCTTACTGGCAATACTCCCACTGCATCTACTTATGCACCCTGTGCAGTAGGTGTTACCACCACTGAACCAATATAGCTTACTGAGGATTAGAGAATAGTTGTACTGCATGTATACTGTATACTGCACAGTATTAAAATTATGCAATGCAATTACACTGCATACTGCATGGCCATGGCATGCTTACTACTGCAGTGCTAATGCAACTACAGAGACTTCAGACAATAATTCACTGCACCTGTCACCAGTGAGTACTTATCAATGTACAGTGATGATTTGTTTTATAATGGCCACAGCCCGGAAAGTAACATAAAAGCTTGGTGTATGGTTAGATGTTCTACAATAATTCCTATGGTTATCTATTTTACTGCAATGGTAGTAAAAACATATTAGTATTTATTACTTTAATAATATATTTTAATAAAAAAAGTATGGAAGACAGTATCTTGTATTAAGACATTTAAAAAGAAAGCTATATTTCTTCTAGAGAGTCCAAAAGTTGTGATGTATTTTCTTTGTGTATGACTATGTTTAACATTTTAGGTACTTCTAGGAACAGGGTTATTAGCAGCTGTTTCTAATGTTTTTTTTTATCGTGCTGCAAAGAGTTTTGCACGTTTACATGTCAGAGTCAATGGAATTGAAGAATAGCAACATACAAACCCTGTTTGCATCTATGATCTACAAAAACGTGATTCTCACATAACTTGCAACTATGCAGTGCCACAAATAATGATTTCCAAATACTTGAGAACACACTGCAATCTATATCCTACATGATATATCATGTAGCATGCATTATATATTTAGTATCAATGTATAATTTGTATATTTTATATCCCATATCATGCATCAAGCCCAGGGTTGATACTCTGAAAGAAACATCCACCTGGCTAGGTCCAGATTTGGATATTGTACCTCCAATCACCTAGTTGGTCAATTTGAAATACACCCCCTAAACACTGAGAGTTTCCTAGGAGCCGCCCAGGTTCCACGCCCCGCTAAACATCCAATATGATTCATAACTATAAAAATAATTTCCACTAGGCCTATAATAGCATATGTATCCACACAGTGCAAAGAAAGCTATGAGAAACATGAGCCCTTTCACTGGCTTGGCTGTAGAAAACTCCTCTAAAGTAGCAAATTCACTAGCAGTACCCCATGGTCTGAAAAGCCCCTTAAAATGTGATTTTGGTTCGAGCCTAATGGGCCTTTTGGGGGGAGTATCAACTCTGGGGTATCAAGTATCCTGTCTCAAATATCATATACCATATTTCATATACCATATCTCATATACCATATATCATATACCATATCTCACATATCAAGTATGATGTCTCGTGTATCAAGTACTTTGTCTCATGTGTCTAGTACCTTGTCTCATATCTCTTGTATCAAATTTCTTAAACCACATACTACTTCTCATATCTCATGTACTATATTTATATATAAATATATATAAAAAAATGTTTCCTCACCCCGGTTAACCTGTATGGGTGATAATTTCTGCTCTAACTCGGGTCTCCTACCAGAGACCTGGGAGTTTGAGCATTCGCTTCAAGATCTTAGCTGTTCCCAATAGCGCACTTTTCTGCAATTCACCTGAGTTAATTGCTGTCGGTATTTGGGCAAGCCACATTTTATGCGCCAGTGTTATTGCGCCCAGTGCCCCAATGACTACTGGGATTACCGTTGTTCTTACATTTCAACATTTTCCAATCTCTTCTCTAAGAGGGAGATATTTCTCTACCTTCTCTTTTTCTTTGCTGGCTATATTGTAGTCATTGGGTACTGCTATATCTATTATAGTAGCCCTCTTGCTCTCCTTGTCCGCCACCACTATATCTGGTTGGTTTGCTAAGACATGCTTATCAGTCCGGATGTAGAAGTCCCAGAGAATCTTAGCGCGGTCATTTTCATTGACCTCACAAGTAGCTTCCCACCAGTGTTGTGGTCTATTAAGGCCATACTCATCACATAGACTTCTATACACAACACCTGCAACATGATTATGCCGCTCAGTGTATGCGTTTCCTGCTAGCTGCTTGCATTCACTGATGATGTGTTGGATGGTCTCAGGTGCATCTTGGCACAGTCTGCATCTAGGATCGTCTCTAGTGTGATAGATTTTATATTTATAGATATATATATATATATACATGTATATATAGATATATGTATATACATATATCACATACCATATACCATTTCTACTGTAAAAAAGTAGCAGAAATGATAAAGTTCCTTGAACAGAGAAGGACTTGAACCTTTGTTGAAGACTCCTTGCAAGAGGGAGGCCTCTAAAAAAGGTAACGCGAAGTATTTCCAGTTCTCCACAATACTATATCAAGTGATATCAACTATCTCAAGTGATTAGAATTATTATTAATTGATTTTTGTAGAAGCTTGATCGTATACACCTATTTGTGTTTATGCTGCTGTCCATGTACAATACTTCACAATACTTCTAGCCAGAGTAGTTAAGGCCGTTTTATTGTTTAGCTAGACATAAGTGGAATGAACAAAAAACTCATTTTATACCGAGTATATCAACTATACTTATGGTGGTATACTGAGTATATCGGCTACACTTATGGTGATGTACTGAGTATATCAGCTATACTTATGGTGATGCACTGAGTATATCAGCTATACTTATGGTGATGTACTGAGTATGTCAGCTATACTTATGGTGGTATACTGAGTATACCAGCTATGCTTATGGTAGTCTACTGAGTATACCAGCTATACTTATGGTGGAGAAACTTTTTGTTTTTCAGTTTTGATGGTGTGTTGAAGTAACAACTCGTGTTTAGCAGTTGCAGTATAGTTTAGTTTATGGCTAGTCTAGTTGTTGTCTATGTGATCAGATTCTACAAATCAACTAATCAGGTAGTGATGCTTTCAGGTCGCTAAACAGGACATAAACCTGGCAGGCTGGAAGGACTTTTTGATGAGTCAGTGATAACTATCAAATTCATAAAAATTTTTGTAATTTATTACACATATAGAGTTATGCCTCCCTTTTATGTTTATGGTATGAGTTTTAAAGTGGTTTCATCCTACCACCTGTATGTCAAAAAGCGGTGTCGTAGCAGAAACAAATACCACAATTACAGAAAAGTCACACTATTTAATATATATATTCAGATTTTGTTGACTAATATTAATGCTCTTTTTTCCACAGCCCATCAACACAGATCAGCGCAACAAGCAGATGTATAATAGATATCTAGTAACATGTAGTTTGCTTGTGTCTTTGTTAAAGGCCTCTTTAGTTTACCTAATATTTATTACTTACTATATTTATTATACTTTTAAAGTTATAATTTTTACTTTTATCAACCAATCAGGTTTTTTTTATAATATATACATAGCTCTTTTTCAGTTTGGCTCACTATGTGTGTGCTATACGATCAGGCTGCTCACTATGGCGGGGCTATACCATCAGACTGCTCACTATGTGTGTGCTATACCATCATACTTCTCACTATGTGTGTGCTATACCATCAGACCGCTTACTATGTGTGTGCTATACCATCATACTTCTCACTATGTGTGTGCTATACCATCAGACCGCTTACTATGTGTGTGCTATACCATCAGACTGCTCACTATGGGTGGGCTATACCATCAGCCTGCTCACTATGGGTGGGCTATACCATCAGACTGCTCACTATGGGTGGGCTATACCATCAGCCTGTGCCCAGTTAATGACTTTTATAATATAGATTCTATATAAAATCCCTTTTGCCAGTTTTTAGCTGATTAGAACACTTATTTGCAGTTTAGCTAAAAAAAGTTAAGCCATGAAGTAAAAGGTAGTTGATATTAAAATCTGATATTTTATTAACAGGTTGATTGATTGTAACGAGCCATCCGCCACACCATTTTTTGTCATAAATGTTATTTAATATAGTAATGCAATGCTGAAGAAATGTTGTAGATGCATGAAATGAAACATACTGCGCAAGTTTTAGATGACCAAATTCATCTACAAGCAAGCTCGGTCCATTTCAGTGGTTGAGTCATTATTTATGTGACATCAACTTTATTATCTTTGTACTAACTAATTTAAATTGTCTGTTAAATGATAGGCAACAGATTATCAAACGGTTTTTGCTAAAATGTTTAGACTTTAAAGTAATTTTGAATATAACATTTAATATATTTAGTTTTTATTGCAAATATGTCAATTAGATAAATGAATGCTTTTATATATTATGGTTTTGATGTTTTGGGTGGAAATATAAAACAATTTGCTATCTAATTTTTGTCTGTTGTAATAAAGAGGCTCAAACTAGTCTAATTATGCTAGTGTGAGCTGTATCAGTGCTAAAATAAACTGTTTGCTTTTAAAATAATCTAGGACTAAACTGGGCACATTCAGAATTGTATCACTGCAGAGGTACTAAATTTAACAAAAGGTTTTTAAACCCTTTGTTTGAAAAGTTAAAACTTTCTAAAATATCCAAACCAATTTTGTAGCTAACCACCAAGTACTAGATATATGTACCCTGTACTCTGATATATATATACTACATAATCTGTACTCTTTATACCCTATATGGGAGAGCACAAAGTCTACTTTTGGTCCCCTAAATGAGAGATTACAAGATACATGTACTGTAAGTGCCCTAAATGAGAGATTGCAAGGTGTATGTACTGTAAGTGCCCTAAATGAGAGATTACAAGGTATATGTACTGTAAGTGCCCTAAATGAGAGATTACAAGGTTTATGTACTGTAAGTGCCCTAAATGGGAAATTACAAGGTATATGTACTGTAAGTGCTTTAAATGGGAGAGTACTAGAGACTCTATATTTCCTAAGTGAGAGAGTACAAAGTATATGTGCTCTAGATTCCTTAAATGGAAGGGTAAAATGTGTGAGAGCTGGTATGGGGGTATTCAATAATTAGAAATAATTATTATAAGTGCAAGAAATATGTACAAGTATAACAAATTGCATTCATATTGACGGTAATAAACTGAACCAAAGATTTACTAGAGTAAAATGTGCTTTATCATGTATATCTTGCAGTCAATTTATTAATAATTTGTATTTTTGTTTCCACAAACAAAATTGACAAACATATCTGCTAACAACTGTGTATTTGCCTGACACGTTGAGCGTATCTAAACATAAAAGGAATGTACATTTATCTGCACTGTATCTCACCCTTCAATATCAAAGATATCTCATGCATGTGCTAGAATAACTAGATGGTGTTTAACTTTGCAAACACAGTCTTCTTCAACGCATATTGGTATAACCTTTTATTGGCACCGGTAATCATCAACAACAATTTTTTTACATGCAATAAGAGAAAAAAAATGAAAAGACAGAAATTAGGAATTCTTGAGTGAGTTGAACAAACGTCTTTTAAAATTTGATAATCTATTAGTATTGCATAAGAGTCAAGATAGTGAATTGAAGGTTGTAGTAACAAAACATTCATAAACTGGGTATACAGTATACGTTGGTGTCACAAAACAGAAAACAATGCTTGTCATATATGTGGAAAGAGAAATACAAATATTCTGGGCATAGGTTACGCAGGATTTTGAAACCTGTAACATAGACAAAAAAACGAGCAATTTGGGATAAGGCAAAAGGTTCAAAGATTTTGTGATGATTTCAAAAGATTTTAAAGATTTTTAAAGGATCAAATACTAGTAATTTTAACAGCTTCAAGTATTGCTGCATTTCCTGGCAGTTTGTAAAAGACTTTTCTGCTTTGTTCAAAAGCTAGCTTAACCTTAATCAGGTAGAAGGACATGTAGGTACTGTAGACAAGGATCAGATTTTAATCCTTATTAGTTAGAGGGAGGTTGAAAAGCACCCAACTATGGTTGTTCTTGTGTATTGTCTGAAGCTTTTAATTAGAAGGTGAGAAAGAACAGTAATCAGCTCACACCTGCAATTACCAGATTCTACAATAGACCGGTAATTGCAAGTGTACCGTCAGGAAACCTACAATTACCATTCTAGGTTTCAAGATGGCCATATCATGAAACCTATGATGATTTGAAATATTTGATCAGCTTTAATCAACATCAATGCACTGTGGGTCCCAACATTGCAATTGGTTGTCTTGGTCTTTCAGCAGCCTATTTTTGATTCAGCAGAAGGAAACATGGGAGAATATCTACTTTATTAATGACCTAGCTGTGATGCAAAATTCAATTCAATTCAATTCGCTGTTCAATCATTGGTCTAAAACTCCAACAAGTCAGTTTAGAATAAATAGCTGGTGTTTTCCGTTTACCATCATTCAACGTCCAATCAGAACGAATCACGCTTTTTATTTGCCTGTGTTAACTACTCATCGCCATTCATATTTGAGATTGGCTTCAGCCCAAGTTATATAACCATTTATACTTGCCAAATAAGATAACTTCCATAAGAGGCTATCTAAACATGCTTCATAAAATATTGCTAGTCATTGACATTAATAACACCTCTTCCTTAATCAGCTACTTTCTCTGTGGATTTTGTTTGAATATGTGTAACGAGTTCAAACACAGTTTGAATCCATACATCTGCCTGTCAATACGTTTTAAGCTAGCTCTTACCTCAATTTCATTTGGTTAGAAGCATAACTGTCAATTAGGCATGAGCTATCCAGAGTTATGTTCTACATACTGATGTTTCTACAAGTAGCAGTGATTAGAAGAGAATAAATGGCAAAGTAATAAAAACTTGCTGCCATGACAACAAGTTCTCTATTAAATAAATCAGGCACTTGCTATGAATAAGTGTAAACCAATCAGGAAAACTGCATTTATTCTCTAAAACCTTGTCAAGGAAAAGTGATTTAGTGTAATCAGCTGTACCATAACCTCAAAATCACTATTTTGAACAGATTGTTTGCAAGATGGTTTTGTGCGTGGGTGTCTAAATTAAATTTGTTTTTACCATTCCGTGTATTACTTTTAACTTTATGCACCTTACCACTTTTATTTATAAGTCATATATTATGTTGAGTCACATCATGTTACTGATCTGACTATATGTAACGTTGCCAAGTGGAGTATTAAATGCGCTAGTACCCTGGCAGTCTGGTGTTCCATGGGAGATTGTAAGGGTAATAACTGTGTGTACAATTATTCCAAAATGGCATAGATGTCAGCTTGTCTATCTGCAAAGCTGAGGTTTGTGAGTTCTGTATGACACAACATTTTTACGAAACTTTGATTGTTGCAGCGAATAGATGGCTGTACAGACAAAGCTCTTATTATAACTATGTTTACAAATATTCCACAGTAAGGTAAGATGGCCATGCCGAGCATATTTGACTGCCGAGCTGATGGTAATGAGTTTGAATCTGTATCATTCAATCTTTTCCCCATCTTTCAACTATGGCTTCATACAGACAGACTAACACGATTCTTGTTATGGTGCATTTACACCCGAAAGATTAAAGTTCTTCCGACAAGGTCTGACAACAGACAAATTCTGTTTAGTACCAAACAAAAAATGGCTGTAAAATAGCTTTGTCCCAGACGCTGACACAAGATCAGTAAAATGCTGTATGCTATATTTGTCTGTATTTGACAGAGTACAACATCAAATTGGCCAATTATATCTCATATTGGTTACAGCGTCAGAAATACTAACAATCAATGTTGTTTCATAAGCTGAAACTGTGACTCATTTTGCATAGTTGGAGTTGGAGTTAGTTTGATGTAGTTTTTGCAAAAACATAATTCAAATCATAAACAGACTAGAAGACATTCTAACTAAAACTCTCTCAGTGGAAACACAACTCCAACAAATTTTTCTGGTGCAACCATGCCTTTATAGCAAAGATTTTAGAAAACAAACAATCAAACATGTCAATTATAGAATGCCTATAATTGTACACCAGTTTATATGTTACAGTAGATAAGTATGGAAAAAGTAGGTTTCATTGAGATATATTATGTGTGTAATACTTAACTCATTTTCTATTGGTTCATAAATTGTAACTAGTTGTATGTTTATTATAAAGTTCCATGGGTTTGGTTTCAGTATATATCTTACAGTAGAACAGAAATTACAATAAAATTCACTTACATACATTAGATAAATGTATTAAATATCTGCAGGTTTCTCAAAAATTAGCATGTCCATTGCTTGCAAATGATAGACAAGCCTTACATAAATGAATAAGTATTTGTTAAAAATTATTAGCTTATTTGTTAAAACTTGACATTTTTATTGGAAATTTTTAACATTTCTATAGGCTTGTAAACTACTTTTAAAAATTACCAATGTACATGTATATAACATACAACATCTTATACACTACCAACATATGTAACATACAACATCTTGTATACTACCAATATATGTAACATACAACATATTATATACCACCAATGTAAAAAAAACTAATGCTGGGAACAAAGGGCTGAGTAGCTTTGTCCATGCCTAACCAAGAATTCAGAATCAATTCATAAAGCAACAGAAGTGTTCGAACATTTCATTCAATCTTGAAACATACAATAAAGGTAGAATGTCACACACCAACAGTATGATCTGTTATTAGCTGTTTTTAGAACGTGTTAGAATTATATATTACAATTGGTGCAACAACATCAGCCAGTAATAAAATTTTTGTATATTTTGTAAGGTGTTAAAATAGTTGTAATGAGTGTTTAATATAAAAAATATTTATAAATATCAGTGAATCAATATTTGTTTTAATCATCTGATCTATAAATCATTAATCAAACAGTTATTGGTTAAAAGTCAATAATTTAATTAAAATTTACACATAGTCGATATCTTCAAAGGAAAGTTGTTTTAAAAAAAAAGTGTTCTAGTATAAAATTAAACATATTTTAAATATCAATAGCTTTACCTGATTAGAGTTGAACTTACACAAAGTTTTAGTAGATTTTATCAAAAATTATCAATATTTTGCTATCAGTTGCGATTGTTTTTCATGTTTGAGGTGATCCGATTGCCAGGATGTTTCAAGATTAAAATTGGTAAAACTTGATCTCGACTTAAGTTCTCAAATCAAGCGAAAGTGCGAGTATAACTCTTATTATAGTCGCGAGGAGACTGACAGAAGAGATGCATGTAATGCTGCAATATAAGCTCAGTAGATGGTATCAATATCGCAACAATAATAATTAAAGACATCATTTCGCAGTGTCTTGGCAAAGCTTTTGAACTGCGATCTAGCTTAGTTGATTTTAATGATGAAACATCCTGGCAATTAAATCACATCAAACATCAAAACAGTTGCAAACAATAAAAAAATACTGACACTTTCTGATAAAATCTACTAAAATCTTGTGCAAGCTGACTTTTAACAAACTGAAAGATTTTTTAAAAGTATTTAGCTGTTTGCTAACTGTTCAGTATTTAGCATTAAGTATTTAGTATTTAAAAGTATTTAGCTGTTTGTTCAGAGCAACCAGTCTTTTACAATAGATTCAATGTTATCAGAGTAATCAGTTAGTGCTTACAACAGCGAATGTACTTGTCAATATTAAGCTGATTCTAAGTTTTGTTCAAAGTACTAGTTCTTGGATTCTCCATGAAGTCAAGCAATATCTGGTGCATGTACTTCTGCAGGTACAGATGTGAGCTGGTTGGCTTTACAGTAGAGAACTCTATTGAAAAGCAGTTTAACATCCATCTAGAGAATAATACCGCAACACTGAGAGATATTGTCATGGCTCGGCAGGTGAATAACAGTGACAGTTATACTAATACATATAGGTAGTGTAAATCTTTAAGTGCTATACAAGAAAGCACAAAATTAGTCAATCAAAGTCTGCAAACATGAACATGTAAGTAACAGTGTAAATCTATGCATATAAATCTCAGGGTTTGTCGTCAGTCGCTTGTCTGTCTGGCTATAGTGATAAAGTTTTAGCAACGAAAAATCACCTTACTGGATTTGGAACATTCAAAACGCAAGTCTATTAACAAGCGTGGGTAACTACAAGACAAGGCTAAAACGTTCTTATCACACTCATCGCTCTTACCATATACTCTATATCCTTTTGACAAATGCACAAGCTCAATGTGCACTTTTTATTACTAAATAATACCTTTTGTGTTTAGTATTTTCTTGAAATTTTTTTAAAAGACAACTTTTTACCATTACCTATTTTTCCTAATTTGTAATTTTGTAATGTGTCGTTTCAATTTCAAATGTGCTGTTACACTCCTATTTCCGGTTTTTTCTAAGGTATTATCGCTAAACCTGTGATGGCTAAATACCTTTTACGTGGACAATTGTGTTATCTCGAGTAGGAATTGCCTCTGCATGTTCTCTCAGTTTGGTCAGACAATGTACCAGACAAAGACAGTCCGATATTTCATTTTTACGTTTGTACCAGTATCAAGAACCACTACTTTTGTATTTGAAGTTTAGATAGATATCTTCTGCTGTAACTGTAACCTTATTCTACACGCTAATTGTTATTATTCATTCAATATATTCAAGATTTTTATTTTGTTTCCTCAGTTTCTATTAATTTAATCATTACCAAATTATTTTCTAAGTAATTGTAGCAAAACAGACTTAATTTATTCATTACATGCTAATTATTTCATATTTACATTTAAACACCTTTACAGTTGCTTTATTTGGTCTCTGAATTCATTTTAACTGCGCAAAGCACTTTTTCATGATATGAAGTTTAAAAGTTAGAATGGTAACTGGTGTTATATAATAAATAAAAATAAATTTTTGGTGCAAAGACTTTTTTTATTACCCGGGCAATGCCAGGCATTCACCTAGTTTTATATAATATAGGTAGTGCAAATCTGTAAATGATATAGAAAGAAGCACGAAATTAGTCAATCAAAGTGTGTAACCATATAAGGAGATGTATCATTCTGTCTGTAAAGTGTGCATGACTTCACCAGTATTTATTATGCAAGCAATTTCCTAGTTCTTTATGTAATGCTCAGTTCAAAGTGTTGTAGAGGTTTCTTATTGTGGACACTCCAGCTACTTTATGTACAATGGTGAGCAAAGTTCCACCTTTTCTCATCCTCCCAATTTTAAATAATATATACTACCAAGACAGTGACAGACAGCGTGAAAGTAGATAAATACAGTAAAGGAAATATGGACTATTTATATAAACATTGTAAAGTTATCTGTAAGCAATTGAGAAATATATACTGCTCTCTCTCTCTCTATGCAATCCCTCTCTTTAGAGTAAGATGTCTGCTTGCTTTATTGATGTGTTTGGTGTGTTTTAAGATGGCTACGTAGTCCGATCATTGCTCTGCATTGACGATTGCAATGTGGACATTGGTAGTCATTGCAAGCAGAAAGCTGTGCGTGGATTTAAGTGGTTCTTCTGATGCACTGCAGAGATCCACTAACTTGGCTAGTCATACTCTGATCCAATGGCAAGAAGACCTAGACAATTGGGAGTATGACAAGTTGCAGTACGCGGCCGTTGATCTGCAAGAGATTCTTTCGCCCTTTCCAACTGGTGTTTTTGCTGTCGGGATAGTACATGCCCGAATGTTGGGTGGATGTTGTTTTTGGTTCCCTCCAAACCCTCCTTTCAAAGAAAGGAAGGGGTTGCCGGTTTAGTCGCCGGCGACCCGACCCATGGCACAGGTAGTACTGGGTTACATGGTTACCAGTAGCAGGCTAGCACCTGACCTGCACAGAAAGCTTTTTAAATCGGGCATTGAAATTTATAATTAACTGTGACAGATTAACTTTCAACTTTTGAGTTCTATGGCTCCAATATGATTAGTTCTAGTGTATGGTTCTAATATGATTAGTTCTATGGATCTAATACAATCAGTTCAATTGTTCTAATATGATTAGTTCTATGGTTCTAATGCAATCAGTTCAATTGTTCTAATATGATTAGTTCTATGGTTCTAATACAATCAGTTCAATTGTTCTAATATGATTAGTTCTATGGTTCTAATACAATCAGTTCAATTGTTCTAATATGATTAGTTTAATGGTTCTACTTTGATTAGTTTTATAGTTCTAATTTGGTTAGTTCTATGATTCTACTGATTAGTTCTGTGATATAACAGATTCCATGAGTTTAACTCACACGAAAGGGTTTGTTGAATATCATGTACACAATGGGAGTAGAGAAAGCATTGGTACAAACCAATGCATTGAGGCAGCCTTCCAACACAAAATCTTTGCTAGAGACTTCAAAAATGCCAGAGGGAGTGTTGTTTTTCTTCACAGCTGTCACACTGGTATGTATCGCATGGGGAAGCCAGGTGACAAGAGTTAAGAAGGCATCCACTGCAAGCATTACTTGTAACTACAAATTAATTACATCGTTATAGAAAATTTAGCAGCTAGAGTTTTTTTATTCTTTATACCTATTATTTTTTCTTTTTTATTTGGTTCGAACGATATGTGGTCAATCACTTTTAAAAAGTTTAAACAATGAGATGCAAGTACAAGATACAAGATACAAGCAAGTGATCATACGATTTGTCGTATGAATTGTTGATTTTTTATGACCCCAAAATGGTGAAAAGCCGACTTGAAATGGCAGGTGATAGATAAATAAAGCAAAAAATCTGAGTTTGCAGAAAAAGCATTTGGAGTCATGGCTGTATGACTCAGTAAATATATTATGCCTGTTTTGAAATAGTTGATGGCTCATTGACGATGATTTATGTCATCACATGAGAATGAATTACGCAAGGGGAATAAATGAATCACATTCATTGTAGAGTCAGTTATATCCAAAACATAATTTTTTTCATGAAAAGTTTTTAAACAATATTCCATTATTTTTGTGCAGAAAACAACCAGGTAAAAAGCAATAGTCTAAAAAGAATATTTTAACAATGCTCAGTTCGCCAATAACCAAGTCTAAAATAAAGCAATTAAATATATTGTATCTTAAAAAGGAAGATAATGAATTTAGGTTTTAAAAGTTATTCTAAATATGGTTTTCGATTTTTTGTTTATAAAACTAAACATAATCAGGATTGTTTAAATGGATTTACAAAATCATAGCTTACAGATTATAATTTATTCCTTGCTAGAATAAATGTTAGCCACTTACGAAAAGATTTCACTTACTTTTGAAATACTCTGGTTATTTTGGTTTGATGAACTGCTTGCAATCAAGCTTTTCTTTCGCACGCATAATTTGATAAAAATAAGTGAGTACGAAACGGCAATGATGATCGAAGGCAGCACATACCTCGTTGTTGATATCCACTCATACACTTGCAAAGGCAGAGCTTTACCCATTACGCAAAACCTGTTTCCAGAGGTATCCTCTACCAACCTTCCAGCGTTCACAATCACTACCTGAGGCACCGCTGCACAAATCCAAATCATTCCAACTACGGCATACTTGTGTTGTTTTCGATAGAGTTTGGCCCTGAATGGGTAAAAAATAATAATAACTCTTTCGAGGCTAATGGCAGCAGCGGAGAGAGGGCTAGCATGCACAGCAGATACAGCGATAAATGATTGTGCTTTACACCAAGCCTCAGTTCCTTCAAACAAGATATTCAGATGATCTTCTAAGATTAGAATTGGATAAAAGGCTGCCATCAACAAATTTGCGACAGCCATATTCACTAGCTGTATCCTAGTCCCTTTTTTCATATTCTCTCCAAGCTTGAGGACTACGATCGTCATCAAGTTTATGATCGTCCCAAACACTGTTGCAAGTATAAAATAAGTTTTAAGGCTATAGATATCTGTTGTAGTGTTAAAAAAGCCCAGTCTGGGTGTTGAGAATTCGGTCTTTCCACCAGCATTTCTGCTCCAAGTTGTAAAGTTTTCTGTATGTTGTACTGATTCAGTCGTCTCGTTACGTTGTCTCTGGTTCCACCATTGTAAAAGCTGTAAATCCATCCCTTATCACTTCAGAAGCACAACACCAAAATGAAGTTGCTCAGTCATACAATGTTATTTTCTTTCTAAGCTTTTTTGCTATATTTATTAGGTATTTTTCCTTATCGTGCAGCTCAATTGATTTGCTTCAGTAATAATCATCTTGACAAAGCTTACATAAGTTTAAAGTTCCTAAGCATTTGCATCAACATTCAAGTTTGATAAAATCTGTCAAGAATTCGCGCCATCATTAAATGTTGACTTGCAACAAAAATCACATTACAGCTATTTGGTATCAAAAGGTTTACCATCTCTTACTCTGCTGTGTTTGTAGGTGCAAATAATGGGAAAATGTGATTACAAGCTCTTAAAAGCTCAACAATGAGCAGTTAATCACAGCCATCATGAAAACGGCCGTAGGATAGAATCCCTCTCCAAAACAGCTCAAATGGGATGTAGTTGAACACGATGGGCTTCTGTTTACGCTTTCATGCAACCTCATTCAACGGAATATTTTCACAAATATATTTCATGCATTCAAACCATGTCTATTGTCTTTACCTGTCTATTACATAATCATTGTAAAGCTGTCATTTTGAGCACTGGTATCTTAAAACCCACTGTAAAAATTTGTTTAATTATTTAACCTTAGCTCGAAGGAGTGCATATCATCCTCTGATTAACATGATGACCCTGTTGGTCACCTGTGATAGTCAAAAAATGATGCAGAAATTATTTGCTTTGTTTAGCAGGAAGTATGGGTCACATGATCAGATTACGACTTGACGATTAGATCAAGCCAAAACAAAACTGTAAACAAGCGAGCATCTATATTTGATACGGGCTCTTTGGTAAAACCCGAAGTGTTTGTCATAAACTGGTGCTACGATAAGTTTTATATTGAGCTTTCTATTGGTCTTTCAATTCACGGGAGAACATCACATATCAAAACAATAACCATGTCGAATTGAGTATGTCATCAAAATAAAGGGATTCCAACCTACGGCTGTTTTTGTGATGGCTGCGAGTAATGTTCTTTTTGAGCTTTTAAAAGCTTGTAATCATATTTCCACATATTTTGCACCTTGACAAGGAAGAGTAAGACATGGTGAACCTTTTGATACCAAATACCTGTAATGTGAAGTTTGTTGTAAGACAACCTTTAAGGTCTATTAACAGTTCAAACAATTTTTCTGATCTATTAATAGTGCAGATAATTTTCCGATCTATTAATAGTGCAAATAATTTTTCCGATCTATTTATGTGCAGATAAATTTCCAATCTATTAATAGTGCAGATAATTTTTACGATCTATTAATAGTGCAGATAATTTTCCGATCTATTAATAGTGCAGATAATTTTTCCGATCTATTAATAGTGCAGATAATTTTCCGTTCTATTAATAGTGCAGATGATTTTTCCGATCTATTAATAGTGCAGATAATTTTTACGATCTATTAATAGTGCAGATACTTTTTCGATCTATTAATAGTGCAGATAATTTTTACGATCTATTAATAGTGCAGATAATTTTTAGGATTTATTAATAGTGCAGATAATTTTTACGATCTATTAATAGTGCAGATAATTTTTACGATCTATTAATAGTGCAGATAATTGTTACGATCTATTAATAGTGCAGACAATTTTCCAATTTATTAATAGTGCTGATAATTTTTACGATCTATTAATAGTGCAGATAATTTTTTACGGTCTATTAATAGTGCAGTATTCCCTCATTCTTCATGGTTAATTGGAACAGGCCCATGCTCCAGCGAAAAGTGAAAACCCATGAAATAGAAACTAATAAACTAGCCATAGCATTTCTACGATTGTAAACATTTTCGTGTCTTCTTTACATTCATTAAATGGCTTCAAGAGTTGAGGGCATTTAAAACTTATGATGAAGGTTGACACAGCCACTTTGCCTTTTTATGCTTCACAAATGTAACAGAAAAACTGAACCATAATGATTGCTATCACAGTGATGCTCCCAAAGGGAACTCACTGGGCCAGGGTGTGAGAGAGATATACATAATGTACATGTTTTAGATATATTAATTATCTTGCTTATTTTTATTTTTTATTAATTTCTAATTTTTTAATGAATATTTTTTCTCCTGAAGTATTGAAATCTCAAAATTTAAATCGCGAAGTTGTGAGGAACTACTGTACATGTTACTAAAAGTGTGTCTGCAGTCTGTTAAGAGCACACGTCCCCTTATAGTCTGTTCAGAGTACATTTCACCTTAAGGTCTGTTAAAAGTGTGTTAAGAGTACATTTCACCTAAAAGTCTGTCAAAAATAGGTGAAGAGTATATGTCACTTTAAAGTCTGTCAAGAATATTTTAAAAATATATGTCACTTTATAGTCTGTCAAAAGTGTGTTACGAGTACATGACACCTTAAAGTCTGTTAAGAGCACAGACCTATTAACTATACTAATAGTTAACAGGTACAGTAAAGTTAGTAATAGGTCTATGTATAGTTAATAGGTCTATGGTTAAGAGTGTGTTAAGAGTACACCCTACCTTATAGTCTCTCAAAAATGTGTTAAGAGTACATGTCACCTTATAGTCTGTTAAAAAAGTGTGTTAAGAGAATAGGTCACCTTAAAGTCTATTAGGACATGCTTGCATAACGTCTTTAACACCTGTCTCAATACAATATCTCACATTGATTTCTGATTTTGCTCTCAAGATGCCTTTTATATTACTTTCATTAATTTCTCTTTTGGCTTCAAGTTTTTTCCTCTATTAATACACTAATATAATCGATATACATTTACAGGCATCTGTATTTTGATATGTGAGAGTATAGATCCAAAAGCTTGTCTGCATGTACCAATAGGTCTGCACTACTATTTCTAAAATTTACTGTGATAGTTAAAGAATTGCGTGTAGGCTAAAAAGGTTTATCATTTAGTCATCAAATATTCAGATAATATAATTTAATTAAACTATTTTTATCAAATGAGCGATGAAGCAATGTTTCTTCAAAGTTAGCAAGTAGCTATGCTGCCAAATCGTGGATCCAAATTAAACCATGACACAGTTGGGTGAACATATAAGCATTACAGTATGGGTATGTATATGTTAGAGTCAATGACAGTATGGGTGTGTAGGTGTTAGAGTCAATTAGTTATGAAACTGCTATGCAACCATTGTCCAATAGTTTTAAGGGCATGGCAAGGCACGTGCATGGTTAATAATCCATATAATATGTATAGATTTCTTAATGTATTTCCTCAAGTTATTAGGGAAATGCTTACTAAAGCTACAGTCCCTATGCATGTAGTATGTTACAATCAACTACTGAATGACTGTAGGCTAACGACTGTCAATATTGAAAGATGCAAACTGAGAGACACCGTTTTGAAAAGTTGACTTGCAACAAAATTTACATGACAGTTATTTGGTATCAAAAGGTTACCTACTGCTTATCAGTCTATCTACCTAATACTTATCAGATTATCTACCTACTACTTATCAGCCTATCTACCTACTACTTATCAGTCTATCTACCAACTACTTATTAGTCCATCTACCTACTCCTTATTAGACTGTCTTACCTACTAATTATCAATCTATCTATTTCTGTAAAACAGCATATGCATTTAGAATTTTAATTTGGCAAAATCAAGCAATTGTTACTTGAAACCTTGTTCTATTTTCAGAAGATTTGAGGGTAGGAATGTCATTTTATGTTTTCTCTATTTTCCTAACAATCTGATAGTTTTTTGTAAATATATTCATCTGTATCAAGCTTCAAAGTTTTTTATTTAATTCCAACCAAACCACATACAGACTATGTACACAGAGTGTCAATGCGCAGTTCTTTTCTGCCAACCTTTTTTTTGAATATCTGGTTTTTGCATCACTTTTTCCGCTTCAATCATGAAGGAGAAAACTTTTAAAACTGCGCTACTTGTCTAATCATTTTGTAAAAGAAAACTTACACGGGCTATGCTCTGAGAATAGTAAAAGTACATAATGTATAAACATACAGCACATGTAGTTGAATAAGATATTCAGTGTGCAACATTCTGGTGTGCTATTTAAGTTGCTAGCAGATTAACTTTTATTGATAGGCTACACTATCAACAATCTTAAGGCTTCAGGTGTATGTCCTGACATATTTGAAGAGACCCGCTATCAGCTGCTTTTGACTTACACTGTTATTATTGTATTGGTTTAAAAATAACCCATAGATTAATCTAATAAGAACAGCTTTGCCAGTCAGCAACCAATCAGCCGAGTGGTAACCTCAAAACCTAAAACACCAATGAAGATTTCAGGCTATATTTTAATGCTGGCTTGCCATGGCATCTGCATAGTCGTTGTCAACAAAGTTTTATGGTTTTGTTCCGGCTCTTCAATCAGTACAAAAACTAACATTGCTCTTTTAGCTATAATTTTGGAGTTAGCTATTGGTCTCCAAACACCACAAGCAAAAAACTCATGCTTAGAGTACCTCTGTATCACCATTGGTCTCCTAACACCACAAACAAAAACCTCATGCTTAGAGTACCTCTGTGTCACCATTGGTCTCCAAACACCACAAGCATAAACATCATGCTTAGACTACCTCTGCATCACCATTGGTCTCTTAACACTGCAAACAAAAACCTCATGCTTAGACTACCTCTGCATCACCAATGGTCTCCAAACACCACAAGCATAAACATCATGCTTAGACTACCTCTGCATCACCATTGGTCTCTTAACACTACAAACAAAAACCTCATGCTTAGACTACCTCTGCATTGCCATTGGTTTCCTAACATCACAAACAAATACCTCATGCTTAGACTACCTCTGCATTGCCATTGGTTTCCAAACATCACAAGCAAAAACCTCATGTTTAGACTACTTCTGTATCGCCATTAGTCTCCCAACACCACAAGTAAAAACCTCATGTTTAGACTACCTCTGCATTGCCATTGGTCTCTTAACACTACAAGCAAAAATCTCATGCTTAGACTACCTCTGCATCGCCATTGGTCTCCTAACATCACAAACAAATACCTCATGCTTGGACTACCTCTGCATTGCCATTGGTTTCCAAACATCACAAGCAAAAACCTCATGTTTAGACTACTTCTGTATCGCCATTAGTCTCCCAACACCACAAGTAAAAACCTCATGTTTAGACTACCTCTGCATTGCCATTGGTCTCTTAACACTACAAGCAAAAATCTCATGCTTAGACTACCTCTGCATCGCCATTGGTCTCCTAACAGCAAAAACCTCATGTTTAGACTACCTCTGCATTGCCATTGGTCTCTTAACACTACAAGCAAAAACCTCATTTTTAGGCTACTTCTGCATAGAGAGTTTAATTTGAGCTTATTCACAAAATTGACACTATTTGACTGTTTCCAACAAATCGTGTTTACAGACCTTCGATTTTGTTTGGTCTAGCACAGGTTGTTATGTGCACAACTCCAGAACATGTTTTAAAAGTTGGAGAGGATATTACGCACTTGAAACCTAACTTTCAGTCTTTGTATTGCACAACAGATCAACATCTTGCATAATAACAAATAGTTCTTTAAAATCAAAAAACTAAAGTGAAAGTATCTTGTAAATTGGAACATAAAAATATATCAACTCTGTACAAAAGTATAGATAACTTTATAAAAAGTACTTGTGTATATCATACTAACAGCACGTAGAAAAATGTGTGTTGTGATTGCTAATCTCTCTTATATAAGATTTGCCCAAATTTAGAGGTTTGCATCATAGAAAGGTACTCAAGCAACAATATAAAAAAATATATACAATAATACATATAATAATATATAAAATATGTATAATATATATACAATAAGTCTTCTGTGCCAAGATATATCATGGTTTATGATTTGTCACATTAAACATCTCACATATGTGCTAAGGTATCTGTTATTACTGCATCACACACACTTTGATGAAATATGTACAAATTTTATCAAAGTTAGTAGATTAAGGCAATTACAGTACAGTTTGATTTTTAAAAACTAGCGAAATGGCGCTATTAGAGGTTTGTTCTACTGAATATGTCACTTAAGATATGAGCTTATATTTTAGATTGAATTGTGTCTTTGCTGCCAACAGATCCTTGGCTGGATTCTTGCAATGCTTGGGAAGACTGAGCCGACGAAGCTAGACTTATTTTCTCTTTACAACATGAACCTTTTTGAAAAAGTAATCTAATCATGATCTATGCAAAAAATCAGCGGCAATGAGTATTTATAATATAGTGAAAGTATCAATCGAAACCAATGAATCAATAAAGTAATAAAAACAATGTTTCGTTTAATCATCTGATCTATAAATCATTAATCAAACAATTATTGGTTAAAAGTCAATAATTTAATCAACGTTTACACATAGTCAATATCTTCAAAGGAAAGTTGTTTTTAAAAAAAAGTGTTCTAGTATAAAATTAAACATATTTTAAATATCAATAGCTTTACCTGATTAGAGTTGAACTTACATAAAATTTTAGTCGATTTTATCAGAAAATGTCGATATTTTGCTATCAGTTGCGATTGTTTTTGATGTTTGAGGTGATCTGATGGCCAGGATGTTTTAAGATTAAAATTGGTAAAACTTGATCTCGATTTAAGTGCTCAAATCAAGCGAAAGTGCGATTATAACTCATATAGGCGCAAGGAGACCGACAGAAGAGATGCACGCATATCGCAACAATAATAACTAGTGACATCATTTCGCCCGTTTTTTAGAGCATTTGAACTGCGATTATTTTCGTCGAGTCTAATCATAAAATATATCTGCAATCAAATCACATCAAACATCAAAAACAATTGCAGATGATAGAAAAATACCACCATTTTTTGATAAAATCTACTAAAATTCTGTGCCAGTTCATTTTTAACAAACTTAAACATCTTTTTAAATATTTAGCTGTTTGTTCAGAGCAACCAAAGTCTTTCACAATAGATTCAATGTTATCAGGGTAATCAGTTAGTGTTTACAACAGCAAATGTACTTGTCAATATTAAGTTGATTCTAAGTTTTGTTAAAAGCACTAGTTCTTGGATTCTCCATACAGTCAAGCAATATCGGGTGCATGTATTTTTGCAGGTACGGATGTGGGCTGGTTGGCTTTACAGAAGAGAACTCTATTGAAAAGCAGTTTAACATCCATCTAAAGAATGGCAGAGCAACACTGAGAGATATTGTCACGGCTCGGCAGGTGGATAACAGTGACAGTTATACTAATACATATAGGTAGTGTAAATCTTTAAGTGCTATACAAGAAAGCACAAAATTAGTCAATCAAAGTTTGCAAACATAGACATGTAAGTAACAGTGTAAATCTATGCATATAAATCTCAGAGTTTGTCGTCTGTCGCTTGTCTGTCTGGCTATAGTGATAAAGTTTTAGCAACTGAAAATCACCTTCTTACTGGATTTGGAACATTCAAAGCGCAAGTCTATTAACAAGCGTGGGTAACTACAAGACAAGGCTAAACCGTTCTTATCACACTCATCGCTCTTACCATACACTCTACATCCTTTTGACAACTTCCCTAAAAGTGCACTTTTTATCATTTATTAATAACTTTTGTGTTTAGTATTTCATTGAAATTTTTTTTAAAGTCAACTTTTTTAGCATTACCTATTTTTCCAAATTTGTAATTTTCAAATGAGCCATTTCAATTTCAAATGTGCTGTTACACTCCTATTGCCGACTTTTCTTAAGGCTACATCGCTAAATCTGTAATGGCTAAATACCTTTCACGTGGACAGTTGTGTTATCTCAAGTAGGAATTGCCTCTGCATGTTCTCTCCGTTTGGTCAGACAATGTACCAGACAAAGACAGTCAGATATCTCACTTTTACGTTTGTACCAGTATCAAGAACCAGTATTTTCGTATTCGAAGTTTTAATAGGTATCTTCTGCTGTAACTGTAACCTTATTCTACACACTAATTGTTATTATTCATTCAATATATTCAAGATTTTTATTTCGTTTACTCAGCTTCTATTAATTGTATCGTTACCAAATTATTTTTTAAGTATTTGTAGCAAAACAGATTTGATTTAGCCATCACATGCTAATTATTTCATATTTACATTTAAACACCTTTACAGTTGCTTTATTTTGCCTCTGAATTCATTTTAACTGCGCAAAGCACTTTTTCATGATATGAAGTTTGAAAGTTAGAATGGTAGCTGGTGTTATATAGTAAATAAAAATAAATTTTTGGTGCAAAGACTTTTTTTATTACCCTGGCAACGCCAGGCATTCACCTAGTTATATATAATATAGGTATAGTGTAGATCTGTAAATGATATAGAAAGAAGCACAAAATTAGTCAATCAAAGTGTGTAACCATATAAGGAGATGTATCATTCTGTCTGTAAAATGTGCATGACTTCACCAGTATTTATTATGCAAGCAATTTCCTAGTTCTTTATGTAATGCTCAGTTCAATGTGTTGTAGATGTTTTTTATTTTGTACACTCCAGCTACTTTATGTACAACGCTAAGCAAAGTTCCACCTTTTCACATCTTCCCAACTTTAAATTTTATATACTACTAAAACAGTGACAGACAGTGTGAAAGTAGATAAATACGGTAAAAGAAATACGGACTATTTATATAAACATTGTAAAGTTATCTGTAACATGCGACAAGTAACTTTGTACACTTTAATCTAAGCAATTGAGAAATATATACTTCACAGAAAGCTTCTTAAATTGTGCATTGAAATTTATAAATAACTGTGAGTGATTAACTTTCAACTTTTGAGTTCTATGGCTCCAATATGATGAGTTCTATGGCTCTAATACAATTAGTTCGATGGTTCTAATACGATTAGTTCAATGGTTCTAATACAATAGTTCTATGGTTCTAATGCAATCAGTTCAATTGTTCTAATACGATTAGTTCTATGGTTCTAATACAATTAGTTCTCTGGTTCTAATTCGATTAGTTCTATGGTACTAATACAATTAGTTTAATAGTTCTAATTTGATTAGGTCTATAGTTCTAATTAGGTTAGTTCTATGATTCTATTATGATTAGTTCTGTGATATAACAGATACCATGAGTTTAACTCACACGAAAGTGCTTGTTGAATATCATGTACACAATGGGAGTAGAGAAAGCATTGGTACAAACCAATGCACTGAGGCAGCCTTCCAACACAAAATCTTTGCTAGAGAGTTCAACAATGCCAGAGGGAGTGTTGTCCTTCTTTGCAGCTGTCACACTGGTATGTATCGCATGGGGAAGCCAGGTGACAAGAGTTAAGAAGGTATCCACTGCAAGCATTACTTGTAACTACAAATTAATTACATCATTATAGAAAATTTAGCAGTTAAAGTTTCTTTTATTCTTTATTTCTATTATTCTTTTTTTATTTGGCTTGAAAGATATGTGGTCGATTACTTTTAGAAAGTTTGAACAATGGCATTTAGTGTTTACCAGCACTCAACAAGCAAGTGATCATATGGTTTGTCGTATGAATTGTTGATTTTTTATGACCCCAAAATGGTGAAAAGCCGACTTGAAATGGCAGGTGATAGATAAATAAAGCAAAAAATCTGAGTTTGCAAAAAAGCATTTGGAGTCATGGCTGTATGACTCAGCAGATGTTTTATGCCTGTTTTGAAATAGTTGATGGCTCATTGACGATGATTTATTTCATCACATGAGAATGATAAATTACGCAAAGGGAATAAGTGAATCACAATCATTGTAGAGTCAGTTATATCCAGAACATAATTTTTTTCATGCAAAGATTTTAAACAATGTTCCATTATTTTGTGCAGAAAACAACCAGGTAAAAAGCAATAGTCTAAAAATAACATTTTAACAATGCTCAGTTCGCCAATAACCAAGTCTAAAATAAAGCAATTAAATATATTGCATCTTAAAAAGGAAGATAATGAATTTAGGTTTTAAAAGTTATTCTAAATGTGGTTTTCTATTTTTTGTTTATAAAATTAAACATAATCAGGCTTGTTTAAATGGATTTACAAAATCGTAGCTTACAGATTATAATTAATTCCTTGCTAGAATAAATGTTAGCCACTTACGAAAAGATTTCACTTACCTTTGAAATACTCTGGTTATTTTGGTTTGATGAACTGCTTGCAATCAAGCTTTTCTTTCGCTCGCATAATTTGATAAAAATAAGTGAGTACGAAACGGCAATGATGATCGAAGGCAGCACATACCTCGTTGTTAATATCCACTCATACACTTGCAAAGGCAGAGCTTTACCCATTACGCAAAACCTGTTTCCAGCGGTATCCTCTACCAACCTTCCAGCATTCACAATCACTACCTGAGGCACCGCTGCACAAATCCAAATCATTCCAACTACGGCGTACTTGTGTTGTTTTCGATAGAGTTTGGCCCTGAATGGGTAAAAAATAATAATAACTCTTTCGAGGCTAATGGCAGCAGCGGAGAGCGGGCTGGCATGCACAGCAGATACAGCGATAAACGATTCCACTTTACACCAAGCCTCAGTGCCTTCAAATGGGATATTTAGACGATCTTCTAAGATTAGAATTGGATAAAAGGCTGCCATCAACAAATTTGCGACAGCCATATTCACTAGCTGTATTCTAGTTCCTTTCTTCATATTCTCTCCAAGCTTGAGGACTACGATCGTCATCAAGTTTATGATCGTCCCAAACACTGTTGCAAGTATAAAATAAGTTTTAAGGCTATAGATATCTGTTGCAGTATTAAAAAAGCCAAGCCTGGGTGTTGAGAATTCGGTCTCTCCGCCAGCACTTCTGCTCCAAGTTGTAAAGTTTTCTGTATGTCGTACTGATTCAGTCATCTCGTTACGTTGTCTCTGGTTCCACCATTGTGAAAGCTGTAAATCCATATCTTATCACTTCAGAATCACAACACCAAAATGAAGTTGCTCACTCATACAGTGTTATTTCCTTTCCAAGCTTTTCTGCTATATTTATTAGGTATTTTTCCTTATCGTGCAGCTCAATTGATTTGCTTCAATAATAATCATCTTGACAAAGCTTATATAAGTTTAAAGGCTTCTAAGTGTTTACATCAACATGCAAATTTGGTAAAAGGTCAATAAGGTCTAATAGCAGTTCAAACAATTTTTCCGATCTATTAATAAAGCAGATAATTTTCTGATCTATTAATAGTGCAGATAATTTTACGATCTATTAATAGTGAAAATAATTTTACGATCTATTAATAGTGAATATAATTTTCCAATCTATTAATAGTGCGGATAATTTTACAATCTATTAATAGTGCAGATAATTTTACGATCTTTTAATAGTGCAGATAATTTTCACAAACTATTAATAGAGCAGATAACGTTACAATCTATTAATAGTGCAGATAATTTTCCGATCTATTAATAATGCAGATAATTTTATGATCTATTAATAGTGCAGATAGTTTTCCGATCTATTAATAGTGCAGATAATACTAGGATTTATTAATAGTGCAGATCATTTTTAGCTCCTGTTTCGAATACAGTTTTCCCTCATTCTTCATGGTTAATTGGTACAGGCCTTTCCAGCAAAAAGTAAAAACTCATGAAATAGAAACCAATAAACTCGAATCAAATAAACTGACCATTTTATTTCTACAATTGTAAGCATTTTCGTGTTTTCCTTCGGTTCATTGGTTGATTTTGAGGGTTGAGAGCATTCAAGAATTGTGATGAAGGTTGACACCACCAATTTTCTTTTTTATACTTGACAATTTTAACAGGTAAACTGAGCTGCGGCACCTGCTATCACAAGTAATATGAAATATGCCTTTCATCAACGATACATAGCCACCAGTGGGGGCTGTGTATCATTGCTTTCATATTGCTTTCATTAATTTTTTGTTTGCTTCAAGTATTTGCCCTTTTTAATACACTAATATAATGGATATACATTTACAGGCTCCTATATTTTAACATATGAGAGTTCCAGAGGGAACTCACTGAGCCAGAGTATGAGAGAGAGATATATGCATAGAGTTATCTCCCCCCTAGAGTGATAACCGTGCCTTCAACAACACGAGCGTTTCCGGTGCCAACAAGGAGCGTCATGGCCACGCCCCTTTTTTGTGCTAGTCCATCGTAGTGATTGACATAACAATAACATCAGCCATGAGAATGATCATGAATTTTCATAGTTAAGATAGTAATTATTGCTCATATTAAAGAAATGATGATTATAGTTTTTTACTCTATGTTTATTATTTAAAGCAATTCAATACCTACATGACTTGCAAATGCACTGAATAGATAGTGTTAAGTAAGTGAGTTAATGCAATCAGTCACTCATAGATAAGATTGATAGTCATACTGGGGTTGTAATACATTGGTGTGATGGGAAGCTAATCGACTGCCATCAACTGAAAGTATTGACATTGTATGGTGATAGAGTGATTCATTGACACCACAGTCCACAAACAGCCCTTGCATGTAATATTAGATTTCAATACATATCAATCAAATACATAGACTAGCTTGAAGCAAAGATGTCCACTAGTTAGTGGACATCTTTGCTTGATGTAAGCAAGCAAAAAGTTTGAAAGTTAGAGTGGTGAATGTTGTTATATGTTAGATAAAGATAAATTAAACTTAATTATACTAAATTATAATTATTTAAAAATAAAATAGACTTTTTTATTACTTTATTTATTAAATAATTTTTTATTGTAATCATAGCTAAACAGATTATATTTAGCCATTACTTGCTAATTATTTCACATTTACATTTAAACACATTTGCAGTTTCATTTTTCTTCCTAATTTATTTCAACAAAAAAACTTCTTTTATGATATGAAATTTAAAAGTTGTAGTTGTTTGAAAAAGCTTGAAAACATTTACAGTTGTTTTTATTTTCTCTCTTCCCTTCATTTATTTCAATTACACAAAACACTTCTCATGATATGTAGTTTGAAAGTTAAAGTGGCAAATGTTGGTATATGTTAAATAAAAATAAATCATACTTAATTATACTAAATTATAATTATATAAAAATAAAATAGACTTTTTTATTACCTTATTTATTAAATAATTTTTCATTGTAATCATAAGCTAAACAGATTATATTTAGCCATTACTTGCTAATTATTTTACACTTAAACACATTTACAGTTTTATTTTTCTTCCTAATTTATTTCAACATAACACTTCTTTCATGATATGAAATTAAAAAGTTGTAGTTGTTTGAAAAAGCTTGAAAACCTTTACAGTTGTTTTCTTTTTCCTTTTAATTCATTTGAACTGCTTAAAAATATTTTCTCATCATATGAAGTTTAAACGTTAGAATGGTAAATCTACTATATAAACGGCAATCGTTGTCTGTGTATCTGTGTGATTGATTGTCCGCCTTAGAGAGCGGTCTTTTCTTTTATCGTCGTACGAATTTCGGTCATACGAAGCGAACTGAATTAATATGTGTAGTAACAGTAAATAAATTATAGAGCGGTCTTTCTTTTTCCATTCGGTCGAACGAAGCCAACCGAATTAATATGAGTACTAATTATCGTAATTTCGTAATATGGACTATTAGCCGCTACTTTTCTCCGACGATTTGAGCCAAGCGGCTTATATAAAGGTGTGGCGATTCTGTTGTTTTTCTTTCACCGCTCGAGCGCATTAACCAAAATCCCCGGTTAGCACGCTTTTTAAACGGCAAATTTTCTGCCGTGTTAAAAAGCACCTTTCTTGAGTTCTGCGACCTATACAAAGGTGTCTATACAGCTATACAAATGTACTATTCATTAAATAAAATAAATTAACGAGTAGTTATTTACATGCAATTAATATTTACTGCCAACGTGTACCGAGAAGGTAACGTAAACGTTTGTTTCTTGGAGCCACTGGAAAAACGCATTTCTCACCTACTAAATTCCCACATCAAAAAGGTAAGTGTTTCTTATACGATGTTGTATTGTCTATGAATTGCCACATCTCCACTACTTAATAACGTTGGATTTGCCGCTGTTTGTGATAGTGGGTCATGTTCATTTCCTTCAGCAGCCGAGTTACTAATTTTTTTCCAGCTACGAGTAGGCCTACTGTAACTTACTATTACAGAACTCTCACGAGTACTCCGAGGGTTGCAATACGCTATTGTGAAAAGAAAGAGAGCAGCTGCTATCGACTTACTGTCACCCTGCATCAGCCATGACCAGCTATACGTCGTCTGCTCAAAAGTAGGCACACGCCGAAAACTGTTTCTTCATACGCCCGACAGAAAAACCAAAAATGTTGTCTATCCGCATGTGTTGCGTTGAACTAAGAGAGAGAGAGAGAGAGGGAGAGAGAGAGGGACAGAAAGGGAGAGAGAGGGAGAGCGAAGAGGAGAGGGGGAGGAGAGAGGGAGAGAGAGGGAGAGGGGGGGAGAGGGAGAGAGAGAGAGAGAGGGAAGGGGAGAGAGAGGGAGAGAGAGAGAGAGAAAGAGGGAGAGAGAGGGGGAGAGAGAGGGAGAGGGGGAAGAGGGAGGGAGAGGGAGAGAGAGAGGAGAGACGGAGAGAGGGAGAGAGGGGAAAGAGGGAGAGAGAGAGAGAGAGAGAGAGAGAGAGAGAGAGAGAGAGAGAGAGAGAGAGAGAGAGAGAGAGAGAGAGAGAGAGAGAGAGCGAGGAGGAGAGAGGGGGGGAGAGAGAGAGGGAGAGAGAGGGAGAGAAAGAGGGAGAGAGAGGGGAGAGACGGAGAGAGAGAGGGAGAGCGAGGAGGAGAGGGGGGGAGAGAGAGGGAGAGATGGAGAGATGGAGAGAGGGAGATGTAACTGCATATTTGGAGTTGTTTTACAGTATGAAAGCCAACTCTCAATAAACCTTATGCTGCATGTGAATCTGTTACTGTAGGCGGGTAATGCAGCTAGTATTATATAAAAAGTACATCTCATAGTTGATGGCAGTCGATTAGCTTCCCATCACACTAGTGTAATACAACCCAAGTATGACTATCTATCTTATCTATGTGTAACTGATTGTACTAACTCACTTACTTAACACTATCTATTCAGTGCTTTTGCAAGTCATGTAGGTATCAAGGCTTACGTGTATGTCACAATTTCTATTTCCATAACATTTCCATGATTCATTTCCATATTAAGTCCATTTCCATAAAATTTCCATAATTCATTTCCATATTAATTCAATTTCCATAACATTTCCATAATTCATTTCCATATTATTTCCATAACATTTCCATAATTCATTTCCATATTATTTCCATTTCCATAAAATTTCCATAATTCATTGCCATATTAATTCCATTTCCATAACATTTCCATAATTCATTTCCATATTATTTCCATTTCCATAACATTTCCATAATTCATTTCCGTATTATATCCATTTCCATAACATTTCCCTACTTCATTTCCATATTATTTCCATTTCCATAACATTTCCATTATTCATTTCCATATTATTTTAATTTCCATCAAATTTCCATAATTCATTTCTATATTAATACCATTTCTATAACATTTCCATAATTCATTTCCATATTATTTCCATTTCCATACCATTTCCATATTTCTAAAATAAAATTTTCATATCCATTTCCTTAAAATTATGGAAATATTTATGTTTATGGAAATGGATATGGAAAAGTAAACATTTCCATAATATGTTTAGTGATTCCTGGTAGGTATTGAATTGCTTTAAATAATAAGCATATATTAGAGTGATAAACTATAATCATCATTTCTTTAATATGAACATTAATTACTATCTTAACTGGAAATTCATGATCCTTGTTTAATCCTTCTCATGGCTGATGTTATTGATCTAGTCACTCACTACAATTGACTAGCACAAAAAAGGGGCGTGGCTTAAACGCTTCTTGTTGGCACCGGACACGCTCGTGTAGTTATCACTCTAGGGGGAGATAACTCTATGGATATATGTACATATTTTAGATATATTGATTTTCTTGTTCAGTTTTCTTTTTCTTTAATTTATAATTTTTCAATGAATATTTTTTCTCTGGAAGTACTGAAACCTCAAAATCTGAACTGCGAAGTAGCGAGGAATTATTGTACATGTCACCTAAAAGTGTTTCTACAGTTTGGCAAAAGCACACATCACCTTATAGTCTGTCAAAAGTGTGTTAGTCTCTTAAGACATGCTCGCATACCGTCTTTAAAACCTCTCATAATATAATATTCTACTTTGGTTTCTCCTTTTACTCTCAATATGCCTTTTATATTACATTCATTAATTTTTTGTTTACCTCAAGTTTTTGACTCTATCAATACACTAATATAATTGATATACATTTACAGGCTTCTGTATTTTGATATGTGAGAGTATGAATCCAAGAGTTTGTCTGCATATACTGATAGATCTGCACTGCTATTCTCAATCATTACTGTGATATTTAAAAAGTTGCGTGTAGGCTATAAAAAGGTTTATCATTTAGTAATCAAATATTTAGATAATATAATATAACCAAATCATCTCTATCAAATGAGCGATGAAGCAATGTTTCCTCAAAGTTAGCCAGTAGCAAAGCTGCCAAATTGTGAAGCCAAAATTAAACTTGGGTTATCATATTAGCATTACAGTATGGGTGTGTAGGTGTTAGAGTCAATTAGTTATGAAACTGTTATGCAGCCATTATCCAATAGTTTCAAGAGTGTGCTAAGTCACATGTATGGTTAATAATCCATATAATATGTACAGTTTTCTTGATGTATTTCCTTAAGCTATTAGGAAAATGCTTGCTCAAGCGACAGTCCCAATACATTTAGTATGTTGCAATCAACTACTGAATGACTATAATATTTGTCAATATTAAAAAATGCAAACCGATAGAAAACTTTTTTAAACTAAAAATTCAGATTTTGAAGACACCGCTAGAATCTTGAATTAAGTGAAGAAATTCAGACAAAGCTGCCTAAACCTAAATTTATAAATACCTAAGATTGCATAGTCTTGAAAGGAAAGAATGGTATACTTTAAATTTTTGAAATTTACTGTATACTTGTGCTAGGCAAACTTGTCCGTCTTAGAGCACGTGTTCGACCGTAGTAACTTCGAAAACTAAAATACCAATGAAGACTTCAGGTCATGCTTTTTAATGCTGGCTTGATATGGCATATGTATAATCATTGTCAACAAAGTCTTTATGGTTTGGTTCTGGCTTTTCAATCAGTACAAAAACTACCATTGCTCTTTTATACCTACAATTTTTAGGGGTTTGTCATTGATCTCTTAACACTACAAGCAAAAACCTCATGCTTAGACTACCTCTGCATTGCCATTGGTCTCCTAGCATCACAAGTCATTCGTCTCTTAACACCACAAGCGAAAACCTCATGTTTAGACTATCTCTGCATAAAGAGTTTAATTTGAGCTTATTCACAAGATTGACACCATTTGACTATTTTCAACAAACCGTGTTTACAGACCTTCGATTTTGTTTGGTCTAGCACAGGTTTTTATGTTTACAACTTCGGAATATGTTTTAAAAGTTGGAGAGAATATAACGCACTTAAAACCTAACTTTCAGTCTTTGTATTGCACAACAGATCAACATTTTGCATAATAACAAATCATTCTTTAAAATCAAAAAACTAAAATGAAAGTATCTTGTAAAATGGAAAATAAAAATATACCCGCTCTGTACAAAAATATAGATAGCAGTATAAATAGTACTTGTATATATCATACTAACAGCACGTAGAAAAATGTGCGTTGTGATTGCTAAGCTCTCTTATATAAGATTTGCCCAAATTTAAAGATTTGCGTCATTGAAAGGTACTCAAGCAACAGCATGGAATGTATATATCAAATAATATATATATAATAATAAATAAAATTTACATAATATATGTACAATAATATATATACTAATATATAAGATATGTATAATACATATACAATAAGTTTTATGTGCCAAGATATATCATGGTTTATGATTGGTCACATTAAACATTTCACATATGTGCTAAGGTTTCTGTTATTACTGCATCACACAAACTTTGATGAAATATCTACAAACTTTATCAAAGTTAGTAAATTAAGGCATTCGCAGTTTGATTTCCAAAATATTACTAAAATGTCGTTATTAGAGGTTTGTTCTACTAAATGAGTTTATATCTTAGATTGAACTGTGTCTTTGCTGCCAACAGATCCTCGGCTGGATTCTTGCGATGCTTGGGAAGACTGAGCCGACGAAGTTAGAGTTATTTTCTCTTTACAACATGAACATCTTTGAAAAAGTAATCTAATCATGATCTATGCATAAAATCAGCTGCAGTGAGTATTTATAACATAGTGTAAGTAAGTTATAAGTGATACTTACATGATAGGTATTAATCGATATCAATGAATCAATAAAGTAATAAAAATAATGTTTCATTTAATCATCTGATTTATAAATTATTAATCAGACAACTAGTGGTTAAAAGTCAATAATTTAATTAAAATTTACACATAGTCGATATCTTCAAAGGAAATTTGTTTTAAAAAAAAGGTGTTCTAGTATAAAATTAAACATATTTTAAATATCAATAGCTTTACCTGATTAGAGTTGAACTTACATAAAATTCTAGTAGATTTTATCAAAAATTATCAATATTTTTCTATCGTCTGTGATTGTTTTTGATGTTTGAGGTGATCCGATTGCCAGGATGTTTCAAGATTAAAATTGGTAAAACTTGATCTTGATTTAAGTGCTCAAATCAAGCGAAGTGCGAGTATGACTCTTATAGTTGCGAGGAAACCGACAAAAGAGATGCATGTAATGCTGCAATATAAGCTCAGTAGACGGTATCAATATCGCAACAATAACAACTAGTGACATCATTTCGCACATTTTTAGAGCATCTGAACTGCGATTTAGTTTCGTCAATTTTAATCATAAAACATATTGGCAATGAAATTACATCAAACATCAAAAACAATTGCAGATGATAAAAAAATACCACCATTTTTTGATAAAATCTACTAAAATTCTGTGCCAGTTCATTTTTAACAAACTTAAACATCTTTTTAAATATTTAGCTGTTTGTTCAGAGCAACCAAAGTCTTTCACAATAGATTCAATGTTATCAGGGTAATCAGTTAGTGTTTACAACAGCAAATGTACTTGTCAATATTAAGCTGATTCTAAGTTTTGTTCAAAGTACTAGTTCTTGGATTCTCCATAAAGTCAAGCAATATCTGGTGCATGTACTTCTGCAGGTACGGATGTGAGCTGGTTGGCTTTACAGTAGAGAACTCTGTTGAAAAGCAGTTTAACATCCATCTAAAGAATAATACAGCAACACTGAGAGATATTGTCACGGCTCAGCAGGTGAATAACAGTGAGAGTTATACTAATACATATAGGTAGTGTAAATCTTTAAGTGCTATACAAGAAAGCACAAAGTTAGTCAATCAAAGTTTGCAAACATAGACATGTAAGTAACAGTGTAAATCTATGCATATAAATCTCAGAGTTTGTAGTCAGTCGCTTGTCTGTCTGGCTATAGTGATAAAGTTTTAGCAACTGAAAATCACCTTCTTACTGGATTTGGAACATTCAAAGCGCAAGTCTACTAACAAGCCCGGGTAACTACAAGACAAGGCTAAACCGTTCTTATCACACTCATCGCTCTTACCGTATACTCTATATCCTTTTGACGAATTCCCAAGCTAAAAGTGCACTTTTTATCATTTATTAATATGTTTTGTGTTTAGTATTTCATTGAAATTTTTTTTAAAGTCAACTTTTTTAGCATTACTTATTTTTCCAAATTTGTAATTTTCAAATGTGCCATTTCATATTCAAATGTGCTGTTATACTCCTTCTTTCAGTTTTTTAAGGTTATATCGCTAAATCTGTAATGGCTAAATACCTTTCACGTGGAAAATTGTGTTATCTCGAGTAGAAATTGCCTCTGCATGTTCTCTCAGTTTGGTCAGACAATGTACCAGACAAAGACAGTCCGATATTTCATTTTTACGTTTGTACCAGTATCAAGAACCACTACTTTTGTATTTGAAGTTTAGATAGATATCTTCTGCTGTAACTGTAACCTTATTCTACACGCTAATTGTTATTATTCATTCAATATATTCATGATTTTTATTTTGTTTTCTCAGTTTCTATTAATTGTATCATTACCAAATTATTTTTTAAGTAATTGTAGCAAAAGAGACTTGATTTAGCCATTACATGCTAATTATTTCATATTTACATGTAAACACTTTTACAATTGCTTTATTTTGTCTCTGAATTCATTTTAACTGCACAAAGCGCTTTTTTCATGATATGAAGTTTGAAAGTTAGAATGGTAGCTGGTGTTATACAGTGAATAAAAATAAATTTTTGGTGCAAAGACTTTTTTATTACCCTGGCAACGCCAGGCATTCACCTAGTTATATATAATATAGGTAGTGTAAATCTGTAAATGGTATAGAAAGAAGCACGAAATTAGTCAATCCAAGTGTGCAACCATATAAGGAGATGTATAATTTTGTCTGTAAAATGTGCATGACTTCACCAGTATTTATTATGCAAGCAATTTCCTAGTTCTTTATGTAATGCTCAGTTCAAAGTGTTGTAGAGGTTTTTTATTTTGTACACTCCAGCTACATTATGTACAACGGTAAGCAAAGTTCCACCTTTTCACATCCTCCCAACTTTAAATTATATATACTACCAGGACAGAGACAGACAGTGTGAAAGTAGATAAATACAGGAAAGGAAATAGTGACTATTTATATAAACATTGTAAAGTTATCTGTAACATGCGACAAGTAACTTTGTACACTTTGATCTAAGCAATCGAGAAATATATACTGCACAGAAAGCTTCTTAAATCGGGCATTGAAATTTATAAATAACTGTGACAGATTACCTTTCAACTTTTGAGTTCTATGGCTCCAATATGATTAGTCCTATGGTTCTAATACAATTAGTTCTATGGTTCTAATACGATTAGTTCTATGGTTCTAATACAATTAGTTCAATTGTTCTAATACGATTATTTCTATGGTTCTAATACAATCAGTTCAATTGTTCTAATACGATTAGTTCTATGGTACTAATACATTTAGTTTAATGATTCTAATTTGATTAGTTTTATAGTTCTAATTTGGTTAGTTCTATGATTCTACTATGATTAGTTCTGTGATATAACAGATCTCATGAGTTTAACTCACACGAAAGTGTTTGTTGAATATCATGTACACAATGGGTGTAGAGAAAGCATTGGTACAAACCAATGCACTGAGGCAGCTTTCCAACACAAAATCTTTGCTAGAGAGTTCAACAATACCAGAGGGAGTGTTGTCCTTCTTCGCAGCTGTCACACTGGTATGTATCGCATGGGGAAGCCAGGTGACAAGAGTTAAGAAGGCGTCTACTGCAAGCATTACTTGTAACTACAAATTAATTACATCATTATAGAAAATTTAGCAGCTAGAGTTTCTTTTATTCTTTATACCTATTATTCTTTCTTTTTTTATTTGGTTCGAATGGTATGTGGTCAATCACTTTTAAGAAGTTTGAACAATGAGATTTAGTGTTTACCAGCACTCAACAAGCAAGTGATCATACGGTTTGTCGTATGAATTGCTGATTTTTTATTACCCCAAAATGGTGAAAAGCCGACTTGAAATGGCAGGTGATAGATAAATAAAGCAAAAAATCTGAGTTTGCAGAAAAAGCATTTGGAGTCATGGCTGTATGACTCAGTAGATGTATTATGCCTGTTTTGAAATAGTTGATGGCTCATTGACGATGATTTATGTCGTCACATGAGAGTGATAAATTACGCAAGGGGAATAAGTGAATCACAATCATTGTAGAATCAGTTATATCCAGAACATAATTTTTTTCATGAAAAGTTATTAAACAATGTTCCATTCTTTTTGTGCAAAAAACAGCCATGTAAAAAGCAATAGTCTAAAAAGAATATTTTAACAATGCTCAGTTCACCAATAACCAAGTCTAAAATAAAGCAATTAAATATATTGTATCTTAAGAAAGAAGATAATAAATCTACATGTAGGTTTTAAAAGTTATTCTAAATATGTTTTTCTATTTTTTGTTTATAAAACTAAACATAATCAGGATTGTTTAAGTGGATTTACAAAATTATAGCTTGCAGATTATAATTTATTCCTTGTTAAAATAAATGTTAGCCACTTACGAAAAGATTTCACTTACTTTTGAAATACCCTGGTTATTTCGGTTTGATGAACTGCTTGCAATCAAGCTTTTCTTTCGCACGCATAATTTGATAAAAATAAGCGAGTACGAAACGGTAATGATGATCGAAGGTAGCACATACCTCGTTGTTAATATCCATTCATACACTTGCAAAGGCAGAGCTTTACCCATTACGCAAAACCTGTTTCCATAGGTATCCTCTACCAACCTTCCAGCACTTACAATCACTACCTGAGGCACGGCTGCACAAATCCAAATCATTCCAACTACAGCGTACTTGTGTTGTTTTTGATAGAGTTTTGCCCTGAATGGGTAAAAAATAATAATAACTCTTTCGAGGCTAATGGCAGCAGCGGAGAGAGGGCTAGCATGCACAGCAGATACAGCGATAAATGATTGCGCTTTACACCAAGATTCAGTGCCTTCAAATGGGATATTCAGACGATCTTCTAAGATTAGAATTGGATAAAAGGCTGCCATCAACAAATTTGCGACAGCCATATTCACTAGCTGTATTCTAGTTCCTTTCTTCATATTCTCTCCAAGCTTGAGGACTACGATCGTGATCAAGTTTATGATCGTCCCGAATACTGTTGTGAGTATAAAATAAGTTTTAAGGCTATAAATATCTGTTGTAGTATTAAAAAAGCCAACTCTGGGTGCTGAAATTTCAGTCTCTCCGCCAGCAATTCTGCTCCAAGTTGTAAAGTTTTCTGTATGTCGTACTGATTCAGTTGTCTCGTTGTATTGTCTCTGGTTCCACCATTGTGAAAGCTGTAAATCCATCTCTTATCACTTCAGAAGCACAACACCAAAATGAAGTTGCTCACTCATACAATGTTATTTCCTTTCCAAGCTTTTCTGCTATATTTATTAGGTATTTTTCCTTATCGTGCAGCTCAATTGATTTGCTTCAGTAATAATCATCTTGACAAAGCTTATATAAGTTTAAAGCTTCTAAGCATTTGCATCAACATTCAAGTTTGATAAAATCTTTCAATAATTCGCGTCATCATTAAATGTTGACTTGCAACAAAAATCACATTACAGCTATTTGGTATCAAAAGGTTCACCATCTTTTACTCTGCTGTGTTGTAAGTGCAAATAATGGGGAAATGTGATTACAAGCTCTTAAAAGCTCAAAAACGAACAGTTATTCACAGCCATCATGAAAACGGCCGTAGGATGGAATCCCTCTCCAAAACAGCTCAAATGGGACATAGTTGAACACGATGGGCTTCTGTTTACGCTTTCATGCAATCTCATTCAACGGAACATTTTCACAAATTTATTTCATGCATTCAATAAAACCATGTCTATTGTCTTTATGTGTCATTTCATCATCATTGTAAAGCTGTCATTTTGAGCACTGGTATCTTAAAACCCACTGTAATAATTTGTTTAATTATTTAACCTTAGCTCGAAGGAGTGCATATCATCCTCTGATAAACATGGCGAGCCTGTTGGTCACCTGTGATAGTCGAAAAATGATGCAGAAATTATTCGCTTGGTTTAGCAGGAAGTATGGGTCACATGATCAGATTACTACTAGACGATTAGACCAAGCCGAAACAAAACTGTAAACTAGCGAGCATTTATATTTGGTAAGAGCTCTTCGGTAAAACCCGAAGTGTTTGTCATAAACCAGTGCTACGAGAAGTATTATATTGAGCCTTTTATTGGCCTTTCAATTCAGGTGAGAACATCACGTGTCAAAACAATAACCATTTCGAGTTGAGTATGTCATCAAAATAAAGGGATTCCAACCTACGGCTGTTTTCGTGATGGCTGCGAGTAACGGTCTTTTTGAGCTTTTAAAAGCTTGTAATCATATTTCCACATATTTTGCACCTCAACACAGCAGAGTTAGACATGGTGAACCTTTTGATACCAAATACCTGTAATGTGAAGTTTGTTGCAAGTCAACCTTTAAGGTCCATTACCAGTTCAAACAATTTTTCTGATCTATTAATAGTGCAAATAGTTTTCCAATCTATTAATAGTGCAGATAATTTTTATGATCTATCAATAGTGCGGATAATTTTCCAATCTATTAATAGTGCAGATAATTTTTACGATCAATTAAGAGTGCGGATAATTTTTCGATCTATTAATAGTGCAGATAATTTTTTATGATCTATTAATAGAGCAGGTAATTTTCCGATCTATTAATAGTGCAGATAATTTTTATGATCTATTAATAGAGCAGATAATTTTCGTATCTATTAATAGTGCAGATAATTTTTACGATCTATTAATTGTAAGGCGTTAGCTTTATCGGATACAACCGGATGTGAGGAGCCGGATATACACCATTGGGCATTCGTCATCTTGACTGCATCTGGTACACTTCATCTGATCAGCTCTTCAATCTACTAAAGGTATATAAACATTTACTGTAACCTTACATGGTGTCTGAAGTAAAACTACATGCCGGTAACTGAACGATATAGACAATATTGTGATATTACTGTAGGCCTGAGACTTGCGTGGGGGTATACGTATAGAGTGGGTGAGGATTTTGAAGAATCCTATTCTATACTACTATTAACAATACAGCAAGGGCTTAAGTAATTAAGTATTTGTCAGGAGAATAAGTTCGATAATAAGAGTAAAATAAAAAAAGTTGTTTGTGAGGGTTTGGACGAATCCTGTATTAACGAAGGTACATACTACTATAGGAGCATAACCAGGTTAGCGATGGCGGAATCAAAATGCCATAAAGAGGAGAGTTTTGTGCAACGTCTCGACATTAAAGACGAAAACCTGGCAGTCAGTTGGCAAACATTTAAAAGAGGATTCAATATACTAAAAATAGCAAAAAAATATGGGGACATGGAGGATGAGGAACAGATCGCAAATCTTTTAATGTTGATGGGGCCCGAGCGTGTTCCCATCTATGACCAATTTCTGTTTTACGCTACTGAGGAAGGAAGGACGAGGACTTTGAACAATGTGATAAGGATGTTTGATGCGCACTTTGAGCCAGTGCAAAACATAATTTACGAACAAGTTAAGTTCAATAGTCTAAGGCAAAGTAGCATGTCAATTAATCAATTTATAACCCAAGTACATACGCAAGCTGACAACTGTGACTACGTTAACATGAGGGATCAGCTAATAAGAGACAGAATCGTTGTTGGGGTTAGTGACAATAAGTTGAGGGAGCAACTGATTGATATTGAAGACTTAAATTTAGCCGCATGCATTAGAAAAGCCAAACAAGATGTTTCTCATCATGCTCAAGCATCAAAATTAGTTGGAGGACAACCTGACGACAACCTGGATTACGTAAGGCAGTCAAGTTCGGCAAGGGATTGGAAAAAAGATCAAAGAACAAAGGAGAAATGTTACTTTTGCAACAAGGAGCCTCATACGAAGGAGAGAGGTCCTGCTAAAGGAGCAACATGTTACGTGTGCAAAGAGAGAGGGCGTTGGGTTAGGTTCAAAGCATGCAAAGGAAAGAAGTTGAACAGACAAAACAAAACTGACGAAGTCATACCAGAATCGGAAGACTTGAGGAGTCTTTACTTGAGTTCTGAATCAGAGTGACTAGACGGAGTAACCGTAGAAAACATCACTGAGACTCAAAAAGCTTAGATGGTAGATCTAAAATTAAACTCAGAATCAATACGGTTTAAAATTGACACGGGCGCTGCTGTAACAGCTGTTCCTTCAAGTATGAGTAGACTGGTTAAAAATATTACGCAACCTAAGAAAATGTTGAGGGGAATGGGTAATGATAAGTTAATTGTGACAGGTCAAGCCGAGGCGACATTGAGCTCTTCAGAATCTCAAGTGCAAGAAACTATATATCTTGTTAAAAACCTAGGGACACCCTTGTTAGGTAAACCCGCAATTGCAAAGTTAAGTCTAATTAATTTTACGGACAGTGTTGAGACTGACGTGAAAAAAGAATGGATCAAGAGGTACCCCAAATTATTTACAGGTCTTGGTTCGATGGATGCAGAAGTAAAAATCACAATAGATGATCAATTTACTCCGTTTGTACAGTCGGTTCCTAAAAGGGTAGAGGCAGCTAGGAAACAGCTGTTGCTGGAGGAGCTGAACAGAATGGAGAGATTGGGTGTGATTGAATGCATCGAAGAACCGACTCCTTGGTGCGCGCCTTGTATAGTGGTTCCTAAGAAGAATGGAAAGCTGAGAGTCTGCATCGACTTTACAAATCTGAACAAGGCAGTTAAAAGAGAGTATCACCCATTACCCATGGCAGAAGAGACTTTGAATGAATTTGGTAACTCAAAGTATTTTAGCAAACTAGATGCTAACTGCGAGTATTGGCAATTAAAATTGCAAGAAGACTCTCAAAAGCTCACAACCTTTATAACTCCATTTGGAAGCTTCTTTTGTAAGAGACTTCCATTTGGGATTAGCAATGCTCCCGAGATGTTTCAAAGAGAAATGCAAAAAGCACTACTGGACCTGAAAGGGGTGGTCTGTCAAATGGACGATATCCTGGTTCATGGAAGTACAAGAAATCAGCATGATAACAGACTACGCCAAGTATTGGAAAGGTTGGGAAAAGCAGGAATAACGCTAAATGAAGATAAATGTGAATTTGGAGTACAGGAAACCACATATTTGGGTCCCGTAATTGATTGCAGAGGAATACAAGCAGACTCTGAGAAGATCAAAGCAATTATAGAATTTCCAATATCATCGAGCAAGAAGGATTTGAGACGTTTCTTTGGCATTGTTAACTATTTGGGAAAGTTTTCTCTTAAATTGAGCGAGTCTACTAGTCATCTTCGTAAGTTACTAGGAAATGACAGTGAGTGGATTTGGGGACACAAACAGGTGGAATAGTTTCAGCTGGTGAAAGAATTGTTGGCTAAAATGCCTTCTCTAACTCGGTAACTGCAGAGACTATGATTAGTGCTGACTCTTCTTCGTTTGGTCTTGGGGCTGCACTACTGCAAAGGGTAAATGGCAATTGGAAGCCCATGGCCTACGCATCACGTTCGCTTACCCCTACAGAGAAACGTTAAGCGCAGATTGAGAAAGAGGCATTGGCAATCTGTTGGGCTTGCAGCAAGTTTTCGTTTTATATAACAGGAAAAGACATAACTGTAGAGACAGATCACAAGCCACTTTTAGCCATTCTAGGTACCAAAGAATTAGCAAAGCTTTCAATAAGAGTGCAACGTTTTCATCTGAAAATGATGTCATATTCGTACAAGGTAATCTACACTCCTGGCAACAAGCTAGTATTAGCTGATGCACTCTCTAGGTCTCCCAATATGAATGGGGGTGAAGTGATAGAGATGGTAGAGCCATTGGGACTGCCTGAAAGGCTAGATGAGCTGCCAATAGCGCGTGGACGATTGAATAGAATAAAAGCATCTACACTGGAAGACGAGGCTGGAAGACGAGGCTGGAAGACGAGGCTGGAAGACGAGGCTGAAAGACTCGTTTTGGAGTTCATCACCAATGGTTGGCCAAATAGTAGAGACGTGCCTCAGGTAGTAAACAATGTATATACGTTCAGAGATTATCTGACTCAGGTTCATGGAGTGATCTTTTTTATGAGCAGGTTATTTGTTCCTGAATTGGAACGAAAAGAGATAGAGATATTAGAGATATTAGAGATATTCATACTGGTCATCAGGGTAAAAATAAGTGTATCAGGAGGGCATCAGATGTAGTCTGGTGGCCAGGTATGACAAAAGACATAAAGAATATGGTATCCTGTTGTGCAATGTGTGAGAAATACCGTCACAAATCTCGAGACCCGTTAATTTGTACACCTTTACCTGAAAGACCATGGTGGAGACTAGCAATGGACCTCTTTGAGATGAATCAAAAATCATATCTAATTGTAATAGACTATTTTAGTCGTTTTATTACAGTCGATGAGTTGGATGACTCTACAGACTCACAGACCATATGTACCAAAGTAAAAGATCTCTTCTGTTTGTTAGGCGTACTAAACACAATACTGACGAACAATTGTCTCCAGTTTGTATCGGAAAATTTCAAGAATCTACTTAGGAGATGGGACGTACAGCATGTCACAAGTTTTCCTCGCAATCCACAAACTAACAGCGAAGTGGAACGTGCTGTCCGTACAGTTAAAAGTCTCATGCATAAGAATGTAGATATACAAGCGGCTCTAGCTATGTATAGAGATACACCGTTGGCTAACGGGTACTCGCCTTCACAGCTGTTAAATGGGAGATCAATGAATTCAATGGGCATTTTGTCTGAACAGAAGATAGATGTGAAGAGGCTCAGAAAATTTGAGGATGATCAAAGACACAAACAGGCTACATGGTATAACAGTAGGCATGCAGCTCGAACCAAAAGCTCCATTGGTATTCAACAACAGGTGGTCATTCAAGAGAAAGGCAAATCTCCAACGCAGGCGACTGTTATTGAAACTCGAGGAAGAGAAATAGTGGCTGTTGGATTTTCAGGGAACTTGCTGCACAGAAACAGAGCTATCGTATCTAGATCACCCATAGACAAAGACCTAGAAGATAGCTCAGGTGTACCATACTCGGATTCACTAACCAGCCCTAGAATAGATATCAGGACTTACAGAGCAAGTAATGAGAGTGTAACTCAAGACGGAGCTGAATCCATACTCAGGACACCTCCACTTCAAAGTTCAGTTGTAGCAAAACCTGTGGAGCACAGCATGCTTAGTAATGATAACAGACCATCAAAGACTTCAGAAAGAAAGACCCGATATGGGAGACAAGTTAAAAAACCCAATAGGTTGAACTTATAACATTGTCTTTCAGTTTTAGGTACATAGTAGAGTTCTTTCTGTTGTATTCCAGATGTGAAGACTATAGTATTGGGCAATTCCATTGTAAGGGAGTTGAATGACCCCTCCTAGTCCTTTGGTAACTGAAGACTGGAAGAAAGAAATTCGACGTGTCAATAGAATTAACAGCAGAAAAGTGACACGTAAATAAAATAAATAAATAGAAAAAAAACTTATATATACTTTTATTATGTTATTGGCTTGTATATACACATATAACAACTAACATTGGTACTGACACTGTTGCAGTAAGGGTGTGTTGCCATCCTGGTTGACTGTTCAACTATCAACTCGGCTGACAAAACTTGTATGTAGATTATTGCATTTATGAGACAGTTTGGGTATTGGATTGGTTGTCTGGAGTGCAGTTAGCAGTGTTGGGTCACTTATGGAAGTGTGATGCTGCGGAGGGTTGGCTATTTATTACAGTGAGGGTGTGCTGGCACCTTAGAGACACCACACAGAGGGAGCTTGAGGGAAAGGTGTAAGGCGTTAGCTTTATCAGATACAACCGGATGTGAGGAGCCGGATATACACCATCGAGCATTCGTCATCTTGACTACGTCTGGTACACTTCATCTGATCGGCTCTTCAATCTACTAAAGGTATATAAACATTTACTGTAACCTTACAGATAGTGCAGATAATTTTTATGATCTATTAATAGTGCAGATAATTTTCCGATCTATTAATAGCGCAGATAAGTTTTACAATCTAATAGTGCGGATAATTTTCCGATCTATTAATAGTGCAGATATTTTTACAATCTATTAATACTGCAGATAATTTTTACGATCTATTAATAGTGCAGATAATTTTCCGATCTATTAATAGTGCAGATAATTTTTACGATCTATTAATAGTGCAGATAATTTTCCGATCTATTAATAGTGCAGATAATTTTACGATCTATTAGTAGTGCAGATAATTTTTACAATCTATTAATAGTGCAGATAATTTTAGCTCCTGTTCTGAGCACAGTTTTCTTTCATTCTTCATGGTTAATTAGTATAGGCCTACCCAGCAAAAAGTAAAAATTCATGAAATAGAAAATAATAAACTAGCCATAGCATTTTTACGATTGTAAGCATTTTCTACGATTGTAAGCATTGTTGTGTCTTTTTTACGTTCATTAGATGGCTTCAAGAGTTGAGGGCATTTAAAACTTATGATGAAGGTTGACACAGCCACTTTGTCTTTTTATACTTCACAAATGTAACAGGAAAACTGAACCATGATGACTGCTATCACGGTGATGCTCCCAAAAGAAACTCACTGGGCCAGGGTGTGAGAGAGATATACATAATGTACATATTTTAGATATATTAATTATCTTGTTTATTTTTATTTTTCTTCAACTTCTAATTTTTTAATGAATATGTTTTCTCCTGAAGTATTGAAATCTCAAAATTTAAATCGCGAAGTAGTGAGGAACTACTGTACATGTTACTAAAAGTGTGTCTGCAGTCTGTTAAGAGCACACGTCCCCTTATAGTCTGTTCAGAGTACATTTCACCTTAAAGTCTGTCAAAAGTGTGTTACGTGTATACATGACACCTTAAAGTCTGTTAAGAGCATAGACCTATTAACTATACTAATAGTTAACAGGTATAGTAAAGTTAGTAATAGGTCTATGTATAGTTAATAGGTCTATCATTGGTTAAGAGTGTGTTAAGAGTACACCCTACCTTATAGTCTCTCAAAAATGTGTTAAGAGAACATGTCACCTTAAAGTCTCTTAAGACATGCTCGCATACCGTCTTTAAAACCTCTCGTAATATAATATTCTACTTTGGTTTCTCCTTTTACTCTCAATATGCCTTTTATATTACTTTCATTAATTTCTCTTTTGGCTTCAAGTTTTTGCTTCTTTTAATACACTAATATAATTGATATACATTTACAGGCTTCTGTATTTTGATATGTGAGAGTGTGGATCCAAGAGTTTGTCTGCATATACTGATAAATCTGCGCTGCTATTTCTAATTGTTACTGTGATATTTAAAGAATTGTGTGTAGGCTAAAAAGGTTTATCATTTAGTCATCAAATATTCAGATAATATAATTTAATTAAACTATTTTTATCAAATGAGCGATGAAGCAATGTTTCTTCAAAGTTAGCAAGTAGCTATGCTGCCAAATCGTGGATCCAAATTAAACCATGACACAGTTGGGTGAACATATAAGCATTACAGTATGGGTATGTATATGTTAGAGTCAATGACAGTATGGGTGTGTAGGTGTTAGAGTCAATTAGTTATGAAACTGCTATGCAACCATTATCCAATAGTTTTAAGGGCATGGCAAGGCACGTGCATGGTTAATAACCCATATAATATGTATAGATTTCTTAATGCACATGTATTTTCTCAAATTATTAGGGAAACGCTTGCTAAAGCTACAGTCCCGATGCATGTAGTATGTTGCAATCAACTACTGAATGACTATAGACTAACGACTGTCAATATTGAAAGATGCAAACTGAGAGACACCTTTTTGAAAAGTTGACTTGCAACAAAATTGAAATGACAATTATTTGGTATCAAAAGGTTACCTACTGCTTATCAGTCTATCTACCAACTACTTATTAGTCTATCTACCTACTACTTATCAGTCTATCAACCTACTACTTATCAGTCCATCTACCTACTACTTATTAGTCTGTCATACCTACTAATTATCAATCTATCTATTTCTGTAAAACAGCATATACATTTAGAATTTTAACTTGGCAAAATCAAGCAATTGTTACTTGAAGCCTTGTTCTATTTTCAAAAGATTTGAGGGTAGGAATGCTATTTTATGTTTTCTCTATTTTCCTAACAATCTGATAGTTTTTTGTAAATATATTCATCTGTATTAAAGTTCAAAGTTTTTCATTTAACTCCAACCAAACCACATACAAACCATGTACTAGTGCTGGGACGATATCAAAAATTCGTTTCGATACGATATGATGGCGTGGTGAACCGATATATCGAAATATCGGTTATGTTATTTGGAGTTGTCTGGTCTGTTAAAAAAATTGCCATGGAAGGACAACTCCCTAATGAATCTATGTACCAGTATAATTCTTTGAAGAATCGGGTATCAAATAGAGTGGAATATCCTTCGTTTTTCGTGACGTCATTCTATCGTTGTCCGCCATCTTTATGGAGAACTTTTATCGTTAAAAACACGAAGCTTCTGCAATTAATTATTGCAAACAATGCTTTTGTATGCAAATTTTTTATTTTAGTATCAAAACAACATCGAAAAATACTATTAATCATGTAAACATCAACGATACTTACACAGTCAGATGGTACAGACCATATTATAGTCATCAAATTATTAATAATAATCAATCTTGCCACAATCAATACTCATAGAATATCTATTCTTCAGACCTGAACTCTTGTATATAGTATCAATCAATTTATTTTTGTAAAAGTTATCCTGCATTACTTACTTGAAGTCATCATCTCATGTAAAATTTCTTTTAATTTTTACAATAATAATCTCAAAGTAAACATGAATTGTTCACTACTATTTTGCATTCAGGATACTTTCACAGTTTCTATTTTATTTGATAATATGCCTGCAAATAAAAGCTTTTTGTTATTTTGTTATCAGCAAAATTGAATAATACAACTAACATACTATTAATCAAGAGAATGACGATAGTTTTCTACAAAGATGGCGGCTTTTTCGTAGACGAGCGCATTGCAAACAGGGCGATGACGTCAAAAAACCGATGGATCTATATTATCGTCGATATCGTCAAATATCGACGATATCCGATATTTCGATATGGGCAGAAAGCACTCGGTACGGTCGGTATCAGAAAGTGATATCGACGATATACCGAAATATCGTAATATCGTCCCAGCGCTACCATGTACACAAAGTGTCAATGCGCAGTTCTTTTCTGCGTACCTTTTTTTTGAATATCTGGTTTTCGCATCACTTTTTTCCACTTCAATCATGAAGGAGAAAACTTTTAAAACTGAGCTACTTGTCTAATCATTTTGTAAAAGAAAACTTATACGGGCTATGCTTTGAGAATAGTAAAAGTGCATAATGTATACAGTATGTATATGTATACAGTATATGTATACTGTATATGTATACGTATACAGTATACGTATATGTATACAGTACACATAGTTGAATAAGATATTCAGTGTGCAACATTCCAGTGTGCTATTTAGGTGGATTAACTTTTATTGATAGGGTACACTATCAACAATCTTAAGGCTTCAGGTGTATGTCCTGACATATTTGAAGAGACCCACTATCAGTTGCTTTTGATTTACAATGTTATTATTGTATTAATTGGAAAATAGCCCACCGATTAATCTAATAAAAACAACTTTGCCAGTCAGCAACCAATCAGCCAATCAGCCGAGTGGTAACCTCAAAACCTAAAACACCAATGAAAATTTCAGGCTATATTTTAATGCTGGCTTGCAATGGCATCTGCATAGTCGTTGTCAACAAAGTTTTGATGGTTTTGTTTCGGCTCTTCAATCAGTACAAAAACTAACATTGCTTTTTTTAGCTATAATTTTGGAGTTGGCTATTGGTCTCCTAACACCACAGGTAAAAACCTCATGCTTAGACTACCTCTGCATCACCATTGGTCTCCTAACACCACAAGCAAAAACCTCATGCCTAGACTACCTCTGCATCGCCATTAGTCTCTTAACACCACATGTAAAAACCTCATGCTTAGACTACATCTGCATTGCCATTGGTCTCCTAACATCACAAGCAAAAACCTCATGTTTAGACTACCTCTGCATCGTCATTGGTCTTCTAACATCACAAGCAAAAACCTCATGCTTCGACGAGCTTTGCATCGCCATTGGTCTCCTAACACCACAAGCAAAAACCTCATGCTTTGACTACCTCTGCATTGCCATTGGTCTCCTAACAGCGAAAGCCTTGTGCTTAGACTACTTCTGCATAAAGAGTTTAGTTTGAGCTTATTTACAAAATTGACACTATTCGACTGTTTCCAACAAACCGTGTTTACAGCCCTTCGATATTGTTTGGTCTAGCACAGGTTGTTATTTTTAAAACTCCAGAATATGTTTAAAAAGTTGAAGGGAATATTACGCACTTGAAACCTAACTTTCAATCTTTGTATTGCACAACAGATCAACATTTTGCATAATAACAAATAGTTCTTTAAAATCAAAAAACTAAAGTGAAAGTATCTTGTAAAGTGGAACATAAAAATATATTTACTCTGTACAAAAATATAGATAACAGTATAAACAGTACTTGTATATATCATACTAGCAGCACGTAGAAAAATGTGCATTGTGATCGCTAAGCTCTCTTATATAAGATTTGCCCAAATTTAGAGGTTTGCATCATAGAAAGGTACTCAAGCAACAATATAAAAAAATATATACAATAATACATATAATAATATATAAAATATGTATAATATATATACAATAAGTCTTCTGTGCCAAGATATATCATGGTTTATGATTTGTCACATTAAACATTTCACATATGTGCTAAGGTATCTGTTATTACTGCATCACACACACTTTGATGAAATATCTACAAATTTTATCAAAGTTAGTAAATTAAGGCAATTACGGTACAGTTTGATTTTCAGAAAACTAGCATAATGGCGCTATTTAAGGTTTGTTCTACTGAGTGTGTCACTTAAGATATGAGCTTATATTTTAGATTGAATTGTGTCTTTGCTGCCAACAGATCCTTGGCTGGATTCTTGCGATGCTTGGGAAGACTGAGCCGACGAAGCTAGACTTATTTTCTCTTTACAACATGAACGTTTTTGAAAAAGTAATCTAATCATGATCTATGTCAAAAATCAGCGGCAATGAGTATTTATAACATAGTGTAAGTAAGTTATAAGTGATACTTACATGGTAAGTATTAATCGAAACCAATGAATCAATAAAGTAATAAAAACAATGTTTCGTTTCATCATCTGGTCTATAAATCATTAATCAAACAATTATTGGCTAAAAGTCAATAATTTAATCAACGTTTACACATAGTCAATATCTTCAAAGGAAAGCTGTTTTTAAAAAAAAGGTGTTTTAGTATGAAATTAGACATACTTCAAATATCAATAGCTTTACCTGATTAGAGTTGAACTTACATAAAATTTTAGTCGATTTTATCAAAAAGTGTCGATATTTTGCTATCAGTTGCGATTGGTTTTCATGTTTGAGGTGATCTGATGGCCAGGATGTTTTAAGATTAAAATTGGTAAAACTTGATCTCGATTTAAGTGCTCAAATCAAGCGAAAGTGCGATTATAACTCATATAGGCGCAAGGAGACCGACAGAAGAGATGCACGTAATGCTGCGATATAAGCTCAGTAGACGGTATCAATATCGCAACAATAATAACTAGTGACATCATTTTGCCAGTTTTTAGAGCATTTGAACTGCGATTTATTTTCGTCTGGTCTAATCATAAAATATATTTGCAATCAAATCCCATCAAACATAAAAAACTATTGCAAACGGGAGAAAAATACCGCCATTCTTTGATAAAATCTACTAAAATTTTGTGCAAAGTCATTTTTAACAAACTGAAGCAGTCTTTTAAGTCTTTGGTTGTTCAGAGCAACCAAAGTCTTTTACAATAATTCCATGTTATCAGGGTAATCAGTTAGTGTTTACAACAGCGAATGTACTTGTCAATATTAAGCTGATTCTAAGTTTTGTTAAAAGCACTAGTTCTTGGATTCTCCATACAGTCAAGCAATATCGGGTGCATGTATTTCTGCAGGTACGGATGTTAGCTGGTTGGCTTTACAGTATAGAACTTTGTTGAAAAGCAGTTTAACATCCATCTAAAGAATGGCAGAGCAACACTGAGAGATATTGTCACGGCTCAGCAGGTGAATAACAGTGAGAGTTATACTAATACATATAGGTAGTGTAAATCTTTAAATACTATACAAGAAAGCACAAAATTAGTCAATCAAAGTCTGCAAACATAGACATGTAAGCAACAGTGTAAATCTAAGCTTATAAATCTCAGAGTTTGTTGTCTGTCGCTTGTCTGTCTGGCTATAGTGATAAAGTTTTAGCAACTGAAAATCCCCTTCTTACTGGATTTGGATTATTCAAAGCGCAAGTCTACTAACAAGCCCGGGTAACTACAAGACAAGGCTAAACCGTTCTTATCACACTCACCGCTCTTACCATATACTCTATATCCTTTTTGCAAATGCACAAGCTCAATGTGCACTTTTTATTACTAATTAATACCTTTAGCATTTAGTACTTTTTTGAAATTTTTTAAAAGTTAATGTTTTTTACCATTACCTATTTTTCTTAATTTGTAATTTTCTAATGTGCCGTTTCAATTTGAAATGTGCTGTTACACTCCTATTTCTGGTTTTTCCTAAGGTTTTATCGCTAAATCTGTAATGGCTAAATACTTTTTACATGGACAATTGTGTTATCTCGAGTAGGAATTGCCTCTGCATTTTCTCTTTGTTTGGTCAGACATTGTACCAGACAAGGCCAGTCAAAGATCTCATTTTTATGTTTGTACCAGTATCAAGAGGTACCAGTATTGTTGTATTCAACATTTTGATAGATATTTTTTGCTTTAACAGTAACCTTCTTCTACGTATTACCTGTTATTTTTAATTCAATATATTTATTATTTTTATTTGGTGTTCTGTTTGTATTAACTGTATCATTACCAAATCATTTTTTATTACAATTGTAGCAAAACAGACTTTATTTAGGCACTAGCTGTGGTACCCGACGATGCTCGACTGTTAAAAATTACCTTACAAACAATGAGAGGTAATGGGAGTTGCCTGCCACTTGCTATTAGCCTGGCACATTGCCAATGGATAATTTGAGTAAGCTTACTAATAAGAGCTACCCTTCTCCCTGACGTTACGCCATGACTTTGCATCATGATCGAAAGCGGTATCCTATTTGCTCCCATATACCGACATATATCGCCTAGCAAATCTATGAAGCTCTGTGGTTTAGTTAGTAAGGTATCTGACTGATGAACGGGATGTTCGGTGAATCAAATTCTTTATTTCAAGATTTGAATAGTTATAACTTGACATACACAACGACAGCAAACTTTGAGAAATATAGATACAGACTACTCACTAATTATTTCACATTTAAACAACTTTACAGCTGTTTTATTTTTTTTCTCCCAATTCATTTTAATGAATTAAGAGATGTATAATTCTGTCTGTTAGATGTGCATGACTTCATCAGTATTTATTAAGCAAGCAATTTCCTAGTTCTTTATGTAATACTCAGTTCAAAGTGTTGTAGAAGGTTCTTATCTTGTACACTCCAGCTACTTTATGTACAATGGTAAGCAAAGTTCTACCTTTTCCCATCCTCCCAATTTTAAATAATATATACTTCCAAAACAGTGACAGACAGTGTGAAAGTAGGTAAATACAGGAAAGGAAGTACCGACTATTTATATGAACATCGTAAATTCATCTGTAACAAGCAACAAGTAACTTTGTACACTTAAATCTAAACAACCGAGAAATATATACTGTACAGAAAGCCTCTTAAATCGTGCATTGAAGTTTTATAAATAACTGTGGCAGATTTTATTTACCCAATAAAATTTTAACTTTTTTAACTTTTGAGTTCTATGGCTTCAATACGATTAGTTCTATGGTTATAATACAATTAGTTTAATGGTTCGAATTTGGTTAGTTCTATAGTTTTAATTTGGTTAGTTCTATAGTTCTACTATGATTAGTTCTGCTATATAACAGATCCCATGAGTTTAACTCACACAAAAGTTTTTGTTGAATATCATGTACACAATGGGTGTAGAGAAAGCATTGGTACAAACCAATGCACTGAGGTAGCTTTCCAACACAAAATCTTTGCTGGAGAGTTCAACAATGCCAGAAGAAGTGTTGTCCATCTTCACAGCTGTCACACTGGTTTGTATTGCATGGGGAAGCCAGGTGACAAGAGTTAAGAAGGCATCCACTGCAAGCATTACTTGTAACTACAAATTAATTACATCATTATAGAAAATTTAGCAGCTAAAGTTTCTTTTATTCTTTATTTCTATTATTCTTTTTTTATTTGGCTTGAACGATATGAGGTCGATCACTTTTAGAAAGTTTGAACAATGACATTTAGTGTTTACCAGCACTCAACAAGCAAGTGATCATATGGTTTGTCGTATGAATTGTTGATTTTTTATGACCTCAAAATGGTGAAAAGCCAGCCGACTTGAAATGGCAGGTGATAGATGGACAAAGTGGAAAAGCTGAAAGGTTTCGTCAAAAAAGCATTTGGAGTCATGGCTGTATGACTCAGTAAATGTATTATGTTTGTTTTGTAATAGGTGATGGCTCATTGGCGATGATGTATGTCATCACATGAGAACGATAAATTATGCAAGGGATCACAATAATTGTAGATTTACTTACATTTAATACATAAGTTTTTTATGAAAATCTTTCAAACAATATTCCATTATTCTTGTGCAGAAAACAACCAGGTAAAAAGCAATAGTCTAAAAATAACATTTTAATAATGCTCAGTTCACCGATAACTAGTAGTCTAAAATAAAGCAATCAAAATACATTGTATCTTAAAAGGAAGATAATGAATCTAAGTCTTAAAAGTTATTCTAAATATGGTTTTTTATTTTGTGTTTATAAAACTAGACATAATCATAATTGTTTAAATGGATTTACTATATCATAGCTTCCAGATAGTAATTTATTCTTTACGAGAATAAATGTTAGTCAGTTCTCCTACTTCGGCACTTACCATTTGATTTCAGCGTATTCCATAAATGTAACAGAACTAATGTTATTGATTTCAGTGTATGTCATAGATGTAACAGAACCACTGTTATTGATTTTAGTGTATTTCATGGATGTAACAGAACTAGTGTTATCAATTTCAGTGTAATCCATAGATGTAACAGAACCACTGTTATTGATTTCAGTGTATTCCATAGATTTTATAGAACTACTGTTATCGATTTCAGTGTATTCCATAGATGTGACAGAACCACCGTTATTGATTGTAAATGTAACAAAACTAATTATATGGCACCTGATGCTTACTTTGTGTTTTCAAATGGCTACACCAGAGACTTACAAAAATGATGGCCAATCAAATTATTTAGGTGAACACAGACTGCCAATATTTTAATGAATTTTAAGGAATGTTTTAGAAAATGCTTTATGTAAACTAAAACCGTTTGAATTTTTATAACTTTGCTCTTCACATTTGCTGATTTGGCAAAAAGAATATTTATCTAGTTTTATAAACATTCAGTCAAAACTTGTAGATTTCTAATTTACATCGTTGTTGAATGAAACATTATAAAATTAATTTTTGTTGCCCAATGGCTTTTTATGACCAAGTACATTCACTTACAAAAATTTTTTACTTACCTTTGAAATACTCTGGTTATTTTGGTTTGAACAGCTTGCAATCAAGCTTTTCTTTCTCACGCATAATTTGATAAAAATAAGCGAGTACGAAACGGTAATGATGATCGAAGGTAGTACGCACCTTGTTGCTACCATCCATTCATGCAATTGCAAAGGCAGAGCTTTACCCATTATGCAAAACCTGTTTCCAGAGCTATCCTCTACCAACCTTCCAGCGTTTACAATCACTACCTGAGGCACCGCTGCACAAATCCAAATCATTCCAACTACGGCGTACTTGTGTTGTTTTCGATAGAGTTTGGCCCTGAATGGGTAAAAAATAATAATAACTCTTTCGAGGCTAATGGCAGCAGCGGAGAGAGGGCTGGCATGCACAGCAGATACAGCGATAAATGATTGCGCTTTACACCAAGCTTCAGTGCCTTCAAATGGGATATTCAGACGATCTTCTAAGATTAGAATTGGATAAAAGGCTGCCATCAACAAATTTGCGACAGCCATATTCACTAGCTGTATTCTAGTTCCTTTCTTCATATTCTCTCCAAGCTTGAGGACTACGATCGTCATCAAGTTTATAATCGTCCCGAATACTGTTGTGAGTATAAAATAAGTTTTAAGGCTATAAATATCTAAGCCAAGTCTGGGTGTTGAAATTTCAGTCTCTCCGCCAGCACTTCTGCTCCAAGTTGTAAAGTTTTCTGTATGTTGGACTGATTCAGCCGTCTCGTTACGTTGTCTCTGGTTCCACCATTGTGAAAGCTGTAAATCCATCTCTTATCACTTCAGAAGCACAACACCAAAATGAAGTTGCTCACTCATACAGTGTTATTTCCTTTCTAAGCGTTTCCGCTATATTTAGTAGGTATTTTTCCTTATCGTGCAGCTCAATTGATTTGCTTCAGTAATAAACATCTTGACAAAGCTTACATAAGTTTAAAGGCTTCTAAGTGTTTACATCAACATGCAAATTTGGTAAAAGGTCAATAAGGTCTAATAGCAGTTCAAACAATTTTTCCGATCTAATAATAGTGCAAATAGCTTTACGTTCTATTAATAGGGCAGATACTTTTTACTACCTGTTAATAGTGCAGATAATTTTCCGATCTATCAATAGTGCAGATAATTTTTACGATCTATTAATAGTGCAGATAATTTTTAGCTCCTGTTTTGAGTACAGTTTTCCCTCATGCTTCATGGTTAATTGGTACAGGCTTATCAAGCGAAAAGTGAAAACCCATGAAATAGAAACCAATAAACTCGAATCAAATAAACTAACCATTTTATTTCTACAATTGTAAGCATTTTCGTGTTTTCCTTAGGTTCATTAGATGATTTTGAGGGTTGAGCGCATTTAAAATTTATGATGAAGTGTGACGCAGCCTCTTCGCTTTTTTATACTTTACAAATGTAACAGGAAAACTGAACCGCCATGACTGCTATCACCGTAATGCTCCCAAAGGGAACTCACTTGGCCAGGGTGTGAGAGAGATATATGAACATATTTTAGATAAATTAATTTTTTTTTTAACTTTCAATATTTTAATGAGTTTTTTTCCTGAAGTACTGAAATCGCAAAAGCTGAACCAAGAAATAGTGAGGAATTACTGTACATGTCACCTAGAAGTGTTTCTGCAGTCTGATAAAAGCACATACCACCTTATAGTCTGTCAAAAGTGTGTTAAGAGTACACGTCACTTTATAGTCTGTCAAAAATAGGGGAAGAGTATATGTCACTTTAAAGTCTGTCAACAGTATTTTAGAAATATATGTCACCTTATACTCTGTCAAAAGTGTGTTGAGAGTACATGACACCTTAAAGTCTGTCAACAGTATTTTAAAAATATATGTCACCTTATAGTCTGTCAAGAGTGTATTAAGAGTACATGTCACTTTATAGTCTGTCAAAAGTGTGTTAAGAGTACATGTCACCTTAGAGTCTGTCAAGAGTATGTTAAGACTACATGTCACATTAAAGTCTGTAAAGAGTATGTTAAGAGTACATGACACCTTAAAGTCTGTCAAGACATGCTTGCATACCGTCTTTAACACCTGTCTTAAGATAATATCCTACTTTGGTTTCTGATTTTACTCTCAAGATGTTTTTCATATTACTTTCATTAATTTCTTGTTTGCTTCAAGTTTTAGCCTTTTTTGATACACTAATATAATTGATGTATATTTACAGGCTTCTATATTTTGATATGTGAGAGTATGGATCCAAGAGTTTGTCTGCATGTACCAATAGATCTGCACTACTATTTCCAATTGCTACTGTGATATTTAAAGAATACATGTATGTAAGCTAAAAAGTAGAAGTAAACTAAGAAAAAAGAAGAAGTAGGCTAAAAAGGTTTATCATTTAGTAATCAAATATTTAGATAATATAATATAATCAAATTATCTATATCAAATAAGCGATGAAGCAATGTTTCCTCAAAGCTAGCCAGTAGCTAAGCTGCCAAATCGTGAAGCCAAAATCAAACTTGGGTAATCATATTAGCATTATAGTATGGGTGTGTAGATGTTAGAGTCAATTAGTTATGAAACTGTTATGCAGCCATTATCCAATGGCTTCAAGAGTGTGCTAAGTCACATGCATGGTTAATAATCCATAAAAAATGTCTAGATTTCTTGATGTTCAGATTTCCTTAAGTTATTAGGGAAATACTTGCTCAAGTAACAGTCCCAATACATTTAGTATGTTGCAATCAACTTCTGAATGACTATAATGACTGTCAATATTGAAAGATGCAAACTGATAGAAACGTTTTGTAAATTAAAAAATACGGAATATGAAGACACCGCTACAGCCTTGAATTAAGTGAAGAAATTCAGAGACAGCAACCTAAATCTATAAATGCATAAGATCGCAAATTCCTGAATTGAAAGAATGGTGTACCTTAAATTCTTTATGTTAAGATAGCCCATTCTTCATGGCTTGAATTTATTGAATTATTCTTATCATCTTCTTCATCATATGCTAGCTAACAAATCTCGTTTCTGAAAGTGAAAAAGTGTTTGAATTTTAATTGAGAAACACACCTGTTGATTATAGGTCAACTTGTTACTGCCTAACAGCTACATAAAAAGTTTTATAGCCTGCTAGAATTTAGATTAACCAAACTTTGTGTAAATTGATAGCAAACAAAGTTTGTAGTAAACTGAAGATGCCAACCGTGAAGGAATTATGTAATCAAGAAAACTATTAATAAAATAATTAGTCTTATAAAATGATTCCAGAGAAATTTGGTTTGAAAAGGCCATCTGCAAACTATTTCAATTTGGTGAAACCACCTTTATTATTGAGCCACAGCGAAATACAAAAAAAACCTAGTAATGTTTTGCTTTACAGCTTCTAGTTCACAATTTTAGGAAAATTGTACAATAATAGATTTCTTGGCAATATTGTTTGAAGATATTATTGACTATTGCACTTAGCGGTGAAAGTCTTCTTCTCGCATGTAATCAACATGTAATCTTATTCACTGATTTACTGACTATTATTAGTCTACCTGCCTACTACTTATCAGTCTATCTACCTACTACTTATCAGTCTTTCTACCTACTACTTATCAGTCTATCTACCTACTACTTATCAGTCTATCTACCTACTACTTATTAGTCTATCTACTTACTACTTATTAGTCTATTCACCTACTTCTTATCAGTCTATCAACCTACTACTTATTAGTCTATCTACCTACTACTTATCAGTCTATCTACCTACTACTTATCAGTCTATCTACCTACTACTTATCAGTCTATCTACCTACTACTTATCAGTCTATCTACCTACTACTTATTAGTCTATCTACTTACTACTTATTAGTCTATTCACCTACTTCTTATCAGTCTATCAACCTACTACTTATTAGTCTATCTACCTACTACTTATCAGTCTATCTACCTACTACTTATCAGTCTATCTACCTACTACTTATCAGTCTATCTACCTACTACTTATTAGTCTATCTACTTACTACTTATTAGTCTATCTACCTACTTCTTATCAGTCTATCAACCTACTACTTATCAGTCTATCAACCTACTACTTATCAGTCTATCTACCTACTACTTATTAGTCTATCTACCTACTACTTATTAGTCTGTCTACTTACTACTTATCAGTCTATCGACCTACTACTTGTTAGTCTATCTACCTACTATTTATTAGTCTATTTACCTACTACTTATCAGTCTATCAACCTACTACTTATCAGTCTATCAACCTACTACTTATCAGTCTATCTACCTACTACTTATCAGTCTATCTACCTACTACTTATCAGTCTATCTACCTACTACTTATCAGACTATCTACTTACTACTTATCAGTCTATTTACTTACTACTTATCAGTCTATCAACCTACTGCTTATCAGTCTATCTACCTACTACTTATCAGTCTATCTACCAACTACTCATCAGTCTATCTACCTACTACTTATTAGTCTATTTACTTACTACTTATCGGTCTATCTATCTACTACTTGTTAGTCTATCTAATGAATATTTATCAATCTATCTATACCTGTAAAATAGCACATGCATTTAAAATTTGAAACATTAAAATCAAGCAATTGTTACCTCAAACCTTGTTTTATTTTTACTAATTTCAACTGTAGGAATGGTATTTTATGTCTTCTTTATTTTCCTAACAATCTGATAGTTTTTTTGTAAATAAATGTTTCTGTACTAAGTTTTAAAGTTTTTTATTTAATTCTATTCAAACTACATAAAAACTATGAACACAAGGTAGCAATGCACAGTTCTTTTCTGCCAACATTTCTTTTCTGAAGCTCTTGTTTTTGCATCACATTTTTCTTCTCAATCATGAAGGAGAAAATTTTTAAAACTGAGCTACTTGTCTAATCATTTTGTAAAAGAAAACTTATATGGGCTATGCTTTGAGAATAGTAAAAGTGTATAATGTATAAACATACACGTAGTTGAATAAGATATTCAATGTGCAACTTTATGGTGTGCTATTTAGGTTGCTAGTAGATTAACTTTTATTGATAGGCTACGCTATCAACGATCTTAAGGCTTCAGGTGTATGTCCTGACATATTTGAAGAGACCCACTATCAGTTGCTTTTGATTTACACTGTTATTATTGTATTGGTTGAAAATTAACTCACAGATTAATCTAATAAAAACGTTTTTGCTAGTCAGCAAAGTTGTCCGTCATAGAGCACATGTTTGACCGTAGTAACCTAAAAACCTAAAATGCTGATGAAGATCTTCGGCCATATCTTTTAATGCTGGCTTGCCACTGCATATGTATAACTATTGTCAACAACGTTTTTATGGTTTGGTTCTGGCTCTTCAATCATCACAAAAACTAACAATGCTCTTTCACGTTCAATTCTTCGGGATTCGTCATTGATCGTATAACAGCAAAAACCTCATGCTTAGACTAATTCTGCATAGAGAGTTTAATTTGAGCTTATTCACAAGATTGACACAATTTGACTGTTTCCAACAAACCGTATTTACAAACCTCCGATTTTGTTTGGTCTAGCACAGGTTGTTATGTTTACAACTTCGGAACATGTTTTAAAAGTTGAAGGGGATATTACGCACTTGAAACCTAACTTTCAGTCTGTGTATTACACAACAGATCAACATCTTGCATAACAACAAATCATTCTTTAAAATCAAAAAACTAAAATGAAAGTACACATCTTGAAAAATGGAACATAAAAATATATTTACTATGTACAAAAATATATATAGCAGTATAAAAAGTACATGTATTTATCATACTAACGGCATGTAAAAAATGTGTGTTGTGATCGCTAAGCTCTCTTATACAAGATTTGCCCAAATTTAGAGGTTTGCATCATTGAAAGGTACTCAAGCAACAGCATAAAATGTATATATATATATATATAAATATATTATCATCAACAAAAATAACGGAAAATAGCGGAAAATATCATCAACAAGATGTCAGCTGCTAATGATTATGGAAGCAGGGTACCACTACGAAGAGTTAGCAAGGCCATACCTAAGAAGCTGTTAGAAGACATTAACATGGCACTGGAGTCGATCTCAACTGGATCAATTAGTGAAACTAATGCCTTAATCTACAGCACAGCAACCGTCATCTTGGAGGAGATGGATATTAAGCCACTGCCAACAAGGCTTCAAGCCATTCCATCCTGGCAGCTGAGGCTACAAAATAAGATCAAGGACTTGCGCAAGAAAGTTAGTAGGCTCAGTGAGAGATCTAACCACAGTTTGGAGTATCCAAAAAGAGAAGCCACAATAGAAGCTCTAGAATCTGCCAAACAGCAGCTAGTAGCACTCTCGGCACGACTGAAGCGGTACACCAAAGAGCAGGATAACAAGAGAATGAACAAACTGTTTATCAATAATTCATCTAGAGTGTATTCCCAGTTCAAAGGTGAACTGCAGAGGCCAATGTCTGAGCCTCCCCGATCTAGCACTTCAAAGTTCTGGAAGGACATCTGGGAGAAAGAGACTACTCATAGCACCACTGCAAATTGGCTGAAGAGGCTTAAAGAGAACCATCAACACACTGTGGCTCAGCAAGGACTCACCATCAGCAAAGAGGACATCAAGTGCAGAGTGCAGTTTATGAAGAACTGGGCAGCACCTGGCCATGACATGATTCAAGCCTTCTGGTTAAAGAAATTGACATCACTTCACACTAGAATGGCTAAGCAGATGGAATGCCTAATAGAACAAGGTGACCATCCAGAATGGCTGACCAAAGGACGAACTGTACTTCTGATAAAAGATCCAAAGCAGGGGCCGATTCCCAAAAACTATCGACCAATAACGCGCTTGCCCACCACTTGGAAACTGCTCTCAGGAATAGTTGCAGACAAACTGAAAGAGCACATGAGTCACTATATGACCAGTGCTAAGAAAGGAATTGGGCGCAACACCCGAGGAGCTAAGCATCAGTTACTGGTGGACCGGACGGTCTGTCAAGACAGCAGGAGAAGGCAAACCAATCTTGCCATGGCTTGGATTGACTACAAAAAGGCCTATGACTCAATTCCCCATAGTTGGATACTTGAGTGCCTCAGTATGTACAATGTTCACCCTGCTCTTGTGGCATTCATCAAGATGTCAATGACCAAATGGAAGACGGAACTGGAGGCTAATGGCAAAAAGCTGGCGAGTGTACAAATTAAGCGAGGCATCTATCAAGGTGACTCCTTATCACCGCTGCTCTTCTGCATATGCCTAAACCCTCTAAGCAATATGCTGGAGGAGACTCAATATGGGTACCAGTTTAAGAGTGGCACCAAGATAAACCACCTCTTCTACATGGATGACATCAAGCTGTACGCTAACAAAGAAAGGGACATTGATTCGCTAATACACCTGACTCAGGTATACAGCAAGGACATCGGAATGACCTTCGGTATTGAGAAATGTGGAAGGCTAATTCTTAAGAAAGGCCATTCTATGCTCACAGATAGTCTAAGAATGCCAAATGGTACCATCAAAGATATAGAAGAAGGGTACAAGTACTTGGAGATTATGCAAAGCAACATCAACCACGAAGCCGAGGTACGTCACAAAGCCATTACCGAATACAAGAAACGCCTTCGGCAGGTCTTACGGAGCCAGCTCAATGCCAAAAACCAAATCATGGCAATAAATACCTACGCACTGCCAGTAATAAGATATCCAGCAGGCATAATAAAGTGGACTGAGGAAGCCATCAAAGAAACAGATATAGCAACTCGTAAACTGCTGACCATGCATGGAGCACTCCACCCAAAATTTGATACTACTAGATTGTATCTTGGTAGGAAAGATGGCGGTAGGGGACTCAAAAGTGTACAGCAGACAGTGAAAAAGGAGGAGCAAAGCATCAAAGCATATGCAGCCTCCATGGCCATCTCAGATAAGTTGCTAGCTGAATTTCAATCGGCTGCTCTTACAATGGACCTACGCCCTGATGAGGAGAAAATTGACTGGCACACGAAACCTCTTCATGGTGCTTACCACCAACAAATATCTAAGGTTGGCGATCTTCACCAGACATATATGTGGCTGAACAAAGGAAACCTAACGGCCAATACAGAGTCGCTAATCATGGCAGCCCAGGAGCAAGTGCTCCCAACAAGGCAACTCCAAACGAAAATCTATCACACTAGAGACGATCCTAGATGCAGACTGTGCAAAGATGCACCTGAGACCATCCAACACATCATCAGTGGATGCAGGCAGCTAGCAGGGAACGCATACACTGAGCGGCATAATCATGTCGCGGGTATTGTGTATAGAAGTCTATGTGATGAGTATGGCTTTAATAAACCACAACACTGGTGGGAAGCTCCTGGTAAGGTCAATGAAAATGACCGAGCTAAGATCCTCTGGGACTTCTACATCTAAACTGACAAGCATGTCCTAGCAAACCAACCAGATATAGTGGTGGTAGACAAGGAGAACAAGAGGGCTACTATAATAGATATAGCAGTACCCAATGACTACAATATAGCCAGCAAAGAAAAAGAAAAGGTAGAGAAATATCTCCCTCTTGGAGAAGAAATTGAAAATTGCTGGAATGTAAGAACAACTGTAATCCCAGTAGCCATTGGGGCACTGGGCGCAATAACACTGGCGCATAAAATGTGGCTTGCCCAAATACCAACAACAATCAACTCAGGTGAGTTGCAGAAAAGCGCGCTTTTGGGAACAGCTAAGATCTTGAGGCGAGTGCTCAAACTCCCAGGTCTCTGGTAGGAGACCCGAGTTAGAGCAGAATTTACCACCCACATGGGGTATCCGGGGTGAGGAAATGATTTATATATATATATATATATATATATATATATATACAATAATATATATAATAACAAATAAGATTTGCATATTACACATACAATAATATATATAATTATATATAAAATATGTATAATATATATACAATAAGTCTTCTGTGCCAAGATATATCATGGTTTATGATTTGTCACATTAAACATCTCACATATGTGCTAAGGTATCTGTTATTACTGCATCACACAAACTTTGATGAAATATCTACAAATTTTATCAAAGTTAGTAAATTAAGGCAATCACAGTTTGATTTCCAAAATATTAGTAAAATGTCATTATTAGAGGTTTGTTCTACTAAATGAGTTTATATCTTAGATTGAATTGTGTCTTTGCTGTCAACAGATCCTCGGCTGGATTCTTGCGATTCTTGGGAAGACTGAGCCGATGAAGTTGGAGTTATTTTCTTTTTACAGCATGAACACCTCCAATAAAGTAACTTCACATCCATCTACACAATAGGTTATGGAATGTTTTGTAGCTACCAAACATAAAGAGGCAATTTTTTCTATTTATAACAACTGAGAATCGGTAGATATTCTGGCATGATGGTTTAAGTAGTAAGTGTTAAATTTTTAATATATTGCTCTTCAAATATTAGTATTAGAAAATTAGCTACCTAGTTAAAATATTAGTATGTTTCAAAATAACACTATTTTTACCAAAAGCTAAGATGGGATAATACGATAAAATATTACTTCATACAAGATTAGAACTTGTAACATTCAGCTTAATAGACCAATACTCTATCACTTAAACCTCTTCACTTTAACACTTGTGATGTTCCACAATAATTATGATCAGTTTATTCTCTGTCTTATTGGCAGTGCCCCAGACTGTCAGGGTGCTTGTTTCTAATAAGTATTAATTCTTAAGAAATTTTGCACTAAGAATTACTTTATAGTATCTCATTTGTTGTCCGGACATACTAAATCTTTTTAACAGAATAATCTATTCAATACAATAACCTAGTTGAATGCCCGGCATTGCCCGGGTAATAAAAAACTCCTTGAACAGAAAATTTATTTTTATTTAACATATACAACATTTACTATTCTAACTTTTAAACTTCATATCATTACATGTACTATGTGCAGAGTTTTTGCCTTCAAGACAGACATGTAACATAAACACTGAATCTAACTTATATTAATTTAGCTTACTAAAAACATACTTGAAGGAAGTTTTAGTATGTTTTTAGTAAACCTTTAACCAAAGTTTTATCACTTATCTGTTTGCAAACCTCTTTTTAATTTAACGGATGATGCTGAACATTTTCCAAATTTTAATTTCGATAAAAATTATAGTTGATATCGTTTTGTGGAAACCAAATTAGCCCTAGTATGACGAGGACAAAAAAGCATCGTGTGATATTGTTATTAAAGTTTCAATTACTACGCCATTTATCATGGGCAATTGAGAAATGTATATGTATATGTACATATACATATACATTTACATTTACATATACATGTATATACATTTACATATACATATACATATGCATATGCATATATATGCATGTATATGTATATGCATGTATATGCATATAGATATACATACATGCATAATGTAAATGTAAATGTATATGTATATGTATATGCATATGTATATGTATATGCATATGCATATGCATATGCATATACATATACATATACATATACATTTACATTTACATATACATACACATAAACATGTACATGTAAATATACATTTACATTTACATTTACATTTAAATATAAATATACATATACATATACATATACATATGCATATGCATATGCATATACATTTACATTTACATTTACATTTACATTTACATATACATATACATATACATATACATTTACATTTACATTTACATATACATTTACACTTACACTTACATTTACATTTACATATACATTTACATTTACATATACATAAATTTGAAGTTTACTAAAATACAAACTAAAACTTCCTTTAAGTATGTGTTTAATGAGCTAAATTCATTTAAGTTTGATTCAACATTTATGTTACACGTTTGTCTCAACGGTAAAAACTCTCCACGTGGTAAATTGTAGCGTTATATTATCTTGCAGATCATAACCATGCATTAAAGTCATTGTAGGTACCTATAGTTACTAAGGTTAACATATTACCATTTTACTATTTTTAATGATGATGATTTTTATCCGGAGGTGATTGCATTAGATAGTTACTATGGATTTTTATACCACTCTATGTACATCTATAGCCTACAATATTCTCCCATGCCAACACTGAAACGAACTAAAATCATATAATCGTATACCAACTAATTTTTCATTGTAATCGTAGCAAACCAAACTTACTTTACTTTTAGCCATTACTTGCTAATGATTTCACACTTACATTTCAACACCTTTAAATTTTTTTTTCTTCCTAATTTTTTCATGATATGAAGTTTAAAAGTTAGAATGATAAATGTTGCATATGTTAAATAAAAACAAATTTCCTGTCCAAAGACTTTTTTATTACCCAGGCAACGTCGGGTAGTACAGCCAGTGTACCTATATTCATTACAATGCTACAGTGATGAATTTAGTAAACAGAGGCAGCATGCAATAACCTCCAATTTTTGCATTATTAGTCTCATTTAACAACAAAGCTATTAGACAAGAGTAGACAATTTCACTAATGACTGTTCCATAAAGTTCTAATTTATTGTGATAACAGGGAAAAAAAGTTGTTCTTGCAAAAATCACTGAGGAAGATTGAATGTATACTATAAGAAATTCTTTAAGCATTTATTAAATAGCTTTTATGCAGGAACTGCAGTACTTTCATTTAATTTTTATGCAGTAACTGTGGTACTTTTATATAACTTTTATACAGGAACTGTGGTACTTTTATATAACTTTTACACAGGAACTGTGGTACTTTTATATAACTTTTATACAGGAACTGTGGTACTTTTATATAACTTTTACACAGGAACTGTGGTACTTTTATATAACTTTTACAAAGGAACTATGGTACTTTTAAATAACTTTTATACAGGAACTTTGGGACTTTTATATAACTTTTATACAGGAACTGTGGTACTTTTATATATTTTTTACACAGGAACTGTGGTACTTTTATATAACTTTTATACAGGAACTGTGGTACTTTCATATAACTTCTATACAGGAACTGTAACTCTGCTAATCTAGACTTACCCGGAAGTACTTGTTGAATATGAGATAAACGACTGGAGTAGAGAAGGCATTAGTGCAGGTGAGTGCGGACAAACAGACTTCCAGAGCAAACTGTTTCCTTGTGAGAGTGTATGTTGCTTCAGGATCATTAAATTGCCCGATCGCGAGCGCGGAGTAGTAGATTGTATGGGGCAGCCATGTTGCTAATGTCAGGAAAGCTACGACAGCCAACATTGCTTGTAGCTGTAAACAGCATAATATGTACTCGTATTATAATGTATTATATCCTATTATGCTATATTATATGGTATGGTATTATATTGTATCAAATTATATTGTGTTGTATTATATCATACCATGCTATATTATATATATAATATAATTATATCATATTATACTGTATATGATATAATACAATATGATATATTTATGAAATATATAATATAGTTATATTATATTATGCTATATACATTTTTTGTATATTATAATTATATTACATAATATAGTTACATGTACATATATTATACTATATATTTTATTATACAATTATATCATATTATATTATAATATATAGTATATATTATATAATTATATTATATTATAAAATTTATATAATATAATTGTGTCATATTATATTATGTATGGCATAAAACATAATAGAATTTAATTATGTTATACATAATCTAATTATATATATATTGTATATTATATAATATTACGGTATATTATAATATAGAGCCCAGGTGCCCAAATGGAGGCCCGCGGGCCTGATCAGGCCTTTCAGCTGTTTTTATCAGGCCCCCCAGCTGCTGCAACTTTTTTAAATGTTTTGCAAATTTTAAAGAGTTTGTTTGGCAATGCATTATTGTATCAGTAGTAGTTATTACCGTACTTTTTGGACTATTAACCGCACCGCTATATAAGCCACATCTGCTTTATATTCAAAAAACGGTAATAAAACAATACGTACATAGGCTGCACTTTTTTATATGCCACAGAACTCATGACGGTGCTTTTAACACAGCAGCAACTTTTCTAATTAAAGCGAAACAGTGCCATTAGGTACTGTTTCGTATTAACCGACGTTTTTTAACCCAGTGCCTAACGAAACAGTACCGCAGTAGGCATTGTTTCGTTTTTTATTTCACCGCTGGAAGCGTACTAACCACAGATTCCGGTTAATGCGCCCTAGCGGTGAAAGAAAAAACTGCAGAATAGCCACAGCCTCTAAATCAGCCGCATGGCTCAAAACATCAAAAAAAGTAGTGGCTAATAGTCCAAAAGGTACGGTAGTTATCTGAAATCACCTGAACAGCATTATTGACAATACTAGAGTTTAGTTTTGCGTTAGTGTGGGGATTTCTCAGCGTAAATTGTTTGATTGTACGACTAATGACTTAAAAAAATAATTCGTAAGCAATCATGGCTCAGATATTGGTAGAAAGAGAAAACCGACGTTTTAATCCAGACTGGACTACACAATTCTTTTTTCATGAAGTAAAAGGGAAACCTACATGTTTGATATGCAATAGTTCAGTTGCTATAAACAAGGTAGCAAATGTCAAAAGGCATTACACTCAAAACCATCCTGACTATGACGGAAGATTTACTCCAGGTACAGCTAGGGGGCAGGAACAGCTTGATAGATTAACAAGGCAGGCTAATGGACAAATGGCTATGATGAGGGGAGCTACAAGCTTGCAACAAAGAGCAGCTACTGCTGGTTATGAGGTTTGTTATAAAATTGCCAAGGCAATGGCTCCATACTAGCCACAGTGAACTGTTCAAAGAATGTGTGGTTTCAGCTGTTCAAGCGCTCTACCCTGAAAAGCCAGATATTCAGCAAGCTGTTCAGTCAGTACCGCTATCTAGGAATACGTGTGCACGACGGATAAAAGTTATCGCCAATCATATCACTGAAGGTGTCATATATGACTTGAACATGTGTGAATCATTTTCAGTTGCAGTAGATGAGAGTACTGATGTAAACGATGTTGCTCAGCTGAGTGTGTTTGTTCGGTATTATCTCAACAGCAAGTTTAGTGAGGACCTTGCAGCAGTTATTCCACTGACAGAACGTACGACTGGAAAAAAGATCAGGCATTCAAGGCTTACATGTACTCCCATAAAGTTTCAATGCATAAGATAATTTCTGTAGCAACAGATGGCGCCCCAGCTATGGTGGGTGTATATTCTGGTTTTGTTAATCGCCTGAAAGATAACAATCCTCAGATGATTGCATTTTATTGTATCATTCACAAAAGCATTCTCCGTGTCCAACTGAAAGATGAATATGGAAGTCTTATGCTGGACATAATAAAATTAATAAACTTTCTCAGATCAAAATCATCGTTACGACATCGCCGGCTTAGAAAATTTCTACAGGAGTCTGATTCTCAGTATGATGAATTGTTAGTACACAACAATGTCAGGTTAGTACCATATTGCTATCTTCAAATTATATTTGACATACTTATTTTCATTACATTATGATGAGGTAAAAAAGCACAGCAAAGTTGTGAATATTGTCAATTATTTTTAATATACAATGTACTTTAATGTATTTTTGCAGATGGCTAAGTAAGGGTAAAGCTTTGCAAAGAGTATGGACTGTAAGACAGCATATTGAGCAGTTTCTTAGTGAGATTGGAGGAGATGCAGCAGAACGATTTTTAGAAATTCTCAGATCGGAGCATTCACTGAGAGACATGGATTTTCTGACAGACATTTTGGCTCATCTGAATGACCTAAATTTGGAATTGCAGGGTGAAGGTCGTAATGTGGTAGAACTCTGGCTGGCAGTAACATCTTTTAAAGACAAACTCCACTGCTTTTACGAGGACATAAACAGTGATATTAACCACTTTCCAATCACCACGGAATTTGTGAACGGTCGTGATGATGTCGTGAACCTTACACCTGCTCGCGCTTTTCTCGTTGATGTTTTTTTAGAGGTGGAGCATTGCTTTGCTGGGCTCGATAGTATCATTGGCATTATTGAGCTGGTTGCGTGACTATTTCAGGCTCATTAGCTTTGGAAAGCCTAAGTTGATAACTTTCTTCATGTTCAGACAGGTGTGGCAGAATTAGAGCTGTGTGATTTAAAGGCAGATAACCTGGCTAAAGCTCAATTTGCTGAGCAAACTAATGTAGAGTTCTGAACGCAATCTGCTGTACAGGAAAAGTATCCTACGCTATGCAATATGGCAGTGCAATTACTTTCTTTGGTACAACCTACTTGTGTGAATCAATGTTTTCAAAGCTGAAATTCATAAAAAAGTAGGTATCGGAGTGTACTGACAGAGGAACATACTCAACAGCTCTTAGCCGTAGCAGTCACCAAAGATTAACCAGATATTGCAGCAATAGCTGCAAAGCAATCTCGCTTCCATGTGTCTTATTAACATTGCAGATACTTCTTCTGCACAGTAGATTTTGTTGAGAATAAACCTACATATGTTGTTATGTTACACCTTGTTACTTTCATGTTTATGTTCATGTATGTATGTTTACTTACCCATTACTTAAAATACACATACATTACCATATATACAGCTGTATTCATGCTTGGCCTTCGTGATAAGGCCTGGTTACCTGTTTGGCCCTCCAGCAAAAGTATTTGGGCACCCCTGATATAGAGTATCTATCATTGACTATATATTATAATTATATAATCATAATATATAGTATATAGTATATATTATATAATTATGTTATATTATACAATATATATAATCCGGAGCGAAGTTTGAGAGTTTTTATGATAAATGCATGTGCACACAACTTACGAAAATTTTTCATCAACAATGAGACGAACCCTTGTTTCGGAATCTCATCAACAAATTTAACCATCATTTTGTAGATTAGTTAAAGTATAATAATGATACAAAACACATATAGGCCTATTTAAATATGTTACCAAGTCTTTGTAAATTGTCAACAGTATCTTAAAACTTACCCATCTGATCGGATTATACACAAATAGACAGATTAATTTGGCCGAAAACCGCCACAAAACGCTTGAAAAGCTTGGTTTAATAAAAGTTAAGACCGGCCTACGATACGTCAATAAAGCTGTGTGACAGATAGTAGAACTATTTAGCAGTGCGCCTTTCACCAGTCTATGGCATTGTTTACTTGTAATCGAATTTATTCGAAGGTTTCTGTAATAAACGTAGACCGTTTGAGGCGTAGACTGATTTACAGGTACGAAATTGTGGTACACAGTTTATCAGCCTATGTTTTTTGTCCAATCACTGAAGGTTTCATTAAATTATTTTAAACGTTAGCCAAAATTCTTCACAACTTATGTACAAGCTAGGGCAGAACTACAATGCCCCTTTATGACGAGAACATTTTTTTATTTTGCTGCAGTTTGCAGAAAACTTCCAGACGCGTGAATGCTCATACTTGCTTTCTGTTAAAGATCACTATCAAAACCATTCTACATTCAACACAACCAACTTTCAAACTGTGTATAGTACACAGTTGCTTGCCATTTTACATACATTTTGTACTTCTAATTTTGCATTTCAGAGTTATAATAAACATATTTCCTTATTGTTGTTGTTAAATTACATACATTACAGTAGGTTAGGCCTACAGCTTTAATTAACAATTTAATGTAGAAGTTAACAACTTCGCTAGGGAGCGCATCACTCGATTAGCTATCAATGACCAAATCCTACAACGTAAAAGAGAGGAGACTAGATTGCGTGATCTTTAATAGAACGATGAACTTATCTAACTTTTCTATATTTGTTGAAATTGTTATTTGCACCTTTTTAAAGTCGTGCTCCCTCAAATTTATTTTATGTCATCTCGAACAACTTTCATTTACACTATACTCTGCCAGTTCTTGCTGACAACTACTTTTTCAACAACCAGCACTGTCATTTCTTTTTTCCGTTATCACTTAGTCCATTATCAGGTCATGGGCTGTATGACAGGGGAATTTTTAGTACAATTACATTATAATTATTAGAATGTATTATATTATCTTGTGCTATATTGCGCTGTATGGCATTGCAGTATCCTATACTATGTTATACTAGTACACTGGCAGTCTCGTGTGTTGTGAGAAATTGTCAGGTATAATTAGTATCTGGTCAATTGTAACATTGTGCTGCAAAGTGATATGCAAAATTCAATATCTGAGTTTGATTCCCGTTTGAAGAAATTTTTGGTTCCTACACTTTTAGTCTGGCTTTGGACAGATGTACAAGCATGGCTCTTATTATAGTAAAGATTATATTATAAACATCTTTAGACCAATGTTCTATAAGCATATTGTATCATCTTACATGTACCTGGGTTCTCATTTGACCTGCTTACTCTAGCCAAAACTACAACAAAACTCAACAATGTATAGTTGGTTAAATCAACGATTGGCACACGCATTGCTTACAGAAATATATGTAAGATCTCGCTCAGCTTATGTATGGCTAGATTTCTGTTTTTTGTTTGTTAGGCATGGGCAATATTTCATGTGTGTAAAAGCAATTTTGTTAAACTACATAAGTTAAAAAATAATGAAGTTAAAAATAATCATCTGGCAAAATTACTAAAAAAAATTCTTGCACTACCTGTTATAAGAAGTGACAGAGCAGAAAATTCCTATGAGTAATATTAATGGTAAAACAGGTGGTATACACCAATAGTTATATTAGCCAATTTCTATCACTAATATTAATTTTTGTGGCTAATAATATAAAGCGGTAGCCCAGCCTATCCACTGATCACAAAATAAGCTGCCCTACTACCTTTTCTAATAAACACTGTAGGCTGTATAACATACTAGTTTTCTAGAATGTACCAACTTTTATGTCTCCGAGAATAGAGACCATATTTTAACTTTGTCTTAATTTGAAAGTTTGTGCCTTTAGCTGTTTTAGTTGCTGTTAGACGGTACATTGTGCTTTTTTATCAAAAAACAATAAATAACAGTAATTAATACAATATAAACTCGAGCAGCATAAGCGTAAAACTGTATGGAGAGCGAAATTGGTTGAAACAATTTTTACTTTTAAGCTTATGAGGGCTTAAATTCTGCCACCAGCCAATGTTCTTTACCACTTAAAAGGGTCTGGGGTAGGCTACAAATGCAAAAATAAACACTAATTCTAGCTCGATCCTTTAGTAAAATTATTGGAAATTTTCATGATGAGGTGCATCCTTTCAACCTGCCCCGCATATGGGGCAGGTTGAAACACAACAAGGGGTTGGTTGAAACAGACATTCCTCTAAAGAATAATGCTTCAAATGACACAAGAGTTGTATCTAAATTGAATATTAAAAGTTATTTAATACCATAACTGATAATTTGAAGGCACCAGCATCAATCATTGTTATAATCTATAGATAAAATTCTTTAATCTTTGACTTCTGTAAGATAGGATAGAAACTGAAGTTGAAGTGTCGATCTAGCTGTACCCCGGCAGTAATTGGATCTTCAGTGCCCTTGCGATATCCTGTCTACTGACAACATCATCTTCATCTAGAGCTACGAAACATTCTCTACTCCGCTTAAGATACCGCGCCGCGATATTTTCTGTACCGGCATCTATGCTCACCATTTTGCCAACGAAAAAGCTTGTGCGCTTTTCACAGGCAAATCGTACAACTACATAAACATTCAGCTGTAAATCCTTGATGTCATCTATTATTTTCTCACCCGCCCTTTCTTCATCATCATCATCATTGGTGGGTGCTAAACACAAGTCAGTTCTTTAGATAGCCAGTAACACGCCCTTTGAGAGCTCGGGACAGAGTAACATGGTTTATGTTACATGACTTGGCAGCTTGCCTCACGGATTGTTTTTCATCATTAAGCAGCTTCATAGCAGCTTGTATAGCATTTTGTGAGGCACCCCTATTAGTTTTTCTTTATCTTTTCTCATGTTTGCCTATTTAAAGGTTGACTTGCAACAGAATTTACATTACAGTTATTTGGTATCAAAAGGTTACCCATGTCTTACTCTGCTGTGTTGTAGGTGCAAAATATGTGGAAATGTGATTACAAGCTATTAAAAGCTCAAAAGCAAAAATTTGAAAAAACAGCCGTAGGTTGGATTCCCTTAATTTTGATGACGTACTCAACTCAACGTGATTATTGTTTTGACACATGAAGCTATTACGTGAAATAAAAGGCCAGTAAAGGGCTCAATATAACACTTCTCGTAGCACTAGTTTTATGATAAACACTTTGGGCTCTACCAAAAAGCCTTTATCAAATATAGATGCTCGCTACTTCACAGTTTGTTTCAGCTTGGTTCAATCATCTAGTCGCAATATGACCATGTGACCTATATCTTCCACCAAATGATGCAAACAACAATTATTTCTGCAGCATTTCTCGACCATCACATGTGACCAACAGACTCCTCATGTTTATCAGAGGATGATATGCACTCCTTCTAGCTAAGGTTAAAAAATTAAACTGATTTTTAGTTTAGGTTTGGAGATATCAGTGCTCAAAGTGACAGCATTACAATGAGGATGAAATAGAGGCGTAAGGACAACAGACATGGTTTTATTGAGTGCGTGGAGTATATTTGTAAAAATATTTCGGCGAATGAGGTTGCATGAAAGTGCAAACAGAAGCGCCTCGTGTTCAACTACCTCACATCTGAGCCGTTTTGGAGAGAAATTACAACCTATGGCCATTTTCGTGATGACCGCGATTACCTGTTTGCTTTTTAGTTTTTAAGAGCTTGTAATCACGTTTCCACACATTTCGAAGCTACAACACAGTAGAGTAAGACATGGTGAACCTTTTGATATCAAATAACTGTAATGTAAATTTTGTTGCAAGTCAACCTTTAAATTAAAACATATTCATATTAAATGAAAGATACTTGTGCTAATATGATATGGGGCTGGTTGGAACAGTAACAAAGTGATTCAACCAGCCCCATAAATTTGTTTCAACCTGCCCCATATAAAGATTAGACTGAATTTCAGCTGTTAAAGTGTTTGTTTAGTATTAGGGACTAAACCAATATTCAATATAGCAATAGCATCACTGGAGCTATATGAAATTATTTACTCAAATTCCTACAATAAAAGATGATCAACAAAACATCCAAAATCTGACGAGTTACCAATATTAATATGAAGCCAAAATGTCAAAAGAATATGAAAAAAGTGCTCTTACCTGTTCCCTCTTTTATTGATCAACATTAAAAAAGATGGCTGCTAGGTAACCTTGGTACCTCTTCACTGTAGGAGGGAAAGAAATATAAGTTAAAGGTAACATGTACTTTTAGCAGGTGTTTCAACCAACCCCACGTTTCAACCAAACCCGCTCTCATCTATATCTGATAGTTGCTGTCTACGAGCACGACATGAGCTCAGATTAATAAGATCCCACAGTCTTTAGTAACTCCAAAAATCTCCATATTGAAATTACTTCAATAGACACAACTCAGAGAGAATTGTCAAACATTATGTGAATGTTTGTTTTAATTAATTGATCACAATGCCAGTTCATGAGGTGCTTTTATTTTCTCTCCTGAACAGGCACACTAAACAAATATTAAGCTGTCTGCAACCACTCCTGTCCACATTTTCTGATCAGCATTGCTAAAATAGGTTTGAAAAAGTTTTTTGATTCTCTTTGTAGACCAACTCGCGTATCATAAATTGGTCAAGTGACTAAAACTCATTACTCAAATCTGGGATTTGATAGCTAAAAACATATTACTCTTTAACCATATCAAACACATAAATGCTGAAATAGTGATTAAATGGTTGTACATAAGATGATAATTTGAGAATATTGTAGTGATGGTGTTTGAGACAAGCAACACAACTCCTACTAAATAGGCGGCCATCTCAATAATACAAACAGAGTTAGCAAATGTTTACTTCTAGAGATGCATACTTTCTGATATCATGTCATATAGCAACACTTATTCTAAGAAGATATTGCATTGTGGTTTAATCTTTACAAGCAGAAAGGTTGACTCTATTATAACAGTTTTTCTTAGATCAATAGAAATTCTTTTTTTAGATTCTACAGTTGTAATTATGCTACTTTCTGCTTCTAGGGTAATTATTAAAATGTTTAATGTTGTGACGAGCTATAGAAACAGCTACACTTATTAAATACCACAGCACTTGCTCACACTAAGTGCTACTGACTTTACCAGCCCTACAGTTAGCTGAGTCAGCTTATCCTTATATCATAAGATTACCTATTTAAGCTATGTTTGCGTTAGCTATGTTGTATCAGTCACTTACACACATCCTACGCATGCAGTTCACACACAATACAACATTATTACACTTACAAATACTGGCTTTATGATACTAAATATAACACAAAATATGTCTTCATATCAATACTTATGACTTTCATCATTGTTTAACTCAAGAACTCAAAATATTGTATTATTTAATTTTCTCGTGTTTAAAAATGAATTCGAAAAAAAACAAACATTGAAAGTAGCTGACTACCACCTGAAGAAATTTTCACATAAACACTTCTAACTACTTTGTTCAATATTGGTAGTTTTAATGCTATTTGTTTTGAACCCGAAAAGATAAACCACTATGATATTTTACAATTAGAAAATATTTTTAGGGACAGTTTTTTAAAGTTTTACCTAGGTCACTTCTAACAAATTTAACAATTTCATAAACCTGTATGCATTTATGCGTACATAAAACTACTTGAGTAATTCTTTAATAAACTACTTCACATTCATAGCATTCCTTATTAAGTTAATTAATTTTTTAATTTTTTAATCAAGTTCTTGTTAATTAGTTTGGTGCTTACCTACATTACATGTAACATTTTATGCAGATGAATATACTTTAAAGAGTTGTCTTCCTTATGCACTATCTTGTAAGGAGTTGTCATTTCATACTTATGCCTCCAAATACCCTTTGGCTAATAGATTGCTCACTCTAATGTGCATGTTGAAATTCAACAATTTCATCTAGTGATTCAAATTTCACTGCAGTTTTCTGCTCTAACATGCTTTAGCTATAATTGGTCTAAGCTATATATGTGTGTTAATGAAACTGAATGTTGTACTCAATAATAAAGTACTTGGAAATTAATAGCTAGTTTTCTATTAACTGCCGAAATGAAATATTAAATAAGAATTGATAAGTATCAATTGTGTTAACAACTCCATCTTGTGCTTATCAAATTTCTTTTTAACATCTTCTGAACCATGTTTATATTATAAATATAATCTTTATATTCTAATCTCCTCATTATTTGAATATGATTTGAATATTTGAAAGTGTGTCTACAACTGTTTATCCATCTTTTCACAGCTCTTTAGCTAATATTATGCTTTGAGATTTTCACTCTCTCTCTCATTATTGAACCATAATCATCTTTTTTGGACGACCAACTTGCAAAGGATTCGATGTTCCTTACTTCAATATAACACAATATTTTATATTACCTTTTTACACAAAATCTATTACATTATGTTGTCTCATTTCATCTGATCTTTTAATTTGCTATTTCAGTGGTACATTTTGGGTCGGCTCATATTAAGCCATACTATGATATAAAGTGTATTGCATACAGAAAATCATACAGTCTTATAGTGGACTATTCCTTATTTGTGTGTTGCAGTAAAATTTGCTTTAAAACATGTGCTATACAGGATTAGGTTATATTATAGCTTAGCACATTTTTTTAATTTTCATTACAATAGCATTTGCCTGACTTTGTTATCCGTTATGTAGTAATATGGTACTATAAAATAATGTAGGGAGTCACCCTGTGCAAGTCGCATGGGATAGTCACAATGTTCAAACTGTTTTGAATAGGCAAATCATACAATAATTGCTTTCCATTGACAATACGAATAATATTATATATACGTGCATTAGAGTAGAACAAATTAATTGTCAATTTAATTTTGAACATAAGTTGTCTTGAAATATTAAGTAAGGTAGAAATAGTATTTAAAGTTTTCACAGTCAAAATTTATGAGACATTGATTTTAGTAAGAACACAAACATAGTAATTAAAATATTCTAAAATCTAAACTAAAAGTTATTTCATACTATATTTTGATAGAAGTTGGTTCGTTAATGCAAAATTATATACATGTCTGCTATCTGTTACAAATGAGCTATAATACAGCAAATTTTAGGTGGCTTACTGCGAGACAGAATGTGTAAAAAAACCAAATAGCCAGAAAACACTGTAAGCATAATGCGGTGTTATGGTAAACTTAAGACAAACTTAAAACACTCTTTTTAACACCCTGGTTATGTTTTATGGCAAAGTTTCTAAATTTGTGAACTAAACTTGTGGTGACATCAGCAAGCCTGAAACAACATCAATCTGACCAGCTCGACTGTTTACAACCAAAATATACTCTAAATAAATAATGACTGAATTTTTGAATTTGAATTTTTTAATATTGAAGACTACAAAACTGTCATTTCAGCCAAACTACTAAAACAGATTTTAGAGCAGCCAAAAGAAAACAGCTGCAAGCAAATCTCATGGCAGCCAAAGGCTTGTACACTGAACACTGTGGGAAGTTTTATATGAGAATATCATGACATGAAGGACTGGTAGACACTCTTAACTAATTGAAAGACATTACTCTTAAACTATTACAGATAATTCTAACAGTACCTTTAATTTTCATAGTTATATAATAATGACTAAAGCCTAGATATAAAGAACGACACTTATCTAACTGAAAGTTTACAAGCTAACATCAGTGAGAGAGTGCAGTCTCATATCAGGCTGATAAAACTATCATTGAAATTCCTAAACAAAAAACTTGGATAATGTATGGTATAGAATAATACAGTATTTGCAAACTTTTGCCTTTTCTCGTTTATGATTTTTGTATGACATAATTTGAAAAAACATTAAATAAATAAAGTAATATAAATATATATATATATATATATATATATATATATATATATATATATATATATATATATATATATTAATATATATGTTATATATAATATATATACATGTATATATAGATATGCTCAATTTCATAATTAACTGTAAAGTTGTTAAAACGAAAATTGACCAATTGTGAAAAGGTGTGTATTCTATTTATTTCTTCAGCCTGTATTGAATTAAATATATCACTAGCAAAAAATACTGTTTTATTGTTACAATATCAACTGTTATTGAGTTAAACCTTAATGAGGTGTGTCTAACAGTTACATTGCATATGATAGTTGCGAAATTACGAGTTGACAAGCGCTCATGTTCATGTATATATAATTAATTTCTTCATCCATAAAGTCAAGGTCAAATCTATTGTCATTAGCAGTTTCATTGCACAAAAAGGAGAAAGCCAGTGAGTTAGGTTAGGCAGATATTTAGTTAATGAATGGCCTATATTTTTATACCATTAGATTGATCCAGAGCTCGCATACATTTTTAAAAAGTGCATGCAGAAGCAAACTATGTTCATCTATGAATGGTGTTTGTCTAAATGCAAAATGAAAAAATACTTTGCTTTGACTTTTCTGCAAGTAATCGTTGAAGATAATGTTTCTTTTTATCCCAATACTAGCTTTAAAGCTTTCTAAGATTCAACCGTAATTCATTGTTTAAAAACTTAGGTTTCACATGCTAAGAGCTGCTGACCTAGTCAACATGTGACATACATTTTGTGTATGTAGTGCAACGTGTAGCATAACATAGTGTGCATGTAGTGCAACATGTAACATAACATAGTGTACATGTAGTGCAACATGTAGCATACATATTTTTAAATGTCGAGTAACATGTAACATACATGTTGTATATGTAGGGTAAAGTGTAACATACATGTTGTATATGTAGAGTAAAGTGTAACATACATGTTGTGTATGTATTGTAGCATGTAACATAACATAGTGTAGATGTAGATGTGTGCAGATGTGAAAGAATAACGCTTTTTAACAAGTTAGTGTTTTGACGTTGTTTGCCTAAAATAACCAATAAAAGAAATTGAATGATCTGAATACTGAAGCAAATAACTAACAGAAAAATAAAAATGCATATTTAAATCCTTTTAAATGCATTTCTTTTAGGCATAATATATACTATATATAATATATACTGCTGAATTGCAATCTGTACTCTGAAGTAAAATGGCCAAAGCACCAGTTTTAAAAATGTTATGAATGCATTATAGAATAGCTGACTAAACAGTGGTTTTAGCAATATTGAGTTTGGTTCAAGCGGAAACATGAACTAAAAATTAGTTAACATTGATGGTCTAAGAACTACAAAAAAATTATGAGAAATTTCCACATAACCTTTTAAAGCGTGTTCCAGACAAATTAGAAAACTTTTTTCCAAGTTTGTGTACAGTAGATTAGATTAGTATCAAAATATTCAATGTAAAAGAAATGGTGAAATCTCAACAGCAAGCAACAAATTTTGTAACGCAAAGGGTGAACAGAAAAAATTAAAAAGCAAAAGACAAACGGAACACACTAAATTCACATGGAATTCACTACACAGTCAAATGGAGCTTAACGCGTGTTTCTGATTATGTCTGACCTTTGCATCAGCAAATAGCAATAATCACAAATAATTTATGGCGCCTTTTAAACTATTTTTTGAAAATATAAAATTTTAGTGCAAATGATATAGACAACCCGCAATAAGTATTATTACTAACCTTATCAATAGTGGAGTTATCAGTACTTGTTGATCGTCGAACGGTAAGGCTTCGCTTTCTAATTTGTAGCTTGCCATAAATAAGCGTATATGACACAATAATGATGATAGTTGGTATGACGTATCTCATAGTCGTCAGCCACTCATAGGTGACTGGGTCTATGCCCAGACCAATCTCACAATATCCATTATCTGTGGAGCTGCGGCTTACAATGATCAACTCTGGTACTATCGCACAAAGCCAAACGATCCCAATAACGATCAATTTGTGAATTTGTTCATAATGTGAAGCTTTAAATGGAAAAAACACGATAAAGACTCGTTCTAAACTGATAGCGGCAGAAAATAGAGGACTCGCGTGGACAGCAGACAAGGCAATAAATGAATAGGTAGCGCACCAGGCAGCACTTCCTTTAAATGGCAAGTTCAAACGATCAGACATACTTATTGTCGGATAAAAGGCAGCCATCAGAAAATCGGCTATCGCTAAGTTGATCATCTGTAGTTTAACTTCTTTGTTGGTATAGTTCCCAAGAGCAATGGCTAATATCGTCATGAGATTTAATGTAACTCCAGCGACTGTTGCAAAAATAAAATACGTTCCAACAGCGTAGTCGTCAGATGGCTGATAATAAAACTGATAATCGTAATAGTAATAGTACTCATCCGTGCTGTTGACAGATACGTTAGCATTAGTTGTCTCATTCAAAAAGATTTCTTCAGGACCGAGCGGTGTCTCCATGTTGGTCTCCATGTTGCTTGTAGATTTCTGCAGCAGCTACTAGTTATAAATGAATGTACGGGTCTCCATAATGCCTCAATTCTGACTTGAGCCATGTCATTGGTTGGAATGCGAGCTTAATTATGCTGAATGTTCTGGGTTGCTGCATCTAATTACACACCCAAAAAATGAACAATAATAAGTTATTTCACTTCAGAGAAGTCATCGGAGCAGATGAGACCAGAAGCTTAATCTATAATACTTATGAGATTTCTATTTGGTTTATTGAACTTAAATAACTTGATAGTTGCATTGTCTTTTCACCATGATTTGCTATCGTAAACCATTATTTTGATTTGCAAAAAATGAACAAGAATGTCTTTCTAAGTAAAAAAGGCATTCTTGGTGTCTTTTTGTGTTTCTCCTTTGATCTTAATTAGTATGGACTTTCTCCGCACCCGCCAGAATAGTGTAAAGGTTTTTATGCGAGGGTTTTAGTTGAAAAGAGAACATGATGGGATCAATAACATCTACAGCATATTCGATGCAGTGTTTGTCTATGTATGTCGTTTTGCATGGTCATTGTCTGTGCACACATAGTTATACAGATGACAAGATGTGTTTTTAGCTTAAATGGTGAGCCAACCAGCTGCTTACTAAACATGTAAATTTCAGGTTTAAGTTTTGCTAACGGTCATTTTTTGATTTTTTTAAATGATACAACACTGTATTTTCTAAACCTTCCCTAGTATTATTTCCCAGGTGTTATTTTAAGTGGCGCTCGCGCAGAGGGTGTTGCTCTACTTTTCAACTAACTGGTCTGAATTTTGGAAAGTTAAATTTAAGGAATTAATTTTTACAGACAAAAGGATAGTTATATTGCCTATATATTGCATTCTCCCTCACGCAGAGCAACAGTAATGTTACCAGCATCAGCATTGTGTGTCAAGGGTTTTTCATATACGTTGAAGCATCACACCAGCTTAAACAAGGAACTACCGCAGTTTAAGTAAAACATATTAGACTGATACAATTATCACTTATTTTGGTCGAGTTGCTTTCAAAGTTTTGAGGGAAAAAACTAAACAATAGTCTAACATTTTGTTTAACAAAAAAGCCATGATACGCATAGATGACTAACATATATTAGAAGATGTTTTACACAGGTGGTTGATGTCTGTTCGTACAAACATGTTTGACTTTAACTACATGTATCTATGGTTCTTTAACTATCTATGGTGCAACTATCTATGGTTATATCTACATGTAAATGCAGTTGAAACTTAAAATAATGTTGCCTAAAACACTATGGAGTTTTAAAACTCCCTCTTGTTACTCACTCTTGCCTATAGATAGGTTATTATGCTAGGAGATTTGATCTCGATGTAGTAAAAACTGGTTGTTGTGCTTAGAGAGTTGGTCTACACATAATATTAGCTGGTTACTGTGTTTAGAGAGTTGGTCTACACATAATATCAACTGGTTGCTGTGCTTAAAAAGTTGGTCTACACATAATATTAACTGGTTGCTGTACTTAGAGAGTTGGTCTACACATAATATTAACTGGTTGGTGTGCTTAGAGAGTTGGTCTACACATAATATTAACTAGTTGCTGTGCTTAGAGAGTTGGTCTACACATAATATCAACTGGTTGCTGTTCTTAGAGAGTTGGTCTACACATAATATTACCTGGTTGCTGTGCTTAGAGAGTTGGTCTACACATAATATCAACTGGTTGCTGTTCTTAGAGAGTTGGTCTACACATAATATCAACTGGTTGCTGTACTTAGAGAGTTGGTCTACACATAATATTAACTGGTTGATGTTCTTAGAGAGTTGGTCTACACATAATATCAACTGGTTGCTGTACTTAGAGAGTTGGTCTACACATAATATCAACTGGTTGCTGTGATTAGAGAGTTGGTCTACACATAATATTAACTGGTTGCTGTGATTAGAGAGTTGGTCTACACATAATATTAACTGGTTGCTGTGATTAGAGAGTTGGTCTACACATAATATTAACTGGTTGCTGTTCTTAGAGAGTTGGTCTACACATAATATCAACTGGTTGCTGTACTTAGAGAGTTGGTCTACACATAATATTAACTGGTTACTGTGTTTAGAGAGTTGGTCTACACATAATATTAACTGGTTGCTGTGCTTAGAGAGTTGGTCTACACATAATATCAACTGGTTGCTGTGCTTAGACAGTTGGTCTACACATAATATCAACTGGTTGCTGTGCTTAGACAGTTGGTCTACACATAATATCAACTGGTTGCTGTGCTTAGAGAGTTGGTCTACACATAATATCAACTGGTTGCTGTGATTAGAGAGTTGGTCTACACATAATATCAACTGGTTGCTGTTCTTAGAGAGTTGGTCTACACATAATATTAACTGGTTGCTGTGCTTAGAGAGTTGGTCTACACATAATATTAACTGGTTGATGTTCTTAGAGAGTTGGTCTACACATAATATCAACTGGTTGCTGTACTTAGAGAGTTGGTCTACACATAATATTAACTGGTTGCTGTGCTTAGAGAGTTGGTCTACACATAATATTAACTGGTTGATGTTCTTAGAGAGTTGGTCTACACATAATATCAACTGGTTGCTGTACTTAGAGAGTTGGTCTACACATAATATCAACTGGTTGCTGTGATTAGAGAGTTGGTCTACACATAATATCAACTGGTTGCTGTTCTTAGAGAGTTGGTCTACACATAATATTAACTGGTTGCTGTTCTTAGAGAGTTGGTCTACACATAATATCAACTGGTTGCTGTGATTAGAGAGTTGGTCTATACATAATATTAACTGGTTGCTGTGCTTAGAGAGTTGGTCTACACATAATATTAACTGGTTGATGTTCTTAGAGAGTTGGTCTACACATAATATCAACTGGTTGCTGTGCTTAGAGAGTTGGTCTACACATAATATTAACTGGTTGCTGTTCTTAGAGAGTTGGTCTACACATAATAATAACTGGTTGCTGTGCTTAGAGAGTTGGTCTACACATAATATTAACTGGTTGCTGTGCTTAGACAGTTGGTCTACACATAATATTAACTGGTTGCTGTGATTAGAGAGTTGGTCTACACATAATATCAACTGGTTGCTGTGCTTAGAGAGTTGGTCTACACATAATATTAACTGGTTGATGTTCTTAGAGAGTTGGTCTACACATAATATCAACTGGTTGCTGTGCTTAGAGAGTTGGTCTACACATAATATTAACTGGTTGCTGTTCTTAGAGAGTTGGTCTACACATAATAATAACTGGTTGCTGTGCTTAGAGAGTTGGTCTACACATAATATTAACTGGTTGCTGTGCTTAGAGAGTTGGTCTACACATAATATTACCTGGTTGCTGTGATTAGAGAGTTGGTCTACACATAATATCAACTGGTTGCTGTTCTTAGAGAGTTGGTCTACACATAATATCAACTGGTTGCTGTGCTTAGAGAGTTGGTCTACACATAATATCAACTGGTTGCTGTTCTTAGAGAGTTGGTCTACACATAATATCAACTGGTTGCTGTGCTTAGAGAGTTGGTCTACACATAATATCAACTGGTTGCTGTACTTAGAGAGTTGGTCTACACATAATATTAACTGGTTGCTGTGATTAGAGAGTTGGTCTACACATAATATCAACTGGTTGCTGTTCTTAGAGAGTTGGTCTACACATAATATCAACTGGTTGCTGTACTTAGAGAGTTGGTCTACACATAATATTACCTGGTTGCTGTGATTAGAGAGTTGGTCTACACATAATATCAACTGGTTGCTGTTCTTAGAGAGTTGGTCTACACATAATATCAACTGGTTGCTGTGCTTAGAGAGTTGGTCTACACATAATATCAACTGGTTGCTGTTCTTAGAGAGTTGGTCTACACATAATATCAACTGGTTGCTGTGCTTAGACAGTTGGTCTACACATAATATTAACTGGTTGTTGTGATTAGAGAGTTGGTCTACACATAATATTAACTGGTTGCTGTTCTTAGAGAGTTGGTCTACACATAATATCAACTGGTTGCTGTGATTAGAGAGTTGGTCTATACATAATATTAACTGGTTGCTGTGATTAGAGAGTTGGTCTATACATAATATTAACTGGTTGCTGTGATTAGAGAGTTGGTCTACACATAATATCAACTGGTTGCTGTTCTTAGAGAATTGGTCTACACATAATATCAACTGGTTGCTGTTCTTAGACAGTTGGTCTACACATAATATCAACTGGTTGCTGTTCTTAGAGAGTTGGTCTACACATAATAATAACTGGTTGCTGTGATTAGAGAGTTGGTCTACACATAATATTAACTGGTTGCTGTGATTAGAGAGTTGGTCTACACATAATATCAACTGGTTGCTGTGATTAGAGAGTTGGTCTACACATAATATTAACTGGTTGCTGTGATTAGAGAGTTGGTCTACACATAATATTAACTGGTTGCTGTTCTTAGAGAGTTGGTCTACACATAATATCAACTGGTTGCTGTTCTTAGAGAGTTGGTCTACACATAATATCAACTGGTTGCTGTGCTTAGAGAGTTGGTCTACACATAATATCAACTGGTTGCTGTTCTTAGAGAGTTGGTCTACACATAATATCAACTGGTTGCTGTGCTTAGAGAGTTGGTCTACACATAATATCAACTGGTTGCTGTACTTAGAGAGTTGGTCTACACATAATATTAACTGGTTGCTGTGATTAGAGAGTTGGTCTACACATAATATTAACTGGTTGCTGTTCTTAGAGAGTTGGTCTACACATAATATCAACTGGTTGCTGTACTTAGAGAGTTGGTCTACACATAATATTACCTGGTTGCTGTGATTAGAGAGTTGGTCTACACATAATATCAACTGGTTGCTGTTCTTAGAGAGTTGGTCTACACATAATATCAACTGGTTGCTGTGCTTAGAGAGTTGGTCTACACATAATATCAACTGGTTGCTGTTCTTAGAGAGTTGGTCTACACATAATATCAACTGGTTGCTGTGCTTAGACAGTTGGTCTACACATAATATTAACTGGTTGTTGTGATTAGAGAGTTGGTCTACACATAATATTAACTGGTTGCTGTTCTTAGAGAGTTGGTCTACACATAATATCAACTGGTTGCTGTGATTAGAGAGTTGGTCTATACATAATATTAACTGGTTGCTGTGATTAGAGAGTTGGTCTATACATAATATTAACTGGTTGCTGTGATTAGAGAGTTGGTCTACACATAATATCAACTGGTTGCTGTTCTTAGAGAATTGGTCTACACATAATATCAACTGGTTGCTGTTCTTAGACAGTTGGTCTACACATAATATCAACTGGTTGCTGTTCTTAGAGAGTTGGTCTACACATAATAATAACTGGTTGCTGTGATTAGAGAGTTGGTCTACACATAATATTAACTGGTTGCTGTGATTAGAGAGTTGGTCTACACATAATATCAACTGGTTGCTGTGATTAGAGAGTTGGTCTACACATAATATTAACTGGTTGCTGTGATTAGAGAGTTGGTCTACACATAATATCAACTGGTTGCTGTTCTTAGAGAGTTGGTCTACACATAATAATAACTGGTTGCTGTGATTAGAGAGTTGGTCTACACATAATATTAACTGGTTGCTGTGATTAGAGAGTTGGTCTACACATAATATCAACTGGTTGCTGTGATTAGAGAGTTGGTCTACACATAATATTAACTGGTTGCTGTGATTAGAGAGTTGGTCTACACATAATATTAACTGGTTGCTGTTCTTAGAGAGTTGGTCTACACATAATATCAACTGGTTGCTGTGATTAGAGAGTTGGTCTACACATAATATTAACTGGTTACTGTGTTTAGAGAGTTGGTCTACACATAATATCAACTGGTTGCTGTGCTTAGAGAGTTGGTCTACACATAATATCAACTGGTTGCTGTGATTAGAGAGTTGGTCTACACATAATATTAACTGGTTGCTGTGCTTAGACAGTTGGTCTACACATAATATCAACTGGTTGCTGTGCTTAGAGAGTTGGTCTACACATAATATCAACTGGTTGCTGTGATTAGAGAGTTGGTCTACACATAATATCAACTGGTTGCTGTTCTTAGAGAGTTGGTCTACACATAATATTAACTGGTTGCTGTGCTTAGAGAGTTGGTCTACACATAATATTAACTGGTTGATGTTCTTAGAGAGTTGGTCTACACATAATATCAACTGGTTGCTGTACTTAGAGAGTTGGTCTACACATAATATTAACTGGTTGCTGTGCTTAGAGAGTTGGTCTACACATAATATTAACTGGTTGATGTTCTTAGAGAGTTGGTCTACACATAATATCAACTGGTTGCTGTACTTAGAGAGTTGGTCTACACATAATATCAACTGGTTGCTGTGATTAGAGAGTTGGTCTACACATAATATCAACTGGTTGCTGTTCTTAGAGAGTTGGTCTACACATAATATTAACTGGTTGCTGTTCTTAGAGAGTTGGTCTACACATAATATCAACTGGTTGCTGTGATTAGAGAGTTGGTCTATACATAATATTAACTGGTTGCTGTGCTTAGAGAGTTGGTCTACACATAATATCAACTGGTTGCTGTGCTTAGACAGTTGGTCTACACATAATATTAACTGGTTGTTGTGATTAGAGAGTTGGTCTACACATAATATTAACTGGTTGCTGTTCTTAGAGAGTTGGTCTACACATAATATCAACTGGTTGCTGTGATTAGAGAGTTGGTCTATACATAATATTAACTGGTTGCTGTGCTTAGACAGTTGGTCTACACATAATATTAACTGGTTGTTGTGATTAGAGAGTTGGTCTACACATAATATTAACTGGTTGCTGTTCTTAGAGAGTTGGTCTACACATAATATCAACTGGTTGCTGTGATTAGAGAGTTGGTCTATACATAATATTAACTGGTTGCTGTGATTAGAGAGTTGGTCTATACATAATATTAACTGGTTGCTGTGATTAGAGAGTTGGTCTACACATAATATCAACTGGTTGCTGTTCTTAGAGAGTTGGTCTACACATAATATCAACTGGTTGCTGTTCTTAGACAGTTGGTCTACACATAATATCAACTGGTTGCTGTTCTTAGAGAGTTGGTCTACACATAATAATAACTGGTTGCTGTGATTAGAGAGTTGGTCTACACATAATATTAACTGGTTGCTGTGATTAGAGAGTTGGTCTACACATAATATCAACTGGTTGCTGTGATTAGAGAGTTGGTCTACACATAATATTAACTGGTTGCTGTGATTAGAGAGTTGGTCTACACATAATATTAACTGGTTGCTGTTCTTAGAGAGTTGGTATACACATAATATCAACTGGTTGCTGTGATTAGAGAGTTGGTCTACACATAATATTAACTGGTTGCTGTGTTTAGAGAGTTGGTCTACACATAATATCAACTGGTTGCTGTGCTTAGAGAGTTGGTCTACACATAATATCAACTGGTTGCTGTGATTAGAGAGTTGGTCTACACATAATATTAACTGGTTGCTGTGCTTAGACAGTTGGTCTACACATAATATCAACTGGTTGCTGTGCTTAGAGAGTTGGTCTACACATAATATCAACTGGTTGCTGTGATTAGAGAGTTGGTCTACACATAATATCAACTGGTTGCTGTTCTTAGAGAGTTGGTCTACACATAATATTAACTGGTTGCTGTGCTTAGAGAGTTGGTCTACACATAATATTAACTGGTTGATGTTCTTAGAGAGTTGGTCTACACATAATATCAACTGGTTGCTGTACTTAGAGAGTTGGTCTACACATAATATTAACTGGTTGTTGTGCTTAGAGAGTTGGTCTACACATAATATTAACTGGTTGATGTTCTTAGAGAGTTGGTCTACACATAATATCAACTGGTTGCTGTACTTAGAGAGTTGGTCTACACATAATATCAACTGGTTGCTGTGATTAGAGAGTTGGTCTACACATAATATCAACTGGTTGCTGTTCTTAGAGAGTTGGTCTACACATAATATTAACTGGTTGCTGTTCTTAGAGAGTTGGTCTACACATAATATCAACTGGTTGCTGTGATTAGAGAGTTGGTCTATACATAATATTAACTGGTTGCTGTGCTTAGAGAGTTGGTCTACACATAATATTAACTGGTTGATGTTCTTAGAGAGTTGGTCTACACATAATATCAACTGGTTGCTGTGCTTAGAGAGTTGGTCTACACATAATATTAACTGGTTGCTGTTCTTAGAGAGTTGGTCTACACATAATAATAACTGGTTGCTGTGCTTAGAGAGTTGGTCTACACATAATATTAACTGGTTGCTGTGCTTAGACAGTTGGTCTACACATAATATTAACTGGTTGCTGTGATTAGAGAGTTGGTCTACACATAATATTAACTGGTTGCTGTTCTTAGAGAGTTGGTCTACACATAATATCAACTGGTTGCTGTGATTAGAGAGTTGGTCTACACATAATATTAACTGGTTGCTGTGATTAGAGAGTTGGTCTACACATAATATTAACTGGTTGCTGTGCTTAGACAGTTGGTCTACACATAATATCAACTGGTTGCTGTACTTAGAGAGTTGGTCTACACATAATATTAACTGGTTGCTGTGCTTAGAGAGTTGGTCTACACATAATATTAACTGGTTGATGTTCCTAGAGAGTTGGTCTACACATAATATCAACTGGTTGCTGTACTTAGAGAGTTGGTCTACACATAATATCAACTGGTTGCTGTGATTAGAGAGTTGGTCTACACATAATATCAACTGGTTGCTGTGATTAGAGAGTTGGTCTACACATAATATTACCTGGTTGCTGTGCTTAGAGAGTTGGTCTACACATAATATCAACTGGTTGCTGTGATTAGAGAGTTGGTCTACACATAATATTACCTGGTTGCTGTGCTTAGAGAGTTGGTCTACACATATTATCAACTGGTTGCTGTACTTAGAGAGTTGGTCTACACATAATATTAACTGGTTGCTGTGCTTAGAGAGTTGGTCTACACATAATATTTACTGGTTGATGTTCTTAGAGAGTTGGTCTACACATAATATTAACTGGTTGCTGTGCTTAGAGAGTTGGTCTACACATAATATTAACTGGTTGATGTTCTTAGAGAGTTGGTCTACACATAATATCAACTGGTTGCTGTACTTAGAGAGTTGGTCTACACATAATATCAACTGGTTGCTGTGATTAGAGAGTTGGTCTACACATAATATTAACTGGTTGCTGTGATTAGAGAGTTGGTCTACACATAATATCAACTGGTTGCTGTTCTTAGAGAGTTGGTCTACACATAATATTAACTGGTTGCTGTACTTAGAGAGTTGGTCTACACATAATATTAACTGGTTGCTGTTCTTAGAGAGTTGGTCTACACATAATATCAACTGGTTGCTGTTCTTAGAGAGTTGGTCTACACATAATATTAACTGGTTGCTGTTCTTAGAGAGTTGGTCTACACATAATATCAACTGGTTGCTGTTCTTAGAGAGTTGGTCTATACATAATATTAACTGGTTGCTGTGCTTAGAGAGTTGGTCTACACATAATATTAACTGGTTGCTGTGCTTAGATAGTTGGTCTACACATAATATCAACTGGTTGCTGTGATTAGAGAGTTGGTCTACACATAATAATAACTGGTTGCTGTGCTTAGAGAGTTGGTCTACACATAATATCAACTGGTTGCTGTTCTTAGAGAGTTGGTCTACACATAATATTAACTGGTTACTGTGTTTAGAGAGTTGGTCTACACATAATATCAACTGGTTGCTGTGATTAGAGAGTTGGTCTACACATAATATTAACTGGTTGCTGTGATTAGAGAGTCGGTCTACACATAATATCAACTGGTTGCTGTGATTAGAGAGTTGGTCTACACATAATATCAACTGGTTGCTGTGATTAGAGAGTTGGTCTACACATAATATCAACTGGTTGCTGTGATTAGAGAGTTGGTCTACACATAATATCAACTGGTTGCTGTGCTTAGAGAGTTGGTCTACACATAATATTACCTGGTTGCTGTGCTTAGAGAGTTGGTCTACACATAATATCAACTGGTTGCTGTGTGAAGAGGGTGAGTCAAGAGATAATATAAACTGGTTATATTAACTGATAACTGCTTTCACTCTAACTGGCCTTAAAATTTTCTAGCTCATTTAAGCTTAAGTGATATGAAAAAATTAAATACAACCCCTAGAATTTATTACGAAAAAATTATATATAGCTCGTTTATCAATGTTTTACTTGATATTTGGTCTCTTAACAGAAAAATGTATTTCAAACGCCATAATAATGTCTCCATTATGTCGTGTCATGTCTCCATTATGTCAAACCATTTATCTGCTTTGAATGAAAAACTATTGCCTTTTTTATTTTTGAAACGCAAAATTTGAAAAACATTTGTTGTTGAAAATGAAATTATTGCAAATAAAGTAATAAAAAATATTTTACCTAATAGTAAAAACTCACACGTTGTGGCAACGGAGAAAAGTTATTGACATGGAAACTTTTGTGATGTGCTACAGAAGCAAAGACACTCACTAGATATAATGCAAAATATCTCTTCATACCAATCATCATTACAGAACTCTCTGTTTAATCAAATAACTTTATAGCCATTGCATTTTTTAATCTTACCAGTTTTAGCTCATCTATAAATAAATATGAAAAACAAACATTACAGTAGCTAAACACTACTTGAAGAAATGTTGCTTTTCTCATGAACACTTCAAACTATTTTTTTCGATATTGGTAGTTTCAAAGCTGTTTGTTTTCAACCTAGAAAGATAAACCACTATGATATTTTACGCTTGGAAAAAAGTTTTATTAGCATGGCTCTTACGAAGTCATACTCAAATATGAACTTACACAAGATTTTTGTAGATTTTGTTAGAGAATATTGGTATTTTTCTATTATTTGCGATTGTTTTTGATGTTTGAGATGATCTGATTGCCAAGATGTTTCAAGATTTAAATCACTAAATTTTGATAACAATTAAAGCACTTTCATAAATCCAGCAATCTCATAGATATATAAGTCTTTTTAAAGTCAAGGTTTATTGTTTTACCCGTGAACTTCTAAATAACCAAACTATACTGTTTATATCGTGAACCAAGAGCAAGTGGCTTGCAGCATATATTTTGAGCTTGGAAAGTTATTCTTGATGACATTTATAGATAGTTGCTAAGATACAAACTATTTGAAATGTTTTCAATTATTGAGTAAACATTTGAAAGAAGGCGTGGTGCCAGTATTTTTTGCTTCGTGATGCCTCTTCGTTTCGATGAAACTTAGCTAATGCCAGTTTTCTGTCTACCATTTGTTTATTTGAGGTCTGCAGTTTTATTGAGGATTTCCTTGCAGTCTACATGCATGCAGGCTGTAAATATTCTAATATGAATGATAGAGTACAATCAACAAGAATATTGCTATAAAAGATTATCTAAATCATTCATACAAAATGTTTTCCAATCTTATCAGGAGAATTAGATTTCTGCAGCTCAACTTACATGTATTTTACAAAAGAGTTGTTAGATACTCCGGAACATCTGCTGTGTAGTAATAAGCTGCATAAGTGAAATTCTGGCTGATAGAATAACATTCAGTGAATGTCACTGAAGCGTACAAAATAACTGTAATTAGCAATGACATATCTGATGGCATCGTGTGTCAAAGTGTGTTGCGACTTGTAGAAAATGAAACAGATTAAAACCTTACATTTCATGAGCCTTTGTTTCACAAAGAAGCATTTTTCATTTACAAAGTGGAGTTGGCTAAGTCTTGTGTTTCTACATCCGTACATCTATATCTTATCAAGGGTGTCAGGATGGCATAGTAGTAGCATCTTTGACTATCAACCATGGGGTTGGTGGTGTGAGTCCTGCTTAATGCCAATCTGACAAAAAGCTCTCAGCACGCTTTCAACACTAAATTTCCGGGTCTTTTAGATCTAGACCATAACTTGGAGGCCCCGCGTACCACACTGAAATTGTGGGCACGTTAAATACCTATATCCGTCCATCACGCATTGGGCAAGTTAAATGGCTACCTGGCTCTGTCAAACTGAACGTGCTGCAAATGCATCCCTTCAGGTTAATCTGACAGTTCCAGAAGTGGTTGATACTAAGAACTGGATCACCTCTACACTACCATACTGCTTGACTCAACCATGCATCGCTTTCGACATGCATGCATGTCAATTTTAACTGACAGCTAGAAAAATAACATACATGTATTTGGTATCAAAATATTCACCATGTTTTACTCTGCTGTGTTGTAGGTGCAAAATATGTGGAAATGTGATTACAAGCTATTAAAAGCTCAAAAAATCAGTTTTGGAATCAGTTTATTTCTCAGGCGTTGTCATTACATTTGGTTATTGTTTTGTCACGTGATATATAAAATACGGCTCAATATAAAACTTCTCGTAGCACTAGTTTATGACAAACACTTCGGGTTTTACCGAAGACCCCATATCAAATATAGATGCTCGCTACTTTACAGTTTTGTTTCGACTTGGTCTAATCGTCTAGTCGTAATCTGATAACGTGACCCAATACTTCGCAAACAATTTCTGCAGCACTTTTCGGTTATCACAGGTGACCAACAGGCTCGTCATGATTATTAGACAATGATATGTACTCCTTTGAGCTAAGGTTAAAAAATTAAACGATTTTTTTATGGTAAGTTATAAGATATCAGTGCTGAAAGTGACAGCATTACAATGATGATGAAATAGACGCGTATGAACAATAGACATGGTTTTATTGAATGCGTGAAGTATAATTATTTGTGAAAATATTTCGACGAATGAGGTTGTGTGAAAGTGTAAACAGAAGCCGTCTCGTACAACTACATCCCATTTGAGCCGTTTTGGAAAGAGATTCCAAACTACGGCAGTCTCGTGTGGCTACGATTAACTGTTCGGTTTTTAGCTTTTTAGGAGCTTGTAATCACATTTCCACATATTTTGCACCTACAACACAGCAGAGTACGACATGGTAAATCTTTTGATAACAAATAACTGTAATGGGAATTTTGTTGCAAGTCAACCTTTAAAGATCTTTGAAGAGTCACAAAAATAACCTTTTTTAACAAGGTTTCTTTGGCTTATCTGAAAATCTGAAAATCTAAAGTTTCTATTTGCCAACCAGAGCATTGGAGTCACTGTTTTTAGAGTTTTAGTTATTACATAAACAATTACCCTGACAGTGTAGTGAACTGTGAAAAACAGTCAGCTGTACCGATAAAAGACAAAAGAATAAATAAGTACAGTACTATGCCAACATGCAGCAAGTTCACGAGTAGCCTGGGTGATAAAGTATTGTGTAGCCCGGGTAATAAAGTATTGTGCCACTAAGCTGAATGACATGAGTTCAAATACATTAGCAAGCAAGATTTTATTCCAACCTCTAACTATGGCCTCTGAAGTACAAAAGGACAAACATGAATTTTGTTATTTTAAAGTTTTTAACTTTTTTAGATTTTTTTAATTTACCCTTTCCGCCATTTTTTACAGTTCAAACTTAGAGTGTGTTCCTTTGATGAAGCATGTTATTGCTCAATGCTCAGCAAGAACATTGATTGGTTCAGCATAGTCCTAACACATAGGTATACCTGAATGAGAAAATTTTACAAGTTGCTGCTTTATGAGCATTCCTTACCATTTTGCTCGTTGCATCCGTTGGCCTTCAGCAGAATCTTTGTTGGGCGTCATTAATTTACAGCCACAGCCATCTGGCGGCCGTTTTCAATATAAGAAAGTCGCTATAGAGGATTCATAAATACATCTTGTAACCATATTATTTGTTCAGTTCATCTTGAAAAGATCATTTTCATTAGGATGTTAAAATTTTTGCAGAAAGAACGCTTGACAAAGATGTGAATAAGTTTGCGGGAATGAAGTAAAAGCCTTTCAGTCTGTCTTTGTATTAACAAAGATGCTACCTATAAACACTGATTTAACCAACTAGAGCAAGTTTGTAGAATTTATACAGCAATGCATATTACTGATTAGCTTCATGAGCATGTATGTATACAGTGACCTGCATAAACTAATAGATGGTATAGAGTAATCTCTATATCATAGCCTGTATACTGTAACCTGCAAAGTATATCTGATATACTGTAACATGTAAAGTATATCTGATATACCTGTAAAGTATATCTGATATACTGTAACCCGTAAAGTATATCTGATATACTGTAACATGTAAAATATATCTGATATACCTGTAAAGTGTATCTGATATACTGTAACCCGTAAAGTATATCTGATATGCTGTAACCCGTAAAGTATATCTGATATACTGTAACATGTAAAGTATATCTGATATACCTGTAAAGTATATCTGATATACTGTAACCCGTAAAGTATATCTGATATACTGTAACCCGTAAAGTATATCTGATATACTGTAACCCGTAAAGTATATCTGATATACTGTAACCTGTAAAGTATATCTGATATACTGTAACCTGTAAAGTATATCTGATATACTGTAACCTGTAAAGTATATCTGATATACTGTAACTGTATATGTACTGATATAATGTAATTTTCTTTGATCTAGGTTTTAGGCAAAACAATATTATCAGTCAAAAGTGTATCAGGGCTAAAAATACCGTTTTTGAATGAAAATGACGCAAAATGCGTTTTTGTACCAAGATGATAAAAAATGTGGGTCATTATAGGGTTTGAACACGTGTCACTCAGCTTATGAGACTGATGTTGTAACTAAGTGAGCTAATCAGCCAGTTGGTTACAGCATTGGTTAGGCTGAACAGATGCTGTAACCAATAGGTTACAGCATTTGTTCAGCTGTTGCAGCTTCATTAACCTCGGAATAATGGTGTCACATCCCTTAGGCAAATTACCTGTTCCAGATTCCTCGACACGCGAAATACTTTTAGAAATTTCTTGAAGGTAGATAAGCAAAGACTTTGCATTGTAAACTTAGTTTATACTTTTTTCTTCAGCGTAGCTTAAAGGTAAATCCAGTGATTAGGGTTTGTATTAAATGAAAGTGATAGTAATGTTGAAAGGAGCATATAAATGCCACTAAAGAAACCATCTACAGTTGGAAGAAAGTCACCACCAACTCTAATCAAACAAAGTCAGTGACAAAGAGAACCGGAACAGAATAGGCTTTTAAGGCTTGAAGAATAGGGGAAGAGATTAAACTATTAATTTGACTAAAATTGTTGTAGAATATGACGTTATTGATGAAAAAAGTTGAAAAGTCAACGCAAATTTCATTTCATAAAAGTGACTCGGGTAAAGCCGGGTTTTTCTCTTAGGTATAGTAAAGAAGCTTTGGCTTTGTTGCTCATGGGTATGTCCCTATAAAAACTCACTTCTAATTAAACAATCTATCTAAAAATTTGCCTGTGGTTTTCGTTAATACTCAAGTTAGTTTCTAGCCTATAAGACTGTGGTTACCATCTCAAATGCTTGCTAAGGCCAGAGAAAGACAGTCTTGTATGGAGTGCCATTTCTAAAATTTTGCGATATCCTCACTATATAAACATGTTTAGTGTGTCAGTTTACATGTTTAATATGTCAAGATTCATGTTTAGTATGCTAACTTACATGTTTTGTATGTGAAGATTCATGTTTAGTATGTCAATGAAAATGAATGGCGACTACAAAAAAGCAAAGACTGATATACATTACAATTACCGGACAAAGTAAAAATATAAATGGCGGTTTGGTATTTTATAGATGCACCTGGTGATACGAGAAAAACCTCCTTTACAAAATTGTTACTTATCAAAGTAAGAAAGTATGAGAAAATAACAATAGTGATACTGTCGCCATCCTATCTTTATGGTTCATTCTACTTTCAAAATTTCATAAGACATTTACAGAAGTAAGTCACCAACTTGCAGCATAAACAAAAATTCTGGTATAGCTCGACTTATTAAAAGATGCAATTTGTTTGTTTAGAATGAATGCGCAGTGTTGTGCAGGCTCTTGTAGCGCTGGATACTTAAGACATTTAGTAATAACTCTCCAATAGGAAGAGTAACTGTTCTTCTATATGAGAATTTTAAACAAATTCTGGCAGTCATTCTAAAAGGTAAAAAGACCAACAAAATCAAAGCCTGTCAGAAGTCATCTGATTCTTGGAATAAGCTCATTATATTTACATGTACATGAACTTTTTATCGCTTAGAGAAGAAAAGGTTTCAACAGACAATAATGGTAAACTTACCCCATCACTAATTTTCAAAATTTTAAAATCATTTTCTGTCCTAATCTAAAATGTGTCTCCTTAACCAGTATTACCAAATTAGTAGTTGACTCTCTAAAAATGGGATCCTGGCTTTCAAAAATATTACAGTAAATTCTATCAATGTTGAACTTATAAAGTCTATTCTAGGTGAAACTTAGATGTCTTAGAAATCTATAGATGCTGTCAGAGAGTCATTAGTGATATACTATCCCATTAAGTTTTAGATTTTCTAACGCCAACTCTTTTAGCTCACTAATGAGATTTAATAGTTGGTGCTCTAATCATGTTACAGAGAAATTACGATCCCTCCAAACTTGGCAAGGGAACAAGATTGATAATTAACAAAGGATTGTCTCTTGTCATAAAAGCCAAAATTTTAACCGAAATATTCTGAGAGATAAAATATCTTTATTCTAAGGATTCCTCTAATTTCAACTGACTGTTATTTGATTTTCATTAGACTTAGCTCTGCAATGGCAATTGAGTAAATCTCAAATGCAGACTTATTAACAGCAGGAGTTCACTTAGAAGAGAACATTTACTCGCGTGTTCAGATATTTTTAGGATGCTCAAGAGCAGAACTCCAAGGAATTTGTTCATCCATGTTTCAACTGGAAAACAAAGCACATTGTCTATACTGAGGTTCCATCCTGAATATTTGATGAATCAATAACAAAGCGTTTACTTAAATTTGTTTAATTCTATTAAACAGGTTTAATAAATTAAAAGTTTTCTCTTATTTGTTTATCTTATTTATATCTTTGCTTATTGTATTTGTTTGAAAATCAGTAGAATAAAATCTAGAAATTCAAATTATATACTTTTCACCCGGGTTTCGCCCATTCATGAAAAGATATAATTTAATTGCATGTAACCTCTTGACTAATAACCAACATGTCTTTGAAGATTAAGAAAGCAGGAAGGTTGCACAAAGATAGATATGAGGTTGATACTATTTTTTTAATGTCATTTAAAACAAATTAGACCATAAGACAAGAAATAACAAATAGTGAAGTAAAACTATGAGTTTTAGAATAGAAAGTTCTTTTAGCATAACCCTGTTCTATAACGTAAATAGGCAAAATGTTGGTACCTTGGTATAAGGTGTAGGGGTTTTTATGTGGAAGTAGGAATGCAATGGATGGTCTGACAGATTGGAGATGCAATCTGACTATTTTAAACTGCAAATATCTAAAAACACATTTAGCTCACCCGCATTAAAGTCAGTTAGCAAAGTCATCAAGGTCCTTAAGGTCATTTATATTTAGATACTTGTTACTATTTATCTTTATTTTTCATTTTGTCCATGACTCAGCATGTATTGCAAAGAAAATGTTCATAGACCTGTCTCCTTGTGGCATATTTTTATAGATTAAAGGCTACTGTTTCTAATGCAATATTTTTCTTAAAGAGTCTAAAACATTTGAATAGCTATTACATATTAAGCACCATGTATATCAGATGTTGGGGGCATCAGACCAAAACAAAGTCTTTTATCAAACAACTGAAACAGGATACTTGAGAGAACGTAAAGCGGTAATAGATGTCTAGATAAATCATGGAATGGTGATTGGTGACCTACATCTGCCAAAATGAGAGTGAAGTAATGGTCAAGGCTGCAAGGCCGGGATCAAAAACAACATCCATCTTTGCAAGGAGTGAAGTTAGACATAAGTGAAATGGACTTTGCTACATCTACTAATAACACTAGCCAGCACTGGTGCATTTAGCTTTCTCATGCCTTGTTTCGTTAATGATGCTTGTCCTCATTGCTACATTAACGCTATTAACTATATTTGCAAGTTGCTAAAGGTTCTGATTAACACTAATAACAGAAATTTTTGTAGCAAAAAAAAACAATAAATCCCATTATATACAAATGTAAATATAATTATTTACGTCACACTAAAGTCACGGTAATCCTAATACTTGTCAACGTTGAACTTTAAACCAGTTGCTAGCATGTATTGTATAAACACTTTTTAAAAAAAGTCATGGTGCTTTTTTTCTTGCTATGACATTTGTACGAGATCCAGTTTGCTAAGGTGAGCGGCAAAACACGGCTTGAGGCTGTTTGATAAAGTCTGCAGTAAATCAAACAATTATAATATACTTACCTTTTACTTTTTAAAGAATAATAATAGTAGTAGAATAGAATAGTAGAATGGTATCTTATAATTTGTTTTGTTGGAACTATATGTACTAGTACCCTGACTGTGAGGTGCAGCACAGAGGTCATCAGGTTGAATTCGAACGCTTAAATGTCATATATAGCGTGTCTAATTGTGAAAAGGTTGGAAGATTTTCCTTCATTTGCAGTAAGTCGAGACAACTGTGACTGTCAATGGTTGTGGCGTACATCTGACCACAGATCTCTGATCAGCTTAGTTACTATTTTGCTAGCAGCTGTTCACCACAGGTTTGTATTGATCTGCTTTCATTTAAAATTCTTCTTAGCTGTATTTTTACGCGGAGTCTAGAACTTATTTGATTTCATTCACCATCATATATGTAGTTGCGAGTGTAATAGTTGATGCTGGAGCTGGTCTTGTTCCATTCCGTACACACGGCTCAACCTTCTCATATTTTCCTCAACAAGGATGTCAGCTATCGATGGTAAGCCTGCTTATTTTAAGATTTCTATGCTTGCAATCTTGTCCTGCCACTTGATGTTCATGATGTACCTCACATATTTTATCATCACAGAATGTATTTTTTATTTGCTTGATAAATCACCCATGTCTCTCAACCATATAAAAGCTTGAACAGAACTGCTGCTCGATGTTTTTTCATACTCTCACCAGTATTTAAAACAATAACATAATTGCTAACATAATGTTAGCAGAGAACACATATAAAATATAGACAAAGATTAAAGTGGGAATGTGCTGACACAATGGAATGCTTACCACAATAGAAATATATGTAGCCTCCTCCACTCCAAGGAAATTGTAGAATGGTGCACGATGTCACCATGTTCATCAACTACACATGAGAGTATAAATTGAAAATAAAATTAATCAAAATAAAATTTAAATAAAATTTAAAAAATAGTAAAGTTAAGTAAATAGTGTGTATTACTATAAGTAGCTCTTTGCATAATGCTGCTCTATAATGTGAATTGTCAGCGTTGATTATTGGTGTAAGAAGCAGTAGATTTTCTGGGGAAGTAGAAATGTAATGGTTGATTAGGCAGAATGGAGATATGATCTGAGTATTTAGTTTCCATGTATTGTATTGTTAATTTATCTGATATTTTGTTCAGCAAGCCATGCCTTGAGCTTACATGAAAGTAGTTTCAAGAAAACATTCTAAGAAGGATCTTTTGTTCTACGCCCCCATTTCTTACCCATCGATATTTTGTGAACAAGTGGGAAGGTGGTTAATGGTTAGCCTTGTGGCACCTGAACACTCTAATCTGGGCAATGCCTCTTTAAGATACTAGTCACTCGACTATGTAAGAGGTCGACTTTTGCATCTACTATAGATAGTAATAGACAAGTCAAGTTGGTCATCCGTTTATGAAAACCGTTAGAGCATATGAACTCAAGATCTTTCCAATGGCCTCTCATCTGAGCCAAAAGCTATTTTCTGCTTGGTATTTTATTTATCTGAATAAATATCATATCAATCATATATATTTGGCTACAAGCAAACATTATACTTCAACTCTGGACATTATAGACTATTAAGATACTCAGGTTGTGTGTGCTTCCCCAGCTTTTAGGCATTTGCAGTACTCGGGTGGTCGTGCTGCGTTGCATGCCTTATCAGTTTCTATGATCTTTAGAATATTTTGAAGTCGCACATTCTTGCTCCTGGCATTTACCTGGTGAGATCAACAGCTGCTAGAAAATTAGGTCAAAAAAAATTTCTGCATACACCCAAGAGCTGGCAGACATAGCATTTCCTATGTACAGCTCTGCAGAATGTGCTCAGTCGAAACAACTTTATATTGGGGAAGCAATTACCGCAGAAGGCTGATTGGCAGATTTTCTGGTAGTTATGTACTGAATTGTTTCTATTTAATGAAATAGAAACAATTTTCTATTTTCTAGTTTCTATTTCGACTATTTACGCAGATGGCGCTTAGATGTAAGAATAGTTCTTACAAATCATGTCATAGTATTCTTACCATTTATAACTGATGTCAGTGTGTAGCTGAATCAATAGTGGGCCATGGTAGTCTAACTGATGTCAGTGTGTAGCTGAATCAATAGTGGGCCATGGTAGTCTAACTGATGTCAGTGTGTAGCTGAATCAATAGTGGGCCATGGTAGTCTAACTGATGTCAGTGTGTAGCTGAATCAATAGTGGGCCATGGTAGTCTAACTGATGTCAGTGTGTAGCTGAATCAATAGTGGGCCATGGTAGTCTAACTGATGTCAGTGTGTAGCTGAATCAATAGTGGGCCATGGTAGTCTAACTGATGTCAGTGTGTAGCTGAATCAATAGTGGGCCATGGTAGTCTAACTGATGTCAGTGTGTAGCTGAATCAATAGTGGGCCATGGTAGTCTAACTGATGTCAGTGTGTAGCTGAATCAATAGTGGGCCATAGTAGTCTAACTGATGTCAGTGTGTAGCTGAATCAATAGTGGGTCATGGTAGTCTAACTGATGTCAGTGTGTAGCTGAATCAATAGTGGGCCATAGTAGTCTAACTGATGTCAGTGTGTAGCTGAATCAATAGTGGGCCATGGTAGTCTAACTGATGTCAGTGTGTAGCTGAATCAATAGTGGGTCATGGTAGTCTAACTGATGTCAGTGTGTAGCTGAATCAATAGTGGGCCATAGTAGTCTAACTGATGTCAGTGTGTAGCTGAATCAATAGTGGGCCATGGTAGTCTAACTGATGTCAGTGTGTAGCTGAATCAATAGTGGGCCATGGTAGTCTAACTGATGTCAGTGTGTAGCTGAATCAATAGTGGGCCATGGTAGTCTAACTGATGTCAGTGTGTAGCTGAATCAATAGTGGGCCATGGTAGTCTAACTGATGTCAGTGTGTAGCTGAATCAATAGTGGGCCATAGTAGTCTAACTGATGTCAGTGTGTAGCTGAATCAATAGTGGGCCATGGTAGTCTAACTGATGTCGGTGTGTAGCTGAATCAATAGTGGGCCATAGTAGTCTAACTGATGTCAGTGTGTAGCTGAATCAATAGTGGGCCATGGTAGTCTAACTGATGTCAGTGTGTAGCTGAATCAATAGTGGGCCATGGTAGTCTAACTGATGTCAGTGTGTAGCTGAATCAATAGTGGGCCATGGTAGTCTAACTGATGTCAGTGTGTAGCTGAATCAATAGTGGGCCATGGTAGTCTAACTGATGTCAGTGTGTAGCTGAATCAATAGTGGGCCATGGTAGTCTAACTGATGTCAGTGTGTAGCTGAATCAATAGTGGGCCATGGTAGTCTAACTGATGTCAGTGTGTAGCTGAATCAATAGTGGGCCATGGTAGTCTAACTGATGTCAGTGTGTAGCTGAATCAATAGTGGGCCATGGTAGTCTAACTGATGTCAGTGTGTAGCTGAATCAATAGTGGGCCATGGTAGTCTAACTGATGTCAGTGTGTAGCTGAATCAATAGTGGGCCATAGTAGTCTAACTGATGTCAGTGTGTAGCTGAATCAATAGTGGGCCATGGTAGTCTAACTGATGTCAGTGTGTAGCTGAATCAATAGTGGGCCATGGTAGTCTAACTGATGTCAGTGTGTAGCTGAATCAATAGTGGGCCATAGTAGTCTAACTGATGTCAGTGTGTAGCTGAATCAATAGTGGGCCATGGTAGTCTAACTGATGTCAGTGTGTAGCTGAATCAATAGTGGGCCATGGTAGTCTAACTGATGTCAGTGTGTAGCTGAATCAATAGTGGGCCATAGTAGTCTAACTGATGTCAGTGTGTAGCTGAATCAATAGTGGGCCATGGTAGTCTAACTGATGTCAGTGTGTAGCTGAATCAATAGTGGGCCATAGTAGTCTAACTGATGTCAGTGTGTAGCTGAATCAATAGTGGGCCATGGTAGTCTAACTGATGTCAGTGAGTAGCTGAATCAATAGTGGGCCATGGTAGTCTAACTGATGTCAGTGTGTAGCTGAATCAATAGTAGGCCATGGTAGTCTAACTGATGTCAGTGTGTAGCTGAATCAATAGTGGGCCATGGTAGTCTAACTGATGTCAGTGTGTAGCTGAATCAATAGTGGGTCATGGTAGTCTAACTGATGTCAGTGTGTAGCTGAATCAATAGTGGGCCATGGTAGTCTAACTGATGTCAGTGTGTAGCTGAATCAATAGTGGGCCATGGTAGTCTAACTGATGTCAGTGTGTAGCTGAATCAATAGTGGGCCATAGTAGTCTAACTGATGTCAGTGTGTAGCTGAATCAATAGTGGGCCATAGTAGTCTAACTGATGTCAGTGTGTAGCTGAATCAATAGTAGGCCATAGTAGTCTAACTGATGTCAGTGTGTAGCTGAATCAATAGTGGGTCATAGTAGTCTAACTGATGTCAGTGTGTAGCTGAATCAATAGTGGGTCATGGTAGTCTAACTGATGTCAGTGTGTAGCTGAATCAATAGTGGGCCATGGTAGTCTAACTGATGTCAGTGTGTAGCTGAATCAATAGTGGGCCATGGTAGTCTAACTGATGTCAGTGTGTAGCTGAATCAATAGTGGGCCATAGTAGTCTAACTGATGTCAGTGTGTAGCTGAATCAATAGTGGGCCATAGTAGTCTAACTGATGTCAGTGTGTAGCTGAATCAATAGTAGGCCATAGTAGTCTAACTGATGTCAGTGTGTAGCTGAATCAATAGTGGGTCATAGTAGTCTAACTGATGTCAGTGTGTAGCTGAATCAATAGTGGGTCATGGTAGTCTAACTGATGTCAGTGTGTAGCTGAATCAATAGTAGGCCATAGTAGTCTAACTGATGTCAGTGTGTAGCTGAATCAATAGTGGGCCATGGTAGTCTAACTGATGTCAGTGTGTAGCTGAATCAATAGTGGGTCATAGTAGTCTAACTGATGTCAGTGTGTAGCTGAATCAATAGTGGGTCATGGTAGTCTAACTGATGTCAGTGTGTAGCTGAATCAATAGTAGGCCATAGTAGTCTAACTGATGTCAGTGTGTAGCTGAATCAATAGTGGGCCATAGTAGTCTAACTGATGTCAGTGTGTAGCTGAATCAATAGTGGGCCATAGTAGTCTAACTGATGTCAGTGTGTAGCTGAATCAATAGTAGGCCATAGTAGTCTAACTGATGTCAGTGTGTAGCTGAATCAATAGTGGGTCATAGTAGTCTAACTGATGTCAGTGTGTAGCTGAATCAATAGTGGGTCATGGTAGTCTAACTGATGTCAGTGTGTAGCTGAATCAATAGTGGGCCATAGTAGTCTAACTGATGTCAGTGTGTAGCTGAATCAATAGTGGGCCATGGTAGTCTAACTGATGTCAGTGTGTAGCTGAATCAATAGTGGGTCATGGTAGTCTAACTGATGTCAGTGTGTAGCTGAATCAATAGTGGGCCATGGTAGTCTAACTGATGTCAGTGTGTAGCTGAATCAATAGTGGGCCATGGTAGTCTAACTGATGTCAGTGTGTAGCTGAATCAATAGTGGGCCATAGTAGTCTAACTGATGTCAGTGTGTAGCTGAATCAATAGTGGGCCATAGTAGTCTAACTGATGTCAGTGTGTAGCTGAATCAATAGTAGGCCATAGTAGTCTAACTGATGTCAGTGTGTAGCTGAATCAATAGTGGGCCATGGTAGTCTAACTGATGTCAGTGTGTAGCTGAATCAATAGTGGGTCATGGTAGTCTAACTGATGTCAGTGTGTAGCTGAATCAATAGTGGGCCATGGTAGTCTAACTGATGTCAGTGTGTAGCTGAATCAATAGTGGGCCATGGTAGTCTAACTGATGTCAGTGTGTAGCTGAATCAATAGTGGGCCATAGTAGTCTAACTGATGTCAGTGTGTAGCTGAATCAATAGTGGGCCATAGTAGTCTAACTGATGTCAGTGTGTAGCTGAATCAATAGTAGGCCATAGTAGTCTAACTGATGTCAGTGTGTAGCTGAATCAATAGTGGGTCATAGTAGTCTAACTGATGTCAGTGTGTAGCTGAATCAATAGTGGGCCATGGTAGTCTAACTGATGTCAGTGTGTAGCTGAATCAATAGTGGGCCATAGTAGTCTAACTGATGTCAGTGTGTAGCTGAATCAATAGTGGGCCATAGTAGTCTAACTGATGTCAGTGTGTAGCTGAATCAATATTAGGCCATAGTAGTCTAACTGATGTCAGTGTGTAGCTGAATCAATAGTGGGTCATAGTAGTCTAACTGATGTCAGTGTGTAGCTGAATCAATAGTGGGTCATGGTAGTCTAACTGATGTCAGTGTGTAGCTGAATCAATAGTGGGCCATAGTAGTCTAACTGATGTCAGTGTGTAGCTGAATCAATAGTAGGCCATAGTAGTCTAACTGATGTCAGTGTGTAGCTGAATCAATAGTGGGTCATAGTAGTCTAACTGATGTCAGTGTGTAGCTGAATCAATAGTGGGTCATGGTAGTCTAACTGATGTCAGTGTGTAGCTGAATCAATAGTAGGCCATAGTAGTCTAACTGATGTCAGTGTGTAGCTGAATCAATAGTGGGCCATGGTAGTCTAACTGATGTCAGTGTGTAGCTGAATCAATAGTGGGTCATAGTAGTCTAACTGATGTCAGTGTGTAGCTGAATCAATAGTGGGTCATGGTAGTCTAACTGATGTCAGTGTGTAGCTGAATCAATAGTGGGCCATGGTAGTCTAACTGATGTCAGTGTGTAGCTGAATCAATAGTGGGTCATAGTAGTCTAACTGATGTCAGTGTGTAGCTGAATCAATAGTGGGTCATGGTAGTCTAACTGATGTCAGTGTGTAGCTGAATCAATAGTGGGCCATGGTAGTCTAACTGATGTCAGTGTGTAGCTGAATCAATAGTGGGCCATGGTAGTCTAACTGATGTCAGTGTGTAGCTGAATCAATAGTGGGCCATAGTAGTCTAACTGATGTCAGTGTGTAGCTGAATCAATAGTGGGTCATAGTAGTCTAACTGATGTCAGTGTGTAGCTGAATCAATAGTGGGTCATGGTAGTCTAACTGATGTCAGTGTGTAGCTGAATCAATAGTGGGCCATAGTAGTCTAACTGATGTCAGTGTGTAGCTGAATCAATAGTGGGCCATGGTAGTCTAACTGATGTCAGTGTGTAGCTGAATCAATAGTGGGTCATGGTAGTCTAACTGATGTCAGTGTGTAGCTGAATCAATAGTGGGCCATGGTAGTCTAACTGATGTCAGTGTGTAGCTGAATCAATAGTGGGCCATGGTAGTCTAACTGATGTCAGTGTGTAGCTGAATCAATAGTGGGCCATAGTAGTCTAACTGATGTCAGTGTGTAGCTGAATCAATAGTGGGCCATAGTAGTCTAACTGATGTCAGTGTGTAGCTGAATCAATAGTAGGCCATAGTAGTCTAACTGATGTCAGTGTGTAGCTGAATCAATAGTGGGTCATAGTAGTCTAACTGATGTCAGTGTGTAGCTGAATCAATAGTGGGTCATGGTAGTCTAACTGATGTCAGTGTGTAGCTGAATCAATAGTGGGCCATAGTAGTCTAACTGATGTCAGTGTGTAGCTGAATCAATAGTAGGCCATAGTAGTCTAACTGATGTCAGTGTGTAGCTGAATCAATAGTGGGTCATGGTAGTCTAACTGATGTCAGTGTGTAGCTGAATCAATAGTAGGCCATAGTAGTCTAACTGATGTCAGTGTGTAGCTGAATCAATAGTGGGCCATGGTAGTCTAACTGATGTCAGTGTGTAGCTGAATCAATAGTGGGTCATAGTAGTCTAACTGATGTCAGTGTGTAGCTGAATCAATAGTGGGTCATGGTAGTCTAACTGATGTCAGTGTGTAGCTGAATCAATAGTGGGCCATGGTAGTCTAACTGATGTCAGTGTGTAGCTGAATCAATAGTGGGCCATAGTAGTCTAACTGATGTCAGTGTGTAGCTGAATCAATAGTGGGTCATGGTAGTCTAACTGATGTCAGTGTGTAGCTGAATCAATAGTGGGCCATGGTAGTCTAACTGATGTCAGTGTGTAGCTGAATCAATAGTAGGCCATAGTAGTCTAACTGATGTCAGTGTGTAGCTGAATCAATAGTGGGCCATGGTAGTCTAACTGATGTCAGTGTGTAGCTGAATCAATAGTGGGTCATAGTAGTCTAACTGATGTCAGTGTGTAGCTGAATCAATAGTGGGTCATGGTAGTCTAACTGATGTCAGTGTGTAGCTGAATCAATAGTGGGCCATGGTAGTCTAACTGATGTCAGTGTGTAGCTGAATCAATAGTGGGCCATAGTAGTCTAACTGATGTCAGTGTGTAGCTGAATCAATAGTGGGCCATAGTAGTCTAACTGATGTCAGTGTGTAGCTGAATCAATAGTAGGCCATAGTAGTCTAACTGATGTCAGTGTGTAGCTGAATCAATAGTGGGTCATAGTAGTCTAACTGATGTCAGTGTGTAGCTGAATCAATAGTGGGTCATGGTAGTCTAACTGATGTCAGTGTGTAGCTGAATCAATAGTGGGCCATAGTAGTCTAACTGATGTCAGTGTGTAGCTGAATCAATAGTAGGCCATAGTAGTCTAACTGATGTCAGTGTGTAGCTGAATCAATAGTGGGTCATAGTAGTCTAACTGATGTCAGTGTGTAGCTGAATCAATAGTGGGTCATGGTAGTCCAACTGATGTCAGTGTGTAGCTGAATCAATAGTAGGCCATAGTAGTCTAACTGATGTCAGTGTGTAGCTGAATCAATAGTGGGCCATGGTAGTCTAACTGATGTCAGTGTGTAGCTGAATCAATAGTGGGTCATAGTAGTCTAACTGATGTCAGTGTGTAGCTGAATCAATAGTGGGTCATGGTAGTCTAACTGATGTCAGTGTGTAGCTGAATCAATAGTGGGCCATGGTAGTCTAACTGATGTCAGTGTGTAGCTGAATCAATAGTGGGCCATAGTAGTCTAACTGATGTCAGTGTGTAGCTGAATCAATAGTGGGTCATGGTAGTCTAACTGATGTCAGTGTGTAGCTGAATCAATAGTGGGTCATGGTAGTCTAACTGATGTCAGTGTGTAGCTGAATCAATAGTGGGTCATGGTAGTCTAACTGATGTCAGTGTGTAGCTGAATCAATAGTGGGTCATGGTAGTCTAACTGATGTCAGTGTGTAGCTGAATCAATAGTGGGTCATAGTAGTCTAACTGATGTCAGTGTGTAGCTGAATCAATAGTGGGTCATGGTAGTCTAAATAGACTAAAAAAGTCAGCAAAACAATTTAGGATATTTTCACATCTTGTAATAAATATTTGTATCCTAATTTTTTATCATAATAGTGGGCCATAGTAGTCTAACTGATGTCAGTGTGTAGCTGAATCAATAGTAGGCCATAGTAGTCTAACTGATGTCAGTGTGTAGTTGAATCAATAGTGGGTCATGGTAGTCTAACTGATGTCAGTGTGTAGCTGAATCAATAGTGGGTCATAGTAGTCTAACTGATGTCAGTGTGTAGCTGAATCAATAGTGGGTCATGGTAGTCTAAATAGACTAAAAAAGTCAGCAAAACAATTTAGGATATTTTCACATCTTGTAATAAATATTTGTATCCTAATTTTTTATCATAATAGTGGGCCATAGTAGTCTAACTGATGTCAGTGTGTAGCTGAATCAATAGTGGGTCATAGTAGTCTAACTGATGTCAGTGTGTAGCTGAATCAATAGTGGGTCATGGTAGTCTAACTGATGTCAGTGTGTAGCTGAATCAATAGTGGGCCATAGTAGTCTAACTGATGTCAGTGTGTAGCTGAATCAATAGTAGGCCATAGTAGTCTAACTGATGTCAGTGTGTAGCTGAATCAATAGTGGGTCATAGTAGTCTAACTGATGTCAGTGTGTAGCTGAATCAATAGTGGGTCATGGTAGTCTAACTGATGTCAGTGTGTAGCTGAATCAATAGTAGGCCATAGTAGTCTAACTGATGTCAGTGTGTAGCTGAATCAATAGTGGGCCATGGTAGTCTAACTGATGTCAGTGTGTAGCTGAATCAATAGTGGGTCATAGTAGTCTAACTGATGTCAGTGTGTAGCTGAATCAATAGTGGGTCATGGTAGTCTAACTGATGTCAGTGTGTAGCTGAATCAATAGTGGGCCATGGTAGTCTAACTGATGTCAGTGTGTAGCTGAATCAATAGTGGGTCATGGTAGTCTAACTGATGTCAGTGTGTAGCTGAATCAATAGTGGGTCATGGTAGTCTAACTGATGTCAGTGTGTAGCTGAATCAATAGTGGGTCATAGTAGTCTAACTGATGTCAGTGTGTAGCTGAATCAATAGTGGGTCATGGTAGTCTAACTGATGTCAGTGTGTAGCTGAATCAATAGTAGGCCATAGTAGTCTAACTGATGTCAGTGTGTAGCTGAATCAATAGTGGGTCATAGTAGTCTAACTGATGTCAGTGTGTAGCTGAATCAATAGTGGGTCATGGTAGTCTAACTGATGTCAGTGTGTAGCTGAATCAATAGTGGGCCATAGTAGTCTAACTGATGTCAGTGTGTAGCTGAATCAATAGTGGGCCATGGTAGTCTAACTGATGTCAGTGTGTAGCTGAATCAATAGTGGGTCATGGTAGTCTAACTGATGTCAGTGTGTAGCTGAATCAATAGTGGGCCATGGTAGTCTAACTGATGTCAGTGTGTAGCTGAATCAATAGTGGGCCATGGTAGTCTAACTGATGTCAGTGTGTAGCTGAATCAATAGTGGGCCATAGTAGTCTAACTGATGTCAGTGTGTAGCTGAATCAATAGTGGGCCATAGTAGTCTAACTGATGTCAGTGTGTAGCTGAATCAATAGTAGGCCATAGTAGTCTAACTGATGTCAGTGTGTAGCTGAATCAATAGTGGGTCATAGTAGTCTAACTGATGTCAGTGTGTAGCTGAATCAATAGTGGGTCATGGTAGTCTAACTGATGTCAGTGTGTAGCTGAATCAATAGTGGGCCATAGTAGTCTAACTGATGTCAGTGTGTAGCTGAATCAATAGTAGGCCATAGTAGTCTAACTGATGTCAGTGTGTAGCTGAATCAATAGTGGGTCATAGTAGTCTAACTGATGTCAGTGTGTAGCTGAATCAATAGTGGGTCATGGTAGTCTAACTGATGTCAGTGTGTAGCTGAATCAATAGTAGGCCATAGTAGTCTAACTGATGTCAGTGTGTAGCTGAATCAATAGTGGGCCATGGTAGTCTAACTGATGTCAGTGTGTAGCTGAATCAATAGTGGGTCATAGTAGTCTAACTGATGTCAGTGTGTAGCTGAATCAATAGTGGGTCATGGTAGTCTAACTGATGTCAGTGTGTAGCTGAATCAATAGTGGGCCATGGTAGTCTAACTGATGTCAGTGTGTAGCTGAATCAATAGTGGGCCATAGTAGTCTAACTGATGTCAGTGTGTAGCTGAATCAATAGTGGGTCATGGTAGTCTAACTGATGTCAGTGTGTAGCTGAATCAATAGTGGGCCATGGTAGTCTAACTGATGTCAGTGTGTAGCTGAATCAATAGTAGGCCATAGTAGTCTAACTGATGTCAGTGTGTAGCTGAATCAATAGTGGGCCATGGTAGTCTAACTGATGTCAGTGTGTAGCTGAATCAATAGTGGGTCATAGTAGTCTAACTGATGTCAGTGTGTAGCTGAATCAATAGTAGGCCATAGTAGTCTAACTGATGTCAGTGTGTAGCTGAATCAATAGTGGGTCATAGTAGTCTAACTGATGTCAGTGTGTAGCTGAATCAATAGTGGGCCATAGTAGTCTAACTGATGTCAGTGTGTAGCTGAATCAATAGTAGGCCATAGTAGTCTAACTGATGTCAGTGTGTAGCTGAATCAATAGTGGGTCATAGTAGTCTAACTGATGTCAGTGTGTAGCTGAATCAATAGTGGGTCATAGTAGTCTAACTGATGTCAGTGTGTAGCTGAATCAATAGTGGGTCATGGTAGTCTAACTGATGTCAGTGTGTAGCTGAATCAATAGTGGGCCATGGTAGTCTAACTGATGTCAGTGTGTAGCTGAATCAATAGTGGGCCATAGTAGTCTAACTGATGTCAGTGTGTAGCTGAATCAATAGTGGGTCATGGTAGTCTAACTGATGTCAGTGTGTAGCTGAATCAATAGTGGGCCATGGTAGTCTAACTGATGTCAGTGTGTAGCTGAATCAATAGTGGGCCATGGTAGTCTAACTGATGTCAGTGTGTAGCTGAATCAATAGTGGGCCATAGTAGTCTAACTGATGTCAGTGTGTAGCTGAATCAATAGTGGGTCATGGTAGTCTAACTGATGTCAGTGTGTAGCTGAATCAATAGTGGGCCATAGTAGTCTAACTGATGTCAGTGTGTAGCTGAATCAATAGTGGGTCATGGTAGTCTAACTGATGTCAGTGTGTAGCTGAATCAATAGTGGGCCATGGTAGTCTAACTGATGTCAGTGTGTAGCTGAATCAATAGTGGGCCATGGTAGTCTAACTGATGTCAGTGTGTAGCTGAATCAATAGTGGGCCATGGTAGTCTAACTGATGTCAGTGTGTAGCTGAATCAATAGTGGGTCATGGTAGTCTAACTGATGTCAGTGTGTAGCTGAATCAATAGTGGGCCATAGTAGTCTAACTGATGTCAGTGTGTAGCTGAATCAATAGTGGGCCATAGTAGTCTAACTGATGTCAGTGTGTAGCTGAATCAATAGTGGGCCATGGTAGTCTAACTGATGTCAGTGTGTAGCTGAATCAATAGTGGGTCATGGTAGTCTAACTGATGTCAGTGTGTAGCTGAATCAATAGTGGGCCATAGTAGTCTAACTGATGTCAGTGTGTAGCTGAATCAATAGTGGGCCATGGTAGTCTAACTGATGTCAGTGTGTAGCTGAATCAATAGTGGGCCATGGTAGTCTAACTGATGTCAGTGTGTAGCTGAATCAATAGTGGGCCATGGTAGTCTAACTGATGTCAGTGTGTAGCTGAATCAATAGTGGGCCATGGTAGTCTAACTGATGTCAGTGTGTAGCTGAATCAATAGTGGGCCATGGTAGTCTAACTGATGTCAGTGTGTAGCTGAATCAATAGTGGGCCATGGTAGTCTAACTGATGTCAGTGTGTAGCTGAATCAATAGTGGGCCATGGTAGTCTAACTGATGTCAGTGTGTAGCTGAATCAATAGTAGGCCATAGTAGTCTAACTGATGTCAGTGTGTAGCTGAATCAATAGTGGGTCATAGTAGTCTAACTGATGTCAGTGTGTAGCTGAATCAATAGTGGGCCATGGTAGTCTAACTGATGTCAGTGTGTAGCTGAATCAATAGTGGGCCATAGTAGTCTAACTGATGTCAGTGTGTAGCTGAATCAATAGTGGGCCATAGTAGTCTAACTGATGTCAGTGTGTAGCTGAATCAATAGTAGGCCATAGTAGTCTAACTGATGTCAGTGTGTAGCTGAATCAATAGTGGGTCATAGTAGTCTAACTGATGTCAGTGTGTAGCTGAATCAATAGTGGGTCATGGTAGTCTAACTGATGTCAGTGTGTAGCTGAATCAATAGTGGGCCATAGTAGTCTAACTGATGTCAGTGTGTAGCTGAATCAATAGTAGGCCATAGTAGTCTAACTGATGTCAGTGTGTAGCTGAATCAATAGTGGGTCATAGTAGTCTAACTGATGTCAGTGTGTAGCTGAATCAATAGTGGGTCATGGTAGTCTAACTGATGTCAGTGTGTAGCTGAATCAATAGTAGGCCATAGTAGTCTAACTGATGTCAGTGTGTAGCTGAATCAATAGTGGGCCATGGTAGTCTAACTGATGTCAGTGTGTAGCTGAATCAATAGTGGGTCATAGTAGTCTAACTGATGTCAGTGTGTAGCTGAATCAATAGTGGGTCATGGTAGTCTAACTGATGTCAGTGTGTAGCTGAATCAATAGTGGGCCATGGTAGTCTAACTGATGTCAGTGTGTAGCTGAATCAATAGTGGGTCATAGTAGTCTAACTGATGTCAGTGTGTAGCTGAATCAATAGTGGGTCATGGTAGTCTAACTGATGTCAGTGTGTAGCTGAATCAATAGTGGGCCATGGTAGTCTAACTGATGTCAGTGTGTAGCTGAATCAATAGTGGGCCATGGTAGTCTAACTGATGTCAGTGTGTAGCTGAATCAATAGTGGGCCATAGTAGTCTAACTGATGTCAGTGTGTAGCTGAATCAATAGTGGGTCATAGTAGTCTAACTGATGTCAGTGTGTAGCTGAATCAATAGTGGGTCATAGTAGTCTAACTGATGTCAGTGTGTAGCTGAATCAATAGTGGGCCATAGTAGTCTAACTGATGTCAGTGTGTAGCTGAATCAATAGTGGGCCATAGTAGTCTAACTGATGTCAGTGTGTAGCTGAATCAATAGTGGGTCATAGTAGTCTAACTGATGTCAGTGTGTAGCTGAATCAATAGTGGGTCATGGTAGTCTAAATAGACTAAAAAAGTCAGCAAAACAATTTAGGATATTTTCACATCTTGTAATAAATATTTGTATCCTAATTTTTTATTATTGTTCAAGATTTACAATCGAATTTTATATGTAAGTAACGTGATGGTATTTCAAACACTGTTGCACAGCTATACCAGGAAGGTGAATGTGATCACAAGTGGAATATCTAGAAATATGTTTTAAGTTGTTATGTATCTTGCATGGCATGTTCAAAGTTCCTACCAGAATTGGCGCAAGTGTTCACCAAAAATACTAAATTATTTACAATGATTAGCTAATTCTCACCAAAAAATACCATCTGGTTTAGAGTCATGCTGTTGTTAGAAATATAATAATTTTGTGTTTTTAAATTTCTTTATGCTGTAACTAACAGGAGTAAAAAAAATGGTTAGGCTAGACTTACTACTTTCTGAAGCAAGCCAGTCGCTCCTCAAGTTTTTCACTTCTTTGCCCAGACTTTTAGAAGTGACAAACAAATACACATGTTATTTTAATACCACGTGTATAAAATCACTGGTTTCAACTATGTCAATAATTTAAATCCAGTGCAAATATGCAGTTGCCAATCTTACGGTGCGGCTGAAATTTTTATCAAACCGCCAAAATTACTAATTTATTTAACACTTCTAGTACGGAAGCAGATCAACTGCTAGCCGAGCATTTGCTGTCATTGTACAGTAAAAGGTTTTGTTTTTACGGGGTATTTCATTTACTTATAAAAACAAAGAGTTGCAAGTTATTCACATGTTCTTACATTTAATGTTGTTAAAAACTCACCTTGTATAGCTATTGCTATTTTAATAATCTGTCAATATAAAGTTGTAACAATGGATGGGTTAGGCTATTGCAAGCTTACTCACCTCTATAGAAATCCTATATCACTTTTTCATAATATGTAAGCAACAGTTGAAATAATTTTCACATCAAAAACGACCATTATATATTAACTTGTATTTAATTATTCATATATGTTTAGGTTTATTAGGTTGCTGCTTTAAATACAGTCAAGATCAAAATTACAAAGATTGTTTAGCTATGAAATATAAAAAGGAACATAAAATATGACAACCAATTGTGGCCTAATCAATTTAAGAGCGTTTCAACTTCCTTTATTATCAATATTATTGTTGACAGTAAGCAATCTTTGTTCTGTGATTGACACAATTATTTGGCAGGGTGGAAGGCGGCCGATTAGCTCAGTTATAATATGTATAATAAATATAACTTCTCAAATTATAATAAATATTTTTTGCTGCATCTGTTAAGTAACGGCTACAGTATCAGAGTCGTCCAAGGACATGTAGCCACCTCACTATAAAGAAATGTGCTAACATGCTCGACCTGTCCATGCCAAGAAGCATTTGTACAGTTTACGCCAGGTTATGTTATAGTTAAGCCATAATTATATTAAAAATGTGTAAGTTTTGAAATTAAATTTTTGAAAAACAAGGGATGTTCGGTATTTTGTAGAGCACATAAAACAATTAAATTGTTTTTAATAGAGCACATAAAACAATTAAATTGTTTTAATGAATTTCAGTATGATGTGACCGCAAAAACAATGATTTTTTTGGCTCAACCATAAATAAATGTGGGATGTTTTTGTAGTAATATTTGTATTAACTAAGTTTGCAAGTTCCTAGTATTTAATAAAGAGGATTATTTTAATTTTATACATGTACTAGTACCTTAGAAGTCTATTTATACATGTACTAGTACCTTAAAAGTCTATTTATACATGTACTAGTACCTTAGAAGTCTATTTATACATGTACTAGTACCTTAGAAGTCTATTTATACATGTACTAGTACCTTAGAAGTCTATTTATACATGTACTAGTACCTTAGAAGTCTATTTATACATGTACTAGTACCTTAGAAGTCTATTTATACATGTACTAGTACCTTAGAAGTCTATTTATACATGTACTAGTACCTTAGAAGTCTATTTATACATGTACTAGTACCTTAGAAGTCTATTTATACATGTACTAGTACCTTAGAAGTCTATTTTATACATGTGCTAGTACCTTAGAAGTCTATTTATACATGTACTAGTACCTTAGAAGTCTATTTATACATGTACTAGTACCTTAGAAGTCTATTTATACATGTACTAGTACCTTAGAAGTCTATTTATACATGTACTAGTACCTTAGAAGTCTATTTATACATGTACTAGTACCTTAGAAGTCTATTTATACATGTACTAGTACCTTAGAAGTCTATTTATACATGTACTAGTACCTTAGAAGTCTATTTATACATGTACTAGTACCTTAGAAGTCTATTTATACATGTACTAGTACCTTAGAAGTCTATTTTATACATGTACTAGTACCTTAGAAGTCTATTTATACATGTACTAGTACCTTAGAAGTCTATTTTATACATGTACTAGTACCTTAGAAGTCTATTTTATACATGTACTAGTACCTTAGAAGTCTATTTATACATGTACTAGTACCTTAGAAGTCTATTTATACATGTACTAGTACCTTAGAAGTCTATTTTATACATGTATTAGAACCTTCGAAGTCTATTTTATACATGTACTAGTACCTTAGAAGTCTATTTTATACATGTACTAGTACCTTAGAAGTCTATTTATACATGTACTAGTACCTTAGAAGTCTATTTATACATGTACTAGTACCTTAGAAGTCTATTTTATACATGTATTAGAACCTTCGAAGTCTATTTATACATGTACTAGTACCTTAGAAGTCTATTTATACATGTACTAGTACCTTAGAAGTCTATTTATACATGTACTAGTACCTTAGAAGTCTATTTATACATGTACTAGTACCTTAGAAGTCTATTTTATACATGTACTAGTACCTTAGAAGTCTATTTATACATGTACTAGTACCTTAGAAGTCTATTTTATACATGTACTAGTACCTTAGAAGTCTATTTTATACATGTACTAGTACCTTAGAAGTCTATTTATACATGTACTAGTACCTTAGAAGTCTATTTATACATGTACTAGTACCTTAGAAGTCTATTTTATACATGTATTAGAACCTTCGAAGTCTATTTTATACATGTACTAGTACCTTAGAAGTCTATTTTATACATGTACTAGTACCTTTGAAGTCTAGCGTGCTGCCAGAGAGATAGTCGTGTGTGCCAATAAAGAACAGTAAATAACTATCTGTACAATTATCCTGAGGTACTTGATGGCAGCCAATTGGCAGTTTTAAGGTGTTGCTCTACCAATCTGAAAGTCACTAGTTCATATCCTGTTGGAATTAACCTTTTTCCTCTACCCGATAGAGGAACCAACACTGCTCTTATATTAATAAGGGTAGAGAAATGGAACAATTAGCCGACACATTCATAAATAAATCGAACAGTCTGAATTCTGAGATCAGCAAAATATTGTAAGCAAGTTTATTTGCTTTTCTGTATTATTCCAATGAATGTCTGGAACAGAGCCTAAAATTTTTTTTAAATGGTTAAAGTTGGAATGAGCTGCTTATTCTTGTAGCGTAAATTGATACACTGAATGTTGTAGTCAAGCATTGACAGGTGGTATATCTAATGGTTACATCGGTATTGCTATCGTTTGGAGGGCCTAAGGTAAAGCACTCATAAAGGATATCATCGAGGTAGCCATTCATAGGCATGCGATATTTTTTGGCCTGACAAACATTTTGGTGAGTCTGATAGAAGTCAAAGGAGCAACAGGAAATATCAATAACTATAACTACATGCTGGCCTGTATGTTGTCACTACTGAACTATAACTACATGCTGGCCTGTATGTTGTCACTACTGAACTATAACTACATGCTGGCCTGTATGTTGTCACTACTGAACTATAACTACATGCTGGCCTGTATGTTGTCACTACTGAACTATAACTACATGCTGGCCTGTATGTTGTCACTACTGAACTATAACTACATGCTGGCCTGTATGTTGTCACTACTGAACTATAACTACATGCTGGCCTGTATGTTGTCACTACTGAACTATAACTACATGCTGGCCTGTATGTTGTCACTACTGAACTATAACTACATGCTGGCCTGTATGTTGTCACTACTGAACTATAACTACATGCTGGCCTGTATGTTGTCACTACTGAACTATAACTACATGCTGGCCTGTATGTTGTCACTACTGAACTATAACTACATGCTGGCCTGTATGTTGTCACTACTGAACTATAACTACATGCTGGCCTGTATGTTGTCACTATTGATGTAGTACACTGAGGTACATCAATAGTACACTATTGAGTTACACTGTCTGCGCACACCATGTCAGCATATCTCGGAAAAATTCCGAAAAATATGGCCTAAGCAAGACCTAAAGAGCTATAGCCAATGCAGTCGTTGTTTATCATACCCGCTCCATGAAGTAGTTAGATTTCTCTGTGAGCCTGAATTTACTTTTACATGAGGTTGTTAGGCTATTTTCAAGAATTTTCAAAGGGCGTGATTTCTATCTTCTTGTTGCAACAGTGGCAGTGCTACACCTTTGTTCTTGTTGTTAATCCTTGTGCTGAGAAATGTGATCATTTGCTCAAATAATTTCATAGTAATGTTGTGTTATTTCTTAAGTCATGTGACCTAAAAGAATAGTTGCTACAAAAAATATACACTTTTTTGCAGCATTAAAAATAATATCAAATTCAGAAAATACAGTGTTTAAATTAATGTATAGATGCGCACTGCTTAACTGCCTTATGTTTACATCAACAGCGTCAACTTTACTCAACTCTGCAACTAGCTGTCCAGATTCATTACATTTTCATTAATGAGATTCAGGGAATTTAAGATTTCAGGTTTAAAATTCAGAGAATACAGCTCAAATAAAGAGTTGTCATCAATTAATTTAGCACTGGTTTAATGTATCTGCCACAACAGCCCTGGATGCTTTGCCAACTTCACATTAAAATTGTTACATCTGTTAACTGATAGACTAAAATTTATAGTAGATGGAGAACTGGTAACTATTAACCGATAGGTAACTATTAACTGATGGCTAACTATTAACTGATAGGTAACTATTAACTGATAGCTAACTATTAACTGATAGGTAACTATTAACTGATAGCTAACTGTTAACTGATATCTAACTATTAACTAATAGGTATCTATTAACTGGTAGCTAACTATTAACTGATAGCTAACTATTAACTGATAGCTAACTATTAACTGATAGCTAACTATTAACTGATAGCTAACTGTTAACTGATATCTAACTATTAACTGATAGGTATCTATTAACTGGTAGCTAACTATTAACTGATAGCTAACTATTAACTGATAGCTAACTATTAACTGATAGCTAACTATTAACTGATAGCTAACTATTAACTGATAGCTAACTATTAACTGATAGCTAACTGTTAACTGATTGCTAACTATTTACGGATAGGTGACGGTTAACTGATAGGTGACGTTTAACTGATAGCTGAATGTTTATAGAGGATGCATGGGTGATCTGGACCAATTAAGCATTGAGCAAAATCAGTGAATTTTCAAAGATGAAAAGGCCCTTGGACATCTAGCATTATCTATATATTGCTAAATATATTATACAAAATTTCAAATACCAGACTTAACTATTTTGGCTGTACCAAAAAAATAAGGCATCCCATAACCCCTCCAAATTTTCGGCCGCCATGGTTAATATGGTTTTATATAGTTTTATATGCAAAATTCCATATTTTTTTATTTTGCATCAATAAATCTTGACCTTTTGCTACCGCCATGTTATTTGGAAATTTAATAACAACATAATATATTTGAGATAATAATAATATAGTCTAATATTATAAGTAAAAGTCTGCTGCTAAGCATAGCATCATTGTCGTTCACTCAGACTCGCAGTTGTGGCGCGTATACACATTGTGCTCAGGTGTGCATGCCTCATGTGCACAGTGTCTACACTCATAGCATTGGACCCATGTTTCCCTCGACACACTCTTACTGAATGGCTCATAACACACAATGCATACACAAAATTCATCCAATTCTGAATTTTGTTTTCTGACCTGCTTTCTCTTACCGTTTCTACTTGCCTCCTTTTTCTGCTTCATTTGTTTACTTTTTCGTTTTGAACAAGCTTGAATTTTTTTAGCTTTTTCTTGGCTTCATTTTCTAGCAATGTAATTTTTATTGGAGAGCCATGCATGTAATATTGTACTTGTGAGAGTGGTCTCTTTCTCTTACTGATAGGTTAAAGCGTGGGCCTCGGAGAAATCTCGTTCGTTTGGAAGCTGCACTTGGTGACTCAGTATAACTAATGATATCGCCAATTAATTTTTCGGCAATCATTGGAACATTAGAACATAATGGTTGTTATGCATGCTTAAGATTTCTGAATTCTTCATCAGGAAATATGTTTCTGTTCCAAGGCAAGATTCCAGCAGCATGAAATCCAGAAACAGCAAGCTCCATGCGGCAGGTAGTTGTATATGCAGTATTAAAGATGCTGACTACATCAGCTAGTGAAACAACTTCACCTGGGTTATTTAGCAACCACATTAAAACTATTTCAGCATAGTTAGTCTTCGAGGATTTAAAAAAAAACTAACATCTAATGGTTAAAATCGATGCAAGGTATGTGGCAGAATAGTGACAAACCTTATTTCATTATTTCGTAAGAACTGCCAAAAAGCCAAAAATATATGGCTTCTATAGTTGTCAGCAATCAATAAGGCTTAATTCTCAGGAGAACTGTTGGTAAAATCTCTGGAAAAATAACTGTTGTATTAAAGTCCCTCTCTCTACTAGCTATGGTTCCCATTTTCGTTTCGCCCAGTTCAGCCGCTTCAAAAATTCCTGTTTCATTTATGTTAAATGTTTTGGAGGAATCTAAAACTGTTCTAGATTGCCAAAGAACTTTGCGACAGCATCTCCGTTAGAGGCTCTGGCACAATTCATTGATGTAAACAAATTGAAATCTCTGAATGCCTTTTAACGAAGGCTAATCATTCTTGTCCAGCCATTTCCGTTTTTTTGGTAAAGTTGTGGCTTATATCCTACTTTTTAGCAAACTAAAACAAGCTGAAACAGGGGAGCAAAACTAACTATAACAAACTATCCGTATTTTTTATACATTTAAAATAATCCATGGATTGTACTTTTGATCCAAATCCTAAACAAACTATTGCCTACCCATATACCTGATATACAAGTTTCCGTAGATCTATAGTCATCAGGTTATGAAAGCCTTTTTGTCTTTTTAGGACATGAGTGGCTAATTGAGCTTCCATTTTTCTACGAATAGGTTTTTTCTAACTGTGATCTTCCCTCTATCAGAATTTATAGATAATCTTCATAATAAAGTTGATCGAGGAACGCTGTGATTTCATGAATCAGTGTGTCATCTTTACCCACAGTACCATTTTAGATATAGCCTCTTCAGGCCACTCTGAGGCTATATACTTCATTAAAAATATATACTGTTTCCATTGTGCAATAAAAATTAATTTGATATGATTAATATGGACCACCCGTCTATATCACCCTACTTTGGTGGTTCTTGTCCCCCAAAATTAAGGCATCAAGAAAAAGAGTAAGATTCTCACCTGAAGTCAGAATAATGTAAAAATGATGTAGTATTGCTCTAAGTCTAGGGTATACTCTTTACATGATTTACAGCTACTAAACATGAAAAATCAAATATAATGATATGTTTAGTGGGAAAGTGGCTTAGAAAATTGACTTTTCTTATTAGAAATTTCAAAAAATATTTTTATTTGCAATAACATTAAGACCAATTTTTCCAAGTATGGATCCATTTTATAGAAAGTCATGCTTATCAACCTTGACCTTCTATTATTTGTCTCATTCTCCTCTAGTCATTGCGTAGTGAGATATCAGCAGTCTCATATCACCCATTAGTCCTTTAGTAGATGGAAAATAGGGAATTTGAAAACTCTAAAAATTTTGAGACTGATCTGCCTTTACAGAGTTTCTGCCAAATCATGGCTATTCTTTTCGAGCAATTAATCCTACATACCTTCAACTTGAAAAAGTGAAGATTCCTTTCCTCACTCAACTCAAGAGTCTCAGCTGCGCACATGTAATACAGATTTCTATCTGCTAACAAAATGTTAATCAAAGGCTTGCAGTTGCAATAAAAATACTCTTTTATTTGGTGATGATTTAATTAGTACCTTTTATAAACAAAGTTCACTATTTATAACAAGCCATTTGTTACAATACAATGAAATTTTTGAAAATGTATTAACATACGCAACAAAAGGTACTCATTTCATAATCATTATAATTTGAAGATTTTGTTAGAAGCAATTTAAAACAAAATTTTAGTAAGAGTGTATTATTGTAATCTCCTGAAAACCCAATTCAGAGATTTTCTCATATCATTTTGTACTAACCGATTAACTGTCTAACAAGTTGTCTGCTCACACAAAGTTATGTTAGGGAACAACTCCAAGTTTATATTGCCTAACGAAACATTTTGCCAAAAACAGTCCTTTGGTGTATCGAAAGTTGTAACGTATTATGCGAAAATCGTGGATAGGATGCTTTTGTCGCATCAGCGGGTCAAGTTGGTTTTGTTGTAAAAAGCGCTAAGGCGATTCGCTAAAATGTTTTTAATTTTCTAGATTATCTGTAACAATAATAAGGCCGAAGTCGTTTAATATTTACTAAGTAGCATGTCTAATGCTAATAACTTTGATATTCCTTCGTGGGCTGGTAAACCTCCGGTAGGCTTGCACTTGGACGTTACAAAAGATGGTAAACTTGTTCAAAAGCTAATGAGTGATCAAAAGAAATGCTACTTCTTTGGAAGAAATAAAGAGCTGGTCGACTTTCACGTCCCACACGACTCGTGCTCTAGGGTACATTCAGCGATGATTTGGCACAAAAATTTAAACAGACCATTTTTGATCGATTTGGGAAGCACTCATGGAACCTGGATCGGTCGGCTACGTTTGGACTCCAAAAAACCAACTCAGGTGCCTTCTGACAGGTAGGATGTTTTTTCATCAAATAACGTATGTTCGGATGATAAAGGTTCTATTCATATAAAATGCTAAAGTATTGGTTTCATATTTTCTATAGCTAACAACGTGTGCTGCAAAGTTTATCGATTTTAAGTAGTATCGCACAATTTAATACCCAGACTTAAATATATATCAAGAGCCTTGCGATGAAAATGTTTTCTCCAAGATGCAACATTTTCACCGGGAGGCTCTTGATATTTTTGAGTCCTCTGGTCTGGCTCTACTGGTTCATGGCCCTACTCATGATAAAGGCAATGCTCTAGATTTAGTGTTTGTGGGATCAAAGCTTTTGAAAAAGTTGAACTTCAATTTATACACATTGCTACCAGGTTTGTCAGACCATGATATGATCTTAATTGAAATTAACCCAGTGCAATTACACATAAAAAGTATTCCAAATTCTAGCCAGGTGAAATTTAATTTCCAAAAAGGCGAACTATAAGGAAATTGGCATTTTATTCTCTGATATATTTGAACAACTGAGTTCTTTAATAATAATTACTGCGCGGATAAAATGTGTGACCTGTTTAAAAGTGCCACACCATTCTCTATTTCAAAACATGTCCCTACATTGTTATAAAACTTGAAAAGAAAACTTTGGATGACACTATTTTACATCTAATCAGAAAAAGAGACATGTTGTATGAAACAGCCAGTTAGCACTCCTCAGAAGAAAGTTATAATAACCTGAAACACCTGAAGAACCAAGTGAAAAATACCATCAATGGTACTAATTTATGTAACTTCATGGAGTGTCATGTGACCTAAGAACTTGACAAAGGCAATAGCAAGCCACTTTTCAACTTCATTAATAAATCATGAGACCAAACAAACCATATCGGATGCCTAGATAATACTCTTACAGAGGATACTGCCAATGCCTTTGCAACTTACTTTTCATTAGTGTATAATAAAGACATGAATCCAATACCTAGTTTTTCTTTACCTATGCCCCCTCGGAAAAAATGGAAACGATGGTACAAACAGAAGTGGGAATCGCTCACCTAATTGAATCATTAGGCATCCGACTCTTCAGGCGTAGTTTTACTAAAATGAAAACTAAACATTGTTTTTCTTTTAATCTTTAATCAGCTGCAAGCCTGTTGTCTACGAGGAGATTATTTTGGTTTAACGGCATGCTTGGCCATATTCTTAGATATTAGCTTCTGGAAAGGAACCATAATTACTGAATCAAATCTGTGCTAAAAGAGAAGGGCTAAAAGACAATTTATGATTTTTAATTTGCTAGTTTTTTATTTATATTAATATATTGTGTGGGTTAGCCCTAGATACATGGTTATAGGCTTACAACAAATGAACAGAAAGTATGTAATTTGTCTTTGAAATAGCTGCAATATGAAGGTGCTTTTCAGTGCTGACTGTTTTTTGCCAGTGTTGTATTGCTAACTAAATATATCATAGGGTTAGTATGCCTGCTACAACAATTTGTTGTTTGAACAGTGAGTTCCACTTTGGTGCTTCTACTCGTCGGTATGTGATTCGAGAAAGGCCTCAGCAAAATGCGGAGAATGATGAAACAGCGTGGAGTAAAGCGGCAGGTGGCAGTAATTTTGGTTTGCCTGAGGACGAGTCTGAGCTGGAGCACCTAACTGAGTACAACACAGCTCAGAATAGGATCATCGACAAGAGCTCTGCTGGTAGGGAAGACAATTCTTAGCCATATTTTTGCTTTATTGTGAAGTCAGTAGTTGCATGAGGTTAAAACTGATTTGAAATTGCTCTGGCATGGAGGTATTGTAATGATTATTGAATTATTGGAAAATTTTAATTCATAGGGTTAGGCTGTTTGTGTGGCTATGAATTTTGCTATCATTTGTGTAACATGGTGAAATTCATAAAATATGTCAAACGGTAAAATTCATAAATGTTGCACTGCTTTGAATTTACTTGAATATACAAATGTAGTTGCATCTTTTAGTTTGAAAGTTTAAAGGCAACTTCAGTGTTAGATGGAACAGGTTTTGTTTGATAAGCGAAATGTGTGCTTATATAGAGGTTGTCATAAAAAGAGTCACATTTGCTTTTAGAGCAACTTACTTGTATGAAAAGTACACTTTTATACAGAAATTGTAGGAAAGTTATAAGTTGAGAGACCTTTGTAATATTAAAATTTGTTAAGAATTGTCATGCGGGTTTATATGAATCCTCCTTGTTAACTCCTTATAGGCACTCGATGATGACATTGAAATGAGATTTTACACTTCCCTTGCGTTTTTGGCATTTTTGCTCGAGAGACATGTTTTAGATAGGTGTTTTTGATACTTTGGATTAAAGGAAATGTAAGTGTCATTTTAGACCACAGAAATGAGTATGACTCCATTCTTGTTCTTGAGTCAAGCATAGATGATCTTGTATGGCGGGTTTGTTGAGTTGCGTTTGGTGAATATGATTTGAAAAATTTGGTGTGTGAGTTAAGAATGCTAATTGCTTGTGAGTACATGAAAACAAGTTTAACTGGTTGAGTGACTTGAGTACAATTGTCGTAAGTGTTACTGAAATCTACGTGTCTGTATGTCTGATATTTATTTCACACGTGTATTATTTGGATAATAGCCTGCTATTGTATTTTTTGCGACGCTATTGGTAAAACGTGCATATAGGAGAGTTTTGTTTGTTTAGTAAATAAGTAAATTTATTTCAGAGATTCATAGGATGTGCTTTTAGCTCATGAAGGTTTGTTATTTGTTCACCCTACTCTAGATTTCACATACATAACTTTTGTGCCCGAGTTTGAAAATCACCATTGAAAAAGGAATTTGTGTCTACACCCTTTGCTAGAGATATATTCATAGGAATTAATTCTATTATGAAAGTATATACCCCTGTACCTGCTTAGAATGAGACATTTTTAGTTGCCGCTTCTATCTATAGCTTTTCCTGAAACAAAGAACCAAAAACGGAAGATGAAACGCTCGCATATCACATTTAATGAAGATGAAGAAGTGATCAACCCTGAAGATGTTGACCCTTCTGTGGGCCGGTTCCGCAACCTCATACAGACAACGGTAATCCCTAGTAAACGCCAACGGCTGGAAAATATGGCCAACAGTCTTGGTCAACAAAATAACAATAAGGAGCGAAGTTTTGTTGCAGTCGATGAGCCGAGCAGTCATTATCTTGACTCTACGAGTCAGTACAGCACCGCTGCTAAGCTTGGCATCAATGTACCTAACCTTGCTCCTGACATCTCGGTAGGCGTGCAACTGCCAGCAGTCGATATCAATCCCAAGATACAGGTACATATGGAAACCACTGAGGAACCGGACTTACCAAAGAAAAAGAAATACGCCAAGGAAGCGTGGCCCGGTCGTAAACCCAGCCACCTTTTAGTTTAGTCACCGAGCTGAACATTTTGTAAGGTAGGAGATGGTTCACAGAATTTTTATTGTAACTTTTGCTGCCTGGAATCTCTTCAGTAGGGATTTCATTTCTGGTACCCACATTTATGACACACGGTTCTGTACTGAGGCTATACATTGTAAGTGTGTCGCAGTGTACATAGATGTACAGTGAACAGTGATGACAAGGTTATCCTTTCCACCTTAGGAACTCTAAGCTGTATTTATACAAATGATTGTATTGAGAATGTAAATAATAAATACAAGCCATATTGTATACCAAAAATATAATCTATATTGTTGATAAAGATAAAATTTAGTTGGGTGACATACTAAAGCACCTATTCTCTGGAATAGTTGTGTGTTCATGGAGCAAAAATAAATATGATATTACGCACAGTAATATACAAGAATTAATGTAGGCAATGCAAAAAAGCGTAGTTAATGATGCAATATACCACCTGTCATGTCATGTCAAAATAAATATTAAAGAGCATCTACTCACAAAACTTGTGTTGAAGTGTTATAAAATAATCGAACATTGAAACCTCTGCATTAAGTTTGCTCAAGAGAAGTACGCAGGGATCAACTAACATATAATAGAACATCCAGGTAGCTGGCCAGAATTATTTGTCGTTGTCTACATTTATAGCATAGAGTAGACAACTCACACCAATTTAATCTCAGAAAGGAATTAATTGCCTAGCAAATGCTGTCTAGTTATATATATTGGCACAGATAGTCTCAGCTTCTAAATGAGACTGGATTAGTGCTGCGTATGGAAGACAATAACCATTGCCTATGTAGATCAACCTCAATAGCCAGTTTTCTTCTCTATGGACGGAAGTTGATAATGACCGAATATAGTCTTATGGGGTCCCTGTAACAAAAATGCCACCGTATTGAAAATGCATACCAATTGTGTTGAAGAAGAAAATCTTAAAAACTCTTTCACAGACCAGCATATAGAAATTCAAGCAGTATTGTAACTGGATTATGTTGGTCAATGAGCAAATCTGCAAAACTCATCAGTCTCAACAAGTAGAAACTCCAGCGGAGTTGGACTCATTCTAGCTATGTTCAAATTCTCTTCCGCTGAATAGCCCCAGTCTTCAGCTGATACTTGTATAAAACCTTTTGACAACGTCTCTCATGCACAGTATATATATTAAATAACAAATACTATTCAGTCAAACTTCTACTTACACATTTTTAGCATAGGACGTAAAATTTGAGCAAATATGTGATTCTGGACCCAAAATAGATGCCAGTCCCAGACATCGCAGCTTTCTAAATCAGCGGATATGTACAAAGTTCCACTTGACATACCGGTAGTTTAGTTTACCATGTTCGAGTAGTATATAACAAGTCTTCATACCTTTTTCAAATTTTAAATTATGAGTCTCAAAAAGACTAGTACTTGTATCAGTACTGCCACCAATAAGACTAGTACTTGTATCAGTACTGCCACCAATAAGACTATTACTTGTATCAGTACAGCCACCAATAAATTCAAATCAGTGAAATATTTATGAATTTTACATATTTTGACATATTTTATGAATTGAACGATTCATAAAAAGTTCATAGCAAAATTCATAGCCACACAAGCAGCTTATCCCTATGATTTAATTTTTTCAATGATTCAATAATCATTACAATGCACTGGTGATTGTGCTACCACCAGTGGATTAAAAGGCAATGAATTCCTTGAATTAAAGCATAAAATTATAAAAACCACACGCAAACAATTTTTTCAATCAACCTTTATATGCGTTAAAAATCGTTTAGTAGTTATCATGAGGAAGAAAGTAAAAGCGATGAGCGGAAGCCTGAATGGGGTAAAAGTGGAGAGACTGCATGCAATAATTCAAGTTTATCGTACACAATACAAATGTAAATCAACTATGTGACTTTACATTTTAGGTAGTCCAAGTTAGACAGCGCCATATCTCAATCAATACCTCTACCTACATGTAGGTCCATTCATCCTTTGTATCATAAGGTTACACCTACATGTACATCCATTGGATTTCTTACTTGTAATGTACGGTAGCTGTTTATATTCTATTGTTTACTTAGTGTTTACATAATGCACTAGTTTTAACATTCCATGTACTTATCTCGTGAAGTTGTTGGGCTGAATTAAAATAAAATTTTGGAATGAATCAACTAAAATACACGAACATTGTATTCTCATATGAATATTTTCTTATAATGAACATGACAACTTTGATATAAACAAAAATTTTGGGACAAATTAGCTATTTAAACAAGAATCTCACAAAGACTTTATTTTTTAATCAATTCAAATTAAAATGCTGACATATTCGCCAGTTTTTTTTGTTTTCCTAAATCATTAGTAAAATAAGTGCATATTTGCGCGTAATAGAAAATCCATCATTTTATAACAAAACTAATTTTCTTTATAATAATAGTTAGAGGAGATGTATGCAAAATATAATTGCATGAAAATTTAGCTTGACAGATATCGTTCACGAAAAACTCACAACAAAATAACCAGAATATCTATCGCAATAGTTATAAGGCGAATCATCTCCACATCATACGACGAAAAAATCCTATAACAAGGTCATGGTAACCCGAGGCGTACGGTATAACTAACCTTGTTAGCTTTCTTGAATGCCTCAGATAAAGTTGGAAACATGGAAGTGCTGTGAAGCTTAGGAAAGGTAGCCTTAGGGAAACTATTATCAGGGAAGGTTGCGGTACTGTAGGAAGATGCGAGTTTTGTTGGTTTCATCTTTGGCAAGATCAATGGATTAGGAGTAATGCCACCCTCATTCGGGACAGCATGAGACTCTTTTTGTAGTTTGGCAAGAGATTTCTTCTACAAGAATGTCAAAATAAACTGAATCCGTAAGAGCAGAATTGGAAATCCACTGAGCTACAAATTGGAAATACCGATGAGCTGCAAATTGGAAATACCGATGAGCTGCAAATTGGAAATACCAACGAGCTGCAAATTAGAAATACCAATAAGAAATATCAATACAATTAATATTCTATCATTAACTAGTCAAACAAGCTAGTCGAACTAAATTTGAACTCAATCACTACAAAATGGTGACGTAACGTGTAAGAGTCATAATACGAATCCTATCTCAGTTCATTTGCTGCATGTACAGATCTCCATAATGAGATTTGCATGTAACAATGTTCGAGTATAAAGCTGCATCACAGCAAAAGGAAAATGAAAAGGCGATGAACTCTAACTAAAGTCTCCCAGTACTTGAGGTAAAGGAAATCATTAAACAGCGGAGGATAATGCATTGTGAAGATAAGGGCTGCCTTGATAAGAATCAGTGGGAGCTGAAGAGGCGCTGACAGCAAGTTCTGTTATTAATAGTTAACTACTTTGGGTTCAATCCATCAGCCAATGGATTAAGAAAAAACTTGGCTACAGTCCTAACTAGTTAATAACTAGAAATCACTATTAAACAGCAGCGCAGAGAAATGAAAACTGACAAGTCTGCGGTGCTAAATAATTACTTGCGCGGGGAGTTTAAGAAGATACTCTGTGAAAGTCCGTTGAAATACACAGTTTCTATCCTCTTTAAAATAAATGCTAGTCCCAAATATAGCTGTAAAATTATCGTCTTCTCTCTCGGCCCGCTTGGGAGAAAAAGCGCCATATAGGAGTATCTCGGTTATCTATTTCAATTTTTGCTTTATTTTAGAAAATTGCAATATTTGTTTGCACCATAGACCTTGCTGTAGAGAAATAAAAGTAAAAAGAATTCATTTGAATTGACCTTGAAAACCATTTCTCTCCTTTACGCAAAATCACCATAACCATGGAATTTAAAGTGAGTGTAATTAGTAAAAAAAAGGAAAAAGCTATCAATAGAAACCAATAATACCACAGTTACAATGCAGTCATTAAATTATGATGTTTAGCTTTTTTTATTTTGAAGTGCAAAAGAGGTGAGTTTGAGAAGACCTTGAAACAGATTAGGCTATTTACATGCATTTTACACTTCATACAGTGTAAAATCCCTATAACGTAAATGTACTGTACATCAGACATTCATAGCCAAACTTTAATGTAACAGTTGAGGGACAAATAAAAACCTGCTAATGGCAAAATAACAAATGGAGCCGAGTCAGGTTTATAGACGTCATGATTCATATCCAACCAATCAACTCCTTCTGTTATTAAGAAGCACTATATCTTTATAATCTGGCTGCGGTTGATGTGATACCACAACATATGCTAACTCTCGCACACATCAGCAGAAAGCTCCCATTGATAAGTCATCAATATAAACTGTCATGCAATTTCACTTTCTTTTTGCACAACTTCAGCAAATTATCAACAAATACTCTTTTGCGTAGGTGTACTCAAGTCGGATTCCAAAACTCTCTTATCATTCTGTTTCGTTTACTCACTGCCTACACTTTACAAATGATATAAAGAGTTTCCTTTTTAGGTGTGTGACTTGGTAGTAGCCACTATCCTACCTTCTTCTTATGATGATGATGAAGTGGAGGAGGTTTGGAGGACTTATCTCCGCCAGATTTTGTAGGTGGTTTGTCGTGTTCGGCTGCATTTATGTCGGCAGCAATTTTGCTGCTATCGGCTTCACCTTCTGCTTCGGCTGCAGCGGTTGCGTGAGATTGCTCTTTAGCAAGTGCTGCCGCACGTTTGTCAGCATCTCTAATAATGACCAAAGTATGATGTCTGAGCCAACACACTCATTTATAAAGTTGCCTCTTAGACCTTTTTTAAAAACAGCAATAGGAGTAATAAAGTGCAGAATGAATTTTTTTATTGGCACACTATAAAACAGCTTTTAATCAATCAACAACATTCAAACATGACAAGTAAAATACTAGATCTAAAAACGGAAAATAAAAAGTAAGTATAAGCGAATCAAACTTGTTTGAGAGATGGTATTTTTACAACTTGACAAACTAGATTAAATTGCTTGTCACATCTGACCAGCAAAAGCAACTAATCACGCGACTGTAGAATGCCATCGCGCTACAAGATGAAGACATAGTCTATGGCATGGAGTGATAAAGGAGCTGCGGGGGGTTGGAGCGTAAAAAACTTTGCTACTTACACAGAACTCCCGCAAGGAGTAGGCGAGCACCAAGCCTGCTTGACTGTTAACTCAGCCAGTCTTAAAGACATGCAAACATATTATGCTTTACTTGGAAAAATTGAGGTTATGGTACCAAATCTTTCTTACCACTTTATTCAAAATTACCCAATATCTTCAATATGGCTAGTAGCCCAACTTAACTTGCAGGTATAACAAAAAAAACTCAAGTTGAAGATGAACTTACACAAAATTTTAGTAGATGTTTAAAACTTGAAAGCAATCAACTTGAAATGTTTGAGACCAAACTTGATCATGGCTAAAACGCTCAGAAGGAAACTGTACATGCCGAAGTATGTCACTAGTTGCACGTGATTGATATCGGCTATTGTGTTCAAGTTGCAGTGTTACGTGTCTCTATTCTGTCAGTCTCGTTGCTGAAGTGCAACTATAGACATCATAATCACATTTTCACTTGAACCTGAGCATTTTAACTGAGATAAAGTTTTGTCGATTTCAATCTTGAAACATCCTGGCAGTCAGATCACCTCAAACATCAAAAGCAATTACAAATGATAGAAAAATACCGATAGTTTCTGATAAAACCTACTAAAATTTTATGTAAGTTAACCTTTAGACAGATAACTAAACAAAAGGAATCATAAATTTAGTATTAATTTTGATAAGTGAAGTTGTCTCGCCTTTAACTCCGTTGAACAAATAAAAACAAATTAAAATCCAAACCAACCTCAGTTCCTTAAAGTAAGGGTGTCGGAGAGCCTGCTTGGCTGTGATTCTTTCATCTGGATCGTACTCACACATCTTATATATCAGTTCAACCGGATGCTTACCGACATGGGGCAGCATTTTCTCTATGCCCCGCCCTTGCTTGACTGGGAAATTAAAATCAATCCCTCTCGTTTTACTAAAAAGGTAATAACGAAACTGGTGAGTCAATAACTTTGATCAAATAAGCAAACACGAGAACGCGGATCAAGATAGCTGACTAATGTCAGTGAAAGTGTGTAAAGCTGCCAGAGCCATGTGCGATACACAGCATCGGTAACACATAGCAACACTCCACTTCTACAGCTAACTACCAGTTCTCTATCAAACTAACAAATAACACACTGTCTATTCCAGCAAATATTCATAGAGCTAACAGAACGACAACTCTATGATGCTACAAGCGTAACCAATAAAAGTATATATCTCCACATAACCGTTATACTTCTAGAAATGCTTTGTCGCTGAAACATATATTGAATGTACATCAGAATAAATGCATGAAAGGGCAACAAAAAACTAAGTTTGGGAGTTGTCCCCTCTATCGCATATGCTTTAACTAGCATTCAATTCATTCCAATAGGCAATAAATAACAAAGATCAACATAAAGAAAAACGCAGAATACTGATGATTAGAGAGTTACTCATAAATAGACTTATGATAAGAGGAAAAGCCAAAGTAGTAAATTATAAGTGAAGCAGTGACCAGCATCTGCAACAAATGAATTTTAAACAGTCCTGTCACATGTGTTTATAATATTGTTGCAAGGCAAGAATACAAGAGCTTATGACGAATTGAACAGAACCCTGTCAATATTGTCCTTATAGAGGCATCAGAATGTAAAAAGAAGTAACTAATCATAAAAGTATTGCATAAGTATATATATATAAATATGACAGTTTTATATATATATACATATATATATATATACTTTTATTGAGCAGCCCATAATCATTTTAGCAAAAAAAATTTACAAATGGTGTCGCAAAAAATAAATTACAGTTTGCACCGTGTAGTGTTATAAACACAAAAACTAAAACTTAAACAATGAAAACCTCAAAGCACTAAGTTGATTTATCTATCTTATTTCTTGTGACAATAGATTTCAAGAATTAGCACTATAATTGTTGAGTACATATTTGGGTACAAAATAAAATCATCACGGCGTGGATATTTGAAAAAATTCCAAAGGAAACAAAGAAGTTAAACGTCAAAGTGTCTTATGAGCCAAATAAAAAACCCGTAATACTCACTGTTTGAGTTTGTCGAGCATAGTCTGAGAGGGTGTGCCTAGTATGTCATGGATTTTTGCTATTTGGTCCACTTCGTTTGAGCCAGGAAACAACGGATGTAAACTAAAAATTATTAAAAACCCTTCCAAGAGGTGGCAATGCTGAACTCACATACAATATAACAGTACAAAAAGTGATACAGAAGTACAAGTTACTCTGCAGTTAAGGGTAGCCTGAACTTTCATGCATACTCAAACAGACAAAACCACCATCATTTTCTATCTGTAAATTTCTTAATTGAAACACTCGATACAACAGCACAGCTCCAAGAGTTCAGAACATCTAACAATTTATAACATCAGACAAAATAGATGACACGTTTAAAGAAGATCAGGTAAAATGCATAAACTAGAACAAGTATTTATTGAAATCCAGATCATAGCTTTGGCAAAACTTGGCAGCAAGCCAATTCATTTTTTGAAAAGCTTTGTTCCAACAAAACGAAAACAACTAGTGACTAACCAGTCACTTTTACCACCCGCTTGTTCTCCATTCTATGATCCTAAGGTCAGTAATATCATGAGAGGCAATGTGTTCACTTTGACATACTGTATATTCCCTATATCTCAAAGCTATGTTTCTCTTCTAAACAACTCAAACCAAATTTATGAGGAGCAACTTTCGAACTATAATTTGGTTTTTATACGATTTTATATACATAACTGAGTGATGGAATAGAATCTATCACTATCAGATCTACCCACGAAGTGCTTCATGAATGCCTAAAAAGTTCATTGTAACCACAAGTAATGCAACCAGCCAATCCTATCTAAGTACGCATCGGCATCGCACCACAAGTGAAGACCTCACTGCTGGTTGCTTTCACAATCGATCCTGACAATGCCTTCCAATGGCATTATAAAATGAGGCACATTGGTACGGGTTCAGAGACTCATTTTAAAGAGTCATACATAGCTAAAGGTCAAATATGGGTCAGCTCACATCAGCAAGTTTTGTGCCAATACATTTATTTCTCAAGGCATCATTCGTGTTATATATGCTGTTCACCTGCTTTCCCTTACCTTAGCAAACTTTTGTTACAAAGCTAATATATAAATATTCCAAATTATGTAAGAGAGGATAAAAACAAATAGACAGAACTACTGTAGCGTTCCTACCTTAAGACCTCAAAGAAAACACATCCCACAGACCAAATGTCCATTTTATAGCCATAGTAGCCATCTGTTAAAAGGCATTCGGGGGCACGGTACCACCTCGTACTGATGTACTCTGTGTATGGGTGTTTAGAGTAGACGCTACGACATGATCCAAAGTCTGCGAGTTTTAACAGGTCCTCCTTAACTAGAATGTTCTCTGGCTTTACGTCACGGTGAAATATTCCCTTGCTAAAAGACGAGAGGCTTGTCTGAATATACTAGGCTACGAGTGTATGCTATATAATGAAATAAGGTAAATATTTACATAAACTTTAGTTTACTGATCATTATTATTATTAATTTTAAACATTCTGCAGTGTTTGAGATTAATAATTTCAAATACTAATATTAGAGATATAATAAGTAATATTATATCTCTAATATTAGAGATAGATATTATATTATATTATATTATCCTAACATTAGATATATTATAAGTGACATGAAAGCAGATTTCTATGGAAACTTGACTCTTTCAGCATTTCCCTGAGTTTCCTCTTTGCAGACAGCGACAGCTAAAGTAGAAACATTCTTTGCTGTATGACTATGTTATTTTGAAGTGGTTAAAAAAACTGGAAACAGATTACTTTCTTACCAATACATGTATCTAACAGCATGATGCTTGTACATGTATCTAACAGCATGATGCTTTTACATGTATCTAACAGCATGATGCTTGTCAGATACAATGAACAAGACTTGGCTATAGAACAAATTCTTCTGATAAACAAAAAAGGTAAGAGACTGCAGTACTACAGACTACAGGCCAAATCACCAACTAGTAACAGGTGGTTTAAAACTCTCTTTTTGTAATTTATTCCAAGTGACACTGACTAATAATTACTATAAGAGAAAGATAGTCCAGTCTCAAGCATTTTGAACTGAAATATTTATTTACTGAAAACTAAAGACAGGTTGCTGGCAGCTAAACCAGGTCAGATTTAATGATTGATTGTATGAAGCTTTAAAATCAAATTAACAAATCGAATCATTATTAAATTTAACAGCAAAAATCTTAGATCTAGCCATGATTTTGAAAAAATGACTTGCTACTCATTGCAACCATTGAGCAATATTACTCAAGAAATATGAACACAAAATAATGTTATTTTCTTCAAATAAGTAAATTATGAGCAGAGCTTGCAAAGAAAATGTTTAAAATGAGATCTTATTGAAATGAACTGCTGCGATAGCAAAGAAAAATTATTTCAAGAAATGCTAAGAGTATATATAATAATAATGGACAGTGAATTCTTCTCAAGTATTAAGAAGCGAAGAACAAGCATTTTGTGGTTATGTTTAGAATAAAATGGCTGCAAAATGCTACTGCTGCGGAATTAATACCTGGAAAGGCTTGAGCAAAAGATTTCAGAGAGAAACCAATAACATCTCAGGTTCTCAGAGTCTAAATGCAAGAATGCCTGTTCAATTAACTCCCTAACATCTGGACCACCTTGCAGAGTCGACAAATTGCAACTAAATTATTTGTGAAGAAGATTGTGTCCTTGCTTTGTAGAATCAATTACAAAGCTAAACTCAGGCAGCTCCTAACGGCCAAAGTGAACTACTTAAAACCCTGTGTTCACTTCACCCAACAATTTCTGACTGGCAAATATATAAAGTGAAAGGATATAATAGCTGCAAATGAGGCTGGAGCGACTCACCGGTGCATAAAGTCTATAGACTTGAGCAGTTGATACATGTAGTTCTTTACCTTCTTCTCTGGTAAATAATGTCTCTTACCTGCAACCGAACAAACTTCAATAACCTTCAATAACATGTATATACATGTATTTATTCATATATATGCAAATGTATATTATATATACAGTCAAACATGGATAACTCGAACTTCAAGGGACCGAGCAAAAGTGTTCGAATTATCAGAGCGTTCAAGTTATCAGAGCACTGTCACAAGTCCATATATTTACTTATTTATTAGTAGATACATGTACATATACAAACTACAATATAAATCAAAAGCACAAATGGCTTGTTTCAAATTAAATGCTTCTAATGTAAAGTTTAAAACGTTTTCATGAAAAAGTATAGAGATTTTTCTATCACTTGAGATTGGTTTGTTGTTTGAGGTGATGTTATTGCCAGGACATTTTTCAGATTGACATTGGCAAAACTTGATCGTTGTTGAAATGCTCAAAAGAAAAGACATTTTTTTCTTTTGGGGTTTTACCCACGATCAATTTTGCCGTTTTTTCTTGAAGTTTATGCAGATTACCTTACTTTACCTGGGATTCGTTAAGAGCAACACTCCGAGGCAGTTCAATTAGAAGTTTTACGAGGTTTTACGGTACATTCTATATCACTCACGCTTTTTTAATAGATACTTATTGAATGTACACACGTATTCTGTGTTTAGGTCAAACGATGAATAGTTTTTTGTAGCTCAGACAACGTATTACAACAATTTTAAGACGTTTTAAACATTCAACATTCCGACGTTGATTCAACACGGAATCAACGTCGGAAAACTATTCATCACGGGCTAGCCGGGTCACGCACTCAAGGATTTTCGCCACGCACATACAAAACAACATGCGATTTTTGTTTTGTATGTGCGTGGCGAAAATCCTTGCGCGCGTGACCCGGCTAGCCCGTGCTATTCATCGTATCGCAGTATAAATCAAATTTTACCAAACTTTTAGAAAAGTCGTTGACAAAAATATTTTGCCGATGGTGGTAATAACGACGCTTATGAATTACGAAAAGATGAAGTTTACCTCTATGGCTTTGAATAAAGTGATTTTCTAAAGCGATAACAACCGTTTCGGTAGCCGTTGGGCAAAAAAACAGTTCGAATTAACAGTGTTGAGTTCGAGTTATCTATAGCAATTTATCATTACGTGGGAACGGACCAAAGGAAATGTTCGAATTAACCATGTGTTCGAGCTATCCGTGGACGAGTTATCCATGTTTGACTGTATATATAGATTAAAACATCTGAAAATTCAAAGTTTTCTTCACTACAAATCTGTTTCACGGTGTCGCTCGTCAGGTGTCACTTGTCAAGTGTCATTGTTCGAATAATGACACCTGAAGAGTGACACCACGAAACAGATTTGTGGTGAAGAAAAATTTGGGTTTTCACATAATTTGTAGTCAAAACAATCACTCTACTTATTATTAGTAATGTAAAGTTATTTTGTAGATTTGAATTTTACCTTATTTTATTTATATTTATATATTAATATATATATATAAATATATATAAATTTATATAAACATATATATTTATAAATAAAAATATATATCATATGTTATATATGCAAAAAACTGCAAACACTGCCTCTATTTTATATAATACATTAAATATATACAATATGTTATATATATATAACACCGTTTATTGCCTTGAGATATATCACTGCTAGTTTGAAATCATAAAGATAAGTCCTTGTATTCAGTCATGTTTCACCATATATCAACAGAAGTGCCATAAGGGATTCTAGGTGTTGTTAGCTATGACAATACTGCTCTTCAGCCCAAGTCAGCACGGCTCGAACAGTAGCCAAGGATATGTACATGTCTTGAGATCTGATATGATGTAAGCAATATTTGTTCTCAATTTTCTTCAATCTAATCTACAGTAGATTGGATAGCCAGGCAATGGAGAGCTATATGTCTATAGGACTTCGGCTTATCACCAACCAGAATTGTACCTGAACCAAACAGCTCCACAGATAAAAATGAGAAGGCGTAGAGCTTGCTATTTGTTAATATTTACCAGGGTTAGCGAATGACTTAAACAGAGACAAGTCCATAATGAGATAAGATGTATCTACGCCTATGGCTAATAAAAGTAAATTTTGATTAGACTCAATAGGAGAGAAACTTTTATCACGCGTGTCTGTTATTGCTCCTGACGTGAAAGTGTGTTTCAACTCAAAACAGCCACCTTTTTCTAAGATTTTCAAACTAAAATGGAAGTAGTTCGCAGTACACTTCATCTCATGAGTTCAGAGTCCATTCAGCAGCAAGCGGCAGCACAGAAGGCAGCAATTGTATTAGATTGAGAGCTGAGCTGTTTGAAATGCGATACAGCTGATACAGTAAATGCAGTAAATTATAATGATTAGCCCGAGCATTCATCCGAGTCCTTATGGTGACGACCGCCGTGATTGTAAAGCGTAAAACGGGTGACAAAGGCTTATCAATGGAGGCATTTGTCTTATTCGACTGCATTGTTGTTGTGAGTAGAGAGAAAAATGTGCTGTTTAGAAAATTCACTGGTATAGTAGAGGGTAAGTTGATAAACAGAGAGACTCTGCAATTGATTGGATAACGGCAATGGGTGCACTGGGAAAACAAGGGTTAATTAGATGAAATGAAACCCGTGGGGTGTTCTGCATGGTTACAGCCAACTGCAACCATGCAATCGGCCAGGACAAATACCTTAAAGGAAAATGATATCCCTGCTGCTGCAAGTTATTTTAAAAAGTCATGCAAAAGCAAAAAATGAAATAAACAGACTGAAACTAGATTGTCTTCTGGCTCCAACAAATGTGAATTTCTGTTGATGCAGAATTTCGGTAAACTAGAATAGTCGAATTCAGTAATGAAGAAAACAATTTATCTTCTGAGTTCCAGCGGAATACAAAATGTCAGAATATTCTTCTGTATTTTAGACCACGATCAAGAATCGCATTAAAGGCATTGAAAACAAATTGGCTATTTATGCTAGAAATTCCTTCTTGGTCACCTTGAAAGTGGCCTCATGGCAGCCGATGCTTCGGTCAGAAGAGTTCGTAGTCAAAACCTAAGAGCTCGCAACTAGAAAAACTCACTTTAACTTGGTTCAATCAGGTGCCAGCGAAGCTCCAATTTGATTGGACATTGTATAATTAGCGGATCCTGTATTCACTTTATTTATTTAAAAACAATCCATGAAATTGTGATTCAAGATGGAACAAATGAAACCGAGTAAGCTTAAGTCAGAAAATAATTGAAACAAAGTTGCTTCTTTAAGGTGTATCCCAACCCATGGGGCCACTCCGTGAAGCCTTCAGTTGGAGAGATTAAAAAACCAAACAGAACACTCTAGGCTAACTTCAAATTGTTGGATACTGAATTGTTTGTTAGCAGGATCAATAAAAAAACATATGAAAACACACGCAAGATGTGAAGGAAAAAGGGGTTTGAGGAGAACATCAGCTTACCACGAATCATCTCATATATGTTCATCTCAAGAAGCTCACACACTAGCACCAGAGTCCCAGACTTCTTGTCACTAAAAGCATTGAACTATGTTTGAACTACATGTACTCACTAACATTGAGTATTGAACTATTGATTGATGAAAATAAACAAATCTAATCTCAAAATATTTTTCTAAAGATTAACGCCATTAAAGAGAAAATACTCAGACCCTGTAGTTTCAAAGGCAAAGTATATGATTAACAGATGTCTATGATGTCTATGATGTCTATTGGTATCATGTAGAAGACTTACAATATGACCTCCTCCAGCCGAAGAACATTTGGATGACTGCCAAGTCTACGTAGCGCTTGAATCTCTCTAAGGTTGTTCACTTGCTCCAAACTAAAACACAGCATTTCTATTGAGACATATATATGTGTCATTGAAGGTCGAAGTTTAACCTGTACAACATTTACAGTACTAGGGTTGGGCTTTTGAGCCTCGATAGGATATGACTAGTCAATGACAACTTTCAAGCATGACATTCCCCAAGGACAGATGAAGGATGTAAAATAAAAATCATTGCAGTGCAGAGGATGAATGCTTACACTAACATGATCCACAAGTCAAGTGGCAATTGTATGTCAATTCAATTGAATTTCCTGATTTTTATTCAATATCTGGGTCTCACGTTCCATAACTAGGGTTGGGATCAACATGTATGTTAAAAAAGTGCAAAAGCAACACAAAGCTTTCAATTCTAGGATGGCAGTTGTTGAGTCTTGAAAATCTTGAACTTTGTTGCATGATTATCTGTTATTGTATCAAAATAATAATACTTAATAACAATACTTTTTTCCAATTTTAAAGAGCGATAAATTTCTTGTCAGAAAATATCTAAAACTATTTTTAGTTATTTTGTTAAATAAAATGTTCAGCATTTAGTTTTGATACAGTAAGCAGAGAATGAGTAAGTTTTCTTGAGAAACAGTCTCAGAAGTTAACTAAATGACTTTATTGTTCCAGCTGAGCTTGAAGTGTAAACCTCTGTGATATTTAAAAAAGTAAACAATTTTCCGTAAATGCAAAAATGTTATTTTAGCGATTCACTTTCGTGGACCATCAAAATGAAATAAAATGATGACTGCAAAATTTTAGGTTTGTAGAAAATAGAAGTTTCATCATTTTTTCTCAGGTAGTCATGATAAACCCTTTACATGTCATTAAGCATGCAACAAATTAAGTTGAGCTAGTGTAAATTCAAACCATTTCGACACCATAAACGGTTCAGGAGCAATGAAACTATAAAATCTTTACATCACTTTTTTAATACACCAGATTCAACAAGCCAAAAAAACGAATTCACTCAAAACTTGCCCAATCTAGAGCATAGACCCTTTTCAGACTTGAATCACAGAGTTAGTAACTCGGATAATAAACAAGCGCACAAACATATTGCATCCAGCAAAAGAGAGAGTATACAAAAGGGGAGGTGCCACTAAAACGCTGATTGTCGAGGAATTTGCTGTTCTTTGTTGGCAGCGTTGACATAGGAAATTAATTAAAGCCAAATCAATAGGCTTTAATAGATTAGCTGATAACTATTCTGAAACCAACTGGCAGCAGCCTCTCTTCACACCAACAGTACCAGTAGCCTCTTTTCATATCAATCAATCAAACAGGACACTAGAATGACAAACTGTGCATTCCTTTTGAATAGATAAATTTATCCATTAGATTGACTGCATGTTCATTAGATTTATGGCACACCCCAGCAGGTGAAGTGCATTCGATAGGATGATAAGTACTCTGTCACTTTGTTCTAAACACACTGATAACCGTACAGATATTAAAATTAAAATTTTTAATGCAATAAACTGCGATGAAAAATCTTTCTTCATATTACAAAAGTTTTGAATAAAAGAACAAGTTTGTATTGCTCCAAACTGTCATGAAATGCAAGAAAAATATTAAATTTATAGGTAACACGGGCAATTTATGCAACAGTTAGATCAAAGCATATGTATAAATTATCGATACAAATTAATTTCCTTATTTTATCATAAACTCATATAAAAGTTGGTAAAAAACATTAAACATGCTGGCAGCATGGTACAAATCTAATAAGCTAAATATCCTAAGTAAAAAGCTGTTTTGCTTGACGAAATGTGTGAGCTGATGTAACACATGTTAACAAACTCTGACATCAAATTTGGTCTACATGAAATACTTAACTCGTAACTGAGTATATTCCGATTGTATTCAATAATACTTACATGTATGTAAAATAACTATTGTAGTTGTGAATATAAAGAACATCATCTGATCTTAGATCACGACTACATTTAGGTATTTAATGTACATGTGACTATTATAGTGAACAAAGTGGATATACTCAAAATTATGAGATAAATATTTTATTGAAAGAGAATCTGTCTGGATCTAAAAAGTTCATCTATATACATATATAAATCTCAAAGTTGGTCTGTCGTCTGTGGTTCGTCTGTCCACCTATAGCGTTAAAGTTTTAGCAACAAAAAATCACTTTCGTATTGGATTAGAACTCACGATATTCAAATCGCAAGTCTGCTAACCAGTGCGTGTAACCACAAAGCTAAGCCATTCTTATCACAATCAAAGCTCTTATCGTACACCGTATATCCTTTTCACGATTGCACACGATAACTGTGTACTTTTTATTAATTAATAAGAGTATGTGCTCTGAGGTTACGATGCCCCTGTTAAGATTTTTTCGCCTCACTAAATGGAACAAGATGTTTTGTCGCCCTCGTCATGTGAGGGTAAAATATTTTGACTGTTTTTCGGCCATATAACAGAAATTCCGCTCGAATTTAAAATTTAAACTATTATGAACATAGTAGCTATTACTAACATCTAGGCGTTATTACTAACATAGTCACTATTACTAACATAGTAGCTATTACTAACATAGTCGCTATTACTAACATAGTCGCTATTACTAACATAGTAGTTATTACTAACATAGTAGCTATTACTAACATAGTCGCTATTACTAACATAGTAGCTATTACTAACATAGTAGCTATTACTAACATAGTCACTATTACTAACATAGTAGCTATTACTAACATCGTAGCTATTACTAACATAGTCGCTATTACTGACAAAGTAGCTAGTACTAACATAGTCGCTATTACTAACATAGTCGCTTAATAGCGATAGCGTTAGTAATATTACTAACAGTCACTATTACTAACATAGTCACTATTACTAACATAGTAGTTATTACTAACATAGTAGCTATTACTAACATAGTCGCTATTACTGACAAAGTAGCCAGTACTAACATAGTTGCTATTGCTAACATAGTCACTATTACTAACATAGTCACTATTACTAACATAGTTACTGTCACTGACCTGTCATAACGCTGTTTCATCTTTTTGCAGGCCCAGTAAGAGCCATCCTGTTTCAGTTGACATTTTAGCACCTCTGAAAATGTCCCCTCTCCTTTTTTACTTAATATCCTGTACTCTACAAAAGCAGCAGCCTTAACTGTGACAGACAACAGAGCAACAAAACCTTCTCAATTTGCAGATCAATAGAAGGGTTTTCCACAAATGTTAATTGAGTAGTTCATTAGCAAGGAGGAATGTAATTATATAATATAGCCGGGATGTTTGGATTTGACAGGTTGTCAAGGTAAGGATTTCAAACTATCTGTAAATTCCGCCATTTTAATAAGACAAGCAACGAGCATTAAATAAATGCAACCAGATGATAAACACACAGGAAACCATAACAAAACATGAAGCGTGTTTTCCACATTTTCAAAAAAATTATGAAGTGATCCTAATAATTGCGTGCTCGCTGAATACAAAATAACTTTTGCTTTTACAAAATTTAAGATAAATTCTCCCTTGATTCAGCAGCTAAGGTAAAGCATTTCAGATATAAGACAAGCTTACACATATGAAATCCTCTACCTCAATTGCTAAATTGCTTTTATATGGTATATATGTAATACAAACTCACATATATACCAAAAACTTTTAGAAAACGCAAGATTAATTCTTATCTCGATGTAGATGTTAAAATAGAACACTTCATATGTAATACATGCTTACACATACATACACACACACACACACACATATATATATATATATATATATATATATATATATATATATATATATATATATATATATATATATATATATATATATATATATATATATATAGAATAATTTAAAATAATTTAAAAGAAGATAAAAATTTTGACTATTATATTTACACTACTAATAGTTTCGTGTTAAAAACACTCATCAGGTGACATTCATTTATGCGCAGAAGCTTATATATTAGAACTATTAGTAGTGTAAATATAATAGTCAAAATTTTTATCTTCTTTTAAATTATTTTAAATTATTCTATATGCACTGCCTTTATGGCATTGAGCACTTTTTAGTCAGAAGATTTCCACTAGATATATTAGTATATATATATATATATATATTAGCAATAATTACGCAAATGTGTTTGTTGCTTTTTCGTAAATTATACACAAACTAAAAGATATGTATTAATATGCTCTATTAAGTAGCCACAAGGGGAACATACAATCTTAGGGAAAAGTGCATAAAAAGGCAAACATAGTGCTAATAATTCACTATATTCCGCCAACACTCTGTTGAATATACCCTTTTTTTTAAATAACAGATGTATGTGCTTTAAGCGCACCCGGAACAATAAAGTCCCACAGTAAACTTCTGCGATTGTTACTTAAGAAAACTTAGTCTTTCTCTGCTTATAGTATCAAAACTACATGCTGAACATTTCATCCAAAAAAGAAAAATAGAGTGATTTCATTTTGAAAAAACTTCAGACTATTGTCTCTGATACAATAGCTAACTCGAAACAAAATGTCATTAATAAGCTAATCCTTACTGAGTTAACTCTAGCTTCATAGAAATAGTGACAGAGTTTTGCCAGTAAACCTTTTGGTACAATCAAAATCAGTGAATATACTGAACCTAATTTTATAGATCAAAACACATATTTACCACCATAGATTTTAGTCCATAAATACACAGAAGCAGCCACAGGTTATTATGGCATACACTGAATCTTGATCAATGGCCACCATCTCTAATATAAATGCAGAGGTTAAAACTACTGAGTACACACACATATCATGATGGTATTGATTGTAATTTTAATACATGGACTCATACTGCGTGCTTACAAAGATAGTTTGTTGCAAGAGATTTCGACAATACAACAGTAGTTTTATGTAAAAACAATGGATAAAGTGGTATCAAGGCTGCGATGTAGTTGCAAAATCAACTGAATGATTAAAAAAGCATGTTAGTTATGCGGGCAATAGATCATATAGGAAAAAAAATAAAACAATACGGACATCCAAAGTAGCAGGGTCAAAAGAATATATCTGAAGCCAAAAAATGCATCAAGTTGCGTTGGGAATAGTAACTGCAAAATTCTCCAGCTAAAAAGATTTATGATCACAGTGTTTGAGCACTCCATCAACCAGCTGCTTAAGCACAAAGGATCTGTTACAACAGTATGGATGAGGGAAAAACAGATTAGAACAATTGGTGAATTGAATAATTGTGTAGTTCCGTATGCTTTAGTTAGTCAGGTTAGTTTGCAACAGAGAGTAACATTTTATGCAAGAAGAATCAGATATTATGAAAATCACAACTTTATGTGAAATCAAAAAGCTACAATTCAAAGGAATGTACAATTCATTAAACATTCTTCAACAATTTTACCCATCGCGTTACCCATCAACCTTCAGATGTAACAAAATAATTTAACCATAAGTTAAAGGTGAGTGGCCTCAACACTTCAGCTCGTACTTGTAATTGTATACATGTCTAATTCTCAGTGGTTAGATAGAGTTTATGTAAGTGAATAATATTTTTATATACATGCATTGAGGATCTATTGTATGTGAATCAAACTCGGGTGATTGCTTTATAGCAATGACTGAAAGAAATTTAAAATAAATTCAGCTTTAAACAAATCAAATCATAATCAATCATAAATACTGGAGTAAGTGAAATTGCTAGCACAGTTTGAAGCAGTTTTGCACCCATTTTTTTAAACATGTAGCTGCTAGCAAGGTATCTGATGAAAAGTATTTCATATTCAATATAAAACGTAGGTTAGCATGACCTGGAACAGCGTGTATTCTAATTTATGAAAATGTTTGACTAAAATTATTAAAATAGAAGCTTGCATGAGAGGTAATAAGCATTCAGGTCAGGGTTTACGTTATTACGGGTACGGGTTACTAATTCTAAGTATAACAAAGAAAGACTTAAATCTAGAGCAATTTATGTCAATTGGCAAATTGGTTTGTTTTAAAATTTAACTGACTGTCAAATGAAAATGAATCATATATAATAAGGCATTTTTAACTATTTTGCCAAATTTCGGCTCATACCATAACCCATTCGTTGTAAGATTAAATAAATGCTTGATTTGCAACAAAATTACGGCAAGTTAGCTAACAGAAGCAATTGAATTAATTTTTGCATATGGTGTTAGTATTAGCTAAATGAAATAGTTTCTGGCTATTATTGCAACAATTCCTATCATACATGGATAGTAAAGCATAATAAAGACTATCAAAATCCTGAATGTATAACAGTCTGTTTAGCTACTAAGCAAAACAGCGATTAGCATAATAATTGCAAAATCAAAAGCACTGTAGTAATAAACTGATTCTAATGACAGAGCTTATAAAAAATCTGAGTAAATGTCACTAGTTAATACTTGTTAACACCATTTATCGGCTATATCACTTACTCTGAGCTAGGATGTTCATCCCAGGTCATTGGTTGGCAGTTAACGGAGACTCATACTATCCACTAAATATTGAAATACAGTTACACAGCCGCTTCTGTGAGGACTTACGAAAATTGCGGAGTACCATCAATTTTATACTATACTCGTGCAATAGAACTCATGGACTTAGTATGAGGTTTACACATGGACCGGATTGCGCTGAATTTGAAAACAAGAACACAAGGCGCTAAGAAAATTAACTTTACAAGTTTAGCTTTTAAAAGCAAAAGTTATTTTAGGTCAAAATAAAATAATAAGCTAAAATTTATATAAGCATTAGATTGTGTTTGTGCAATTGTTAATTTTAAAACTGCTCCTTAGAAGTAAAATATTATATTATTGAATCCGTACGTTCCGTTTCATGGCAACCAATCCTTAACAGACTTTTCGAAGGGTTTGTTATCACGAAAGAATAACTCCAGAATAAAATCTCAACAGTATACTAGGGTTGTAATGGGAAGATAACTTATACTTCTATTGTTTAGTAATACTGTCGTTGTACACTGGTACAGCGTGCGCGATACAGATGGGGGGGCCGATGGTTTTTATAATTCTGTTATTATTTGGTAAGAACTAGTTCTTCACGCATTTATACTTCTTGGTTAATCAGTATACATACATGTAAAGCTAACAACACCCATACTCAGCTTGCATATTTGCTTTGACATCACAGCTATGTACTTATGATTTTGGTTGCACCATGTTTCTGTGTTACATTGTTGTCTCGGAGAAGTTGTATTACTCTAGATGTGAGTGAAACAACAAAATGCTGCTAAGTAGCACCAAGGAGCTACGATGGCACACCAACCTTCCCTTTGCTACCAGGTTTCACTACCACAGCATCACATGCCTAGAAGTGTTGTAATTACACGCCTGTAAAGTGTTGGCAGTCCCTACTGCCAACATCTGTGCTCAAGCCATTAACTGCTGGGCAGTCTCCCCAAGGCCTCTTGACAAGACCATGCTGCTACCCGATGGTGCTGTCTGTCCAGGCAATCACTTGCTGTGATTTTCATGTCAGCAAAAGAACGGGATTGCAACCCAATAGCTCAGTTCACACATTAGGCTCTCCTTCACCAGGCTTCCGCCCAAACACCGATTCATTGCCCTATATATAGCGAGTCTTGTTAACTATTCTCCTGGCTTCCATGCAAGCCAGGAGACTAGTCTATCTATTATCTATAGCCATTAGCCATCTATTTATCTAAAAATAAAAATCTGGTCTATTTTGATCATTTTATTTAAGTTTGTATTTAATATTCAGTTAAGAAAATTAGCTGTAGCAACAACTTTTAGAAAGTAGCAATGGTTAAATATAATTATTTCTTAAGCTTAGTACAGTGAAAATGAAAAACATTGGAAATGAGAAGGGTACAAAGTATGATTCGAACAACTCAAAAATGAAATGCGAAGCAATATTAAATACTTTTAAACACTTGATAAAGATTAACACCAATCTCATAGATTTAAATAAACAATAAGCATAGCAAGAGAACACTAGAAGCAAACCAAAGCTTTAATCTACAATCAATAAAGCTATATATTAATGACGCTATTTGTGTGTATGGTTTGGAGTGTGAAGAAGAGATTGTCAACAGACAGCTGTATACGCAATATCACATATTGCCCACATTCTTCCGTTTCCTCAACTGCTGATCATCTCCAGCAGCCAGATTGTCAATCGCACCCTCTTGCTAATAAACAAACAAGTATATGGAAATAACGGCTGGTGAACTACTGGTGCTGTAGTTCACCAGTAGAGAACTACTACTAGCTGGTGAACTACTACTACTCCACTTATTTTACTCACACTAAAAGTCAGCATATTGCACAAGTTCAAAAAAGTACATTCATATAATAAAATGTTTAAAACAGCTTACATAAATCAAATTCTTTGTATGTCTAAATTTCCAGTATTTTCACATTTTTAACAATTTGTTCATAAAATACAACCAATCATCATAAAGATCAGTTGTATGACAAGCTATCAAAGTTCTGTGTGTCTTTTAATAAGTTTTTTACATATTATTTATCGTATTACAATAAAACGGTCATGAAGAGCAGGAAAAGCAACTTACATATTTAACTATAAATATTGTGGAAATAAAAATCAAATCATGGAAACCTCCAAATAGAAAAAGACAAACCTGTTGTGCCAAGCTACAAACTGCAGACATAGCATGCCCATATTGTTCAGTAAGCTGCATTAATGGCAGTGTGTATGCATGCTGTTAGACCCTAAAACTGGTAAATTGCATTTAGCTATTAAAGAGCTACAGTAGTTTACATGGTAAAAAAGTCTCGAAAACAATTTAATAAAATACAAAAAAGTTTCTACTCCATATCCTTGGTAAAAAAATCTACCTCTTCAACCAGGAAAATAGCAAAACTTTCAGCGGTGACCATTGCATCCTTTTTCGAGTTTTTGACTAACGGAAACAATTTGAACCGCATGTAAAAATTTTATGGGGATCAATATCAAATTAATTGAATTAATTAATTAAAAGTAATTAAATCTCAAGAGAAAGATGCCCAGTGGTTGGCACCCCTATACTGATATACCTCTGACAAGCCAACAGTATGTTTATGTTGGACAAGTCATTATCAAACCTCATATAAAAAGGAAACAGGTGAACAAATTTGCACCCACCAAGTTTATCACTTGTTAAATACATAATGATACTTTTAAACATATTGGCAGATTCAGATTCTATGTCACATAATGATACCAGGATTTAGTTCCTTTGGATAACATTCATTCCTTGACTTTAGAGCTTCATTGCATTTCTGAACATACACTATGTAAAGAGTACGATCAACTCGACACCCACCATTTGTTCTTGAGTCGTTTCTTCATCTTCCTCTGTTTTGCCACCCTCCGTGTCTTTTCCGTCCTCCTTTTGGTCATCTTGTTCACCTTTTTCATCCTTTTCCTCGCCTTCCTCCTTTTGGTCATCCTCTTCTTCCTTGTCCTCTCCGTCTTTTGCTTCCTCCTCTTGTCCACTTTCTTCCTCCTCCCCCTCCTCCCCGACTCTCCTTTTTTCATCTTCTGTGTTCTCTTCCTCTTCTTCTGCATCCTTGTCTTCCTCTTCTTCATCTTCACCATCCTCTTCACCATCCTCTTCACCATCGTCATCTTCTTCTTCATCAATAACCTCATTCTCTTCTCCCTCTGGTTTCATCTCATATTGGTGTGATTTGGGAGGGCAAAGACAGTCGCACAGACAAACCAGTACCTGTGAATAGAAACTGCACTCCATAATCAATAATCCATAATCAAATGCGTGCTAAAATTATCAAGCAGGTATCACACTAAATGCATTTCTTGTTCCCGATAAGTGCAATAGTATCGACTAATGGACAAAAGTTAGTCATGCCGCAATTTAATAAACTGGACTACAAAAAACAATCTGAAGACACTAGAAATCAAAGCAATCTATTCCACGGGATCTTGATGGTTTACTTGCAACAAAATTCACACTACAGTTATTTGGTATCAAAAGATTCACCATGTCTTACTCTGCTGTGTTGTAGGTGCAAAAAAGGTGTAGGTGTTCTACAAAAAAGCCTGTATCAAATAAAGATGCTCGCTACTTTACAGTTTTGTTTCGGCTTGGTTTAATCGTCTAGTCGTAATCAGATCATGTGACTCATACGTTCTGCCAAACAAAACGAATAATTTCTGCAGCATTTTTCGACTATCACAGGTTACCAACAGGCTCGTCATGTTTATCAGAGAATGATATGCACTCCTTCGAGCTAAGGTTAAAAAGTTAAACGAATTTTTATGGTAGGTTTTGAGGTATCAGTGCTCAAAGTGACAGCATTACAATGATGATGAAATAGACCCGTAAGGACAATAGACATGGTTTTATTGAATGCGTGAAGTATATTGGTGAAAATATTTCGACGAATGAGGTTGCATGAAAGTGTAAACAGAAGCCATTTTGTTCAGTTGTACGCCCCATTTGAGCCGTTTTGGAAAGTGATTCTAATCTATGGCAGTTTCATGATGGCGGTGATTAACTGTTCGTTTTGGAGCTTTTAAGAGCTTGTAATCGCATTTCCACATATGTTGCGCCTACAACACAGCAGAGTAAGACATGGTGAATCTTTTGATACCAAATAACAGTAATGTGAATTTTGTTGCAAGTCAACCTTTAAAGATGAGCTTACACAAATTTTTTGTAAATTTCATCAGAAAGTATTGGTATTTTTCTATAATTTGCGATTGTTTTTGATGTTTGAGGTGATCTGACTGCCAGGATGCTTCAAGATTAAAATTAATAAAACTTGATCGCAATTAACAAGGTAACGCTCAGGAGAAAAATACGTGCGAAATGACTAGTTGTTATGCAGTGAACCCCTGCCATACGAAATTATTCCTTCCAGCGCTGGCATCGTGAGGCGAAAACGTCGAATAGAGGGGTATAGAAACCCATAATAATTGTATAATGCAGACATCCCTGGTAAAAACATCAAACTTTTATAAACCTACTGTACATATTAAAAATTAGTAATGAAATAATATGTTAACCTTAGTAACCATAGTTACCTACAGTAACTTTAGTGTATTTAGTGGTTAGGATCAGCATTAAAATATAACATTACAATGTGCTATGTGCGGTACGTACCATAGAGAATTCTTACCTTCGAGACAGACGTATAACATAACCATTGAACTTAATATAATGAATTTAGCTCACTAAACCCATACTTGAAGCTAAGTTTTAGCATTTATTTTACTAGACTGAACTTCAACTTTGTCATCGGCTAAAATTTTATCCGTTTCCGGTTTTGTTTTCAATATAACTAATAAGGAATAACGTTGAACTGAGAGAGTGTGAGAATCATATCTCCATCAGGCATTGTGGTGAGGATTTCGGCAAATAGCATACTGGTGTCCTTGTTATTCCAACAAATTCAATGCGCCAACTGACGAATTGCCAAATTTTGAACTGCCAAATTTCGAGAAAATTTTTTGTTGATGTCGCATGGCGAAAAAGAAAGTCATATGACGGGGTAAAAAAACATTGTGCTCCACATTGTAAGGTAAAAAAACTGTATAACAGCGACATCGTAACCAGAGGGCGCACTGCTCAAAATGAAACGTCACGCTTCTTTATACTGTCGGTCTCTTTGCAACTATAGACATCATAATCACACTTCCCTTTGATCTGAACATTTTAACCGCAATCAAGTTTTATGGTTTTTAATCTTGAAACATCCTGGCAGTCAGATCACTGCAAACATAAAAACCACCGAAAATGAGAGAAAAATACCGATAGTTTCTGATAAAATCTACAAAAATGTTGTGTAAGTTCATCTTCAATCTGCAACAGCTAAGCATCGCGCTGAATGGCGTAAATGCTTCCGATTGGTGCAGCTATGCAACGTCAAACATAAACAAAGCCTCCATTAGCAACAATTAGCAAGTATTACGAACTCCTGCTACCCATACATACCAGACCGACAAGGAGTCCTATGATGATAGTGGATATAATGAAGATGGTGTATACAATCCATGATGGTATCGCGTAGTGCTCTGTCATCTCATTCTTCAGCACCTATTAGTAAATAAGAAATATTTTAAAATACGCTAGTAACCAGCTACTATAGCAGGAACTAGATTTAGTAAAAACTTTCATCTTTCTTCATCTTTTCTTCACTAAAACTAGTGAAGAAATCGGCTAAAAATTCATTGGCCAAGCATTAGGCGAACGGACAACAAACTTTAATAATGTATAAGGTGCCAAAGAGAGACAGAGATTCTAACATACATATATATAAGGAGTTCACTACTAACCACTTCTCTATGTCGGCTGATTGCTACTGAAGGTATGATACCAGCCTACATTTTTTTAAAGAATTCATGAAAAAATACCTTTAACTAGTCTATAGTTAAGCCATGGCTGAATGGTTGATTATGATTCAATTGTTGACTTACTAAAAATTCTTCTACTAATATTTCAACACAGATTTTTTAACTTACTTGTAAATGTGCTTGCGCATATCTTAAATGTTTTAGAGATATTATGTTTCTGATTGTGAATAAATACGTTACAGAAAATTCACAACGTGAAGCAAAGCTTGCGGGAATTACAACATCCAATTATATAGAGCTTCAAAAATTTAAAGAAAACTCAAGAATATGAAGTTGTTAGGAAACTTAAAATATTCAATGTGGAATCTTTTGATAGGAAAGTGTTAATTCAGGTCGCCTTTAGTTTATTATTTTGTGTGATATAGTTTTTTCTCTATTGCTTCACTTGTCATTTTGCAACAACCTTTGCTGTCAGCATGACACTACCTTTTAGTTTTAAATTCTAATTTTCACCTCAAGTACTTCTTTCCCGCACGTATATGCTTTACTTATCGTCATGCAAAACTGTTGTGACCGCCTTGGTTGTAGACTGATGCAGTTTTAAGAATGTACAAAAATTATGGAATTTTTTTTTGCGAAAGATTAAAGTAAAAAGCTGGCATCTTGATCTTCATATAACTCATATTTGATATTTTTAATAATTCTAATATAGAAAAACATCAAGGTTCTTCAATCCTTTCAGCTATAAACAAAAGATTTTTATCTGCCGCTGACGCTTTGTAAATATGTATATAATGTAATACTTGGATAGCGGAGCAATTATACGAACTAAAATAAAGGCTTAGTCGTAATTTATTCCATTCAGCAAACACCACGGCAGCATCACAACTGCAAAAATAATAAACATTCATGTACAATAGCATCTTTAGAATTTCTAGAAACTAGACAAACTTTTAAGCTTCGTAATCAGCGAGTAGTATTGTAATATATTCCTGAAGAATGCGATGATCATTGGTAGATCAATGTCTTTATTTGTGGTTCCAGTCATCTAATTACCCTAAATGCATACAAAAAACCGTGTAAAGTATGATATTAGCCTTCACCGAGCTGGTTTAGATTTAGTGTCTAACGGGAGATCATTTCTTCCCTTTCGCTCTCTGCCAGGTCAAATATCAAAAGCACCGACTTATTGTTAAGTTTGAATAGGAAGTCTTAGAATTGGCTGCTAAGATAAAAACTAGCCCATTTCTACATTGAGCTAAATATTATTTTCATTTCTACAGTGCTAACACATATTTCTTGCTAAGACTTTCTGCCTCGCATAAGCGTTGGAAACTCGCCTTATTAATTTGCTGTACACAAAATGAGTGAATCGCCTAAAATAATTGCTGGCTTTATTGTGAAAAACAACTACACGCTGGCAGTCCTATGTGCTGTATCTATATGTAATACGTCTCTACCACAATGCAGCAAGATGTTCAAGTGGTACAGGTGGTAGCATGCTTGGCTGAAAGCTGAAAACGTGAGTTCGACTCCCGTGCGATGGAATCTTTTTTCTTACATATATATAAGTGTGGCTTTGGAGAGACGAACACGGCTTTTACTATGATAAGAATTGTAATAATGGAATGCAGTCAACCATCTTATAAATCTGTTTCTAAATAGCCTCAGCGCCATAACCACTACATGGTAAAAACAAACAACTAAACCTCATTCACTGTTGGGAGTTGCGAAACCTGAAACCGCATTGCGTTTCACAAGGATGGTAACAAAGATGTGCATTAACGGAGAATACTGTTTCATCAGTTTATCGGTTTCAACAAAAGGTTCATCAGGAGAATAAACTAGCAACTTAAAGAGGCTAAAGGCATTATGATAAAGCCCTACAGTTGCACCTAAGCACTTGCAATTCTGGAAGACAATGATTACAACCACATAAAAGGTGATGTCATTCCTCTGCCCACATATCAGTTGAACATTGGTTGACCCGCCCTTGATAAAGGAGATATGTACGCAGTTGGCAAACTGAAAGACAAGGCGGTACGGCAATACCTTTTGTTATAGAAATTTTCATTGTGCCCAGCCTTTCATGCAATTAATCGAAATGCACACGCCTGTTGCTGAGGCTATCTGAATCGTATGTCTCAATAAGATGAATACTACTTGTGATATACCTGTTCATGTACATGAGAGGAATACACTGCACCCCTTGCTAAGAGCAAGTAGATCACTCCAAACAAAAGTACTTGACTGTAAATATCATTACATGTTTATGGTGTTTGACCATCCAGTTTTCTTGTCACAACTAGACATGTAACACAAGGCTGTACATGTACATTTATATGATCATTTTATTAAAATTGTCTACCAGCGAGGTGAGAAATAATGTCTAAATATGGAGAATAGATTCTATTGTTAGTGGAGCCTAAAAAACAAACCCTTTCAGCATCTTTGTATGTTGAAGTAGTTCACGTCTACCAAAAGAGCGGATCAAAAGTCTCGCTTTGTTCCTAGGAAGTATATTTAACCTCCCGTGTTCATCTATGTTTTCAAATTTATAAGAAAAATTTCCATATAAATATCAATCAGTGTATATCCATGATATTTGCCTGATACATGTATATCAAAATTTCACAAAAATACAGCTCATAGCATAAAACCCAAAAGTTACTATTATGTTTAACTATTACCGCTTATTCTTCAATTTTCTACCATAGATAAACTCTTCATAGAGTATGCACCATTCTAGTGATAACTATGTTATTCCTCTACCATAGATAAATTTTTCATAGAGTATGTGCCACTCTACTGACAACTACGTCATTCTTCAACCATAAATAGATTTTTAGTCAAAACTTCCAAATGACCAAGAGAGTCACGTGAGAATCACATAACAATAACTATAATAACGTAGGCAGGAAAATAAGGTTCATCATCGAATCTTCAAATTAAACGATCATAAATATTTTCATAAATTGATGTCGTTATTACGCTTTCCAGCAAAAGTCACAAGTATGGCAAAGGCTGTAAAAACTGTTGTCTGGCAATCACAAACAAGTGTTTGGCAACCACAAACAAGTGTTTGACAATCACAAACAAGTGTTTGTCAATATTTATTAGACAAAATTACCGGTACCGTTAATTTTTATGTGTAGTCCATCATTGCAAAGTTCAGGCTCTCATTACTATGCGTAGTCTCTACATAGACATTTAAGCAAACAAGAGCAAGTGACAACGTATTCCACAGAGACTCCATAAGTCTATTATATTGCGCATGTCTATGGCTTTATGCCTATGGCTTTGGATGTCTTTTTACTGGATATCCTATAGAATTCAGTGTAGTACTCATAGCTAGCAGGCTTTGAGAATCATTTCTAGCACACAGACTCATACACTTTTAACATAGGCCAAACTTTTATAGGTTTACAAACATGAATCTTTAAATGAAAATTCAGAATTATCATAATGAGAATCAATCGATTCAGTTTTAATTGATCAAAATATTCATTTTTATGAGCTTTTATGAGTTACATTGTCTGTAGTTAGCTCATTGACTCAAAGTAAACCATCCCATACATTATGCAATTTATAACTCACACAAATTGCATCCTTTTAGATATGAAAATACGTAAAGTAACTAATATGAGCAAAAGACAGGATGAGAAAAAAAACCTACACCCTGGTAATATATACTGAGACTACTAAAGCCTGTGGGGGTGAAAACAGTTGAAAACGGACCAAACTTATAATTTATTATCCAAAATGTCTGTAAAAATAATCGAATTAGGATTTTGCTTTGTTAACAAAACACTGATATATACTGTGTAATAAGTACTTTGTGTGATACAAAGGCCCTAAGCAGAAATTTAAAAAAAAATTTAACTGGTCAGTTGTAAACTCAGAATAAATTGTTATCAACGTCAGACTACAGTGTGAGACAGTGGTAAACACTGATAAAACTTATGGACAATAGCATACTTCTACTAATTGCTGGTTATTAGAGAAGAGACGCATTCTGTACTCACCCTCATTTGATTGGCAAAGTGAAAGAACTTTCCCACAGACCTCATTCTAAAACAGAGCCAATAGATACAGGGTTACAGAAAAAAAGAAGCAATAGGTGGAAACCAAACAACAGAGAATGAACTCATATATGCAACAGTGCGGTATGTTACATCAGTAATTGGCAAGAATGCCCAGCCAATGAATAAAATTTTGCTTAGTTTCTGCGACCCTTACACAATGCTCATGTTTTTGCACCACATTATCTTAATATTAAGCACGCAGGTAGGCTACCACAGTACAATTTTTGTGGAAGATAGCAGTGGATATGTCATAGAGTAAAGTACAGTAAACAGTACAGTAGCACAACACATGCAATACAACTACATACAAACATCAGATACTGAAAAATGTTAAACAGCTTCTATGAGCTAAAATGATTAGATATATCTAATAAACAAATACATAACAAATTTTTTCACCTAATAAAACACATATGCTCGGCTGAAATGGAAAGTATTAACAGATGATGGACCAATGAAATTAGTTCCTGAACATATCAAGTACCAACGAGATTAGTTGATAAACAGGTCAAGGACCAATGAAATTAGTTCCTAAACCGGTCAAGGACCAGTGAGATTAGTTCTTAAACAGATCATGGACCAATGAAATTAGTTCCTGAACAGATCAAAGGCCAATGAAATTAATTCTTAAATGGATCAGAGACCAACGAGATTTGTTCCTAAGCAGATCAAGGACCAATGACAACAGTTCCTAAACAGATTAAGGACCAATGAGATTAGTTCCTAAACAGGTCAAGGACCAAGGAAATAGATTCCTAAACGGATCAAAGACCAATGAGTTCCTAAACAGATCATGGACCAATAAGATTAGTTCCTAAACGGATCAAAGACCAATGAGTTCCTAAACAGATCATGGGCCAATGACATTAGTTCTTAGGCCAATAAAGAACCAATGAGATTAGCTCACCAAAGCATCCTAACAAAACGAAGTAAGACATTAAATATATCGTAAAGTAGTGATTCATTTGGCTGACAAAATAGAGAAATGGAAAACTGGTTGTAAAAATTCAGGTCCATGAACAAGAAGTACAACGTATTCATTAAGAGAGTTCCCAATGTAATCCATACTCTAACAGGAAGTATAACAGGCTAGTGATAAGGAGTATAGCCGTATAGTTCCCTTTTAGAGTTGTAATGAAGAGGAGCAATCTGTGAAAGGCATGATATCATATACAAATAATATTTACAATATTTATTTATAACATTTACATATAATCACAAAATTTCAGGCTACTTGTGAGTTAGCACGCATCTATCATCAGCCAATGCACCAAGATTGGAGGCTCTTCAAGTTTGTGATGAAACTTGAATCTATAATTATCAAGTTATAAGACTCATGCTTCAAATGGCCTGAAATTCAGTGGTTATACAACAAGACTATCACATAACATGATGTTAACAAGGCCTATTAACAAGGCCTGTTAACAAGGCCTGTTAACAACGCCTGTTAACAAAGTCCCTAACCAAAAGATAAACATATCAGAAATGTAAGCATAATGTACGAACATGAAGCTATTGGGAGAGCGCCAAGAGGCAACAGCTTCTGTTTCGCGCCACTTTCCATCCGTTATCCAGGATTCCACAGCCGAAATATCTAACTGGCCCACATATTGCCTGCTTTCTCCGTTTTGAATGCTATGGGTTGATAATAAGCTGATTAAAATCCCACAGAATAAAAAACAAAATTAATTTGAAGGGCTACAAAAATTATAAATAACTTATACAGCGTTAAGATGAGAAAAACATAGAATGAAGTTTCCTAGCTCTCAGTTGTACATAAACGGACTGAAAGCAACCGTATTTAAAATCAACACAGAAATATTTCTGTGTTCATCAACACAAACACCTATCTTATTCTTAATCAAGTAATCAGTACTATACACTATATTATATATCAATATTTGGTTTTATAACGCTGTTAAGTATCCAAATAAGGGAGTTCAGCAGGTAATATCAGCATCTCAAAAACACTCACTAACTTTAAAGTCAATGAAACAGTTTTAAATATAAAAGGTTTTATACAATTAAACCATCGTAAAATAACATAACATAGAAAACCTGCTTGATAGTAAAGTATATGCTTGCACAGCTGCTTTTAGAAACAGCCTATAGAAGAAATAAGATGCAGTTGTACATAACAAGTTCTAAATTAATAGCTTGTTATTTATATATTGAAACACAATGCTAAAAGATGGATAATTTAATATTAGGCAATGATTCAATAATTCGTTGATTAAGCTGAAGATATAATGCTAAAGAATCTCTCTGTTCTTAGAAAAAAACGCATTAATCAATAACAAATCAGGTCAAATGTAGTTTCACAAAGTCTAAGTTCATAAGCATTTATCACAGTGAATATTCTCAATTTGTCTTATATTAGCGGTATATACTCACTAGTAGATGGAAGGCAGATTAAATATCAGGAATTGTCCGCTCAGAGCTGTCAAACAAACATTTGATGAGAGTGTGTAACTTGGTGCGTATATTTTAGATTTGTAAGTTGATATACTGTTAATACCTTGAACTAACAGCAAAACCTAATACAACCAATAGGGATTTGTCTATAAAACAAACATGTCTATTTGCTAATGTACACATTCTACGCATTGCATAAGCAAGACATATCCCACCGACTAACTGATCCATGTCATCTAATAAAACATTGGTTAGGTAGCAAAGCAAATATTAAGAACAAATTGCATCAACAAACATTGTTATTATTTTTGTAAAAAGTAAAATCAATTTAAAACTAAAAGAATTCCAGCTTGTAATAACGCTTGAATACTGTTTATTAAACTGTTCAATATCATACTGACCAGGATACTGGGTAACATCCACTTCAGCTACATGTATCTGTAAATCATCCTTGAGATTTTTAGAAGCAAACTGCTCCCAAGGAGATTTCAAACTTTGGCAAGCTGGACACCAAGGAGCATAACTAAAAGTATTAAAACAATTCAAGACACTGGTTATTGTGGTGTTTCAAGGATCGCAGTAAACATTTAACATTTTGAGTATATAAATCTAGAGTCAGATGAATAAAATGGAAAAAAGTTAGCCAATTAAATATGTTAAATTTGTTATGCAGACACTAAAAAAAATCACATGGCAACATGCATAACTTAGCGTGTCAACATAAATTGTGAGATTTAACTTTGGTGGGTTCTACAAAGGTAAACCGATTCAATAATTTTACATGACAAGTAAACACATATAGCTTTTGCAAAAATGTTTATATGAATTTTGGAGGCATTCACTTCCTGCAGTTGTGCATCGTCAAGTAAACTTTTCTACTGCACTGAAGCAGATAAAACTAAAATTTCAATTGCGATGTTTGATTTATAAAAAAGAGCTATTTTTCAAAGCTTGCAGAGTTATGACAGGGACAATAGAAAAATTTCTAAAATGTCTGGTAAAGTTTATTACAAAAAAACTGTCGCAAATTAGATTGACTATGCCTTCGAATTTTACAAGCCAGATTATGATTTATACCCAGAAATTGTTGGAACCCGACTATTTGCTTGGCGAGTTGCTAAAACTAAATAACCCTCAGATATTCACGAAATTCACATACAGTGAGATTAGTTTCAATACAAACTTTTCCAACGGATGGAAATGTGTCAGTTCTTTGACTGAGTTACATTGAAGAATTACGACAATGAACTAATTTGATCACAAAAATTACCTTATAAAAAAATTAAAGCGATTCTACAAAATAGGAAACGACAGCAATACAGTATTAACATTCAAACTGTTATGCCAATGATCAATAGTTACACTTTGACAGGAAAACACTTCATATGCGACTCTGTGTTGGACGACAGAGGGTAGTCACAGCAATTGTTGATCAAGATACCATTGCCTTATGAAAGCTGGTAGACATGATTGTTGCACTTATGACTTCTGTATAGCCAAAATGATAAACAAATAATAAAAATCACCAAACAGCTGTTAATCATTTGAGTTTCCATTACCAGCGAAAAATCAATACAATGTTTGCAATGAAAGAGAAACAACAGTTGTACCGGTCCTAATTTTCTTGTTATCATATAATTCGATCTTGTTATCATATAATTCGATCTAGCTAGGTGTACTAAATGTCAAAATGTTAAGCAAATGTTGACCTGCATTTCAAATAATTTAGCAGTTGCTCTAGGTTTCTGATTTGTAGATATAGATCAAAAATATCTTCCTTGTGTAGAATGACACATTGCTTTTTGGTTTAAATTTTCTAGCTTTTCCTAAACCAACCAAAAACACAGTTATCTAGTACAGTTTGAAACGTGGCATTCACAAAAACGTTCCAACATTCAGTAGCCTTTATATAAATAATGTGAACAAAAATGTTGAGCATAAATAAGTCCTAATAAACGGCATGCTATTCTATTCATAAGATTTTTATTGAAATTTCGCTGGCCATATCTGGATAGCATTGACAACTGCTAAACTGAGCTGAATCACGCTTTTAAAATGTAAGGATACGCATTGCTGTTTCGTGTAAATAATAATAAAATTTAAGCTCATACTTACAACATGATAAGCCAAGAACCTTCAAATATTTTGCCAAAATTGTCATCGGTTAGTTTATGAATGTTGTTTGCATTGCATACTGCAAATAAGCCGATTAAAACTGTTTGTAATTTCATGGTTGATGTGTTCTAAATTGTTCCGATTGCTAACGAAAGCCGACTAAACTAGTTACAAATGTACAAATGCGATACAGCAGTAAATATAGGCTGCAATCTGCAGATATTATTGAATACACCGGGGTAAACTTGAGGACCCCAAATCTTCTTTTTAATAGGCTCTCACTATAGGGCGTGAGCGTGAGCAAATAATTATTATTAACCTTCGCCAAATCATCCGAAAGCCAATAAATAGCTGGTTTTATTTTTAATATGCACGGAGTTGTGCTTCCTACATGACGGACGAGAACTAGATGTACTTGTATGATCGTATTTCATAGGCCTACGTATTACATACATCGTATTATATACCAAACATCACATAACGTATAACGTTATATTGAAATGGGATCAAATAAGGTTGGTACCTAAGATATATGCTTAATAGTAGTGATGGAAAATGTACCTCACAACTGGAAAGAACAAAATTTAGGATATAACTTATACTGCACGCTGATGCGACATGGATTTTATAATACAATAACGTTTCTATAAAAAATGTTTGCACAAGTTGTCAGTGAAATTAACAGGCCACTGAAGTAAAATCAGGATAACCTCGCTCCCCCACCCCTCACCAGGCCAAGCAGGAACTGACGCTTGTTTCTAGTAGCCGAGACACCTCTGATAATTACTGGTAACCAAACCTTTTACATTACTAGCCTCAGAGCAATTAAAACATACTCGCTATATTACAGCCGATAGCAGATTGTGTATCTACCAGCAAAACCCTAGCAAGCGCTGACAATTTGGGCTACACATCACAGCATACTGCATATATCATATCAGTGTAACTCTGGCAAGAGCCGATAAATCAGGCTGTGTATACACCCGCGCAACCCCAGCAAGAGCCGACAACCCACTCTATATATCACAGCCAAAAGCAGACTGCATATATTAATGAAACTCCAGCAAAAGCCAATAAATCAAACTCTGTATGACAGCCGATAGCGGACTGTGTATTTACCAGCCCCACCCCAGCAAGAGCCAACAATTCAGGCTCTATATCACAGCCAATAGCAGACTGTGTATATACCACCCCACCCCAGCAAGAGCTGACAATTCAGGCTCTATATCATAGCCAATAGCAGACTGTGTATATACCAGCGCCGCCCTAGCAAGAGCCCACAACACAGACCCTATATATCACAGCCGAAAACAGACTATGTATATACCCACACAAATCAAGCAGGCGCCGATGGTAAACTGTGTATACCAGTGCCACTCTAACAAGAGCCAATAAATCTGACTCTTATAATTTGTTTGGCGAGTATATTTTAGTCGGTATTTATTCCAGCAAACACCTAAGCCGTAGAATCGTTTAGTTACCCAGTTTAGAATCAATTTAAATCCTTTAGTTGATTACATAAGCTCAGACTGATTCGCTAGTATAGTTTTAGCATGTGCTTCCATTTTCTCGTCATTTTTATTATTGTTATTATTAATTATTACTATTAATTATTGTTAATTATTAGAACTATTAATATTTAAGTTTTAGCCATAACCATTTTATTTAAGTTATAGCAAACAGGTATATTACTATAAAAGTTTTAGCTGCGTAGTAAGGTAACAAAAATTTTGCAGTGCTTCACAAAGTTATGTAGTAAGCCACTGAACTAACTGGTTCTGAGGCTAAGTGGTGCGCTAGTGAATTAACTGTTCATGAGGGTAATTTAGTAGTATGCTACCCAACTAACTAGTGCTGAGGTTACAGCCCATACTACCTCACAAGCTCTGGCTAAGGTTTAAAAGGATAGCACCCAACTTATTGGTACCGAGTCTACTGAGACCTGAAGACATTAAAACAGTTGGCATTTTCATTGTCAATTATTTTGATCAACATGGAGGTTGTAGCTGACCAATGCATTCATGCCGTAAAATAAGGCAACTCTATACACAAAAATCTTGAATTCAGCTACAGAAAAAAGATACATTTAATATGTTCTGGTTAATTATTGTGAATGCTGCCATATTTTTTATTGTACTAGGCATTTCATTTGCTTCTACCACAAGCACAAATATTTATATATCTATATCGATAGATAGATGGATCGATAGATGGATTGTTCAGCTAATGATCTGTTACAGTTTAAAAGAATTTTTGTTAAGACCTATTGATTATTATCAAAGGTGAGATCTACCATTGCAAAATGGTGTGAATACAACTCTATACGCAAATACAGACATTTTAATTTACAAGTTTTTTTAGGCATATGCTGGATGCTATACAGCAAATTTGACGCTATGATCATTTTAGGCTAGCTAGCCTTTGGCACAGTTGAACATCCAATGCATTTACAGGTACAAATACATTGCCACTGTAGTAGTAGTTTACCAAAACTTCTACGACAATGAGATATGATGTCATGGCATTACTCTAACAATCAACTCTGATAATTGTATATTTGTCGAATGAACAAGATGGATTTCAATATTAGTCACTACGCTGCCTCTCTTCTGCTGTTGGTGCTCTCAGTGGAGATTCCTGAGTTGTAGTAACAGTTCTGAACCCGCTACTGGATTTGTTTTTGATGGTCCGTTTTAATTCATCTTCAATTCACTCGTCTCACTAGTAAGTGATTGCGACATGAAATTGTTTTGCTTTGTTTTATAAGCTATATATAATGCAGGTTTAACTTTTTCTAAACTTGATGTTTCCCAATAATATATGTTTGATCAATAACTGATATTAGATGAATTTTAGCTTGTTCTACTAATAATATTTAATTGGCTGCCATAGTAAATAATACATTCTGTCATATCATTATACAATGATGATGCAATTGAAACTTGATCACTTGTTTGGTATTTGTGTTATCTTTTCCATAAAACACGATGATATAGATATTGGATATTGTATATTTTTATATGGGTAGACAACTCTTATTATGTGGGTATATTAATTGGATCAATAGGTCAGTGTACGTAGGTATACAAAAAATTAGACACAGACCAGATGATACAGATTAAAACTATTGTTTGTACGGACTAATACAGACTAGACCATGTCAGGACATTGAAAAAGTCTGGACATTAAAAATTGAGTGTTGTATATTAAACAGACTATATTGTCTTGCACACATACTTCTAGGCCACAATATGGTACAATATGCATATGCAGCATACATTAGAGAGTAAAATATGGTTATACCTACAATAGGGTACAGTATAATATTAAGGGCAGTAATAACAACAAACAAAATTATTGTACAAGAATATATTATTTTATAATAAAAGCTGTCTCTATCTCTCTGTGATGAAAACTTTCTGATTTTCTTGCCAGAGTCTTGTACTATAATTCTTGTTTGTTATTATTACTGTTATTAATATTATACTGTACCATATTGTAGGTGTATAACCATATTTTACTCTCTCATGTATACTGTATATGCATATTGTACCATATTACAGCCTAGGAGTATGTGTGTGAGACAATATAGGATGTTTAATGCACAGTACATGACTCAATTCTCAATGTCCAGACTTTTTCATTGTTAATATAACAAGATTTAGCGGTGCAAGATTCTGTAAGTTTTAATATGTACATCACTGAAACCAAGTATTTGATGATCTACCATGCAGAAAATAGAGTGACCTTTATTAATGATGAGACACTAATCAGGTACTTTTATATAACATCAGCCGGTTAGTACACTCAATAGTATGAAGTTTTGTATCAATCAAATGGTAGCGCCTAGTGGTAGAGCCTTTGACTGTCAACCATGGGGTTGGTGGTTCGAGTCCTGCTTAATGCTGGTCTGACAAAAGCTCTCATCAACCTTTCAACCTTAAATTGCTGGGTCTTTCGGAGCTAGACCATAATTTGGAGGCCCCGTGTACCACACTGACAACGTGGGCACATTAAAGTACAAAAGTGAAATGGTTATCTGGCTCTGTGCAAAATGCATCCCTTCAGGTTAATCTGACAGTTCCAGAAGTGGTAGATACTGAGAACTGGATTGCCTCTTCTCTACTTGCTCGACCTAACCATGTATCGCCAAGATGCAAGTGATTGTCGATTTCCGGCAGACCGCAAACCAATTATAATATGGTTTTACTTGACTAACATAAAATTTAGTTTTTCTAGACATACTAGTTTCTGGTAAGCAACCTTAAAGGGCTTCTTACAATTTTAGCTTATAGTACAGTTAATAATGATTCGCAAACAAACAAAATTACTTGCAGAGAGCAGCAAGCATTAGATATATTTCTTTGTTATATTTATTTTATGATTATCTGATTTTATGATGATTATACATATCATATAATCTTCCTAAAATCAAATATAATCATCGTATCTCATTAAATATATATATCATATATTTTTATGATATATAATATATATCATAATCAAATGATAAAGTGATGTAACTACTTTAGAATAGCATCAAATGGGCCACTTCTAGATAAGAGTATGGTGAGAAATTTGAAAGAACCAAGTTTTAGTTCTAAAGTAAAGTACATGTATATGCTTTGAATTTCTAATAACTCAGCGCAATGTAACTTTGTTACTAATTGGAATGCTAGTTTGCGTGGATTCTTATGTGCACAATCTTTCCAGTAAACTTCTTTAATCTGATATCTGCTGCATAATTAGGATTTTACATCCTATCTACACACCCCTGGTGTACCTCCTCCAACCTGTCAAAAGAATATAATACTTTCACTCTGACTTTCCTGGTAGGTATGTCTGCTGTACTTACTGTACTGTTCTGCTGTTGTCATCGCACAGCCTGTTTCTGTTACAGTATGTTGACAACCTTATACAGACCACATAGTGAAAAGGCATGTCTGGTCTAACGATTAAGCTTTGTAAAGGTTGCTACGTTAAGAATTTGTAACTTGTATGTACTCATGTCAGTGTAACTGTACTTCACAGGCAATAATTTAAAGATTAAAAAATATTTTTATTCACAATATTTTACCTTTCCAATGCAGTCAATGCAGCTGTCGCTGACTACAGAAAATACTCCTATACTTCCCACTAAGATTAGAGTGAAAAGTATCTTCAATCTTAGCATTGTAGCAGTTCTTCTTCTTGTATATTAAACTAAGCTCTTTGCTTGAGTTTTATTTTAATAATAACTGGTAAAAGTCTGTTTTTATTTGATCCAAGGCATTTACTATTGGCCTCCTTAAAGATATACACAAGTTTTTAGCCAATGACACCGAAGTGTCACATGGAGGCTGCATTCGCGCAGAGTGTCTACCTTTGATTACGTAGTGTAACGGTAACAATACAGTTCTAGATTAACACAAGACAGAGCAACAAAAGCCACGGACACCAATTTTTGGAAAAGCGTTTGCTTTTTACGACCAACTGTCATTCATTCCTTTTTGTAATAACATCTTCAGATAGAAACCTTTCAATATTGGTACACAGAGGTTTAAGGTGATAAAGTAAAGCATCTTTGTATAACTTGATACAAGTATTTACTTGGTTTACTGTTCACAATGATGAGCCAGTATAGAACTAGTGAACATTTGTAAGAGATCTTGTGATTGTCAACTGATTTTACTATTGTACTCCAATGACAACCTATTAAAAGTTTTAATGTTTATAATATTCTGATAAATAATAAAAACTCTCATAGATTGATTAAGCTGTGGATATAATATAATGTATGACATAATCTATCATATACTGTAGTTCTTCAACTTGGCAGCTCCTTCTGCAAAGCAGCTGGAGTAAAACAGCTGACATATATATACATATATTTAAAAGTAAAAAATATTCCTTTGGAGTTACGATACCTTTATCATGTTTATAATAACAGTGGTTCAAGATGTCTACTAAAAAGTCAAGCAAATATTTCAATTTATGTTGACTACAGAGCTGTGCTACTATTTGAGAGTTATATACTGAGAGCATATACTGTACCTTTAATTATCATTTATAGAAGGAAGCTCAGCTAATGTATTTCAAAGGTGGTGACAAGAGGACAAACAGAAGACTGACTAGAAATGAAATCCAGGTGGTTTTGAACAAAGAATTGCAACTTGATTGATGTACATGTAGATAATTGAGATAAGCATGACACAAGTTGCTTCTTGCATGAATGCACTCAGGCGTAGCCTTTGCTCTTTTTGAAATGGCATAGTGCAGTTTATTTATCGCTTCAAAGTTTTTCAACCATAACACTCTACCTGCAACCAATAGATGTTCTATTTCTTTTTTTACCTTAAAATGGTAATATATTTTCTTTTACGGTAAGCTTTGTCTTAAATATGAAGGATCTCTTTTCATATTGCAGATGGTATATTGAGTCTTCAAAGAAGATACTATCGTTTCAGAGAGAATTCAACAACATTATGTAATGCTTTTTGCCTTCAAGACTTTTTCTGCAAATTGCAGATGGGATATGGAGTTTCACTGAACATATTTTTGAAGAAGTCAATCTGGCTGAATCTGCGTAAAAAAATTTCTCTTCATTATTACAGATAAAACATTGACTTTCACAAAAAATAGTAACTTATCATTGCAGAGAGATGTCGATGACATTTCATTATACTACCCAAAACAAAACAGGTCGGTAGATAGCAACGTGCGTTTAACTCAAGAAGGTTATGTCTTTTGGATAATTATATCCGATAACAATTCTGGAAAGTTTGAAAACTTGCAGCTACCGGTATAGTGATCCTACTAGTATAGCTAAGTACAATCCTGGTGCAGTAGTAGCTCACAATGAGATACAATATCACCACCTTACTCCAATAGTTGTATGGATAGTTGTATGGATAACGAACAAGATGCATTTCATTGTTGTTCTCTTCACCGTCTCTCTTCTGCTGTTGATGCTTTCAGGAAAAATTCTCTGAGTTGCATTAAGAGTAGTTCTGAACCTGTTACAGGCCTTAAATGTTTTTTTTGTACTCATAACATATCTATTTACATCATATAGTTTATGAGTTGTGTAGGTATGTAAGTTTAGTATAAAGTTAGCTTGTTTTAACATGTAGAGTCTGTTTACATAAATCACTGATTATTATTAGATGAAGTTAGCCTAGTTGTTTAATTGCTTTACTAGTTGTGATACTATACGATGAGTCATGGGTGTAAAATAATGTGCGATGATGTAATCAGGACAAAAAATGCTGATATGTAGTTGTCTTACCCTTCTCATAAACCAGACATGGTCGTGTGTATATTGCATTCATATAAAAAGCTATTTTGTAGGTTGGCAGAAGAACAGCATTTTTTAGATGTTGGTCAGTAGTTGAGAAGTTGAGAAAGAATCTGAACAGTATTCAGTTCAAAAAGTCTCTCAGGTTTGCAATTCCCAACTCAGAGTAGCATTTACTATAGAATATATGCCTCGGAGTTCAAAAATTGTCTGCGAGTTTGCTATTTGTTAGTCATTAAGTTTAGAATAAATCATTGCCTTGAAATATAACTAGAGCTAAGTCTAATAGTTTATATTCCTATTAAAGAACAGTTGTCATACCATGTTCTAGAAAGCCTGACCTGCAAACAACAGGGCGGAGTTCAATTTCTAAAAAAGGCCATGAATCGCAATGAAGGGATTCAGATCATACAAGATGGATTCGATGATGAAGAGGTGAGGTTTTATTTTATTTATCTGTGCTTCAAGTATCTTTTGAGTAAAGGAAACTTAGATACATACTACTAACATATAATGGTAACGTGTCGTAAAAGTTTTGTCATATGCCAGTTTCTTTAAGACTATTGCGTCTTTAACTTAAGTAGCTCGATACAAGGATTGATGACTTGAGACTACCGCCTGTGGTCTACTGGTCTAAAACAGCTGACATGCAAACAACAGGATGGGGTTTAATTATTATAATTAACAACAGGAGGGGCCCAAAAAGGCCACTGGCGGTGACAGGTATGACATTCAACCTTACATTGCTCTCTGCGACTAGGCATGTCTCTAGTCATCGAGTTTTCCTTACCACTGGACTCAGGCATGTTCAGTCAACATCATAGAGCTTCTGTTTAAGTAACAAACTTCTTAAAAAAAACACACAGCCTCTGCTTGCAATAAACTAAGCAGCCATCATACTCAATCTTCCGGGGATTGTTTGCACTCCATTAATTGCTCACACAGAATTGTAATTTAAAATATTTTTCTTAGCCTGTCAGAATTTTATTTGAGAGTTGCAATAAAGTTATCATTTATCATTTATTTTCAATAAAAGTTTCTCAGTTTAAGAGTAAAAGATAAATGTGTTTTGTCTAGATGTTTGTACAGTTAGCTGCACAGATTTTAGTAAGTTAAATTTTTAAAATAAGAAAATGAAAATTTGGTGAAATATTTTGTAAAATATGAAGTTATTTACATCTAACATATTGACTAATTATAACTATAATTATAATTATACTGTAATTGTAATTATTAATTTGCTGGGACATAAACAACCTCAGTCAATTAAAAAGGTCAAATTTTGTATGTGGGTTGTTCATAGTAGTGTTTGTATTCTATTAGGTTGCTCTGTTAATGCAAGAATTAGAAGCTAACAGATGCAATATATTCTTATCTGTTAAGGTCTAGACACAATGTTTTAACTTTTCTTTGCTTTGTATAAAGGAATTTTTAACCCTTTGCCACTTTTTAGACAATCAAAGGTTGTATTAACAAAAAAGACATGTTCTATTTTCGTGTGTTTTAGTTAGCTTTAGTGTGCTAGTCAATGTTTAGTTACAAAGTAAATAATTGTTATGTTGTGTCTTTTATTTTAAGATTTTGTTGTTTCATTATTTTAAATAGGCTTTTTATGAGCTAAAATTTATTAAGTTGTAAACTATGCTGTTTTAGCTCAGTTGAAAAAATCAAGCTAGATATTATAACCATCTTTGATTGGATATTGTAAAATCGTAAGTACCAAATGAATCATTGAGTATGAAAGTGATCAATGCTTTAGCTTGATCTCTAAGACAATAATTTGTTTCACACAACCTGTTTTAAAGTAGTTTAAAAATAAATCGTAAATGTAGGCAAACCTTTGATTTCATCAAGCAACACCAACACTTCTTTACAAAGGGACTCAGGACCAAGAGTTGTTTCAAAAGATCGACTGGAAGAATAAAAGAATCGTCATTTCATAAAATTGTTGTAATGAATTTCATATTTTATAACATAGTGAGCTAATGTTATCTGACATATAAACTACCATGAAGATGAATAATGAACTATTAAAAATGAATCATGAAAATAGCCATATCTGTAAGTGAGTCTTGAACTTTTAACTTCTTGATTGTAAAGCTAAAGAGAATCAGGGCTTATTGGGTCATCATGCTATTTTGGCTTCCTGAAACACCAAGACCCTTATGGAGATGCAAGGACCAAAGTGGTATTTTGCTTCTATAATTATTTGCATTATGTTGATAAAATATTTAATTATTATTGATGGTGGTAGGTTTATGTGCTAAATCATCTGAACTGATACAAACAACACATTCGATCTCCTTGTTCAGTGCAAGCCAGAAATGAGGATTTTAGATATTATTTTGCGGATCATATCTACAAAAATTAAATTTTTTTTCTAGTGTTTTGTATATTATTTAGCAAATGAATCATGAGTTCAAAAGATAGAACAATAGTTTTGCATTTAAGTTTATTTTAGACGCAGTGCCTGATCAGTCACGTGTCTTTAACTGCAGCCGTTATACAGTCACTACCTTAACAAAACCTACTCAAAACTTTATTTTGTTGTATCTTACTTTGTAACTAAAAATTTTGGTTGCAAGTTTAGATACAATAGAATAAACAACAATAAACAGCATGTTATGTTGTTTATTATTTTTGCTTGATGTTGTTTCAGTAATAATTGTGTCAACTTTGTACAAAGGTTCCAATAACTTTTTTAACATTCAGATGAAGCTGTGAGCTGTTATCTCAACTTTTTTCAGAGTCTTTCTTACAAAATGCTTTTTATTTTGGAAGGTTGAAAAGTACTATTAATACGCAAATGACAGCAAAATCATTCTCACATCTCAGTTGACTTTAGCTACACTACCTTGTTCTTCGCTAACATACTTATTTTAAAGGCTCAGTTAGAAGCCAAGGATTCTAAACTCTCCAGCCCAAATATTTTTTAATGATCCATGTCACCATTAGTTCTCCTCAGATCTGTAAGTTTTACGTAGCATGAAAAGTTGGTTGCACCCACAAATTTAGCTGTTTCCATGACAACATTCTCAAGTATACTCGTATTGATTGCTCTAAATATCTCATCAAAAGCATGCAACAAAAATGGTCAAAATCGCAGTTTTCAAGCAAGACTTTGTTTGTTTCATGCAGTTATGAAACTTATGTTTTTAACATAAAAATAATGCAAGTGAATAAAAGTTTTAAAAAGAAGGTTTTCACCGAGAAGAATAACTTTCATGATGTTTCAATAAATCACCTACACAGACAAAACGAGACTTCAAAGAGTTGCAATAATATGTTAAATATCTTGTTAAAAAGAACTGAGGACAAAATCCAAGAAAAGAATACAGAAGCAAACTTATACTGATAGAATACATCAAACTACCAAACTGCTGCAGAGATCAAGTAGCAGTATAATAATACCTTTACAGCAAGAGAATATATTATGATTGTTGGTCATCACAACTTAGGGGAAGTAGTAAGAGAATATAGTTAGGAGGATATGTTATAAGCATAGTTAAGATGTACACAGTATCGGGTAATGAATTAACTTGGAGCATTGCCCTGTATCAAAGCTGTTCGCCTTAAAAACAACTGAAGAGATTAGAGTAATAAAGAGATGCGGGTGTAAAAGATAAAATAAGATTAAAATGGCAGAATACAAAGTTGCGAGAGCCTTGATGGCAGAAAGATTATGTTGGAGTGAGAGATAAGAAAGGTTTACTTACGGAATGAAATGGCCAATTTCCAGTTTTCTTCCATAGAGCACACTTAACTGTCAAAGAGACCAGTGTCTTGTCTTTGGGAATATAAGTCACCCAATAGCCTTGCTTGTATAGTACGTCTATTAAAGCATTTCTGACTCCAGCAGTGAAACCTGTTAAATCACATAGCCGCTATTATTCACAAATAACCCCATGGTCAAAGAGCAATGTTTCCATTCATGTATTTTTGTATTCATGTATTCCATCTGTCTGCCTCTCCGAAGGAGAGGCAGACAGATGGACAGGCACAGCACTTATTACAGTAAAGATAGTGAATATTAGCCAATTTGTTACCAATTCATGTGCTACAAGTGCTTGAGTTGTAAATTTACATATTCTAAGCCAATATTTAATCTGATTTCTTTTTCCGGTATTCAAAAAAATACATGAATGGAAACATTGCTCTTTGACCATGGGGTTATTTGTGAATAATAGCGGCTATGTGATTTAACAGGTTTCACTGCTAGAGTGAAACCTAGCAGTCTATTTCAATTAACAATTGATATAGACTGAACTTTAACTTGCAACATTTTACTTGACTAACCAACACTCTAACACCTTCACCAATCAGTAGCCTTCCATCACTTCATAATAACCCTTATTCTCTATGGTTTATTGGTAGTCTTGCAGATCTCTCATCGTATACTAGACTCGTGATTACTTAGGGTACTCGTGGGTACTCGCGGGTACTTATGGGTACTGTAGGTAATCAACTTAATACACTTACAGGCTCACCATATCGCAAGTAAAAGTCAGCTGGATATAAAGTCAGCTGGATATAAAGTCAGCTGGATATAAAGTCAGCAGGATATAAAGTCAGCTGGATATAAAGTCAGCAGGATATAAAGTCAGCTGGATATAAAGTCAGCTGGATATAAAGTCAGCTGGATATAAAGTCAGCTGGATATAAAGTCAGCTGGATATAAAGTCAGCTGGATATAAAGTCAGCTGGATATAAAGTCAGCTGGGTATAAAGTCAGCTGGATATAAAGTCAGCTGGATATAAAGTCAGCTGGATATAAAGTCAGCTGTATATAAAGTCAGCTGGATATAAAGTCAGCTGGATATAAAGTCAGCTGGATATAAAGTCAGCTGGATATAAAGTCAGCTGTATATAAAGTCAGCTGGATATTACCTAAACTAAACTGATACTCTGCATTTGAGCTTTAAAAGTAATTGCTTGCAAATTCTCGTTATCCCAAAACTGGTGGTGCTTAGTACATAGCATGTCCTATAATTTGATCAATGAATACATCTAAAAGTCAGCAGGTTAGAATTGCAAAAATAATCATTATTTGTACGAGAGGAATGACTTTCAGCATATCCATTTTTTAGATAATTAGCTATAGTTGACCATACTGTAACAAAGAAAAGTAGTATTTATTAAGCGTATGTAGCAAAAAGATTTTCTTTGGAGCGCAGTAGCGCTGTGTCACAGATTAGAGAAATGTGGTTAACATGTTTGAAAAGTTTGTCTGAGTGAAATATATTTAGTTGAAACATTTCATTACATGTAGATCTAATCATTTTTCGATCATTCAGTCTAATCACTGTATTCTTAATTGTTTTGCGTGCACACATCCATCTTTCTTTTAGCCATCCTTGGTAGCAATTATTCAATTCTTTGATCTATATATATATATATATATATATATATATATATATCTTAGAGTTTGCCTTTTTGCTAACCCATGTGTCTATTTATAGCAATTGAAATTTAGTAATGAAAAATCTGTATGGCAATGATTTTGATCCCATGACTTCCAGATCTAGAGGTGGCCAACTTAACCAATAAGTTACGCAGAATATGATGGTTTCATTGGGCAAATAGTCCATTACATCGGCTAGTATACTCACCTCGCGCACAGCAATTGCTTGGGGTTAATAACTATTACTGTTGACCGATGTGCGTAACGATTGTTAAGCTGGCCCAAAACACGGGTATTGTTTTAGTAAAGAATTTAGTAGAAATTTCCGGGTAAGTTAATCAATTTTAATTATTCTATGTATTATTACTACGTAATCTATTATCTGCACAACACTTGACATTTGGCTAGTAATCCCTACTCTACAAAGTAGTACAACAATTTTGTAATAGATATTATCAAATTATGTTTGCAATACAATCTCAGTTTTTGTTTTACCTATACTTTATGTACTTTTTATGTATTTCTAGCTGTGTGCTGTTGATCATTTGTGAATGACATCTAGCTAAAACACTAGTTTGCTTGTATACTCGAAGTTGTGGCTCTAAACAAAGATAGCTGTTTATAAGTAATATTTGAATGACGGTTTCTTAGTTGGATGATTTTATTACATGTTCATATTAGACAACTGGTTCACTAAAGTGTGTTCACTATAGACAAATTTGCTGCAAACTAAAGTTGAGATAACAGCCTCACACTACATCCCATATTTTTATATTTTTTCTGAAAATAGTAAACATGATAATTAACAGAGATTTGTTCAAAATGTATCGCTAGTAGCAACTATCTTAAGTTCGCTCCAACTGTTAGGAAACCTTTGATGCGTGATTAATGGCAGTTCTGCTGGCAAGTTTCCCAGGGAAAAATAAATTACCTAAACTTTATTAAAATAAATCAACTGGCTGTTTCATACAAGGAAATAGTATCGGGACAAGTCAGGAAAATCCCTATTTTATGAATCCTAGACTATTATGTCAAACCATCAATCATCAGATTAATGAACCGTGTGAATTATATACCATAAAGGTTGCAGGGTTACTTGTTCTACGGTTATTTTTACAATCGAATTGAAACTACTTACTGCGAGCTTTTAATACAAAGAGAGTTCTTTTTTGTATCACTAAAGGTGAGCAGATCATTTACCCATCTAAATGTTAGTGTTTTAGGTCAACAATTTCAATCAATTTCACTATTCACTTAGGGACAATGGATTCAGCCACACTTCAAAGCATGGAGTTCTAAAGAGTCAGTGAACAGATATCTATGTTACTATGATTTCTTTGGTAGAAAGTGTGTGGAGATTTCAGATGTCGCTACAACAAATCACTCTGGTAGAAATGAGATATAAGAAATAATACTTAATAAGATTTGTTTTGAATTTAGTGAGGGTTTTTATAAAACGGTAAAGCCTGGTTCACACTATATTGCCGTATCTCGGCGTTGATGCCACAATACTTTAATGATCGTCGATGATAACCATGTTCACACTATCACAAACCTATCCCGTTTGTATCAGGAAATACACCGTGACATAGTGTTCCCATTGCTCTTTTTAAATTTTGGTGAAGAAATCTCTTTGTTTTCGCGTATTGGAATTAAATACTAGTCTCGCAGCGACTATCATAAACGAATATGAATAAATCACGCTACCCGCGATTGCAAACTACAATCGCCGAATCGATTCACATTTGAAAGGAAGTCGTTGATGCTCGGCGAAATATCGGGAAAATTTGACAGCTGTAAACTTTCCCGACGTGTCCAAAATGCTTCATTGATGCCATCGGTTCACGCTTTACATAATTGATGATGAACGCCAAAAAGAAGACGCTGACAAACGGCGATATACTGTAGTGTGAACCAGCCTTAAACAAAAGAATAGCAGATGAAATGTGTGAAGTAAATTCTTAGTTTAATTACATAGTCTGACAATAAATGTTACATAACACCTATGACTTGTAGACTGATGTATATACAACCTATAGAGCTATATATAGATTGATCTATATATCTAAATGTTATTAAGAGATATCTCATCAGTTTTCTACTAATGACATTATCTATGTAGATGTTCAAACTGTAAAACAGAGACTCGAGATAACCCAAATATTGACACTGACCAGAGTTTCTAACGAGGCTCTTCAATAAGTTATCAGCTTATAACAATGGTAGCTAACTTAAAGCTTATAACAATGGTAGCTAACTTAAAGCTTATAACAATGGTAGCTAACTTAAAGCTTATAACAATGGTAGCTAACTTAAAGCTTATAACAATGGTAGCTAACTTAAAGCTTATAACAATGGTAGCTAACTTAAAGCTTATAACAATGGTAGCTAACTTAAAGCTTATAACAATGGTAGCTAACTTAAAGCCTATAACAATGGTAGCTAACTTAAAGCTTATAACAATGGTAGCTAACTTAAAGCTTATAACAATGGTAGCTAACTTAAAGCTTATAACAATGGTAGCTAACTTAAAACTTATAACAATGGTAGCTAACTTAAAGCTTATAACAATGGTAGCTAACTTAAAGCTTATAACAATGGTAGCTAACTTAAAGCTTATAACAATAGTAGCTAACTTAAAGCTTAGAAATTGTTGGTTAAAACTCTAAAAGTTTGCATGAGCTGTCAAAAGTCAAGTAAGCATACATGTATCAGACAAAATACTGACTTGACCGCAAAGCACTAGAGCTCTCTCTATAAGCCCTTTCTGATTATCTGACTGCTAGCAGGTTCTTGCTTTTTTTAATCTTATATTGCGTTTTTCCCACCAATGCCAAGTATTATGGATGTGCATTTTCATGAAACTCAATATTAGATTCAATCTAAACAGTTTTTTCGTTCTTAAAAGCAAATTAAACTTGCAGAAGTATCAGTTAAATTGGCAGCTTTTCTTTTTATAAACAAATTTAACACTCACCAGTTCTTGTCTAAAATAGCCCATACAAGTTAGTGGAAACTTTACAAGTTAAAAAAGAGTATTCCAGAAATGACCAAACAGCAAAATTTAGAATAGGAATAAGCTGCAGATGTATAGTTTTACATCTCTATACACAGCAGTGTTCTAGTTGACAACAAAGTGGAAATATCCTAGCCGTTAAAGGATGTTTCAAAAGTATGATGACTTTTTTCAAGTTTGTTGAAGCCATGGCAAGAGACAAACATTATTTTCTGTAAAAATACCTTTAGTTATCACACACTATTTGAACACAAGCAAGTCAACATGAAAGTTGGCAATATTTTTGTTATTTTCTTTGCCGTGCTCACTTTTACCACATAATGTCAGCTTCAAGTTGCTCTTAAAACATTTTAATATTACTAGCATGTGTTTCTATCTTTATGAACTCAGTCATGGGCAAAAAAATAGAGCTGTTACTGCGAAGAGAAAAGAGCTATCGACCTGCACATGATGGAAGTCTCACAGTGTCAGGTGACTTAATCATCAAAGTAAATAAAGGTAAGTGCAAAACTAGGTGTTTGGTTAATTTCACTGGAGTGTTATAATTATGTTAGATACAGCATATACCCAGCATAGATAAAACTATACTAAAAGACAAAGTTAAATAAAACTGTTTTAGACTAACAAAAGTTGTATTATGTAGTGAAGGAGTAGCTACATTTTTACAAAACTGCAAACACTAAAGATAAAAAGCTGTAATACTTGTTTGATGTACTGCAGTTCCATAGTAAAATGCTAGTAGCAACAACAACTGGTAAACCTTTAGAATTGTAAATGCATGTTTCCTTGAAAGGCCGTTTATCAAAGTCAAAGCAACAATTAAACATGCAATTGATTTAATTAAACCCCTCGATTCAATGAGAACTGCATAACAAGTAATCGCATCTGAAAATCTTTTTTGTGTTGCTACATATTTTTGCACATTGATTCCACTCTACCAGTTTTTCTGATCTTTAAAATCAATTTATCAAATTATTTTACTATTGCTTTCATTTTAGACATAAATTTAAAGAGCATTAAGTTAACTATGAAAGGCACAACTGCGTGTGAAATAACTACAACTGTAATCAAGGGCAAAGCAAGAAAAACTGCCTTTATCAAGTCAGTTGATGTCTTTTTAAAGGCAGAACAGAATCTACTCAAGGAAAGTAAGTCATTAATTGTACAATGTGATTCAAGTGTACGTACCAGTGAGCTATACAGGTCTGAACTAAGAGAAAAGGTTATTTTCTTACTATTGGTAGTTTATCTCAGGTGCTACTGGAGACCCAATAATATTGCTATTGAACGATATTGCTAAGCACACTTACTCTTTAAAAAATGAAGGTTTTCTTTTGAAATACTAGTAATAACCTGCTCTTTCACTTTTAAAAACTCATTTTAAATTTTTACTTTAAAACTTTCTGGCACAAACCAAAATCTTTTAAGATAATTTGATTTAATACACTTTAAGTTGACGCAGTTAGGTATTGCGTATCCTGAAGGCAAGAGTACCCAAATTTTTCAAAGTAAACATATCTCAGCTAGGGGCGTTATAACTTACAACAAGCAACCATGTTGGTTCAAGTCAGAAGACATTTTCTATGCATAAACCACTGTAATAAAAACAGAGTAAAAAGTTGTGTTCATTAGTAATAAACTGCTAAAAGTGCTGCCATCTCCAAAATGTATGCTGTACCTACATATAAATTATTGTTTTTCACACACGTGTACTAATAGCACCAATAACATGGGTGTACTAATAGTAACATCTAAAGCTGCCGGTTGCATTCACCAGCACGAAACTGACCAAATAAACAAGAGTTTCTGGTGCGCTTCGTCAAACTAAATTGAGCTATTCAATGGTAGATTTTCTGTATTGGTTACATCAGTTGCTTTTTTTCATCAAAGCACACAAAGTTAAAAGCTCTGGCTCTTCTTTTGTCTTATTGCCACCTTTTAATGGGAATCCTCTGTTAATCAGTAGCGGAGTAGGAGAGTAGTGGCACCAGCCAATGGACCTTGACTAACGTGAGCATTGATGGGGTTAGATAGTGCAGTGATAATACTATTTGTTGTTCTCTGTTTCAACATTAGTGCATCAGTGTATGCTATTATATCGTAACACCCACAGTGTGTTCACTTTTTACTTGATGTACACATAGTGATAATCATTGCAATAGTAAAACAGTCATTTCAGAAAAGCTCCTTCATTCAGTTGCACATGAATACAAAGTTTGTCCGCCAGCCAGCCGAGGTCAGTTGAACTAGGCATGGCTAAAGACTAACTAAGTACATAATTTATTCTGGCAGGAAATTATGCTAGGCAAGGCTTGGCCACAGACTACAAACTGCTGCAGATTGTCTTATTGTCATAGAAAAACAAGTAACAAGACAAGGTCCTTGAATGAGTTGCAAAATATAAACCCCTATTCGGTTGTTCCTGGTTCGAATGTGGTCTGATGATTATCCAGATAAGTACTAAGCCAAGTAATCTACGGTGTATTAATAGATGTACCCAATCTCTCAGGAACTTAACCCTCGAATTTCAATAATAAAAAATAAGATAGACAAAGACTAGATGTGAACCAGCAACCGCTGTATAAATAAAATGCTTTGTATTAGTCAATGGTTGACTAATGGCTGACTGACTGGCTAATTGGCTGACTGACTGGCTGACTGACTAACTGACTCACTGATTTATTGACTGACTGACTGACTGACTGACTAACTGGCTGACTGACTGAGTGACTGATTTACTGGCTGACTGACTGGCTGGCTGACTGGCTGACTGACTGAGTGACTGATTGAGTGACTAACTGACCGACTGACCGACTGACTGACTGGCTGACTGAGTGTCTGACTGAGTGACTGATTTACTGACTGACTGACTGACTGGCTGACTGAATGACTGACTGACTGAGTGACTAACTGACCGACTGACTTATTGACTGACTGAATGACCGACAGATGTCTACTTATTCAACTACTTGTTAGCCATGTTTTGATATTATTTTGATAAAGTGGTGAACAATCAATTAATCTAAACTTGGTACAACAGATGCCTCAGATATCAATTTTGCTTCCGTGTGATAAGCCGTGAATCGAGCAAATGCTCACTTGTGATCACCCAAAGTTATCTGCTTAACATGTGAGTGATGGATCTTCTACAGTTGTTTACCTAAAGGTGTAACATCCAGCAGTTACTTCTTCAGCTAGTAAGTCTCAACTCGTTCAAAGCATACATTTGTAAAGAACTCCGAGCTAGGAAAATGAACAGAGAAATAAAAATTATCTTCCCTAAAGGCCAATAATTACAACCAACATGAGTGAGTTATCTATGGAAAGTTTTGTGTAATACCCAGTAGAGTGCCTCGATCAGTTCCAATAGCAAAGGGGTCATACATTGCAGCTTCAGATAATAGATCAGAGGCTTTTTATCGTTACTATTTCTTATTATAATTATTATTATCAAAACTAATACCCTGGAACTCTGGTGCACGGTGAGAGATTGTCAGGTGTCATTACTAATTGCACAATTATTACAAAGCGGTTTGATTAGTGCAGGTGTTAGAATGTCACCAGTTCAAATCCTGTTGAAAGCAATTTTTTCTAACGCTCAAAGCATGGCTTCAGACAGGTGGACAGATGGACAGTCTCGACTCTTACAATAGTAAAGATTATACTAAAGATTGCTGATATCAGTCCAACCTCTTGCATAAAAATTTTGTAATTCAAAACAATAGAAATATCAATTAGGAAACAAAAACATTGCACAATGCAACCAACCATCTACCTGATAAAATGTTTAATTTTTCATTGCTTTGATAATTTTTAAAAGGTTAGTTGTTGTAGGTCAAAGGTCAAAAAAACATTTAGATATATGTTCCTCAATGGAAGATCAGTTAAACATGCTTGTAGTTAAAACAGTTTAAGAGCCTTTTGACCAGTTATGTGAACGCAGGAGATACATATAGCATTAACTATACTAGAAAGAGGGTTGGTAGTTGGACATGCAAACTTTATGATAGATTGGTGGAACTATGAAAATCTATAATATATTTGAGCCATGTTTGATACAGTCACAGTATACCATATTTTGGATGTCAAGAAACGAGGTAAGCAGCGATAATCAGGCGGCAGCATGATTGTCGCTGCTTACCTCGTTTTTCTTTTTTTTCAGGTTTTTTAAAATTCAACAAAAATGAAATAACAAAGGAAAACAATATTTAGAAAGTTTACAAAAGTTTACATGCTTTGTATGTGTTAGCTGTTGATGGCTGTTCGAAGTGTTAAAAAAGTTGAATGGCTAAAATTTGAGGTCATTTTGTACTTCTTATCAAGCTGTTATACAAAATTCAAAAAGCTAGTTATTGATAAAAAGATTACCTCAATGTTGGCAGACTTATTGAAATGCACAAAGTAACAACTTTGTTTTTGTGTCAATTGTATATTCTTCAAACAAGCGCAGATCATACTTGCTTCTAGTCAATAGCCTTAGATCCTATAGTTATATGTGGGCAAATTGGAGCCGTCAAAACAGTTGTTTTGCTTTTTGTAGAAACTCATACTAAACATCTACATGCTGGGCGTCATATCCTTCCATTTAAGTTCTACTTCTTCAACTCAAGGTTTGTAAAATAGTTCATTAATAGCCTTACATGTAAACAGTTGTGTTAGGGTACAACTGATCTAGCACTATTGGAGGAAATTAAGAGAGTTGAGGGAGTATGGTTGTTCCTATGAATTTGCGAATTACCTGCATAACTGTTTTAATAGGAACATTACCTCTACTTTAAAACCTGTAGATTACTTTTCTTTTGTTTTAATGAAAATCCTGTACTCCACGACGTAAACAAAATTTTGTGAGTATGTGGAAATATTGGTTTGACTGTATTAAGATCTTCAGTACAGGTTTGACAAAATTATGCAGTAAGCCGAGTTCAGTAAATGTATGTATATATGCGGCTGAAAAGAGGTGATCTAGCAGCTAATACAGAGTCGCTACTCATGGAAGCTCAGGAGCAAGTGCTTTCAACTGGGCAACTCCAAACACGTATCTATCACACTAGAAATGATCCTAGATGTGGACTGTGCAAGAATGCACCAGCGATTCAAAACATCATAAGTGGATACAAGCAGCTAGTCTGACATACATACACTTAGAAGCATAATCATATCGAAGGTGTAGAGAACAGAGTCTATGCGCGAAATTGCCTCAATAAACCACCACATTGGTGGGAAGCTCCAGGGAAGTTCAATGACAACAACCGTGCTAAGCTCCCCTCGAGCTTCTACATCCAGACTGACAAGCATGCTTGGCAAACCAGCCAGATATTGTTGGGTTGGGCAAGGCGAACAAGAGAGCATTGTTTATGCATGTACATATACATGTATATACACATGTATATATATATATATATATATATATATATATATATATATATATATATATATATATATATATATATAGTCAAACATGGATAACTCGTCCACGGATAGCTCGAACACATGGTTAATTCGAACATTTCCTTTGGTCCGTTCCCACGTAATGATAAATTGCTATAGATAACTCGAACTCAACACTGTTAATTCGAACTGTTTTTTTTGCCCAACGGCTACCGAAACGGTTGTTATCGCTTTAGAAAATCACTTTATTCAAAGCCATAGAGGTAAACTTCATCTTTTCGTAATTCATAAGCGTCGTTATTACCACCATCGGCAAAATATTTTTGTCAACGACTTTTCTAAAAGTTTGGTGAAATTTGATTTATACTGCGATACGATGAATAGCACGGGCTAGCCGGGTCACGCGCGCAAGGATTTTCGCCACGCACATACAAAACAAAAATCGCATGTTGTTTTGTATGTGCGTGGTGAAAATTCTTGAGTGCGTGGCGTAACCCAGCTAGCCCGTGATGAATAGTTTTCCGACGTTGATTCCGTGTTGAATCAACGTCGGAATGTTTAATGTTTAAATCGTCTTAAAAATTCTTGTAATTAAACGAATACGTTGTCTGAGCTACAAAAAACTATTCATCGTTTGACCTAAACACAGAATACGTGTGTACATTCAATAAGTATCTATTAAAAAAGCGTGAGTGATATAGAATGTACCGTAAAACCTCGTAAAACTTCTAATTGAACTGCCTCGGAGTGTTGCTCTTAACGAATCCCAGGTAAAGTAAGGTAATCTGCATAAACTTCAAGAAGAAACGGCAAAATTGATCGTGGGTAAAACCCCAAAAGAAAAAAATGTCTTTTCTTTTGAGCATTTCAACAACGATCAAGTTTTGCCAATGTCAATCTGAAAAACGTCCTGGCAATAACATCACCTCAAACAACAAACCAATCTCAAGTGATAGAAAAATCTCTATACTTTTTCACGAAAACGTTTTAAACTTTACATTAGAAGCATTTAATTTGAAACAAGCCATTTGTGCTTTTGATTTATATTATAGTTTGTATATGTACATGTATCTACTAATAAATAAGTAAATATATGGACTTGTGACAGTGCTCTGATAACTTGAACGCTCTGATAATTCGAACACTTTTGCTCCGTCCCTTGAAGTTCGAGTTATCCATGTTTGACTGTATATATATATATATATATATATATATGTATATATACAGTTATGTATACATGTATGCATGGTTAAAAGTAAAATATTGAACTCAAAGTCACTACATCTGTTTTGCACAGCAGGGCTCTTCAGGTAACAACTGGTGAATGATTTAATACCAACAAAAATATGAAATCATTCGCCAACTGTTACCTGAAGAGTAATGTTGTGAAAAACAGATTTGTAGAGACTTCTACCTCAATACACACATACATGTAGATATATAGATATACCCGTATATGTAGATATTGACATTTATTACAGGGAAATACCCTCTTCATTTCATGAGTACAAAGAAGGAACAATCTCATATAAGTTAAAGGCCAAGCTGTATCTTCAGGGAACCTTCTCGGCAGTCAGTTTGCTTGAGTACATAAAGGTTATCAATCCAGGGCCAATAGGCAGAGGAGAATATCTGCTAAGCCTGGTAGGTCTTATGCGACAACTAGCTGAATGCCCGGCGTAGCACGGGTATTAAAAAACAGCTCATAAACAGTTGCAGGTAATGTAGTTGCTTGCCACTTGCCATTAGCCTGGCACATTACCAAAGACTAATTTGAGTAAGTTATCTACGGCTCTTACTGATTAGAGCCATGAGGGCAAGCATAAAATGATGTTGCGGTGTAACGGAGGAGAGCAGTAGCATATTTTCATCCTCTTAGCGACATATATCGTCCAATGAACCCATCAATCAATCAATGGTAAGATATTTGCCTGGCGAATGAGAGGTTCCTTGATCAAATCCAGCATGAAACGGGTATTTTAATCCTAGATTTTGATAGCTATAGCTGGACAAACCAAAACAGACACATCCACAGAAACTCTGAGATTTATGTACATGTATATATATTGATGGTCAAATATAAAAATGATATTAAAGCATGGAGCCTTAAGCATGAACATGTCAGGAGCAGCATAAAATGCAATAAATTATTGATAAATTACTTGCTGTGTTTAAAAGCCAGGAAAAGCAATTGGAAGAATTTTTGCTAGTGTTTCTGAAAATATTGTGGTGTAAAGCTATACGTAAAGCTATAATACACAACTAAACTTTCTCAAGTACAATGTTGCTAATTCCAATGCTTGGCATTTTTATGTGCTTAATGACCTTTAGATTGGGCTGACCCAGCTTTTACAGGGCTTATAAGAACGTTTTGGATGCTCCATGTATTTATTAATTTACAATATTATAAAACTCTGATGTTGTTATCTTGCTTGAAACTGCTGAATTGAGAAAAGACAGGTGTTGATTAAAGTGCTTCATAAAGGATTGCATTGCACAGTTTTTAATCTCCTGGCAATTGATTTATCTACCGATAATCTACCAACTGTGCTAATCAACAACTTCCTGAGTTTGTGAAATAATCTGTATTATAATAATTGCGGTGTTCCATGATGTTAAAAAATCCTCGCATGAGGGAAGAGTTATAAGAGCAGCCTCACAACAGCTTATTTAGTGTACAAAAGCAGGTCTATTGCAAGCAATGCCTGGTCTAATTGGCAATTTTAGAACTCTTGGTTTCCATATACCTAAATGCACCACGATCTATCTGATTAGAACTTCAAGAATCCGTCTCTGCATGCATCAAGGCTAATTGTACTCGATGAACCCATTCGTGGATTTTTGTTGTGAAACGATTTGTGTTGAAAATGAAACAAATCTAGAGCATCATTTGGCTCAACGCTAGTTTTGATACAGACGCTACCCTACTTACCTTACCCTACTTACCTTACCCTACTTACCTTACTTACTTTACCCTACTTACTTTACCCTACTTACCATACCATACTTACCATACCATACTTACCATACCATACTTACCATACCATACTTACCATACCTTACTTACCTTACTTACCTTACTTACCTTACTTACCTTACCCTACTTACCTTACTTACCTTACCCTACTTACTTTATTTCATCACTTACCTTACCCTACTTACCTTACCCTACTTACCTTACTTACTTTACCCTACTTACTTTACCCTACTTACCATACCGTACTTACCATACCATACTTACCATACCATACTTACCATACCATACTTACCATACCATACTTACCATACCTTACTTACCTTACTTACCTTACTTACCTTACTTACCTTACCCTACTTACCTTACTTACCTTACCCTACTTACTTTATTTCATCACTTACCTTACCCTACTTACCTTACCTTACAATACTTACGAACATTCATGTTATGAACAATGGTAGATATAAACAGTGTTGTGCGTATGTCAAAAAATGTCCGCAAAGAAAAGCGGTAGATACGAACGGTGTTGTACGTATGTCAAAAGATGTTCGTACAGAGTTGCCGAAAGTTAGATTTTGTATTGGGTGCCTTTTTCCAAGTAGCGTGGCTTTCGGCCACTGATATTAATTTTTTCAAGTAATTACACAGCTAACGTGTTCGAGACATGCATCAACACTTGGAAAAATGCGATAGAATTTTTTTTATTGTAGTGCGGTTTCTCTCCAACTGTACCCATATTTATGGAGCACATTTTTCATTATTATTTAGTGTTCTTTAAATGTAGTACAAACCAATATAGGTTATTGATACAAGCCTTAAACATACTTATATAATCCTTAAACAAATGTTCCGTACAAAGTAACAAACTGACAGAACTTACGAACAAATTCGCCTAACGAATGGCCATTCGGAATGTATCTTCTCATAACTTGGGGAGCATCTGTATAAAACACTGGTAGTGTGGTTCCAAACCACATGATAATATACTAGTTGTCTGTTTGTAATAAATAAAAAATCTCCAAGTAATCTGTTCATCGGTGTCTACTTTGAGGCCTAAAGCATGCATTGAAAAAGTCAGTATTTATGATTTTTTTAGGAGTAAGAGGTCATTGGCGCTTAACATTGCTTTTGTCATGTTCAAATGTCTTGAAACAAATTTGTGTACTAAAAGCTCAAACAATAGAAATACAGCTCATGGTAGCTCCATATGTTCAAACAATAGAAATACAGCTCATGGTATAGCTCCATATGTTCAAACAATAGAAATACAGCTCATGGTAGCTCCATATGTTCAAACAATAGAAATACAGCTCATGGTAGCTCCATATGTTCAAACAATAGAAATACAGCTCATGGTAGCTCCATATGTTCAAACAATAGAAATACAGCTCATGGTAGCTCCATATGTTCAAACAATAGAAATACAGCTCATGGTATAGCTCCATATGTTCAAACAATAGAAATACAGCTCATGGTAGCTCCATATGTTCAAACAATAGAAATACAGCTCATGGTAGCTCCATATGTTCAAACAATAGAAATACAGCTCATGGTATAGCTCCATATGTTCAAACAATAGAAATACAGCTCATGGTAGCTCCATATGTTCAAACAATAGAAATACAGCTCATGGTAGCTCCATATGTTCAAACAATAGAAATACAGCTCATGGTAGCTCCATATGTTCAAACAATAGAAATACAGCTCATGGTAGCTCCATAAGTTCAAACAATAGAAATACAGCTCATGGTAGCTCCATATGTTCAAACAATAGAAATACAGCTCATGGTAGCTCCATATGTTCAAACAATAGAAATACAGCTCATGGTAGCTCCATATGTTCAAACAATAGAAATACAGCTCATGGTAGCTCCATATGTTCAAACAATAGAAATACAGCTCATGGTAGCTCCATATGTTCAAACAATAGAAATACAGCTCATGGTAGCTCCATATGTTCAAACAATAGAAATACAGCTCATGGTAGCTCCATATGTTCAAAAATGTGCACTGCGCATTTTATCAACACATTGTACTGGCGTTCGATATATGGTGTTTTACCAACATGTTGTATTGGGATGAAAATATGGTGTTCCGAATTATAGCAATTTTTCAAGTCCTTTTTAGAAAATATAGCTACCTTTTATTTTGTGTACATATGTAATGGGTTCACCATACATGGAAAAGTATAGAGATTTTAGATATGGTGTACGTATGAGGTTTTGAGACTAATTTCTTATGAGCATTGCAAATGGAGTACAAAAGATGTCTAAGTTTCTTTACATTACTTAATACTGTGTGAGAGATAGTGGTGAATGCAGAATGAATAATAATATTGTATCCAACCTCATCACAACACATAGTTTACCATTTTATCTTAACCCGTGGTTGTATGACTCATTTGTTATGTAAGAACAAAATAATAATTTATTGATACACATTCCTCATTGGGTAAAAATTTCTCTCTAGTAAATGGGAGCATCATCTAGCTCAAAACCTAAATGAATATGTTTTGGTCAACTTCTGGCTAAAATTTTCTATACTTAATTTTTCGTGAAAAAAAACATAATAAGTAAAATAATTAACCATTATACATACCATATTTTAATTATTTATTTTATTAGTACCACTTTAAGTCTTTAATGCTGTTTAATGCTGTTTAGTGCTAAAGCAATAAGTTTCTTCTATTGTGCATAGAATATACATTTTTTCTGTTATATAATTTTATTGATATTCAGTTGTTCAATAATAGTCACTTGCAAATTTGTTCATGTAATAATGCACTTTTATTTTGATGCCATAATTTGTAACTTCAAAATTTTAAACAAATTATAACTCAAACACCAACAAAAACAAACACACTACCTGTATTGTTCCTCAAAAATACTAAAAGTATGTTTGAATTCGTGTTTTAGCAACAGGCTAGCTTTGAAAGAGAACAAAGCATTCCAAGATCTCTCTGGTGTTATGATGCGGTGATCATCAGAGGATTCCTCAACAAGCGAGTCTTGAGAATGAATGGAGGTATGCATTATTATAAAAACTAAATCTTTGCAATTGATGTCAACACTGTTAAATTTCGAAGCAAATCTTCTCATAAGAATGCACTTGTTTGTATTTCTGCTGCCCCAAATATTCTTTAATAATAATAAAGAATAATAATAATTTAATAACTCTTTAATAAATGTTGTCTACACCGAGCATTAAAACAAATGTATTGTTTAAAGCTGTGTATTAGTGTAAATATAAAAATAAATATAAGGCAAATTTTTGTCACTACTTGATTATAGAGTCCCATTAAGTGAAGTAAAGGTCATGATGGAGATATGGAGGGTAAAGTTTTTATATAAATGCATATTATTCTGACGATTAGCTAGTGATTGCTAAAATTCAAAAACTCAATACAGTGTACGCAAGTGTTTAAATAATGACCTATGTTTTAGTTTTATTTTCTTTTCTGGTCTGCTCTGCCTTTTCTGGATATTTCTATCTTATTGTACCATTGGTCGCTCATTCTATTTTTGTAAGTTGTCCTCTCTTGTTGCTGATTTACAGCAAGCCTTTCTTTGAGCCTTCAGTTACCTTCTTGCATAAGCTGTTACGGCACCCTATAAGTATTTGTGAAAACCTAATGACAAAAGCACTAATATTTACAGCCGATCAAATATCTATCATGCTACATATTGACAATCATACTGACCGATTTATCTACCCACACGTTTACATTGACCAGCTGACCTTAATCCAAGTCGGCAGCGAACAAGTGCGCAAATGCAAAACAGTTCACCAGCTAATAGCACATCCTGTGCAGCCTCATACTAGGAAAAACTTTCTGCATCTCCCAGTCGGACCCATAGCTCAAACACTTCCTGGCACTTTAACTTGTGGAGAGAGCATCAGCATATCATATGAACTCAAGGTAGAAAAACATAAGAAAGCATTATTATATTTCAGATAAAAGTAACAATGCGTTAACACTTACATCAAGTTTATTGTAGCTGTATGTTAGCACCTACGAGTGTATTGAAGCTGTGTGTTAATACCTACATAAATATATTGTAATTGTATACACCTACATGTATGTACAAAGTTCACTGTGTACGTAGTACACAGTTCAATGAATAGATTCATTGATACAATTGTCGAACTTTTGTCGGCTTGTCGAACTGCTAAGGTTTTTAGAGAGAAGTGGTTCTAATACTTACGCTGATCAATCAATTTTGCTCTATACTTCTGGTCAACTCTCTATCTCATTACAGCATTGGATTGCTAGGCGCACAGTATTTGGTACACAAAAATTTGTTATTTGTTTCTGTGAAATTAGCATTCTTTAAATATACCACCAAAACTAATTATGGCTTTTAATGCTAAAAGCTTTATAAGCTTTCAGCATTAAAAGCTCCACCAAACAGTTTATGAACTCGGTCACATAAGTTAAAAAAATGTTGTAACAATTTGCATCCCCTCATTAAACTTTTCAAAATTGAACCAGGAAATAAATCCCTCTCAATCTTTGAAAAATATCATAGATAAAACCAAAAGCTAAATTTCTGTGATTTGTTGTTGTAAGTGTTTTGTAGTAGTGGAAAAAGCTAAAATTTTACAACACTCCATCGTAAGTATTAGGCAATATCATTATATACACCTATATATTATTATATACACCTATTTGCTAGCTTTGTTAGCAATGTGTGTGTGCCTGAGTGTGTAATTTATGGGCAAAACAGAAAATAAGACACATACACACATAAAGCAAAACGGATTGCCCGATAGTTCAAAACTAGAGCACCAAAGTTTATTCCACAAAGTTTGGTTCTTGACATAAACACCAAGTTTTATGCACATTGTTACAATTTCAGGTTTGCTTTTAGCTAGACTCACAACTTGCTCATAATGTCTGCTACGACACTGCTATAGGTTTTGGAAAGTTTTTTACAAAATTATAATATGATTTCTAGCCATATCATAAATGTGCGCATTTTATCTCTGTGAGATTATGCTTGGAATTTATTGTCCATAATACATTCTTTGCAACTATAGTTTATTTGCGCTTTTAGAAAACAAAACAGAAACTTGTCAAGCTATAAGCGAACTTGGCAGCAATTACGATTGTCAAGTTGGCAGATAGTCAAAGACTTTGTGGGACTACTGTATGTAGTGAACTTTAAAGTCCATATATACATAAGTGAGTGACATAGTAAATTTACTATAAGAGCTTATTTCTGTATATAAAAGATACAAACCAGTGATTCTCGTTGCAGATTTTGCTGAAAGGATGTGGATTCCTAGAAAAGGTTCCAGTAATAATCGATGTACATTGAAACTACTTGGTTTATCTTGTCAAGTGTTGAGGGTAAGAGATGTAAGCTAATATGAACTGCTTATACCAATAATGTTTAATATTTCTTTGTGTTAGATTCAAACAGTTATACATAATTATTATAATTTCCAAATGTCTGACAGCCAGTGATATTGAACATTGTAATGCTCAGGCATAAAGGCAGATTTCATGTCTAAGAACGAAAACCAGTTGACTGATTGTAGGCATACCTTGAGCATTAAAGATAAAATTACACAGTTTTTGTAGATTTTATCAGAAATTATTGCTATTTTTCTATCATTTGCGATTTTTTTATGTTTGAAATGACTTGCCTGCCAAGATGTTTCAAGATTAAAATTGAGAAAACTTTATTGCGGTAAAAACGCTCAGACGAAAAATACGTGAGAAATGACATCCCTAGTTGTTACCGTTGCTATAGTTGATATCGGCTATCGTGTTCAAATTGCAGTGTTACGCGTCTCCAATCTGTCAGTTTCTTTGCAACTATAGAGTTATAATCGCACTTTCATTTCATCTGAGCGTTTCAACCATGATCAGGTTTCGTCGATTTTAATTTTGAAATCTCCTGGAAGTCACATTACATCAAACATCAGAAACAATCGCAAAAAATAGAAAATGTCGATGCTTTCTGATAAAATCTACTAAAATTTGGCGCACGTTTTTCTTTAACTCTCCCCAAATCAGTAAGCTGTAAGTGGTATTCGTTCATGAGTAAAAAACAAAGCGGTTCTGTGCTGCCTTAGCTTTTTATTGAAGGAACAGAGTTTTTTATGAAAGTGGCCAGCTGCTGGTTGTTCAAAGGCTTAGCCTTGTGGCCTTCATAAAACATTGTAGAAATATAGGCTCCTTGATTTGTAATACAAAACTAGCTAAGGTGTGCTACCTTCATGAAAATATTACTTAGCCCTTACAATTATGGAGTAGCACATGCAGATACAATCTCATTAATTCAAGTCAGAGGGAAACTTTTCAGCTGGCCTGATTCCCAGCATTGCATGTAACAACAATGATTCTTTACCAAACTATGTCTTAATATAAATCTACAGAAATACCAAAGCTGTATACTTTTTAACACATGTCTAAGTTAAGAATAGGAGTAACCGGGGCACCGCGGGCCCGAAATCACAAGAATTCATGCCAACGCGACAGTTTTCTAGATACAGCTCTCAAACTTTGCCATATCATACTTTGATTTGCGGGCTACACAATGAATTTACTGAAAACACCGTCAAATGGTAACACAAGCCATGAGATACTTTCTCTGCACCCTCTACAAGTGGTCCACTGTACCCCGGTCCCGGGGTACCGTGGACCGCACCCTGGGGTACCGTGGACATACACATCAAACTACTGCCACGGAAACGCTTTAGACCATTTATTGAAATTATTTGGTAAAGCTTACAATATGTATTATACAGAACCATATAAAAACATATATTTCTAAAAATTTCTCCAATGGAGTGTTCAACATCTAAAAAATAGTTCTGACAGTCTGGCGAAAAAAATTGCTTATTAAAGCAGAGGGGCTAAGTCAATATCGAAGCAAAATTGCTGGCACGTTCTTTGGGTGCCACCAATAACAGAAGGGTTTGGAAGCAACATCACAACGTCATAGATGTCAACTGATGCAATGTCTTCTTTCTCTGGGGGTATAAAGTTGGACCCGCGCTGTATGAAGAATGATACATCGATGGTGTCATCAGTGTTACACACGTCAAGTATCACTGCCACGAAGTGCTTCACAGTTCTCCTTCCTCTAACTACTACTAGAACATGATTGGAGACTTTAAGGTCCCCAATAACTATAGGCCTTTCAGCTGAGGTGGGTAGGTCTTCAGGTTCGCTGGTTGGCTCCTCGCTATCCGACTGTGCAACTGCTAGCTCTGCCTCCTCTTCGCTGCTGGACTCTATAGATGCGGTAGCATGTATAAAAATAGCTGCTATTGCAAATAGATTTGTAGTACAATACAATTTTTTACTTCGTTGTGATCGGAGTGGGTTATTCAACAATCAACAAAAACCTAACCTTGCGTTTACCAGGTTTTTTCTTTCGATTCTCCCTTTCTTCAGCCTCCTTTTCTAACTGAAGCTTAACAGGTGTGTCTGTTAGCACGACTGTTGTCTTTTTGTGGCATTCATTTTCTGAATGCAAGCGTTCTCAATGCCATGATTTCTAGCAACCTCTGGACAACGCTTTAGAGTGGCTTGGAGAATCTTTAGGTGTCGCGACACTTTCCTAGCAGATATGCCATCTTCTATCACACTTTTGACTGCAGTTCGCATTAACGTCGCAGCAGTTCTAAGGGGAGCTTTTGAGATGGAGTTACGAACCCCATCTCAAAACTTCTTTTGAAACTCCACTTTTCATATTAAAATACTATTAAAGCTTAAAAATACTAACTCAAAAGCAACATTAGTTTTTCTGGGGCACCGTGGACCATGGTCCGCGGTGCCCCGAGCCAGGTGGTCCATGGTGCCCCGGTGCATGAAGCAAACGTTATTTATAAAAATTTTTAAAAACTTTTAACGGTGAAGACTTTAAATTACACCAAAGAACAAGGTTAGTTGTATTATGTGTTGCAATAACAACAAAAAATATGTATAAGTTTTTGGTCAAGTAACCTGAACATCAAATGTGTTTAAATTTACTTTTAGGTCTTAAAATCAATTATTTTCTTACCAGTAGCTGAATATGACATGCAGAGTTTTCAAAACAATATGGCTGAAAGATGACATCATATCCTGTTCAAAAATTAAGAGAAGACTATTCTAAAACTAATTTTTCTCAGTGAAAAGAGAGGTGGTCCGCCGTACCCCTGGGCCCACGGTGCCCCGGTTACCCCCTACTTAATTTTGAACAAAAGCGGACAACTCCTTGTTTCAAACAGTCTCATTGTACAGTTGTTCAGCAAGCTTATTTGAACCCAACTGCTAAAAATTGTTCAGCACAAAGTTTTCCATTAGCTTTTAGTACCCTGGCAGCCCGATGCCCAGTGAGAGATTATCAGGTGTAATAATTAACTGCACAATTATTCCAAAATGTAGTACAGGTGCTGGAGTAGGCTACCTACTCCAGTACTCCAGAGGCAGTCTACCAGGCTGAAAACCCTGATTTCAAAACTCGTTGAAAGTTAACCTTTTTCCCGACATCAAAGCATGGCTTCGAACGAACAGACAAACACGGCTCTTAATATAGTAAAGATTGTTATATATGTTAACAGGTTTATTTATGTTAACAATTTTTAATAGAGAGCATGTCAACAACATGCTCTCTATTAAACGATTTGACTAGAAACTATTTAATCAGTACAAAGATCTTACATATTGGCAAAGATCCTTTGTGCGATTAAGAAAGACTTAAAATCTATTTAAAACAACCACGCTTACATTCTACAGCCTTTCTGTGAAGAACTTCAAACACACCAGCTTCTTTATTCAGGCGATGCTATGATGCTGGAGACTTCTTAGCAACATTACCAAAGATGGTTTGACTGGAACATAGGCTTGGACCTGGTGCCAATATGCTGAATGGTTAAACGGACATGACAAACTTCATCAGAGTGCATGAGTGACAATAGCACAGCATGATCACATCCGAGCTTTGTTACAGCATAAAAGTAGCTGGTTAACAGTGTGGCTGTAAGATATTTGATATTCGCTAAAAAAGCATAAAAACAGTAAAAATAAATTTGCTGTTTATTCTGGTTGCTCAACCACGGAAACACTCACAGCCTCTGAGCAAACCTAAAAGTTGTTTTTAAGAAGATACTGAGATTGAAAAAGGAAAGTAGTGACCTGTAATATTTTTAAAAGTGAGCCTCGGAAGTTCAGATTAATATACAACAGAACTAGAAGGGCTAGTTACCTCAGAAATTCAGATTAATATACAACAGAACTAGAAGGGCTAGTTACCTCAGAAATTCAGATTAATATACAACAGAACTAGAAGGGCTAGTTACAGAAAACTAGTAAGCAGTTGAGAAATTATTTCATTTTTAATTTATTATGTTTGTGCTAATTAAATCAAAACTCTCAACCTTAATTATGTAGCCCTCCGTTTGTCTAAAATAGAATAGAACTACATGTACATGTGTTGAGAATTATTTGAGCTTTTTTGCTGACTGCTGCTCTTTGTTAAAAAATTGTTACTCAGATGTCCAGCTAGGGCAACCAATTGTTATACCATTAATTTTAAATAATAGTTTTTCAACGAACAATAGAAAATTAAACCAAACACATTTGGTTTGGTTATCATCTACGACTATCTTGTAGATCTGGTATGTAATGTGTGACATTACTATAAGATGGTTGGTGTAGGGCAATCCCCATCTCCACATTATTCAGCTAAAAACAGAGTGATGAGCCTAAATACATCCAGTTTGATTACAATCCATGGCTACAAAATGAAGAAGTTTTATAATGTAGCATTTTATTGTACATAATTATGACTTCTCATCAGTTGTTAGCAGAAATGCGTATGTTTTTAGTCAGGTAAGAGCAGCGCGTAAATACATATGGTTTGATCACAATCCATGGCTACAATATGAGGAATTGTATGCGATGCAGCATCTGAATACAGTATTAGTATTAATTGGAACCACATATGCATGTCTTGCTATACAACAAAAACACACAACATCCTCAAACAAAAGAATATTTCAAAATGTCACAACAAGAAATTTATTAGCCAAAAAAATGTGTACAAAAGTGACACTTTTCACGCATAGTATCAACATAAGGTAATGTGGCATTCTTAGAGCAACCGTAAGGCCCGCCATTGTGCAACCTTCCGTAATCTTCACAGGTTAGGGAGCTTACATTCTTACCTAGTGCCCTGGCACACAGGTAGCCGTATCTGTCCATGTATCTTCTGATGCAGCGACGAGCACAGAAGTATGCTGCTACGCAGGTCTTCCAAGCTGATCCTGTATCTAGCAAAACATGTCAGTAACTTGTTAATGCTGTATTTTACCTAAATTTGTTTTTAATGGAGTTATCATGCATGGTTAGTCAAACTGATCACTGCTATAATAGGTAGTTGTTGTTACAGCTGTATGATAGTCTGTGTATTAAATATCTCCTGCAGTCATGCCTATTTGACTATTCCAAGATACTAGTACAATAAACCAATATAATCACTAAAATAAAGTTCTGTAGATTTTTGCAGATGACATGCGGCTATTTTTGAATGATTACATCATCTTCAATTCTCCAAAACAATAATCTGTTCTTTGGAAGTGATAAATTGTGTGCCAAACTGATCAATATGTCATAATCACCAGAAATCCAAATTCGATGTGTTGAAGTAAACTGTCATATTCAAGGACTGATAACAAATAAAGATCTTTGTCCAGAGAGCATAAAAGCTAATTTTTTTCACAATACGACATGACATATTCTGCCGAAAAAGTGGCCCTGCTGTACATTATAACCATTTAGCCATGCCAACATTATTATTTAAAAAACTAGTACAACAACTCATGCTCTAGTTCAGTTCAGCCGTATGTTTGCCTGTCATCTTCAAAATCTCCCTCTCACACCATATATGGCATCACCCTGTTCACCCTCTCTAATCTCACCTTTCCACTTTGTACAAAAAAAGCTTCTTTCAATACACATAATTTTACTTAATGCTTCTTTATTTTTTGTTACATGGTATAATTTGCTTTGAACAGCATTGACCGCTGATAATAAAGTTAACATTTATCTATCAACTGTTGCACAAGGCATTCTATCAGCTAACTCAATCTGGAAACAGCCACAAATTGCCAGCCATCTGTGTATACAAGTAAAGCGTGTTCCAGTTGACAGCTCTGTTAACATTTTTTGATCAGCAAAGTTGCTTTTCCATCTACAGACTTGCTTTAAATACTTTTAAAAACCATCACTTGATGATTTAAGATTTCAACTTGTGATTTCATCCACTCTCACCGAGACATTAAACCCAAATACTGCAATAACTCACAAAATGTTTTGCTCGCTATATCATAAAAGCCAAAAAGATTTTAGAAATAAACCAATGTAATGTGTAAAACATAATTCTTACTACAATCGATCCAATAATTGTGTTTGATCTGGTACAAGCCACAAGACAGCGATCCTCCATCCATTTGGCATCCTCTCCCACCACCTTCAATCTTTTAAATAAAAACAACGTTAAAAGGGGGACACACTTAATCTCTCTGCGGTAAGCTGATAACTAACATTCAAAATCTTCAGGTTGATAATTGAAAAGGTAAAGCATGGCAACAAATCATTTTGTTTATTAAATTTACCTTCCCAATACAATTGATGCAAGATGAATCGATGCCACCGTTGATTCCGGTCATAAAAAGCAGTGTGAGAATGAACATGGAAATCTTCTTACACATCCTGTTGGTTTTATTGCTGCAAGCTTACCTGACTGCACGCACATTTGAATAGTCAAATAGATCATTTCACAGTAAACTTATCCGGTGAATTACCAAATTATTGTGAGCCAATCAAAATGCCATGCTGTAGTGGTCACTCGCTTCTACGAGCTAATAGAGGTTCTGGAAAATTTCCTTTAGTAATAAGACATGCTTTGCATGACACATAGTTTCACATGTGCATAACCTTGCAAATACCGGCAACAAATTATTTGTACAGACTGAATATGGATTATGGATGTTCACAGCATTAATGGATGAAGGATTTGTTGTGGTGAAAAAATTAAAAACAGCAGCGTCTGAAATGAAGATTTTGATCACGATTGATACATCTAATGAGCGAAGGAGCTGTGTGCTCTGTGACATGCCATCTATGACAGTAATATCGACAACGGTCTGTGACGACCAGGTAAATGACACAGGTGAAATGATTAGCTTGCTGCAGACTCGTTGTAAAAGAACAAGCTACTTATTATATTGTTTGATTAGACAGTGCAGTAACCTTCTGAACATCTTGCGATAATTTTGTTGCATCTAGAAGGAACAGAATTTAACTAGGTTATTGGATCATCAGAGTTTACAGTAAAATGCGCAATACCGAAGCCTTAATTCTTCAGGAATTCAATAAATGGCAGCTGCTTCTCGATGACTGAAAGCTTATAGTAAATGTTTAACAGCTTAGCTAAAAAGTTGAAAAAATGCCTCAACAGAGGCTAGTCTTGTTACTAGAAATCTCTAGTCATATCAGTCACAATTGAACAAGTTGATGTTTCATTTAAGTGAGCATGCTGCAGCCAATCAAAATGGATTAGTTAAGACCGATAGTATATGGTTGGGGGATACCCTAGCTAAAATAAACAAGTACCAAATCATTGATTATAAGTTTTTTTACGGACAAATAGAGAGGTTATAATATTAATATCCCCAGCTGAAAATATCATACAATACAAAGTGAAGTAAAGAATACATATCTATCATATATGTTTTAAATGTTGGCGGCTGTATAACATCGGTGAAAGAAACACACATTCTAGATTAAATCGTACACAAAGAATTTAATAGAGTTCTTACATGGGAATTAGCAAAGTAATAAGTATACATGTTGTAAATAGTAAGGCTTAGTATCTGGTATTAATGTAAGCCAAGTGATAGTTTAAATTATGATTCAGTCTTTCTAAGTTTTTTTTGGCAGTTTAAATCTCCGTCTTTATCACCAAGCCAATGTTCAAACAAGTTATACACATGTATGTAACTCTTGTAGTACTCAATATTTAACAAATAAAACAACGTAAAACACCGTTTTATCGTCTGTGCTGTATTGTCATACCCGAAGCACTTTTCTTGATCCTCTTATCCCTCCCAACATCAACTATCGAGCCATATGTTTGTCTGTTGTCTTGTACATCTTCCTCTCACACCATATATGGCATCACCCTGTTTACCCTCTGCATCACCCTGTTTACCCTCTTTAATCCCACCTTTCCACTTTTCCACACATCTTTCCTACTCTTTCCACAAATTCATCTTCTGTAAAACAATGTTTGTTAAACTACCCAAAACCATTACAATATTACGGTCCTCTCTGAATGAGAATTGAGATGACAAAAATTCCTCCTAAACTAGTTGAATGTCCTAGGGGTGTATCAAAGGAAGAACAGCTACACTATAAGCACTAGATATTTGCGGACGAAAGAAGATGCATGTTACGGTCAGCAGGTGACTCATGAATGATGCAAACTTCAGCAAAATAATGAACAAGCTCATCACGCTCAGGCTATCTACATTAAAAGCACAGTGATTGTATAGTGCATACATTCAGCGCAGATTAATATACCTATTTCAAATCCAAACTTACCTACATTACGACAACCTATCAAAGACTATAATATAAACAAAGAGAATCAAACAGATGATTAATGTTCTTAAAACACATGGATGGTTTATCTTCAACTTTCACCATCTCTACAAGCTTTTGGATACTGCCCATCGTATTCTTACTGGTCAAATATTTATTTATTCCACCAAACTATGCTCAATCTATCCTTCGTTTTTTCGTGACGTCATTTTATCGTTGTCGGCCATCTTTATAGACAGTTTTTTCGTTAGACACACAAAACTTGTGCAATGATAATTTGAAAACGACGTTTTTGTTTGCAATTTTTTATTATAGTATCAAAACAACAATTAAAAGTACTAATAAATCCAAGAAAAACGATCGTTTTCTACAGATATGGCGGTTTTTACGTGAATGAGCGCATGTGCAAACGACTGATGACGTCAAAAAAACGATGGATAGAGAATTATACTAAAATATATAGACAAATACCACAAAGATTTTCTACTTGACAAGAATGACAAAAACAGTAGGTCTGAATCAAGGATGTCTTAGAGCTTCAACTATAGGTGGGCATATCGCAATATCAAGCTACAGATGTCCTGAATATCAGACAATATTGGCATACATTCCCATTTATCAGACTATGATTTTGCGATACACAGGGCCATATGTGCCATCTCCAGCACATTTCCAAACATGTATTAGGAAGTTTTAATGATAGTGAAGGCGACAATATTAAATTGAAGTCATAGACATTGTATCAGTAGGATAAGTCCACTATATGATTTGTGTGTATAACCGGTACCAAAAGTATACTGAAATTCAACCATCATGTGTATTTGGAGGTTGTGATGCAATGTTTCAATATTGATGATAAACTCCATGTACTAGTCTTCAATGTAAAAATGTACACAAAATTTTTTATACATCTTAAAGGTTACTATGTGGTTCACCTGATCTGGAAAATGAAGGAAGTCACAGAGCTACATCAATATTACTGTGATAGCTGGTAAACCACAGAGCACAGTTCCTTCGCTCATCAGAAGTCTCAGCCATGAGCAAAGATCATCATTATAGGTGCCGCTGTTTTTCATTCTTTCATTACAAAGAATTTTAATGATTGGAATATTATGTATAAATCCATCAATTCTTTTGTAATTGTAGAAGTGCCACATTCAAAAGCAGAAAGAGAGAAGCAATGAAGAAGGTGTAGGAAAGGTGTTTGCATAGGCTCTATCTCTTATAGAATGAGTTACATATTTTCAATTGACTTTACTCTGATTTAGGTGTAAATGTGAATGACAGGTGATGGAATTGTCATGTTTTAATAATTACATTTTTAGCTAAGACTGCGAGACAGGAGGGGTATGCATAAACACTGACACGGCGAGGGAAGCTGGGAAGGAAGAATATGATAAAAAGGACTGTGACGCTAGCTGTCATGCTGACCCCTTAGTAAAAAAGCACTGTCCCCACTAGGGACAAGTGTGCATCCGTGCTAACTAGTTAACTCTTTTGCAGACAGTGTGTGAATGTGAAAACCGTCATTAATGTCATAATTTCAAACACAAATATATGTATAAGTCGAACATTGTCTTGCATTATTGTTCTGCACATAAATATTCTCATCGAAGTTTTAACTGACTATCGTGTCTGATTGTAAGTTACCATAATAAAGAGGTTGCATGTCAGATTATAGACACAGGTAATTGAATAATATCCAAGGCTCTTTGCTTGCTTATAATGTTCAATTAACTTACCCAAGAAATTTGGGTAATATATCTTCATTATTCATGGTTGTCTTGGTAATGCCTAAGTTGATCAATAAGTTAGAATTAACATTGCCTAATGAGTGCGTGCCAGTTTTCGTAAGAATCCTGAGTCTTTCGACATCGGTTTTTTCCAAACGTTCTGTCAGTGCTGAAATGGCGGAGCCAATTTTTAAATTAGTGAATAATCGTCCAATGAGCATTCGTGTTATTTGGGTTCGCGTGACGTTTTTCTACATTATAGTTAGTCAGTCGCGATCATTTTTTCTTGCTTCACTGAGGATTATACTCCACACTATTCGCCATGTACTTCTTTAATTTTCGTTATTATTTGTTGGAGCTTGCGCCATTCTTGCAAAAAGAATGGTACGTAACTTTTATCTCTCGAAATTACAAAAGATTTTTGTTGATGTTGAGTAGTTTCTAATGAAAAATTTTCTATTTATAGGCCTTCAACTTAGAAGGTCCACACGCGTGAAAATCATCGTACGGTGTACGCCACTCTCGGTTGTATTTGGAACCAAGACGCCTGTTATTAAAGATACAGTTGAGGTCAAAGTCGGGAAAGTCAGTCGCGACCCTTTTGAGATGACATCTGATTTACCTGCTGTTATCGGTTAGTGGCATTGCTCCCTTTCTTAATTTCTAATAGTTTTATCGGTGTGTGATATTATAACGTAAGTACTGTATGCTCATTTGATATTTCAGGATCTTGAGTGAAACACAACAAACAATGCTTGAATGAGATTCTTGGGAGTATATTGGAGTTTGTAGCTGTTATTGTCATTTTTATATGGTTATATTGTTATTGTAAAAAATGAATATTGAGTTTTGCTCATTTTAAATTAAGCCTTTTTCTTGTGTTGGTGTAGTAGTGTTCGATCAAGTGTGTGGTCGTCATCCTTCATACTTGGGTGAGTAAAAGAAGAAAACTATCCGTAGTATTGGAAATCTTTTTCCTGTGCGGGCTTCGTTTTTCTCCAAAGTTCGTACCTATCAATTCTCTCTCGGGCACCTGATTGCTTAAACTTGTTAAATTGTTCTGGTATAGGGTTGCCGTCTTCAGTAACTTCACCGGTGTCCAATTGCAAATTGTTGGCTTCATTATCAGACTGCAAGCATGACCTATTCTCTTCTTTAGAAATAGCTCCTTGGATCTTATGATACAAGTTATCTAGGATGACTGGTGCTCAAGATTCATTTCCTTTCACCCCTTCTATTTGGGTCAAGATCTCAGAAACCATGGTTAAGTCGTGTGTGTAAGATTTGGAGTTGTCTACGCTAGCAGAAGGAGAAAACTCAGTTATTTTGCAAATTTTGATTCTAATTTAATTACAGCAAATTTTATGGTCAATAAACTGAATGCACACTCACCATTAGTGCTAAAACATGGTTCGGAGAAAACTGGTGTTAAAGTTTGAAAGACAAATACCAATACACAATTTTGGTTACATTTCAAAACGTCATAGCAACCAATATCAAGTAATTGTGATATTTATCTACTGTAGATTTCTGTATTTATATACAAAAGCTATGCTGAATTCAATTATTTAAACAGATTTCAGCTGGCTGTCATGGGATTAGCTGTACATCTATCACAAAATGTGTTACTTATTCTTAATTGTGCAGATATTAAAAGCAGCTTGGGAGTATTGTCGATTTTGAGCACAGCTATAGTATCACCAACAGAATCTTTAGGAAGATAAAATATTAACATATAGTAACACACCATCGGAAACTATAAACTTCGATCTTATAAAATATAGAAATTAAAACACGCACCAATAGCAAGGTAGCGATGCAATAGACACAAGGGAGATAACTTTTCGATACCGCAGAAAACTCACTCATCTAATTCACAATTTGTAGGCTACTATAGTGATTAATATTTATTGTTCAAAATGACACAATCCTTCTTGGCTCTCGTAGCTGACCTTTTCTTGATTGATAACCTCTCATCTTTAGCATCGCTACACTCTGCTGTAGGTCGTGCATGTATTTCGTGCGATTGTGCCGGAGGAACTGCTGCAAACATAAATAAATCATTATAAAGACACCTTCAAACTATTAGCAATCTACTATATGTACTTATTTGGCAATACTTCTGCTTTATGTTCAACATAGGGTAGCGAGTTTAGAAGTAGAGCAGACGGTTTAGGAGTAGGTGGAGTGGCTTGTGGCTTAGTGCCAATCATCACTAAAACAGTACTTACGTGGGCAAACAATACCTCGGTGTTCCTCTTTGCAAAATTCTCTGATTTCTTTATGCAGATATTGTTTTCACTCTCTGGTCATCCCAAGAAGTGTAAGTTTCTCAAGCATCTCATCATTGAGTGGGCTATGCTGAATCAAACCTGTGGTACATTCGTATGAGTTGCAGAATTGTCTCACCATGACGCTGCCTGGGCAAACAAAAGTTAAACTTGTGACTCTAAAGCAATGTTTCTGGTATCAGAACAAAATTATAACAAATTAAAACACCTGCAAATAATTTCTGACCAAACTATACCTAGAGTTTCATTTGTGAGAGTGAACTGGTGGGCTGACTTGATTCCTTTAATTTTGGAAGTCATATGTCGGAACAAGCATTTTACCACTTTGTGAGCCACAAACACTGCTTTGTTTAGAGTTGACGACCTCTCCATGTACTACAGCCAGTAGAAATTACCAAAATTCCTAAATCAAGAAAACTGATCAAACCAACTATTTCAAGAGCAAAAACAGCGTGTAATGCTGATCGAAAAATCAATTGAATTGAGTGTACAAAAAAGGTTGTTGATAAAACTAACCTCTTCAACTTCATGTAGTGATGAAACAAACTCTCGTCGATATCGTCTTTTGAACAACCCGAAGAACAGGTCGGCACATAATTTAGTATGACTCGTGATCATGGAGTTGACGTTGACATTGACATTCAAACCTCAGGATACTCTCCACGCCAGGTACATCAGCATGAAGTTGTTCTTGTTCTGGCCACTACAATGAATCCATGAACATTAAACACTGCAAATACATGTACATACATGTAGATCCATATAATTAAACTAGAAAATATATTTTAAGAACACATTTGCATAAAGGTTGGTGAACTACAGCAACCTTGAAAAGTACCTGCTAAGGTAGCAACAATGATATTTTTATGAGGTAACAAACAGTAGTGAATAGCTTTTGAAATAAAATGTATTATTCTCACTTCTCTTCAACTCAAATAGAGCCAGAACCAAGGTAAGACAGCATAGAAGTAGATGAAAGAGACACTGGTATGTGATAAACTCATCAGAAACACGTTGTCGTTATCAACTTACGCACAGTTATCCGCATGTATTACGAGAGAGCTACGCGACGCCTGTGACTTGTTTGCCTCCAAGTAGTGGTGTATGTAAGATATGATGTTGCACCCTTTCCCAACATGTACAGCCTCGTCTATCAAGTAATTCGTTTGACGAGGGAAGCCTTCGTCAGTAGTGCCAAACACTGCACACTTCCTCGGAGTTTTAAAGTATACTGGTCCGGGCTATAGTGGATTTGACAAACAGTGTACCTAAAATAATATGCCACCAATTTAAATAAACCTATAAATTTGTGTGATCATGTTTTAAGTAATAAAGCGTGGACAACACAGTCGGCATACAGATGGTTGGCATTTTCATTGAAAGTTGCATACCTGTTGAGCCATATCGAATAAAATGTAGAGGCAAAATCCAGCTTTACCTTTCTCTATGGACCCATTGTAGTAGAGACGAGCTTTGGATGTTGCCAACAAAGGTACTTCCTGCACTTTCAGCACAGACTCCTTCTCCTCATCATTCTTTAGCGTGCTACTACAAATAGTCAACACAAAATAAACCTAGTGCAAAAGTTACAATCTTTTCAATTACATGTATTAAATTACAAGCTTGTTACTAAGTCCAAGAAGTTGGGTAGATGGCCGTCTGACAGATTTTTGAATGAGTGTTAACTAAGTTAATAATTGCACGTCAAGCACAAGTTAGATGTAAAAAGGCTTTTGTAAATCTACAACAATTAACAAAAGTTGAAGAAATCTACAAATATAAATTAGACTTACTGGTAAATTATAGTGTTGTTACTTTGACCTGTTCATCACAAGTCAGACATTGGCCGACAGCAATGCAATCCTGGAAAGATAAGGTTCCAAAGTCGTTTAAAGCTGCACACACTCATAGGAGTTGAAAGGCGGCCACAAACTGCTACTGCTTTAGAGTATTTTCTATAGACAAATTTCTTCGACAAATGGGAGGGTAGAACTTTAGTAGCCTTTCTTGAAATCCCACTAATTTGACCAGGCAACACCAGACTGTGCTGCTCCAGAAAGTTGATCATGAAAATCTGAAATGCTTTTGATTGTTCATACATGATGCATTCATTGTTCCCACGGTTTAGTTTTCTTGGCACTACTGACTTGACATTCTTGTAGTGAGTCACAAGCACTTTTAGCTTTGCGACACCGATGGTATGCAAATTGAAATCTGCATGTGGGTAGTCCTAAATGTCAATAGTAAGTTCTTGATTTATGCCGAAGATTGTTTGACAACTTTTTTTAAAACTAGTCACAGTACTAGAATGAAATCCAGTTTCTATTTTTGAGAGCAAACGAATCTCCAGTTTAACGCTAGATAACTCTGCACATGCATATCTGCACTCAGTCACTTGTTCATTCGAAAATTGAAGAATTCAACGGGACTGGCTTGGGCCTAGCTTACAGCTACATTTACAGAAACTTGAGTGTTTAGGCAAGGTTTACCCTTTTCAATTCTGAAGCTCATCTGCATGCAAAAATGGCTGGTATTTGTCAGATGTACATATCTTGTGGCATTTTTTCGAGTTCACTCTCACCGTCTGAAGAATTCAGTTTAACTGATATGTCAGTGTAGTCTCCTCTGATTAGTGTTCCAACATGCTTTTTCAGCATATTGAGATTCACTTTTAAGGGTTTCTCATCAGGTTTGTCGAATGGTTGGATGGTTGCTGTGGTCTCTGCGACTTTTAATTAAATAGGCGTTTTTTCCACCTTTTATTTAGCTTCAAAGACTTGTTACGGTATTGTTTTTGTCAAGGTAGAGTAGGTAGTCACCTACTTGTAGTATGCTGGGTGTAGCCTTTTTGCTATGGTAATGTTTCTGCTTTGCTTTACACTTCTTGATCAACTCTCTCTCGCTTTGCTCCAAGTTTCTGTCATCCACTCGTGTAGTTTTGCGGCATATGAATCATTTATCATGAGCGGTTCTGGAGAAGGCTTAGTTAAGTCGTAGGGTAGGCACATTTAATATGGATATACATGTATTAATATGGATACACATCAATATGGAGCTGGGTGAAGCTTGCAATGTTATGTGTTTTGATGAGTTATGTGTGAGTTGGCAGAATAGAAAATGTCTGGGCCAATCTTTGCGAGTATTTTGATTGACAGTGTGACAGCACATTCGCGATTGACTCATTGTCAATTTCGACTTGCCCATAGCATTTTGGGTTATAATTAGTTGTGAACCTGAGTTTGACGTCTAGTAGCTAGTTAACATCCGCAATCGTCTCACTCATAAAATTCTTAGCGCGGTCGCTTAGAAGGATCTTTGAAGCTCCAAATCTGCAAAGACGTGTTCTGCGTATACTCTAGCTACTGTTGTTGCGAGCTGGTCTCTAGTTGTTGCCATTTCAGTTCATTTGGTGAAATGATCGGTGAACACTAACATGTTTCATTCCACAAGTGCTTTTTGGTTAGAGGACCCTAGAAGTTTACAGAGAGGATTACGAATGGGCTTCTGGCCATCTGGGTGCTTAATGGCACCATGTATTGGTACTTTTGGGCTTTTTTGTGTTGACAGAAAATGCATTGGCTGATGTAGCTCTCTACCTTTTGTGCCATGGATGGGAACCACTATTTTTCTTGAAGTCTCATCAAATTCTTGGTTACTCCTGGGTACTGCTGGGATTGCAAGAGCTTTTCCTGTTTTTGGTACAAAACGTCTGCATGCATTTTAAACTGGCTGCTCTCCTTGACTATTTTTTTTGCGTAGACCGTTTAGCGTCTCCAGGAGATTATCTTTTTGTGATATATCTCCAGATAAGTCCAAGATGAGTCTCATTTTTGGAATCTCATGTTTTCATCAATGTTGGTGGTTCCTACCGTATTCACTGTCATGATAGCTCTAGAAAGTGCGTCTGCTACATTGTTTTGGCTACCAGTTTTGTGCTTGAAACTTGAGTCAATTTTTTTTGTTAGTTGGAACCATCATAAGGGTGAGTCAACATAGTAAATATGCGAGTTGAATAGGGCTCAGCCTGAATTATATGTGTAAGTGTAAATGGAAACAAGATGAATGAAACACAATTATCATGTGTTTATGTTTTAGTGAGCATTTTGGAGAAGGTAGATGTTTAGAAATAGAAAATGTAAAAGTGGAAGAGGACGAATATGGGGAGCATAATACACAAGTGTATTCGAATGTGGAGATTGCCCACATGGGGGCACTGAGGCCAATTGACCCTTTCACAAATAGTATGTGGATATGGGGGCCATCATCATATATATGCTAAACATATATATCACATGTATATGCTAAACAATTTTTGTTTTAAATATATATACACACACCACATGCTATGTATGATCTTGTTTTATTCCTTCGCATATAAGCATTCTCTTCGTAAAAAATAGAACATTATCTGTTACCATAATAAAAAGGTTGCATGTTAGATTATAGGCACAGATTCTTGAGTGGTATCCAAGATTCGCTGCTTGCTTACAATAACTAGTTGGCTTACCAAAACATGTATGATATTTCGTCGTTCTTGATGGTTTGACAAATGACTTTGACCTCTGTATAAGTCTATTCAAAGCTCCAACATGTTGACACGAAAGTGGTATTACTAGTGGACAACTATCCAACACACTATCTTGCAGATGTTTTGGTAAGGAAGAAATGAAAACATAAAAGTTAGTTATTTCCCAAAAAGACTACTTTGCAATACAGTCATAATATACCAAGGCATAATTTCAATGTCTGAAAATCTCTGTGAGGACTTAGTCCTGTGAGTTGTTAAGGAAGAATGTGGAATTACAGATTGTTTGATAAAACAACACTCGGTTTAGTAATTGACTTGAGAGAAATCATGGAATTCAACTAATCTAGCTGCAATACTAAAATGTTGCAGAATGAACTAGCTGATGTAGTTGATCAAATTGAGGCAAGAACATATAACTTAATGAGCAATGTGAAGAGCTGTCAAGAACGTAGGGGTTGATAACGAACATGATTGGGTACATATTGATGCCGAGTGCCCAGCATATGAAGGTATGGCAGACAGTGACACTGTAAATCATGCATTAGACATGTTGCTCAGAATGAGGTTGACAATAAATCATCGCTATAATGAACCAACCCCCTATCACCAAAATAAGTCAAGCACTAGCAGCAATAAAAACAACACTTGGTTGAAGTGAATGGCCGGATCTTGATCGAATGTATGTTTTGCAATTGAAAGCTATGATAGAGAAAGCCTGGGAAAGATTTACTCTCCTTAGATAGTCACACTGTTAACACTTACTATGCTTACTGAAACAGAAAACTTCACTCTGCTATTATTAGAAAATATATAAATATCAAATCTGTGCGAAAAAGCGCTAACATGGACGCTCTATCTTGACTCATAGATTTTGTTTTAGACTCTAATCTAATGTACTTAAATGGTTAGGGGAGTTGCCAACAGAGGAGGCTATGCTCATTAGCGTGGCAATCAATAGGTGTGTGAAGATGAAGGATACATTCAAAAATTTAAAAAAAAAACGTTGCAAATCTTAGAGAGATTGAGACTGTCCAGAAAGATTGAATTATTAGAAGAGCTAGATCTCAATAAGGAAGCTGCAATAATTAACCGCATCAGTCTACATAAAAAATGCTGTGGCAAATATCTGGTGCTGAGTCAAGTTTATAGAGCACAGATTTCTCTCAAAAAACTTACTATTTTCTGCATATGTAAATGTTTGGTTGCATTTGGTGTGATACTTGAAAAATTGACAACACCATGTGTGAAAAACTAGTTAATAATGAGTATAGGTTAGCAACATTCGCGCATATTAATAGAACATCTCCTCAGGAAGTCCTCATTAGCAGAGAGACGCGCTGTTAAAAATGCAGGATAACACTACACAGAGCAGCACACTGTGGCCATTTAATTGTTGCGGCTGTATTGTTTTTCTATTGTATTGGTTGATGTTTTATCATAAATAGTCACTAGAATATAAAAATAGTTGAGAATGGGAGCTATCATGATGGATATTAGGTGTGTTGCAGCATGAGATATCTTCAAACAGACCATGATTTATTATATTTCCCTAGTCTCATCGTCATTCACTATAGTAAATAAAAACAACAAAACGAAGGCAAAGAATAAGGAAGAGGCAATAGAGATACTGATGAGGTGGCATCTCTGGTCAGCAGTAGAAGGTAGGACTGTTATAGAATGTGATACGAGCTACTCGCATTGCTTTACTGCTGACCACTTTCAGACATCAAGTTTTGAGTGAAAATCTAAACTAAAGTCTAGTAACTTATTAAGTTGAAGTTATGAATTTCATGCTGTATCTTGAGAATCCAGGCAAATGCATGAGAAATTCAATTTCTATTTCCTAGGAAATCAAGTCTTTCATAGACAAGTGGAATATACAAAAAGACTAGATTTTAAGATATATTCACACTACTGTGTGTTCAGTAGCCTAATCGTGTACTAGACTCTGTACTGCAGCTGAGCAGTTTATTGTATAAATATTTAGATGAATTTTAATATTTAACATAAGTGGAATTAGCTGAAGGAGGAACTGAAGGGTTATTCAAATATACTTTGAATCACATTTTAGCTGCAATCATCTTTAGATTTATAACAATTCAGAGTCTAACACAAATAATGTGAATAAAAAAATGCTTATCTACTTGTTAGCTTTATAGTAGCCAGCAAAGGGCCTGTGATTGCGTAAGATGTAGAAATCACTTCTTGCATGTTAGCCAAAACATGTGCATATCAATAATGGTTATATCTATTATACTGCAGCTCTCATTTTCACGAACAAGACGATTGGTGACCTTCAGGAAGCAGACAAGCGAAGGACAATAGATTTGTTGGGATGGCAAGCTTTAGTTTCAACTACTATGGAGTGCAGCCACTGTCACTACTATTGCTTTGACGTTCACAGAAGTTGTGCTAAGAGCATAACTGGGGTAAGAGGCTAGAGGTTATGTAACTGTTTAGAGTAATTAGTTTTATTATTTCAATATAAAACTATCATCAAATATCCGTATACGGACCTTTGAATGTCATGAATGCTTTGTTGCTATATTAGCTAATGAGTTGTTGACTGTCTACATCAGTCTGCATTGTATAAATGTAGTCTTTGACAGCAAACTTTATTTGGATAACAGTTTCTTCATAAAGAATTATATGCAAGTAATATAGTAGATTAATCAGCTTATATTGATGCACTTTGCTTCCAATTATTCGGCAATTTTACATGTGGTGGCCTGATTATAATAAAAGTTATTTCTACTACACTGGAGCTATCGATGTTACTGATGCAAAGATTAATATTTCCAAAAGAATGACAAGCAAAAGAATAAAGAAATTTCATATTTTTAACATGGAGTATAGTCTCTGTAGCTGCCTGCCCATGTTTCCGAATATTATCCAAATTATTGCTCTTGTTATTCAGCATTTCAAAGCATGTAAATAAATTTTGAGAAATATCTATTTGTTCAGATATGGATGCCATCATGGAGGAAAAGGAACAGTTTTCAACATCGTAAGGCATTTTTGGTGATACGAAGTCTACTAGTGGTAAAAAAGATAATTACTTACTACATAAGCAGGGGTTATAGATAATGTGAGAACTGTCAGGCTCTTAAATAACCAACCATGTTAGGCCGTGAAAAAGTCCTAACATGGATACTCTGCTTTAACTCATTGACTGTGCTTTAGAACGTCACAAAATGCACTTGAGTGGCTTGGGGAGCAGCTTGCAGAGAGCAAGCAAGATAAAGATGATATTCAAAGTTTCACAAAACGGAGCAAACCTTAGAGGGGAGGTAGCGACCATCCAAAATGGAATTTTTGGAAGAAAAGCTAGATTTGAAACTTGCTGCATCTTTGTGTAGCCAAGTTGCTGCTAGCCACGAAAACAATAGCTTCAGCGAAACGAAAACGGGTTTGAAGGCTAAGCACTTCTCATAATAAATCAGTAAAACCTAGGGCCTTTTTCACGGCATACTACCCTGGAATCATGCCCAAAACTACAACATAAAGCTACACTATTGACCAGTATCACCTGTCATCTACTTTTCAATACACTCATGGCATTGTGATAAAGTGTTGCCATTGCCGGCCTAATTAAAATATGATTTAAAATCCAAAAGATCAAAGGCCAAAAACAAAGTTTGGTAGATGAAAAAAAAATTCAAACACTCAACAAAATTTTTTGAATACATCTAATTAAGGTCAGCAGAAAGAGAGGACAACGTAAAGACTGCAGACAGCGTGGCTAGCCAGAACAGAGAATAGGCATCAAAAAATGTTAGGCCATGATAAAAAAGGGATGGCCGATGGCCTGTATGAAACCACATCACCAAAAACATGTGAGGCTAGTGAAAAGCAATGACTTCAATGAAGAATTTGTAGTACAAAGGGAAGTCAACATGGGGTGCAAGCAAAAACAAAATCTGTGAAATGCCCTTGGAGAGTAACTGACTGCAAGGAAAACCTGCGTACCTTCTTGCCAAAGAAGGAATCATTGGAACGCATGAGGCACTTTTGGAATATTGACGGCTTATCAGGAAAAACTACGTCATTTATTGTAGGAACAGGTCTCAGTCTCCAACACTAAGTTACGTTCTGTAAGATTTAGTATCTAAACATTCTCAAGAACTACTAATTGAGAAAAAAAGAAAAACAATGTTTTTCATTTTCCTAAAACACAAAGCAGCACACTTGAGATATTCAACAGCTCTCGGGAAATAAAGATCAATATATTCTCTATTCATCGTGAAGAATGTATAAATACACCTCGATGTAGAAAGCTTAGGTTGAAAGGAGGTGTCAGAAATGCTGATGAGATAGCAGCTCTGGTCAGGAGCAAAAGGTAGGATTGTTACAACGTGATACCTGCTGATACAATGCAATACCAGCTACTCACTTGCATTGATCTACTGCTTACCACTTATCATACTAATCAACTGTCGAGTGTAAATCTCAACTAAATTCTAGTAACTTATCCAGTTATATTTATATGCATTTTCCAAATCTTGAGAATCCAAGTGAGTATATGAAAAATTCATTTTTTATTTTCTTGAAAATCCATGGCCTTGCACAGACCAAGTGCTGCTTGATTCAAACCTATGGGCAAAACATAGTAGATAAGACTGACCTCTAAGATATGTTCACACAATTGCGTGAAACCTAATCTTGTGTCGCACTCTCTGTATGACAGCTAAGTAGAGTATGGTTTAAATATTTCAATCAATTTCAATAAATTAAAATCTTAAAATCTAAAAGTTAGATCTTGAAATATATCTTGAGCCAGCTTTTAGTTGCACTCATCTTTTTCAGAAATTGAAGATTTATCTAGTAAGGCGTGTGACACGGAAGGCAACGGATTATCTTTTCTCAAACTTGGCTATTCTGAAAGAAATTTTGCTTTCATTTTATAATCAATTCATGAGCAAATTTTTTAGCCGACATGTTTTTTCCTAGCAAATGAAAATTTTAACGTACCATTAAGGCATGCAAAAAATAGTTTGTCTTGCACATCACAATTTGAACTTATTCGCAATCATCGCGAGTTAACTCGCGAATTTTGATCATAGCTAGGCTATCAACGCAAGTCATCAGGCTTTGGAAATTTACCCATTTTATGTACAGCTATTTCTAAATTATAGAAGAAAACTTTTTATTCGTTGCAAAAAAAAATCTCTGGCCAATCAGAAAAACTTACAAATAAGCCTCAATTATATCTCTGGCAATAGTTATAACCAAGATACTAAACCCACAGCAACGTCTACCTAAACCGGAAATCATCCTGGCTACATGAAATTTTATCGATCACGACAAACTTTTTTCAACTCAAGAAGTGAATATGCAGATTCAGAAGTGGTAAAGTCAGTGAAAGATTGCCTAAATCAAATAAAAACATTCTTAATGTTTCAAAGTTTATATTACCTTTTAATTTTGCTAATTTGAATCGTTAAACTCAAGTAAAAACACTTTTTAGGTAGTCAGCCGTAGTCAGACTTAAGTTACCATTCACCTTTGATAAGATCATATTGATTCTCAGAGCAGTCTGCTAGGTTTTGGTTTGAAAGATACTTGCGAGGAAAAGTTTGAAATTCGTGTTTCATGATTTTTACGTTCATGACTAACTATTGTATATAAAAATATTATTTATAATTCTGTATCGTATGTAGCAAAACATAATTTTAGCTAAACTACTTATATTTTTACCATTTTTATTGGAAAATTATAACTATGTTCTAGCAAATGTTTTAGAAAATCAGAAATTTTCTAACACTACCTTCTTTGATTCACATGTCTACATGTAAGTAATACAACGTCTCTGTCTGAATTTTATACCATTTGAGAGAGACTTGGCTGATTATTTTGAAAATTGAATGGGTAACTTATCTCAATTCACTTTCTTGTAGTAGTAAGTTAATTATAGAAATTTTTTGAGAAATGACTGGTATTTATGGTAGATCGCATAACAGTTAGTCGGTTGCGAATTAGTTATTGCATTTAGTTGCAGCCTGTTTAACATAAGCTGTCTGCAATAAAAAACCTTACCTTTAATTCAATTTGGGGCTGCTTCAGCTAAGCTCACCAACTTGCTGAAAGTACTGAAAGTTTGTTTAATAGTCAGACATGGGAGCATTTGTGACGTGTGGGAGACTTAATAATATAGCGATGTCTGCCTTTGTTCCTAATTTCACTTTGAAACCATCGCATGTGAACGCAATGCTGGATATTCCAAGTGAAATACGCTAGTTTTTTTAATAGAAAAATGATCAATTGGAATTATTTCAAGATGTTTTGTACTTCAAAATATGCAGCTTGTCAAAATTATTCTCCTGATTTCTCCGCCTAGCATGATGCCTTCAAACCATGAGGTAATCTTTAAATCAAATGTGTGTCTTTAATGTATGGTTACACAAATTACCCCTCGCTTACCACTTTAATTTCCAGTCAGTAGTGAAGCCAGTAGTAGCTTTGCCCATAAATGAGAATTGTTTAGAATAGAGTGTTTGCTGATTTTTACACTTTTGAATTGGCATATTTCTAATGACTGTCAAACTGCTAATGAAACCAAACTTGGCATGATGCCACCCTCCTTGTGCAGCTGTCAAAAATAACATATGAAAATTAACTTTAGTAAATTTAAAAAGCTATGGCTCAGCAAACTTCAAGCCAGTTTCTGGACATGATCAAATTGTCTGTGCTTGTAAACACTGCGAGAATGCAGAATTAGCCCCACTGGGATTGCGGAAGGCCAGTGTCTGTTCTTTGCAAACGCACACTACTGTCTATTAGCTACTAAAAAACTGTCAGTGTCACGGATAACAAATCATGCATGAAGAGGAAGTGCAAGTCATGTGGTGTCGATTCCATCTAGTTCTGTTTGTTAGCGACCAGGAAAGTGTGCATTTCTATCAGTGGAGAGAAAGTGAAAACGGCTTTCTAAAAAAACTCAAAGATCAGCTGACATCGTACAACTTGCTTGCCCTTCTGAAAGACCTGACATCTGTGACATCACTTCGCTTTTATATGCGCAGCCTGAACCGCGAACAGAAATCAATCAATGACCTCGAACAAAATTTGAAAGATGAGAGGTGATCATTGACAGACTTCAGTGACAACGTTAAATTTAAGCTAGCAACTGAAATCCAAAAAGCCTACTACACCACAATAGGGGTAGCAGTATTCACTGTCATGATTTATCACAAGCTGCATGTAGTCCTGGCCCACAAATGAAATCTGATAGTGCTCGACAGCCTAGACCACACTAAGGATGTTGATTACACTTTTAATCAAAAGCTTGTGGAATTTCTGAAAGAAAACATAACTAACCTGCAACATACTCATATGTATGCGCTGAATCTGCATCACAATAAAAAAACTGGTCATAATTCAGAACTTGATAGCACATAAGGAAAAAATGGATGTGCCAGCTGACTGGAGTTTTTTCAAGACATCGCATGGCAAAAGGTGTCGTGGATGGTATCATGGGAAGCATCAAACAACAGGTTCTAATGGCAGTGTACCAGGAAAAATATGTCATAAACTCAGCAAATTCATTTACAGAAGCTGTAACAACAACTTTAAAACCCGCAAAAACAATCTCAGAAGAATCTGCAAAGAATGCTGGTGCACCGAGCCTCCAAGTCATGCATGTCATCCAAGTCATTGATCTTGCCATCTTATAGCAATTACCGAGATGGTGATGTTGTTCTGATGAAATTATGCCCTTCCACTTGGCAGCCAATGCCACCCACACAGAACAGCGAACCTTGTCAGGAGTTAACCGCAAGGGATATTTCACAAACATGGACTCAGTTTTTATCCTAAATGCTAGTTGCATTGGCCTAGAACTTGGAGATCTAGAAACCCTTTGTAATTTGAAATGAGGAAATGATGGCAATATAATAATATGGCAATTATTAGAAAAAAAGGGGTTTATCGCATGAAAGCTAGACAATCTTTGAGTTGTATGTGCTTTTACGTTTCATGTTTGTAAAAACATGTTGAGAGTGTTGTGTGTTTTGTTTCATGCGTAAACCAATTTTAAACTATTAGTTGGTTTAGCACATACATATAGTATAGCCTTTTACAACATATTTTATTCAGATGTTTTATACTAAACTTTTATGCTAACAATAGACCCACTAGTTTCTAATATCTAAATAATTTCTTTTTAACAAGGCATGTACGAGCTTGTAGATGTTATAACGAGAAATATATATTTACTAATAAATAACAGCCATTCAGATATGGCAGCCATGCAGAAGTTGTAACAACTTGCAGTGTTCTGTACATACTGCTGGCATCACAGTCTAATGGGGATCAACAAAAATGATCATTACTTCTAAAAAGCGATATGACTTCTGAGCTATGTGAAAGCAGTCAGACTGTTAAATAACAAACTGTGTTAAGCTGTGAAAAAGCGCTAGCATAAACTTTTTGTTTTAACTCATACATTTTGCTTTAGGTCATATAATCTGATGTACTTGAATGGCTATGGGAGCAGCTAGCAGAAGAGGACATGCTCAGCAGATTGGCAATATATAAATAGGAAAGGTGTGAAGATGAAGGTGCATTCGGAAATTAAGGAGAATATTGCAAATTTTAGAAAAGTAGAGACTCCCCAAAAATATGGAGTTCTTGGAAGAGGTACTAGCTCTGAAAAAAGAAGCTGCAGCTTGATGTAGCCTGCTGTTGGCCATGAAGACGAGCATCGGTGATGATAGGATGGGTGCGGACAACAAGCAGAGCTAAGCCTTGATAAAAAATGGACTGATAGAAACGTTGACTGCGTCTCTCATACACCGCATTGACAGCCCCTTAACTTCGAGAAAGCATTACTAGCAATTTGCATTGGATCTTACCCATGTCCAAAACACTACAGATTTTGACGCTTTTTGGAATACGACATCGATTCACATTTGGAACATGCTGAAAATAGAGATAGGGGAAGACGACGAAGCTTCCAGACAAATAAGCAAGAAAGACCTAGGGCCTTCTCATGGCATACTGTCATAGAATCATGCCTAACATGTACAACATTAAGTGACACTACTGAAAAGTATTGGCATTGCAATGAGACGCAGACATCGTGAGTCTAGGCAAAATATGACTACAAACCTCAAAGATCTTACCAAGGAACTTCTTAAGGTCCAGAGGAAGGTTTGAGAAATGAGAAATTATCAACAGCTAATATACTACTTGGGTCATATATCCTTCAGGCCAGCATGAAGATATGAAGACTGAAAACATGGATGGAGTGACTAGGCAGACAAAACGTTGGCTAAGCATTGGAGGAGATAAGACCATAGGAAACACCAGAAAGATGCAGAATTGGTGAAAAGTAATGACTCTGATGGAAAGTTCATGGTGGGCAGGCATTTCAACATGAATGCACCAGTAAAGACAAAGTCCGTGAAATGCCTTTGCCAAGTAACTAACTGCAAAAACAACTTGGCTCTACCTCTCTCCATGCTGAAAGAGAAATTGTTGGAACGTACAAGGCACCTTTGAATAGATGACAGCTCATCAGAAAAGGCTACATCAGTTGTTGGAGGGGCAAGTCTTGGTTTCCACTAAGCAAGTTGTGTTCTAAAAATATCTAAATGTGATGTTAGGATGGCATTTCTTAACAAAAAAGTATAACAACATGCTCTTGAAAAAGAGATCTTCTATATGCATACCACACTTCTAGGGAGAAAGACATCGTACTCCGAAGCAGTGGAAGCCCATCAATGACCTAATTAATGATGAGCAGCTATTACTGGCAACTGAATACATGCCAAATGCATGCAGGTAAGACTAATTACTGATTAAAACAAATTGGTAGTATTTAGAAACCTCAATAAAGCATTCCTTAGCACTTCTCATTAGTAGAAAAAAATGTTGAGAATGCAGAGTAACCACCATAATGCTACACAAGAGTACCATACTGAGAATAATTGACGGCTCTGAAGGCAATGAAGGTCAGTATTTCTCATCTATTCAACATCAAGAATAGAAACAACAGAACACCGCTGAAGAAAGCCTAGCGTAAGGGGAAGGAGTCATCAGAAATATTAAAGAGATGGAAGTTCAAGCCAGAAGTAGAATGTAGTCCTGACTGTTTTACAGTGTGATACCAACTACAGCCTTGCCTTGCTCTACTGCTTACCACTTTCCAGCCTAATCAAATTACAAGTTAAAAAAAAATCATCCGAAAGTCCATTTCAATTTTCTAGTAAACTCAGTTTTGCAAAGACAAGGTGCTGCTCGACTCAAGTCTCGAGGCAAAATATAGTACACTAGCCACTCTGTAGGCTTTAAGGTCTATTTACGCTATTGTGTGCGCAGCATCCTAATCTTGTGGCAGACTAGCTATATCACACCTGAGCAGTTTATAGCATAACATTTTAACACAATTTTTATTATTCCAAGTTGTGGGAATTAGCAGATCTTCAAATGTCCTTAGAACTAGATCTTAGCTGCACTCATCTTTAAATTTATAAAGATTCAGGTCCTAATGGAAAATGGCTAATAACAAATGTTAGCTTTATAATGGAAGGCACAGGACCTGGGACTGTATAAAGAGATGGAGATCACCTCCCATTAATCAGAACATGTGTTTATCGATAATTATTGTATCTATTATAATATTAATATCTATTACTTTGCAACCTCTCATGGCAAGTCTGCATGTGACGGCGTAGGGGCTGTTGAAAAGTATCAGGCCCGTAGAATGAGTCTGCAACGCACATCTGCTGACTTCATCACAAAACCTAAATAACTCTATAGTTACGCCATGGAGAATATAAATTCTGTACTGATTTCATGGTATGACAATGTGGACATCACTAAATACCGTACACTTCAAGAGGAAAGAATCAGAGACTGCCATTTCTGTAGCTGGTTCGCGGAGTCATCATTGTTTTGAGGCAAGTGCCACTAGCCTTATTGGCCATCGGACATCAGGCGGCGATGTCTCTATCACAGTTCAGTACTCATGTTCATGTTGTTATGTTGCAGCCAGAGCAAACACTGTGCCACCACAAGTTTATTTAGATATGATACCGGTAAGCAGGGTGATATACTGGCCTACAAATATGACAACGATTGGTATGTTGGATCAGTTCTTGAAATAAACATCAACAAACAGGACTTCAAAACCAATTCTCTTAACCCAAAAGGTCCTTCAGCTGTTTTCAAATATCCTATCAGATCAGATGAACTGTATGTTCCTATTCAACATGTGCTCATGCCAGTCATTTTACAGACAACCACTCGTCACCGTGACTACAAACTTGATCAAGAAATCCAGGAACAACTGACAAACTAGGTACGTTATCAATTTATATATGGTTCAGTAAGGATAAACAGATTACAAAAAGAAATAAAATAAGCAACACATGAGACTGTTAGTTTTGGAGCTCTTCTATAGAAATACATGGCCCTACTGATTTTTTAATATGATTACTATGTTGCGCAATTGAATTTTACTATTTAAAATAGTCAATTATTAATCATGAAATAGACTGGTTTACAGCAGGAAAGCAAGAATAATAATGCCAGAATTGAAATCAGCACATGATTTATGTAGGACACATGTTTTGTCAACCATATTTTTTGTGCGAACATCGCCAAATCCAGCCAGTAAGATGGCGCAATTTACCCGATAGCATCGGTGGCCATTTTGAAAATTGGCTGTTGCAGCTAATTAATCAGCATTTTTTTGCAAATTTAAGTTTTATCAATTTGAGAGACACCAAAAGTTATAGAAAAGCATTTGCTTTCTGGCTTTTGTACCTTTATCATTCAAATATGAGTGTTTAAAAATAGCTCGATTTCTTATTTTATGCTCTGAATATGCTCCGGTGACCTACTTTGACGACCTCTGACCTCTAGCAAGAGCATATAGAAGCTGTCACCTTTGAATAGATGAGAGCTCGTCAGAAAAAGCTACACTAGTTGTCAGAGGAACAAGTCTTGGTTTCCATCAAGCAAGTTGTGTTCTAAAAATATCTAAATGTGATGTTAGGATGGCATTTCTTAAGAAAAAAAAGTATAACAACATGCTCTTGAAAAAGAGATTCTCTATATGCATACCACACGTCTAGGGAGAAAAACATTGTACTCCAAATTAGAGGAAGCTCATCAATGACCTACTTAATGACGAATAGCTATTATTGGCCACTGAATACATGCCAAATGCATGCAAGTAAGACTAATTACTGATTAATACAAATTGGTGGTATTTAAATACCTCAATAAAGCATTCCTTTACACTTCTCATTAGTAGAAAAAAAATGTTGAGAACGCAGAGTAACCACCATAATGCTACACAAGAGTACCATACTGAGAATAATCGACGGCTCTGAAGGTCAGTATTTCTCATCTATTCAACATCAAGAATAGAAACAACAGAACACCGCTGGAGAAAGCCTAGATTAAGGGGAAGGAGTCATCAGAAATATTAAAGAGATGGAAGTTCAAGCCAGAAGTAGAATGTAGTCCTGACTGTTTTACAGTGTGTCACAACTACAGCCTTGCACTGCTCTACTGCTTACCACTTTATAGCCTAATCAAATTATGAATAAAAAAAGATCCTCCGAAAGTCCATCTAAATTTTCTAGTAAATTCCGTTTTGCAAAGACAAGGCGCTGCTTGACTCAAGTATCAAGGCAAAATATAGTACACTAGCCATTTTGTAGGCTTTAAGGTGTATTTATGCTATTGTGTGCGCAGCATCCTAATCTTGTGGCAGGATATCTATATTACACCTGAGCAGTTTACAGCGTAAACTTTTAATATAAATTTTATTATTCGAAATTGTTGGGTTCAGCAGATCTTAGCTGCACTCATCTTTAAATTCATAAAGATTCAGATACCAACAAAAAAGGTTAATAACAAATACTGGCTTTACAATAGAAGGCAGATGACCTGGGACTATATAAAAATATGGAGATCACCTTCTATTAGTCAGAACATGTGCCTAATGATAATTGTTATGTCTATTATACTGTAGCTCTCGTTATTGTAATATGTAATAAAAATCATACTTCAATCCATTTTCAGAGCTGACAATATTTTTTCAACTAATAGATACAGAGAAGTCACAAAAATAAACTGGCACCAGTCAATCGGTGAAATAAAAAGTGGTTAATATGATAAAATTCAACTGTCAAATTATGTCTGTACATAATGTGCTAGGTATTCTAAATGACATCACTATACAGTGCTAGCAAACAGCTGCACTTTATGACGATGCAGATTCACTGTTTAAAAGCATAAAGCACTAGTAAGGCATCAAGTACTTGTTCAAACCAAGCATAACTGTGCTTATGCATGGTTTGCGTTGTAAAATCTTTTATAAAATCACTAGATTGGGATTGGAAAAGCACCATCTCAATTATGTGGACATAAAAGATGACAAACTTAGGAGGGTGCTGACTGCCCAACTAAATGTGTACATGTACATAGTAATATAGTTCTATATATACTATATTGTATAAAGTATATATGGAGCTTTTTGTCAAACTACTGCTAAGTGGATAACCTTGGTGAGTTATTTACGTAACTTTGACCTATTTTTCACACATAGTTCAAAAGGTTCAAGACTAATTATTAAGTTTCACATAATCAAAAACTACAAAATGCCACAATAGTTCGTACAAGTACTATCATCTATGGAAAGTTATAAAATTGATTTATCTATCACACAAACCAAATGAATTTGGCTAAACCTAATGTTGAGTTGAATGAAATTCATGTTAAGAATATGTTAGTCCCGCAAAAGAAAAAATATAAGACAGAAAAATATTTTACAGCACAAATATGAGCAACATGATTATGATAGTAAGTGTTCAGTATTCACATTTCTGCAATTATCAGATGATCACCAAAGGAATGACAAAACTCGGTGGTGCCTTTTATTGATGCTTACGCAGAACCTAAATAAAAATGTTCTGATATCCAAGTAGCAGTGCTATTAGGCATGATTGGGTAGTTTTTTAGAGTGAAGGTTTGCGAAAGTGTATCCAGCTTAAGCATTGGCCTGTGAAAACCTACAATTTTATTTCATTAACATCATTTACCATTTCCTCAATCAGGATTATTTTGTGGTTTCAATTACAGTACAGTCTTTAAGCATGAAGTGATGCAATCTTTCTACAAGATACCTAATCGTTACCCTTTCACTAAAACATAAAATCTGTTGTTTCGCAGTTTGGTGAAAGGTGAGCAGTTGAAGCTATATAAAGCTTGCAAGATCAAAAAACAAGAATGTGGGGCCAAAAGAGTGTATACTTGCTTACCCTCAAGGTGTCAATTATTGCATGATGGTTAATGATTTATAAAAGTCTCCAGTTATTAAATACTGTAAATAGCAACCATCACTGCATACTTATTAACATACTTGGGACAATGATTGTTCTTGAAAAAACTCTTTTGATAGGGCCAGGACAGTTTTATGAAGTCAAAATCTGATTAACGATCAAAATAACTGCATTCTCTGACATCACACATGCTGAATTTCAACTGAGTACTAGTAGAGGTGTTAGCACTATGACTACAACCCAGTCTTCACACTTGGTAGCAGAAGGCTTTGAAGCCACTCATGCAGATATACATCCTCTACCAAAGACAACCAAAAAAGCTACTAGGAAAAAATCTAGGATTGCAATACTAACTGAAATTACAGAAAACCAGCAACTGGAGAAAGCTAAAGTAAAACAAAAGAGAATTAAAAACCTAAATACAGTCTCATCTTCAACTTGAAATGAAAAAACCTTGGCAGACAGCTTGATTGGTTCAGACAGTGATTCCCCAGCAGTAGAGACTGATATTAAGGAAGGGGAGGGATCAGTTCGAATAGGAAAGTTTGCTATACAGTCATACTTCAACTTACGAGCTTAATGCGTTCCGAGACTGAGCTCGTATGTCAATTTACTCGCATGTTGGTGCAATTTATTTATATATAGAACAATTAAATATATATTGATTGGTTTCCATACTCTAAAAAAAGCAAATAAAACACTCAAAACAAGATATTGTAACAGAAAGAACATGTTGGTTATTGTCCTTACGTACTACATGCTTTCAAAAAGCAACAAATAATAAATAATGCAAGGAAATGTGATTAATTAAAATGTAAAATTAAATACATACAATAGCAGTACATGCAATACATACATAACACTCGCATTTGCCAGGAAAGGAGATATAAGTTATCCTTCGTTACAGCAGTTGTCCTTGATAAATTTGGATTTTATCAAAGTGTTAAAAGACAAACTTAGAAGCAAACCTAAAAGCAAACTTTCATTTTCAACTAAACGCAATTAAAATTTCTTTGGCGTTCATAGTTTGAAATTTCTCGCTGGTTAGCGAGAAATTTTTCCTTTTTTTTCGCTTTCACGACTAGCCGGCCGTTTTAAGATAAACCTATCTAAGGCCGTTTGCCTTTGTCGCCCTTGCAACATGTTGCGATTAGGACGAACACAGGTGTCGTCACAAATGGTTAACGCACGACCACTAGCCAACTTGTCCGAATGTCTATTAAACAGTTTGGATAGATAGCGCCGGCCTTTTCACATAGCATCGTTTCAGTTACGCTGTCACCGGCCAATTGTTTGTCCAATGCCATCAGCGGTCGTGAAGATCGCTGCACCGTTTAGAAACTGGTTAGTCCTTTTGCGAACTAAATGCCCTGAATATAATCCTTCTGTTTGATAATTATGAATGTAATTCTGTCATATTGCCGAGCTAGCTTAATCACGCATACACATTTCGCATATTTTTCAATATTTTTCCGTTTAATATCGACTGTTATCATTTGCTTTCTCTTTGTATTATCTTTCATTTTACTGGCAAACTTTCGGTCTACGCACAGTACTTTTAATTCACATAATTCTGCACTAAAAATCGTGCACAAAAAAAACACGGTACAACAGTATAACCTGAGCAGTTGAAAAATACAGAGTGATGCTGTTCTCATAAAACATCTCCGGCATACTTGGCAACTGACTCAAGTGCTCGTATCTCAAACATGGCTCGTATGTTAGTGCTAAAACTTGCTTGAAAACTGGCTCGTATCTCAAGTTTCTCGTACGTTGGAGCACTCGTAAGTTGAAGTATTACTGTAGTAGTTTGCAGGGAAACGCAAGGTTTCCAATGGCGCCACTCTGGATGATGAGGCGTGCTATGGGGCGAGGGAAAGGGTCCTCCGCTACTTGGATGAACAAGCCAGGTGGGTCTTCCGGGTGTATTTACATATATATCCTGTTGCTATCTTCTGCTCCCGAGTCAGCGGTTAGGTAGATGTTCCATGTCTCCATTATAGGCCACCAGCTCCGAGAGTACTGCCGACAGGGGAAGAAAGTTCGGAAAAGGAGGTAGAATCGGCGAACCCGACGGAGTGTGGGCCGGCGTGTCTGGCTTGGATGAGGAGGGGGCTACTGGCGATGCATCCACGGGGCCCGATTTTGCACAGATTGTGGCAACTTCACTCACCAGGACCTCTGGTGCGAGTGTGCTAATGGGGTGTAGTCTCTCCCTCCGCCAGTATTTTCTTCTCCCATTCTTTCTTATTTACTTTCCTCAGTGCGCAATAAATATAAAATTCATTCAACATATTTGTATGTGTCTCAGTCAATGTCTGTCAAAACAGTTGTCAGTGATGTAGTCATTGATTTTGTTGATTTTGGTCGGGGTATTCCGCGATCAATCACGTTGTAGTCGGGTCTAATTAATCAAACGCTTAATCGGTGGTAGGTCACATCAAGTGCACTTGGTGTGCAGCTGGATAGTCATTGTCTGGAGGTAATTTAGAAGCTTGCGCAATCGGTAGCTTTGAAGAGTGGGCGGAGCTATCGGTTGGTTAATGGGAAGATAGCGGCGAATAAGATATCTTTCTAGTGTCACGAGGTTCTGTCAAGTGACCCCTTGGATATAGTTGGCAGTTCATTTTTTTCTCAAACAGCTAAGCCGAAGGATGGCGTGCGCTGTTGTTGGTCTCTCTTTCCTCTTCTTTGTAATCGCTTTCATGGCGTCATCCCACTGCCCTTTTCTGATACGATGAGTTATCTCTACCTCTGACGTTGAGTCTTTTACAAGTGTTTTTTTATTTAAGAGAGTTAATAACTGTCATACTAATCATTTCCTTATTTTTTAGCCTTGTGACATCAAGCATTGCATGTGCTTTGGCCTGGTGAGCGTCTGCGCCTTCAAGACGAGCCGTCATAAGAGATGTAACTCGGGTGGATAACACCAACCCAATAATTATCGACGAACATACACTAGCAGTGGATGACATCGATGAAGCTGACCCCGGGACAGAAGTTGACGGATATACACTAGCAGTCGGTGACGTCAATGAAACTGACTCCGGGACAGAAGTTGACGGATATACACTAGCAGTCGGTGACATTGATGAAGCTCACTCAGGAACAGACGCCACTTCTCCAGTTATTTTTAGTGAGGCTATCTCATTTTTCAAGGGTTGTTCGTCTTTGCTCAATCGCATCCTGCGTTAGTGTTCATTTTCATCGCTATTATTGTTCCTTGTATCCTCTGACGTGCAGATCAGTCTAGATGCCCAAGAATAGTCAACTCACCGCATCTTCGGAGAAGTCATTACGTCTGATCTTCCGGTTGTCGTTGGTAAGTTATCTGACCGTTATAGTCGTCGTCTTGTATCCACATAAATGGAATTGGAAGATCGTTTCAAGTCTGTAGTATTTATTGTTGTATTCTTTCAGATCTCAAGCTTGTGGTACCGCTTGTCTTAGGAAGCACTCTGGTGATTGTTGTTGGTGTTGTTTGTTGTTGTTGTCATCGGAGAAAATAAGATGTGTTAAGTTGTGTACTAGTCTTATTCTGTTAATCATAGTCCTGGTGAAGTTAATTCTTGGGAAAGAATCCGTTTTAGTCCAAAATCTTGTCCCGTTTGTGTAGGTAAGAACTATAGCTATTCGTAATATTCAAAATCTTTTATCCGCTTGGGCTTCGGGCTTCTTCGAAGTTCGTGAGCTCTCTCTTTCTCTCGTTCATTGCTGGGTGATAGGGTCTGGCTATGTTTTGCTGTTGGTTTCATTGTGTCTGAGGCTCCCACTCATCTAAATCTTGATTCATTTTTGTCATCAATGGTTGATTTTCTGTTTCAGATAGATCGTCGTAATAATATTCTGTCAGGATTAATTATTTCTCCTGGAATTCGGAAACGTACTCTCGTGCTCACTGGCAGTTCTACGTCTTCTTCCATCGTCATGTCCTCTGGTGAGTGTGAATCAAACTGTTCGTTATCTTCATATGGAGTAGTCTTACCCTGTATCTCAGTTTTATCTTGTTCAGTTCCATCCTGTTCACTATTCACTGTTCCCTCTGGTGAGTTTAATTCGAGAGTGATGTCTGTGTGTTCTCCTCTAATCAGTGGTCCAAGGTGTGGCTTAAAGATGTAGTTGCGTCAAATTTGAGTTGATCTTAAAAGAAAGCATTTTTTTTCTCTATCAGTTGATATGTTGTTTGTTGTGTTACGCAATTTCATTGCCAAGATATTTGAAGATTAAAATCGAAAAAATCTGATCGCTGTAAAAACGCTCAGGCCACAAAAACGTGCCCAGACTTGCCCAAAATGGTGTCACGCGTTATACAACCTGTCTTTATCTCTCGTATTCACATCGGCTATTTGCGATAAAAGTCTAGTCTTACGCGGCTCTATTGGCATATATCTTATTTTGTATTTGCTCATGTTGGCTAGAATAAAATTTTAAATCCAGCTACAGATGCATTATTATGAATGTTTCAAAGGCCTCAAATAACGAAAATTGAAAATTTGTTCTACTCACTTTTTCCAAATGTTGTGTAAACATTTGGGTACCGACTACCAAATCTACCGGTCTACGGTAATTCTGTCAAGCTAACTATGTAGAACAAGGTCTTTGTATCAACACAGTTCCGCAGCTACCCATACTAACAATATACAGCCTCACATAAGTCCCGCCCACATTATGTCCGTCGCCTATCCTTGGGGCGGGGCTGTATATCATTGCCTACACCGTCTACAAGTTTCTTACTAGTAGTATTCTTACCGAATACTACCGAAGTAAAATAAGCAAGCTGCATCTTTGAAAAGAATATAGATAGGGATAGAGTTTTAAGGATGAGAAGTCTGCTGCAAACTGGATTTGAACTCACATTCTCCAGTTCTGCGGACATCCATATACCATATCCAATTCACTACAATATTCTGCAAATCATGTTTTACATTATCTTCAACAATATTATTTTATTATATAATTTTTACAAGCAAAAATATTTTCATCTCGGCATAAAGCTTTTATTAAAAATATTCATCAAGTAATGGCCACTCACATAGTTTTAGCCAAAATCAATACAATAAGACAAATTCATCTACTGCAACAAACTCAAACAAAACATCATGGTTTATGCAGCACACATTCAAGTCCCTCTTTCCCCTTTATGGCAGTTTCCACACTGACAAAGCTTCTTCGGCTGGTGGGACGACATAAAAATTCAGTAATCAGTAAAACAAAGGCAATAAATATTTGTCATTCATAGATATGTCATTCTAAAGCGTATCTATTGACAGCTTCAAAATTGGGAGTTGAATAGATTGCGAGTCTAATTTTAAAAACGAATAAACGTTCAACAAAGGCACAAGTACGCCAAGCCAACGATTCAAAGCTTTGGTTCTGGAAATTAAAGATTTGCATTGATCAATCGATTTTCTTCACTTTCTACAAGTGAAAAGTGAACATCTAAAGTCAAATCATAAATCTAATTTACTAGATAAAACTGCCACAGAAAATTTGAAGCAAATGTAGCTAGGTGAACCGATAAAAAACATAAAACGATGATTAGTGATAGTAAAAAGTTATAATTTTATTAATTAGTACATGTATTAATGAGTACTAAAATATTAACTTTAGTATATTCATCAATCTAAGCCATTGTATTGCTAGATGCTAAAGATTAAAAAGAAGCCGTCAAGAACTCACTGTACATACGTATCTCGCACGCGCAGGAAATTACATTTTAGCCTCAAACAGGGAAATATAATCTGAATGTAAACTCAACAGGAAACTCTATAGGAGACTCAAAGTAAAAGATAAATTTACCTCCGTTCTCCGAGCTTCCTCCGTAGAACTTTAACTACCTGATGCCAAGAAAACTCGGAGTCACCTTCGCAGTAACTTTACAGCAATTTTACAATTACATGTATGTTGTTCGCCAATAAAACGTGTCGATCGAGTAATTCATTAAAGTAACGATGTTAATTAATTTAGTAAATATCGATGTCCATGCGAATTAACAATAGAGTAAAATCCCTAAATTTGACATCACAGACAACGCGTTTTACGAGTGATAACATTTATTACGGCCTATATAAAAATTTCGCGCTGATGATTGGCTAAGGGAGCGACCTCATATTTATCGCTCGTGATTTCTTTTCAGATATATTGCTTGTGACGTCACGAAAGAAGCACCCGCTAGAACGTGAGCTTTTTAAAAGAGGGCCTCATTCAAACGCATATATCTCTGGACAGGGTTGGTCTACAAAGACAAAAATGGCATCAAATTGTAGCTGATGTTTTAGCCTTTTATGGGTCTTAATTTCATTAAATCAAATTTTTTGACGCAACCACATCTTTAAGCATGTTGAGGTGTACGGTAATGGCTTGTTGGTCTGGGCGGTCGAAAGGTTGAATGGTTGCAATTGTGTCTGTTCTGCTTTTAATTACGTAAGCGTTTTTCCATCTCCTGATCAGTTTCGATGTCTTGTTCTTGTAACCTTTCTTGTCGTAGTAGAGAACGTAATCTTCTACTTGTAGAGAACTGGGTGTAGCCTTCTGGTCATAGTAACTCTTCTGTTTGGCTTTCCCTTTCTCCATTAGTTCTCTAGCTTTTTCCCAAACTGCTGTCATCCTCTCGTGTAATTTTGACTTGTATGTGCCGCCATCTGCTTCAATTGGTTCTGGTGATGGTTTTGTCAGGTCATAGGGTAGTCTCATCACTCTGTACATTAGTAGTGAACTTGGTGAAGCTTGTAGAATCGTATGTTTGGATGAGTTGTGTGCGAGTTGGCAGAAAGGTACGTATTGAGGTCAGTACTTATGATCGCTCGGGTTTACGAAGTGTGATAGCATGTTCGCTATTGATTTGTTGTAAATCTCAACCTGTCTGTTTGCCTGTGGTCTGTAAGGGTTGGTAAATCTGTGTTTCACTCCTGGAAGTCTGTTAGTCTCTGCGATCATTTCGCTTGTAAAGTTTTTAGCACGGTGGCTCAGTAGAATTTTTGAAGCTCCATATCTGCAGAATATCTGTTCTACGTACACTTTAGCAACTGTTGTAGCTAGTTGATCTTTAGTTAGTATTATCTCTGTCCATTTTGTGAAGTGATCAGTGAAAACGAGAATGTGCCGCATTCCACATCATCTCTCTGCTAGCGGTCCCTGAAAGTCGACTGATAAAACTTCGAATGGTGCACTAGCCATCTGGGTGCCAAGTGGTACTCGTGTAGGTGCATGCAGGCTTTTTCTCTGTTGACAGGAAATACAGTGTCAGATGTAATCTACTTCTCGCGACATAGCTGGGAACCAGTATTTCTTCTTGAGCTTCAGCAAAGTTTTCATCACTCCTAGGTGCATGGCTCTCAAGCTGTCATGGATAGCGTAGAGTAGAAGTGGCCGCTGCACTGCAGGTATGGCAAGCAGTAAATTCTCATCCTGTTTTCAGTACAAAACTTCTCTTTTTAACACAAAATTTTCGCTGTCTGTGACAATTTTTCTTCTTGTTTTCCTGCATCTTGTGGAAATTTAGATTTTACCCAGCATCTCCACCAAAAATGCTATATGGTTATTTAACGAATTTGCTTCACTTGAATACCACACTAAGATCAATGATTAATAACTACCAGTTTCACTTCAATCTAAACTATGCCGATGTGGTTGATTAGGTTTAGTCAAGCTGCCTTGTTTGTTATGGTTGTCAAGAGTGGAGAGTTCAAATTATAGGACTTGACCCAGATTTTCAGTGCAAATCTAATTATGCCGAATCTCAGGTGTTGATATAGCGATCAAGATATCCTTTATTCTTATGAACCAAAACCTAATACACAAGTAGCAAAATTCTAGGATATAAGATAGATAACAAGTAGTAAAAACTAAGTAAAATAGTCTCTTACGCCAATAGCTGTATAGGCTCTTGAGCTCTGTCTTGTACGTCTACAAGTGTCATTGTCAAAAGAAGATGAGCTACTAAAATTGTTCGCTTTTATAGGCATTCAGGATAGCCTGAGGACAAGTACATATCATGTTCGTATAATATTTTGTGTTATAGGAGTAAGTCCATTGGAGGGGACACTGTCTTTGGGAACGTCATCTGAAAAGCGCCAATTCTGTGGGTTTGGTACCAGGATTGCATAATATTGCTTCCGTTGGCGCAGTACATGCATCAGGGAGAAATACTGGATAAGTGTGAGGGTAAGTTCAGTTATTTTTGGCGGTGCTTGGTGGAGGATTGGAAGATGCCATTGTTTCTACTTCCCTTCGACAATTTCCCCTGGCGGGTATTGATGCACTTTCCATGATTGATCTTTTCACTTTTGGCGTTTCCAACTAGCGAATCCTTTGATGTATCCTAACGGTCCTGCTGCTTGTGGGTATCCCATACTTATTCTGTGGTCTAGTTACATCCCCGCTAGTATCTAGTTTTTGCAGTATCTCCATACAAGTTTCTATGATTGATTTCTTCCAATTCTGAGGTTCATAATTTTCTTTTGACGTTTCCAATTAGCGAATATTTTGATGTCTTTTAGGCTGCTCGCAGGTATTATATGCTTATCTTGCGGTCTGGCTGCCTTCCCTGTTGGTATCTTGTTTTCGCAATATCTCCATAAAACACAACAACACATAACAACATGAAGCATTAGCACCAGGTTTGGCAAAATACCGACATTTTTAAAAATATCATATCACTGATATATACCATAATATTTATTGATATTTTTGATATTTTTGAAGCAAACGGAATTTTTGAATAAAAATTGAAGCTAGGTTGAACTTGTATGGTGTTAACATTGTGATTGATCTATTTTATAGGTTGTATGGGACCAGTCAGCAATGTTTAATACCAAACACTTGATTTATTGTAGGCCTAGTATAATAATATTTATAAATATAAAAATATTCGTCAAACAATGGATTGGAAATTATGATATGAATGCAATGTGCAAACAAAATAGTGCAAATAGTAAATACACAATATGATAGTCTAAACATGTTCTAATGTCTTACTCTTGTCTAGTTTAGGTATTTGTACACAAACACCAGCTTGCCAGCTTTCACCACACGAGACAATTTCTCAACTTGCTGTGAACCAGTCCACATGATGACAACACACACTCAACACTAGAATTCAGAGTCATATCATCATATTCATAGATGTTATACTGAGCCAGAGTCCTTCGAAGCTATTCATTGAAAGATCTTTTACAAAAACCGATGAGATGAGTTACTCTGTCATCTCAGTGAGTCAGTGTAATGTGCTTACAATTCTGTTTCTGGATGTCAGATTGTTCAATTCAAAATCATGGATTATGAAGTTCAAAGGGTTTTTAGCAGGCTGGTCTTCCAATAAGGCAATAAAATATAATAGTTTAACATGAGATAATCAGGTTAAAGAGATAGTACTGGGATGAAAGAATATAATTTAGATCTGAAAAAACTCTTCTCAACTCAAACACTAATTAATTGGTCTAGCCAATGTCACCTCCTTGGTGTGCTGTCTTTGTTTGTCTGTGTTGGGTAAGCCTAATAGGCCCCTATGCAAGTATTTGATGATTATAGGCATTGTTTAGCATTTTTAGACTGTTAGCAATAGTTGTAAGGTGAAAACGGAATGATAAAACGGATATTTTTCAAAACCATCAAAAGTATCGATTTTTTTATCTAAAAATATATCTATCGGCGATATATATCGATGATATATATCAAGCGATATATATCAAACCAACCTTGATTAGCACCCCAGAGAACATCATACAGTACATCACGACATAGAAAAACATGATTATAATTAACGTTACAAACCTGACAAAGTAAATAAGAACAGAGCAAGTATTAATGGCTAGTAAAAATATACTAACGCAACTTGCACTGTATACGTGTTTATAGTCGAAGCTTCGACTACATTTACATCATACGTTACACGAAGTTCTCGAAAATCACGAGAGTTGCGCGTTTCACGGAAGTTAGTAAAATTAGGTACATGTAGTACGGAGTACACGTACGAATAAACTTTTTGGCGAGACAGAGGTTTCCCATTGGTTGTTCTGGTCAAAACTAAAATCGAAACTCTGTTAGTAGAGTTTCGAGTTTAGTTACAGTTCTCGCGATAAAGAGGCAACAATGACGTACCGTTCCATTATATAACGCTGAAATGTTAGTTCGCAGGATACAAAGACGTTGATAGATTGTTTGCTATGGTCACAAACCTCGATGCTGTCTTAGTCTAGTGGGAGTTTATCGCCTCGCCTCATTTTGCCTCTTTTACACTTTTTATCTGTTGCCGTTTTTCTTAAAGAACATGGCACGCAGCTATGAGTGTTTTGTTCAACTAAAAGTTGAAATACTTTAATCATATAAAAACTTGATGCAAAGGCAATAAAAAATTATATTGGCTTTGATTGGTGTATCCTACTTTTAGTATGAGAGACTAGAATTTTAGACAAAACAATGCACAGACATTATATTGATAAAATATTTAAAGGTTGACTTGCAACAAAAATCACATCACAGTTATTTGGTATCAAAAGATTCACCATGTCTCACTCGGTTGTGTTGTAGGTGTCAAATACGTGGAAATGTGATTACCAGCTCTTAAAAGCTCAAAAACGAAAAGCTGCCGTAGATTGTAATCTGTTTATTTATTTGACACATTCATTACAGTTTGGTTATCGTCTTGTCACGTGTGTTCTCACGTGAAATGAAAGGCCAATAAAAAGCTCAATACAAAACTTATTGTAGCACTAGTTTATGACAAACACTTCGGGTTTTACCGAAGACCCCGTATCAAATATAGATGCTCGCTACTTTACCGTTTTCTTTCGGCATTATTCAATCGTCAAGTGGTAATCTGATCATGTGACCCAATACTTCGCAAATAATTTTTGCAGCTCTTTTCGATTATCAGAGGGAACCAACAGGCTTGTCATGATTATCAAACAATGATATATACTCCTTCGAGGTAAGGTTAAAAAGTTTAACGATTTTTTACGGTAAGTTATAAGATCTCAGTGCTAAAAGTGACACCGTTACAATGACGATAAAATAGATGCGTAAAAACAATAGACATGGTTTTATGGAATGCGTGAAGTATATTTGTGAAAATATTTCGACGAATGAGGTTGCATGAAAGTGTAAATAGAAACCATCCTGTAACAACTGCGTCCCATTTGAGCCGTTTTGGAAAGCGAATCCAAACTACGGCGGTCTCGTGTGGCTGCAATTAATTGTTCGTTTTTGAGCTTTTAAGAGCTTGTAATCACATTTCCATATATTTTGCACCTACAACACAACAGAGTAAGACATGGTGAATCTTATGATACCAAATAACTGTAATGTGAATTTTGTTGCAAGTCAACCTTTAATGATTTTTGCAAGGTGTACACGAACTTTAAGTGTGTCCTCAAATTTTATTTAGGTCCATGAAAAGCCAAAGTGGTTAAACCATAAAATTGACGACTAATTTACAAGAAAACAGAAAATTTTGCGTTCAGAGATGAAACATAGTGACAGTACTTACAACAAAACCAGTATAGCACTCGTCGTAAAAAAATAAAAGAATAATTAAACAGCTTATTGGCATTGGTCGCTGTTTAAGTCACGTTCTAATGGCACCAACAAGCAGCACTTCTACAAATTTATCAACAGCAAAAGAGTTACTACCAACAACCGTGTTCCTTATTTGAACTACGAGAAAAAAGCAACTTGTCCCATAGAAAAATTAGTTCTACATTTTTTTTCAAGTCAGTTTTTTACGGTTGATGATGGAATGGGTTTTTCTCACAGGTGTCCTTTAGCGGGATATTGCTGAGGCCGGGCCGTAGTCTACACACACAAAAAACAACAAAGGTCCACGTCGTTATGATCAAAAACAAAAGTATCCACCCAAATATCTCACCAATCCGATGAGCAGCACACACAAAAACTAAACCAATCGACAGAGCCACCCATCATGTCAAAATATTCCAAGTTTCAAGTCATGTCTTGCACAACTCACCTTATGGTTTCTCAAAACTTTTACCAAAGTCCCTATTAATTTGAGACTGTCCAATCGCTGTTTTAGAAATGGTCGCCGCTAGCCTAACCGAACGTCCTGATTCAACATCTCACTATCAGGGCATTGCTAAAAAAGGGGACCAAAAAGTTCGAGAGCACTCAGCAATGCCCCGATAGTTACTGAGAAGTTGAATTAGGACGTCAGGCCAGGCTAGCGGCGACCATTTCTAAAACAGCAATCGGACAGTCTCATGTTAATAGGGACTTTAGTACAAGTTTTGAGAAACCATAAGGTGAGTTGTGCAAGACATGACTTGAAACTTGGAATATTTTGACATGATGGGTGGCTCTGTCGATTGGTTTAGTTTTTGTGTGTGCTGCTCATCGGATTGGTGAGATATTTGGGTGGATACTTATGTTTTTGCTCATAACTACGTAGACCTTTGTTGTTTTTTGTGTGTGTAGACTACGGCCCGGCTTCGGCAATATCCCGCTAAAGGACACCTGTGGTTTTTCTATTGTTTCTGAGCCCCTGTCACAACAAGAAAGTCAAACGAGCTTAGAAACAACGGAGGCAGTCTTGGAAAAAGTTTTGCAAAACATTTATGCATGTAAATTTTTTTTCGGGTTGAACAACCGAAATAATTATTAAAACCTTTTTCTGCTGTTTTATTAAAGTCAATTTTTCACATTTGACCTATTTTTTACAAGCGACCAAACCTCCACTGGTTTAGAAGCAAGCTAATGCAAAAGTTGCTTATAAAAAGGGGACCTATACAATTCTAGAAACTATAGACCAATATCCCTAACTTGTATTTTGTGTAAAATTCTTGAGCAGATAATATGTAGTAAACAGCATAGTTTTCTCAAAAGCAACAAGATTTTAGTAGAAAATCACTATCGCTTTAGAAAAAACAGATCTCGCGAAACTAAGCTAGTATGTCTCTACAATCATCTAGCCACAAATCCCATCAAACCACAACCCACAAACCCGATCACTGATGTATTTATTCAAGTTTTTTCAAGGCTGTTCACTCCGTCAATCACCGCAAGCTGATTATTAAACTATGTGGATATGACGTTAGTGATCAGTTGATTTTATGGATAATAGCATTTTCGGCAGGCAAGTGTATTCATGTGTATTCATAATTGAGTGTATGTGTCATATTATAATTGCGTTTTTTGTTTTATTGTTGTTGTCTTAACTTTGTCTAAAATCATTAGGTTGTTATCATTTGTGCTTGAGATTAGCTGTGAGTAAATGTGTCGTGTAAGTCTTCGGGGTTTCAGTGCATTGTAACTGCTCATTTGGTTAGTTAAGCACTGTAAAACCTGTATTTGAACACTATCTTTATTTGAAGGCCACCTCTATTTGAACGCTACTATAAGAGAAGAATTGAAAAATAGAGCACCACCCTTTTATTTGAAGGCCAACTATATTTGAACGACACTTTGACATTCATCACGCTAATTAATAATCAAAGGTACCTAACTAGGCATATTGTACTAAAGGGACATATTGTACTTTCGATAGACTTTGAGTTTAGTGGGCCAGTATTAAATGACCACGCATCAAAGACTCAAATAAACGCACCTGGATCATGGCGCCTGGAGATTGAGCCTTCTACACTGAGGTCTTGATATGCAATTAAAACCTGCTTACCGTGTAAGTTGCATGTTAAACTTCTTCAGAGCACTACGAGAACATACTTATAAAATTTGACAGACATGTCGAGCAGGCACAAATCCGAAGATGCTAGTCGTCAAGTTGTTCACGGGATGTGGGATCACCAAAGCTCTAGATTGCTCCGAGGATAACAAGATTCATCATTTCAGGTCAAACGATCCAACTGGGATGTCACCTGGACTGGAATATCTCCAGCAAGCGAGGGCTAATGCTGGCATTACCAATAAAAATAACATTCAGCTATTTGATGCTGATGATCAAGTTCTAGAGAATGACGAGAACTGTGCAATAGGGATGTATCATTTGATTTTCAACATTAAACACTATCGCTTACCGGTGATCACCTTATTATTTTGTATTATATGTGTTGTATCAGATTTCTTGTTGTATAATTTTATGTTGTTTGTTATTTCATCTTTCATTGTTCGTTAAATTATTTTGTGTTAGATTCTTATGTTGAATGTTATGTTATTGTTCGGTTATCAATATTATGTTCATATTGTTTAAATTATATTATAACTTTAAGTTGCATGTTATCATTCGTTATTCATTAAATGAATTTAACTTCCCAAAATCCTGAGCAGCTAGTTGAAAAATTGAACACCACTTTTTTATTGAATACCACCTCTAATTAAATGCCATCATGCCATAGAACGCCATAGCGTTCAAATAAAGGTTTTACGGTACTTTGAGTAACTATTATATAATACCTTCCCCCTGAGTTCTCTTTGTGTGATTGCATAGCCTACTTTTCCGTTCTCTTATATAGTTGTACTGTATTCGTTCAGTGGGTGATTCTAATACAGGTACTTAGTCATTGACTGGAAATCGTATTCACAACAGGGGGCAACCAGTCACTTTATTGTTTTTATTATACATTAATGATTCGTCCAAAATACTTACATGTATTTATAAAGGTGGATTGCTTGCGGATGATGCTGTGCTTTACAATGTTATGTAGCAGTAGTATGTTCTGTAATTAAACACATGAGAATAGTGAGGCAAAAAATGGCAACTGTCTTTTAATATAAACAAATGTTCAGCACTTACTGTAGGATAAAATAACTCGACAAGTCAAGAAAATTATGTCAAAAATTGTCACGGCCATCAGTATTTAGAAGTGGATTTTTTGCACAATCTCCCTTTTACTTAACATGTTGACATTAGTGCAAGCAAAGTCTTAGAACTCTGACAATGCTATGAAGGCGATTAAAAATAACAGATACTAAATTTAAGCTTGTTGGTTACAGGACTTAGTAAGATCTGGCTTAGTAAGATCTGGGTGTCAGGCGTGATATCCTATTTGTAAAAAAGAACCAAAGTGCAACTTCTTTTGTGCAAAAAAGGAAAGAAAAAAAGTTTGGATTTTTCTAATAATATAGCAGTTCTCTCCCCTTTTGTCTTTTCAGGAAATCTCCGAGGGAAACCGACAATTAGAACAAAAATTAGTTTCTCTTCGATCACTTATTTTTTCAAATGCGCAAGCATGCAATCATTATACACATAAATTTACTTTCATAAAGCAATTAAGTACATATATTTAAAACCCACTGATAATGGAAAAGAGAAAGTCAGCGCGGGCAGTGTTTATCAAAGAGGGTTTTCATGAAAAAAAGATCAGACGTTTTTATTACCACTAATTCTATATATATATAGTTTATTTAGTAATACTTGAATTATAATGGGTCTGAAATGAAAGAGATAGGTTTTTATAATTTTTGAGCCATTTGCCCTGAAATGTTCTATTAATAGTTTAGTCTATTCTAATTCTATCTAATAATTGAATGTTGCTTAACTTATGTAACATCTTAGCAATTGTTTTTTCGTTCTTGCTTGTGTTACATCCCTCATTGCTGCGTCACTTCCATGCTCATTTTGTTAGTAATTAAACTGCACCTGAAAAACTGGACAGTTTTTATTCAGCTTTAGAAATTCAATATTTACATGCTTAATCATTAAGAGTGTAAACTAATGGCCATATGATTTTATTTACAGAAGTTGTTTGGAAAAATGACAGCTGTTTAAGGTAATAGTAAGAGATCATCTTCAATATTATCAACTAAAATGGAGGTGAAGGAAGTGTGTAAGAGTTTAACTGCTTTATGGGACGCGTCACAGGAAGCTCTGACACAATGTAAAGCCCATCTTTCTCAAGGTGAGGCTTTTGCTTGATTAAAATCCGCTGCAGCTGAGCTGAGTTCACTACTTGTATACTTGCAGTTGTACTATTTATCTTTATAGTTAGCCTCATGTATTACTACTGTAAAGCCTTTATTTGAACGCTATGGTGCTCTATCTTTCAACTCTTCTCTTAGAGTTGTGCTTTATTAGAGGGGATGTTCAAATAAGTACTCAAAATGTATTTTTCAAACACCTCATCAGAATGTTGAGAAGATAGTTTCCACTTTTTCTTGAGTGAATCGAATGTTGCCTATATTTTGCAAACTCACTCGGGCGGAGCAACATTAACCTTTTTGGTTGCAAGAAATTTGCTAACTTACCTCCACCTTGTTATAGATCTTTTAATAACTTTGCACGAGGAAGCTGATACATGTCTCTACCCATATCTATTGCTTGCAATTAACCTCAATGATCTTAGGGTCTGCACGTTGCAATTTGTTGGAGTTTTCAAGTTTTTACTTCACTCTAAATTTGAAGACATATTTTCATTCTACAACTAAATTATATTTACCAAGGTTGCATAAATGCTCATATGTTTGCCACAAATTGCAGCAAAAACTGGCTTTTTATGTGCAATAGAAGAGGATTTACGAGCGTTGATCCATTGTAAGCCAAGTTCAGATTAGCGCAATTATGCTGTCAAATGATATGCTATAAATCTTCAAATTTATAAGTTATATAATAATAATAATCTATCAAATGCCATAAATATATATATTCAAGAACAAGTGACATAAACAAAGCATATTTATAATACATTCAGAAACAAAAACTGACTTTTTTAAAACTAGAAATTCCCCTGTCATACAGCCCACGACCAAAGTGATATTGGAAAAAAGAAAGGGTACTGCTGGTTGAGAAATGCAATATTAGCAGGCAAATGGCACTGCAGTGCAATAGAAGAACTGCAATAGTAGCTGCATTATACTGGGTGTCATTACGTACAACAAACAGCAATAATGAAAGGCAAAGATTATATGTTTATATCTATCCCCTGCAATAGGAGAAATGCAATATTAGAAGTAAAGTGGCAAGCTGCTGTGTAATATACACAGTTTGAAAGTTGGTTATGTTGAATGCAGAATGGTTTTGACAGCGATCTGTAATCAAAGTGAAGAAATAGATCATGATCACAGAAACCATGGTTAAGTCGGGTGTGTGAGATTTAGAATTATCTACACTAGCAGAAGGAAAAAATTCTCAGTTATTTTGCATAAAAAAAATTTGATTCCAGCTTAATTACAGCAAGTTTTATGGTCAATAAACTGAATGCATGTTTACCATTAGTGCAAAAACATAGTTCTGAGAAAACTGGTGTTAAAGTTTGAGAAACGAAAACCAATGCACAATTTTGTTTACATTTCAAAATGTCCTATAGCAACCAATATCAAGAAGTTGTTATATTTATCTAGATTTTTGTATTTACAATGTATATGCAAAAAATTATGCTGAATTTAAAAATCTAAACAGATTTTAGTTGGTTGTCATAGAAATAGCTGTATATCTATAAGAAAATGTAGGCCTATTACTTAATTTTGCAGATATTAAAAACGGCTTGGCAGTACCGCGATATTGGGCACAGCCGTAGTATCATCAACAAAATCTTTAGAAAAATAATAACAGTAACATATTGCCCACCATCGGTCACTATGTACCTCGATCTTGTAAATTCGAATGAGTATTCTTATGATTAAATCTTATAATAATCTTATAAAATCGAATAATTATTCTTATAATTAAATATTGTATATATCTTATAAGAATCGTTAGAAAAATATCATCGTCATTTCCTTTACTTTCACTGCTTTGAACATCAGTTGGAATACCAAAGTACTCATTATAAGTGTCCAAAATGTCAGTTAACTTTAAAATCGGCAAAAAGTAAATGATTACTTTTCATTACTTCTACGTTAATTACAGAAACCTTCGGCAATTGGACAATGCCATAGACTGGTGAAATGTGCACGTTTTTTTCGTAAATTGCGGACGACTTAATGGTTCTACTCTCTGCCACACGGCTTTATCGGCGTTTTGTTGGCCGGTCTTAACTTTGATTAAAAAAGGCTTGTCAGATTTTAACGGCGATTTTAGGCCAAACTAATCTGTCTAGTCATGTATTATCCGATCAGATGGGTAAGTTTTAGGATATTGTCTACACTTATCAAAGACTTGGTAACATATTTAAATAGGTTTATATGTGTTTTGTATCGTTATTATATTTAAATACTACAAACAAAAATGGTTAAATTTGTTGATGAGATTTCAGTACAAGGGTTGGGGTACAGCAATGATGAATAATTTTCAGAACTTGTGTGCGCATATGCATTTATGCGTATGCGCTCCCAAATACTCGCTTCGCTGGTGTTTGGTCGTGGAACAAAATTATTAGCACTGTTTGCTCGGTCAGTTGCATTCTGATTGTTGCATCTGTTTGAAACCATTTCATATTCTTCTAGCTGTTCAATACCTTTCACAGTGTCTTCTGACCTCAACCTTTTTTTTTTACACAGCTGAGCTAGTCGATATTAGCATCCAAACAACTTTTGAGCAGAGCATAACTTTTACGAGCTGCATTTTTGAATACATGCATACCCTTCTCGTACTCGAAGGCAACTGGAGGCTAAAATTGTGAGGCTATTCTGAATACACGCGGCTTCTCTTTATTAGAAATAAAGAGAAACCACGTGTAATCAAAATATGTAGTCGCGCAGATTCGATTGTAAATGCAAAAACTTTTTTACATACATCGGAGTATCAAGACTACATTGAAAAGAAACTACTATTAGTCTGATACAGTTACCAATTATTTCTATAGTGTTGCATTCAAAGTTTTAACAAAAAAACCGTCAAGACTTGGAGTTGGAAAATGGACTTCGATACGAACGAATTAATTGTTATTGACGTGATCGAGTCATTATTGGTATGGTTTTGTGAATACTTTTCTAATGAACACTTTCTATTATGGCTTCCTAGAGATCAAGAATGTCAAATGATGGTGGTCAAATAGAAGTGGTGTTCAATTAAAAGGTAGCACTCTATTTTTCAACTCTTCTCCTATAGTAGCGGTTGAATAGAGGTGGCGTTCAAATAGAGGTGGCGTTCAAATATAGGTGGCATTCAAATAGAGGTGGCGTTCAAATAAAGGTGGCGTTCAAATAAAGGTGGCGTTCAAATACAGGTTTTACAATAGTCATAATTTGTGTTTTCAGGTTCAGCGAAAACTTTCATGGCCTCTCAGTTGAATGGCACAAAGACTGATCTTGGCTCAAATGTTTTATTTCGTATTGCCCACGCTTACGCTGGCGAATACAAAAGGTAAACTTACTATCATCATTACTTCATTCATTCAATTTTCTCTGCTCATCAACAAACAAAATCTGGATGCTATTCTAAAGTAATTTAAGTGCTTTGATGGTACGCCAATGTAGGGTAATCATTGGCGTACATTGTAATTTTTGGTAAGGTTATAAAATTAGATTATTTATTCTGCCTTACAGGATATGTTGTGCATTGCTAAAACATCTCTTGGTGTTTTCCATTAAGGACTTTTCATTGCTATGTTTAAGCGTGTTTAAGAATCAACAATGTTTATAACTTGTCAGTTTTTTACTCTTTCAAATTGAACAAATTTTAACATTGTGCAAAAGAAAATGCTGTTGACTAGTTTTTTGCGTATTTTAGAATATGCCAAATAATGCGAAAACAGGGGTAAAATGCTTATCAGGAATTTGTTTGTTTGAAACAAACTAATTTTTGATAAGCTTGTACTTTGCAGACTTGGAATTACTAAATATGCACAACTCGAGGATTTCTGTCGACAGAACTTTGCAAATGCAGAGATTCAAGATTGTGTGACGGCTTTGGATGAAGTTGAGGTAAGTTGGTATTGGTTTCGATCGCAATTCTTAAGCAACTAAAGGAAACTAACTAAAGGGGGTCGGGTATGCAGAAGATTAGTAAAAGTTATACAATGAAACATGGATAACTTGCCCTCGGATATATCGAACACATGATTAACTCGAATAGATTTGCTTGGTCCGTTCCCACGCAATGATAAATGGCTTTATATAACTTGACCTCGGCACCGTTAACTCGAACAGTTTTTTGCCGAATTCACAAACGTGGTTTCTATTCAATTTATTTCGAAGGAGTTTCCACTAGTCGCGGAGCTGAGACTACTCTGCTTTCTTAACGAAAGCGCTTTTTATACGCATCTAGTGTACATATAATTTCCCCCGTACCGTATAATGGAACCGAAAAAGAAATCGTATAAAAATGATTAATAGGGTCGCTAAGACGTTCGCTTAGTTACGGCCAAGCTATAAATGTTAGAAGGTATTAGCGATAAAAATTTAATAAAGATAGACACAGCATGCAAAATACATATTGTAACAGTGATTATATGCGGATACATAAAGATAAAATGTCACAAATAGGCTCGTGGCTTGGCGTCCGCTACAACAGACATCCGCTTTACGATGGCATCACGCAAGCAAAAAAAAGCGTGGAAACCTTCTGACAAACTTAAAGTACTCGAGGAAATCGAAGCAGGACAAAAGCTATCAGCATTATCAAAAAGAGAAAATCTTTTAAAAAGTACAGTGGCAACATGGATTAAACAAAAAGAAAGAATAAGATCGTTATGTGACCAAAATTCATCAAGGCTAAGAGATCGTTCAACTCGCATGATGATTTGGATGGTGTATTATTGACTTGGTTTAGACAAGTGCGTAGTGAAGGCGTACCTATTGATGGGCCAATTTTCTTAGAAAAAGCTAACAAGTTTTTAAGGACTATAATAACTGTTTAAAATCTATTTCTACAATAAGTCACACTGTTGATCTTTCTCAAAAAAATACCTTGTCACAGACTACACTCGATAAATTTTTAAATGAAACAACTGATCAGATGTAAAGCATGATTTTTTGCATTGGTCATAAATGTTTACTTATGTCCAGTTTTAAAAATTATCAGAAAGAATAGATATTGTTCTATTAGGCTGATATTTGTTTGCAGCTTTAGGTGATGTGACTGACAAAACGTTTTAAGATTAAAATTGGCAAAATTGATCTCGAGTAAAACACTCAGAAGAAAAAATGTCTTCTGAGCGTTTTAACCGTGATTAGGTTTTGCCAATTTTAATCTGAACAAGTTCTGGCAGTCACATCACCTAAAACAACACACAAATCTCAAGTGTATAAAAATACCTATACTTTCTGATAAATACTTTACAACTCTACATCAGATGCCCTTTAACTTACAACAAACAACCTATACTTTAGTTTTATATATACATGTAGTTTGTATATGTATCTACTGATAAATACATTCACTTGTGACTGTGCTCTGATAACTTGAACGCTCTGATAACTCAAACACTTTCGCTCGGTCCCGTGAAGTTTGAGTTATCCATGTTTCACTGTATTTTACCTACAGTAGTACTTGTACATTAGAGACACTTGAATACAGGTGTCCTTGAAATGATGCAATACTTGTAATGATGAAATGATCTCCCTTTTAATCACTGACACAGTGCTAATAGACCCTTGGGCTATTGCACTGTAGGAAGAATGGCAAGATTTTTTCTTAAATATCGACAAGGAGTCATTTGAGCACAGCGATCCTCAAACTCCAGAAGTGCAAGTGGGAGACTTGTTCACCTTTGCCTCACCTCTTATTGATTTTGACACTGGAGAACAGGTGTCTGTGAAGAGTCTAGGAGGAGGCGATAAGAAAGTACTGCTCATCTTTCTTCGCCACCTCATTTGAGCCCCATGACGCGATCACATCGCTGATGTACAACTCCATAAGGTATTTAATTAGGTAGTTTATCTCTTATATCTTACAAAGTATTCTATGATTTTATACTCACAAATTATAGTTTCAGAGTTTCATATCTGTTTAAAAAGTGATTGTTAGTCTTTGACCACTGTATGGCGACTTTTGAAGGATGAGTTGGGGTCAGCAGAGATTGTGGTCGTCTCATTTAGCCCTAGTGAAGGTTTGAAGCTGTGGAAGAAGGATACTTCCTGTAATTTCAGGATTCTCTTGGACCCAGAGAAACGTCTCTATAATTATTTTGGACTTTATCGCTCTTTTGCCAAGGTCAGCTCACTCATCTCCATCCTTCAATGAGATTGCTAACTAGTAATAGTCTGTTATGATTTCACCCAATGTACTCGTCAGATTAGTCCTACGTAGATCGGAAATCTTAACGTATTTAAATCGTTGCCCAATAGAGAACTGTGATCAATTTGGGCTTTCACATTTGCATTTAATGTAATAAAACTTAAATACTTAACTTAATGTATTGCAAATGTATGCAGTTGAAGTATTAAGGTAATTTTATTAGTATCCGGAGAAATGTGGTTTAATTAGAGAGATTCAAGTTAAAACCTTTCTTGGGATGGCAAAAAAGAAGCACATTTGAACTATTTTGTAGAATTCTGTGGTTTAGCTCTTTGAAAGCAGAAATTTGCTCAACATTGAATTAACTTCAATAATGTCAAATAATCATGTCTGTAGACATCATTTACAGATAGGACCGATAAAGATGATGAAAACTTACTACGCTGAATCAATAGTTGCAGACCGTGTATTGTTAATGCCATATGAGAACATCAAAGACGATCCCTTTATGCAAGGGGGAGACTTTGTAATCAGTGAGGTTGGTCACCTGCTATTAGTTCACCGAACGACAGAATCGGCTAATGACCGACCTAGCCTCAGTACCATCACTAAAATTCTCAAACCAGAGTAGAGCCGTTAGACCAGAGAGAGTGGTTAGACCTTATCATCAATGGTAGGTTGGATGGTGTCTCAATTGCTTGATTTGTTTTTTATGTGATCCCGTAATAGATGGTACTAATCGTTGATGGGAGTCAGGAGATTACCTAGTTGGATGAAAAGCCTTGTCTATATCATATTATATTTTTCATTTAATGTCAACATTGATGTTTATTTAAAGTGATTGAAAAGGATACACAGCTACCTTTTTGGTTTTTTATTTATTCGGTGAAAAAATGATTGGTTTTTAAATCCAAAGTACAAACATGATTTTTTTTTATAGCTACGGCACAAACATGATTGCTTTTTATAGCTATGGCACAACCATGATTGCTTTTTAGTTGTAAGATAGAACCATGATTGGTTTTTGTTAAACAGAATCATGATTGATTCTTATTTGTAAGACAGGAATATAATTGGCTATTATTTGTTAAACTTGAACGTAGTTCATTCTTATTTGAAAAGTCGAAACATGATTGGTTGTTATTTGTACGGTAGGAAAATGATTGGTTGTGATTTGTACAGTGGGAAAATGATTGGTTGTTATTTGTACGGTAGGAGCATGACTAGTTTTTGTGAAACAAGATCATGTTTGGCTTTTATTTGTAAGACATAGATATGATTGGTTCTTGTAAGACTGAAACATGATTCATTCTCATTTGAAAGGCAGAAATGTAATTGGTTCTTATTTGTAAGCTAAGAACATGATTTGTTTACGTGAAACAGTGTCATGATTGGTTCTCATTGGTAGGATGATAACATTATTGGCGCTTCACACCATGCGCAATGACTTGTTATTTAAATTATTCTTTCAAAAATTTTAGCATACAGTTTATATTGTCGACATAATGGTTGTTACTTTAACAAATTATTCTCATATTGTTTATGACTAATAAACATTGGTTGATGGCATATTCAATCGTTGTAGTTTGGGGGTGCAGTTGATCTATCGTACCAATACTGGTCAGAGACTGCTTATGGAAATTCTCTTCTCTCAGAAATGGTTTGATAACTTACTATAACAGGCAGTAACTGGAGGTGACTCAAGGATATTCATTGTATAGGGAGCCTATGATGTGTTTTGTCTAATCCTCGAAAGAGGCGACAAAATACTGATGTAAACTTCTTTTCAATTAACTGTCACACAATTGAACTCCCAAGTTGATATATTTTGCTACTAAATTACGAGATATAACTTTATTTTTTATTTAGGACCACTGATCACTCAGTTGTAACTTTTAGACATATTTATGCTTGTTGAACTCTTGGCTGATGATGAATGCAAGAATATTCATTGTATGAGGGAGCCTATGATGTGTTTTTGTCTAAACCTCAAAAGAGATGACAAAATACTGATGTGAACTTCTTTTCAACTGAATGTCATGCAATTTAACTTCTAAGTTATCTATTTTCCTACTGAATTACGAGATGCAGCTATATTTTGTATTTATGATTATTGGTCACTCACTGGTAGCTTTTAGATGTTTATCTTATTGATTTGAACACTTTTCTGGTAATGAATGCAAGGATATTCATTATAGAAGGAACCTATGATGTGTTTTTGTCTAATCCTCGAAAGAGACGACCAAATGCTGATGCAAACTTCTTCTCAATTGAATGTCGTGCAAAGTAACGGAATTTATGTTCATGAAATATAGCTCGTTCAGAAGAAACTGGTTCATCAGTTTGATTTAGCCACCTTTACCCTATATAATATGTTAACATTTTAACATGGTAACATTTACGTATGTTACTATGCATAGTGCAATAGGAATCATCAGTGCTCCACAACTCTATCTCAAATACTTTTAAGGCGTTGCCTCGCAGTGACTATATTTGGTTTATCTAAAACTGATGTTCATGGTATATTTTGTTAACAGTACTAGTTTGGTAGTTATATTGTGAGTGACATGCCAGTACAAGGGTGATTTTAGTTTATGCATTTTATAAAGAAACTCATCAGAAAATGCCAACTTTCATTGAACAAACTTACTTCTCATCCTGCTTCATACTTGAAATGTTTTCATATAACTCTTCCACTTGGTCTATTGAATATGAAATACATGTATTGAATTGAGCTATATTTCAATTGAATATGGAATATAGCTCAAGTTCATGAGATTATAGTTCATTGGTGTACTTTACTAACATGTGCTCTATAACACACATGTTGATATAGTACCATGGGAGCACTTTTCGTTTCATTACCTCATCAATCATCAACTAAGATGATTGATGAGTGTCAAGAGTCAAGTCAATTGTCTCAAAGTGTCACGTCGATGACAACTGTTATAGCCGTTATAGCTATGTAGTCGACTTTCGATGGCAACTACAATATTAATTATAGCCATGTATCGGGCTAGCAGGGAAAATTAATAGACTGCAACTAGCTGTAAACCTTCCTTTAATGAAAACTTATATAGCCATAGCGTTTTGGTTTGGCAAGTCACTAGGACAAGTTATGGAAAAGCTATCAAGTACAAGATGACTACCTCAAGCATCGCTGAAAAAAGTACTTCATGGACTACAGAACATGCTGAGTGTGTTGAATTTTACAATAGACATCTAAAATATAACTAAACATACCTTAGCTCTATATGGGGTGAACCATGTAGAGACTCTCAGTCTATGGGCTGAACCAATAAACAATAGTCACTGCTGGAGCTAGCAAAAAGGTCATAGAGCAACCATCAACCAAATTCTACCAGATGAGAGTCTTCACTTGATTGATGCTAGAAGCAGGTTGCGGCCGGAAACCAGACAATGGCATGCTGTTGTCAAACTTTAATGTTCAGCTCTTAGTTGAGCAATGGAAAACTTGTTTTAGTATAATCTTCAAAAGAAATTAGTAATAGTCATGACAAATCACAAGCCCTCTGTGACACCATTTGGAAGCATGCTTATAGATGAGCTACTTCCATGAATTCATGCATTCCACTTTTGGTTACAGTAATTTAGTCGCGTATGTGTCATTTTAGACATCTGGAAGACTGATGAGGCAAAGATAAAAAAGATAGATAAGGTTTAGGATGTGGTAGTCCTAAATAGCTCAGAAATGTTGAATAAAAAACAGAGAAGATGAACTCTTGTCTGAAGTAATTCAGTTCATAGCAATTCATTCCATATACATGTATTTGACTTATCTTTTGAGGAAGCTATGATGAAGCCATCCCATGGTTGTAAATCGCTGTTGATAATGAACAGAAAATTCTCGATGCTCGCGACTAGACTGGTCATTCTTATGAACTCCAGGGCCGAGGTGCGGATTGACTCTCATACTGCATTGCTTACAATGCCTAGACTTATTGAGTTCATGGTTAGTCAATGTCATGAAAGATTAAACTGAAGCCCACGAAGCAAAAACACCTGAGGCTTATTGCAACACCAGATAGACCATTGTGGATACTGGCAACCATAGATATAATAAACCTTATATTACTATATAGGTTTACTATATCTATGCTGGCAACTGATATTCAATATTTTGGGCACGGATATATAATAGTCATTCACTACTATTCTCGATACTCAAAGCTGGCGCTGTAAGGAACTAAAGTTTTCCTATTTTGATGATGTACAAAATGCTCTCAGGGCATGGAAGTACTGAGATTGTTGTATACCACAATAGATTACAATAAGCTGGTCCAAGAATTTGAGAACTGCGCTAGAGAATATGAATTCATGCGCGTTACTAGCAGTCTTCTATATGCGACCAAAGAGATGATTTTGTTGAAATTTCATTTCATGACAATTAGAAAGATTGATGAAATAAGGTGCGTATGCTATATTAGACATTGTGAGGAAATTCAGTGTATTTATATCTAGATATATATGATTATGAAGCTGTAAAAGGTGCTACGAAATGCAAAGAATTATCAGTACAAACTAATGTATTCATTCTAATATGTATTTTTGCTCATACATGTTATCATTGTAATATAAATGAGATAACTTTTGATAAATCAAAATGAAACATAGTGTTGAAAGGCCTTAAATATTTTAATAGATTTATGAAACATGCTAGTGGACTTTTTTCTTATTGATTGTCAGTTACAACATTTCTACATGCTTTCCTGATCTAGCCCAACCAGCATAAAAGCTTAATTGTGTTCAACATACCGATGTGAACCGATACTAATTTTGAAGATGCCACTACCTTTAAACTGAGGCTCCTCTTTTTGATAATAAAAATTTAGAAGTAAATTTGATGTGTGCAAATGCAGAGGGAGCTTTATACTGAAGTGTTTTTAATTTCAATTAAGAGATGGCTATTAAAATGTAACTGTATGTGGTGAGAAAGCATGTACATTGAAAGCATTAAGATTTTAAAATGGTACATATAAAATAAGATTAATCTGTTTTGTTGCAATGTGATAATTTTCCTAAATGCAAGCAATGATATACAGCCCCCATCACATGGGGGGCTGTATATCGTTGGCACAAACATTTTACGGACAACTGTCTTCTTTCGAGGAAAAACAACTCCTTAAAAACCTAAAAGTATAAAATACAGAAATCTCTCCCACTTTTAATTTTTGGAGTAAGATTTAGCTAGAAGCACAACCATAATTTTATAATTCACAAAAATTAAAACATTTAACTCTGTCAATTTGAAATAATTTGTTCTAATGTGGCCTAATGTTGGCAATATCGATACCAACAGGCCTGCCAACCCAGGAGTGGGGCAATGCGTGAGATTTGGTTTTGGGGCAATTGATGTATCAATGATAGTATATATAAAATTGTGGAAGTTGGGGCAAAAATCTCACGCATTTTCATTTTTTTCTTTGGGGGTGATTGCGTGAGTCTCACGCCCAATGAGTGAGAGTTGGCAGGTATGGATAGGCCTACCAATGTCTTATATAAAAGTCCGTGACTAACTCAGCGAGCCACACTCGGCCGGGTGCAGTACCACGTGCGATGGTACATGCAAGTAGCGCTCGATGCTATTGGCTGCGCTCTACCTTTACAGATAACTGCAAGGGCAAAGTTCACAACAAAGCTTGCAAATGCAGCACACTACGCAAGTAAAATACGAACAGCCTGATTCAACGATTTACTTATGGAACTTGTAGTAACTCTTAGACTAGGAGGCGTTCCGGATTTTCACCTTTTAGAAGCGTCTGCGCTAGTATTTTTTACGTAGAGCGAGGGCACACAGCTTTGGACGTTTTGTCTAGTTGTATGTTCCAACTTAGATCAAGCTTTAGATAAAAATAATTTCTATAGCTATAACCATGTTTTTGCTTCACTATCGATATAAAAATATCTAAAAGTAAAATTGAGTACCTTTTATTTATACATGTATACATCTATTTCACATGAAACAAATTTAATATAGTTTTGCGTTGCACTTTAATAATATTAAAGGTAACATTTAAATATCAAGATTCATCTTAGCTCCAAAAGTTTTTTTCTAAAGCCCTGATGGTGCAGCAACATTTTTGCGATACCCTTTGTGAGCTTCATTAACTAACCATTCATACGCGCATAATTAACCTGACAGTTGGCAACTCAGTTTGGCATGTGACTTATTACATAGTTATTTATGGGTGCCTTTTTGAAAAACATTATTTTGTCAGTATGATTTTTTAGAAATACTGAGAGCACTTTAAGATAATATTGAAAGGCTCTATCCAATATTGCCAACTAAGATGGATGTGAAGGAAGTGTGTAAGAGCCTAACAACTCTATTAGACACATCTCAGAAAGCTATTGATCAGTGTAGAGCACATCTTTCTCAAGGTATAAGATTTCATCTTTCTCAACAGTAACTCTGACTTGGCTATTTCTGTGTTTAAAGTTATAATTCATTCAGCTAGTACTCACTTGTATGTTCTAAAACTTTATATTACAGGTTCAGTCTATTACTCACTTGTATGTTCTAAGGTGTACTTTATATTACAGGTTCAGTCTAGTACTCACTTGTATGTTCTAAGGTGTACTTTATATTACAGGTTCAGTCTAGTACTCACTTGTATGTTCTAAGGTGTACTTTATATTACAGGTTCAGTCTATTACTCACTTGTATGTTCTAAGGTGTACTTTATATTACAGGTTCAGTCTAGTACTCACTTGTATGTTCTAAGGTGTACTTTATATTACAGGTTCAGTCTATTTTTCAAGCTCATCTAGCGCCTACCTGTTATTTTAAGTTTGATTTCATATTTTCAGGTTCAGTTAAGAATGCTGTAGAATTTCAGATGAGTGGCTCTTGGTCAAATGTTGCAGGCAGTTTTTTTCAGATTGCTCATGCATATGCTGCCGAATATAAAAGGTAAACTTTTTGTATTCTATCATTTGTTGCGCTCACTAATTGACAGCAATGATATACAGCCCCCCATGTGGGGGGGGGGGCTGTATATCATTGCTGTCAGTAGCTAATATTGGATGTTTCATGATTTTCTACATTAATTACACTTTTGTGTCTAATCTAAACACTATTTCAGGATAACTGTGGTTGGCTACTCTCTATATAAACTTTCAGTACTAGATTTTTCTTACGAGATTGTAGAGAATTTGGGTCTGATGTTTTACCTGTAATCATTGTTATCGTGTCAAATTATGTTATGCTACTGTTTCAACATTTATAAAAAGGTTGAAGAGGCTGTAACTTGTGGCTTGTTTCTAGCTATTTTAAATGGAATAATTGTATATTTCAAATAAATAAATTGTTTAAATAAATAAATGTACACGTGCAGACACAAAAGGGTGAAAGTAGTTTTTATGGTAATATATGAATACTACCCAATTTTTCAACTCATACTTCTCAGAAGTGCATAATAAACCACTGATAAAATACTTCATGTATGACTCATACTGAGCAAAAAACAGGCTTAAAGGAGGCATATTCAAGATTTATTTATTTTTATCTGACGACAAAATGTTAGTTCTTTGTTAAAAGGTGCAAAGTTCTCTTGTTTGACCAGATCTAATCGAATAAATTTGAGCGCCTGTACTTTGTAGGCTTGGAATTACTAAATATGCACAACTCGAGGATTTCTGTCGACAGAACTTTGCAAATGCAGAGATTCAAGATTGTGTGACGGCCTTGGATGAAGTTGAAGTAAGTTTGTATTGACTCCGATTACAATTCTTAAAGGTTGACTTGCAACAAAATTCACATTACAGTTATTTGATATAAAAAGATTCACCATATCTTACTCTGTTGTGTTGTAGGTGCAAAATATGTAAAAAGGTGATTACAAGCTCTTAAAAGCTCAAAAACGAACGGAAAATTGCAGCCACACGAGACCACCGTAGTTTGGATTCTCTTTCCAAAACGGCTCAAATGTGACGCAGTTGTGAAAGATGGTTTCTGTTTACACTTTCATGCAACCTTATTCGTCAAAATATTTTCACAAATATACTTCACGCATTCAATAAAACCATGTCTATTGTTCTTACACGTCTATTTTATTGTCATCGTAATGCTGTCACTTTTAGCAGTGATATCCTATAACTTACCGCAAAAATTTGTTTAATTTTTTAGCCTCAGCTTGAAGGAATACATATCATTGTCTGATAATCATGACAAGCCTGTAGGTCACTTGTGATAATGAAAAAGTGCTGCAGAAATTATTTGCGCAGTATTGGATCACATGATCAGATTATGACTTGCCGATTAGACCAAACCGAAACAAAACTGTAAAGTAGCGAGCATCTATATTTGATACGGGGTCTTCGGTAAAACCCGAAGTGTTTGTCATAAACTAGTGCTACGATAAGTTTTATATTGAGCTTTTTATTGGCCTTTCAATTCACGTGAGAACATCACGTGACAAGACAATAACCGCGGCTTTTCGTTTTTGAGCTTTTAAGAGCTTGTAATCACATTTCCTATGGTGCCTTGCAGTGCCTCGCGTTGCGTGTTCACAACTTGAGTTGTACAACTTGAGTTGTACAACTCGAGTTGTGAACACACAACGCGACTTTGTAAAAGTAAGGTGCAATATATTGGTATTACGGTAGCATAACCGTAGATCTGGTTATATTAACAATGGTACATCAATAGGCACCAGTTAGCTAATAGAAATTAAACTATGTATGTATGTATGTACTGTAAAACTAGAGCTAATGGCGAATTATAGTGTGCCGAGTTTGCAACTCGAGTTATATTTACACAACTCGAGTTGTGCAACTCGAGCACAAATCGAGTTGTGTAAATATAACTCGAGTTGTACAACTCGAGTTGCACAACTCTAGCTGATCAAAAACCCAAGCCGAGTTCTTTCAACAGCAACTCGAGTTCAACAACTCGGCTTGAGAACATGGAACGCGAAGTACTTTTTTGGTGCATCATTAAACGCCGTTGAAATAATTTCTATGTTCATTTTCGGTGTTCATTCAGTTTATTGTCAGGTTCTAGAGAGATCACTCTTTTTTCATTTGAAAAAGAAGTGGTCCGGCTCCCACATAGATTGTTTTTTAGTTTGCTATTTACATTCTACAATTGTTTTTGTCTCTTTATATTTATAGAAATAAATATGTGCAAATTTCGCCAATATATATAATTTAAATATGTATATATATTTAAATTATTATTATTAAATTTCTGTAAATGTTCTGTAAATGAGACACCCCAATTACTCATTATGCTTTTTTTACAAACCCGTGTTAGTTTTGCGTAACACAACTCGCGTTCATCAAAAACCCAGGCTGAGTTGTACAACTCGGCAACTCGAGTTGTGAACACGCAACGCGAGGCACTGTAAGGCACCATACATTTCCACATATTTGGCACCTACAACACAACAGAGTAAGACATGGTGAATCTTTTGATACCAAATAACTGTAATGTGAATTTTATTGCAAGTCAACCTTTAAGCAATACAGCGGGCACTAACTAAACCTATAGGGAGATAATAGTACACAAAAGTAGTAAAAGTTATATTTTACTTGGTACTTGTACATTATAGACACTTGAATACAGGTGTCTTTAAAATGATACATTGTAATTATTGCATCATTTCTTTTCAATTAGTGAAAATTGCATCCTTGCAGCAGTGTGATAATAAAACAGCAACACCAACATAGTTCAAACAAAACTATTTCTTTGCCACTAAACTAGTACCTGTTACAACTCGTTTTTTTAATTAAAGAAATGGTACTAATAAAATCTTGGGCTGATCTACTGTAGGATGGGTGGCAGGAATTTTTCTCAAAAATTGAGGAAAGGCTTCTCGAAAACAGCAACCCTCAGTCTGAAGTGGTACAAGTAGGAGACTTATTTACCTTTGATTCTCCTCTTACTGACCTTGACACTGGCGAGCAAGTGTCTGTACAGAGTCTAGGAGGAGGCGATAAGAAGGTTTTGCTCATCCTTCTCCGCCACCTCGTTTGAGCTCCATGACGAGATCACATCGCTGATGTACAACTCCACAAAGTACTTATTTTGTCTGTTTTTTAAATATATTTTTTGATTTTATGGTCAACATGTCTCATCATTGGAGTGCATGCTAATGAAACACTTACTGAGGATCTCTGAATTATCGTTTTGAAGGATGAGTTGGGGTCAGCAGAGATTGTGATCGTCTCATTTAGCCCTAGTGAAGGTTTGAAGCTCTGGAAGAAGGACACTTCCTGTAATTTCAGGATTCTCGTAGACCCAGAGAAACGTCTCTACAATTATTTTGGACTGGGGCACATGCTGTTCAAGGTGAGTTGGTTGATACTTGTCACCTTATTTTTAGATTGCCAGCTGAAAATATTTACAAAAACTCAATCATCTTTTATTACTTGATCAGATTTTATGAGGTTTAGGCTAATCCAGCCTTTGTAGACTGCAAACATCAGAGTTCTCAGGCTTTAAGCCTTTGTCAAGGTATGGCTTTGGTATGGTATGGTATGGTATGGTATGGGTAACATCTTCATCCAGTACTCAGTAAAATCTAAAGGTCTGCTGCGAAGAACTTAGTTTACGGTAGAGGGCAAAGGAGTGCATATTGAGAGAGCATTGCTGCCGAGAAAAAACCAGTCAATGCCAAAACAAGTTTAAATGGGTTTCTCTTGTTGTCCAGCGAGCAAATACCTGGTTTTCAGTTTTTTAGTGTACAAATAGGTGCATTGACAAATAACACGCTGAAGAAAATTGGCACATACATCGGAAGCATTTTGGTCGGATATAGTATTACTGCATTTCCTTTTATGTTTTGAAGAATATAATATGCGAACTTTTATATATAGGCAAATTTTTTCAGGCGTAATTAATTGCAAATTTAGCTCGGCACAAACCTTTTGGACCCCCCAACTCTATAGGTTTGAACCATAACTCCACCTGGTGTTATCTACACCACACGTGGAGTTTAAGTGAAACTTGTGTTCTGAATGGCAGGAAGCAGCAAGCATTTTTGAGGGCTCCTTATAAAAGGCTGTATGTAGTCTTTGAAATCAGACTCCCGTTGTTCATTGAACTTAATTCTATTAAGAACTGTTGTGTTAGTAGTAAAATGAAATCGTAATCGTTGCAGTCGGGGAAGATGAACATGATGAAAATCTACTACGCCGAAACACTAGCATCAGGGCGTGCCTTGTTGAAGCCCTATGAGAACATCAAAGAAGATCGCTTAATGCAAGGTGGAGATTTCATTGTCAGCGAGACTGGTCACCTGCTACTTGTGGACCGAACAGTGCTAAATGCAACTGATCGGCCTAGCGTCAGCACCTTAGCTAAGGTTCTCAATCCGGAATAAAGTGGTGTTGGTTGGAGCTTTTTCCAAGGTAGGTTGGTTCTGGTTTTTTGGTTCAACTGCTATTTTTGGCTTATAATTAGCTGATGCTTTTGGCTGGTGGGAAGTACTTTTGTTAAAATTAAGGCTATGTAAAAAACTCATGCTGTTTTTGCCATATCGTGTTAAATTTAAACTGCTAGATATGTACACACATTGAGTGTCAACATTTAAAATTGTCTAAAGGGTTGTGAAGTTGTATGATTGGTTCATATCTGTAAGGTACGAAAATGATCATTTCTTAGTTGGAAACTGAGAAAGGTTTTCATTTGTATGGTAAGAATTTAATTGGCCCTCATTTGTATGGTATGAGCATGAAAATTATTGATTTTATTTGTAAAAAGATGTGCAGTGTTTCACATCATGCTTACTAACTTGTTGAAACTATTGCGTTTTTCAAAATCATCCAAAGAAAGCGTTTGTATATAGTTTTATTGGACTATTGCTATTCACTTCAAGAGATCAACTTCATAACCTGCAACACTTTGGTTTTTTCTGTCAGCTGGTACTGTCTGTCTCAATTCATGAAAGGCATACCATGTTTTTTGTAATGTAATAAACTTTGATTGATGGCTCATTCAGTTTTTGTAGTTTGGAGGTACAATTGCTCTATCATACACTTTCTAGTTGCCAACTGCATTTGGAATTTCTGTTCATCAATGTAATGTGTTGTGAAGGTACGAATGTGACTAGCTAATGAATGTGATATCTGTTGCAGTAACATTGGCTATTAGTATCATCCGTCTGCGTATTCTAGCATTTATCAGTCCCTTGTTGTTCAATCTCATACCTCTTTTTTCCTTCCACCTTTTTCTCTTTCCACCTTTTCCTTTCTCTATTCTTGTTTTATCTTTTTCGCCTTAATTTTTGTGAGTTTCCAACTTTGTCATCCTCTCCTTTAGTAACAGTTGATCAAATTTTCACATCCACTTTTCTCCATTTTTTTGTATTGAACATTTTTCTCTCTTTCCCACTCTTCCTGATCATTTTGTCTCGCTGCCTCTGGCACTTACCTTTAACCTCTCTCTCTTATTTTCACCCTCACTACTTCGATTGTTCCATCTCCCTCTCTGCTGTGTCTGCCAGGCATTGCTGGTCTTGTGTCTCGGGTTGCATGCCAATTCGCCTCATTGTGGCTGCATTGAGGTTGGTAACGTCAGTTCCCGAGTCGATTCTAAACTAAGTCGCTTGTCCATTCACCCCAAACAACGCATTGAAGCTATTACTCTTGTTGATGTTTCTCAATCCATGTACCCATAAGGAGTCATCACTAGTTTCTAACATAACATCCGCCATATAATCAGCAATGACGCTCCCTCTTTTTCATTTTTCACTATAGCTGTCTCCTCTTACTTTGCCAGTCCTCACTGCTCCGCTGATCTGTTCTCTATGGCTGCTCCATCCAATTTTTCCTTCCCTCATGGTATTTGACTTTTTTAGACAATTTTGTGAAAGAGGTCCTTTGTTTGTACAGCCGTACCATGAGATGTTGTTTTCCTATTGTCTTGCTTTACCATTTGCACGGTCTCAACTCATTTTCATTTCCATGTAGCACGATATTCACGGGCAATGCTTGTAGAAGTGCCCTAGTTTGCCACAGTTTCGAGAAATCTGGCTTCTTCTTTAGGTTGTTTTCTCAACCACGCTTAGATCCTCACTCTCTCTCCCCTGCAGGTTTGCTAAGCTGTCTTGCATTGCGTGCGTTTTTCACAGAATCTGGTTAAATTGATTGTCTCTCTTTGAAAAATCGGGTTCTTCAATTCTTGATTCCATTGATGAGGATGTGTGTGATCAAATCATCTTCCAAAATTTCCAGTCTCCACGATGTCACCAATGGGGCTACTCTTTGAATGAATGTGCTGAATTTCTCTTCTGACCGCTGCTTTGTGCTGCAGCAAAGTCCTGTTCACCTCTTCAGTAGAGTAGGCCTCAAATCTATCTACTACTCTCTCATACCTCAGTTCACCCATCCCCATTGTAAATGCCTCCAAGATTGTCAAACTCGTTTCTCCTATGTTGCACACCAGTTTCGCCTCTTTCTTTGTCCTCATCTTTGCTCTTATTTCCATCAGTCCTTTCACCTTAACTCCAAAATCAACTGTCAATTCTTCTATTTCAAACACTGTCTTAAACCTCTTCCAGCTTTCTACCTCGTGGCTCTGTATTTTGAGTTCGCTGATCTTAATCTTTCCAGACATCTCTACATTTTTCTCTCTCACCTTGCCAAGTCCCACTCAAGGGGATTCCCAGATCGCCGTAATGTTTTAGTTGAACAATCATGCCTCAAACTCTGTTACCCGTAGTACAAGGAAATGTGTCGTAAAGGTGCCAACCTGACTAGTTGGTTGTCTGTAGCAGTATCTGTTGTAGTATTAGCTATCAGTCTTGTTTGTCTGTAATTGCTGCACGGTCAGTGTATCTGAAGGTTTGTCAGTCCCTTGTTTAAATTCGTTCTTTCACTTCTCCTGTTCTAGTTTTCTCACCTTTTCACCAATTTTTGTGAGTCTCCTTTGTATTAATACACCCTGTTAATAACAGCGAGTCAACTCTTCACAATAAAGAACCTACTTGATATTTTTTACAGACAATAGACAACAGACAATACCTAGAAGTAACTGAAGTATATTCATCGTATAAGGAGCCCATGATGTGTTTTTGTTTAAATCTCAGAAGAGACGACAAAATACTGATGTAAACTTCTTTTCCATTGAATGTCATGCAATTGAACTTTTAAGTTATCTATTTTCCTACTGATTTGCAAGATAAACTATATTTTTTACTTGATATTAAAGGTTAATTAGGAATAATTTTTACATATATTTTATATTGGCTCAAACCTCTTCCTAATAATGAATGCAAGGATGTACATTGTTCAAGTAGCCCATGATGTATTTTTGTCTAAACCTCAGAAGAGACGAAAAAATACTGATGTAAACTTCTTGTCAACTGAATGTCATGCACTCAAACTTTCAAGTTATCTATTTTCTTACTGAATTACGAGACGCAGCTATATTTTGTAATTAAGATTATTGGTCACTCACCATTAGCTTTTAGATGTATATTTTACTGATTTGAACGCTTTTCTGGTAATGAATGCTAGGATATTCATTATAGAAGGAACCTATGATGTGTTTTTGTCTAATCCTCGAAAGAGACGACAAAATGCTGATGCAAACTTCTTCTCTATGGAATGTCGTGCAAAGTAACGGAACTTATGTTCATGAAATATAGCTCGTTCAGAAGACACTGGTTCATCAGTTTGATTTAGCCACCTTTACCCTATAACATGGTAATATTTACGTATGTTACTATGCATAGTGCAATAGGAATCATCAGTGCTCCACAACTCTATCTCAAATACTTTTAAGGTGTTGCCTCGCAGTGACTATATTTGGTTTATCTAAAACTAATGTTCATGGTATGTATTGTTAATAGTACTAGTTTGGTAGTTATATTGTCAGTGAAATGCCAGTACAAGGGTGATTTTAGTTCATGCATTTTATAAAGAAACTCATCAGAAAATGCCAACTGTTTCATTGAACAAACTTACTTCTAATCCTGTTGCATACTTGAAATGTTTTCATATAACTCTTCCACTTGGTCTAAAACAGGTTTTATCTCATCATTATCATATTATTGTACATGTAATATAGCCAGTATCTTGTTGTAAAGCAATGCTTTTTAATGACTTTGTTCGCAATAGCAGTATGAGATGCTACCTGTGTATAGAAGATGCGTAATCTCACAAACATTCAACAATTTATTTCTTAGCATTCTCAAATATTTTATCATCAGGTGCATATAAAATCATTTACTTTATTACCACAAGGTCAGCAAACTAACTTGAAATCATAGTACAGCCAGTGACTTTCTTGTTGCAGGACATCATCCTGTAACTATTGCATACCTTTTCCTTAGTCAAATCAAGTTTTATTTTGCCGAAGAGAAATAAGAAGGTAGAACACCTGTGATCCTATTAATCTGCTAGTATATCTGGATTGAATCTATCATTTGAGATGTTTTCAGGAAAGCTAATAGAAGCGTAGTCCTTGGTCACAAGCGAAGTTGAGTACACATGTTTTGTAAACTGGCTGATATGTTTTGCAGCTCTAGGTAACAAGAACAGTTTTAGAATTGTCTGCTTTTACAAGGTGGTTGGCTTAATTCTATCAAGAGCCGATTTGTCTGGCTGTCTACTTGTCTGGTCAAATAGTCTACATGGAACTACTTGTAGGGTCATATTAATTCCACCTGCAGGGAACTGCCTGTTTGGCTGGCTCAATTCTATCAGCAAAGGCCTATCTGTTTGACCCGCTCATTCCATATACTAGAGCTGCTTGCCTGTTGCCTGACCATCTCAATTCCCTCTGTTGGAGGCTGTCTGCTTGTTGTTTTTAATTTTATCTGTATTTGCTTGTCTGACAAGCTCAAATCGATTCCTGCAACAAAACCCTTCCAATCCATCTGCGACGATCTGCGGGCCGGACTGGATCGCATCTATCATTTGAGATGCTCACAGAAAGGTCAATAGAAGTGCAGACTCTGCTCACTGGTGAACTTCATTGTGTTCTGTTAAATAGCAGAAGTCACAGCTTTCAGGTGATGAGTGCAATTTAAGAGTTATCTGCTTTTACAAAAAAATCTTTTTCTCAAAAAAACCAATGCAGTAACCCTCTAAATAGCTTTAAAGTCTGTTTTCAATAGGCACAGCTTTCTGACCTGCAACTATGTCTTGTAAAAAACATTGACGCATCTTATATTGACACCGCTTGAGGTTTCTCATGCGTGTAACCTTGCAGAACCATGGAACATTCTAGATCCCTAAAACAAACTGTTTGTGAAGCCTGGACTAAATAATGATTTGGTAATTTGTATCAGAAATATGATTGGCTAGTTGCTGACTCTGTCTTGCGCACGGTGATAAATACAGGTAATGTATGCTTGGCTAAATGACCTTATGATCTTCTGCATTTCAGCTCTCCACAGTAATGTTAGGTTGCGTTAACACTAGCGTGAGCATAGTGTTGGTGTTTTTCAGTTAAACATTACTGGGTTAGCAACAGATGGTAGGTTGCTTAGGATAGACATTGTTGCTGTAGATGACCACTTTACGCATGCGTTTGGTGTGAGTGCATTTAATTTTTTGCACGTTAGACAAGGTTCAACAGCCAATCTTGGACACAAACAACTAGAACTCCTTGAAAATGAATAAAATTCAAGTGACAACACTGGCTACACATACGAAGTTTTTTGCTCATGTGTGGAGCCTGACCCTTGAAAATTAATGCATTATGTTAAAACATAACATGAACGAACATATTATGTTAGAGAAAACCCTTAATAAAATGCTCTTGTATTTTTTCTGCGTTTTCAAAGTATAAATGCATAAAACCATATATTAAAACCTGTTCAGTTTACATCACAGTTGACTTTCAAAACGCTTAAAAATTCTTCAATAATGGTATAAAATAGTGGTATATCATTGTGACAAGGACAGATAACTCTTAGTTAAAAAAAGTTCAATAGAGACTTGTCCTGTCAGAGCAATAAAAACAAGTAAACCAAAAAGCAGTGCACAATAGGAACAAAAAACAATTTTTAATATACTGAGGTGTATTAAAATACACATTTTAGTACATATGAAATATGTAAAATAAGCGTATTCTACATGTAAATATGTATACCTGAATTGTGATTATTTTATGGAACTGACGCCGTTTTATGGAAATACAGAATCAAGGTGATAGACTGAAAACAGCTAATTATTTTGTTTTGTTTAATCATGCGGGCAGTTAGAAATACAAACATTTTTAGCGCCTACTTGGTAGCAATTTATTATATAACTAGTATCCCTTGTCTAACAATTAATATTACTGTTTGCTGGCCTAGACATACCAAGTAATAAGGTCATGTAGATTAGGGTACAGTACAGGAAATCCTTGGGTTATGAATATTGGCATAAAAAATTCCATTAACTATCGTTCCATCTTACATCATGCACATCGTAACTGATGTAAACAATTGTGAACTAGTTTATAGTACGCAGTGGATGAATATACTTTGTTGTGGTTGTGTCACTCAGTTTCAGTGATCCGCCATTTTGGTTTCTAATAAAGTTGTTTTGTTATATTATTTGTTACATTTTATTGTAGCGCAATAATTTATATAGCAAACATAGAGTGCTTTATTTATGTTCCAATTTACACTGAAATTTGACTTACACCGCGCTATACCAGCGGATAAATGTCGTATCTGGGTTTTTCATGTTGTACAAAACAATACAAAATTTTCATTAAGCCAATCTTATCACTGATGTAATTTCCCTGGTCATTATTTATCCTATGGGGTATTCAGTCTGCACAGATAACTTGTCGCATGGTTTGCAAGTTCATATACACAAGAAATTTACATGTTGCAAATATCAGAGGTAGCAAGGGTTCTTACAATAGATAGTTGGATGCTAAGAAGCTGTGATTATTGCAATCATTTTATAGCTGTTAGAAGGGTTCGTCCAAGGTTTTTTTTAGCAAAAGGTCACCTTATAAGGGTAAATAGCTCCCAAATTACACTTGTTACTTGAGGTCTATTAGACACATCTATTAGTTAACAGAACATACTCAAGTTCACCAGTGAACAGAGTCTACGGTTCTATTGGCCTTTTTGTGAGTGTCTCAAATGATAGATGTGATTCAGTCAGACCAGCAGATGGAGCGGAAAAGTTATGTTGCAGAAAGAGTTGAGCTTGTCAGACAAGCAAGTGCAGATAGAATTGAAAACATCAAGCAGGCAGTCTCTACCAGATGGAATTGAGATGACCAGACAAGCAGCTCTTGTACATAGAATGGGCAGGTCAAACAGGTTGTCCTTTGCTGATAGGACTGAGTTGGCCAGAAAGGTAGTTCTCTGCAAGTGGAATTGAGATGTCCAGACAAATAGTTCCATGTAAACTATTTGACCAGACAAGTAGAAGGCCAGACAAGTCGGCTCTTGATAGAGTTGAGCCAGCCACCTTATAAGAACAGATAATTTCCAAATGCATTTGTTATCTGTAGGTTGCAAAACTTATCTATTAGTTTAAAGAAAATGCTCAAGTTGACCTATAAGTGGAGTGTGTTTTCATTGGCCTTTCTGTGAGCATCTCAAGCAATGGATGTAATTTAGCCAGATCATTGCAGATGGCATGGAAATGTTAGCTGCAGATGGAATTGACCTCGTCATGCTGGCAATTGCAGAATTGAGGAGATCATACAGGTAGTCGTTTGCAAAAAAATGGCATGACCAGACAGGTAGTCTCTTGATAGAGTTGATTCAACTATTTTGTAAGAGCAGACAACTCCAAAGTTGTTATTGAAACAGATGTGAAGGCCATCTATTCCGCCAGATCTTTAGAAATGTTGTGTGACTGTAACAAACTTTGTTTTAAAGACAATATTACAGCACTGTTATGTGATTTTAACCTAAACAAAGTTTTTTTCAGTGAATTTGTGCTGCTAGTTATTGTAGTTAATGTTGCTAGCTTGTGTAATAAAATAGATTTTAATAAAACCATTCATTCAATCCTTCAAAATTCAATAAAAATTGCTTTCCGTAAACAAATTGCAAGTAAAAATTAAAAGCTATGCAAATAACTAACGACTATTATATGCTAAAACGCGAATTTCATAATTTGTAAATCTATAAATCACCAAGCGTAAACTGAAAAGCCTCATGACCATAAATGTTGATACCTCAAAATGTTCTTTATTCTAAACTGATAAGATCAAATGCTTGCATAACTATACCATAGCATTGGTCTAAGACATGGTGGACAGTGACCTTGGTAAGTGTGGGCATCTCGGCTGAAAGGTATAGCATTGTTCGTCTTCAACTTTTTCTCGAGCAGAAATAGAGCCGAGACAAAATTGTCCGGTTTTTGTGTTACAAAAGTAAATTCAAGTGTAATACTTAGTAAATAAATTAACAACTAAAACCTAAGCTGTGACTAAGTAGACACGCCTACATGTACATCATCAAATTGCGAGACAGATTCTTTAGTGACGGAGTGTAACACTACGGCTGGTGCTGAGGTTGAATAAGACAAGAAAGAATATATGTGTCTGAAGTATAATAAGTCATCTAAAATGCTATGAAACTTCAAAGCGTGCATGTTTAGTGCACATTTGATTATCAAACGGGTTGGATAAATGCATTTACCTTTGTGAGTGACCTGTTTTGATGTTAAACAAAAAGGCAATCATTCTCATATGCCTTTGCCTAGATTATTTTTTGTTTTTATAGTGTATTTGAATGCCTCTGACAACATTTTTACTGTTAATGGAGAAGTCTGTCGTAATTTAACGGGATTTCTGCCATGAGTCGTGATTCTAAATTTGCTTGGGCGATTTTTAATTAGCAGTTGTGTTCTCAATCTTACACACCTGGCAATAGACTTACGAGTGTGTGTATATAGGTAGTGTATAAGACATAGTTTTATTGGCCAATTATGGTCTCTAATACGTATCGGCTCATCGCATTCGATCGTCTTCCAGCTGAAGAGTTTCGCAGCACAAGCTATGTATATAGCTCATCGTGACTCGTGAGGATTGAGGAATGCACTAAAAACTAATCACTTTTAAACACAGAATAATTGTTATTTTTCTGAAAACTTTTTGTCTAAGCAGATAATGCAAAAAATGTTTAAAAGCATTTTGGACCCATTTTCTCGTGTAATTCAAATGAACAAGCTCAAGAATGATATGACTTGCCGATTATTTTACCGTCTCAAAAACTGATAAGGTATAGAGTTATTCATACTCACATCTGTCTGTGCTGTATAAAGTCTAGGAAAGTATATGTATCCATAAAGTGTGTTCAGTAAGGCTGATTTCGTCGACTGCGTTCCTACTGTCAGGTTTTGTTTTCATTAGAGATTCATTTTAAAGGTGCGAACAGGTTGTTTTGAAACAGATCACTGTAACATCGGTGTAACGAAAACGATGTTCGTATAACCCATCTGGATAAGATGTTTCAATATTCAACGAAACAGTTGCAAAATATAGAGATGTTAATCTGACGCTCTACATTGAATTAAATTCGCTATAAACTACTAAACGTACATGTTTAGGTCGGAATGTTTCTGAACATAGTAGTCATTTCGTAGAGATTGATAGCTGTTGATAGGATTGTGCTAATTATATGTCAACTTTTTGTAATTCTCTAACCTAAAAAAGTGTGGCACAATTCTGATTTTAGTAAATTATTTCCGCTTAATTTTAGTGCTAATAAATATTATAATGCCATAGAACATTTTTCTATATAGCAAAGCTCTAAAATTTAGTAGCCCATAATTATGCCACTGTTATAATACATAGCAATAAACTGAATCAGGCTGATATGTAAATAGTGAGGTAATTCTGTGAACACTTGTGATGCGCACTTAATGAGTGACTTGCATAGGTTTGTGTTGAGTTGCGAGTATCGTCTAAGCCAATCGACTGCGCGTGATAACTTGCATACACCAATGACAACTTTCTCGTTGTTGTACTTCTAATGTTTATAAATGTTAGATATATTGGCAGGTATTATTAATGCACGCTCTTTAATATTATGCCATCTCATTAGAGCCGGAGTTTGTACAGCAGTTTGAAAAACCCATATATTATCATAAAAGTGTTATCATAAAAGCTGTGTTGCTGGTAAGTTCGCTACAATACCAGAATTCCTTTTTTTAATTGAAAGTGTGCCAGATCTCTTTCCAACTTGCCCTTTATTGCACATTCGTAAAGAGGTCTACATGTTGAATACACACCAACCACTGTGGTATGTGTGGTATTATTTCCAGACAACAACTGTACAATTGGTTTAATTTCAATATCAATCACAATATAGTAAGCAAACTGCAAGGAATTTAAAGTTCAGTTTTGACGGCACAATTAAGAGTGAGACAAATAGATAGGCTGTTGGATAAACAAAGTTGTTTTGCTTTCGAAGTTTGCAAAAGCAGGAGTTTACTTTGTTTAAAAAAGTGGTTATTTGATGCACATATAGTGCGACGAATGATATACAGCCCCCCTGGAGGGCTGTATATCATTGGTGCGATCTACATTAGCTTTCGATCGGAAAAAGCAATGCCAAGTCATCTTCTTAGCAAAAAACATTGCTAATAAAGACCATCTGGAAGTTTTCTTGGTGTGTTGTTTATCCTTGATGATGAATCTCTAACGCATTGTAATTCTAACAAAATTGAAATCTTTTATCACTGAATGAAGTAGAAATTGGCTATAAAAGACAATAAAAACCAGTTTTAATCACGAACATCCTGCTAGTGATACCACAATAAAGAAAAATGTGTAGAACTCCTGGTCATAGAACTCAAATATGAAAGTTATTTATGTAGGCTGCTTCTCTGTAAAGATTTACATGTTAAAATTCATCTAATTCATCACAATAACATGTTAGCCTACTAACATTAAATCTGTCGGCTCATGTTTCTATGAACATCTCTTAAATTATGATATTTTAACTTGCTTAGAGATCGAGGCTTATGCATAGGAGTTTTATGATAGCTGACAGCATTCTACATGTTAGTTTATGATAAAAGTAACTAGTTGCTTTCTATAGTAGCTGTCACAAAGTTTAATGACAGCTGACTATAAAATATTGTGACAGCTACTATGAAGTAAGCAAATAGTTTATTATAATTTTAACCCTGACCTAACCTTTAACCTTAGTGTCTGCATCTACGCTCTTAACTCTTCACTTATAGATAAAATATTAGCTCACAAGTACTTACATGGTTACAGCTAATACATTGATCTCAGATCTCTCAGAAGCTCAGATCTCATAATTGCCAAGTTTTCTAAGCTAATTATTTGCAACAAGGTCTGGTCAAGTTGTGGAAGTCAGAGTTTTTGGTCTGTGACTAAATCACTGATAAAAGCTAGATCTTAAGCTGGTCACATGAGTAAGTTACAGTGCTGTCAAAAATTATGAGACCACCAATAATTCATGCTTTTTTTCATTGTGGAGCACTTGCCAGAGTCATGTTAAACCATTTAATTACCACATATTGCACATCATTAGGTGCCAAAATTTCTTCTTATTCTAGCAAAATATAGCAAAAACCTTTCAGTTTCATTTATGGCAGAGGTTATAAAATTAGTGTCATCATGTTTTATCTTCAGTGCCTGATCACAACCACTTTACACACTCCCAATAGTCCTTTTCACAGCCACCAATTATTGCAGAAGTTATTCAAATTAACGTTGCAGTAGTACCACAATATAAATTAGTTAAGAATACAATCAGCTAATAACTAGGCTATCTTTTGATCTATGTCAAGGTCAGTTGCATATGCATTTTCATTGAAAAAATTTAATGAACAGTTGCTGCTCATAAGAAACTCACTTCATATTAATTCTTAGAAAGTTACGTACCTAATGGTATATGGTTTGTGGTGGTTTCTAGCCAAATTATGTCATGGCTACCAGCCGATGTCTCTGAACATGTGAGGTGGCCTCGTAATTTCTTACTGCATTTTTCAATTATTTCAGTATAGTTCATTTGACTTGCCTCGATTTCAGACCATGACAAATCGGAGTGACGACTACGCAGACTATTCAAGGTTTTCATTGGATATTGAGAGAGGAGATGAGGAGGAGCTCACTCCTACCTCAGCTGCTAGAGTAAGGCCTGGTAGCAGGGCTCCATCTTCTAGGGCGAGTAGCGGACAGGCTGTCAGATATCAACGAACTGTGAACTTTAGCGGAGTGCCTCACACTCAACGAAATGGCAATGAAGGTATTCAGATCTTACAAGATGGATTCGATGATGAAGAGGTGAGGTTTTATTTATCTTATAAGTGCTTTAAGTTTCTTTTGAGTGAAGGAAACTTAGATACTACTAACATATAATGGTAACGTGTCGTAACAATTTTGTCATATGCCAGTTTCTTTAAGACTATTGGGTCTTTAACTTAAGTAGCTTGATACATGGATTGATGACTTGAGACCACCTGTGGCCTACTAGTCTAGAACACCTGACCTGTAAACAACAGTTTGGTGGTTCAATTCCAAAGGACCACTGGTGGTGATAGGAATGACATTCAACCTAAAATTTTCTCTGTAACTGGACATATCTTTAGTCATCGAGGTTCCTTTGCCACTAGACTGAGACAAATCCAGACAAGATCATGGAGCCGTTGTTTGTACAACAATACTCTTATAAAACACACAGTCTCTGCTTGCCATAAGCTAAGCAGACGTAATACTCAGTTCTCAAGGGATTGCTCACCAACAATGGCACTCTATTTAGATCAAGGGATATGTTTTGAAAAGTGGTTTTTAAAATGGGTACTAATGCTTGAAGTTTGGCAACAAAAATAAATTTAGTGCTTCTACATGTGAGAATTCCTTTGCTAAATCATAACTGGACTCTTGTTCACTTTCTTGTGAGCAGCCAAATTTTCGAATGTACATCTTTGCATTATTGAAATTTGATTGAAGAAATGTTTTTATACTTATAATGAAGTGAAATCTTTTGTTTAGTTTGCTCAAGGAATAAATTCTTCACTGATTTACAAAATCTCTTAGTTTATTCTAAAATTGATTTTATTCAATGATTTCAGTGATTATGTAAATCCTCTTCACTATAATACGAGCTATGTCCTGTGTCTGAAGCCATAGTTGCATGTTGGTAAAAAAGGTTGCATTGCACTGGATTCGAACTAAGACATTAAGCTTTGCACCATCTGCACCATTTGGCCACCTTGCTGCATTTTGGGATAATTGGGCAAATACTTTTTAAACATGACAATCTTTCACGGCGGCGTATTAGACTGCCAGGATTCTAGTTCTTCAATAGCAAACAATACATTCTAATCAAAGCCTCATCACCAGTAGCATATGTACCTTCGGATTTTAATCTTGGACTAATAGCGGGCTGTTGATCATACAGGAATGGCTGTTAGAAGACGTATCAGATGATGAGCACGATTTAGAGTCTATGGATTTTGGTTCTCCGAGTCCAAACCCAAATCTGTCAACCTACCAACAGCCGTACCAGAGTTTCAGCGAGCGCTATACGACCAATCAGTTGTTGGACTACAGATCAGTCGAACCTGGTAAAGAACGGGTATCTGACAGCGATGGTCATCATCAACTTGTACTCAGAGGTAAAGTAGTTATGATATTTAGTTTGTATCCATCAATATTATTATTATCATTATTCAAACTAATATGTTTGTTGTAACCATCAATATTATTATTATTATTATTGTTATTCAAACTAATATGTTTGTCATCGGAAAGGGTTTTCAGGTTTACTTTGATGGTTTGGTAATTATGCTTGCAATTCTGCCGGCTCCTACCATTGCTTTGTCTGGTACATTTGCACGGTAGAGAGACTTGCATTTACTGTTGTGTTAGGAGAAAGAGACATCATTGAGGTGGACACTGATGAAGAGAATGATATCGTGAACAGAATTAAAAGTGAGATAACTCAGCAGGTCCAAGCGGAAATGAAAGAAGAGATGAAACATCTGACCTCTGGGTAAGTATTGTGTCTGACCTCTGGGTAAGTATTGTGTCTGACCTCTGGGTAAGTATTGTGTCTGACCTCTAGGTAAGTATTGTGTCTGACCTCTGGGTAAGTATTGTGTCTGACCTCTGGGTAAGTATTGTGTCTGACCTCTGGGTAAGTATTGTGTCTGACCTCTGGGTGAGTATTGTGTTTACATAACATGGTTTAAGGTCTGGTTCATACATGTATTTTATCATTGATATTTTACTGGCTCTTCAACGATAGTAGGCGAATTTTACTTCCAACTCGTGCATCGCTGTTTTTTATTGAAGATTATTCAAGCCATTTGTTAAGTGCCGACTGAACAGACGTTTTAACTCTGGCTCATCTTGGGAAAAGTGAATATGATACAATTTGAATGTATGTGTTATATCAGGACATTTCCATGCTGCAAATGAGCTCAAAATTGTTTTCGCTTCAAATCATAAAATGGTAAAATCTGAAGGCATTCGATGCTATTTTGCTTCGCTAAACTTGTGTGAAAGCATTCGCTGGTGGAGTACTTTGATATCATAAAAATGCTCACTGCTGATGGATTCGAATCGATAATACTTGGCTAAGCTATACCCAGTGGAGGTAACACAGCCACGCGGGTCTCTGCTATGAAAAGGTTCTACAGCTACCCACTACTGTTTCTGCTTGATTTTTGCATCTACATTACCATTTACATGCCAAGGATGGGTTGCTTGTATGAGGGTGACGAAATAATTTCATTTTTAATGCAACTAGTTGACTAAACATGAATTGAAAAGTGACATTGACTCGAGAGCGAGTCTATTTTAACAAGTTTTGTTTGGAGGATACATCATAAATCTTGAAAAAACATATAGTCCAACTATGAATCGTTGAAACCATAGGGTGTTTGTCGGCAGCAGGCAAATCTACACCTGTTCAAAGCATGAAAACACAGTGATCTCACAATATTTTGATCTGTTAAACCTGCTAAGTTTTGTTTACTTTTGTCTACACGGCTTACAGTACATCTATACTACCAGCTACACTTGTGATACATCTATACTACCAGCTACACTTGTGATACATTTATTAAACCCACTAAACTTCTATAAATATACAGTATTTTACTCACTTCTTCCATGGTCTCCTTCTGCCGAATATTTTGCAACTTTCTGAACTCACATGAGAAAATGACTTGACCTATTATTATACAACAAAATTGTATTTATTTATTGTTTGTTTGTTCGGTTTTTGAGGCTGTGGAAGCAATTTCTGAAGATTTTTCATTGATGTTCACACACAGTCTTAGCCAGATTCTAAAGTCAAGCCTTCAAGTTGTATGAAGTTAACCAGTAGAGTTTGACTGTCTTTGGTCATTCATCAACCGCTGACCACATATAGGGTAACTGCAAACTAAAATAAAAGTTTATAGCACTGAGTCATCAATGGGTATTCCTGATATTAACTTATGACTAAATATTATATGAACTCGTCCTATGAGTTATTTCTGTTTGGTGAAAACAGGAACTCCGATCAGAATTCATATAAAGTGAAAATTTTAAACTGTTTGTTGTTCTAGCTATTCAGAAATTTATATAGCTAAGGAAATTTTTCTGAGTTGGCCATTCTTGATAAAAACAAAAAACAAATATGAAAAATTCAATGGGTTTACTTACTAATGCATTACAAAAGGTTTGGGTCATCACTGAAGGTTACTAGTTGAATCTTGTTGAAGTCAAAGCTACGAAAACTAGGCACGTGTATATTGAGAAATAGTCAAATCTGGTCAATATACTAGTTATGAGACATGTTTAATTTGTCTGAAGAGTGGCCGCGTGTCTGGTAACCCCTTTTACCTTTGGATGAAGAAAAACCTGGATATTATAGACTTACTTTGCTCTTATAACACTGACATACTATTACAAGAACATACCTATAAATCTCTGTGTTTGTCTGTATTTTGTCTGTCTGTCCATGTATCCAGTTACAGCAATGAAATTTTAGGAATGAGAAATGTTTGTGGTGTACTGGATTTGAACTTGGAACCTCCAGTCCTGCAGACATTTATTTATCTAATACACTATGCTGTCCAACTGGCTATACTATGGAATAAATTGTGCATATACTTATTATGCTTTTCATTATTTCATGGCTTCACGCTTAACACCCCAGCTAGCATTATGCGTGAAGCTATACCAGAAGAAAAATACATGTATATGCTCATACGTGAAGAAAAATGCTTAAACTCACATGGCCAACAAGACTATTGCAATCAATATAAAGCTGTAGTAGGCACTTCAGTCAGTACAGTATGAATTACTTTAACATAAACAAAGTACACCAAAATAAACAAAACGCTTTCATTTAAAAGTTAGAGTGGTAAGTGTTGTATATATGTATATGTTATTTAAAAATAAGTTTGCTGTGCTAAAAACTTTTGGTTATTACTCTTTTAACGCCAGGCATTCAGCCAGTTCATGTATATATACCCTTTTACTGGTATTTGCACAAAGGCAAGGTTTTTTCAAACTAAAGAGTTGTCTGTTCTCTTCTATTTGTTATTTAACTCTGTTCTGAAGGAAGACCGAGAGATTGCAAGTTGCTAGTGTAAGCTTGTATCTTTGTCATTGTCTGCTCTTATAGTATGTAATTGATAGATGTATGTATAATGACACAGACAAAATACTAAAACAGAGGAAGACGACATCGACCCAAGGGTCAAGGAAGCTCTTCTGCAAATGAGAAAGTACGACAGAATTTTGGAAAAGAGAAGTAGACGGGAGAGGCGTGTAAAGCGGGAGAGGATCGCACTGCAGAAAAAGCTGAGGGAAGAGTTGGAAGAGCTGAGCCATGAAAGGCCTTCTGGGTGCAAGAGTACAAGGGACGAATCTGTCAACACCGAGAAGTTCCTTAGTCTTCCTCCATCAATCGCTAGGTGAGAGATCAATGTTGTTTATGATTACTTGATTGTCTCCTCCTTTGACCTCTGCAAACTTTCACGATAGCCACAGCCTGGCTATTTTTTATTCTTGCTCTCCGCAGTGTTTTTTGCTATGACTAAAATGGAAGTTAAACCAATCTTTTATCTTTGTTTAGCAACAAAAGTGTTTATAATATTACAATCTTTTCCAGTTTTGCTGAAGATTTTCAACTATATCCTGCAGATTGGTTGGTATAGTTTGCATAACTGCTCTTTGCATTCAGTATAGGCCTGCTGTATATTTTATGTTTGATTGTGATGTCAAGGTTTAGATTTTTATTTTATACATATCATATGTTTGATTACATTTTTTCAATATAACAATTCTTTTTTATTTTCAGACTTGACAAAGAAGTTCCTGAGAATTCTGAAGATGAAGATTGGTCGGGCGCTCCTCTATTTGCAACCCAGCCACCCACATTTGATTCCGCTTCTTCAAGTAGGAATTGAACTACAGTTTTTCTCCTTGTTTTCTTGAGTTATGTTAACATCTGATAGTAGGGGTACTGAGCGCTATAAAAGAGATAGTGATACACTCGCACACGGTAGACTCCTTCGGTTAGTTTTGTTGCTTGATGTGTATTTTCTTCAGCAAGTACAACAAATTTTGTCTTGTGTCACTCCTTGGTTGGGCATGTTATCCCACATGCTCGGTTTACTCTGCAATTGGTGTTTGTCTCCCTTCAGTATCTAAATTCTAAAGATTGTATCTTTATTTTAACCTGTAAAACTCTTATCTCATAGACTCTTTTGTGACCTATCTTAAAATTTGTAACATGGTTGTAACTAATATGCGTTATTTTTTTACTAGCTAGTATAGCCTTAGTTTTGCTCCAGAAATATATGGCTCATTATATACTTGAAGAGCCATTTTTTAAATAATCTGAACAGTTGAAAATATTTTTCTATTGAAAATTTAACCGAGTAGGTCAATACAAGTTAGAAGTAAAAATTATCGCCCTGTCTTTCTAGAAGGTTCTAAATCAAGTAGGATGGGCGGAGGAGGTCGGGCTGATGATGCAAGCAGTACGGCTGGAAGTCAGTCAACCAATAGGACTGGTAATACAACAGATCATAGAAAGCAGCGGAGACGTAAAAAGAAAATGTTTGATGCCGATGGCAAGCCAATAGGAGACAAGGATTTCATACAGAGAAACATTGATGTATGTATTAGTTTTACACTCAAGTAATGATGCTACAGATACACTCGGTGATAACAGTCTATTGTGTAAACTGATCTCTTTATTATCATGTTAGTGTTTAGGTCCTAGAAACTTCTGATTTTGGTTAGCAACATTTCTTCACTTATCGTGGTTGGTGGAACTAGCGGAAAGTGAAGAATTGTGTTTTGTACAAAATACAGTTCATCGTGTTTTGTATAATTATCATAAAAAACATGATGATTATATTTTTGTATGATTCACTCATATGAAAAAAACTCACATGTGTGATTCAGTCAGTTTTGTTCATGCATTTGATGCTGTAGTTGTCTGCCATTTCATGTTGAAAAATGGAGCTTATAGTTAAACTATTTGGTTCATAGCATTGTTTTACTTGAAACATTGATTTAGCCCAAGTTTCTTTTGCACCTTCTGGTTGTAAGGTTAGCATTGCGGTGAAAGATTTTGGTGAGTGTTTCTCGCTTGCGCAGCTCTTGCGGGGTAAACAGCTGGCACTGCAAAGTTTGTTTCCTAAATGTAGACGCTCATAGGCGAATAGCTTGCTTTTTAGTTGTTCCAACTGTTAATGAATATATGTTTACCCTGCCTGTTGTATATGTGTCATGCATGATATAATTGAGGCTATTACAAAATTGGTGATGCGCTGAATGAATGAAATGTGGGTCACAAAGTAGCGAAACCTCACTCATTGTAGTCCTAAGAAATAATGATAGCACAACTCCAGATTATAATGTAAACGTATGCAATGAGTAGGGATAAGTAAATCTGATTGCTATCTCATGCTGTATCCTCGGTTTGAGTTGGTTTGGACATGAAGGAATAGAAATGTAAACATTTTTAGCAAAAGTCAACTTCTTATACATTTCTTAGTTATAAATTTTACCCACGAAAAACTTTTTAAGAGGTAAAACTTTGCACACTTTAGCTTTGAGAAAATAGAAATAATATTTTAAATTAAAGTTTAATTTGGGATTTGTGCTATATAGACTGCAAATTACCCTTTTCTAAACGAGAGAAGCAATGCAGCTAAAGTGGTTGTGAAGTACTAAAATCAGTGAGATCATTCTACCTAGCGGTCGTATATACATTGGTAAGAAATGACAAATTTAATTGCAATTATAATAACTTTTAATAATATTTAGTTGTATATGATATCATGGGACAGCATGTTTATGAGCACCACTGTGTTACCAGCTTTATACAATATATCTATTCAATATAAGTATTCCATAAATGGCTTTTATTGAATTTCTATTGATTTCTACACTAATTAGACAGCAAATAACAATTTAACATAAAATGCAGACTTCCATAATTTTAGCACCGTCATTTTGTGGCCCGTTTGTACAATCTCAGCCCAAACAAGCCTTTGCTTCAAAGGTGTTTTGACTAACAGGTGTCAAAAACTCTTTTTTTCACAAACTTCACGTTCCAACTTTCCCCTGCAAAACCTTTAAGAATGGGACCTTTTGCTGCAAACATTCTGGTGCAGGACTTTTAGAGTTCGTAGGATACAACCTCAGGATTTATCCATCTTTCGTTGTGATTTATGTCTCAACAAATTTTACATAAGAGAGGAAGAGAAAAATTTGTACACAATGGCTACATTTATGTACTTGACAGGTGTAATTCAAGAGAACCTTTAATCAAATTTTGGTGATGTGAACATAAAAAATATTTTTTATGTATTTCGAAAAAAGGTCTGTGTGAGCTTTCATGAATAATATAATATAATGTTTTTTGCATTCTCTTGTTATTATTGTGTATTATTATATTATTATCTATTTATTGAATATAAGCATAAATAATTTTTTCGGTGTAAAAATAGTATTGCTAAAAAGTCTACACCCGAAAGTCCTAGACCGCCTATCTTTTTTTTCTGTGTTCGAACTGACTTCAGTAGTTTTCCGATGTTACACGCTTGTATATCCTATTATGTTTTGAGTCAGCTGCTATGTCAACAAAACCTCGTTATTTCAGCTTGCAGCTGATGCAGGAAACGCTGTTGCCATGACTGATGACGAGAAAAAAAGACTTGCTGACATTTTAGAAAACCTGGATGAAGTTGATGATACAACGCTAGAACAGGGTATGACGACTTCTGAGCTCTCTGTTCATCCAGGTTAGTGTGACAATTTTTTTCGCAGGCACAGCAATACACCCTTTTCTCTCCCTCTCTCTATCCCTCTCTCTCTCGTTCTCTCTCCTCCTCTCTTTCTCTCCTCCTCTCTTTCTCTTCTCCTTTCTTTCTCTCCTCCTCTCTTTCTCTTCTCCTTTCTTTCTCTCCCCCTCTCTCTCTCAAAGCAAGCAAGGGTAGAGTTAGAAATGATTTTGCTTTTTAATTAAATTATAATAAATGTCTAAGATTATGACGAACATTTGAGAAAAAAAGTGCGCTCACTTTAGGTGTACATGCTTTGAAGTTGCACTTATTATATATCAAAGGGAAACTCAGCCTCCTTTCAAATATGTTATTAAAAACACATTTGAATTAGTTTACCTCTCAAAATGCAGACTAACGCTGTTTGCTAGGAAAACTGAAAGCCAGGGATTTTTCAGTAAGTAATGTGTCAAGTTTATTACAGTGATAATTTGTTAAGTTTGTTACAGTTAGCTGTGAACAAACTGCATAGGTTGATGGCTCAAGAAAGGGCCATTGTGGTTGGTTTAGGATACCGTTGGACTGATTATGTCATTAGTGACACATTTACAGTACATCATTTCAAAAAACCGACATTTCTCTAGACTGTTTTTATTTAAACATACTGCCTATTTAAACAGAGTGGACTCTGAGCTTCATTCTGGATATATAACAGGTGCAACTTCAAAGCATTGCCTAGCAACTACGACAACAAATTTACAGAAGTTAGTCAAAATTCCGAGGCAAGCCATTTATTTTTTTATACTTCTTTATGTTTTTATTATATGTTATTGTACTATTCAGTCAATTTTATGTGAATTTTTATATGTTAAGCTATGCTAGCTGGTTATCTTCTTAGATAAGGAAGTGCTAGGAATGTTGGACTCTAAAGGTCGTGGACACTAGTATTTTATTACTATTATTCCATTTGGTTTGAGAATAACCACTTGATATATTGTTAGTCACATCTGAGGCATGATTTCATTTTCCAACTGTTTACACATTCCATTACAATTACATGTAAGATAATATTTCAATTTTTCTCTCACAGTCGATTGCTCTTCATAGCTACTAATCTTTTGCTAGAGATCGTGATCAATGAAAAACTTGCGTAAACAACCTGATTTCATTTAGATAATAAAGGTAGGGTTTCTAATAATACTGGAGTACTGTGAGCTGCTGAAAAATGAAGTAATGGATGTTTCTTTATGCGTGCAAACAGTTACAAATGGTTTGAGGTTGCAAACAGCGAGACATTTTTACAATTTTATTTTTAAAAGCTTTTATTGTTTTACTTTCTTATATTATGTCAGTAAATAGTGAGAGCGTGCCTTCTAAAATAGCTCTTTCCCTTGTGATCGTTTCACTTATACATAATGCATTGCAAGTGACTCTCATTTCAACCTTTTTATCGCTGCTTTATTTCTTTCCTCATAAACATCTACCTTTTACTGACTGCAAATCTGTTGCCCCTTTTCTCCTTTTTCTTTGTTTTATTATTGTTGTATGGAATATTATAAAAAATATTTATATTTGAAATTAAATTATTGCCAATGAAGTAATATATATATGTATATATATATATATATGTATATATATATATATATGTATATATATATCTATATATATATATCTATATATATATATAGATTTATATACATATATATATATATTTGAAAAATTATTGCGAAAAAAGTAAACTTTTAGTATTTGCGTTACAAATTTGTTTCGTGCGGAGCACTCATCAGACGCGATTGTACTAAAATGAAAAGCTTTACCGAATATTTCATACTCCACTAATAATCTTTTAGGTTTTTAGTGTAGAGTTCTCTTTTTATATGCTTTTGCACTTGCTTTTAGTTAATATATATATATATATATATATATATATAAATCTGAACGGGTTTTCAGGGGAAGGTTTTGCCCTTGACAGTAGAAGTCAGCATGTGATGAAAGAGATTGATATGAAATTAGAAGGTCTCATGGGAGCTGAAGAGTACAGCTCTATAGTTGCTCCATCACAAGTCACATATGACTCGGTAAGCTCTATAGAAATTTCTGTGATAACTCAGTGCACCTAGCATTATGGACAACAATTGACTCTGCTCTGAGTCTATTGACTTGATCCTCTTTGAACTCATTATTTATGCCATCATATTTTACACTTCTAACCATGTCAGCATGTGCCTTCATAGTTATACTAGGGCTAAAATCGTATGCCACTCTTCAGGCTTATGAAGTTACGTGATATGATAACTCCACAATTCCATCTTAAAATAGAATCTAGATAGCACAAACCTGACTGTTCATAAAAACTTTTAAGAGTCTACCCATAATAAAGCTGTAACTTTCTAATAAAGCCTTGCTGCGCTTGAGAAAGTCAGCATAAGAGTACCACATTTACAGAGATTTCTTGCGATCTGGTAACTCTAGTGAACATGCTCTAAAATGACTAATTTCACCTCCCAGGCTATGGGATCTCCTGCTAGTAGATGTACATAGCCTCAGCAAACCCTTCACTGACAATAAGAATTTGCATTTGCTCTTCACTTTATATAAATCTTGCTCCTCTCCAGCTACAGCTATTTTCCCGCACACACAACCAAGGCATGGACTCAGACATAGCTGAGATAGGAGAAAGAGCTCTCCAAGAGACAAAGGAGTATCGAGGTCAACAGAAAAGACTCGCAGATATAGAGAGGGAACTTGAAAATTTATCTACGGCGGTACAATCTGAGGTACCCAGACTATCTATAAATTGTAAAGATAGATAATCATTGATGCTTTCGATAGTAAATCACAACAGGGACCATTGTTACATGTTTTGGTGCTCTTCTCCAACCTAGGGCCAAACAGGGTTGAGGATTGAATACTGCTACTGTTGCTAATCAATAATGGTAATATCCTAATATTCTTCACATCTTATCAACAGAAATTTGCTCAGATCTGGCAAGCTTTACAGAAGATGAAACGTAACAGCTTATGGTTGAATTGTCAAAAAATCCATAAGCTACTTTCCAAATTGACCTCTTGTCTAATAGAACCACAAACCCAACAGCTTGTGACAGTATTGAAGTTATCTAGATGAATGTATAGGTGTGCACATTGAGCAGACAACCCTAACAGGGCTTTTTACACTTGTAAAAAACATCGATGAACCGTACAGGCTGAGTACTGTATGTAGAAAGGGGCCATCCCCCAGACAGTCATGCACATACTGTATCAGGCTAGCTGTAATAAAATTACAGACAAATGCTGAAGCAAATTCATTGCTTCTGTATATACTGTCTGCCCTTCACGGATTGTAGTTGTAAGTAGGTATTTGTAGTTGTAAGTGTGTGTGTGTTTATTTTCATCAACAGAAACAATACAGTAGGTATTTGTAGTTGTAAGTAGGTATTTGTAGTTGTAAGTAAGTATTTGTAGTTGTAAAGCGGGTATTTGTAGTTGTAAAGCGGGTATTTGTAGTTGTAAAGCGGGTATTTGTAGTTGTAAAGCTGGTATTTGTAGTTGTAAAGCGGGTATTTGTAGTTGTAAAGCGGGTATTTGTAGTTGTAAAGCGGGTATTTGTAGTTGTAAAGCGGGTATTTGCAGTTGTAAAGCGGGTATTTGCAGTTGTAAAGCGGGTATTTGCAGTTGTAAAGCGGGTATTTGCAGTTGTAAAGCGGGTATTTGCAGTTGTAAAGCGGGTATTTGCAGTTGTAAAGCGGGTATTTGCAGTTGTAAAGCGGGTATTTGCTTTGGCCGCTGACTTATTGCTGCTCTGTAATTATGTACCTTAATCTCATTGGCAGTTTTCACCGCAATGAGTTATGCTTGCGGAGCAAAGATGCAATTTGAAGCATGGAGCCGGTTTTTGCCCCGATTCATTTAAATCCTTCGATCAATACACAGTCATCCCCACATTTTTACCACATGGGACATGCTCAGATTAAACACGTCCCATAGTTTAGACTTGTTGATAATCATGCAAGGCGTGTTGTTCTCGTTCTAGATAGAATCACCCATGCTCTCAGACCACCAACTGCATGTGCTCCTTGATCAATGCAATAAAATGATGTCTAGAGCAACTATAGAGACAGACTCTCTTTCTCAGGCTAACTCTCCGAGGTAACTGTTCCTCTTGTTACTTAGCAATATGTAACCTCATGTAAATGCTCTTGTTAAAAAGATAGAAATGTTACTTGCACACAGATTGTTCTTACTGTTAGCATAGTAACTGAGCATAGTAATCTTCATTTATTTATCTTCGAATATTTTTTATCAGCTCATGATTTATTGTTCCCCTTCACAATCACATTTTTCATTCTAAAACATTTTTAGAGTTCATACATAAAATATTTCTCTACTATCCTCACTAACTGAAGCTAGGATTTAATGCAATATCATTTAAAATATTGCTTGCAATTTTAATTTTTCACTTCTCATGAGCAAATACAAGAGTTATCTGCCCATTGTTAGTGTAAAAGTACACAAATCTTAAATTTGGTGTTTACAAGCACCTGCTAACATAATTGAATGTTTATAATCGTGCAAATCATTACTGAATTAACTCAGGTCAGCTCACAGTTCGACGCGAGAGGCATCCATGGTGATCAAGCCTCATCTTGATGAATCTGTCCTAAAATCTCTACTCGATCAGGCTCGGTCTGAAGGCATAGTGAGCAGAAATGAGACAGTCAACCAAAATCCAGGTGGGATAAGCATGATCTTAGCATTTTCATGAAGTTTTTGGCAAGCAAAAGCATGTGTGCTCTTATAAAACATCGTATCTATTCCGAGGAAAGCAAACCTTCTGCGAACAATGGAAGACAGTTGATATGAGTAGTTAACATTTATTGTAGATGAGGACAGCAGGGAGTTGATAAGTGACAACCAAAGAGAAAATCTGTTGCTGAACCCTCGCACAACCTCTAGAGCTGCCGTCAATGGAACATTTTGAACGTCTCCCTCATGTAGCGGACAATGACATCACATAGCTTGACATTTATTCATGGCTATAACGGTTGGCTGAATTCCTAACACAATATACCCTCCAGTACTTTAGGCAATTGTATTTACTTCAGTATAAATATTCAATAACATCCGACATGTAATATAAGGTTTTGAAAATGCTACACATAAATAATATGCAGGAACGCAATTTCAGCTCAGCAATACTGCCATGCCACAACGAGGGCTAGACTAATTATAAAGGTATAATATGCAGTATGTACAATATGTAACAACACACTCCATGCTGACAGGGAGTACCGAGTGTTCGGGAGAAGGAAGCAGATGAGAGCAAGTAAAATTGGTTATAATGCATCCATGTCATCGGATGCAGTGCTCAACGCTGTCAGTGAGCCATCATCTATAGAGGATGTGACAGCGGCTGTTACTCTCTCATACCGAACCTGTAGCAGCATACTCACAGCAGATAAAAAGCAGAAAATGTGTTTTGTAGTTGGCAATTTGTTGTATTTGACAAAGCAGTATTTTGAGCACTATTGAAATAATCATTGCATGATAGAAAACAAAGAGGAAAATGTTTGTTAACTTACAGACAAAAAGAAACAAACCGTCTAAATATTAGTACAAATGCTTAATAATATAAGTGGGCAGAGTTTATACAAGCTTTAATAACTCACAGAATAAGTGGGCAGACTTTATACAATGTCTAATAACTCACAGAATATCTGCTGTAAGGTCTGTAAGGAGCTCTCTGCACATCATTGTCTTTTCTACAGATGGTACGACACGACCTGCAGTCCTCCAGTTGGTCTCCATTTAGCCACCGAGTCACCTTCTCAGATTCAACAGCATTTGTATTTCTTTCTCTCCATATGGTGCAGAATTTATCCCACAGTTTGAACATGTTTTGGCTAACATGTTTATGGCTCTGTAGTAGAACAATTGAACTTAACAACAGGTGTTACTAGCTACAAGTTATATAGGGAAACACAACTGATGGGTCCACTAAAAAGTGCTACTACTGAGAGATTTGCTGCGGCATATAGCTGATATGTAGTGAACCTGCCAGCTCAATTGAGAACTTGTGGATAATTAGGGTGGAATGCAGAACACTTTGTTTGAAATCTTGGTCTTGACATCACACGTGATTGATTATCTTATGTAGTTTAATCATATTGGTGTGGTTAAATGAACTCTTATTTTTTAAACACGAGTTGTTCTCTAATGCTAAAAGAGAGGTGATAACTCTTGTGGTTTCAATGAGTAAACATAATATAATTATTATGCAAATTGTTGCATTAGTTTTGGGAGTTGGTCAGCCAAATTCTACATTGCATATAGTGCTTCATGAAGAAAATGTGTTAGTTCATAAAAGGACTAGCTCTTCCACCATTTCTAGGAAATGTATTAAGCAAAAATGAAAGAGGATGCATGGTGAGAGATGCTCACCTTCGCCGCTCGATTGAGAGCCCCATTCCTGTAGAGGTAATCCTCGCTACGCACTACTTTAACCATCTTAAAAGAACCGAGGCTAAATCGACATGCTTCTCCTTCCTTAACTCGCATGCCCTCAGGCAGATCTATCTCCTCCGAGCCATTTATATCAACCTGAAAAGCCCATAATATTCATATGCGTTTAAAAGCAACTCGCCATCCTAGTGCAAAAAGAAGAATGACAAACATGTTGCTCATGACCTATGCATGGCAATGTTCCTAGTGAATATTGTAAAGGCTTTAGTTTCAGACCAAAATGAGAATATAAACATTTTATTTCAAAACAACGCATTTAAAAAAATTATTACAGTAATTACTGGGATTTATACCAAGTTTAGAATATGAACCTACAAATCCTTTCTCATAATAAGAGAACTACAACGTAAAGAGTTAAATGATCATAGTGTGTTCAAACTAAAAGTATTTCTATGACAGGTAATGAGACTACAGTGAAAAGTATATATATTTATACCAGACAATCATATATACACTGTATATATATAAATTGTATCTACGAAAGACAATGATATATCGGTATGCGAGACAATGATATACATCTATATAAGAGAATCATACTTCTGTGATACGTAGACACCTATCTACACCAAGATGGAGTCAGCAGTAATTCTAACATAAAAATGGGAACCAAATAGAAACATACTTGGTAAGTACTTTAAAGGCAGCATCACAGCAACAAAGTCTACACATACACAACAATGGTTACAAGACAAATAACTCATTTTAATAATGTATCATTTTCTTAGAAAAAACATAACCATTTAATACGCTTGGAGACACGGAGTAGAACAGGTCAATGACAAATGTGAATTATCATAGCTATGCAGACAACTGTCCACCTATTCAACTGAAAAGACCCAAGCTTCAGGCAGCATTTTTTTTAAGGTATCATCCACTTTCATCTGAGAGTTTCGTAAAACCTTCTTTTATAACACCCTATGAGTTTCCCAAGCCATTCTAAGCAATACTACAATACTATTGTAAAAGTCAACAAAGTTTATCTTTGTTTTCATATAACTGGTTTAAATATTACAAAATAACAAATGCAGAATCGCCTGATTTATCTGCTCAGGATATGTGACAAAAACCTATTTTTTTGAATAATTGCTATGCACGCTCTGTAAACTAGATGTTTACAAGGCTTTAAAATGACTCGATTCAGTTCTCATCAGAAAATTAACAATTCAATACCAAACTATTTTGCATCATATTTCGTGTAAGAATCGATTGAATTCACAATTAACCGCAAAATACCACAATTCCATTCTCAAATCTTTAGCTATCCTAGCTTCAATGAATCGGTTCAATTCTCCCAAAAAGACAATCAATTCTCTATCAATTCTTACCTAGACTTGACTAATGGCAATATATCAAAATAACACCAAACCACAATCACTAACTTAGCGACACGCATTAGCTCAGTTCCACAACTGTTTGCATAGCTAATATCAACTTTTTCCCTGCAACTTTCATTGCTTGTTCGGATGGAATTAAGTCATGCCAACAATTTTCTGCTGACTCAGTATTTTTGTTGTAAAAGCTAGTTTATGTCATTGAACTTTAATTTAAGATTTTTTAGAATCAGCAAAATATTCTGCTGAGAAATCAATGCATTTGAGAAACAAAAGGAATATTTTTTGTAGTTGAGTAAAACCGGCTGCAAAAGAAAAACACTATCGTCTTTGCAGTTTGACCAAAACGCAGACACATATTTTCCTAATATAAATATGTAGTGGTCAGAAATATTTTAGGTTTAGTGTTGAAGAATTTCACTAGCAGAAATATGTTTACTTTGCCACTTACAATTTTGATTTTCATCTATCCTAAACTAAAAATAAGAAAAAATTGGAAATTGCAATTTCTGAGACAAGCAAAAACTAATTGGTTTGTTTTTGTTTGGCAAAATGATACCCTTACAGAACAATATTATTCACGGAGTTATATTTCGCAAAAGTCATCTTTTCATGCATTTTTGCGGGCTATTTTATTTGGGGAGGAACACATAGGTGAATAAATTAATCGGTGAATCCAGCTAGCAATAGAGTACAAAACCTTCACATGCGTATAGCACGTGTTTAACTTTATGTATGACTATATGTAATCATATCTGCAAATCAAATCATATACATATTACATACCATCTCTAAATCAAAATCATTATTGCCAATTTCATCGACATCAGTATTAGAAATTGTTGGAGGTGATTTCACAGTGAAAAACTGCAAGAGTGACATTTGATGACGACATGCTGAATTCTAAAAAATTGTAAGAACCTTGAATAGCTATGTTTACTGACTACGCCTGGTGATGAGTTTTTCATTTTATATAGTATTTATTCTCTCCATTTTCTTTTAAGAAAAGAGCCAACAACTCTAGTTATTTTTTGCAGCCAAAACTGACTTGTTATATGCAATAGAAAAGGAGTTAAAATAAACTTTCAGCCACATGGGTGCTAAGCGCAAATTTTATAGAATGAAAATAGTAGCAAAGATTCCATCGTAATTGTAATCCGCCTTTCACGTGCATCAAAGTATCAAAACTGCGTTAAACAAGGAGCTACTATTAGTCTGATACAGCTATTAATTATTTTTATGACTTTCTTTCAAAGTTTTAAGAAAAAACGTAAGCTTTGGAGTTAGAAAACGGGCTTCGATATGAACCGCAACCACGAAAAAATTAATTATTAATGATGTAACCAAGCCATTAGTATCACCATTTTGTGGACAATCTTTTACTGATCACTTGCTATCATGAGTTTGTAAAGATCAAAGAATGTCAAAGCGGTGGTCATATAGAGATGGCGATCAATTAAAGGGCGGCGCTCTATTTTTCAACATTTCTCCTATAGTGGTGGTCAAATAGAGGTGGCATTCAAATAGAGGATTTATGGTAAGCATAAAAATAAACATACCTATGAAGGTAACTAACCAGAAAGGAAACCTTTCTATGTGACTAGCGTGTGTATACATAACAAAATTAGGTACCGCAATAAAAATGGAATAAGCTGTTGTCAGTGCGCAGGAATACCATAGAACTATAATATACAGTATTAGTGTGTAGTACATATTATAGACCAATAAAATATGCGCTGTGGTGTCGAGGTCATGTGAGAACGTGTGCACTGATGGAGTACACTGACATCTGTGTTTTGGCGAACATCAAAGAACAGATTGGGTTACTAGGATATCACTATCCTTGACGGATTTTGCGTCAAAGCAGTAATAATCATAGAGGTAGTCATTATAAAGAGAAGCATTGATGCATTTTGACTTGAGTCATTTTGCATTTTGTAAATAAAGAATTGAGAGACTCGATTCAATTTTTACTGCTAAGATGTGCTAAGGCAATTCTACTCTACAGTAAATAAAAGATATCAGAGAATCAATTCAATTGTGAGATGAGCCTTGAGGCCTAATTGAGCAAGCATGTTAATTCGGGTGGCCATCTCTGCTGTAAAGTACAGAATAAATAGCAGTAAATATGCAAAATCAGCAATACATGCATTTCATTGATCCATCGGAGAAAAGAAAAACCGGAGGAGGCACGCCTAAAGCTGGTTTTTACATCAAAGAGAAAAGTATTACTGTGTATGTCAAGTTTTTAAAATCCTTGCATCACGCCTGTAAACTTTTATCGTTTTACATTAATTATGATATTTTATTATTTCAATACTTCCCGCATTGCTAATTTGATGAAATGGTTGGACAAATACTCACAACTATCCCAACAAGGCCATATTACAAACCAACTAATCTGCTTAGGTGTAAAACTTCATACCTTCTCATTGGCATCACTTTTGCTAGGTGTATCAGCGGGATCATCACTGTCCTTCACTACTGATTTATTGCCCATGTCTGTTTCTGTTGTTAAGTTCTTAGAGGTCTGTTCTTCCTGCACCTTGCTGGAACTGGGAGCCAATTTTTCCTTTGTATTATGTTCCTTCTGTCTCTCACTGCTCTGTTTCCACTTGTCTATGTTCCTAGATGTTTATTAGCACCTTTAGCAATTATATCTTGAACAGAGATATCTATCTGACTAGAAAGTCCACTGTCATACAGCCCACGACCAAAGTAATAATGGAAAAAAGAAAGGGTACTGTTGGTTGTCGAAAAAGTAGTTCTCAGCAGGAATTGACAGAGTATAATGTAAATGAGACTTGTTTGAGATGATATAAAATAAATTTGAGGGAGCACGACTCTAAAAAGGCACAACAGAAATAACAGAAATGTAACAGAAATAAATATTAATAAAATAAATAATTAACTATCTCAAACTTATGTTTTACAATAATAAAATAAATATTAATTCAAGCTGTAGACCTAACCTACTGTACGTAATTTAACTAACAACAACAATGCCAACAATAAAGAAATATGTTTATTATATCTCTGAAATGCAATATTAAAAGATAAACGGCAAGCTGATGTGAAATATACCGTTTGAAAGTTGGTTGTGTTGTGAATGTAGAATGGTTTTGACAGCGATATGTAACAGAAAGCAAGCGTTGGCATTTACGTGACTGGAAGTTTTATGCAAACTGGAGTGAAATAAAGACCTATTCTTGTCATAAAATGGCGTTTTAGTAACGGCCTACCTTGTAGATAAGATGTAAAGAAATCTGGGTGATGTTCTAGATAATTTGAAAAACCTTCGGTAATTGGACAAAAACGTAGGCTGATAAACTGTGTACCACATTTTCGTACCTGTAAATCGGTCTACGCCTCAAACAGTAGACAAACAGTACACAGTAAACAGTTCTACTATCTGTCGCACGGCTTTATTGGCGTTTCGTAGGTCGGTCGAAACTATTAATAAACCAAGCTGTTCAAGCGATTTGTTGCAAGACTTTATCATTCTATTCTCTGTCGCTCGGCGTTTCAATTTCCGGTCTTAACTTTTATTAAACGAAGCTTTTCAAGCGTTTTTTGACGATTTTCGTCCTAATAAATCTGTCTATTTATGTATAATCCGATCAGATGGGTTAGTTCTAGGAATTTGCGTCAACCTTTCAAAGGCTTGGTAACATATTTAAATAGGTTTATATGCGTTTTGTATCATTATTATACTTAAACGACTTTACTGAAAAATAGTTAAATTTGTTGATAGGATTTCGTTGCAAGGGTTTGGTGACGGCCGTTAACGGATAATCTTTTGGGAGTTGTGTGCACATGTGCATTTATCATAATTCTCCCAATCAATCGTTTCACTCTTGTTTGGTCGTGGGATAATCATATACTAAACAGCTCTACCAACCTTAAAATCACGTCGAAACAACGCTGCTTGCCCAATTAAACATGCTTATATGTGGTCAAAACTAAAAACAGGAAATCAACTTGAACCAGGACAGGTGATAAAGCAGTGAATGATTGTTACTATATGTACACATTTAGACATACACATACAAATTCTATTTCAATTGTTTCTGTGCAAATTGTGAAAATCTCATCAACTAGTATATTATTGGATTATTAAAGCAGGCGCTGGTATTATCTGCTCTTGTCCGACCCACTAAAAGCCTATCAAGTAAACTTGGATATACTCTGCAGGTGGCGGTACAGATTCACATTGAACCAATTTATTGGCAACTTGATACTAACCAACAACACTGAAAATATCAATCATTACACACCTTTTTAGAAAAATGGGTTTACGTTTCAGATGCTCTTTGACATTGCTGTCGAGATCTGGATCAAGCTCTCCTGGAACATATTTGTCAACATAGTCATTCCACCTCTCAGACTTGGCGACAGCACTCCCGATAGAACTCTCAGAGTCTGTATCGAGAAGGGTGAAGGCGAGCACATTGTCCTTAGTGTACTGAAAGAAAGCACAACCTTGGAGATTACTAATTGAGTTTCTCCACAGATTTGGCTGCCGTTATTGTTTACTTGTGCTTTTCCTTTATCATTTAACTAGAGTGATCCTATAGCAGTTAATGAGACCAGCATTGACAAAGGGAAAGGAAAACTGCCAAACTAGCATCAAACCTCTATTCTTATATGTGATGGGCAAGTATGCGCAAAAGCAAGAAAAATTTATTATGATATTTAGTTCATAGTGTTGCTTCACCTGAAAACAATCGTTTCGACCGGTTTGCTAGTTCATCTTACGAATGTTAAAAAACATGTTGCAAGAAGATCTTGCGACTGATATGGTTTTTATGCATAGCCTCAAATTTACGTCGTCCTTGACAAATGTTATGTTAATTCAGCATCGTTTGTGTTTTTAGGCTTGTAGGCTAATAAGCTCGCCATTTAGTTGTTCGAACTATTTCCGAACTTATGCTGAATTCAACCTCCTCTATCTCACACAGATAGAACTTCAACTATATACAAATCTGCAACGCACTAACGCCACACAAGATAAGAAAAGTAGCGAAAGATAACTGTACCTTAAAACATATGCATGATTGCTAAAAATGACCTAAAAACACTTTTTACTGTTGTATGACATATAACAGAATAACCGAAATAAAGCATTGAATGTGGAAGGCTTTCAAGCGCAGAATTTTCACATGTTATGTAATGAGGAGATCAACCTTGAAAATCAAGTGGTCATGTAACATGGTCTTGTAACAAGACAAAATTTCTAGAACATGCAATGGTTATAAGCATCTTTTACAATCTTTATAAGAGCCGTGTTTATTGGGCACTAAGGTTGGAAAAATATCGCGTTGTACAGGGTTCGAACTCATGACTTTCAGCATGATAGACCAACACTCCAACATCTACACTAATCGACCACACATTGGTATCCTATAATCAATGTGCAGATACTGATTCTCTGTGCTTTATGGGTACATTTGACGATCTCCCACAGCACGCTCAACAACCCAGGTATGAGTGACTAACAAAATGTGACTAACTTGTGACATAGTACAAAATCATAAAAAGAAATAGGAAGATAAGTACCATGGTGATTTCAAAGCAGTTGTCATCACTGAGCAAAGTCTCCATACGCTTCCTATAGACACCCTCCGCAATCGCTCGCTCTTCTCTGCTAGCTATTTCCCCTCCTGTTGCATCGTTCGATGTTTCCTTCATCCAGTTGTCAGTCACATCTCGACACAACTCATCCGTAACGATATACTGCAACTGCATAAAAAATTGAGAATATTAGACAAAACGACTTCTAAAACTAGGGCAAATTCAGAATTCCCACACTTGTGATTGGTCAGTGATGATTGGACCAGTGTGTGTTTTCTACAAGCAGCTTTCCCGTTAACTCCTAGTAGTGAATTCCAACACTTGCATGATTGGTTAGATAGAGGCAGCAATCAGTCGTCTGGCATAAATAGAATTGTTACTGATCACATTGCGTTAAACTGCATGAACATCATCTGCTACTTACAATAGATATTGTTTGGTTTGTAACGCTCTTATTGCGGCGATCACTGTTCTGATAATATACATAATGTCTAAACAGGCTGGTGAATACACAAATTGTACTGCTAGATGTCGCGCAAGCCCGATAATATTAATAAAATGTTTGGCTAAACTGAGATATTCCAAACTGTGGATCATCATAGAGAGATGAGTGTTACTGCTGTATCGCACATGTAACCTTGACCCTTTTTGCCTTTTTCATCGCACAGTTGAGTCATTCATGTATGCGCATATATTCTGTTGGTTTCTGTCAGAGGCCATACTAAACCTACCCAAGTTATTGTGAAGTAAATACCTGGACAACAAAATATCATAGCTAACAACCATTTTAGTAATTAGGCACAATTAACACAAACTTGAATAAAGAAGTGTTGGGCTTGGGATAGAATATTATAATAACATGTCTGTATCACCCCATCCTTCTCTCTGACACATTTAAACACAATGAACGCAATCTCTTTCCCGCAACACAGTATGCTACTCCACCAAGACAGCAATTCGAAGTTCATTTCATTAGCTCAAATAAACAACTAATAATTGTAATTCATTTACCATAAAATATGACAATTGATTCTTCATCCAACGAGTTTTCATACTCGCTCTTGTCTGAAGTTTAGTCCCGTCTGTTGTATTGTCATACAGCACTGTTTGTATCGTATAAACATTCTATTGTTGTATTGTCATACAGTACTGTTTGTATCGTATAACCATTCTATTGTTGTATTGTCATACAGTACTGTTTGCATCGTATAAACATTCTATTGTTGTATTGTCATACAGTACTGTTTGTATCGTATAAACATTCTATTGTTGTATTGTCATACAGTACTGTTTGTATCGTATAAACATTCTATTGTTGTATTGTCATACAGTACTGTTTGTATCGTATAAACATTCTATTGCTACATTGTCATCCAGTACTGTTTGTATCGTATAAACATTCTATTGTTGCATTGTCATACAATACTGTTTGTATCGTATAAACATTCTATTGCTGTATTGTCATACAATACTATCTGTATCGTATAAACATTCTATTGTTGTATTGTCATACAGTACTGTTTGTATCGTATAAACATTCTATTGTTGTATCGTCATACAATACTGTTTGTATCGTATAAACATTCTATTGTTGTATTGTCATACAGTACTGTTTGTATCGTATAAACATTCTATTGTTGTATTGTCATACAGTACTGTTTGCATCGTATAAACATTCTATTGTTGCTGCTATTTCCATTTTATCTTATTGATAAGCAAGAAATTCCTAAAAATCAACAATAAAAGAGAGAAGTGCAGTCGCTATAGCATGTGTTGCTATAATGCTTATAGTGGAACATGAATTGGCAACTCCAAAATACAACACAACCTATTCCCAAGTACTATTTGTGATAATAAAAAATTGCAACTTTGTTTTTAAGCTAAAAAGGGGCTGATCAAATAATCAAGGCAAATGACCTGTTCATGCCAGCAAGCAGCTGAGCAGAAAAGGACAGAAACCAGGAACTGTCGTTCTTTAATGAGATTAACAGAAAAGCTGCGATGGAGTCCCTCCATCTAAACACTATACTATGTAAACAATGGTACAAACCTGCTTAACAATATTCTGTATAACCTTGTCCAGTGTGAAGGTTATATAAGCATGAATACCAAATATTTCACGCAGCTGGTCCTCGTACTGGTTTGACTCGATGTTACCATCCAACAGCGACATTACGAGATCCAGAAATACTGAGTAGTACTGTTCGGGGTCAACTTCAGCTGCAATAGATGCGGTATCAATAGCAACACAATATTTGGATAGTTGTTAGGAGAGGACAACTCCCACCCCAAGTTTATAACATAATCAGGCTGAAATTGCTGGCTAGCGATGTAACAACATAATAATAATACTAACCTACTAGTGCAAGAATAGTGACTTGAAGTATCTGTCAAGGGTCATGGATTATGTGACTTAATAAATGATAAACAGGTGAGTTTCAAACAATACTATTAACTTGCTTGCATTATGTATGTAGATTCCGAACATGATAATAGTTGAGAGTTATGAAATTACCACCTTATGCAGATTGCATGAAAATGCTGTATGAGTTGTAGCATTAATACTACTCGCTTCTGGAAGCTATACAAACAAACTTTAACTTCTCCAGTAAAAATAAGGTATTCAAGCATCAAACTACCTAGCCTTAGAACCTAGAAAAGTTGTGCTAAATCATGTGTGAGCAGATCTTGAGAGACCACTGCACCAACAGCCACAAATCAAGTATCAACTAAAGAGGTATTATTCGTTAGTTATATTCTGGAACGAATCCATATCAAGGTGATTTGCAGGCTACATCCAGGTGTAAACCTGCAGTGAATTACAATATGTCCATGTTTTATTTAAGCTTGTCAATTTGACTGTTTATAGTAAATGCCCAGAAGGCATATAGGAATATTGCAAACCACTGTACATTATTCAATCGACAAAATAATAGTTATCAAAGTTGCCTAAGGAAAGGAGTTTACTTACAAGGTAGCCGTAGCCTGAGTGCCACAGCTACAGATTCACTCTTGTCTTTCTTACAAGCACGGGCATCTGCCACAAGAGTGTCACAAACTAACTTTATCTGGTGTAGCCGATGGCAGAGAATCTGGTGCAGCCGCAGAAACAGATACCAGTTGCTGTTGGCGTAGAAGAGAGAATACCGTTCTATACCATCAGACTTCTGCATCGAGGAAAGAAATCTTGGTTAATTATGGCTATTCAGACAGTATAAATATCATAAACTGTAGACACTAGTAGTGCGTAGACCAATTCATATAAAACTTGCCATGGAATGTCAGATCACCTGCTGTGTCATGTTACTAGCTGTACCTATTCAGCTAGAAATATGTCAGACTGTATCAAACCATCCACCATAACAATTCGCTTATTTAGTTTACAGCAAAATTATACTACAGTTATATTATATTAGCAATATCAAAGAATTGAGTACATCAAAAATATGAATATTTAGGAATAGATATTAAAACTGGCTGAAACTTGTACATCTATAAGCCATGTACACCTATAAGCCATGTACGCCTATAATCCATGTACACCTATAAGCCATGTACACCTATAAGCCATGTACACCTATAAGCCATGTGCACCTATAAGCCATGTACACATATAAGCCATGTACACCTATAAGCCATGTACACATATAAGCCATGTACACCTATACGCCATGTACACCTATAAGCCATGTACACCTATAAGCCATGTACACCTATAAGCCATGTACATCTACAAGCCATGTACATCTACAAGCCATGTACATCTATAAGCCATGTACATCTATAAGCCATGTACATCTATAAGCCATGTACACCTATAAGCCATGTACATCTATAATCCATGTACATCTATAATCCATGTACATCTATAATCCATGTACATCTATAAGCCATGTACATCTATAAGCCATGTAAATCTATAAGCCATGTACATCTATAAGCCATGTACATCTATAAGCCATGTACATCTATAAGCCATGTACATCTATAAGCCATGTACATCTACATGTATAAGCCGCGTCATGCTTCATCTTTTGCTGCCGTTTGCTGAGTTTCTAATAGCTGCAGATGCATTGCGCATGAGAAATAGTAGAAGTAAAAAGACCATCAAAAGCAGTTAGAACAAGCGTAAAATAGGCTATTGGCTTACAAGCCTTTTAGATAAAAATCAAATAGATTTGGAAAATATACATTTCTGAGCTAACTTGTCATTTATCTGAAGCTACAAAAATAAAGGCTATTTCACAAGAATTATTTAGACTGCAACATCTGTTGTATAGGCAGGTGTGACTCAGACGCATGACTATGTTGTAGGAACTTTGGCTAATGATGGCAGATAGGCTTTGGTGAAATACGCCTCAAAAACGGACCTATAGGATGCTGTAGCTCAAGTTATGGAAGCCACAAGTACATTATATATACCAGGGTGAATGATGAAGCTTGTTTCTTCCATTTAGTAGAGACTGTGGGGAGTGCCTATATAACAAGATCTACTGGCAGCATTTTACTTACAATTGCAACGATCAACAAGCAAATCTAAAATGCTGTGTTGAGCCGAAGCAACATGATGCACCAAATATTTTAATGATAAACATTTGTTTCTCCAGAAACAAGCTCAAACCAGGTAAACTGAAGTTGGTTTAATCTATGTAAAAAATGTATGGCTGCGTAAACTAGTTTTTCACTTTTCATGGTCCATGCAGGTACTCACTAACCGACCACTGTACATTATTAATCAATAAGAACTAGTTACTGTATTTTCCATACTATAAGTTGCGGTTTTTTCCATAGCTTGGCTGAGGGTGCACCTTATACTCCGAAGTGACTTACGTGTGAGATTATTAACAGATTATTACTGATTGAGCAGCAAAAAAGTTGGAGCTGGGGAGAGACTTGTAAGAGACTGGTGTACGGTGAAGGTTTTCTTACTGAAATAAAACAAAGCCGTCAATAGTGGGCTAAAAGCTAGGTGGCTGATTCTTCTACCTTCGGTGTCAGCGCAGTAGAAAAGTAACACCGTGGATGACGATTTCATTGGATTTTTAGCAACCGCAGGTTTGCAACTGGTTTTGGTAAAGTTTCTAGTCTATTATTCATATTATTAAAACTATATGAATAAGTTTTAATAAGTTATGTTAACATGTTCAGTTGTGGTCTGTAGCGCAAGCTTACCGTTCAGTCTGTTGCTGCCTCGATTATACTTGTTAAATTGTTCGTTATTCAAATTTTAAATGAAATTTCGGTTTTTGAGGTTTACTTTTATCAAATAAAGTTCCCCTAAAATGTGACTTATACTTCAACTTATCTTTTTCTTCATCATCATACATTTTACAACTGGTGTGAATTGTAGTCCAACAAATACAGTTTACAACTGGTGTGGATTGTAGTCCAACAAATACAGTTTACAACTGGTGTGGATTGTAGTCCAACAAATACAGTTTACAACTGGTGTGAATTGTAGTCCAACAAATACAGTTTACAACTGGTGTGAATTCTAGTCCAACAAATACAGTTTCAGAGGAAAGACCATCACGGCATGTTGGGACCATATTGGCCCTGTGAAGCACAACTCATCATTTAACTTCCTAGAAGCAAACAGTGACACGCACCTCATCGAAATCCTGTTCAACTGATGTCATCTTGGCCTGTGCCTTTTTATCCTCAGCCTCTTTGGCAGCAGCGGCGGCAGCGATCTTTACTCTGCTAGACGACCTCCGAGCTTTTGTAGCCTCAGCAACTGAAGTCGTTATGGGAGATGGCGGCTTAGAGTCTTCCTTATCCTCTTCGGACACCTCATCTGCAAGGTCCCAGACAGAAATGAAAACCTCACGTCTGACATGCAAAACTTTAACCTTTGAGCGAGAAACAGTTTCACGAGCAATTTATGAACTCTTATCTCTATTATAAGACTCAAGCTATGTTATAGACCAAGTTATGATGTGTGCGGGGTAACCGGGAGCACCACAGATAGATAGCTCATCTCCACTGTAGTACTGAATTTACCTTACAGTTTATGGAGAGAGAACAACTTTGCAAGTGAGCTTAAAACAAGTTATCCCTTGGCTGTTTGGTGAACGGCTGAATAAGACCTCTAATATAGTTCATGGTCAATGTTTCAAGCTCTACTGAGAAACCTGCTAGCACATACCTGACATACCTGTAAGTTAATTAGCAAGTGAAGCGGGCATTAATGTAGCAATTTTTTTTCGTCCCACAATAAAAATTACTTTGATCAGTTTAGTCAAATCGATTATTCATTTCCAAAGAGCTCGATAGTAGTAAAATGCATGATATTATGGGCATATAAGATGAGATGTAAGATGAGATACAGTTGTAAAATTGTACATCAACTATCACAATAACAAATGTGGTGTTCAGAGTGCGCAGTCAAAAGTGACAAATCTTCAAACTTTTAGGTTGTAAAATTACCATGGAAGAAGAACTCTCTAGGATACATCTTAATGAAAGAAACAATTGTTTCAGTGTATGAACCTTCCACAAGCTCATTACAAATGGCACTAACAACAATCAAGCAAAAGGAAACCAAACAAACACATACCATCATCTTCATCATCGGAGAGAGGTGCAGCTGTCCTGAAGAAGAACCGTTGAACGTTCTGTTTGATGAGTTGTTTGATGAGCTGTTTATCCTCCTTCTGTATGCTCGCCTGCCTCCGCGCGTGGTGTATGATCAAGGAGAGAGCATCATCTACGAGCGTCGGATTCTTGTATGTGAAGGTCAAGTGTGGCTTCTTGAGAGCGTCATCACCGGTTGGCGCGAGGGTGGGTGTCTCATCAGCGGCTTCAGTCTATCAAGGGAAAGAACAACAGTAGATTTACCGCTGCAGCTGTGTGTGCCAGTTAGCAGGGACCTCCTCGGTATATTTATTTACCTTTGTGTAGTAACAGAAAATGGAATCAATGTGTAGCAAGCTTTAAAGATGATCTTACACAAAATTTTTGTAGACTTGACGAAGAAGTATCAGTATTTTTTTAACGTTTACGATTGTTTTTGATGTTTGAATTGATCTGACTGACACCTGATCTGACAGATTGCGGTTAAAAAAATCGGAAGAAAAATATGTGCGAAATGATGTCACTAATTAAAAAATGGAGTCTCGAAGTATTCTTAGGACACAGTCTTTGTAATCAGTTATTTTACAAAAGGCATTTAATGAGCCAAATATATTTTACACATACATGTATTCTTAATGAGCTAGTTGCCTGCCTCGTCAGAGAATAAATTATGGCAACTTATCGTTGGGAGATGTCAGGATATTGCAAAATGTGAGCTGTTTGAGAGAGAAATATCCAGAAAAAGGAGAGAAAATACATTTTTTCCGCCAGTCTGATAGATCACAGTCTAAATAACTGATTGGTGAGAACTAATCATCGGCATCAAATGGATGTTTAACCAAATTCTTCTTTCGGCTTCAAACATAATTATATTTTTGCAAATCTGTAACCTCATTTAAACCAAGCACTAAATAACTGCCCTTCCGCTATGGCGGCAGCAGCAAAACTCACCCTCTACCACATTGGCAGCAGATCATTGACATCCTAAGAATAACACGACTCACACTACACACCACATGTAATTGATCAAAATACGCACCTCCGTTTGCTTCCTGTAGTTTTGCTCAGCGTCGTAGATGGCTTCAATCTCATTCAAGAGACTCTTGGAGCGGAGAGATTTGGTGTCAGCCTGTTTGAAGTGTATTCCTTGGTGGTCTAGCGATTTCAGGTAATATTTTTCATTTTGTTCAGCCCATATCTGTGAGATGAGAGAGGACTTATTCATTTTATTCAAGAAAGTAGAAAGCAACCAAAGGTGCAATATTATTGCAGACAAAATAATGAACTAATGATATGAAGAGCATTATTCACAAGTATACATGACAGTTTCTGTAGTATGCCAACATGTATAATTGCATAGTACATGTACTAAACATGTGACACATCTGCATGTGGATTGTATGCAAACCAGCTTCTGCGATACAATTACATCATATTGAAAAGCAGTGAAAGTAACACCTAAAGATATTTTAATATTTTTTTATCCAATACATCTTCTTTAGAGTCATAGCAAGCATGGTGACCTCCTCAAATGCATATGAAAAGATTTGACTGACCACCAATACAAAAAGTATAAAGTAGGGCCTATTCAAAAAGTATACAATAACAGGGTCACAATGACACTGTTATTGAATTTTTCGCCCTGCGATGTAAAGCACGCTGATTTTTTGCCCTCTATATAAAATATGGAAATTTCGACATACGAAACTAACAAAATTTTTTTTGAAATTCAAATTTGGCAGTCATGTGCTGGGTACGTAGGAATAAGTATGCCGATATGCTATTCACCAGAATCCCTCTAGCAACGAATGAGAAGGATACGATTCTCGATCTCACTCAGTACGGCACTATCCGTTATTAGTCATTGTGAAAACGAGACCAGAAACAAATAGGTGATAACATGTTTTTGAGCTTTTAAAAGCTTGTAATCACATTTCCACATATTTTGCACCTACAACACAGCGGAGTAAAACATGGTGAATCTTTTGATATCAAATAACTTTAATGTGAATTTTGTTGCAAGTCAACCTTTAGTATTTGTTTAGTACGCTAAATGCATTTTTAAGTTAAATTCAACGTTTATTTTATATTTCTGCCTCGAAAGTAAGAACTCTCTATGGTACGTACCACACATATTACATTGAATCGTTACATTTTATTGCAGATCATAACCACTAAATACACTAGTCACTGTAGGTAACTATAGTTACTAAGTTAACATATTACTTTATTACTAATTTTTAATATGTATAGTACATATATAAAATTTTGATGATTCTTACAAGGGGGTGTTTTCATTAGATATTTGCTATGGGTTTTTATACTCTCTATACAAAATTTTTGCCTTACGATGCCAACACTGAAACGAATCAAAATCGTAAGGCGAGGAGGGTCCACTGTACATGAAAAATCAAACCTTGTTGAACTGTCTCTGCGCTTCCTTCCACTCATCATCCTTGCTTTTAAGCCTACGCAGGACCATGGGCACCACAACCACCGGGTTCTTCTTCAAGCCCTCAATAACATCAGGAGCCTTCTCACCATAGATACGCTGTATTGCTTTAACATGAACCACCTCTGAAAAACCTGAAACAAGGATGTGGCCCAGCACTGAACAAACTCTAGGAGAGGTTTGGGTTTTACCTACCCGATTTAACCAAGCATAAGGTGAGATAATATTCTGCTTGTTTAATACTATGGTCACTGCCATAGCCACTGCCATGGCCGCTGTCAGACTATAAGGGGTTAAGAACAAAGCGAGTTAAATCTTGAAACATCAAAATATATTCGCTGATCAGAACACAGTAATAAAAACGCATTGATTGTGTGTTTACCTTTAAGAATACCGCAAATAACTAGTGTTCTTGCCTTCCCAAAGTATTGCCAATAACTCTTTCCTTCCCGCCTCGAGTAGTGCCAGATAAATCCGTTCTTACCTCCCAAAGTATTGCCAATAACTCTTTCCTTCCCGCCTCGAGTAGTGCCAGATAAATCCGTTCTTACCTCCCAAATTATTGCCAATAACTCTCTTCTTCCGCCTCGAATAGTGCCAGATAAATCCGTTCTTACCTCCCAAAGTATTGCCAATAACTCTCTCCTTACCGCCTAGAGCAGTGCAAGATAATTCCCTCCTTACCTCTTGGAGTATTGCCAGATAACTGCCTTCTTACCTCCTAGTGTGTTGTCTAATTTAAATTTGGCTGCATCATCCGTACTCATCTTCTGTAGACGCTTTTGGACACCCTCGAGCACTCTTAGAGTTGCCTGGTTTGTCTCAATCACCATATCCAGCTAGTAAAACATTGCGCAATACTTCAAACCTATGCTAGTTTAATTAAGGAAGGCCGATAGTAACACACTTGGAATGGCATGCCAGACTCGATGATAGGACAACATCAGTAACAGTGAATAAAATATAACCAAGATTTCTTTCTACAAACCAGTTGACCATCTTGAACGACAATGGCTAATGCTGCAACAACCAATCTACACGAATAAACCTACAGATGAGAATTTGTGAAGTGAGATGCAGTTAATAATCTATTAATAGAGAAACTGTTACGAATCTACAAACACAGAAAGTGAGACAACCAACTCGCGCATGTTTTCTTGTATGTTTAACCACCAGCATTCTTGAAAACCACATTTCTTAAAAGCTGAATGCAGTAGACCAACCAAAAACAAAAAACTATTTTACCCTCTAAAAACCTGTTAATCGTGATGCAACTTATGACAACTGACAGTTGAACTCCAAGAATTCCGTACTTTTCGGACTATAAACCGCACCCCTATATAAGCCGCATCTGCTTTATTTTCCAAAAACCGATAATAAAACAATTCATAGGCCGCACCTTTGTATAGGCCGCATAACTCGGAACGGTACTTTAACACGGCAGGCGCTTGCCTGTTAAAACGAAACAGTGCCTAACGGCACTGTTTCGTATTAACCAACGCTTTTTAACCTAGTGCCTAACGGAACAGTACCGTTAGGCATTGTTTCATATTTTCTTTCACCGCTAGAGGTGCACTAACCGGAGATTCTGGTTAATGCGCCTTAGCGGTCAAAGAAAAAGCCACAGCATAGCCGCACCCTTATATAAGCCGCATGGCTCAAATCATCAGAAAAGTAGCGGCTAATAGTCTGAAAAGTACGGTACTCACTTATAGCAGTTAAGGGAGACCTGCATCAACACCAACTTAAAGACAGTTCATTTTATACAATTACGTTGTCAAAATTAAATAGTTCGATCCTGTGAGCAGCCTTATTTAAAAAGATGTACTCTATAGAAATATTTGATCCACCATGTTGCTTACATGAAAACTTATTTGCTCATCTTCTCAATGGTACGCGAAATGCTGCAAGATTTTGTAGCAAAAATAGTCCTTGCGAATAACCTTCACTTATGTGACCTTTGATAACGGTCTGGTTACCTAATATACTGAGACTAATAGCTCACTTTTATGAGTTGAAACTATTCTCATATTTATGTTGACTCAACCACCCCCTACACACACGCACGCGCGCGCACGCACACACACGCGCGCACACTCGCACACACACACGCGCACACACACACAAACACTCGCGCGCACGCACACATGCACACACTCGCACGCACACAGACTAGAAATGTAGCAATTAAAAGCTACCAATGCACTGAAGTAGCAAAAAGAGGCGAAAATTAGCGAAAGACCGCTGTATACTGATGTATATTTATGTAGAAAAATGGCTTTGCTCTAACCTCAAATCTCTCATCCTCACATCTGTAAATATTCTCTTCGAATGTAGTTTTACGAGATGTTACAAATGTTGATTCTTCAGACCACGACGGGAAGGAAACCCAAGTGTCATTTAGCACCTCCCGACACAAAGAAGTTCGACCGGTACAACGAGGAGGGTGGTAGGTTTTGGGCAGTCCCCTGTAGCTGTGTCCGTAACGCTTACATGACGAGTAATCTGAAACAGGGGAGAGATGCATCTTCTATTCTAGATTTGATGAGCTCAATTAACAACCAACACATGCTCAATCAACTGTCTCCAAGGTCAATTATAAAAGTCAAGTAGAGATTACAAACATGAATTAAATTAATTAGTTGAAAGTTGGTAAAGTGGTTCAATTTAGCGACTTAGTTAACAAGTTTTACAAGTTGTTAACAAGTTCACAAGAACATTGTACCTTCAGATATCTTCGAAAAGGACCCAACAGCAGCAATATATTATTCCTTTGTAGAATCACTAGACCACGCATAGAAAAACACAAAGCCAAGCGTGGCAAAACATTAAAGGTATACTTGCAACAAAATTCACATTACAGTTATTTGGTATCAAAAGATTCACCATGCCTTACGCTGCTGTGTTGTAGGTGCAAAATATGTGGAAATGTGATTACAAGCTCCTAAAAGCTAAAAAAACGACCGGTTAATCCCTGCCATCACGAAAACGGTGTAGTTTGGAATCCCTTTATTTGGGCGACGTACTCAACTCAACGTGGTTATTGTTTTGACAGGTGATGTTATCACGTGAAATGAAAGGCCAATAAAAGGCTAAATATAAAACTTCTCGTAGCACTAGTTTATGACAAACACTTCGGGTTTTACGGAAGAGCCCTCACCAAATATAGACACTCGCTAGTTTACAGTTTTGTCTCGGCTTGGTCTACTTGTCTAGTCATAATCTGATTATGTGACCCATACTTCCTGCCAAACATCGCGAATAATTTCTGCAGCATTTTTCGACTATCACAGGTGACCAGCAGGCTCGTCATGTTTATCAGAGGATGATATGCATTCCTTCGAGCTAAGGTTAAAAAATTTAACGAATTTTTACGGTAGGTTTTGAGATATCAGTGCTCAAAGTGACAGCATTACAACGATGATGAAACAGACGCACGAGGACAATAGACATGGTTTTATTGAATGCGTGAAGTATAATTGTGAGAATATTTCGACAAATTAGGTTGCATGAAAGTGTAAACAGAAGCACTTCGTGTTCAACTATGCTCCATTTAGAAAGGGATTCCAATCTACGGCGTATTCATGATGGTTGCGGATGAACTGTTCGGTTTTGAGCATTTGAGAGCTCGTAATCACATTTCCACATATTTTGCACCTACAACACAGCAGAGTAAGACATGGTGAATCTGTTGGTACCAAATAACTGTGATAGAATTCTGTTGCAAGTCAATCTTTAACCAATGAGTGAGCTTTCCGAGGAGACACAAAGAAGCCCACTGACCTATTTCCATGGATAAGTCATCCCTCATCATTCGCTCAGCCTTCGCCTGTCCAGCGAATGCCCCAGAGGCCACAGCCTCCATGATGGGTCCTCCATCCTTGAAGCCCACCAAGTCCTTGAATTTGCGATAAACTTCAGGAAACCGGCCAAGAAAAGGTTGAACGAGCTGGATAAGCTCTGAGCGGGAGATAACCTCCTGATTAAAAAGCACCAGACATCTGAGGAAGTTGTCATAGACTTCTTGAGAGCGCATCAGCTTTCGCACCTTCAACCCAAAAAAGGTTTGTTGCCAACAATGTACTGGCATTAAATGAATCTGGGCACTACACCCTGTATGTAAGTGTTGCTGAAAATGCAAAGGGCTGCCAATGTTCTTTTAACAAAAAACCTGCTTTAATCAAATCTGCGTTTGTACTAAAGGACAATGGAGAATATGCACAGCTTCATAATCCAGTCTTTGGGAGATATTTCAGCTAACCCTTCTTCAAAAATATATGTGAATACAAAAGGTTAGCTTGTTAAGACTAATTCACACGTCGTCATTGTAAGTAGGTATTTTCCTCTCGCTGACTATTCGTCGATTATGTGTTCCGTATATGTAAGGCATCGTCGAGGCAACGCGGATACTTGAGAAAGATCGCAGCTGTCAAATTTTCCTGATAGTTCGCCCAGCATCCACGAGAGCGTAAGCAATGTGCACAACTTCGATGATGATGACTGGCACATATATTTTCTTTCATGACCATTCTTTTAAATACTACGATTAATATTCTATCGTTTCCATGAGCGCATTGTATAATGAGAACGCTATACCACTTACCATTACCATTCGCTGATGTAAACACGGATGGGTTGTGATAGTGTGAACAATGTTACTACATATGATCATCGTTGTATTGCGTGCTTAATACCGACGAGCCAAAATATAGTGTGAGCCAGCCTTTAGAGATAGCATAACGAACTCAGCGTTGAGGTTCTGCAGTGCCATATTCTAGGCCTCCGCTGAGCCTTATAGCTTATCAATATTTTCTTTGCAAAACAACTTCTGCCTGAAGCTATGAAGTTCACAAGAATTTGATATAAAAACTTTTGAGAAAATGCTTTTAAAAACCAAATTGAAACAAAATCTCAGTTTGTACCACTTCAGTGATGGTGATTGGCCGTCATGGATTGCATGATCGATATTTTCTTTTATGACAGTTGCTGCTGGACTAGTAGTTCATCATTTCGACTGCATCGTATAATGCCGCGGACATTTCGCCGATATACACGTGGGAAGGTTTGCGAGAGTGTGAACATTGTTATCAAAGACAATCACCAAGGTATTGCGTGATTAACACTGACAAATGGCGATTATAGTGTAAACCAGCCTATATTGAAACAGTCTTACGCTGGCGCAGCAAATATAAATTCCAAACATATTCTAATTCAACCAAGTTCACATTGTCTCATCATCATTTTCCATAAGCATTTGTAAAACAATGGCATAACCTTACTAAATGCGTCCTACATTAGCAAATGAAAAACCAGACTGAATGTCGGGATACCCTACCAGCTTGCACACGCAATATTTTAATATAATACTTGATATCAATAAAGCTATTAAAATTAGATATGGAACAGGTAAGGGCAATAAGTTCCCTAGTTTTACTGACCAAAGTACATTGAAGAATGCAGCCGCTCTAGCAAATAGAATATCAACTAAAGCTACAGATGACCAGAGAACCCACCTTGTCAAAGATGGCGTACTCGGAGAGGCTGCCATATTTGGCTGACTCTCCTAGCGAAAGGTCTTTATTGCCACCACTGCCTGACAACTTTGATTTCTTACTGGGAGGCATGCCGGCTGACCCTGAGTTACCGTATTTTCTCATGCTAGAGCTCGAGGAGAGCTTAGATGTATGAAGGTCTCTCTTGGTAGCCATGCTGAAAGGTCGCGGTTTGTTAGACGTTGAGAGGTCACGTGGCTCACCAAACAGGCCGGACTACAAAACAAACAGAAATCATTAACTAAAACCAAAAAGTAAAAACATTGCTTCCATACAAATCATATTACCGCTTAGACATTTTCATATGTACGGTGCATCACATTCATTGGCTAGAGCCAGCTAAATACAAGAATATTTAGTGTGTGTAAGGTCAGTATATGTAATGTAATATAGGTAATATAGGTACATGTAATATAGGTCAGTGTGTAAATTACTAGTGCTAGACAAATACAAATATGATATCTATAAGATACCTTGCCAAAAAATCCACCCTGACCGTTAGCGTCAGGCAAAAACTGTCCAAATTCCTTTAGCAGATCTTCCTGATTCTGGAAGAGCTTGGCAACCTTCGAGTACACTTCCGTCTCTGTGAGAGGCGTGCCACTCGCGGCTACAGTTCCCTGCAGTAGACAATTTCTTTATTTGTGTTAGAAACCTTTAAATAAAAACTAAATAGATATATTTTAGTAGAGCTTCATCTTGTACAATCACTGACAACTCCCAAGCGTATTTTTAACTATTATTTATAACTTAAACAACTCAACTAAATTGGACAGTTTAGTTGAGTTGTTTAATTTAATCTAATTTAATTCTGATAACCAGAATCGAACTGTATAGCTTCTGTGACCAAAATACGTATCAATGGAATTCTCCTTAATCTCTTCTCTTTAAGCTATAATGATGTTGCAGTTTTTTTCTTTAGCAACAAAAATGTTTCGAATGCTTGTTTCAAGAGAATCTGTTGTCAGAATCCCTGCTCACAGACCAACTATACCCGACATCTTAAGTTTTGGGGCTATGTCATGCAAAACTTTAACTCTTCTCACTTTCAGGTTAAAACGAGCATGTCTTCTACCTTGAAAATTGTCACAAATAGATTTAACAGAATAAATAAAAATGCCCACAAGCTAAATGTTCATGTCCCATGCTCTATACACTCGCATGTCAACAGCAGAACAACAGATAACCATCTTTATACGGCAATGTATAACAAATAAAACAAACTCAATAAGTACAAGGATAGAGAAGAGACAATAAACCTAACCTGTTTTCCCCTAATCAATTTTAATAAGGAGAGACACACAGTCTTAGCCTGTCCTCCAATGACTAAGTCAATTTTAATAAAGAAACACAGACAATCCGGCATACATGCTTAGCCTGTCCTCCACTGACATAATTTCCCAAAAAAAAGCCGGAAAAAAAGGAACCAACCAAGTCTGTACAGTACTCACATCTTTAATGAGTTTCTGCTCCTTCTGGTACTTGTGAAGAATTTCTAGAAAGTTCTTATAGATCTCGGGCTGTCCTTGGAATCGGTTCTTTATCTTGTTCACATAGTTGATGGCATGGTTGAACTCGACAGGCTGTCCAGGGGTGCTTGATATGGCATCCGTGGCCGTGGCTGCTGCCACAACGTTGTCCAACCCACTTCGGGGCATATCAGGGTGCGCAGATGAAGCCGAAGCAGTAGAGGGAGTTCCTTGCAAATTAACTGGCTAAAATGGGAATAGATGAACTACATATATTGTTCAGATGTTCCTCTAAAATTGTAGAGCACATCAGAATATTTTGAACAATGCGTGTGTAATATTAGAAGCCATTCATTTACTAAGAACAACTAATCCATAATGAACATCGTAGGTTTGCCATTCAGCAATGAAATGGCAGGAGCCAAGGAGAAACTGATACAACTGAGACATTTTGAGACATACACATTTTGAGAACTTTTGTCACACACAAACACAGCTCGACTGTTAAGCACTTTTTAACGCCACAGTTTCCATCGTAGGCCCTGTTGTATTAGTTCAAAATTATTGTATTATGTTCAAAATCGGTCGTTGTCTTCTCATGTTATCGATCATAATGTTTTACCTATTCGATACTTTCAGACAACTTTTTCTGTGAGCTGTATTTGGTTTAATAAAAAGACAGTTACTAAAATGTATGTACTTGCGAGATGACCTGATTGTACTAAAGTATCACAAACATTAATCAATATATTAAACAGGCCTCACTTCATCTGAGTCAACAATAATGTATTATGATTGTGCAAAGTTACAATCCAAAAATATTATTTTATCAACAACAAATCATCTAAATTTCATAAAACACATTTGGCCATTGTTATTTTTTATAAATTGGTTACAACATAAAAGCACTTCCTGCCAGTAATAGACAAAACACAAAACTTATAAACTCTACAATAGACCACTTAAAGACAGTCAAAATGTTTTAGAAGTTTCAACCAAACCTCTGGTTCATGTTTAATCGGAATTTGTAAGAAGTAAATAGAATTTTATTTATTCAGGTTGACAATTGTTAAGAATGTTATTAAATAGACTCGTATATCCTTGAGAACTACTCTCACAAAATATATAATATAATAAAATATATAATATACGCTAACATTTTTCATCTCTGAAAATAATAAAAACCTGACACAGTGATTGACATTTATATGTTTAATTTTATTTCAACATTTTTCCAAAGGGTGCCAACAGCTTATTTTGCAAACTACTTTCAGTTTTAATAAGGCCTTGTATTTTACTCGAATAGAGCATCTAAAATAGCAGGACAGCGACATTCAACAGTTCAATAACAAGTAGGAAAGTGGCGCTTAACCGTCTCAGTAGCAGATGGAAAATCGGAAACCGACCCCATAGTATTGATGACTGTCTTACCAAAAAAGTAAAAGTTTTTAACACCAACAACAGATCAACTGTTAGCCACATGTTTGTTGTCAACCTGAAGCTCTCCCCATTAAATGAGCTATTTTATATTCTAACTGCTGTAAGTTTCAAATAATCAATAATGCCATAAGCTTTGCTCAAAAAAAAAACTCCCCTTGAATAGCTACTATATTTGAACTATTTCTCCGATACAAAGATAAAATAGGAGCTGAATACCTCTGCACAAACATAGTCATACAACTAAAAAATTTGCATCTATTTTAGAACACTTCAACATACTCAATATACAATATATTATCAAACTCGGCACAAATTGTTAAAATCAATCAATTATAGGCCCAAGTATAATAAAACATACAAAGGACCACTCATCAAACTGTAAATTGAAGATTCCTTTTTTCAGAATAATTAAAACAACTTTCACTCGGTCAAATTTTAAACGGCAGACTCCGTACAGAGTATTTGTAATCTAAATCAATTTGAGAATGGAGTGTAGACAGGAGGGCTTGCGGAAACTCATAATGAAAATACTTCAACTTTTCTTCCTAAAAACTATTGAATTGGAAAAGAAAGACAGAGCAATCTAATAAAATATATCCAGAAAAAAAGCTGTAAACTTCGTTTAAAAAGGTCACGGAGAAGTCATGCAATAGCATGTTCATAAGCCACGTGATGCAGTCTAAAAATTTATTATCAGTAATAAATTTAAATGACCTTTAAAAAGATCTCAATTATGATTAACTGAGAAAAACCACTTTTAACTTTCCATAAAGGAAATCTTTACAAGGACAAACTTTGGGGGTCCTCCCATGTTTTGTGACGATTCTGACGATGCGACGACAGGGATATTTGAAAAGTGACAGACAAGACGACTATTTATCAATGTAGGTGACGATGATTGTGTAAGTAAGATTACTAAAGGTATGGCTACATGTAACAAATTTTTCGTTGGTTGTGAGTTCTGGCCGAGATCACGAAAAACACAGAATTATTCTATCGAAAATCACAGAATTATTCGATCGAAAATCACAGAATTATTTGAGCTGTGCATGCCCACCGAAATTGTCGACGAAACGCTTTTAACAGACTAAACAAATTATTAATGAGCACGATTCTAGCAGCTTTAGCCATTAGTATTAATAATAGTCCATGATATGTATTGCGACACACAATAAAAATACGAAAGCAGTTTAACATGGTATACACTATGTAACTGTTGAAGTTGGGCTATTGTTGGTTATCGAGCACGATTCTAGCAAATTTTAAACTTTATGTAGTCCGAGAACATAATGCGACACGCAAAAAATATCACGGTAATTCACCATAGCAAATACGATGCAACCGACTTGATTGCGCTAAAGACAGCAACATTTTCTCCAGCAAAACTTTTGCTGCTAAAAAGAAAATTTTTATTATTAAAAAATAAACAATTTGTAGGCATAGTGTCCAAAATATATATACATACAATAGCGCAATCTAAGCAGTCACCCTCGTGTACTATGTTGAATCGCACTTATACTTTTATTGTGTGTCATTATACGTTTCTTGGACTATATTAATTACAAAAGCTGCTAGAATCGTGCTCGCTAGCACGATTCTAGCTGCACAGAATAATTCTGTGTGTTTCGTTCATTTCATGATTTCGGTCAGAACCAACGAAAATTTGTTACAAGTGGCCGTACCTTTACTAAGTTATTATTTGTCCATAAATCAACATGATCAAACGAAACTTCACTAGTTTTGGTTTGAAGCATCTGGCCTAGCATTTATAGACTGCCAGGTAGTTAAAGTAAACAGCAATGAAATGCCACGACACTGACAGCGAATCCGTTTCCAAATCTGTGACTGACAGTGATTAAGACAATCTCGGTCTATTTTCAGAACAAGAAATGTAGCCCTAAAAACCTAAGACGGCTGTCACTCTTCGTGGGGTACTCAGCAACGCTCCCAAACATCAGTAGTAAGTTTGTGAAAGTCGCTGGTTGAGCCATGCTTTTGATTAGCAGAAGTTAAAGCTGAACAAGTTTCAGGTTTTTAACGCAACCCAGTGCCACCAGAATGGATATTTGTATTAAAATAACGAATGTGAAGAGAGAGGTTGTTTTGGTTACCAACTTTAAAAAGGTGACGACAGTGATTTTAAAAGTGACGACAGTGATTTTAAAAGTGACTATTCTGACGACAACTTTGTGTGGTAGGACCCCCAACTTTGCATGTTTAAATACCTTATATGGAACTAAAGTTAATAAACACATCAGGATATAACGAAAACCCTTCAAAAACTTGAGACTAACATTTTGAGTAGTCATCAACTAAGTGAATATAATGCTCCCTTTTTTCACTTGCATCTACATATCAGTTACAGCTCCTATATACCTTGGCTCTGTATGGTTGGTGTGCAGAGAGGTGGCTATGGTCTCTATTCGTTGCGGTTCCCGTAAGCTGCGAAAGAGACATAGATGGCTGACCAGGCTGCTGCACACTTATCGTGTCATTAGCCTGCACTTCAATCTTATATCCCGGAGGTAAAAAAGTGTTGAAGCCAACGATAAGTTCAGGATGTCCTTTGAAGAGATTTGACACCCTGCTGATCACACCGGGTGTGTCGATGCTGCAATATATTAAAGCATGATAAAGCATACACTGAGACACAAGAAGCAGATATGACATGTTATCCAAGGAAGGCCATGGCCACTCTTCAATAAAACAGGTTCAAATTGAGGCAATTCTTTTTCATGCGATAACTGCAAGTAGGCCAACATATACACCTGCAGCAGCCATGGAACAATAATAATTCTTTTGCACAAATGATTTTAGCAAAAGTCCTAGTTCAGTGTTTCGTTGTTATAACTGACATCTAGTCCTAATAACAACAATAATATATAAAATACTTTTAAGATGATATACCATTTTACAGGAATTTGCAAAAAAATATCTGAACTGCAAAAGAGTAAAGGTGCCAACCTCTGCGATTTGAACTCTTTCATGATATCGAGGAAGTCATTATAGACCTGTGGATGGTTGCCAAACTGTAACTTCACCTGATCGAGGTAAGAGAGAGCATCCTCAACCTTTAGTCTCTGAAACTGTTGCGCCTGACCACCAGGATGGTGCCCGATGGCCCCGACTGCACCAGCAATCACCGATTGTACTATAGGCATCTGCTTCAACATATACATGAAAGGTATACATATATTACATCAGAAAACTATGCGGTGATGGTGATGATTCAACTACACTTGAGGAGTGTGACACCTATACATGTAACAGGAATAGCTAATGGCGATGGTGATGATTCAACCACACTTGAGGAGTGTGACACCTATACATGTAACAGGAATAGCTAATGGTGATGGTGATGATTCAACCACACTTGAGGAGTGTGACACCTATACATGTAACAGGAATAGCTAATGGTGATGGTGATGATTCAACCACACTTGAGGAGTGTGACACCTATACATGTAACAGGAATAGCTAATGGCGATGGTGATGATTCAACTACACTTGAGGAGTGTGACACCTATACATGTAACAGGAATAGCTAATCTAAATTGATTCGAGTGGATTATAAAGTTTTGAAAAGCATGAAAGATGGTTGGCTATGAACCCAACATGCTAATTTCAAGTGACCTAAAGGTGCAGCGGAACTTCATAGATATGAGGAAGCAACAGTCCGTACCTTGCAACAGGAAACTTCAAAGATGGTGACTGATATTTATATAGAGCTAGTTTTATTAGAATAACTGACAACAATTGTTAAAATTAAGTAAGCACAAAGCGCATTGATCATGTGACGTTTGATTGTTATTAGAAATAACCCATGAATACAGTTTAATACCAGATGGCTAACCTGTGGTAGTCTAATACCAGATGACTAATATACAGAAGTTGTGGTAGTTTAGCACCACATAACTAATATACAGAACTTGTAGTAGTTTAGCACCAGATGACCAATATATACATAACTTGTGGTAGTTTATAGGTTGACTTGCAACAAAATTCACATTACAGTTATTTGGTATCAAAAGATTCACCATGTCTTACTCTGCTGTGTTGTAAGTGCAAAATAAGTGGAAATGTGATTACAAGCTCCTAAAAGCTAAAAAACGAACAGTTAATCGCAGCCATCACAAAAACGCCGTAGATTAGAATCTCAAATTTCACATGTGAACTGCGGTTATCTTTCGAAAATTTGCTGATAACGTATACAGCTATATATGAAGCTGAAACCATGATCTTATAGAAAGTCCAGATTTGGTTTAAATTAGCCAAAACGTCCACTACTAGTTTCAACTACTAGTTTTAACTACTTTTATCAATATCTTGCCATAAAACTAGTGAGCCCAAAAATACTAAAAGGAAAAAAACAACAGAAATCTTACTTAATAGAACCATGGAACTAGGCGCCAAACCTTTTAGGTGTGAAACCGCGACGTTTTTGGTAAAAAGTGGCGTCTGAAATTATTTGCAAAGTGCTACCTCTGATCATTTGGAAATGAGACTAAATTCAAGGTGCCTAAAATAACCAATGAGAATTAATTTGATTTGAACTTCTTTGATCAATTGCAAATAGTTAAAATCCCAAACGACGAGTCGGCATGTAAAATATTGTTACAGAAATACATGAGCTTATGGGTTGACCAGCCACATATTGGTCAAGCCAACCAGAGAGGAAATAAGAACTCAGTAAATGACTATTCTAGCACAAAACACAGTTCGAAGTGTGTATAGAGTCGGATGAAGGAGGTTCGACCCAAAATATAATTGAGTGGCGTCACAGAAATGGCAGCTGTTGTGACACGTCTGGTTGTAACGCTGCTAACAGAGACTAAGTATTTTTGTTAACCATCACGAGCTTCCATTGAACTGAAATTGTTTAGACCTTTCAAGGGAACACTGCACACCCAGTACCGAATCAGCCCAACTATTTGACCTATGGTACAGAGTCAGCAAATACAACATACTTGTGGCTGCACAGCCTGAATGGGCCTGTGTGTCGCTCCAAGATGGCTGAGAGGCGCAATAGGAGTGGTCATATGAGGAGAGCTGCCTGGGGTCCTGGCAAAAGACACTACATATAGCGCTAACAACATACTTGTCGGCAAAGTAATTTCTTAATAGTAATAAAGCAACACTCTGTCGCTGGTGTGACACATAATTGACAGCGTGTCGGGCGACATTGGCATAATTGTGACTGACACCCTCTGAAGCCTTACCAACTTAACAACAATGCCCGAACAGTTTCTATTAAAAAGCAATTTGTCTGCCGTTAAATGTCGGGAAGGACTTTTTGAGCAAAAATATAAACAATGTAGGATTAGTAAAGGCAAAAGTAAGATTCTTAAAATTACATTAGAGAGCACCTTGATGCTTCCCGCTAAATAGTTTTCGATGAAAATAGAGATGAATATTAATTCAAGTAGTCCATATGTAAAGTAAATAGCTTAATTGTGTCTTAGAAAATAACTGCCAAGGTATCGAGTTGCTGCATAATGACTCCACTCTCGAGTAGAAAAAAACAGTGAAGATTAGTTGACAGGGTGATGCAACTCTTGATTTTATACACTGCTACTGTCAAATCATTTTCATCAGCAGTAATACCAATATCATTACCAAAGTGTGCCTAGTAATGCATTAGACAACATACAAATGTGATAGGCATCCCTTGAAAGACACCAGCAACATTTTCGTTTCCACTCTTTAGATGGTCACCTAAGAATGACTAAATAACCATACAGGAATTATCCGCGCCATTTGCTCTATCAATGAAACCAGAGTAAAAGGAAATCAATGAGCGCACCTCTATCAAGTTTGAACAGATTTATAACTTACGGGAAGTTGGCCAAAGTCGGTGCCTGTGGGTAGGTACTGATAGGTCCAGTTTGGTGGTGAGGAGGAACGAGCATAGGCTGAACGGGGCCTCCAACTGTAACCTGACTGGGTACGGTGGGAGGTGTCGCTGAGGCAACAGATATGCCACTGATGGTCTGCATTACAGAAGTGCTCACGGGAGAAGGCTGGACCGAGACAGGCTGCGTGGTCAGGGAGATAGGCGTATTAGACGCTGACTGATTCAGCATCTGCACTGGTTGAGGAATCGCTGCTGCCAATACCGGCTTCACTTGCGCACTGTTATGCACCTGGTGTAAAATAATAAGAGACACTGCACAGATTTGAGAATATCTTGGTTGTCAAGGCAGCAAACTAGATTACTCAAATGAATAAAAAATAGTATGAATTTGCCGCCCCTGACCAAGCACTCGCTTCATACGATGCTTAAAATTGCTTAGAACGCATACTGAGAATGGCCAACACAGTAATCTACGCAAATCTATGTTTTAACAACCTTAAAAAGAAAAACTATATTTTTGTTTTTGGTATGAAGTTTGAATATTGAAACCAACTTTCCAAATGTTCAAAATTGACGCCTAGCAATACAACAGATCAAAATAATATCAAGTGAGATTAACATGAACTGAATTTTCATAATACATGCAATGAGCAAAATCCAGGCGTTCATAACACTACTTAGTAGGAAATCATTATGACATTAATTGTATTACCTGATCTATTAAAGTATTTATGTAGGTATACCAGCTAAGAGTTTTCCATAGTAAACTATCAATCCAAAAGAAACAAAGCTGCCAGTAGATGCCATGGTTGTTTAAAAAGTTGGAGTGTTGAAATCGATTATAGCCTAAATGGGTAACGTTGCCAAGATGACCAAACAGCGTTATCAAACTGAACATTGTAACTTGCTCAATAACCACAAACAACTTTTTAAAGCAAATCTAAACTAAATTTCTAGGAATCAGCCATATCACATACTAATTGTGCATTTTGGAACAAGTTTATAAGATTAATGTTGCCTCCGACTGAAAATACAAATACTAGTCAAATCAACTTTGTTTTTCTACGATCTAGATTCAAAGTTTGAACAAAATGCACCATCACATACCAACTATTTCCTGTGCATGTAAAGCAGCTCATCAACAAAACAAATGGTAATTTGTCAAACATTGTAGAAAGGTGTTAACTGAAATAATGAAATGCGTAATAAACTTCTCACCTGAGGTAGTTGGTTGAACGGTGGACCAGCAGATGCAGAAAGACTGGAATTTATTGTTGATAAATTGGACATTGTGATGTTGGTCGTTATAGATGGTATCGCAAGAGGCACCGTGCTTCTGTGTACCACCGATTGCGTGTCCTGCGTGAACACTGGCCGAGTTGAAAATTGGGGAAAAGGAGCCCCAGTCTGATTCAGGGGGATCCCTGGTCGTGGAACTATAGGCGCTATTGGATTTATAGGCTGTTGGCCAACAGTTGTTGACAGTAAAAACCCATTTGGGTTGTTAGGATCCTGCATAAGAGGTTTATAGCTTTAGCGATTCACGTAAAGATATGTCACTTGCAAACGAAATATAAAGAAAACCAATAATATCACAGTATCACATCAATAAGAAGTCTTACCGGAGCTTGCATTATTTGATTACTGCTGACGGTCCTAACTGGTTAGCATTGATGAGTTTCGCTAAAACGACACAATAGGCAATGCTAAAATATTCGTGTTAATTCGTTCTGGTCTGCTTGCTTAAACTTCAGACGATATCTAGATAACTTATAAAAGATAAAATAAAGTTATTGGAACCCCTTTAAAATAACCATAAACGACTATTTCAATGTTTATTTTGCAAGAGGTCAACTAGTTAACCGACAGAAACGTCGCTACCAACTACATGTAATTATCTACTTCGTAATTATCGACGGTTACACCGTGAACTGGCAAGTAACGGTTGTCAATATGCACGTAACCGTGACCACAATCTTATACAAAAAATATTTTGTTGAGTATGTCGGCTATTTTGAAGCTGTTTCTTACCTAGTAATCTTTGCCGATGGCTTATAGACATTCGGATTAAAAAAACAACTTATCTACTTTCGCTATTAACTGGCTTTTTGGCTCAAACGCAAAAGTAAGCTGCCTGACGTCATTACAAAAATATTTTGGCCAATTACGAATAATATTTGCTACCACATGATAGTAACGTGGTAACAACTCTTTGGCGCTTTCACTTTGCTTATTATCGCAGATTGATGTGTCTCAAATTTTTTGTATTTTATAAGCAATTAATTAAATTAATAATTACAAATAATTTTTTTATTAATTAAAATTATATAATTTTAGTTTAAAACAATGTTTGCTGGTACAACCAGTCAGCAACTGCTACAAAGTCGAAGGTTAATTTCTGCAGATTTCATGTTAACCATCAGTTCTACTTTTTAATGAGAAATTGTGCAGTGCCCGTTATGTAGTCGAATTGTGTAAATCATGTGGCTTGCATTAACCTCGTGTTTCTAACGCTTGTTTTGCTTCAAATTATTTGTCATAATATCAAGCCTTCCCGTTTTCGGTTTGGTTGTTATGAATGAGCGTTGTACTAACAACGTTAAGGCTGAAACTTTAACCCGGCTATTTAGATTTTTAGCAGCATGTTATATTCATCAGCTATTTGCACCAGCATAAGTAGGGCCTTTGTCTCAATCTTTTAACAACATACATGTAGGCTACTAGATGATACTGCCTTCAGTTAGTATAGTCGATATGCGATGCTCTTGTCCTCTGGTTGTTACGTAAAGCTTAATTGTTTTAGCCGAGTTTGAAGTAAATATTAATCGTGAAGCAACCTCTCGTGCACCCTTTTGATGACACCTTTAATATATATTAAAAAAGCCGAAACATTACCAAAAAGTGTGTCATGGTACATCAAGTTGTGAAATTCAATTTGCTATTATGTTTTATTAAAATACTCACAAAGTTGAGTTCATATGAAACTATTTTCAAATCACTAGTTCGTTTGAAGAGGCAGCCTATCTTTTTAAGTGAAGCTATAGGTTTGTTTACTTGCTACGTATATCTAATACTTGCTCAATATAGAGATTTCGAGTATGCAGTTCTTTGTAATGTATTAACCCGTGTAAGTATTGTATAGTTGACCAGTTCCTATTTTTATGTAATATGTTTTACTGTATGTATTATGCTTCAGTTGCTTTCGACAGTAATTTGGACAAATAGTTTGTTAAAAGTAAATACACTATTTTGTGTAATCTTTGCAAGCACTTAAACATGTGTCTCAATAGATTCTTAACAGAGTTTCAAAAAATAATATGTACCTTAAATAATATGTCTCATGATTGTTAACATCTATGTATATATTAAAACTGGCTTGATTATCACCTTGCCCTATGCCGAGACAATCCACAAACTTCCTATTTATTGCCAATTAATCAAATGTATTATTATTCCATTTCAGACTGTAAAGTAGCTTTCGGGTCTTGCAGCAAGGTTTTTGCAAGTTGTCTTAAATACACGGTTAATTCGCAGTTAATCTCATGATCTAATTAATTATTACGTTTCTTTCTAATTGACCAAGGATCAGAAACCAAATCTTAGATATTCTGCTGATGTTGTATTGCAGGCTCTGACAGTGTTGCCTTGTTGTACAACATTTGATTGTCATGCAAGACAATGAAAAATTGTGATATCATGTCTCCTGTTTCTATTGTAAATTGTAAGCTAAATGGTAGCAACTAAATGTTACTAGCCACTGCCTCATTAAAATCTATGCAAATAAATTTGATAATACTAGTTTCAAGACAAACATGTTTTATTGCAATGCAAACACTTCTTAACTTCTGATATGCTGGTTGTCAAAATATTAGCCGGTATGTAATGATGAACAATAGCTAATTGTTTTCCAAAAACGTGCAAACATATTAAGGATGGCTTTAAAGCTGAATGTATAATCTGCAAATGACAGTTATTTATTTGGCTTTTTTAAGAAGAGTCGTTGTCTCATTTTTAAAACCTGGCTTAGTTCTGCATATGTCAAATGTTGTTTGATACTGGAAATTAAAAATGTCTTTGTAAGCCACAGATTTTAGGATTTCAATATCTTGTCCTGTATTTTAAGCAAATATTTAGAACTTTATTATTGACCACGATGAAACAACCAATAAACGTTTTTTAATCTATTGTATGCATGCTGCCTAGCTTGGCAGTTGTAAGACTACGAGGCTAGTTCATGAGTTCAATAGTTTAAGGTGGCTCCATCACTAATATAAGAAGTTATTTAGTAGGAGATCATTTGTTGCATCAATGGGCCAGACTTAGGCTAGTTTGTCTTGATTTGGAAACCTTTAAAAGGCCTCAATGTTCCAATTAGATGTGTCTTACGAATAGTTAGAAGAATGTCGGAGCTAGCACAGTCGGAAAAACAGTCCACAGAATCGGGTAGTTTGTCTAAGAGGAACAAGTCTCGACGCATGCGATATCTTACAGATGCTAGGCTCGTACCGAGAGTACGAAATGTAAGTAGCTTCTGTTCCTGGTCATTCTTATAAAAATGTGCATTCTAATTCATGACAGTCAGCAGGAATGCAATGCATAGCTCACGATTGTAACAGCTAAAAGCATTAGCAAATGTAGGCACTTCTATGACAACATTTGCATATGCTTACAATTTTCAAGCAGTTCTATCTGCAGAACACTTATTTGGTGATCATTAACACTGACATGATATGATTCTCATTTTTATTTTTGTGTTACAATTGCAGTTGTTTCAAATGTGTCAACTCCCAATTTCGTAAATGCAGCTAATAAGATTAGTAAAATCTTAATCACTGATGACCTTGAACCCTTGACTTTTATCTTAATACTCTGGCATCCTAACCAACTTTGCTACTCGACTCTTTTTGACTGATCAGAACAAGCATTACTTTGCGTTTGGTCTGACCGCAAAACATCAAGTATATGGATCGACTTTCTAACCAACTTGTCTAATCACCCAACTTCTGAATGTTATAAATAATTAGTACATTTGGTAGTCCTGTGCTCCTATAATATGTAAACATTATATATGCATAATTAATTCGGGAAGAGGCGAAGTGGTGTAGTGGTTCTAGGGCTGGGCGGAAAAATGGAGGTTCTTAGTTCAATTCCAGTGTTAGGCAATTGTTTCCTAACTTTTAGCCTGGATTCGGACAGACACTGCTCTTATTATAGTACGTATAGACTAAACGAATGCCCAGCGTTGCCAGGGTAATAAAAAAGTCTTTGAACAGAACTTTTTTTAAACATATACAGCATTTACCGCTCTAACTTTTAAACTTCATATCATGGTAAGTGTTTTTTTATGCAGTGGGTAAATTCATTCAAGTTGAATTTAACTTAAATGAATTTAGCTTACTAAACACATACTTGAAGGAAGTTTTAGTATATATTTTAGTAAACTTCAAACTTTCAACTAAAATTTTATCACTGGTTTGTTTGCAAATTCGTTTTTACCATAACGGATAACGCTGAACTGAGATGGCGAGCAATGTGTATCTTTTAATAATGTATATAATCACTACACAAATTGCCAAATTTTAATTTCGAGAAAAATTTTGTTGATAACGTATGGCGGGAAAACAAATTTGCCCTACTATGGCGAGGACGAAAAAGCATCGGGTTTTATAGAGTTGGGCAAAAAATATTTTATAATAGGAGCATCGTAACCTGTAGGCGCAATTTATCAATTAATTTGTCATTTTGCATGTGAAATCAAGAAAAGGGTATACAGCATATAGTAAGAACATTGGAATGGCATAAGAAGAGCCTTCGTAGACTTGTGGTTAGATGATTGGTTTACAAACATGCGGTTGCAATCTTTGTGAGTTCAAATCCAGCACGATGTGAGCTTTTTATTTCAAGATTTTAGTAGCTATAGCTTGACAGACCGATTCACAGATTCTGAGATTTATATAGATTGTGATCATGTTTATTCTCTACACTTTATGGTAGAAAGAGCGAACAGACCGATACTGATAGATATACTAATTAATGTAATTATAGTTAATTTTATATGCAAATCTCAGAGAAAAAGTTAAGTATGACTACATGGTTCATGCTCTAGAAATTTTTTCAGATATTTTTTGAGTCAACTATGTAGTGATTGGCTATAAAAATTGTTCAAGGCTCTTTGTCACATTTATACTTTTAGGCATGAGTATAGCAAATAAAAAGTATATCGTATGTTATTTATTTGTCTTACCGATCAAGCGTTGTTTTATAATCATCTATCTCTGGTTCTCATTTCTGTGTAGTACCTTGAGAGGAAGTCTTCAGCTGATGGAGTTGATGCAAACACAATAGTCACCTATCTTCAGAAGATTCACCCGTAAGTCTAGCAAACCTAAAAGTGTCTCTCCATTATTTTGCTGTTAGTTCAAAAAATAAGATATTTTCATACGTTTTGAGGCAATTTACTCAATGTATATAACAATTTCTCCTGGCCCTCCCATGCACATTAGGCCAATCCTAGTAACAACTATTTGTGTGGTTTTTAATTGCATAAAAAAGTTGTTTTATGCAGCTTGTAAGTTATGCTTATTCGCAGATATTCATTATTTTCAAATCAAATATAAAATGAAAAATTGTATGAACTGTGTATAAAATAAACAAGTTAAACATTTCACTTTCAAACAGTGGTTCTATGAAAATTCATTAACCACTTCAGAAGCCAAAGCATCTTTTTTTTCATTGAAAGCTCTGAAAAAAATTTTTTTTTCAAATATGAGCTGCAGAAGAATGTAGTACTAACACAATCAATGGTAGAATGAGCCAACCAAAAGACATGAATGCTATTTTTACTGATCAAACCCATGTTATTGTTCTGATAGTTTTTGTTTTACTATAAAAAGCACTCACAGACACGTGATTACCTGTTCTCCTTACCACAGATCGACAAAATTCAGGTTTCTGCTTTTTTAGCGAATGTTGATAAAAGAACTGTCAAAGGTGCCATGGTTTTATGTGTAATTGTATAGATCGGCCTTTTGACTGCATGTGATGTGCTTGTGATCCTAGCGTAGTGTATGTGGCTATTGCTAGCACCTTCATAGTTGTATCTAAATGGTGGTAGATATCTGCCTTATAAAAGAATCTGTGAAAGTGCCTATTCTTACAATATGTTATAGAGAGTACAGGAGGAAGAAGCGGGCTAATCTTGTGCACTCGGTTGAAAAAGGTAGGTTTAGCACCGCTTTTATTGCTGTTGATCATTGACAAGTTTTTCATTTTTTTCCCATCAATTTTACTCGAGTAATGGTTCATGATTATGGTAATTTTACAATAAATAAAGAGGTACGTTTTAATGTCAGTTTACTTACATCAGAGGTTCTTCTCATTTTGTCTAAATGGAAAGGTCTATTCTACAAAAGAATATATTGCAAAATAATTTGTGTCTAGAATAAAGTGAAAACATGTTTACTATACATATAAGACCGGCGTCTGTCTGACCATCTGTCTATGCGTAGCCATGTTCGATGTGAGAATAAAAGACGGCTTTCGCTGAGACTAAAACTCGTGACATTCGGCTTGGTAGATCGACGCTCCTGCGCCTGTACCAATAGATCGCCTTTAAGTGTTTCTGGATTATTGCCTGGCTACTTAATTTATGTGTTTTTGTCGATATGTGTAATGATCTGTAATGGCGAACTACATAGCTAGGGTGCTTGTATATGTGATAGAGAGAGTCATATACATCATTTTATCTATCTCGAGAGAAACCGATATTTTCAAGGCTAACTATTAGATTCTAGTTAAATTCAAATCGACTTTGAGATTTTCCACCAACTTGACACTTTACATTATATAGAATTCTTTACGTAGGACGAAGCAAAAACTGCCTAAGTTCTTTTACGTTATGAGGAATTTATGTTATAGGAGGTATACATTATAGGAGCATCAACTGTAGTTTGTATAATTTGTTACACAGTCCATAAACCTACAATACAACCTACCTAAACGCTGTAGGTAATTGCGCGTAGCATTGAAACAAGTACGTTATACGAAATTATGTCATAGGTAAAAGTAAGAACTTAAATTGTGTGTAAAAAATTGAAAGTGAAGTTTAATATTAAAAGGTTGCTAATTGTTAGTTTACCTGAGAGATGAGGGATCAGAAGGGCAGGCTTGACAGTGTGTAGGTTTGCCTGTTTGTATAGATTCAGTGAAGCTTAGATCTAACTTAGCTTTTATCCAGTATTCTTTTATATATTTTGTTTCATAATTATCACCAGCTTCTTCACTTTCAAAACTGCTTTAAGAGACTCCAAATGTTTTATGTTGGAAATTTCTTTTGGTTTAAAGTTGAATATCTTCTCAATTTTTGCATCATATTTCGAAACTTTGCACATTGAAGTGGTCGTAAGTAGAGGTTCAACTGTGTCACGCTTGTAAACCATTTTTATACATCGCACAAATCAGATAGTTGAATGTCTCTGATGTACTTGTAGCTCTTGATATCATCTTGGAAGATTTTAGCTCGTGTTCATCTAGTGGAGAAGAAGATGTTGATATCTTATCAGCTAGACGACCTAAGCGGCAAAAACAGGGGTACTCATCATTGTTTATTTTTACTGCCATAAAATATATCTCTCTGCAGGTTTTTTTACAGCTATCTGTTTTACGCCAATTTCAATGAAATTACAGTTCTTTGGATTCTATGAGAGATTCCAAAGTTGGTAGACTTTTATGTAAGTCGTTTATATTAACTGTTTTTATTGTCGCATAATATAGCAGCACGCAGTCATTTTGCTTGCGAAATCTCTACAAAGTCTGTTTCCTTTTTGCATGTGGTAGTCATATCGTACGCAAATTCTCACCCAGCTTCACCCTTGCATGTTGTTGGGTAAAAAATGTTGTTTTTTTTGCAGGGAAGAGGTTAATGTCATAGATTCAGAACAATCATTTTCTGGAGATGCTGCCTATGCTGGACTCAAGGTGTAGTGCTGTCAAACCTCTACTCTTATAATCGCCTCAACATCGAAATTTCCTTTCAAAATATAAAATTTGAACCGATATATGACTGACTATAAATAACAAAATTACTTCCAACATAGGAGGTTTAAAGTTATTTGAAGCATTGGAGTTATGTTCACTTGTCGTAGTGAACATGGAGAAGTTGGTAAAAATTGATTATATAACATCGAAAAAGTAAAAGTAATAAAATTTTATCTGTTAAGTTACCTAAACTTGGTGTAAATTAGAGTAAGTTATAGCGCGGATCCTATCACTACCTCTTCTGCCAAACCTGCCAATTGCTGACCCTGCACTTTTGTTCACATTTCTCAGAGGTTCAATAATAAGAAAAACTATTTTTATTGATAATTACTTTAGTTTTTACATTTAATTTAGTTTTATATAATGCATTTATTGTAATGCTATGTGAAATTACCTGCAATATTTCTGAAGAACTTATCATAGCTGTCAGTGAGATGCAGAACAAATTAAATGATATTAAATTAAAATATTAAATTAAATGATATTAAATTAAATTGATATACGGTGTATTCTTATAAGAATACACCGTATATCAATAATAATGGCTCAACATGTGATGATTTAACATACGAAGTAAATCTTGGAATGAATCAATTTTGTAAGAAGAAGTTGGACTGTAGAAGGATCACACTTTGCAGTTTACAATTTTATTTTGTCTTGCTATGATTTTTAATATTTTGATTGTATGTCTTTCATTTTTTTATCGTTTTCGGTAGTATTACTCTATTTTTACAGGATTCAAACTCTGTAAATAGTCTGGTAACCTCACTCTATTCCAAAACCGTCTCACCAGCTGTTCCTCAGCCAGCTAGGTATGAGCAAAAAAGGGCTGGTTTTCTGAGATGTCAGTCAGATCCTGCACTCAATGAGCTCCATCAGGTAATATTTGACTCGCTCAGCCGTCTAATGGCGCAAACACACTAGGCTATATCGTGCCACATGGCACTAATCTGCGTTGGAACTCGTCCAGCTGAGCGATAGCGCTAAATCAAAACCTTGTCGCGCGCGTGGTGCATTTCTATTGGTTGTTTTTCCCCAGAAAGCCTGCTAATTTTTTCGTGTCATATTTACTAACGTACAGCAACAAAATTTTGCTACTTTGTTACACTTGAAACATCATCAAAATGAACATTGAATTGTTCATAGATTTAATAAGAGCCCACCCTGTCCTGTATGTCACAACACACAAGAATTGCAAAGATGCTCAGTGGAAAACCAACATTTGGGAATCAATCGTTGCGCAGGTTGACTTTTCGATAATGGTAAATATTTGTTTTATCAAAGACTACTGTAAAGTAAATTATATATAAAATCGTTAAATATTTTTGTTAAAAATATAAAAATCGTTTTTTCTTGTCTTCCTGTAGCATGTAGTTTGTAAAAGTAAGACAAGCCTAACACAAGCACAAGTTGTTCACATCGTTGTCTACTAGGCGCTATATAATAACTCCAAAGAAACTGGTGATACGGAATGTTATTGGCTATTTGCGGGCATGCCCGCGTTATTCCTCGCTGGTGAATTGTGCTTAGGCACACGCCAGAGATATCTCCACGCTCTTCATAACGCACGCGATTAAATCGTCTAGTGTGTTGGCGTCTCTACACTGACTGGCTCTTTTCTGCAGTCGTATTTGAAGGTTTTTAAAGCAACAGCTGCACATAGCTCTATAATTAATTAAACAGGAAACAGCATTTTCATTAGGCTAAAGTGTTTAAAACATTTTCCGCAGTGAGGGTATCTGTGTGCTTCGCCAGAATAGTCATGTTTCTCAATGGTTAGCTGTGCAGCTGATTTAGATAACATTATCCTTATTCTGCATTGCCTGTATCTACCTTTTTTATGTTGATAATCATGGCTCAGTCTGATATTTCACATGGGCATTGTAGCTGAGTAATCTCGGATACATAGACCGAGGACCTAACACTCCTCTAAACCACAGCAAACTGATAGAATCTCTTCCGGCATCACCGCTGCCAGACCTTGATGGTACTCATTATATAGTATTCACTCTAGTATTGAGGTTCAATCATTCATGTTGTATCCTTTGAGTAAAATATAATATTGTATGACAGGCAGCAGTGCAGGCAACTCGTCAGATCCTGAGCCAATCGTAATAACCATAGGAGATGATGAGGAGAGTATTCATATCGTGCCACATCAAAGTAAGTTTTTCACACTTGAATTTCCATTTTGTCTCACTTTCACTCATTTTCGTTTCTCATTTAGATTTCTCAAGATGGAATTTATGATAGTCCTAAACACATCTTGCAATGCCGCGTCACTCTGTCAATTCCACTTTTGCTTGCTTGGTTACAATCGCTATGTATATACAACTCTTGGGACTCATGAAAAGTTATACATATATGTACACAATCAGTTCTACACAATCGTTTCTACACAATCGTTTCTACACAATTATTTCTACATAACCGTTTCCACACAATCATTTCTACACAATCATGCATAGAATTACTGAAGGTGAAGGTGGAAATAAAGAGCAAATAATAAAAATATAAAAAAACTAAAACGAAATATAAAAATACATTAGCCAAGTTTGGTACTCGCTTCGTTTAAGTTGAACTGAGTTTTCTCTTTCACCACCTCTACTTCCAGACCATCCATTTCTTGCATCACCATACCTACACCTTACCTAACTCGCAGATGGAGTAGCAGTAGAAGCCTACTTATTGCTTGTATTCTTGGTTGTATTTATGACTTGTTCTTCATTTCTTTATTTTTAGTGTATTGTCCAATTGTCTTATTGCTGTGTGTGATCATCTCTAGTATTTATTACAAAGTTATTCTAGGTTTTGGCACAGGGAAATAAAGTAAATAATTACAACATATCGTTAAATTATATTAGAACCATTATACTACAGTTGTATCATATCTTAGCAATTGCTAGTATACTTTCTATTCATATGTGGAGGTCTTACTGCGCTGTCGTATAGCTTGAAGGATCTTCATATTTAGTGGCTTGGACAGTGATTTGCTAATTTGTACCCTCCCCTCCTTCCTCTTCCTTGATCTTTTTTTATAACATTTATATTTGTATATTTAGCAAGGTTGTAGTTATATTGGATTATGTACACTGCTCAGGTGCCAGTTATTACCACGTCCTTTTTGTCCAAAAGTTAGTGTTAGATGGCATTTATCACCAAGATCTTACATAAATACCTTGTTGGAGCAACAATCCTCATCTTATTTTCTGTGGATGTATAAGGTATCACCAGATTAGATCAGATATATTGTGGTGAATTGACTAACAGTAAGGTAGCCTTTATACAGTTGCTGCCTATATAGTGGCCACCTCGAGACTGGATGAAAATGACCTTTATAACTGGCAGCCACTATATGTGGAAATATATATATGAGAAAGAATTTTATTGCTGTCTTCAATTATGTCAATGATCTTCTTAATTTTGGGTTAAAAATATGTATTAAACTCACGAATAACTCTCATATCAATGGCTACAACATCGACATTGTCTTTGGTGGGAAAAGCTTGACTGATGGACTTTAAGCCTCTGACATTGACATATGCCGAGCAGTTCTTGATAAGCAGACCTTTTTTATTTTCATTCTGGATTTTCCAACCCAACTTTCACAGCTATTTTGCCCATATGGTCCCCGTCTTCCAGGCATTTGACAAGCTTTCATACTGTAGCGGAATATGCTGAATGTTCTAAAAGCACCAAGGGTTTTTAATTTTTCGATGAGGTCTTTTTGTACCCATCCATGCAGCATCACACCAGCAATGTTACACGGTCCTTTGTTGTTTTATAGCCCTTGATTTAATGTTTCTCATCTTTCTTAACATACGTTGAATTGGGCGGTGCTTGAAAATCAACACCGGTTTTGTCTGCGTTCAGAATGTCTCATGCATCATACTGTTCAAGCAGCTCTGGCAGTTAGTGACGAAATTGAGTCGCTACATCAGCTTCAGCTGCCTCTGCCAATTTTTTGTGCATGTTGTGGTGTTTTTTCCCATCATGTAAACCACCCATCAGTTGCAGAAAAATTGCGGCCAAATTTTCAGCCTTCTGGCACAAAGTTGACTCTAACAGTGGGACTTGTCACTGCTTAGCGAATTCATACCATTCCATCAGCGCATCTTCAACTTTGTCATCCTTTCCTGTTCTCGTACGCTTGATGTTATCTCATGTTTCACTGGCGCTGCACTCCAAAAAATTTTCTCGATCTTTGAGCAAAGTTTGTAGAAAACTGCGCGATAAGTCGAGTTCTGCATGTGCTTCATGTTGAGAAAACCCATCTCGCATGCCATCAAACCTGTGGGGCAGACAGAAATTATAAGCACCACATAACATAAAGTGAAAAAATGTAAATACAAAACACAGAGGTGAGCACACGAGCTAAAAAATTTATGAAACTTGCCTCTCCAGTAGTGCAGCTTTTTTCTTTGTGTAAGACTTGCGGTTTGACCTGCTTGGCATGCACTCTCAACTGTGAGCGAATGTCAGATGACTCACAGTGGCCTGATTATGATCGCTTGTGTGCCTGCTGAGTTGTGCCATTGATGGTCACTATAAGGCATAAGCAATGATGTGCCACTAAAGCCTGGTTCCCATATCGATTGCGAGACTCCAGCGGTAACTTGCGCAGCAAAACGTTTGCGACGTTTGGCTCGGCGGCATCTGTTCACATATAAGCTACATCGCTAAACATAATCGCATCATCAAATAAAATGTTCGCTCGCCAGGCCGTTTCTATAATGGTGGCCTTAACCTGTACAGTGCATTTCGGGAAGGTTTTGCCTGCGGCGTTTTGCGAAATTTGAACAGCGCTAAACTATTGCGTTGCCGCCGACAACGACCGGCCGTCCTCGGTGGTACTCGGCGCGTAGGTTCCCATTTCACCGCTAATAGCCTGCGGTGCTGTCGCCGGTGCTTTGCGACGTATATGGGAACCAGGCTTTAGGCAGCTTAGCTCACTATGTAAAAATTTCGTACCGGGCCAAAATAGCCACTATACCCGGCTGGCTCCTGTATCTGTGGACACTATAATCGGCGACTGCTGTGTTTCATAATATTGATTATATAAGCAGAGTGCGATGTGTTTCTATTGAGGTCAGCGTCTTGTTTCAGAACATACATAGTTTGTGATGTCTAGCTCGGTTGTAAAAGTAAACTGGAAATAAATAAAAATGTATTTGTTTGTGGCCTACATAAGTAGCAATCCGTATTTAATAAACCATTTCTATAATTAACTCGGTATCAAAAATCTTCTTTCAAGGCTGGTTTACACTGTATCGTCCTATTTTGGAGTTGTCCTTCCGGCATTCTTCGTTGACTATGTGCACCGTGAGCCGGCAGCATTGACGAAGAAACACAAATACGTCGGAAAAATTTGCAGTTATCAAATGTTCCCGATATTCGCCAAGCATTGCCGCCAGCCTGTACAATGGGCACTATTTAGGGATGATGATTCGCTCTCACGGATAGCTTTATTTGTATTTCCGTTTGTGCTAGTTGTTGCATAACTATCATTTGATTAGAGTACGCAGCAAGATAGATATTTCTTCAAGAAAAATTACAAAAAAATGTGAAAACAGAAACAAACAATGGCGTGTGTGTGTATAAACACGTTGAATGCTCTATGGCCTAGAAAAAATGTGTGAAAAAATGAACATAATTGTTTCTAAAAGACACATCAAATTCCAACTACTCTGAGTTCAGTTTGAAACAATCCCTTTTAGTCAGTGCATGAAGAGTAGAAGTTATGTGTACGTGTTATGATCTACTGCAAGTCAGGCATAGATACAACAAAGAGAAACCATTGTGTCAGCTCATTGACAAAGGTATCATTCAGTTGTATAATGTCAATGTAAATAATTAAAGAAAGTAAATGTCCTCAGCTGTTACCTCCTGCAATAAGAAAAACAATTTAAAATTGGAAAATTAAATTTGTCGTGATTGCATGAAAAATGAACTAATACCAATTGTTAAAGAAAATAATTGTAGCTACAACTTGTTTTCTTTTAAGAGTTGTCTTCACTTGTTTCAGAAGGAAGTTGAAATGTAAAAATCATCTCTTATTATCAGGAAGGTTATAACCATAGATATATATACCTATAGGTATATATATCTATGGTTATAACATATGTATTGTAATTGTTTTGGGGTTCTTATTATTTTGTGTTGATACCTTACAGAAAATTACATGATAAATTCAATAGGAAAAACAAAATTGGACAACTTTGTCAGGCATGATTTATTTGATATGTTGTAAGCGTGTTCTAAGTTTCAATGCCTTAAGATGAACTTGTGTAAGATTTTGCATAATTAAAGTAGTACCTGCCGTTAACAAAAGCATAACACCAGTCTTTTGCTCATCAAACCTAATGATTTGCTTTAAGCTTCTCAGGGTCCGGAGCCTGGGAAGATTGTGACTAAACCTCAGCCTGTCAACTCCATTCGTAAGGCTACAGAGGGTACGACTCCTTCCATATTCCTATCTAAAGTGAAACCCACTGCCACTCCCAAAGCGAAGTCATCTAGCAGCAATCTTAAAGAAAAACCGTCCGCTTCAACACCCAAACAGAAGCCACCAAGTACATCATCAAAAAAGAAAGGTATTTTCTGAATATGATTCATATTTTCCATGATAGGTTGCAGTAGAGACATTTTTGTAATTGGCTTATAATTGTAATTTAAAGACATTCTTTTAATTGGCCATGTATCATTCATTGTGAGAAGATATTTTCACATTTTTAAACATGTCCTAAGAGAGACAACCACTCACAGAGGAAACTTCAAAATTTTTGTTGTTTTTCTTGTTAATTATTTTCTCACCCTACCTAGAGTATACTGTTACTGTCTCTGACAAAGTTGATCATAATTTGAATATATGTTTTAGGTGCGATTGACGCAGTTATTTCCACTACAAAGTTTTCTCAAATCGGTGGAAGTGAAGAAACAATCGAGGTCAGTGCATTAGTAGTAGCCTCTAAATCTTTTGCAACATTCATAAAAATGTTTGGAGTTGTTTACTTTTTGTGCCGAGTACACATTTTTTGGAAGCATCGACAATGCCTAAACAGTTTGTCATCTACATTAGTTACATGTACTTTAGAATAACTCAACCAATCTTTGGAATTATGTACTCTTTAATGGGTTGCAACCAACTGCATGATGAAGGAGGAAAGTTATATGCAAAGAATGAAAATCATGCAAAAGTTTGAGAATGATTTTTTACTTTAAACACGTTATATTTCAAATTGAAGCTTTTTTGAGGATTTTTGGAAATAAAATATGGTGTTTGGTATGCTGATGCATTTCTTCAGGAGGTCCAGAAACTGCTGCTTCATATGAGGTATCCAGAAGTTTACCATCAAATAGGAGTTATGCCCCCTCGTGGCTTCCTTCTTCATGGCCCTCCTGGTTGTGGTAAAACCTTAATGGCACATGCCATTGCAGGGGTAAGATGGTACACTGTAGTGTCATTAATGCTTGCTTTGATGGTGATTGCTGATTGTCATAACTTCTCTGCGTTTCATATAACAAAAAAGAATATCATGTGTGTGCATGTGCTCACATTTCAGTATTCATGGTTGATTGGTTATGTATGCATGTGTATGTGTGTGGGTCCGCATTGTATGTACAGTACATGTATATGCTCATGAGATATTATGCTTTGGTTAGTTTAAGCATATGCATGTGTTTCTCAGTGTCTAAACATAGTACAGTAAGTTTTCTGATACTGTATTGTTGTTACATGCGTCAAGTTGGCACACGCAAAATGGTGTCAGCCACGTGAGTCAAGTTGATAATCGGACTAGTTGATGGAGTCATTGTATCAGCTCGCCCTGTACACAATTTATCATCTGTGGATAATGACAATGTGCAATCAGAAAAAGCCCTTTGTATTAAAAATTGTGTTGTGTTTTGGTGTAAGAATAATTATAAAGTCACAATATTTCATATGCACTACTTCTATTATGTGTCTCTGATCTCTATGCTATGTTTATGTGAATGGTTTAGGAACTGGAGTTGCCTTTCATTAAGTTGGCTGCAACAGAACTTGTTGCGGGCGTCTCAGGGGAGTCTGAGGAGAGAGTGAGAAACCTCTTTCAGCAGGCCACGGTCAGTAGTCTCAGTACAAAATGTTCTTCTGATGCTTTTCATGTACATTTCTAAGTGTTATTTGCTGCTTTTTTTAACGAGTTATTCAAGCATTGAAGTCAGCGTGTGATACACTCCTACTAGAAATTTGATTGGTGTCACTACTAGATATTCCCTTGAACGTGTTTCATAAACTATTCCGGTTATGGTTTGCTCTCTGTTTTGCATCTGTCAGTTTTGTTAAGCCACTGGAAAAATTAGAACTTAGAGAGTAATTTGACCTAAAATGTTTTCAAACATCTCCCTGCTTGCTAAAGTTTCAACTAGATGTTTGAAATATGGTGGTCTGTACAAGCTGCTGACATTTCTTTTTAAATACACTCACACTCTAAATATAGTCATAACTGTATATTTCACAGGCGAACGCTCCTTGTGTGCTGTTTATCGATGAGGTAGACTCCATTACTCCCAAGCGTGAGACAGCTTCCAAAGACATGGAGAAACGTATCGTGTCACAGTTTCTCACTTGTCTCGATGGTAAATATGTCAAGTTTTACTAATTGGCTTCGTTGTTTTTCCTTTTATATAGTTCGGGTAAGAAGGATGAAGGTCAGGGTTGAAAAAAGCCATGAAATATTAGTTTGCAAGCCTAAAGCTTTTGCCCAAAAAGATTTTATTGTTTTAATTTCTAATTATAAGCAATCCTCCTTCACTAGCCAGACTTTTTCGTTCATTGTTAGAGACGATGATGGGATTAGTATATTTCATATGATATTCGTATTTCATCAGTAAAGGTATTATCATATCACTTGATAAAAGTTCCATCACACAGGAACCACTAGGAGCTTAAAATATTATGTTTTTCACACAAAAAATAATGAAAAAATTGTAAAACCAGTTTTTTCGGCTGGTTTAAACCAGCCAATCCTGATGATTGAGCGCTCAGTTGATTGGTAGATAGACCACTGATTTGAGAGATTTTGAGAAGGTGGAAATAACTGCGTAAACTACACCTAAAATAAGTATTCAATTTGTCAGCAACCATATCAAAGGCAGTAACATTATGTTTTCAGTATAAAATTTTAATATTTACTATAATAATGTTAGAACCACGTCTGTCCATCTGAAACCACAGTTGGATGCTCGAAAAAAAATAGCATTGCACCAGGTTTGAACTCCTACGCTGTGCTCTATAGCGCAAGCGCTCTATCATTTGGGTCCATCAACCACCTCACTACATGTTGGAGTATATTGTGTACATAGTTATTACAGATGCGGATCTGTCATGGCAAATGTGACTACCAGGGTACTAGTTAATAATAGCGGCAACAGAAAACTTCAATATGCACTCATACTGCATGTTTAAAAAAATACCTAACCATTGCGACAACACATGATGCATACACAAATAAATGAAAGAGTGCCACTTTTTGAACCAGCTCATCACATAAGCTGATTGGTGGTTTTCCTTAACCTTGCCAATAATATTCTTGATGAGTTTTAAGCATCCCTTCACCTGTTAACTTCCATGACTGCTTCCTGCAGTAGTATCAGACTATATCATTATTGACTTAGGATTGTCAGCATTTTTCTGAACGATTATTATTATAGTTGTAGAATCGTTTTTTTAGCAAGCAGACCGAATCGTTTCTCTTGGCTGTATCTATGCCTGACTTGCAGTAGATTGTAACATGTACACGTCGGCTTCTACGCTTCACTCACTGACTAATAGGATTGTTTCAAAGTAAACTCTGTTCAGTTGGAATTTTATGTGTCTCTTGGAAACAATTACGTTCAACTTTTCACACTGTTTCTTTATCTAGGTCATAGAGCATTCAGCATGTATAGCATTTGCAATTCACTTAATATTTCAATCAAGGCTGCGAATGTTCCCGTCTTTTGCTTACACCTGCTAGGTTCTGCTGATATAATGGTGCAAAAATATTTTAAGTATGCTCACAACCAATTCGTATTATAGTTACTATAATTTTTATCTCATTTTTCTGATGAAAAATCTATTCATTTTTATGATTCTACTAGTTCTTGCAGGCATGCAAGCGTCATGTGACTGTTTTACTATATTGGCAACCGTTCAGCAAATTCATGCAACATATTTCTATATGAGAGGTTTTTTTAAGAAATGAAAGTAACTGTAAACTTCTGTAGACTTGTGTGAGAAAAAGGATGCGCAGGTTCTTGTCATCGGTGCTACGAACCGACCAGACTCATTGGATCCTGCTCTAAGGCGGGCCGGAAGATTTGATCGAGAAATCAGCATGGGTATTCCTGATAGCAAAGCCAGGGAAAGGTTAGTGACTCCTCATTGGCCATGCTTTACATCTGTTGAAAAAGTTTTGTCAATGCTAGTAACAAATCAAAACGATACTTCACTATGATTGCTCAGAGTCTTCCAATTCATTCGTTTAAATTTGGTATAATCCTTTTCTTGTGTCTGGTTGCGATTATGTCGTAATTGAGGTTGTATGTGTGAATTAGGTTTGCTCAAATATATGGTTGTGTTGCGCTATAAATTGCTGACCTGTTTATATTCGAGTAAATATATGGAGCAAATTTCTCAGCTTCTCTCACCTTACTCACTATCTATATCTCAAGATTGATACAATAATTAACAAAGCCATTAGTACCTGAAACGTTGTGGGGAGGCCTGGCTACACACGCTGACAAACTCGTCTTTTACTTGACCAACACATTTGCCATGTGTCAGCAATGCAGTGTCAATGCATCATTTGAAATGAACGTGTTGGTACAAGTATCTTTGTATCCAAGATTGGCTTTTGAACGACGATGACAGCAGGGCTTCACATGATGACAGTAGGGTTTCACATGATGACAGCAGGGCTTCACATGATGACAGCAGGGCTTCACATGATGACAGCAGGGCTTCACATGATGACAGCAGGCCTTCACATGATGACAGCAGGGCTTCACATGATGGCAGCAGGCCTTCACATGATGACAACAGGCCTTCACATGATGGCAGCAGGGCTTCACATGATGACAGCAGGGCTTCACATGATGGCAGCAGGCCTTCACATGATGACAGCAGGGCTTCACATGATGACAGCAGGGCTTCACATGATGACAGCAGGGCTTAACATGATGACAGCAGGGCTTCACATGACAGTAGGGCTTCACATGATGACAGCAGGGCTTCACATGATGACAGCAGGGCTTCACATGATGACAGTAGGGCTTCACATGATGACAGCAGGGCTTCACATGATGGCAGCAGGCCTTCACATGATGACAGCAGGGCTTCACATGATGACAGTAGGGCTTCACATGATGACAGCAGGGCTTCTCATGATGACAGCAGGGCTTAACATGATGACAGCAGGGTTTCACATGATGACAGCAGGGCTTCACATGATGACAGCAGGGCTTCACATGATGACAGCAGGGCTTCACATGATTACAGTAGGCTTCACCTGAACAACAGCTGTTTATTTAACTGTGAACAAAGATATTCTTACTAGCAAAATATATACAAAAGTCGTTGTCAAATAGAATTTTTTATAAAATATTTCAGATATTTTATTTGGTAATTAAAGATGTTAAAGTTCTTTGTTCTCTAGTTTTATTTATGTCATAAACTTGAAGTATTTTTGTGTGGGGTTGTTTTTATCATTAATATGTAACAGTTTTTCTTTGAGCAACTTAACGCAACGCATAGCTACCATAAATCATTGATGATCCATATTATAATATAAATATTTTGACGATACTTCACTAGCCTTACTCGAACATCCAGCAAAGAGGTCATGGCCTTTACATGATTAAGGCCAATTCTTATCGGCCAATCTATTTGTCAACATGGCGCATCGTTACTAGTTTCGGTGTGCAAAGTCTTTGCAAATATCTATGCTACGCGTCGGCAATGCGTGTCGTAAGTGAGCGTTTAGCCAGGCCTTTACATACTGTGTAAGTTTGTCATACATTTACTGAAACGGTTCTGCACGTATTAAACTGAGAACAAAGTGATTACTTTCCTGAAAGCAGCATAAAGATAGCCGTCAAAACAAACGAAGTTTTATAACTTGTAGTAAAAGTTTTAAAATTTTTGATATTGAGGTAGTTAAATGAATGTCATTCTTAATCGCCTGGTCTTGTTATGGTGTGTCATCACCGTTATTGTGTGTCATCACCGTTATTGTGTGTCATCACCGTTATCGTGTGTCATCACCGTTATCGTGTGTCATCACCGTTATCGTGTGTCATCACCGTTATCGTGTGTCATCACCGTTATCGTGTGTCATCACCGTTATCGTGTGTCATCACCGTTATCGTGTGTCATCACCGTTATCGTGTGTCATCACCGTTATCGTGTGTCATCACCGTTATCGTGTGTCATCACCGTTATCGTGTGTCATCACCGTTATCGTGTGTCATCACCGTTATCGTGTGTCATCACCGTTATCGTGTGTCATCACCGTTATCGTGTGTCATCACCGTTATCGTGTGTCATCACCGTTATCGTGTGTCATCACCGTTATCGTGTGTCATCACCGTTATCGTGTGTCATCACCGTTATCGTGTGTCATCACCGTTATCGTGTGTCATCACCGTTATCGTGTGTCATCACCGTTATCGTGCGTCATCACCGTTATCGTGCGTCATCACCGTTATCGTGCGTCATCACCGTTATCGTGCGTCATCACCGTTATCGTGCGTCATCATCGTTATCGTGCGTCATCATCGTTATGGTGCGTCATCACCGTTATTGTGCGTCATCACCGTTATTGTGCGTCATCACCGTTATTGTGCGTCATCACCGTTATTGTGCGTCATCACCGTTATTGTGCGTCATCACCGTTATTGTGCGTCATCACCGTTATTGTGCGTCATCACCGTTATTGTGCGTCATCACCGTTATTGTGCGTCATCACCGTTATTGTGCGTCATCACCGTTATTGTGCGTCATCACCGTTATTGTGCGTCATCACCGTTATTGTGCGTCATCACCGTTATTGTGCGTCATCACCGTTATTGTGCGTCATCACCGTTATTGTGCGTCATCACCGTTATTGTGCGTCATCACCGTTATTGTGCGTCATCACCGTTATTGTGCGTCATCACCGTTATTGTGCGTCATCACCGTTATTGTGCGTCATCACCGTTATTGTGCGTCATCACCGTTATTGTGCGTCATCACCGTTATTGTGCGTCATCACCGTTATTGTGCGTCATCACCGTTATTGTGCGTCATCACCGTTATTGTGTGTCATTACAGCTCTGTAGTCTGTTAATGTTACTTAGCAGGTCAACGGTTCAAAAGCTACTTTCTATAACAGCTGAACAAACACATGTATTAAAATTGTTTGCTTGAACCTATGGAACAGAGGTTAGCTGTTGTTATTCACGGAGGTAGAAAAAAACTCCAAGAAATTCCATCCTGTATATTCTAAAATTTTAAAGAATGTATCGACTGAAAATATTGTAGGCGTATTACACTTTCTAATATCCACTATTAGCAAACCGTCACGTGCTTGACAGGAGGCTATTTAATTCATGAAGTCACAATTCCTCAATTTTATCACTGTAGTATTGTTTCGGAAATACTTTGCACATGTTGCAGCATATTGAGAGTTTTGTGCAAGGACATTCGTTTGGTCGAAGGCTTTGATTATGCCATGATATCCCATCTCACCCCTGGATACGTTGGCGCTGACCTCAGCTCACTGGTGCGGGAGGCTGCTATGCTCGCGGTTAACGAGGTATTTGCCGAGCTTCAAGGTAAAGCCAAAAGTGACTCAACTCAGAGGGAGGAACAATCTGTGCCAATGGAGTTAGGTGAGACAGTCTGTCTTACTCTGTCTTTTAAAGACTTAAATGTTAGGCGTGATCTTGCTGGGAAATAGTCTGTGACTGTGTGTCAACTGCAGCTTTTTACAATTGGCTCCCAAAGGTGTGACAACCGCAAATTCTACACTTTTCGCAAAACTTGTTATGGGTTAGACAACCTTATTGTAATTTTTATGGAAGAATTTTTAAGCATTCAGTATGCTTGCTCACAATTTGTACTATTAATGGTAAAGTTTTGTTTGTTTGCTGATGTAAGTCAATATTCAACTCAGCTGAAAGCTTCATTCAGTATTTTTAGCAAACCTTTTTATTTTGTTAACCAATTTTTTGTTGAAATTTTTTATACATGTCAGATTAATAGCATAGTCAAGAAAGCACACCTTACTACCAATCTAATTATCTAATACAGTAGACGCTCCTATAACTTAGATTGCAGATAACGTTAACAATTTACGTGAAGTTTTTGTTTTGTACTACGTAAAAAGTTCCATATAACGTAAAGTGTCAAGTGGGGCGAGTTCTCAAATTCGATTTGGATGTTAGTCTATCTTGCCACACTTGCGGACAAAAAAATGACATGCGTATAGCGCTATATCTATTATATATACAACTTTCGCGACATTCTCATTCGCCGTAATAGATCATTAGATGTGTCGGCAAAACAGAGAATAGAATAGCAGAGTAATTATAAGGACGATTGATTGGTGCAGGTGGTACAGCGTCGGTCTACCAATATGAATGTCACGAGTTAGAGTATTGTCAAAAGTTCTTTATCATCTTAACTTTGACCCCTAAGTGCAGATAGACAACGAACAGGTAGAACCGCTTTTTATAGTAAAAAGATTTGGTTTTTTTGCCTTATCATAGACGTATAATATTTGTTATAAGCTTTACTTTGCAGAATAGACTTTGTTGTTTAGAAAAAGTAAGCAAATCGTTGTAAATAAACATTGAAGATGTGCAGTCCCCATCAACTTATTATTAAATTACTGCAATCATGGTCTATAAAACCAGTGAGGTTGATAATGAAAAGGAAAAAAGTTGTCAATACAAACCATTAATACTGCAGCTACGGTGCAGCTCACAAATTAAAAGATTATGTCCAGTTTTTCCTTTTTGCATCGCCAAAAGGGTGAGTTTGAAAAGATCTTGGAACGAATTATGCAATTTAAATGTCCTTTACTGTTCTTATAATGTAAATTCCCTATAACATAAACATTCCTGGGATGGATTATTTACGTTGTAAGAGCGCCTACTGTATATTATTTCCTTAGGTCAGATTGCTAATGATTTTCCCACTATTGTCTTCAGCTGCTTTACTGTGTCAAAACATTTTACTAATTATCTGGTTTTATGATTGTAGGTGATGCTTTACTGACAGTTACGTTACATACAATAATGCAGGTGTGCTTGTAAATATTTATAGGAAATGAGCCCTGTTCAGAGAAATTAGACTTGACTTCAGATTCTAAGGAGCAGGTGAGGAATTATGTGCTCATCACCTTAGATCAGCCTTTGCTAGATAATCATATTGTCATGGTATTATTATACTATATAATATGTTATTAATATAATATATAATATGGTATTATTTTACTATATAAGGTATTATTATAATATATATGATAAGGTATAATTATAATATAATAGCGAAATGCCCAGCCTTGCACGGGTATTAAAAATCAGCTTATAAACAGTGATAGCAATGCCACACTTATAAACTCAGCTTATAAACAATGCCACTTGCATTAGCCTGGCACATTGACAATGGCTAATTTAAGTAAGCAACCCTGGCAGTCTGTTAATACATAGAATTATGTTGCGTCGTAATGGCGAGCTGTAGCGTATTTGCACCCACATAGTGACATAAATCACCCATTGAATCCATCAATCGCGCGTGGCTCAATTGGTAAGGGGTCTGCATGGCGAACGGGAGCGTTTGTGATCAAATATTCCACGATCCAAACTCTTCATTTCAAGATTTCAATAACTATAACTGGGCATACCGAACTACACAAGTGCGCACAAACTTTGAGATTTATATATACTGTAGATATAAGGTATTATTATAATTTTAAATACTGGCGTTTACTGCCATTTCAAATGATGTCTCCAAGTTTCAAACAACGTCCCCAACTTTCAAACAACGTCTCCAAGTTTCAAACAACGTCTCCAAGTTTCAAACAATGTCTCAAAGTTTCAAACAATGTCTCCAAGTTTCAAGCAACGTCTTCAAGTTTCAAACCACGTCTCCAAGTTTTAAGCAACGTCTCCAAGCTTCAAACAATGTGTCCAAGTTTCAAACGATGTCTTCAAGTTTCAAACGATGTCTCCAAGTTTCAAACAATGTCTCCAAGTTTCAAACGACGTTTTCAAGTTTCAAACAATGTCTCCAAGTTTCAAACAACATCTCCAAGTTTCAAGCAACGTCTCCAAGTTTCAAACAGCGTTTCCAAGTTTCAAACAATGTCTCCAAGTTTCAAACAACGTCTCCAAGTTTCAAACCATGTCACCAAGTTTCAAGCAACGTCTCCAAGTTTCAAACAATGTCTCCAAGTTTCAAACATCGTCTTCAAGTTTCAAACAACGTCTCCAAGTTTCAAACAATGTCTCCAAGTTTCAAACAATGTCACCAAGTTTCAAGCAACGTCTCCAAGTTTCAAACAATGTCTCCAAGTTTCAAACATCGTCTTCAAGTTTCAAACAACGTCTCCAAGTTTCAAACAATGTCTCCAAGTTTCAAACAACGTCTCCAAGTTTTAAACAACGTCACCAAGTTTCAAACAACGTCTCCAAGTTTCAAGCAACGTCTCCAAGTTTCAAACAAAGTCTCCAAGTTTCAAACAACGTCTCCAAGTTTATCACTTGTTCCGCTAGTTGAATCAAAAGACTGATGGGAAGTTTGATTTAGTCAAACATTTCATAACCTGTGCATTGTAACAACATGTAACATGAAATGATCAGCTATGCGTGTGTATTTGTAATAACTTATTGAAGGTACGAAAGAAAACTCATCTTGTACTGATATTGTTAAAGGGCAAGTTGTTTGTTTCAGCTCAGAAGAGTTTCCCCAAAATAAGGTGCAGTTTTAGCTAGTGGCCAGATTGTTAGCATAAATTATGATACCAATTAATTTCTCTTTTCTGTTGTTTTATATAAAGCCAAGATAAACAATAACAGGAGTGATTAGGCTATAGTCTAACTCACAACTGTCGAAGTTCTTTTAACCCACACCTGACCTTGACAATAGCTTGGCCGACTTCTGTTTGCCATTTCAGTGGTCTCTTAAACCATTAATTAGCATTAAACATCTCTGCTTTATACTTAGCAGGAGTTTTCATCATTTTAGCAAGAAATATTCCCTGGAGCGGTGACCATAGTGCACTTACTAAAAACACCCAACAGATTTTAGAATTCAGTCCACACATTTTTAGCCGTCAGTATTATAAAGGTTTGCAGGACACATCCATTAACATTTCGAGACTGGTTCAACCCTCCATAGATATGGCTACATATTGACTAGATAACCTTTCATTGTAGGCTTTAACAGTCGAAGAGGTCAGCAAAAGTCAACCAGCAAGCCTAGTAGACTCTGTAAAGTCTTCCTCATTGCCACAAGCAGGTATTCAACTTGCAGTGCAACTACTTACTGTTTCAACTTCTGATATGTCAGAGGCGTATTAATAAGTTGAAATAATCGAGATGGTTTACTTAGGTGCAGTTTGATTAGCAATGTATTTTGTGTATCCATTCATGGAAAAAATAATAAATTGCTGGAAGCGTGCAAATGTTCTTCTCTGTGAGCTTTTCTTAGAGCAGAAGACAGGCAAGAACACAACATGTGTATGTGGCTTTGTGCATATGTATATTTGGAGACACTATATCCTTTCATTTGTGGGCATTTTCTGTTGTTCTGAAATATTCTAATGTAGTAGGTCATAATAGTGTGAGCTCTATAATTCTCATGTAATATACAGGTACTTCTTATGTAATATACAGGCACTTCCCATGTAATATACAGGCACTTCCCGTGTAATATACAGGTACTTCCCATGTAATATACAGGTACTTCCCATGTAATATACAGGTACTGGAAGCAATGAAGAATCTATTTGGAAAAAACCTCCTCCTCTTTCTCCAGAAAAGCTTAAGTCTCTACATATCAGCACAAATCACTTTCTGGTTAGTAAGCTGCCTAGTGCTAGCCGCTAAATAGTAATAAATATAACATTCTGTATATATTCTGCTAAGTAGAAATGTTGGACTAGTGAAGCATACCCTGAAGATGAAGTAAGTTTGTATTTGAAGGCTAATTTCCATGAACATTCAACTAGTAAATGTACTAAACTTGTCTTTTATACTTAAGCCAAACTTTTTCAATGCAATTGATAAAAGCTTGACTTGACTGAAGCTTTATGTTTTGGGTCTTTGATTTATCTCTTACTCTTCTATCTGTTATTTCAACAGCTATTTAAAAACTGCCTGTTGTCCTTAGCTACCGTTTTCTTTGAGATTTATTTAGTCATCATTGAATCTCTAGTTTTGTGACTCGGCATGCTGTGCTATGTTAATGTTATTATAGGTTCAAAGAGATGGATGCCCTGCAGCAAATTTCAAATTCTTGTGACGCAAAAATGTGTTTGCTATTTGTTTTATCTTTGCAATTTCATGTTTATAATTTCTACATGAACGGTACCCTTGTAGGAAGCTGTGAAGATAGTCCAGCCATCTGCCAAGAGGGAGGGTTTTGCTACAGTGCCCGGTGTTACTTGGGAAAATGTAGGCGCACTCAAGTCTATCAGAGAAGAGCTTCAAATGGCAATTCTTGTAAGTGTTTAGTCGAAGTCAGTCTAACCTTTATCAATACTCACAATTGATGATTGGTTCACCTGTTGGCCATGCTCATCATAGCAGCCATGACCTATGACCTGCTGCTTCACCTTTAAGGGACTTCAGTCGTTATGCTGACTGTAGACACGAGCGAGTGAGATTGGTGCGCACGCCCACTAAGCTTTCCACATGTAACGAAATAACTTTCTAACTATCTCATAAAGCGCCCAGAACAGGCAAGCCACTAGCAAGCCACTTCAAGTGTTAAAAGAGCAAGTGAAGCAATTGCTCTATAGTTTATAAGGCAGTTTTGTTATTGACAGCATGTCAGGTTTCATTCATATTTATGATCAAAAGAATGGATTTGCGGTAGTTTATTAGGTAGTCAAAAGAAATCATAAAATAATCATACTGCATTCTTGATATAGAACACAGGTTATGGCATATCGACCCATACTGTCTATCCTTTATAATAAGACTAGCTCTATGTCGTTCATGCGGTTCGCTTAAATTTAATAGTGGCCTGCATGTTGTAACGTCTTTCTAGTTAGTGGTTTGGTCAGGGATCTGCCAGTTTACATGCCCTTGAGTTTGCCACGTAAAAATATTTAGGTAGAGAATGATTGATGTTTTGGCTTTGATATAGTTACTTCAAAGGCAAGTAGCGTTTTATGCTTTTTTTGTTACAACTTTAAAGCCCCTGTCCACGAGATATTTCGAGGAGTTGTTCTCCCACTTGATCCTACTCTCAATTAAGTTTGTCGTAGTTTCACTTTTGTTTTTCTGCACTTCTGGGATAAGTAGGGTTAGGAAATGTTGGCCGCTTTGTACCTGATACCCTTTCAGTATAATTGCAAAGTTTCAAGTTGATTGGAATATTAGTTCTCGAGATATTGCCGAAATACTGAGGGCACATCTAATCAACTGAGAAATGAAGAGTGGCTGCTGATAGAACATCAGTTTCTAATGACACACTGGTTGAAATTCTTGGTAGTGAAGGATCAAAAATAGAGCAAGCTGGAAAACTTGTTCGCATCAGCAAGAAGGTCTCTACATTAAAACTGTTTGTTTTTCATACATAACAAGTATATACTCTTATCAGACTTTTATACATAACAAATATGCACTCTCTATCACACTCAGTGTATTGCAATCATTATGTTTCTTCAGTTCCTTCTAAAAGATCACTTTTTTTCAAAAAAAAACTTACTCTATTGAATTTTTTTTTTTTCATTGATATTTACAAGCTTAAAAATTCAATATGCCATTCAGTTCAAAAGGAATTGTGTTATTTCAAGTACCATCACAGTTGATGGCAAGTTGTTAATAAAGGTCCGAGGTCATTCATAGATACGCAAGACTAGTCTTCGAAGTGTTAAAGAGTTATAGAAGGTTGGATGATTATCGGCATAGTTGAAGGTAAATCGCATTTTGTCCGATTTGTTGCAGGCTCCTGTCAAGTATCCTGAGCAGTTCAAGTCACTAGGGCTTAGCGCTCCTGCAGGGGTGCTGTTGGCAGGGCCCCCTGGGTGTGGTAAAACGTTGCTCGCCAAGGCTATAGCTAACGAATCTGGTATCAACTTTATCTCTGTTAAAGGTCCAGAGCTCATCAATATGGTGAGTAAATAAATCATTGTGTACCGTGAGCCGCATAGAATTTATGAAGATATCTAAATTTAATTAATGATAACATCTAGCATATAATTGTATTACAAGAAATATAATACAAAATAATATAGTGATTAATGGTAAGTAATTAAAAATTTACCATTGAAAATCAAGTGACACTATTGCAATCGTCTTTGTCATTCTCAAGACCTGTATCGGCTTCGATTTGTTGAATAATTCCGTGTTCATTGGTAACGCCAGCTTTGGCCTGCGCTTGTTGGAGAAGAACCTGTCCAGTCCTAATCGAGCTTGATCTAAGGCAATGGATCAAACGCAATGGATTATCCGTAGAGCTATCGAAAGCGTTGGTTAACCCGCATCCCTTGAGCGACTTGATGATTAGATCATCTGGCTATTGACTCCATGCATCGACTATTCATTTCAAATAGACTTTCATTGATGGGGCCTGCGTGTTTATGGACGCTGTGTAGCTCTTTTCGCCGTGCACCATCCAACTATCGTAAAACTTGTTGATTTTACTCTTAAATGGGGCGATCCAGTAGACGTCGGAGGCCTGTATAAACTTGGTGCAGCCTCCTGGAATAATGGCCGCATCGATCCAAAGTTTTTTCAAGTGCTTAGTTGCATCGCTAATATGACATCTGTATGAGTGCCAGACAAGGAGGCAATTTCCAAACATAGAATAACCTAAAATTTTCTGCAGAAAATCAGAAGCCAGTCGTTGAAGAAAGAGCAGCCGGCACAACACAGACAGAGAGTATGCTTAAACTTGTTGATGATTTCTTTACTTGGTCGCTTGTTGTTTAGCAGGACATATTGTCGACATTTGAATCCATCAGATCGAGCTGTCAGCATGACAGTAACGTGTATCTTGTCGTGACTGCTCGTCTCTACAGGAACCTCGACACATCATCTGCATATGGCCAAGAGCCATATGGCCAAGAGCCACACGGTTCGACTTTAGTATGCTTTGTACAAAATATTTCTGTTTTATGAGTAGTTAATTAGCCTATCATGTCTATACTTAAGCGAAAGGAAGCAATCATCTGATTAACTTGAGCCAATAGAAAATATGATTACAGCTTACCCTGAGCTTCGTTTCTCTTTGCAAAAACCTTATTTTTTATCACATTGTCTTTTACACAATGACCAGTCGTGTCAGACGCATTACAGCTACCGAGGTTTTACTAAATGTACATCAATGGGCTTCTGATGATTACCTATTGAACAACATTACTACTGAGAGTGATTATTCTATTTTTAACAGTAATTATAATGCAGTAAGCTATAATAATATTGATAACTTGTCCGACTCAAACATGCTTAAGGTAATAGCGAAAATGGCTGACAAAATGTTTGAGCTCAATTTTGCAACACCTGCCTTTTATATGGCATCAGCTGATGTAAGATTTTATGCTGCTTAATTTGGTATCGAAATATTTAGATCGTTTTGGTCAAAATTTTTGACAATTTATATGCACCCTTGTCAATTATTAGGCTTGACCAAAAAGGAAATTATGTCCCGGTAAAAAGTTAATTTACTTGCAAAAGATTTAATGGGCATTCCGTTAATTTGATTGATTCATAATTGTATTGTTTAGATTACGCGTCTAGTTTATGGAAGTAGACTTCCGTCTAACCATGTCTAATGCATAGCCACTTTTTCATGAAGACAACTACCTACAATGCGGCTAAATTTTCACAATGTAGCCACGCCTCAGCAACAGCAAAATTTCATAACTCAATCATAACTCAATCATACCTCTACAACACAGCACCCTTCTATAACATTCTCTCAACTGCTCTTTCCTTGCCATCAACAGTACAGAATAGCCACACTAGCAGCACTAAGATTCAGATCAGACAGCTCATGGTAAATCTGGTTGAACTCAGTATTGGCAGCAAGCACCTTCGACTAGTGTCATTATTCCTATTAAGTACTCTTTAGTGAATTCAACTAAAAGCACAAGTTTACAGTCCTAAGTTTTCTGTTTTAATCACTCTTGAATATAATACACAACTTGTTATCAACAATTCTCAAAATCTGGTTGGCTCTTGTGTATAAATTTCTCTGCTGCTTGTTGCGATTAGAGTTCCGTCAATGCCCAAAAGCTACCCATGAGTAAACATGGCATCATCGCTTTTGTTTTTAGTTTTATATGTATTTGGGTGCTTTTTATGGTATTGGATGAGCTGACGGGAATCTAATTGAAAGGAATCTAAAGTCAGTTAATTCTGCTGCCTTGGTTTCATTGCAGTATGTAGGAGAGAGTGAGAAGGCTGTCCGACAAGTATTCCAGCGGGCGAGAAACTCCTCACCTTGCGTTGTGTTCTTTGATGAACTTGATTCCCTTTGTCCTCGAAGATCCCTCAACAAAACTGACGTATGTACAGCATCAGCATTCATAGAAATAAGAGTTGTCTTAGTTTAGAGTCAGGCTGTTAGTTGTACAGAAGCTATAGTTGAGATAGATAAGAGAGGTTACCTTATAGTTTATACTATACAAAAATATGCAGACTTGACTTAAATTTGTTGACTTGGAAATATCTGCCATACACTTGGCAGTATTTGTGGCGGGATTTTATTCTTATCTGAAGTCTGTGTATTTTTCTGCTTTGTATTTTTATGTTGAGTTGATTTTTGTTTGACTATATAAAAACAAAAGCCAATTTATCGCAGTTAATTTATGTCAAATTGAACAATAACTATAAATAGATAGAGCTTATATAAATTATAACTTATATTTCAACTAAAGTTACAAGGCTTACAAGATATGGGAGTACAAAACTTTGACTGCTTTTGTTTGTCATCTTAACGTAGTAATTTGCAGTAGATTCAGATGTGAATTGTTCACATATACTGTTTGGTAAAGAATTGCATAACATTTGTCATTATAATATTAGGTGAAATATATATAGTTTTGTGTCCGCAGGGAGGCTCTGGTTCACGGATTGTAAATCAACTTCTCACTGAGATGGATGGGCTCCAGGAAAGAAAGCAAGTGTTTGTCATGGGAGCTACAAACAGACCAGGTGACTACCGGCCATACGTGTCTCTCATTTACATTCTAGCCTTTTTATCTCTCATGACATAAACACTCTAGGGATCATTGTCTCTCATTATATAAGCACAATGATAGGATCATAGAGTTATCTCCTCCTAGAGTGATAACAACACGAGCGTTTTTGGTGCCAACAAGGAGCGTTTAGGCCACGCCCCTTTTTTGTGCTAGTCAATCGTAGTGATTGAATAGATTAATAACATCAGCCATGAGGATGGTTAAACGTAGATCATGAATTTCCACAATTAAGATAGTAATTATTGCTCATATTAAAGAAATGATGATTATAGTTTTTTACTCTAATATATGCTTATTATTTAAAGCACTTCCATGCCTACATGACTTGCAAAGACACTGATTAGTGTAGATAGTATTAAGTGAGTGAGTTCATGCAATCAGTTAGTTACTCATAGATAAGATAGATAGTCATACTGGGGTTGTATTACATTGGTGTGATGGGAAGCTAATCGACTGCTATCAACTGAAAGTCTTGACATTGTATGGTGACAGAGTGATTCATTGACACCACAGTCCACAAACAGCCCTTGCATGTAATATTACATGTAGATTTCAATACATATCAATCAAATATATAGACTAGCTTGAAGCAAAGATGTCCACTAGTTAGTGGACATCCAAAAAAGTTGTTAGAGTGGCAAATGTTGTTATATGTGGATATGTTAAATAAAAATAAATTATACTTAATTATACTGAATTATAATTATATAAAAATAAAATAGACGTTTTTATTACTTTATTTATTAAATAATTTTTTATTGTAATCATAGCTAAACAGATTATATTTAGCCATTACTTGCTAATTATTTCACATTTACATTTAAACACATTTGCAGTTTTATTTTTCTTCCTAATTTATTTCAACAAAAAACTTCTTTCATGATATGAAATTCAAAATTTGTAGTTGTTTGAAAAAGCTTGAAAACCTTTACAGTTGTTTTTATTTTCACTCTTCCCTTCCTTTATTTCAATTACACAAAACACTTCTCATGATATGTAGTTTGAAAGTTAGAGTGGCAAATGTTGTTATATGTTAAATAAAAATAAATTATAGTTAATTATACTAAATTATAATTATATAAAAATAAACTTTTTTATTACCTTAATAAATAATTTTTTATTGCAATCATAGCTAAACAGATTATATTTAGTCATTACTTGCTAATTATTTTATATTTAAACACATTTACAGTTTTATTTTTCTTCCTAATTTATTTCAACAAAACGCTTCTTTCAGGATATGAAATTTAAAAGTTGTAGTTGTTTGAAAAAGCTTGAAAACCTTTACAGTTGTTTTCTTTTTTCTCTTAATTCATTTGAACTGCTTAAAAATATTTTCTCATGATATGAAGTTTAAAAGTTAGAATGGTAAATGTTATATAAAAATAAATTTTCTGTCCAAAGACTTTTTTTATTACTCGGGCAACGCCGGGTAGCACAAAAAAGGGGCGTAGCCTAAACGCTCCTTGTTGGCACCGGAAACGCTCGTGTTGTTGAAGGCACTGTTATCACTTTAGGGGGAGATAAGTCTATGGATAAGATAGATAGTGTACCAATAGAGCGGTACACTCTAATCAAAATATTCCACAGTCAGTAATATTTTAGGCTGAGCAGCTCTATTTTTGTAATAGATTTAATTTCCATATCAGTTTTTAATCTGCTAATTGGACCAAAATTGAGCTGTCAAGTTTGAAGTATAGGCTGGTTTGACAGTTTTATGAAGGTGTTGTGTTATTAGCTCAGTGTTTATCATATGTAATCATGTTATGGCATCAATCTCTATGTCTAATCTTAATGGTCCTTGGCTTGTCGAAGTTGGCTTCCTGTTTACTATGTCTGATGATTGGCTGCAGATATAATAGACCCTGCTGTGCTGAGACCAGGGAGGTTGGACAAAACCCTCCATGTTGGCCTGCCCACTCTCGACGACAGAACAGATATTCTTAAGACTATAACAAAGAACTGTACCAAACCTTTTATAGAAGGTGTAGACCTCGCTGTCCTTGCTGCCAGGAAAGAATGTGATGGTTTTAGGTAAATTGGCAGCAGATTACCATAAAGGACTCTGTTTTTTTATAGACCTAAAAAGGATGAAGATCGCTTGCTTGCATATTATTTACGCATGTGAGTGTTTGTATGCAGTTTTGGAGTTGCCTATTTTGTTTTAAATTTGTCGAGGGGGTTGTTTATAGATAATTATTAGAAGATTTTAATTTTCTAAAGTTGTTTAGGCTTTTATCTTTTTTCATGCTGTTCTGTTTTTCTAATGACTTCCCTCGTCTCCATTGATACTGAAAAAACATGAATACATGAAGAAATTGCTCCCAAAACTTCTGGACATAAATCACTTGCCAAGACTGTCATAGAAACTCAAATAAAAATTGTTGTAATAGTTACTGATCCACTCATGTCAAACCCTCTATATCTATCTCACTTGTCTAACAAGCTTCTTCACACCTCTTTGATTTGCTGCTGCAGCGGAGCAGACCTGACAGCGGTGGTGAGGGAGGCTTCGATGGCTGCCATGAAAGATTACATATCTCAGGAGGCAGCTGGTGCCACTTCTTCCCCTGCTGCAATAGTCCTCAGGCAGGAGCATTTTGATATTGCTTTAAGTAAACTCAAACCGTCCATTTCTGCTAAGGTATGTGTGCACTTCATTTCAGACAGTTTTATCTACGTTTGACGTTGTCATAATGTAATATTGTGTTTATTCATAACTTGTCACCTATTCTCCTTTATTGTTATCTTGTTACATCGCTGCCTTTATATATTTTCAAGACATAATTATCAAAATTTCAATTGTGTATTTGATAAATGACACAATGCAATATGCATATGTAAAGCAGTATTATTTTACAATTTATTAAAGGTTTACTTGCAACAAAATTCACATTACAGTTGTTTAGTATCAAAAGGTTCACAATGTCTTACTGTGCTGTGTTGTATGTGCAAAATATGTTGAAATGTGATTACAAGCTCTTAAAAGCTCAAAAGCGAACAATTAATCGCAGCCATTACGAAAACGCCGCAGTTTGGAATCTCTTTATTTTGATGATGTACTCAAACTTTGTGGTTATTGTTTTGAAATGTAATGCTATCAAGTAAAATTAAAGGGCTCAATATAAAACGTCTTGTAGCACTGGTTTATGGCAAACACTTCAGGTTTTACCGGAAAGCACGTATCAAATATAGATGCTCGCTACTTTACAGTTTCATTTCAGCCTGATCTAATCATCTAGTTGTAATCTGATCATGTGGCCCATACTTCCTGCCAAATGGCGCGAACAGTTTCTGCAGCATTTTTCTACTCTCACAGGTGACCAACAGGCTCCTCATGTTTAGCAGAGTATGATATGCACTCTTTCAAGCCAAGGTTAAAAAATTAAAAGAATTGTTACTGTAGGTTTTGAGATATCAGTGCTCAAAGTGACAGAATTACAATGATGATGAAATAGATGCGTAAGGACAATAGACATGGTTTTATTGAACGCGTGAAGTAGATTTTTAAAAATATTTCGACGAATGAGTTTGCGTGAAAGTGTAAACAGAGGCCATCGTGTTCAGCAACATCCCATTTCAGCCGCTTTGGAAAGGGATTCCAACCTATGGCGTTTTCGTGATGGCTGCGATAAACTGTTCGTTTTTTAGCTTTTAAGAGCTTGTAATCACATTCCCACATATTTTGCACCTACAACACAACAAAATAAGACAGTGAATCTTTTGGTACCAAATAACTGTAATGTGAATGTTGTTGCACATCAACCTTTAAAACAAATTGTATTATAATCATATAAAATCAGGATTATAATCATTATTAATGAGGCAGTTTATCAGGCAATTATAAGTCATAAAAATATTGGTAATAATAATCATATAAACAATGTATAACAAATAGTAAGTAACATGGTAGTAAGGAACATAGTAGTAAGTACCGGGTAAGATAAATGCTGGGAAAGAGTAACGAGTAATTGTCAGTGTTATGAAGCAGTTGTAAATAGGAACAGTTGGTAATTATTAGTATCTAGCTTATTGATATTACTGTCTAAAAATAGCTAATGTTTCTATAAGCAACTCTGTACAGACATTTGGATATTGGTCAGCTTCTTAAGGCTGCCAGGTTATGTTACATTGTGGCACTACAATGGTCAGCTTCTCAAGGCTGCCAGGTTATGTTACATTGTGGCACTACAATGGTCAGCTTCTCAAGGCTGCCAGGTTATGTTACATTGTGGCACTACAATGGTCAGCTTCTCAAGGCTGCCAGGTTATGTTACATTGTGGCACTACAATGGTCAGCTTCTCAAGGCTGCCAGGTTATGTTACATTGTGGCACTACAATGGTCAGCTTCTCAAGGCTGCCAGGTTATGTTACATTGTGGCACTACAATGGTCAGCTTCTCAAGGCTGCCAGGTTATGTTACATTGTGGCACTACAATGGTCAGCTTCTCAAGGCTGCCAGGTTATGTTACATTGTGGCACTACAATGGTCAGCTTCTCAAGGCTGCCAGGTTATGTTACATTGTGGCACTACAATGGTCAGCTTCTTAAGGCTGCCAGGTTATGTTACATTGTGGCACTACAATGGTCAGCTTCTCAAGGCTGCCAGGTTATGTTACATTGTGGCACTACAATGGTCAGCTTCTCAAGGCTGCCAGGTTATGTTACATTGTGGCACTACAATGGTCAGCTTCTCAAGGCTGCCAGGTTATGTTACATTGTGGCACTACAATGGTCAGCTTCTTAAGGCTGCCAGGTTATGTTACATTGTGGCACTACAAATTTATATTTGAGTCAAAAGGTCGACTTCTACAGATTATTGTGACATTTAGGTTCTCGCAGTAAAGTAAAATAGCTTAAACAAAGAAGAATTTAATTTTATACAACTCCCAGTAGTGTTTTTAGGCCCCGACATCAACAGCTCTTTTTTTAGTTTAGAGTGTGTTCACTTCATCTGAATTGTCATTTTTGAAGCATAACCTTTGATATAGTTTGGTTGAAATCTTCAAATAAAAAGCAAAACAGTTGGAAAATAGATTAGAAGTACTAAAATATCATATATGCACATATGCCTTGTTTTGTGGGAATGGCCTCAAATTTTCTATATAGAAAAGATTCAGTCTTCCTTTTATTGCTAATTGCAATAAAAAATGTGGGCTGTGAAAAATTATTGGCATTACAACTACGAGAAATTATCGGCATTGCTACTACGAGAAATTATCGGCATTGCTACTACGTGCAAGGAATGTGTTTTTAATGCGGGACATAAACTGGCAATGTGTTTGCAGTTGAGGAAGCTCACTGTCGTCAGAAGAAATATTTTGTTAGTATAAAATAGGCTGGCAATGCTTAGGGATATACTGGTAGCTGAGGTAATGTGCTGGCAATGCATAGGGATACACTGGTAGCTGAGGTAATGTACTGGCAATGCATAGGGATACACTGGTAGCTGAGGTAATGTACTGACAATGCATAGGGATACACTGGTAGCTGAGGTAATGTACTGGCAATGCATAGGGATACACTGGTAGCTGAGGTAATGTACTGGCAATGCATAGGGATACACTGGTAGCTGAGGTAATGTGCTGGCAATACATAGGGATACACTGGTAGCTGAGGTTATGTGCTGGCAATGCATAGGGATACACTTGTAGCTGAGGCAATGTACTGGCAATGCATAGGGATACACTGGTAGCTGAGGTAATGTGCTGGCAATGCATAGGGATACATTTGTAGCTTAGGTAATGTACTGGCAATGCATATGGATACACTGGTAGCTGAGGCAATGTACTGGCAATGCATAGGGATACACTGGTAGCTGAGGTAATGTGCTGGCAATGCATAGGGATACATTTGTAGCTTAGGTAATGTACTGGCAATGCATATGGATACACTGGTAGCTGAGGTAATGTACTGGCAATGCATAGGGATACACTGGTAGCTGAGGTAATGTACTGACAATGCATAGGGATACACTGGTAGCTGAGGCAATGTACTGGCAATGCATAGGGATACACTGGCAGCTGAGGTAATGTACTGGCAATGCATAGGGATACACTTGTAGCTGAGGCAATGTACTGGCAATGCATAGGGATACACTGGTAGCTGAGGTAATGTGCTGGCAATGCATAGGGATACATTTGTAGCTTAGGTAATGTACTGGCAATGCATAGGGATACACCGGTAGCTGAGGTAATGTACTGGCAATGCATAGCGATACACTGGTAGCTGAGGTAATGTACTGGCAATGCATAGGGATACATTGGTAGCTGAGGTAATGTACTGGCAATGCATAGCGATACACTGGTAGGTGAGGTAATGTACTGGCAATGCATAGGGATACACTGGTAGCTGAGGTAATGTACTGGCAATGCATAGGGATACACTGGTAGCTGAGGCAATGTACTGGCAATGCATAGGGATACACTGGCAGCTGAGGTAATGTACTGGCAATGCATAGGGATACACTGGTAGCTGAGGTAATGTACTGGCAATGCATAGGGACACACTGGTAGCTGAGGTAATGTACTAGCAATACATAGGGATACACTGGCAGCTGAGGTAATGTACTGGCAATGCATAGGGATACACTGGTAGCTGAGGTAATGTACTGGCAATGCATAGGGATACACTGGTAGCTGAGGTAATGTACTAGCAATGCATAGGGATACACTGGCAGCTGAGGTAATGTACTGGCAATGCATAGGGATACACTGGCAGCTGAGGTAGTGTGCTAGCAGTCTAGGGAAATTGTTGTCAATGCTGCCAGAAACATCCTGGCAAGCTTTCTATGCCAGTAGCTGTTTTCCTTTCAATATCGGCCCATCTTCCACTTTGTAATCTCTCTACTAAAGGTTATTCTGTTAACGAGTTGTAGATTTATGTGCTGCGCTTTTAGCTAACATTTCAAACTAGTTGAAACTTTCAATTGTTCACTCGCAATGAACTCAGTTCTGCTGTACACACGAACGTTGTAGGATCGACTGCATTATGAAATATCAGCCAGTAAATGATGAGCCAAAGGCATCAAAGCTGACAAACTGGATTTTCGGATAGCCAAACTCTGAGTCGAAAGACATTTGGCAGACATAAAGTTGGCCGCTGGAATTTGGCTTACCGAACACTTGGCCGAATGGAAACAGCCGATACTTTAGAGTTTATTGTAAGAACTCATGTGGTTAAGATATTTATTATAGAGGAGAAATTCCATAAAAAAGTGTAAGATTTAGTAAAATTAAATATAGTTAAATTTATTTTAGAGAAAATCAATAAAAAGGATTTAAATATTGTGATTTAGATTGGGATTTGAATAATGGATCTCAGAATATCCTCTGTTTTATAGGACTCGTAGTTCTTGAAAGTAGACCCGAACTTCATATCTGATATTTCTATTTAAACATCAAGCAATGACTTTTCTTCCTCGTGTTGTCGGTGTAATTCTCATTATCTGTAAATATAAATATCCACTGAGCCAAATGTTCTTTCGGTCATATGTACGTCTGCCAAATGTCTTTCGGCCAAAGGTCTGCTCAGGGATTTTCATTTCTTCAGACACTTGATAATATTGACTACAGTTGCTGCTGTTAACACTTGCCACCCTTAAATCTGCGTTAGCAAACTAAACTGAAACACAATTATCTCTATCAGTAAAAATATCCGCAGCCAGGTTATCTGTTTAAATTCCTTCTCAATACTAATAATAGGATAATTTGATTAGCAACTACCTTTCACCTGAAAAGACGTTTTGTTGTGGAATTGGATTTTTAATAATTCAATTGGTTTTTACATGTTCTAAACTGTTATGTTATGATTCCATCGTTATTAGGAATATTATATCGTCATTATGGCCAGGTTCTGTCTTCAGTAAGGCAAGAATTTCTCCTCTAGTCTCCATGAACACATTGTATATGTAAATACAACTTGCTATGAGAAATATTAATCATTCACTGTTGTGTTGCTCAAATATTGTGATCTATCATGCTCTCAATGGGATGCATACGGCTGTAAGCATCTGGTATAATACAGCTTTGATTTCCATTGTGTCATCCACTATTGTTAGGTTACAGCTACTGAGATTAACATTTCGGGGTATCCATGTTTAACAACATGTTTTATTCGTACTTCCTGTTTAATTGTCAATAACAATCAAGCTAACAATATGTTTGCTGAGAAAATTGTGCTTTCAACTCATCTGCAATCAATTTTTAATTTTATCATATGAAAAATAAAATTATATAATATATTTTTCTAATTTATCAAAGAATGTGCAAGCATAATTTGCTGGTAGGGTTTGAGCAATAAAAAAGCATTGTGAGCAAACACTGACATGTTATATATACTGTCTGTGAGCAAACTCTGATATGTTATACATACTGTCTTTGAGCAAACACTGACATGTTATACATACTCTGTGTGAACAAACACTGACATGTTATACATACTGCCTGTGAGCAAACACTGACACGTTATACATACTGTGTGTGAGCAAACACTGACACGTTATACATACTGTGTGTGAGCAAACACTGACACGTTATACATACTGTGTGTGAGCAAACACTGACACATTATATATACTGTGTGTGAGCAAACCCTGACATGTTATACATACTGTGTGTGAGCAAACCCTGACACGTTATACATACTGTGTGTGAGCAAACACTGACACGTTATACATACTGTGTGTGAGCAAACACTGACACGTTATACATACTGTGTGGGAGCAAACACTGACACGTTATACATGTATATACTGTGTGTGAGCAAACCCTGACATGTTATACATACTGTGTGTGAGCAAACACTGACACGTTATACATACTGTGTGTGAGCAAACACTGACACGTTATACATACTGTGTGGGAGCAAACACTGACACGTTATACATGTATATACTGTGTGTGAGCAAACCCTGACATGTTATACATACTGTGTGTGAGCAAACACTGACACGTTATACATACTGTGTGTAAGCAAACACTGACAGGTTATACATACCGTGGGTGTGCAAACACTCACACTAGTTAGTATTCGTACAAAAGGCTCGTTATTATATCTACTGTATATGCTATATACCACTCTTTTTTTATATTAGTGTGCTTGCCAGTATAGTGCACTGTGAGGGATTGTCATGACAAATCAGTATATGGAGAATTATTCCATGAGGCGAAGAAGCTGCATAGTGGTGTAGTGGTAGTGGGCTTGCCTATGAATCGGATGCTCCTGGTTTGACCCCTGTGCAGAATGATCCCCTTTCCTGTCACTTTTAATATGGCTTCAGACAGCCGGACGGTGCTCTTACGATATTAAAGTTAGTTAGTACTTGTACAAAAAGATCAGTTTACCTCACAATGCCGCTATTAGTCCAGTTGAAATGTATGCTGTCTCAAGTATTGGTTAAAACTGTAATGTTATTGGATCAGATCATCACATTTCTACTGTATTGTATCCTTTGACATGAGCAGCATTTATATTCAATCTGACCATTCCACTGGAGCTTGCACGCGCAAAAAACAGAAAAATCATAATCATTGAGAAATAATTGGCGAATGTTAAGTATCTGAGAGATCTGGACCATATGTTGGTTATAGTCATAAGTGTGCATCACCTGTTGGTTGTAGTCATAAGTGTGCATCACCTGTTGATTGTAGTCATAAACATGCATCACCTGTCAGACTAACATATGATTAACTGATGATGCACGTTTATGACTACAACTAACAGTGTTAGTTGAAGTCAAGGGCGCATCATCTGTTAATTTTAGTCATCAGCAGTATATGTGACGCTTGCAAACAAAGTTCCTAAAAGCTCTAAAATGGCATTAGCTGATTTCAGGGTCAGAATCTATGTAATCAAATGCTGTATACCCTCTATTAAGCAGAGCGTAACGTGACGTAATGGCTAGCTACAGCATATCTATCTACTATATACATGCACGTGCCTAGTCAGTCATGCTCAATATGGAGCTGGCTGTAACACAGATCCTACTAGCTACTGCAGGACTCCTAATAACATACTTTCTCACTAGATGGCTGAAGGTAAGACTAGAAGAAATGCTACTGTTATCAGTATCCAAGCATGTCTGTGACGTGTCACTCTTTCCTGTGAGTGAGTGTCCTTTATCAGCTAAATATATCAGAGGTGATTTCACACGCTAACTATCTAAGACATCAATGCTAAGTAAGGGTGTTTTACTGAGGCAGTAGTTGCTGCATAAGTCAAGCATGTTTGTCAATTTTCTCAACACAGATTGATCTTTTATGGTAAGGCCTCTGCTGTTTGTACTTTTATTGGCCCATGAGTTTATGACTTCAATATTATCATCATTAACACCTTATTTATGTTTATTAGTACCAAAAGTATTTATGACAACAGCTGACCTATAAATTTTAGAAACTTTCCAAAAGTGTTCTCGCTATTAATAGAATTGGCCAATGATATGCGAGCAATGGCATGGAACTAAAGTCCATGGAACTAAAGTAGTATATTTAGCCAGTAAAATGTTTCAAGTTAATAACTAGAAACTTTTGTCATTACTTTGCTCGTTGGAGCCTTATTCTGGCCTAAAAACATCAGTAAATTGCATGTATATATAAAACAAAACTTATTACAAGTCTACAAGTCAATCAGCAATGGGTTTATGGAGTACTACATCAAAAGTCTAAGATATAAACTATTCACCTGTTTGTAAAAATGGGCTGTTTTTGGCATATTAGTGATTTTCAGTCGCTTCAGAGTATGTTGGATGTTATAATAGTGTGTATATAAGGAATATGTAGGGTGCTTGTAGAATCTGATTAAGTGTACAAACACTCAACAACTCTGATGGCATAGTACTGTGGACTGTCATTGGGCCACATGATGAGTGATAGTCAAAGAAATAAATTTATAAATACACAAATAGCGTGAAACAATGACTTTCACATTGACTGACAAACATCGGAAAGCAAGTGGCTGATGTTAGTAACTAGTTTTTATTTTGGCTACTGTTACATCTTTTAAACCTGGTTTTATAATTTTCAACTATTTGGTTTATTCATGTTGTAATGCCTTTGTAGCAGCTCTATAACATTTGCATTTTGTAGGATCCCATTCGGAAGATACCAGGACCTCCTGGCTTACCAATACTTGGCAATATTTTGCATTTAGACACTGAAAACCTACACAACCAGTTCTTTAGGCTCGCTCGACAGTATGGAGCAGTTATGAAGATTAGGATATTTACTGTCCCTGTTGTGGTACTTAATTCTAAAGAAGCATGTTTGGAGGCTCTCACTAAAACAGGTTGGTTTAGTTCAGTTCTGACTTTTCAGCGGTAATAAACTGTCAGAGGAAGGATGCTATAGCAAGTTTAGGTGTGGCGCTGCTGGTACTAGTTAAATATATGTAGCTGTTAGTGGTTTAATTATTTTTTGTTATATTTAGTTCAAAAATAATGTTTGGGAATTTTTCAATTTAAGAATTTTTTAGGAAATTATAAGCGTGGCTTATCTCAGAATGTTAGTTTCAACAGATTGTGTACACAACTCCAATGTAGTTTAATGAAGGCATAGTAGCTAGTTACATTATGTTTAAGTTGTGGTCATCTGATTGAATGAGAGCTCATGTCACTAGCGAAAAGATTCTCTGGAGCTGGACTTTGGTCAACTTAGTTTCTAAGAAACTCGCTAATGCAAATCACAAAATTATTTGGCATGCCAATATATTTATTATGTTGCTAAATGGTAATTTGACTAATTTGTGCACCCATTTGATGTAATCATTTGATGATAGTACATAAGTGTGCTGTTGTTTTGGACAATACCCTAGTTTTTCTTTTTTAGGAACTGATTTTCAAGGACGGCCACCATTAAAACGTCTTCTAGAAATTTTACCAAAAGATATTGTATTTCTGGTATGTAGGCTTAGTTCTTATTCTTTGTGTCAAGTATAGTCAATGTTAAAAAACACTGCATGGACATAAATACTAATATCCACAGTTGCTTTAAGTGCAATCAAGAAATCAAGGATTATTCCATAGACATCTAATTCACATAGACACTGCTACCGATAGTCATCAAGGTGATATTGAGAAAGCTATTGCCATCATCAGCGACCAGATCACATGTTAATGTGGCATCAGGTAACAAAAAGGACTGTATTCTATTTCCATTCTTAGACTTAGGACCTTATTATTGACTCTCTTTCTATTAGGCTACTTTTTGCCTACTAAACAGAAAGGTTCAAATCTAAATCAGTTAACCTAACCAATGGTCTAGGGATTCAACTATTTTCCTTTTTTCCGATTTCCCCTCCACTTTTCTGCTTGAAGGAAGTTGTCAACTGAGCTGCCATCGCAGGATCTAAGCATTTTGTCACCACAGCTATAAAGCTTTAATTGGCTGGCCAATAGATTGAAGGCCTGAATAGAGCTATCACACACTGATTGTAGAGTATGACTGAGGAGCAGGTGATGATGCGTCGCATATTCTATAAGGCTATGAAAGCCTATGGACCTGGGATTGATCATTTAGAAAATGTAATGCAAGAGTCTTTGAGAGACATGGTTGACAGTATAGACCAGAAGGGGAATCAAGCTATAGACACTGTAAACCTCAGTGTTGGCTATGTATGCTGTGTTATAGCAGCGATGGTGAGTTATGGTGGTCAATTCAATAACAATCAACACTGACCTGAACCAGTAGTAGTCATTTCAGACTACAGTGATACCTTGAGATGCGGCTTAATGCATTTCGGGAATGACCTCGTATATCAATTCATTTGTATCTCAAATTAAACTGTCCAATATAAAACAACTAAATTTAAATTAATCCGTTCCCACCTGAAAAACCAACCTAAAATCTTGATATTACAATAGAAAAACAGGCTTTAAATTTTCTAATTCACCGCCTATACTCACAAAGTAACAATATTTATGTAGCGGTTATGATCGCAATAAAATGTAACATTATGGACAGAACTGTATATAGTTCTTACCTTCGGAACAGACGGTAGCGGGTAACTAGAAACGGCTAACGGCGGTATGAGAGAGGCTTAACGGCAACATGTTCGGTATGCTAGGCTTTTGTGACACTACTTAACATAACATATATTTTAAGTTTACCTTAATGTGCTTAACATACTATGCATATACTTGAAAATGAGTTTTATAATCTTACGTCACAGTGAACTTGATTTTAATTTTGTTTTTATTTTCATACTTTTACTTTTCTTCTTTTGGCTTGGCACTCTTTTTAGGCTTTTTGACTTATCTTCACCTTTAGCCGGCCTTTCTAAAACATTTTCAAACTGATCCGACAAGAAAGACCGAGCAATGCTGTTCTTGGAAGTAGTCCACTCATATTCTTTGCATACTCAGCCACACACTCATATTCGAGAACTCTCTCATATGCTCATATCCTCGTATCTCAATTTTGTCTCGCATCTCAAGGCAAAAGTTTTCTTGAAATTTTCATCTTATTTCAAATTGCTCGTAAGTCAGGATGCGCGTACCTCACGGAGTTGCTGTAGCTGTTTATGTACTAGTACTAGCTGTACTATCCGACGTTGCCCGGGTATTAAAATCAGCTTATAAACAATGAGAAGTAATGAGAGTTTCTTGCCACTTGCTATTAGCCTGGCACATTGCCAATGGAAAATTTGAGTAAGCATGAGTCACACTCTCATCATCATATTCCCACAAGGAGATATTGTAAATAGCTTTACACGTATTGGCCTATGTTTGGGTTTTTTTCAATACCTTATAACTTATCCTTTTAAGTTACTGTAAACTATAAATCAGTCAAGTACATTAAGAATAACCACGTGTAGGTATTTATTAAATATTATGTATGTACTATATATTATTGTTAGTGTATATATACTACAACTTTATATACTATATCTTCTGCAATAATTATATTATAGCTGTTTGGGGAGAAGCATTCTTATGACAGTGAAGTTTGTCAACAAATGAGTCGAGTGAACGAGGAGCTAGTAGCAGCCATTGATCCATTTACTAGTGGGGGAGCTATCGATGCTGTACCTTTTCTCTTCCATTTCAAGTTTCTCTTCCGAGAGTCACACAAGATGCTCGATTCCGCTACTAAAACAGTCAATGACTTCATAAGTACGACAATACAGGAGATCAAGGTAAATACAAATTCGGGATTACAAACATACATTGGTCACATGGTAACCAAACTAATGGATGATTTGGGAGAATTGGCGTAAGTGACCAGAGCCTAAAGGTTGTAACGTAGTAGTTCCAGTCGTGTTCAAGTTCATTCAGCCTCGCTTTACCAATGCTCACTTTTAATTGGTTAACTTAATATTAGCAAATGCAATATTCACTTTATTTCTAAAAAAGTAGCTTCTTCTATCATGGTTAAGGATAAAACGAATTTAACTCCGCAACCAAACAGCTAGAAAAATATGGAATCACATTACTTTTGAAACTAGATTGAAACTTGCCTGACCTTTGTATCTTTTGTCTGTGGTCCGCACATCTTACGAGCTTTTGTTCTGTTGCCATATGATTACCATTTCAGGTTTCATGAGGTAATCAAAGGTTTAGTCATGTCATGGTTCGTGAACTAGAGTAGTAAATTTTCATACAAGCACAATTTTTGGTAGAAAGATAGTTAAAAAAAGCCAACAATTGATAATATCAAAAATTTAGTGTCAAGATTGTATTGTTCGCTAGAGAAAACTGATATTAGCAGCATAACTTATGTTCTTTAATAGGCAATTCTTGTCTCTCTAATCAGTAATGGTTTTTCAAAAACATAAAGTCAAGTCATTCTGAATCTCAGTCTACTGAGATTGTACGTTGATCTGCACAATCTGTCGAGACATCTACACGTATTAGTGAGTTGAGGAATTGTCATATATTGATGGGCAAATCATTGATTTCTTCACTCATCTCCATGTCTTAATGAATAGAATCTATAACATGTCAATGCCTCGTGAAAACAGACTGAATCTAGCATGTTAGTTATTTTTCCTTTTTCTGATTGAGCACGTTGATCTTGTGCTTTTTTCAGCTCGCTGGGTAGAAACAATTATAATGCCTGAAAATTTTTAAGATATTGACGTTCTATAAAATAATAGTAATTTTCAGCTTTATTTATATCAATGCACCACACCCAATTGCAAGTTAAATAGTTAAATTGAGTAACTTTTAGCTCCAAGAGCATCATGTCGCAATTGACCTTTCAGGCTGGCCATGACCCTAATCAGAAACGAGGCTGTGTAGATTACTTCCTTGAGGTACAACGACAGGAACTTAGTAAAGATGGCACACCTCTAATTAGTGATGATCACCTCAAGGGTCTGCTCCTTAACTTTATTACTGCAGGTACAATAATTTTCGTCTTTTTCTTGTGACTAAAATAAAATATAATATTTGATATTCTAGACAAAAGTTTGATATATCCTTATTCGTGTGGCATGTTAACACAATTGAGTAAAGTACTAAATGAACGTTTGACCAAAATGGCTAGTGTCCGCAGGTGTTAAACAAAGATACATGACTATTTTTTGTAACAAAGTCATGTTAATGCAGACGATGGGTCTAATGTCAGGATTCACGGCATCGTTATAATTGAGTCTACAACACCCACTCTACTGTTTGTCAGATTTTGTGTAGTTGCTTTGTTGAAAATTGTATGTCAAGCAGCAGGTGCCTAGGTTTGGCTTTCATTCTGATAAGACTGATTTGTTACTTTTAAAATAGATCTTATTAAATGTCTATCAATCTGAGTTAACTAATAATAATGAGCTACTTCAGGTCTGGAGACAAGTAGGCGGAGTTTGTCTCAGATATTTCTGGATCTTCTACATGATCCAGCGTTACAGAAGAAACTACAGGCTGAAGTTGACGGTCAGTTTGAACCAGCATATACCATCACACTCAAGGACAGGTTGGTTTAAGTGACACTCAAGGAAAAGTTGTTTCAAGTGACACTTAGGACAAGTTGGTTTTTATGACACTCAAGTACAGGTTGGTTTGAGTGACACTTGGAGCTAGGCTGATGAAAGCGACATTGAAGTACCGGTTGGTTTAACTGACATGACATTGTTGGATTGAAACGGTTGATGGCATTGACATATTGGTTAAAATGACACCCATGAACAATTGGTTTATACATGTATATGTAATACTCATGGACAGCTTATATAAATTGGCACTCAAATAAATATTAGAATGATATCCTAATTGTGTGCTGCATGATAAAGTTACATGTATAAAGCACTTATACACCACTTGTGTATGGTTTCAATAATTTTAGTGTTGTGTGGTTTCGAACATGCCTCTATACATATAATTATATTGGCTCAATGTCCTATTTGATAGCATTGCAGCAGAGTAAAAGTATATGAGATAAGTGAGAGAGTATGGCTTCTGTGTTGAGTCTAACCTACTCATGTTGGTGCTATTATATTTATTAGGGAGAAGCTGCCACAAGTAGAGTCATACCTCCTGGAACACTTCAGATACCTGACACAGGTCCCTCTTATGGTTCCTCATATGACTATCAGAGATACCAAAGTTGCTGGCTACAAGGTTGGTGAGACAACTACTCACTTACATAATCTACTTTAATTAAACAGGTAGAATCGGTAGCACATGTGTTTAACTACAGTGAATAGAACCTGTAAACTGATGTCTAGAGATCCAGCACAGGAAGTCAATGGTGCGCTCGCTAAGTAGCCAAGTTGACAGCAAATTCCTAAACTAAAGACCTAGTCAACAGGACATGGCACTAATAAAAAATATAGAAGAACTAAAAATACTGCAATTTTCCTACGACCAAACACGGGCGAAGCAATTGTTTGGGAGCTTTATGATGAATACATATGCGCACACAACTCCCGAAAAATTATCCGTCAACGGCCGTTACCAAACCCTTGTACCGAAATCTCATCAAAAAATTTAACCATTTTTGTGTAGAGTCGTTTAAGTATAATAATGATACAAAACACATACAAACATATTTAAATATGTTACCAAGTCTTTGAAAAGTTGACGCAATATCCTAAAACTAACCTATCTGATCGGATTATACAAAAATAGACAGACTAATTTGGCCTAAAATCGCAATAAAAACTTGACAAGCCTTTTTTAATCTAATCAAAATTAAAACCGGCCAACGAAACGCCGATAAGGCCGTGCGACAGAGAGTAGAACCATTAAGTCGTGCGCATTTCACGAGGAAAACGTGCACATTTCACCAGTCTATGGCATTGTCCAATTGCCGAAGGTTTCTGAAATTAACGCAGAGGTACTGAAAAGTAATCATTTCTTTTTTGCCGATTCTACTGGACTATGACATTTTGGACACTTTTAATGAGTACTTTGGTATTCCAACTGATGTCCAAAGCAGTGAAAGTAAAGGAAGTGGCGATGATATTTTTCTAATGATTCTTATAAGATTATTACAATATTTAATTGTAAGAATAATTATTCGATTTTATAAGATTATTATCAGATTTAGTTATAAGAATAATCATCCGAGTTTACAAGATCCAAGTATATAGTGACCGATGGTGTGCAATATGTTACTGTTATTATTTTTCTAAAGATTTTGTTGATGACACTGCGGCTGTGCCCAATATCGCGATACTACCAAGCCGTTTTTAATATCTGCAAAATTAAGTAATAGGCCTACATTTTCTTATAGATATACATATATTTATATGACAACCAGCTAAAATCTGTTTAGATTTTTAAATTCAGCATAATTTCTTAGATGTAAATACAGAAATCTAAATAAATATCACAACTTCTTGATATTGGTTGCTATGACCAATGATATACAGCCCCCTCCCCCCAAGCCTGTGTATATTACACAGCAGCTTGCCATTTTACTTCTAATATTGCATTTCTCCTATTGCATGGGAGAGTTATAAACATATAATCTTTTCCTTTCATTATTGCTGTTTGTTGTACATAATAACATCCAGTACATTACAGCTACCACTGCAGCTACCATTGCAGTTCTCCTATTACACTGCAGTGCCATTTGACTGCTAATATTGCATATCTCAACCGGCAGAACCCTTTCTCTTTCCATTATCACTTCGGTCGTAGGCTGTATGACAGGAGAATTTCTAGTATGTAATACTCTGGATTTATATATAGAAACAAATATTGAACGTATAAGTGCGCACCTTTAATCATTGGTAGATTATCAAACTAGAGCAGTATAATAATACATCTTTGCATTTGTTGATAAAAGGTTTCATTGTATGATGAAGGTACCAGCAAACACAGTGGTGATTATGAATTCATTCTACACCGCTCATGATCCTGATGTTTATGATGAACCATTTAAGGTTAAACCTGAAAGATTTCTTGATGAGAATGGGCAGCTGGTAGATCGTGACCACCCATATCGTGAAAAGTGAGTAAATATGCTAAAATAAAGAGTTTTTACTTTTTGTTGTTTGGCCACAAGTTGGTAAGGCAATGCTATAAGCTGTGCATTAACAAGAACATCAGAGAAAGAGAAATTACAATATAATATGTGATGCATTTTGTTTGTAATACACAGAATTTAGTCCCATGTACTTTATGTTTCTTCAGAACACATTGGAGACTGATCCGATATTCTCACTCTGATGTTGATCCTATGTAACGCACTATATATCACTTAAGATGCAGAAGCAAAAATAATGATTAAATTCTTGATACAATGTTGTATAAGATATTACAAATTTATCTTTTTTAAGACTATTTTGAGGTTAAACTGGGTTGTTTGTATTTGTATGACGTGCTTTTCATGACACCGCTACTTGGTTGACTTGAAGTGACACCACTACCCAGTTGACTTTTAGACTTGAAGTGACACCACTACCCAGTTGACTTTCAGATTTGAAGTCACATCTCTACCTGGTTGACATTTGGACTTGAAGTGACACCACTACCTGGTTGACTTACAGACTTGAAGTGAAACCACTACCTGGTTGACTTACAGACTTAAATGGTGAGGTGGTTTACAGTATATCCATGAGGCGCGCAATATCAATCATCAACAAAGGATTGATACAACCAAAGTTTTCTGTTATAGTATGGCCTGTCATCTAGTGACAGGTGCTTTTGAGTGTTACTGTTAGTGTTAGTTTAAAGTAACTACGAGGGTCATACTGTTTCTAGTCAAAATTAGATTTTGTACCAAATGATCATCAAAGAGCATCATAATGCTAACCTATTTTTAGAGAGAATTTATCAATGTCTTTTCTTGAGATATTTAAACATATTCTTATTAGATATTTTATATTAGTATTTTTTTCATTTGTAAAAACTTAGTAATTTAAATAGCAATAAAAATACTATTTTATATTTTAAATACCAATAATAAAATAATATTAATATGATAAACAACAAAAATAATAGTGAGGCTAACAACTACACATCAACATCAAACTGATCACTTCTGAATTCTGTTATTGTTAACGTACGCGCTTCATATCTTTAACCAATCAGTGATCTTTCAGTTTTCTAGGCTTCGGAGCAGGGAGAAGAGCTTGTCCTGGTGAAGTGCTAGCCAAATCTAGAATATTTCTATTTCTGGTCAACATTCTCCAGAAGTATACTGTCGAACTAGCTGGTGAATTACCAGATCGTGATGTGAGAAACTATCCAATGTCTATTTTGCTCACTCCACCCTCTGTAAAAGTTCGATTTGTTAGAAGGCAGTAGCAAGATTATGAGGAATGAGGACTGTAACCCTTTGATGTTTTGATGCTGAGAAGTTTTCTAGATAAATTGGCTTTTTATGGATTTTAAGTTATAATTTATCAAGGTATAAAATAAATTTTATGGATGACTGTTGTTTATAAATTCAAGGTTTTTATACTCTTGTACACGTTTTGGTATGTTACTATTACCAAATATTCTTTACTTGTAGTATGAAGGGCAGCGAATACACACAATTGTTTCAAATTTTTGAAGAATTTGCTTTTTTTCCATTTGAATATATTTCTATGAATATATTCTAGACCTATTAGTGTTTTACCAATATATAATCTAGGATTTATTTTCAACACATTCTAAGATATTTGAGCCAAAATTGTATTTGGCTCATTTAATAGATTATTCACAGCAAATTGCAAGTGTAAAAGATCATACCATGTTGCATGTCCTTTATAGCTCACTAAAGCTATGAGCTCTTCTGTAAGTACAAACATATCGCTGTTTCTAATCATGCAGAATAAAAAGTTAATTGATGAACATTTGAGAAGGTGAGTACGGATATCGGAAGAGTTGAATATTTTTGCAAGATGAAATTTTATCAAGGTTGTTAAAAAGTAATGAAGCTGCTAGTAATCTAGAATTAGTTAGTATGCTATTATTTATATAAATATATATATATAAAAATATATATAAATACATATAAATATATATATAAGAATATATATAATTATATATATATAAATATATATATATTAGTTACTTGGTAATAATGCATAGTAAATAACAGTCAACAAATTTAACTGGTTTTACTTTTATAACAGGCAACAAACTATGTGGTTTTATTCACAAGATACCTGTCTTCATGTAATAACTGATTTGTACCATCCTTTTGTAACTATTTGGAAAGACTAGCTCTCTGTTATTAGTCATGATAATCTCATATCACCTACAACATTTATTTAGAGAAGATAAAGTTTAACAATGATCAATTATATTGAACATGGTGATTTTCTGCTGTTTACATACTTTATTGATTGGCCCTTCATTCAAGTATAACATGAACATGTACAACGCCGTTAAGTTTTATAAATATTAATTATAGTTAGAAAAACAAATTAATTGCATGACACTATTACGAATTAGAATGAAGATTTTCTGAGATACGTTTATCCTTTGAAGGACTAGCTAGACACAAAGTCCTCGACCTGGAAATAATAATCTTGAAAGGTTTTAATTGCTAAGATTAATATTTCGTTCGTATTCACAAGATTTGCGTTGTACGTGTATAATAAAATTTAATTTAACACACTTTTAACTTGAAACATGAAAAAAATCGTTGATACAGGAAATGGCTAAAATAATTTTAGAACCATATAAAATGTGTTCAACAGTTTGTTAGCTCATGAACCTGCTGTTATTTCTTAGAAAACATGGTTGTAGGCCAGGCTAAAGCATACCATCAACATTAAGAATGCCCAGGATGGAACAGATCACCAATTCGCCAACATCTCAATTATTTAAATAGAAAAGTGAGACGGTAGCTATTTGATCAGGAAGTGTCGTCATACTGTACATACAGGATTTAAGCGCAAATATGATAAAGTACCTGCAGCGGTACACTAGAATATATGTAAGACATCAACTATGACACCAGAAAGAAGCGCTATGAAAACAAAGTAAAGCTGTTGTGGGACTTCAATGTACAATCAGATGAAGTGATACAGACGATAAGACTTGACGATATACGAAGATATTGAAAAAAGTGAAAAAATGATGATAAGTACAGAAAACAAGGATTTGAAATTGTGCAGCTTTGAAATGGGAGAAGAAAATTTACGCCTATATTCATCATGGTACCTAAAGTTAAACTTACATCTGTCTTATTTAGCCTAACTTGTTTTTGAAACAGGAATCAACCCTGTTAAGAACTGTCAAAAACTGTAAAAATATTCAGGAAAGTGTTTCTGTAATAGAAGACGACGAGAATAACACCCTTTGGTCGTTAGCTAAAGCCTAAAAGTGACTAATTCTGCAAGCGATAACACTGTGCTTAAATAGATGACAATAATGGTATTAATACTTAAATGTATTATTGCAGCGATAACAATATTAATGACTAACTGTGCTACCCGGCGTTGCCCGAGTGTTAAAAATCAGCTTATAAACAATGAGAAGTAATGAGAGTTGCCTGCCACCCTGCTATTAGCCTAGCAGATTGTCAATGGAAAAGTTTAGTAAGCCAACTAATGACAATCACTTACTTACGCGATCACCCTGCATGGTATGCAAAGCCGTTGGGTATGCACTCGCATATACCGATTTATACTGGCTTCCGAACAACTCATTCTCTGTGGCCTATTGGGTTGGGTGTTGAACTGACAATTGGTAGGGTCTGAGATCAAATCTTCTTCGGTACAGACTGTTCATTCCAAGATTTTAATTGCTATAGCCGGAATGACACAAAGAACCACACACATCCTCTGCGAAATATTTATTTAGATAATGATAATGATAGTCAGCGAAACAATGAAGAAGAAAGTTTTTGAAGTGCTAGAAATAGATATGTATCTGTAACTGTAACTTTATTCTAAACTAGGCTTCCAGGTTCGATTCAGTGTATTGATACAGTGGGTTCAGTATACTGATACAGTACGCTCAGTGTACTGATACGGTGCGCTCAGTGTACTAATACAGGGACTACTACACTTAAAGGCTTATGCTTGTTATGAAAATAAAACAAAGTAAATACATGTTTGATTGTCACTTGCTATGTAACTGTTACGCTATTGCTACGTAACAGTTATGCTATTGCTACATAAATGCTATGCTATTGCTATGTAACTGCTATGCTATCGCCATGTAACTGCTATGTTATCGCCATGTAACTGCTATACTATTGCTAGGTAACTGCTATGCTATTGCTATGTTATTGCTATTCTAGTGATATGTAACTGCTACGCTATTGCTATGTAACTGCTATGCTATTGCTATGTAACTGCTATGCTATCGCCATGTAACTGCTATGTTATCACCATGTAACTGCTATACTATTGCTAGGTAACTGCTATGGCTATGTTATTGCTATTCTAATGATATGTAACTGCTACGCTATTGCTATGTAACTGCTATGCTATTGCTATGTAACTGCTATGCTATCACCATGTAACTGCTATGTTATCGCCATGTAACTGCTATGTTATCGCCATGTAACTGCTATGCTATTGCTATGCTATTGCTATGTTATTGCTATGTAATTGCTATTCTAATGATATTCAACTGCTACGCTATTGCTATGTACATGTAACTGCTATGCTATTGCTATGTAACTGCTATGTAATTGATATGTATTAACTAAATAATATCGCATACTAGCTTTTAATAAATACAGATTATTAGCAACTTTATTACCTTCTAAAAAGCTCTATAAAATTTTATTTTACAAATACTTTCAATTCTTCTGATACCTGTAACATACGTACATACTTGCCTAATCCAATGAAGAGGCTCTCAATGTATTTGTGCATATTACGATTAAAAACAGTGATATGTTTGTACTTACCGAAGAGCTCATAGCTTTGATGAGCTGAATGACATGCACCATGAAAAAATCTTTTACATATGCATATATATACGCTGGAAATAATCTGCGAAAAACTTCAAATACAATTTTGGCTCAAATAATTTTAGAATAAGTGTTGAAAATAAATTCTAGATGATATATTTTTAAAATACTAATAGGTCCCCATTTATAGAAATATATTAAAGTTGAAAAAAAAGGAAACAAATCCTTCAAAAATGTGAAAATATTGCGGGTATTTACTGCCCTTTGACCTTTAACTACTATTCATTGGTTTCTTCATGCTACAAGTAAAGAGTATTTGGTAATAGTACCATAACTAAACGTGTATAAGAGTATAAAAACCTTGAATTTATAAATAATATTCATCCATAGAATTTATTTTATACAATGCTAAAATATAACTTAAAATCCATAAACAGCAAAATTATCTAGAAAACCTCTCAACATCAAAACATCAAAGGGTTACAGTCCGCAATCCTTAAAATCTTCCTACTGCCTTCTAACAAATCGAACTTTTACAGAGGGTGGGGCAAGCAAAATAGACATTGGATACTTTCTCACATCACGATCTGGTAGTTCACCAGCTAGTTCGACAGTATACTTCTGGAGAATGTTGACCAGAAATAGAAATATTCTAGATTTGGCTAGCACTTCACCAGGACAAGCTCTTCTCCCTGCTCCGAAGCCTAGAAAACTGAAAGATCACTGATTGGTTAAAGATAGGAAGCGTGTACGTTAGCAATAACAGAATTCAGAAGTGATCAGTTTGATGTTGACCTGTACTTGTTAGCCTCACTATTATTTTATTGTTTATAAGTATTTCTTTCTTATCAGTTTTTAGATGCCTTTAAAAATTGCAGCCTATGATAATAAAAGGCTTGTACTAAAATATCTATAACATATTGCAAGAAGAGAAATAAATAAATTTTTTCTAAAAGGTAGGTTAGAATTATGATGCTCTTTGATGATCATTTGATACATAATCTACTTTTCACTTGGAGCAGTACTTAGATGACTCTCATAGTTTCTTTAAACTAACAGTAATACCCAAAAACACCTGTCACCAAAAGACAGGCCATACGATAAACAGAAAACTCTGGTTGTATTTGTTGTTGATTGATATTGCTGCCTCTCCCGGAAATAATGTTAACAGCCTCATTTATAAGTCTAAAAGTCAACTTGGTAGTGGTGTCACTTCAAGTCTGAAAGTCAACCAAGTAGCGGTGTCATGAAAAGCACATCATACAAATACAAACAACCCAGTTTAACCTCAAAATAGTCTTAAAAAAGATAAATTTGTAATATCTTATACAACAATGTATCAAGAGTTTAATCATTATTTTTGCTTCTGCATCTTAAGTGATACATAGTGCGTTACATAGGATCAACATCAGAGTGAGAATATCGGATCAGTCTCCAATGTGTTCTGAAGAAACATAAAGTACATGGGACTAAATTCTGTGTATTACAAACAAAATGCATCTCATATTATATTGTAATTTCTCTTTCTCTGATGTTCATGTTAATGTATAGCTTATAGCCTTACCAACTTGTGGCTAAACAACAAAAAACCAAAACTCTATAGTTTTGCATATCTACTCACTTTTCACGATATGGGTGGTCACGATCTACCAGCTGCCCATTCTCATCAAGAAATCTTTCAGCTTTAACCTTGAATGGTTCATCATAAACATCAGGATCGTGAGCGGTGTAGAATGAATTCATAATCACTACTGTGTTTGCTGGTACCTTCAATTTACAATGAAACCTTTTATCAACAAATACAATGACATTTCATCATATTGTTTTGGTTTGACTTTGGACAAATAAGATCGCAAGTCAATGTTCAATATTTGTTTCTATATATAAATCCAGCCTATTTCACAATGTTGCAGTGTTTTTAGTCCTTCCACATGTTGGATCAGTGCCATGACTTATGTCCTTATAGTCTAGGAATTTCCCATCAACTTGGCTACTTAGCGACTCTACCATTGACTTCCTGTGTTGGATCTCTAGACATCAGTTTACAGTTTCTATTCACTGTAGTTAAACACATGTGCAACCAATTTGACCTGTTTAATTAAAGCAGATTATTTAAGTTGGTAGTTGTCTCACCAACCTTGTAGCCTGCAACTTTGGTATCCCTGATAGTCATATGTGGAACCATGAGAGGTATCTGTGTCAGGTATCTGAAGTGTTCTAGGAGGTACGACTCTACTTGTGGCAGCTTCTCCCTAATAAATATAATAGCACCGACGTGAGTAGGTTAGACTCAACACAGAAGCCATACTCTCTCACTTATCTCGTATACTTATACTCTGCTGCAATGCTGCCCAATAGGACCAAATAGGTAGAAGAATAATGCGTACAAGCAAATTCAAAACAACACAATATTAAAATATATTGAAGTTATACACAAGTGATGTATAAGTGCTAAAAATGTGTAACTTTATCATGCAGTACACAACAAATAGGATTTCAAAAGGAGTAAAACATCTTAAAAACATTTTAAAAGAGAGTTCATATTGAGTGAGAAAAGATAGTTCTGTCACTCTGATAATGAGCCTGTCAAACTGAGGTGTCAAACTCAACTCTTTTTTTGCAATTTGTTTAATATGTTGCTAACAGATTGAAGTGTAATGAATTCTGCTGTGAGAAATCAACCGCTAATCATTAGTTTTACAAAACATATACAAAACCACAATTATTTTTAAAATACAAATTCCATAACTGTCAGAAAATTTGATAGAGCTTGTATTTGTAAAATCTCTTTCAAATAATCTGTATTGTATTTGATACAGGTTTATGTATAAGATGAGATATAATTCAGCATTTTACAATTCTGAAACTCCTTCCGCAATCTTTCTATTATTATAGTGAAGTATTGTGTTTGAGTAGTAGTCTGCTATAATTAGCGAGTATTGAATTATTAGCAGAGCTGACAGCATCTAGCTACTTGGAGAGTTTTTGCTAACCTCATTTTCGAAATTTTTAGAAAGATTTTTAAATCACATTAAAAAAGCACAAACCTAATAACAATGTCCTGAAAGCTATATAACTGCTTAGCTATACTATAACATATTAACTACATCTACTATGTACTAAGCTACCGTCCATGACCATAAATTGAGTGTCACTTGACAAAGTTGTCCTTGAGTGTCACTGAAATCAACTTGTCTTTGAGTGTCATTAAACCATCCAGTCTTTGAGCATTGAGTGTACTATTTAAATCATTTGTCCTTAAATATCGTTTAAACCAGCCTTCACTCGAGTGTCAATTAAAATAAGCTGTCCTTGAGTGTCATATAAACCTACTGTTCTTGGGTGTCATTTAAACCAACATGCCATTAGGGGGTCAGTTAAACTATCACGTACTTGAGTCTCACTCAAACCAACCTGTGTTCGAGTGTCATAAAAACCAACTTGTCCTTGAGTGTCACTTAAACTAACCTGTCCTTGAGTGTGATGGTATGTGCTGGTTCAAACTGACTGTCAACTTCAGCCTGTAATTTCTTCTGTAACGCTGGATCATGTAGAAGATCTAGAAATATCTGAGACAAGCTCCGCCTACTTGTCTCCAGACCTGAAGCAACTCATTGTTATTAGTTACACCGATTGAGAGACCTATTTTTTGATGTAAAGATTAGTCCTATGAAGATGAAAGCCAAACCTAGGCACCTACTGCCTGACATACGATTTCCAAGAATACAACTACACAAAATCTGATAAACACTAGAGTGGATGTTACAGACTCAGGTATGATGATGTCTTGAATCCTGACATTAGACATGTTTTCTGCATTAAAACTTATTATATAACAAAAAATTAATATCAAATTTTTACCAAAAATAGACATGATTCTCCATTTAACACCTGTTGACACCAGCTGACACCTGCTGACACCAGCTGACACCTGCTAACACCAGCCATTGTGGTCAAACATCCATTTACTAGTTTACTAATTTCTGTTAACATGCCATATGAAAAAGTATAAATCAAACTCTTTTTTAAAATATCAAATGTTATATTTCATTTTAATCTCAAGAAAAAAACAAAAAGAAGACAAGGGGTGTACCTGCAGTAATGAAATCAAGGAGCAGGCCCTTGAGGTGATCATCACTAATCAGTGTAGCACCGTCTTCACTAAGTTCCTGTCGTTGTACCTCAAGGAAATAATCTACACAGCCTCGCTTCTGATTAGGGTCATGGCAAGCCTGAAAGGTCAATTGTGACATGATGCTATTGGAGCTAAAAATTACTCAATTTAACTCGCAAATAGCCTTGACATAAGTAATGCTGAATTATTATATAGAACATAAATATTTTTAAAATCTTCAGGTGTCATTATTATTGTTTCTACCTAGAAAGCGAATAAAAATACACAAGAGTGAGGTGTTTAGGGCCATAGACCTATTAACTATACTGTACTTTATTATACGTATAGTTAATAGGTCTATGTTTAGGGCAAACAGGAAAATGAACTTAAAGATAACATGCTAGACTCACTTTATGTTTTCTTGAGCCATTGGCATGATATAGATTTCATTCATTAAGACAGAGATGAGTGAATAAGTCAATGATTGGTCCATCAATGTACCGCAGTTCTTCAACTTATATGTACATGTCTCAAAAAATTGTGTAGATTAACGTACACTCTCAACAGACTGTATTCAGGATGACTTCGCCTCATCTTTTTGACAAATCATTACTGATACGAGTGACAAGAATTGCCCAATGAGGAGAATAAGTAACCCCGCTAATATCGGTTTTCTCTAGTAAAAAAATCCAACTTTGACACAAAATCTTCCTTATTATCGATTTTTGGTTTTGCTTCAACTATATATCTACCAAAGTTTGTGCTTGCTTGGATATTTATTGCGCCAGTAGATGAACCATGACATGACTGAACCATTGCCTTGTGAAACCTGAAAGGATAACCATATGGTAACAGAAAAAAACTTCTCAAATGTGCACACCACAACCACAGAACCCAGAAATGCCCAAAAAGGTTTCAACTTAGTTCCAAAAGTGATGTCACTCTATTTTTTTCTGGGCATCTGGTTGTAGAATTAAATTTTTTTTATTTCAAATCTCGATTCAAGCAACTGATTGCTACAAAAAATGAATATTGCATTCGCTAAAGATAAATTGACCAATAGAATGTGAGCTTTGGCAAAGCCTTGCTAAATGAAGCAAAGCATGATTGAGGTCATCTGGTTGAAGTCTTTAGGCTTCGGTCACTTAAGACCATTAAACCAAAGTACGCTTCAGTTTGGTTACCGTGTGACCATTTTAAGTCTATTATCATAATTTGCCTTGTGTTTACCTTGACCTCCTGTAGTGTCATATTTATGAAGTCATTGACTGTTTTAGTAGCAGAGTTGAGCATCTTATGAGACTCTCGGAACAGAAACTTGAATTGAAAGAGAAAAGGTACAGCATCAAGAGCTCCCCCACTAGTGAATGGATCTGTCGCTGCCACCAACTCTTCGTTCACTTGATTCATTCGCCGACAAACTTCGCTGTCATAAGAATGTTTCTCTCCAAACAGCTATAATATAATTATTGTAAAAACTACACTAACTAGATGAATGCGCGATGTTGTATGAGTAATAAAATAATTACCCAATGAATTTGAGTAACTTGCTTCTAAGCTAGTAGACTCAATCTTTATTAAAACCAAAGCCATGATTAAAGCCAGCTTAGTAACCGTTATGTTATGTGTAACGATCAACCATGCTAGTTAATGACCTCAGTTGCTTTAAGGGCAAGTATTTCAACTGATGTAATGAGTAACATCACAATCATTCATGACCATGGTCAGTTGGACGTTGTAGTGTAGTGGATTAGATCGCTGGTCTTTAGACCTGGAGGTTCCAAGATCAACTCTTCTGCAGAGTGGATTTTTTATTGCTAGATTTTAATCGCTATAACTGGACACATGGATGACAGATCAACAAACATTGAGATTTATACATAAAGGCAATAATATACAGTACATCATGCTGTTACATGGCTATTCAAAATGCACATGTGGGGGTCCTCCCATGTTTTGTGACGATTCTGACGACCCGACGACAGGGATATTTAAAAAGTGACAGACGAGACGACCATTTACCAATGTAGGTGACGAGGATTGCGTAAATAGGATTACTAAAGGTACGGCTGCACGTAACGAATTTTTCGTTGGTTCGGAGTTCTGGCCGAAATCACGAAAAACGCAGAATTAATCGGTCAAAATTCACAGAATTATTTGAGCTGTGCATGCCCACCGAGTTCGTCGACGAACGCTTTTAACAGATTAAACAAATTATTAGCGAGCACGATTCTAGCAGCTTTAACAATTAGTATAGTCCAAGACATGTACTGTGACACACAATAAAAATACCGAAGCATTTCAACATAGAACACACGATGTAACTGTCTAAGTCGCGCTATTATTAGTTAGCGAACACGACTTTAGCAAATTTTAAGATATATGTAGTCCGAAAACATAATGCAACACACAAGAAAATTATTACAGAAAGTTATCATAGTAAATACGATGCAACTGACTTGTTTGCGCTAGAGATGTCGACATTCTCTACCACAAAACTTTTGCTGCTAAAAAGGAAATAATATCGTATAATTAAAAAAAAAAAAAATTGTAGCTATAGCGTCCAAACAATAAATACATTCAATAACGCAATCTAAGCAGTTGCATCGTGTGTACTATGTTGATTTGCACTTATAATTTTACTATTGTGTGTCATTGTACGTCTCTTTGACTATACTAATTGCAAAAGCTGCTGAGATCGTGCTCGTTAGCACGATTCTAGCAGCGCAGAATAATTCTGTGTGTTTCAATCATTTCGTGATTTTGGTTAGAACCAACGGAAATTTTGTTACGTGTTGCCGTACCGTTACTAACTTATTATTTGTTCATAAATCACCACGATCAACCGAAACTTCACTAGTTTTGGTTTGAAGCATCTAGCCCAGCATTTATAGACTGCCAAATAATTAAAGCAATGAAATGCCACGACATTGACAGCAAATCCGTTTCCAAGTCTGTGACTGACAGCGATTGTTAAAGGGAATCTCGGTCTATTTTCAGTACAAGAACTATAGCTGTAAAAACCTAAGACGGCTGTCACTCTTCGCGGAGTAATCAGCAATGCTCCCAAACATCACTAATATTTTTGTGAAGGTCGCTGGTTGAGCCATGCTTTTGGTTAGCAGAAGTTCAAACCTAGCGAGTTTCAGATTTTTAACGCAACCTAGTGCCACCAGTAAAGATATTTGTATTAAAATAACGAATGTGAAGAAAGAGGTTGTTTTGGTTACCAATTTGAAAAAAGGTGACAGCGATTTTAAAAGTGACGACAGTGATTTTAAAAGTGACGACAGTGATTTTAAAAGTGACTATTCTGACGACAGCTTTGTGTGGTAGGACCCCCACATGTACTTGACCAATGTATCGTTTACAGTAACTTGGAAGATTAGCCTATGTGGTAATGAAACAACCCAAAAATGTACACATACATTTAAGGCTACCTGTAATATCTCCTTGAGCGTGTATAGATGACCCACATATGAGTAAAGCATGGTTTATGTAATATTAAATGTAAAACCTCTCTGAGATAAATATGAGTAACTTAGTCATTATAAAAAATATATATAATATATATTATATATTATTATAATATATATTATATTATACATATAATATATAAATATTTATATATTTATATATATAAATCTCAGTGTTTGTTATTGCTCGTTTGTTGTTCGGGTGTCCAGTTATAGGGACGACAAATCCTCTTCCCACTGGATTTTAACTCGGAATGTCCTGATTTGCAAAAAGGCAAGTCTTTCCACTAAGCCAAGTGGCTACAATGCTATATAATGAAATACCGTAATTGTGCACATCCTTATGCATTGCTTGCAAAATTACTATTGGTTATTAATAGCACGTTTGAAAATCATGGTTGCGTGATAGATCATTACGTGCAATGTCACGTAGCAAACTGGCTTCAGACAGACGACATGGCTCTAATTATATTAAGTTACTAGCTTAAGTTACTCAAATTCAATGGGTAATTATTTTATTACCCATGCAACCCTGGGTGTTTTGCTAGTAATACAAAAATGAATATTGTAAAGGGAGTTAATTGGTAATTTTAAAACATCCTAAATAAATAAAGCTTTTAGATGTAATGGAATCAGTAGTTAGCACAATTTCTTTCAGAAATGTTGTTTAAATGATCATATTTTATTTATATATATAAGCCTCAGAGATAAGACTATTCACTTTGCACCCACTTAATCCACTTTGCACTAGAATTGAACTCGGAACCTCCCGTTCTGCAGACAGGTGTGCTATCTCTTACACTACGCATCCAACTGGCATACAATAAAATAGTTGGGCACATCATACTTATTACACTTGCCAATCTTTAATGCTAATCGGTTAAAATAGCTTCAGCTAGCACGCTTGAAGATCATGATTGAATGAGAGATCATGACACAATCTTTTTTCCTAGCACTAGCTTCAGAGGGACTGATATGCCTCTTATTACAGTTAAGACTGGCTGAATGCCCAGCATTTCACGGGTAATGAAAATGTTTTTGCTTGAACATTTTTATTCAATTTCCTAAGTTTCTTTACCCAATGAATTTGAGCAACTTAAGCTAGTTAATTTTACTACAATCAGAACCATTATTATAATTTAGCCATCGTTAGGAAAAAATATTGCATCATGTTCTTTAAACGAGCTAGCTGAAGTGAGAGCATTTTAACCAACCGGCACTAAAGATTGACAGATGTAGCAAGTACGATGTGCTATTCCAATGTATAGCAATGCAACCGCATGGCCTAATGGTTTAGCACGTCTGTCTGCAGACCTGTAGGTTCCGAGGTCAAGTGCCTTGTAAAGTGCATTTTTCATTCCTAAAACTCTCTCGCTATAACTGGACACACAAATGACCAACGAACCACAAACACTGATTTACATCTACAAATTTAAACTAGCCTAAGTTACTCAAATTCATCAGGTAAAAAACTTACCAAATTAAAAATAAATATTTTATACAAAAAACTTTTTCAATATCCGTGTAATGCTGGGCATTCACCTAGTGATACCATATGGTGCAAACACAATTTTGCCAGAAATCATTTCTGCCCAAAAATTTAGAAAGTATTTGCTTATTGATGAACTGTAAACTTGCTAGAAATGGTTAAGCTACACACGGGTCTTGTTTGATTTTGAACTAGTGATTTGCTAGTGACAGCCAATCAGAAAACCCTCCAACACTCGATGAGTGCTGCTTTAGTCCATGAACAATCATCTGTTTGACTTTTAAATGTGATCATTAGAAATAATATTAGAAATAATATTTCTAGTGTTTAGGCTTTTGTAGAAAGTTTTACACAAACAATGTTAGATTTTCGTTACTAACAAACCTGTAAAATTCAGTTATGATTAAATATCAAGAAAAAGAATCAGATTCACTTGAAGTGGCACAAAAACAGCAAAACTCTATCAGCAGACGATAGGCTAGTTTCAGTAGTTTACAGGTAACCTTGGTAACCTTACACTCATTATGAATAATAGTAAAGAAACAACTAGCCTGACTACTACAGGTTAAGGTCATTGATTTGACCGGTTAAGGTCATTGAACTGCAAGGTTTAGGTCGTTGATTGTTATTGAATTGACCACCATAACTCACCATAGCTGCTATAACACAGCATACATAACCAACACTGAGGTTCACAGTGTCTATAGCTTGATTCCCCTTCTGGTCTATACTGTCAACCATGTCTCTCAAGGTCTCTTGCATTATATTTTCTAAATGGCCAATCCCGGGTCCATAGGCTTTCATAGCCTTATAGAATATGCGACGCATCATCACCTGCTCCTCAGTCACATTCTACAATCAGTGTGTGATAGCTCTATTGCAGAGCTGCTCTCAAATCATCTCAAATCATGGTGTTTCGAATATTTGAATAGTCGATACATGAAAATAAATATGAATGATTATATTATAATTGTGTAGAACTTAATTAATAAAATAAATTAAAATTTTATTCATTATATTATTAAAATAATATTCCCACGACCAAATGAGCGGGGTGAATGTTTGAGAGTTTTATGATAAATGCATATGCACACAACTCACGAAAATTATTCATCGACAACGTCGCAAACCCTTGTACCGAAATCTCATCAACAAATTTAACCATAGAAACATATTTAAATATGTTACCAAGTCTTTAAAAATAGTTGACATATTCCTAAACCTTACCCATCTGATCGGATTATACACAAATAGACAGATTAATTTGGCCGAAAATCATTATTAAAACTTGCTAAGCCTTATTTTTATCAAAATTAAGACCGACAATTGAAATGCCGAGCAACAGAGAATAGAACCATTATGTCGTGCGCATTTCACGAAAAAATAACGTGCACATTTCACCAGTCTATAGCATTGCCGAATTGCCGAAGGTTTCTGTAATTAACGTAGGAGTACTGAAATATAATCGTTTCTTTTTTGCCGATTTCAAAGTAACTGACATTTTAGACTTATTTGAGTACTTTGGTATTCTAACTGATGTCCGACGCAGTGAAAGTAAAGGAAATGACTATGATATTTTTTTTAACGATTCTTATGAGTTTATTACAATATTTAATTATAAGTTTGGATGACTATTGAAGTGTTATAGTCACACTAACAACATTGATGATGGGTCGATATGTCACTGTTATTATTTTTTTTAAATAGTTTTGTTAAATATATTTTCTAAAAATATATATAAATATCACAACTTCTTGATATTGTTAGCTATGACGTTTTGAAATGTAAACAAAATTGTGCATTGGTTTTCTATTATTATTGTATTACTATATTAATAATATTGGTTATTCTAATAATATCAGTGCATTTTACTTCTAATATTGCATTTCTCCTATTGCAGGGGGAGAGATATAAACATATAATCTTTTCCTTTCATTATTGCTGTTTGTTGTTTATAATAACACTCACACCCAGTACATTACAGCTACCATTGCAGTTATCCTATTGCACTGCAGTGCCATTTGACTGCTAATATTGCATTTCTCAACCATCAGTACCGTTTCTTTTTTTTCCAATATCACTTTGGTCGTGGGCTGTATGACAGTGGAATTTCTAGTAAATAAAATTTTAATTTAATTTATAATTTTAAATAATAAATGAATAGCATAACAACATTCTACTCAAGTAAGTATAATGTAATAATTATATTACATACATAGTTTTAACATTACCATTTATGTATACATTATTATTATATTATATTAATTATATTATATGTAATGCCAGATCCTCTTGTAACACTTGTAAGTTATTAGCAAGGTGAGACACAGTTACTGAAGCTTAGCAAGCTGGCGCTGAAAGTCCTTTCAGTACCAGCTTCATCAGCTCCCATAGAACGAGTTTTTAGGAAAAGTGGCTTCATCATGAAGCCTCACAGGAGCTCCTTGACATCTGAAAACTTGTGCAAGCTAGTTTTTCTAAAATGCAACAAGTGTATATAAGTAAATGTGTTAATAGTATGTAAATGTTAATTATAGGCTCAATACTTAGTTTTGGTTCTCTTCTTTTAAGTTCAAGCCTCAGTAGCTGAGTTTCACTTGCCAATATTATCAGGTTTTATCTTATATTTGTATCTCATAATTTGTAACTTTAAACAAGCGTCTAAAGTTTTTTTACATTTGTACATTCTTCAATAGCTTCAATGTAGTTTCAATAAAAGCAAAGTCACAGGCATGACCATAAACTGTTACATAACTCTTCATCTCTTTCATAACTAAGCCTTCACAATTGAGTGAATCATGTGATGCTCTTTCATTCATTGATGTATCGCTCCAATGGTAGGATGTGCTCTGCAATGATGTTTTAACATACCTTGTAGAACATAGAACAAAACCGTATCTAGCGATGAATTTAGCATACATATGGCGGTACAGAGATACAGCTATACTATTCCTATCTATAGAACCCAAAACGGCCGAGGGGCAAACCCCCTGCCCTTCCCCCGGTTCAGGTCCTATGAATAGGATTACAGCTATACTGTAGACTGATCATACTATGCAACAATTGAGCGAACAACTTGAAAGAGTATGTCAAATCATCCTAAAATGATTCGGGATTTTAATTCGTTATGGGGCTGATTCGATTTGATTCGAATCTACTGACAAGGGCAGAGGATTTGTAATTCGCTAGATATGATTTGATTTGAGTCACAAAAAAGTGATTTGAAATCAGCTCTGTTCTATTGCTGCCTTCATTTTATTAGATAGCTTATTAAAGCTTTATAGCTATGGTGACATAATGCTTAGATCCTGCAATGGCAGCTCAGTTGACAACTTCCTCCAAGCAGAAGGGTGGAAGTCAGATAGGAAAACAGGAAAACAGTTGAATCACTTAACACAACTGTGGATAGTAGTGCCTATGTCTATACAGTGTTAGTTACTATTGACTGTACTTGACACAAAGAATAGTAGAATAAGCCTACATGCTTACCTGGAACACAATATCTTTTGGTACAATTTCTAGAAGACGTTTTAATGGAGGCCGGCCTTGAAAATCAGTTCCTAGAAGAAAGGACAACAGTGTTTTGTCCAAAATTACAGTACACATTTGAACTATCATCAAATGACTCTAGTACAGAGGAATGGGTTACAGATATGAAGTTGTGCAAACTAACATGCAAGCAAAAACGCTGCAGCTTAACAGACAGACTTTGTATTTTCGAATTTTAGGATTTTGGATCAGAGTATTGTCGTCTATGGCATTGCCAAACACAGTTGAGGGTTTGATTAACAAGTCACTAGATTAAGTATAAAGCTTTTAAGGGTTTACCATAGAGATTAATAGTTTGGTAATATTTAAGCGCAGTGAAAACGGAGAAACTTCCTTTCTACATGAGGTTACACCACAAGTTAGACAATCGTATCAAACAACAGCATGATCAATAAATTGGCAGCCAAATCACTTCATTATTTTCATCAGCAAGTTTCCTTAACAAAACAAGTTGACCAACTCTAAAAAGTCTTTCTGCTAATCAGATGAGCTACCACTTAATCAAATTACGACAACAATTTAAAGACAAATACATGTAGCTAGTACGCTTACTTGAAACTACATTGGAGTTGTTTGCACAATCTTTTGTTTACACAACTCCAATGTTGCACTCAGCCAAACTACACTAGTTGTAATAAGCTATACATGTATGTACCACTTTGTAACAAATTCCTCAGTTAAAAAGTTCACAAACACTATTTCTGAATTAAATAACAATATACAATAACTAAAATATTTGCTACTGCATAAATTATAGGCTTAACCACTAACAACAGCACCACACCAAAACTTATTAGAATATCCTTCCTCTAACCGATGATTTCAGTTAAAAGTCAGAACTGAACTAAACCAACCTGTTTTAGTGAGAGCCTCCAAACATGCTTCTTTAGAATTGATTATCACAACAGGAACAGTAAATATCCTAATCTTCATAACTGCTCCATACTGTCGAGCGAACCCAAAAAACTGGTGGTGTAGGTTTTCAGTGTCTAAATGCAAAACGTTGCCAAGTATTGGTAATCCAGGAGGTCCTGGTATCTTCCTAATGGGGTCCTACAAAATACAGATGTTTTGTTAAAGCTGCTACGAAGGCATTACAATGGCAATAACCAAAATAGTTGGAAATTATAAAACCGGGTCTGAAAGATGTAACAGTAGCAAAAATATAATAAACTAGACGTTAACATCAGCCACTTGCTTGCAAAAGGCAGCCACTCAATGTGAATTTGTTGCTTCTTGCTACTTATGTATTTATAGCTGTTGTAATATCTCTCGTCATATTGCTCAACATTATGAAATAGCCCACATGACTATACTATCTGAACTGTTAAGTTTTTATACACTTTTGTACACTTTTGTACACTTTTATACACTTTTATACACTTTTTTACACTTTCATACACTTTTATACACTTTTGTACACTTTCATACACTTTTGTACACTTTTATACACTTTTATACACTTGTATCAGATTCTATAATCTTCCAACATACTACTAAGTGACTGATAAAATTACAACTATGGCAAAAAAGTCCTTGCTAAAAACAACTCGTTCTCACTAATTACCTTAAGGCTAATAACATCAGAAGCCATATCAAACTTAGTTTTGACAAAACTACCCTCAGAACGTCTGTCTACGATAAAATTTAGAGTGAACCTACGCAAACACTGTTTTAGATCTAAGTCTATATTGTATCTTAATCCCATTTTTACCAAGTAATAGAATTTTTATGGTTTTACATTTTTATTTATGTATTCTTTAGTCAGCGTCGGTTTTTATGAGCATATCGTATATACAAACATTTTTATTTCTCTTACTGAGACAAATGCACAAACACTTTATCTTATCTTAACAGGTAAATAATTTATATCTTAGACTGTTGATGTAACATCCCACAATCCTTGCTGATTGACTTGATTGATTTTAATAAGTTTATATATACGCATGTAATTTACTGAAAGTTCTTGGGCCAGAATAAGGCTCCAACGAGCACAGTAATGACAAAAGTTTCTAGTTATTAACTTGAAACATTTTACTGACTAAATATACTGCTTTAGTTCTTTTTAGGTCTTGAGATGACTATGCCATTGCTCGCATATCATTGGCTAATTTTATTAATAGCGAGAACACTTTTGGAAAGTTTCTAAAATTTATAGGTCAGCTGTTGTCATAAATACTTTTGGTACTAATAAACATAAATAAGGTGTTAATGATGATAATATTGAAGTCATAAACTCATGGGCCAATAAAAGTACAAACAGCAGAGGCCTTACCATAAAAGATCAATCTGTGTTGAGAAAATTGACAAACATGCTTGACTTATGCAGCAACTACTGCCTCAGTAAAACACCCTTACTTAGCATTGATGTCTTAGATAGTTAGCGTGTGAAATCACCTCTGATATATTTAGCTGATAAAGGACACTCACTCACAGGAAAGGGTGACACGTCACAGACATGCTTGGATACTAACACAAAGGAAAGGGTGACACATCACAGACATGCTTGAATACTAACACACAGGAGAGCAGGAAAAAGTGACACATCACAGACATGCTTGGATACTGATAATAGTAGCACTGTTCTAGTCTTACCTTCAGCCATCCAATGAGAAAGTATGTTAGTAGGAGTCCTGCAGTAGCTAGTAGGATCTGTGTTACATCCAGCTCCATGTTGAGCATGACTGACTAGGCACACAAATAGTAGATATGTCAAATATGTTACGCTTGGCTTAGTAAACTGCATACAGCATAGCTGACCTTGAAACCATCTAGCCACTGCCATTTTTGAGCTTTGTTAGCAAGTGTCACATAGGGACAGGTATAACTGGAGTGTCTCAGAACCTGCATGCAACCTCAGAACCTCTATGCATGCATACATGCATGCATGCATGTATGCATGCATACATGCATGCATGCATGCATGTATGCATACATGCATGCATGTATGCATGCATAGAGGTTCTGAGGTTGCATGCAGGTTCTGAGACACTCCAGGTATACCCGTCCGTCACATGACTGCTGCTGACTACAATCAACAAGTGATGCACGCTTATTACTACAATCAACAAGTGATGCACGCTTATGACTACAATCAACAAGTGATGCACGCTTATGACTACAATCAGCAGGTGATGCACGCTTATGACTACAACCAGCAGGTGATACACTGTTATATCTACAATCAACAGTTGATGCCTTATCATGCACAATCATGATATTCTAGGGATGTTCTAAAAATCCCAAAAACATTTCATTGCAACAATGTCACAAGATAATGTGTAAACACCTTTTCAACATTCCAGCAACATTGTGAGAAATGTTTCACACAGAACATATCTACAACATTCAATGGGTAGACACTTTCGAACATTCTGATTAACATTTCTCAGAATGTTCTTCGAACTAATTGGCTAGGATACAATGTTACTACAGTGGAACCTCGCTTCTCGAACATAATCCGTTCCAGAAGGTTGTTAGAAAACTGAGTTGTTCGAGATCCGAAACAATTATTCTCATTAGAACTAATGTATGTAAATTTTAATCTGTTCCAAGTCAAGAAAAAAACTTTGGTAAAGTATTTTATTAACATTTTACACTATAAACTGTACTGTATACTGCATTCTAGAAATAAAAATGGGTAGATATAGATAGTGTTTAATTTTAACAAAAGATTTTCTATCTATGATGATGAAAAAAGAAAACATAAAGTAAACATTTTGCATGTTTTGCTCTTAAAACATCATTAACATTCTAGGTTAAGATACAATACCAAAAATTGCGAAAATTGATAATGAAACAGCAAAAATGCAACAGCTCAGTTACATCAAAAATCGTGTGAAAAAGAAAATATAAACAGCAATGGCATGTTTACTTCACATCTGTGAAGGAGAATCCTCCCCAAAACAATTTAGGGTAACTCGACTAGAAGAGTTGTCTCCCTAGCAAATCTCTTCGGTAGAGGGATGTCATCCGAGATGGCTCCTTCCCTTTTGTAAAGATTTTATAGAGCGTAACTTGGTTTCACCTTTGTTATAGAATGTTTCCATGCTGTTTCCGGAGCTGTTTTGAACGTTTAATTCCAATGCGCATGCTCCAGTTTGGTCAAGATACGAATTTACGTTCGAGATCCGCGACAAACAAATCTTAAATTTTTTGGTCAAAAACCAAATTGGTCGAGAACCAAAGCATTCGAGAACTGAGGTTCTACTGTACAATAGAGCCTCGGTTCTCAAAAGCTTCGGTCCATTATTTTTTAATGTTTACCATTCTTATGCTTTTAGCTCATACTTGCTTTTCTACATGCTGCAGATCTAATTTAAAAAGCAGCTGTAGCCATGGGGTTTAGCGTACCCGATTTGTGAACAGCTGGTCGCAGATCAATTCTCAAAAGGGCCCGCCATTGGTAACAGGAATGGCATGTAACCTTAAATCGCTCTATCCAACTGATCATATCTTCAGTCATTGAGGTTCCCTTGCCACTGGGCTCACACATTTCTAGCCAAAATCATAGAAACGTCGTTTGTGTAATAATGGCTTTTAGAAACACGCACAGCCTCTGCTTGCAGTAAGCTAAGGGGACATCATACTCAAACTTCGAGGAGTTGCCTACACACAGTAGGTTTCACGTGTCGATATTCACAATGTGTTTGGAATGCGCAAGCTCTATTGGTAAATTAGGCTTGTGCATTGTTTGATAAACCACAAAATATTGTACAACCAGCAATATGATGATAACATTAGAAAGGAATTGCAGATAACTAAAAAGAATAATTTCCTCAGCAAATGTACAGCTAACTTGGTCATTATTAATATTATAAATTCAGTTTGTAACCGCGGTACAATATTATGTTCTGTCTAGGAGAACAACTGCATGCATATAATGTTAGCAACTAAATTTGAATTCAGTTGCTAACATACATTACTTGTACATACATTATATGTGTTATACCCAGCGGAGAATAGCCAAGTACTTCGCATATGATTTAATAGTGAGCTGGCTGCATGGCCAGCAAGCAAAGTCATATTTAGCATTAATTCATTGTTAGCGTACACTGTAAAATTTTCTGCTTTAGTGGTTACAAATCAAACTGCTCTAAAAAGACACTAAAACATGCACTCATTTATAGCAAAATGTCAATAGCACAACTTTCATAGCAGGGTAAAGTATTGCAGAAGTTAATTGTAAAATCCAAGAAAAGTGATTGTTGTGAAAAGAATCATATATAAAGATCTGGTGGATGTAGCTTACAGTATTAAGCCATAACGAAGATGAAGGGAAGAAGCAGTGTCATATGTTGTTGTTAACCAAATTTTCTATTTTTCTTATTAAACCTATTATTTATAATGCATTTCCAGAACTAATTGCTTTAAGACTTTTGCTGAAAACCAAAGCATTTTTTCATGGTTCTTTTTGACAGAAAAACCCTCCTGAGTGTTCTTGACATTTCTAATAGGGTTGATTTCTGTTCCAAAAAGATATTAGCTGCAAACCAGCCGAATAAGACAGATGTAGGTTAAGTATAGCTTTAAGTTTTACAATAGCCATAGGAATAAATTTGCCCCTCACACCCAAAAGTTACTCAATTTCAAATTCTAATTATGTTTACTTCTCAATTATTTTATTTTTTGGCATATCCTATTTTCATATCTATAAATTGACATTACCTTTTTAGTTTGTTCACCAAAGCATCATCAGGGATTGTTGCTTTTATCATTTTATTCGTTTGTACGTTGCTGTCCCCCAACAACTTTACCTTGGTGCCATAGCAATTCTCTATGTGTCATAGACTTATAGTTGATATGCCTTACATATATTCCAGGGCAACTACTGCTTTACCATATCTGTATTTGTACAATAGGCTATTACAGCATTTCCTGGTCGCATAGTTACCATTTCTCTTTTCTCTTTGCATAATTGAGATTGGTGATCTTCTCCATCAAGGACATTTTTATGTTGGTGGTCTGTTCTATCCTGACCTTTGGGAAAGCTTTGGAACTATAGCACAAGCGAAGGTTTCAGGGACTTCAAAAAATTTGGTGTTTCCTACATAATGAGTCAGAACCTTGTTATAATATTATTTTAGATATAGCTGAATTCAGTTGACTGGCTACAGACCGTAGCTTCTTTTGACAATGATAGCTATGCGCTCTTCTATGTTTTCATATATGTGCGCATGTTTAGTGTCAACAAAAGATTTATTTAAAAACTATCTTGGCATATAATTCTCAAAATTTGATCAATGTAATTTTAATGATCGCATATGCACGTGCTATAAATGCAATTGCAATTTTAATGGTGCAGTCAAATATATATTAAAATGTCATTATACAGCAATACAAAGAGGTACTGAAAAATATAGTATTGCCTATAAATTCAGCAAAGGGAAAATTTCTAAGGTCGCCCATTATCACCCAGTGAATTGTCAAAGCCTGACCCTAGATGGGAAAGTAGCGGTACCTACTTATATTGTTTGTGCATACAGTCCATTAAAGAAGCAGCAGAATGTGTCAGATCCGAGACAGCGTTTAGGATTTGTTAGTTATGGCTGTAATATAATCTCAGTATTAGTTAACCACAATTCAGACATCGGTCCCAAAGTTGCGAGTGATCGTAAAGAGCGAAGTAATAAAATGGTTATTATAAAAACCAAACTGGAAATAAAGAAGAGCAGAAAAGTAAAGTAAAAAAATTAGAAGGTAGAGACAGAACACCATCATCGGCAAAAATACGGAAAGCTATCTGTTGGTTTGAAAACCTTTTTAGATTTATTGCACAGAAGCTCACAACTAATATTATAGACAGTGTTAATGACAGGTTCCTGCGTTATTTTGTAAATATTATGATGTAACCAGAAACAGGCGTTTTGCGTAGGTATTTCTCTAAAATAGTATCATCAGAAAGCGTAAGTGTTAAGAGGCTTCGACCATATTGTACTTTTACCTTACAATCCCAACCCCAAAATGGATTAATACTGTATCTTGAATTTTTAGTGTAGATATGCCACATGTCAATGGATATAGAAAACACAATTCATGACCAGTAAAACTTTGCATTTCCTGCGTAAATATTATTCCCCTTCTGTTGAAAACCTTGACCTAGCTGGGAATATTTTGTCAGAAGGTTTACACATTTTTTAGTAGTGCTAGATTTTAAAGGTTATCAGCTGATAATAGTTTAAATAAATAAAACTTTAAAAAAGTTTTTGATATTTCTGTCACAAGATGTCAAATATCTGAAAAATCACATATGTTTACCATATTCTCTTTGGAAGTTTGAGTCTTGGTGACAACTGTAATTATAGGACCAAACTTTGTGCCATCTTTTTGTTGCCAAGTAATTAAACCATTTTTATCGTAGACTCTTTTTCCAAAACCATCGTTTACTGTGACAAATAACTTTAAGTAGACAGCATAATACAATCAGCATATGCTTAGTAAACTAGATCAACGAGGTGCGCTAGATAAAGCATCAGTGAGGACAAAGAGTATAGAAGATGACTTCTTTTCTCAAGAGTATCTTTTCTGGTCCTTAACATAAGTTTGGTTCTTTGCTAGTTATAAAGGTCTATAGGCAAAGATATGTGTCCAAATTTATAGAACTTCAATTTGCAACGGAGTGCCCACCTTAGCTACTGCTTGCAGCAAGCAAGGAGATTTTCTATATAGAAAGCCCGATTTGTTAGTGATCAGTTTTGGCCAATCATTCGACATTACCTTTCTAGCATACATCCTATAACCTTTTTCTGCACTAATTTTTTTTACTTCCACCATCCTTACTTAATAATTTATGTTATTGCACATAAAACATTCTCAAAGAACTTACCACTGCTCTGCCACTTTCTTATAATACCTGAATCATATTGTTCATTTTGGCAGTTCCACACCATGTCTTTCAGCGAGCTTCTAAAAAGTGCTGAAGTACCAACATGGGATTTGAACTTTTATGGCTTATTTAAATATATCTCAATGTTTGTCTGTTTTTCGTCTGTCCAGATGTAGCAATAAGGTTTTAGCAGCAACAAATCACTTTCGAAGAGAATTTGAACTCGTGACGCGCTGTAAACACTTGCATGTTTACACACACGCACACCTAACCACAAGGTTAAACCGTCCTTTTCATTTCCACTGCTCTTACCATATACTGTACATCCTTTTCGTGATTGCACACGTCAAATGTGCATTTTTTATTATTAATTAGTATTACCTTTTGCATTTGTTTTTTTTTAATATTTAAAATATTTAAAAAAAGATTTTTTTAATATTTTTTAAAAATATTTAAAATATTTTTAAAGCTAATTTTTCGTCATTACTTATTTTTTTAATATACAATGTTCAATTGTGCCATGACACTCATATTTCCAGTTTCCACAAATCTGTAAAAGCTAAATGCTTTTTACGAGGACAATTGTCTTATCTAGAGTAGGAATTACCTCTACTTTTTTCTCTGTTCGGTCAGACAAAGTACCAGACAAAAACAGTCCAGTATCTCATTTTTATGTTTGTACCAGTATCGAGAGATACCAGTATCATCCACCTAAACTTTGAATACATTGAGCTTCTGTTGCAACAGTAACCTTTTTTTATGAACGTGCTTTCGTGTATTCATTGTTTATTTGTTCTTTTAATTTATTTGAACTGCACAAAAACACTTTTTCTATGATATGAAGTTTCAAAGTTAGAATGGTAAATGTTGTATATGATAAATAAAAACAAGTTTTCTATGCAAATACTTTTTATTACCCGAGCAATGTCAGGCATTTAGCTAGTGTATGTATATAAATATCAGTGTCTTTTCATTTGTCCAGTTATAGTGATAAAGTTTCAGGAAAAATAAGGCATTTTGAGTGGATTTCACCTCGGCACCTCCACTTGTGGAGACAGCGAGCTTAACCATTAGACTACGTGTTCAACTGAGCTTGGCGATTAATAATAGTGAAGGTATTCATGCAATAGGTTAAAATGTGCAAAACAACATTGTTTTACTTGTGAGGATTACCAGCTGGTAATCATGGCCAGCTGGTAATCATGGCCAGTCACTCACTAGGTGAATGACCGGTGTTGCACAGATAATAAAACAGCTTATAAACAGTTGCAATTAATGTAGTGTAAAGGTAATGTAGTAGGTAAGGTAATGTAGGTAATGTAATTTTTATAAGCTGGTTTTAATTACCCGCGCAATGTGGGACATTCATCTAGTACTAGTATATCACGGATTAGTGGCTTATAATTGCAAAAGAAAAAGTAGACAACACTATTTGCCCTCAAGACATTTTTCAAACCAATTGAATGTTGCAACACAGTATCTTTGAAATTGTGTTATGAATTCCAGACGCTGACTTCTAGTAGATATTGCTACTCAATTATTGAGTCTTCAGCTCTTTAATGGAAGCTGAATCTAACCCAGAAAATTTTACCAATTAAAATCACCATTACAAAGTTTCTATGGCCTAGAATACTAGAAACCATAGCAACACCGTATGTGTTAGGTGAAGCGAGACACAAAGTATATAAACGAGTTTTTAATTTAAATGCTTTTATCTAGTTCAGGTTATCTGCCTATTCTACTTTGGCTATCTGGTTATCTGGCTATCTGGCTATGTCTCTCTTAGTACTGAAGTCTCTTTTTGTCTTGTTAATTGTAGCTGGGAGTTTGGCTATGATTTCTAGAGATTGCATTGATTGTATAGGAAAGGTATGTTACGTTATTTTATTTATCAAAATTTACCTATCGCGATGTCTAATAGTTTTTTAGACATACATGTAACATCACCTTGCAGTATCAATATTTCTAAAAAACACTAATGTAGGTAATGACTTACTCAAGTCAACTTGAAGTTAATTCGCTACAGAATTGAAAAAATGTAATGATTTTATTATCAAATTCAGAATCAAATCAAATAGCCAAATTTTAAATCTCTTTAATATCAACTCAGTTTTGTTATTGCTATCCATTAGATTGAGATTATCATAATTATTGATTTTTTTGAGTAAAAGATGCATGTGCGTACAAGTCGCACTCCCATATTTGACATGAAAAATAATACAAAGTTTTTTTTAACTTCTTTTAATCATGCATCATTTTAATAATATCATAGTCATTTAAAGGTACATTTAAATTAAGTATATGTGTCACATGCAATAGCTCATAGAAAGTAATAGCAAAAAATACCACTTAAGAATTTGTTCATGTCTAAGTCACACCTGACTTTTTGGGCAATAATTTGGTACAAAAAAAGTTCAACTTATACTTTAATAAATCCTTAATTTATTTACTGATAACTTACTAGCAAACCTTCTTAATAATACTGATAACTTACTAGCAAACCTTCTTAATAATACTGATAACTTACTAGCAAACCTTCTTAATAATACTGATAACTTACTAGCAAACCTTTTTAATAATACTGATAACTTACTAGCAAACCTTTTTAATAATACTGATAACTTACTAGCAAACCTTCTTAATAATACTGATAACTTACTAGCAAACCTTCTTAATATTACTGATAACTTACTAGCAAACCTTCTTAATATTACTGATAACTTACTAGCAAACCTTCTTAATAATACTGATAACTTACTAGCAAACCTTCTTAATAATACTGATGGTCTGTAGAAAAAGATTATACTATTCACCTAACTTGTACTAGCTTACAGATATTACAGCAAATCTAATTGAACATGAATATTGCTCAACATTTAACATTAACTGACAACCGTTAATAGAAGCCTGGAGCTACAATGAGCGGTAATTGTGACCAGGGCAAGTTTCTAAAATGATGAATGGGTCTCGAGATAGGCCAGTTTTCATTCAAATGTAGAGTTGGCCTGCAATTTAATATATTTATGGGTTTTGAGATGATGGCTTTTAAAAATAGATCTTGCTGGTTTTTTACAAGTGCTGATACTAACTAATTTGCTTCTGCACTTAAACTTAGCAAATTTAGTAGTGGACTTAAGACTTTTGAGCTTAGCATACCCTTTAGCTTTTAAGTTAAAATGATATTTCTCTAACATTTATCTTTTTTATTATTTTAACTAATGAATGGTTAACATCTAAGTGAGCAATAATAGGTTTAAAATTATAATCATGCGAATTCAACAATCGGTTATAATAAATGAATTATAGACAAACCAAACTTTTCATAGTACTAATATCCTAAGGTTTTTATGTATTACTCTAAAATGCATTTAAGTTGAATATTTAAAAGTCTTAAAATATTTCTTGATATATCTGTGAGTAGACTAAATATTCTCATGCGTTAGATCGCTAAGCGCAAACAGTAATACACCTTCAAATAAAACACTTGCTCTAACCTTCTCTCTAGAAGAGTAATGGTATCTGCTTACTGCAGGTTGAAGGTAGAAAAAGAGTTTGCACCGGAGACCCTGCTGATCCTTCCTGTGGTTTATATCAGATCAAGGAGAGGTACTGGAAAGACTGCGGTTAGTATTGGTGTGAGTGGTTGGTGTGAGTGGTTGGTGTGAGTGGTTGGTGTGAGTGGTTGGTGTGAGTGGTTGGTGTGAGTGGTTGGTGTGAGTGGTTGGTGTGAGATTATGGCAAGTCATAGTAAACTTTACATTAATATGGTAGTGTCTGGCCTGTCAGACTAGATAGAAATGTATATACTTTATATTTATATATATATATACTCACTCTCATATACATATATAGTATATATGTATATGTGAGTGGTATATATTATATACCACTCGCATATACATATATACTCATTTGCATATACATTTATATACTCACTCGTATATACATATATGCTCACTCTCACATACATATATACTCACTCATATATACATAGACATAGTGGAAGGTCCTATTAATCTGTACCTTAATATGATAGTGTCTGGGTCATCAGACTAGATATGTACATATCCAGGTGCATCTACATGTACATATGCATCTACATACGCATCTACATGCACATATGCATATACACACATACACAATCATATGCACATGCATATACTTATATGTATACATAAATGCATATGTATATGTATACATACACATACATAAGACTATGCTCATGCTTATACTTATACATATACTTATATACATATAAGTATGTACCTATACAAGTATATTTACATAAGCATATACATAGACATATTTCTCATATAGCTCATCAACATAAACTGTTGAGTTTTACCGTAAATAATGAGTATCCAAAGTCCCTCATCATACTTCCACAGGTTTTCAGCACATTCATCTAACACAGAGCCTGTAAATTTAGGCTATTCATAGTAATATACAGTCAAACATGGATAACTCGAACTTCACGGGACCGAGCGAAAGTGATCAAATTATCAGAGCGTTCAAGTTATCAGAGCACTGTCACAAGTCCATGTATTTACTTATTTACTAGTAGATACATGTACATATACAAACTATAATATAAATCAAAAGCACAAATGGCTTGTTTCAAATTAAATGCTTCTAATGTAAAGTTTAAAACGTTTTTATCAAAAAGTATAGAGATTTTTCTATCACTTGAGATTGGTTTATTGTTTGAGGTGATGTTATTGCCAGGACGCTTTTTAGATTGACATTGGCAAAACTTGATCGTTGTTGAAATGCTCAAAAGAAAAGACATCTTTTTCTTTTGAGCGATTTACCCACGATCAATTTTGCCGATTTTTCTTGAAGTTTACGCAAAGATTACCTCACTTTACCTTGCTTCCGAAGGGTGATCGCTAAGCGGATGTTTGGTATAAATCAAATTTCACCAAACCTTTAGAAAAGTCGTTGACAAAAATATTTTGTCGGTGGTAGTAATAACGACGCTTATGAGTTACGAAAAATTGAGGTTTACCTTTATGGCTTGGAATAAAGTGATTTTCTAAAGCAATAACAACCGTTTCGGTAGCCGTTGGGCAAAAAACAGTTCGAGTTAACAGTGTTGAGTTCGAGTTATCTATAGCAATTTATCATTACGTGGGAACGGACCAAAGAAACCATTCGAATTAACTATGTGTTCGAGGTATCCGTGGGCGAGTTATCCATGTTTGACTGTATATATATATATATATATATATATATATATATATATATATATATATATATATATATATATATATATATATATATTCAACATGATTCTGTGTAGAGTCCTACCTTCATCTGTCAGATTGTAAGTTTCTAAGTAATCTAAAATATGAAATTCCTGTACCACACAGCTACGGGATTGTCTTGGAGATTAACAGCTGATGATGAGTTGCAAGCCCGTCAATGCATCAGCAATTATATGAACAGATACGGTTACCTATGCGCTAGAGCGCTCGGTAAGAATGTCCACTCTCTCACCTGTGAAGATTTCGCAAGGTTACACAATGGCGGACCAAACGGATGTGCAACCAAATTAACACTTCCTTACCTGCAGACCATGAAAATGAAGTGTTAGATTCTTAGCCCAGTTTTACTCTCTTGTTGATATCAATATCAGATTTGATATGGGGCTCTAGTCTTTCTAAAAATTGCTAATCTGCTTGTACTGTTCCATCAGTGTACACGCCCATGTTTGGAATCATGTTTTACATTCACTTTTCTAGTTAATCATATGACGAGATACATAATACCAGGATTCTTTTGTCCTGGCTTTTAAAGTGCAACTGCTATCTTTAATTTTGTCCAGTCATCTGACTTCATTACAAACTCTATACAAGTTCTCCCACACTCTGTATGTAGTTAGTAGAATTTACTAGTCTGGTCAGTTTTCATTCTGAGTTTTTCTGAGAGCGTCACAAATGTGATGCAGTGGTAATGCTAATACAAAACAATCATAATATGATTACAAAACCAATAAAAATATGTTTAATGAAATTTGAACACAAGCACAGCTTATGTACAGCGTATGGTTTATGAAACCTGATGGTTAAGACTTTTGTCCTTATGAGCTGAGAAAACTTGCAATTGGCAATGGTTTAAAGTTGAACTGTTGTTTGAAAGGTCATGAATAGAATTTGCTGCCCAATAATGTTACAATAGTCTGCATGTCTGTCTGTGTGTCTAATAGTCAAAAAATAATTTTAACCTTGTCGATGTAACTAAACCATTCTACGAATTGATTAAGATATTAGCCTATGTACCCGCAGTGGGAAACTAAAGTGCTTGAGCTTTTGCTTCTTAAATTACTTAACTGTGAGATCATGGTCTACATTTGCTGACTCACAAGTCACAGCGTTTGTTGATCATTACAAATCAATACATGTTGCTGGTTATTACTTGGAGCTGTCTAACTACCAGACTTCGTCTGTTTATTTGTCTGTCTATTTGTCTGTCAATCTTTCAATAAATCAGTACATCAATTTGTCCGTGTGTCAATACGTCTGTACATCAATATTTCTGTACATCTGTCTGTTTGTCCGTCTGTCCATACGCTGACTGGCCAGCAAGGGATTGAGTTATAACTCTACTAATGCACATGCCTGCACATGGATATATAGGCTTGTGTTGATATATACAGGCTTGTGTTGATATATACAGGCTTGTGTTGATATATACAGGCTTGTGTTGATATATACAGGCTTGTGTTGATATATACAGGCTTGTGTTGATATATACAGTCTTACGTTGATATATACAGGCTTGTGTTAATATATACAGGTTTGCGTTGATATATACAGGCTTGTGTTGATATATACAGGCTTGTGTTGATATATACAGGCTTGTGTTGATATATACAGGCTTGTGTTGATATATACAGGCTTGTGTTGATATATACAGGCTTGTGTTGATATATACAGTCTTACGTTGATATATACAGGCTTGTGTTAATATATACAGGTTTGCGTTGATATATACAGGTTTGTGTTGATATATACCGGCTTGTGTTGATATATACAAACTTGTGTTGATATATTTAGGCTTGTGGTGATATATACAGGCTTGTGTTGATATATACAGGCTTGTGGTGATATATACAGGCTTGTGTTGATATATACAGGCTTGTGGTGATATATACAGGCTTGTGTTGATATATACAGGCTTGTGTTGATATATACAGGCTTGTGGTGATATATACCGGCTTGTGTTGATATATACAAACTTGTGTTGATATATACAGGCTTGTGGTGATATATACAGGCTTGTGTTGATATATCAGTTGTTAAGTAATTTAGAACCTGATACACATGTTTTCGTAGTCTACAAGTTTATGTTGTGTCTTGTTACCGTTTATAAATATACAGAAACTACAATCTACAACATTATTATAGACAGTTTGCTTAATTTTAATAAGAATGTACAAATGTATCAATCGAGCTACACCTTCTTTACACATTTGCAGTTTGGTTCAGTAATCAGTACAGCATGCAGTCTAAATCTAAAACATATCGAGCCAGGAGAGAGCAAGGTCATGAGCTACACGGGATGATGTTACTTCATGATGATGCTTTTACTGAAGCTAAAAACAGTAACCAAGGTGGCTGGGCTGAACAATTATACCTGTCAACAATTTTTAGCATCTTACAATCAAAATGGTTCTTTTCAATAGTACCTGCTCTAGTCGCTTATGAACCGATAAAACTATGCAGTCAATGTCATTTTCAACCATCGTCTATTTTATTAGACATTATGTAAAGTTGAAACAACAAATGCTTGTGTCTGTTGATTAAAAAACTGCCACAAGTGTTTTTACTGGCAATAGAGTTAAATAACAAAACGCAAGCTATGCAGAGGGCCTTATGCCAAGCATCAGCATGGTGAAGTTAGCACTGATGTTCTCGAAAGCATGTATTCAACATGTTGATGTTTGAACCGGCACCTACTACAGTGCAGAGCAGCAGACTTTCACAGTTAAGAAGCTGTATCATCGTTCTAATCAAAGACACCTGTACGATCTAAACATTCACTCAGTTATGTTAATCTAAATTACTTCGACAACAGAAATTTGTTTTCAGGATATACGGTTAGTGAATATATAAAAATGGTGAAACAGGTAAAACTTGAAACAAGTTTAACTGCCTGAGTACATACAGTTGAAGCTATACTCAGATGAACAGACCTTTTATAATATTTTAATATAAATTTAATGATTCAATATATTACTCCAATGCATACAATCTACAACTTCAATGAAGCTTGTTAACTGTCCTTTTAATAATACATTAAAAATGAATTGACTGCAACACAAATGCTTGTCAGCATAAAATTACATTCCCTGAAATAAGCCTATAGAGATATCTATCTGTCATCACTATTCAACCAGGCTCTCATAGTCCACAACTAAAATACCTGTACTTCTAACCCTCCCATTAACAATCTATATATATTTATATAAATCTCAGTGCTTTTGTGTTGTTTGTTATTCTGTGATTTTGTAATTCACTATGTCTACTATAACCATTAAAATCTTGGAATGAAAAGCTTGCATCATGCTGGATTTGAACTCACAAAGATCGCACCAGCAAGTTTTTAAACTTGCGCAACTAACCACAAAGCTACACAGGAATTAGAATTCCCTTGTTTTTACCATATTACCTATATTCTTTTCTTGATTGCACAAGCTAAATGACATATTAATGAGACATTGTGCCTTTAGGTTACGATGCCCCAGTTCTAAAATATTTTTCGTTTTACTCTATCAAACATGATGCTTTTTTGTCCTCGCCATACTAGAGCGAATTTGTTTTCCCACCATATCAACCAAAATTTCTCTCGAAATTAAAATTTGGCAACTTTTGTAATGATTATATACTTTATTAGGAGATATACATCGCTCGTTCCATCTCAGTTCAGCGTTATCCGTTGTGGTGAAAATGGATTCGCTAACACATAAATGATAAAAATTTAGCAAAAATGTTTGAAGTTTACTTACATACATACTAAAACTTTCTTCAAGTATGTGTTTAGTAAGCTAAATTCAATTAAGTTATATTCAGCGTTCAAGTTACACTTCTGTCTCCAAGGTAAAAACTCACCATGGTACATACTGCGCGTAGTACATTGTAATGTTACATTGTCCTGCAGATCATAACCACAAATTGCACTTTAGCTATTAAAGGTAGCTATAGTTACTAAGGTTAACATATTGTTTTGTTACTATTTTCGAATGATGACGAGTTTGATGATTTTTACCATATGTTTGAATTAGATAATTATTAAGGGTTCCTATACCACTCTATTTGACAGTTTGGCCTTACGGTGCTTACACAAAAACAAATTAAACTCATATAACTGTATATCAAATAATTTTTCATTGTTATCTTAGCAAAACAGACTATATTTAATCATTAATTGCTAATGATTTTAAATTTACATTTAAACATCTTTACGGTTTTATTTTTCTTTCTAATTTATTTCATCAAAACACTTCTTTCATGATATGAAATTTAAAAGTTACAGATGTTTGAAAAAAGTTTGAAAACTTTGCAGTTGTTTTATTTTTTTTCTTAATTCATTTCAACTGCACAAACAACACTTTTCTTTTGATATGAAGTTTAAAAGTTAGAATGGTAATTGTTGTATATGTTAAATAAAAATAAATTTTCTGTCCAAAGACTGTTTTATTACCCGGGCAAGGCCGGGCATTCAACTAGTAGCTGTATATTTCAATGTTGAAGTTATCATTGTCATGTTCAGATTATGAAAAAGCTTCGAAAAAAATTCATAAATTAAATGAAACGTGAAGATAAGAACATAAATGAAGCCTCATTGATCATATCCGCCGCACATATCTAGCTATCAATATTCACCATTTACCTGACATGATCAGTTGTAACTATGTCTCTCATGGTATTGAAGCTTGTCCTTGTGCTACTGACTTTGGCTGGGAACTCTGCTCGAATCTCTAGAAGCTGTATGAATTGTATAGGAAAAGTAAGTTCTTTTCTTCTCTTTAAAAAATTTTTCTTATTTGTTTTAATAGAATTAAACTTATTGTTTTGTTCATCAGCTATAGTATTACCAAGTGTTTCAATATTAAAAAGAGAATTGAATAATATTTGAAGCTCTACTATTTTAAGTTTGATTGAGTCATAATCGTGTCGCTAAATAGTTTTACATTTAAAATTTTACAAAAACAATGAAAATTTTACAAAATTCACTTGTAACTAATGTAACTCATATAACTCATTAGAGGTTATTAGGTTACGTAACAATAATAACGTAATAAAATAATAATAACACAAAATCAATAAGTTTCAAAGGCTGTACTTTAGCATGAAAGTGAATCAAATTTTAATTTCAGTTTTAATTAACAAGTATAAATGTTAATAATAATGAATAATATTAAACAAGGAAAAGGGAGATTTAGCAAAGTATTTTTAGAGCTTTCTTGCAGTAAATCATGAACACTGCTCTTCTACCTAAAGATTTCTGTTTGAGGCAAGTTTATTTTATACCTCAAGATAGTCATCAGCTTGAGGCTCTATGAATGTAGTAACCCATATTTTGCTATCAGTAGAAGTAACTGTGTATAGTGAGGACAACTTCTATCAAGCTATTAACCAAAATGAATTTAATTTTTCTCATTTTCTTTATTTAATGGATGGTAGACAAAAATTGAGTTGTAATAACAAATGATATTTAGTGATGAAAGTGTAAAATACATGTACACTTACACAAAAATTGGTAAAGTTTAGAATCTAGCTCCTTCAAGTGTTATCAGCACCTTTCTTAATATATCAGCGATAATAATAGATTTTCGGTCATAAATTTGTTGATGTATGTAGCAACAGTTTGATGGCTTTTATTTGAAACAGGTTGAAGGTGGAGGAAGGTTTTGCAATGGAGACATGGCTTCACCTTCATGTGGTTTATACCAAATTAAGAAAAAGTACTGGAAAGATTGTGGTTAGTAAAATGATTGTAGCTGTACCAGGTTATGTTTAAGGGTATGCGTCTACGGGTGCAATAGGACTAGAAACAATTCTTTGAGGTTGAATAGGTTATTTTATTATGCGTGCCAGTTCTTGGTATGCACCGTGAAAGCTAAAATAAAAGTCGTAATGTTAAGAGCAAAATATGTAAAATCGGCAAGAATGCGATAGGAAATACGTTTATAAAAAAAAAAGATTAGTAATTACCTTTTGCCCTTTAATGTTCTGGTACGGCTAGGTTTGTGTTAGTTTATAATCATATATGAGTTGTCTCGCCGTAGTGGTTTCTAACTAATAAAGAAAACAGATTTTAAGAAATATTAATACGCAAATAATTCAAGTTGGTTAAAAAGAAAAACGACAAAATCAGAAATTGGATAAATATTAAATGGTAAATATCTTGTACTTAAGAATAGAGTGGTATAGTTGTCCAATACACGGTATATTAACTCAACCAAACTACAGAGACCGGTGTGACCAACTGATCTGCACTAGATGAAAAGCGTAGGTAATCCTAAGCCGTTCTGCATGACTAACTGAGAAAACGGCACTAAAACTATCGGCCGATACCGCCCCGTGACCGGACGCATCGCAACGGCGAAAACGCACCCCAGCCAAATAGTTTCACTGCACCACTCACACGCATTGACTCAGCATTGTTAGTTTCGTTAAGGCATAAATTAACTAAGTTAAATATAAGGGTTAGTCCAATATAAAAGGCTGTCCTTTACAATGATGCTTTGTTGAAAGGCATGATGAAATGTTGAACTTAGTAATATTTACAAGAAAGTGGCCCAAACATAATTTTAGATGGCCCCAAAATTATGGCCCTCGTAATTTTAGATGGCCCTAAAATTATGACCCTCATAATTTTAGATGGCCCTAAAATTATGGCTCTCATAATTTTAGATGGCCCTAAAATTATGGCCCTCATAATTTTAGATGGCCCTAAAATTATGGCCCTCATTATTTTAGATGGCCCTAAAATTATGGCCCTCGTAATTTTAGATGGCCCTAAAATTATGAGGGCCATCTAATTTACGAGGCCATTCGATGGCCGTCTAATTTAAAATGGCCATCGAGCTATTAGGTAGCACAATAAACTGCATATCTCATCTTTCCAAGAACTGCCCTCTGGTTCTCAGGCCCATAGTATAATGACATTACCATAATATTCAGATACAGGATTTTCTTGGAGATTGACGTCTGCCATTAACTTTCAAGCTCGTCGATGTATTAGCAGCTATATGAAAAGATACGAAGGCCGCTGCGCAAAGGCACTTGGAAAGAAAACCAGTTCTCTCACCTGTGATGACTACGGAAGACTGCACAATGGTGGACCAAATGGATGCTCAGCTCGGTCAACCCTCACTTATTTGAAGGCCATGAGAAAGAAATGTTAGGCTCTCATCTCATATTTTAATATATCACCCATGATATTCATGATATATTACGCTATATATTGTCTTTATATTATGCTGTACTGTGTGTATTGTTTTGATAGTGTTCTTTTAGTACACTACATCAACTAAATTGTTCTAAAAGTGGAGGTCCTACATGTTGGGCTTCTCAGAGCAAAGTTATGAGTTTTACAATATTCTAAAAATTGCAAGTTAGTAGTATATAAATTATTTAGACTTGTAGTAACTACAATGCTTTGAAGCTGAAGAATCTATGAAGTTTCCGTAAACTTCAAAACACCTATAAAATTATCATTTTGCAAAACATTATTAGAATAACAGAAATGCATTTATTCTGCTGAATAGCCTCCTCATAATTAGTTGCAATTTAATTCGGCTTATTAGCTTAGAATTGTGGTTGTCAATTGTTGTTTGACTAGTATTGTGATAGTCCTACTTCTACCTATCCTACTTGATATAGAACCTTCTAGAAAGACAAAAACGATACAAGTGTAATTCTAACCAACTTGTGGCTGCGAAAAAAGGTTTGCTGACAAGAGTATAGTTTTTGACTGAAAGAACCCTTTGGTGATGGCAAAATCCTATAATTTTGATATATTATATTGTAATATATTAGTAAACTTATGGTTTTTATTATATTTGATTTGTTTTTATTAAGAATGGCTAAGGCAAAAGATTTTACTTGACTATATCAGTTTGTGAATTACTAGAGCATCAAAAACATAAAGGTTTTCACTTTGTAGGAAATTTGATTGCAGTTCCTGTCTTTACCAAATAGCAATAACTCAAAGAAGAAATACATATTCAGTAACTATTATACTTAGCATACTCTGATTCAAACACATTCAGTAGCTTAGGGCAAACATCAAACCATTGAAACTTTTTCTGTGAAATAGCAGATCGGTCTCACGGTCAGGTAACAAGTACAATTTGAAAGCTGTCTGCTCTGACAAGGTGGCTGTCTCAACTCTATCAGGAGCCTTCTTTTTATGATGCTTTGCTAGACTATATGTGCATTGGAATACTATCTTTGTTTCGAGAAGTGCCACAGCATATAAGCGGATAAAGAATGTTTGATGTATCTCATCTTTATTGATACATGAATTGTAACAGAATATAATAATATAGTGTTTATGTTGTAAATCCATCATTTTTTTAATGTCATCACCCTGTTTGCACATGCGCTTGTTCACGAAAAAGCCGCCATCTTTGTAGAAAACGATTTTCATTCTCTTGATTAATAGTACTTTTCAGTGTTGTTTTTATACTAAAGTAAAAAATTGCAAATAAAAGCATTGTTTGCAATAATTAATTGAAGAAACTTCGTGTTTTTAACGATAAAAGTTGTCCATAAAGATGGCGGACAACGATAGAATGGCGTCACAAAAAAACGAAGGATAAGAATACCCATGATTACTATTGAGTAATGTTTGTTACCAATTATATTAAGCATTGGCTACGCTTTGAATGATCAGAGGAATATCTATCACGCTCAAACTGCCGATGTTGATAACATCTCTGTACTTGTGTATCATATAGCTATAGACGAAAGCATAATTTGCAAAAGTATCTCCATTATCATCAAGAAAGTCAATAACATGATCTAGAGTGAACCCCTTTGCCATATGCATACAGGAAAGAATGGAGTCTGAAGTGGTTTGGAATTATATGTCCAGTCTATACAATTGGCTAGTGCGTCTCCCGCTTCGGGTCAATTGTAAGGTGGGTATCCATAGCTGTTAAAGTGTATACCAGCTCTGTCTCTGTGTGTGATAAAACAACCAATGTTTGCCTTGGTCTGTATGTTGTTTGGTGTTGATCACGGCGCATGATAGAAAGGGGAACACTTCGTTTGGAATCTTGTCTAATAATAGGGAATACTTCCCTAGAGTTTAGCTTGTCCATATCTCCATCAGCTTTGAGTACTTTGTATATTTGCTCCGTATTCATTATAAGAAATTTGTCAAAACTGGTCTGTTTTTATCAATTCTGATTGCTGCATCACTTTCAGGTAACACAGTAACATCGACTGGTTCGGTAAGAGCGCTAGCAAGCTTAAACTCCAGTCTAATGCTTCCTGTTTTAAGTACTAGGTAGGAGTAAGTTTATTACTTCTTGATCTGGAGTAAGGTCAAAGGCCAACAGCGTATAACTTTGGTTAAAATATGATCCATCAAAATCAACGCCATCATTGTTAAATATGTGTCCTGTACTTTGTAGGAGCATGAAATAATTTCTCAGTGTTTCTCCAGGAGTGAAGATACTCACCAATGGTTTTTGTGGAATCATGTTTCCGTCAATTAGTACAGTGCAATAGCAAAGGTTTTGATGAGTAAAATTAAATGAGTTTTTGTCATACGTGGCTTCGAAAGCTTTAGAAGTCACAAAACTAATAACTATTCTCTTTGGAAGAGTATCGCTAAATAGACTTTTTTCATTCACAGACAGTGAACCTGTAGATACATTGTAAGTTTTCATATCAACTTTTTTAACATGATAAATAACTGGTTGCATTTTTTATCCATCAATTCGATGTGCTGCAACTGTATACCATTGTTTATTTTAACCTTTTTGGCAAAAAATTAATGCAGAACCATCAAAAAGAATTTGTCAGAGTTTCTGATAAGTTTTATTCTCATATCTACCTGTTTAGTGGCAACCTCTTTTAGAGAAAGATATCCGAATGCAGTGTGCATAGGAGTGATAGCGTTTTGCTCTCATCAGTAAACTCTCTTCTCGCGACTAACCCTGTATTAGCATCAGCGATATCATCCATTTGTCCTGGTGTAACTTTTGAGTATAGACTCAAAAGTCGGTTTTGATTTTTAAAGTAAAGTCCACACATTTTTACAGTAAAGTCTCGAGATAAGCCCTATAGTGGTACAGGTTTGATGACGATGTGATCAGTGCATTATTTAGCCATACGTCTACATGCAGGAACAAGCTGTGAGCTAATAGATTAACTGGACCTATCTGAGCCCCAGCATCGATGTCAGTTTGGTAATTTTTACTGTTAAATACAAGTAACTAGAGTAAGGGTCTATGTAGTTGTTGAAGTCTCTTGAAATCATAAATTTTATTGGACTCGCAATAAAATTTATCTAAAGATGTAGGGGGTAAATACTCAGTGCACCAACTATCTTCTAACGCAGCCATAGTTGGTAGAGTTGAAAATGTATCTAGCTCTGGCTTAGCGGCTAAGTAACTATGGTCGAATATAAGTGACATTTTTTATGCACTGAACATATCTTTAGGTTCTGCTTTTTGCTTGAGTCTTCTATGCTTCTAACCGATTCACTGCCAACTATATAGCTCACATTGTTTAGACCTTATATCCATATATCCATATCTTATATTTAGGACAGTATATATCATTGCCAGCAACTTTCAAATTTGTTTGTAATGATTTTTTCACATTTTTATCGATCAAATCATTCTTGACAACATTTATACTGTGTTTTAGAGCAGTTTTTCCAATACTAGAAGCTCTGTTTTTTATTATTGGGAGTGCTGCCTTTAACATTCCATCAAAGGCTCCTCCGAGACCATACCCAACTTGGCATTTTAGATCCACTAAATATAGGTATTGAGCCTGAGCCAGTTTGGCTATAAAAATGTTTGCACTGTTGTTCGGCGTGATTGCAATCGAATTGTACGAGGTACATTCTGTAATTATTCCCATATAGGTATTACTCTTCTTATATCTAGTGTAACAATGACACGTCCATCTTCGAATGGTACACGCTTTCCATAATCAGTGTATATATGGATAGCGCTCTCACACTTTATAGAAACAAAAACAAATTGGATCTTGTTGAAATTCGTAGATTGCATTTTCCAGTGACCTTCTTCTACAATGACTGATCGCAAAAGACGTGTTTCAACATCCCCGACTATGGTTTCAAATGCTATATCGCAATAAACTAACAGTTCAAATATTGTATGAAGCCGAACTACACTCGTTTTTTTATAACCATGTAGTGATCATTTCCCTTTATCATTAAAACTGGATTGTCTGTAATAGATGCTCCAAAACTCACAAAAGTTCTTTCCACTTTCCATCCCAATCAGATCAGCCAGACTTTTTGAGTAAGTTATTCCCATATTTCTTCAAGCCACAGCTTTTATCAATCCGCTACATTTTCTTGTTGTGTCGTTGTATTCGAATGAAACTACTTCTTCTTTGACATTCTCTGTTACGCTATAATTTAGCTGTTTGCTTAAATCTGATGCTGAGTCATAATATCCATCGGGAATAGTTACTCTGTGATCAGTTCCATTTAATAAAATGATTACATAAATGTAAAACGATATCTCGTCTAGTCCAACTTCCCATCGTCCTTTTGCTAGATCAATAGTTTGAGGTAATCTAACTGTATACTCCGCTATCGTATTGCTTGGAAAATGTTTTAGAGAGGCGTTACTCAGTAGCACAACCCTTTTCTTGCAAACGATGAGCGATTGACTTGAGAGCATTAATTCTTATAGTCTTTAATCAGATCTGATTTGTTTAGGTATGAGTTGAAGCTAGAATCATATCCTAACCATTTTATAAGGTACCGGTACTGTTTTTTCCATTTACTTTTCGCTGACCCGCAATTGATTCTATATTGTATCTTGTGTTCGATAAATATGATAACATATTTGTTTTCTTTGTTTTTGCATGCTGGAATCAAAAACCAGTTCCGCAGCGACTACCATAAACGAATATGAATAAACCATGCTACCCTCGACCGCGAATTACTATCGCCGAAATGGTTCACATTTGAAAGGCGGTTGTCGATGCTCAGCAAAATATCGGGGAAGTTTGACAGCTGCAAACTTTACCGACATGTCCGCAATGCTTCATCGATGCCATCAATTCACGGTTCACATAATCAACAATGAACGCCGAAAGGGAAATGCTGACAAATGGCGACATAACGTGAACCGGCCTTTAGACATACTCATCTATTGATATAATCTCTTGAGATGATATTTTCATCCTGTTTTTTTGCGTAATTCATCCTGTTTTGCAAATTAATAACGTAAATGTTACAAAGCTTTTGTGAGTCAAAGCATGATCAGTGTTATAATTGTGAGCAGTGATACTATGCAGTAGTGTATGAACAACTCTCAACTCTATTTGTGAGTTGTCCATACACTATGCAGTAGTGTATGGACAACTCTCAACTCTATTTGTGAGTTGTCCATACACTATGCAGTAGTGTATGGACAACTCTCAACTCTATTTGTGAGTTGTCCATACACTATGCAGTAGTGTATGAACAACTCTCAACTCTATTTGTGAGTTGTCCATACACTATGCAGTAGTGTATGGACAACTCTCAACTCTATTTGTGAGTTGTCCATACACTATGCAGTAGTGTATGAACAACTCTCAACTCTATTTGTGAGTTGTCCATACACTATGCAGTAGTGTATGGACAACTCTCAACTCTATTTGTGAGTTGTCCATACACTATGCAGTAGTGTATGGACAACTCTCAACTCTATTTGTGAGTTGTTAAGCAGTTTAAGATAAACACTCGTTTATTTGACATCCGTTCAGTTGCGCTCCCATCTATTTAATGGCGCTCCCGCGATGATCCCTTTGTTGACCTTGACATACTATTACACGTGGAGACGATACGTATCAACCATTATGCAGAGTTGTAGTCTAAGATTTGTGCACAGCGACATCCTGTGCACTAATAAAGTTATCTAAGCGTAAAAACATCCTGTGCACAAATATTGAAGGAAAACGTGTGCTTAAGCAAAAACTATCTAAGCGTAGAGACGGTAACATTACTACCCATCTCAAATGATGAATTCGGTCCAGCCAGACCAACAGATTGATACCTTATTGACGGTTTACACATGCAAACATGGTGAAACATGAAGGAACTTAGATCGTGTTGTACACCGCATGCTGCTACAGGAAGATTGAAACTAAAGGCTCAGTTTCATCAAATGTTTTTGCCAGATTGGAAAATTGGGTGGTAAATTAATAATGAACAGCGTAACAAATTAAAGTTATGCAGTGCAGCATCTCAAAATCATTTAACATATATTCTCTGTGATGCTACAGAATAATAGCGGTGTATAACAAACGCTAACAGTTATGTAACAACTATGTATGTCTGCAGACATCGTTATCAAGACATTCTTTTTCTTCAATTTGCATGTAAAAACATACAAAACAGACAGCTACCACCGCTGCTAGCCATCGTAGTGAACCATTATCTACACACATTCCATAATTGCTACATGTAGAGTTCTGATTGGTGAATAACTATTGCCTGTTGGCCAATGATAATGATCCAAAACCCATTGCATGTGTATATTTATTCCTATTGAACAATACCAGACTGGTGTGAGCTAAAGAAAGATTTACTAGTGATGGTACAGATGAGCAGTGACAAAGACAATTAAGCTGGCACCAAGTCAGCAGTCATAACAGGAAAAATGTTGATTTGATTAAGGAAAAGGTATGCAATAGTTGCAGGAGGATGTCTTGAAATAAGGAAGTCACTGGCTGTACTATGATTTCAAGTTAGTTTGCTGACCTTATGGTAATAAAGTAAATGATTTTATATTCACCTAATGATAAAATACTTGAGAATGTTAAGAAATAAATTGTTGAATGTTTATGAGATTACGCATCTTCTATACACAGGCACCATCTCATACTGCTAGAGCGAACAGTCATTAAAAAGCTTGCTTTACAACAAAATACTGGCTATATTACATGTACACTAATATGATAATGATGAGATAAACACTGTTTTTAAACCAAGTGGAAGAGTTATATGAAAACATTTCAAGCATGTAGCAGGATTAGAAGTAAGTTTGTTCAATGAACCAGTTGAAATTTTTAGACAAGTTTTTTTTATAGAATGCATGAACCAGCATAATCATTGAGCTGATATTTCACTGATACTATAACTATAAGCTTAGTACTAGTAATAACAATATAAAGAACATCAGTTTTAGACCAACTATGTATAGTCTCAATAGTGCATTTTTATCTGAGGTTAGTGACTTTTGCACTAGTACACATTGGCTGGATTGAAGCACAGATTATGGTCATGTGGTGTGCTCACATACATGTAAAGCAACTGCACGAGTCACAGATCTTACCGACATCCAACATTGAAAACTGCTCCAATATTGCAGAATCACAGAACATTAAACCAATAGAAAAGATGCCGCTACACACTCTATTACGGGTTTGTTCTATTGCAGGATTGCAAGAAGGATCAATTAACAAATGTAGTATATTGATGAGATTTTTGAGAAATACACAGAGGTGTTTGGTGAGACAGCCGATTCCCCGCTAACCAGTTGGTAAATTCTATAGCATGTAAATTCAACAAAAAGCCAACTTGCTATCAAAGCTCAGAGCTGTATAATTGTCCAGAATTAATAAATAACAAATGAAAGAACAAAATTATTGATATTAAATTAGATATTTACTATATAGGGATTGACTTAGGGCACTTGCGAAATCTGTCCCCTTTGCAAATACATGTAAAAATCAATAATATTCTTGTTTTACAAATACAAACCAATTATAATACTCCACAACTCCATAGATTACTTTATATAACACATATGTTGACACTCAATCCAGAGCAGTTTGTGAACTTGTCAAGCAATTGAAATATAAAACAGTATGGCAAGAACAACATGAGAATGTCATATAGCCTTTATTACCGTTACACAATCTTGGATCTTCGCATCTGCAAAGTTCTGTCGACAGAGATCTTCAAATTATTAGTTCTTTGCTGATAGTTATAAAAGTCTCTTTCATTGACAATCTTGAGCACTTATATTTTGCAGACTTGGATTTGCTAAATATGCATATTTTGTTTTTTTACCCAAATGAAACTAAATTTTGATATGCCTTCCTTGGTTTGTTTTTCGGCTCAGTATGAGTCGTATAGTAAATAACTTTCTTACCATTGCTTCACCATTGCTTTATTATTACTATTGCTTTATTGTTACTTGTAAGAAACAAAAATTGAGTAGTACTCATAAGTTTATGTTATTAGAAAAAACTAATATCTAGTTCTTTTGTCTGCATGTGTACATTTGTTCCATTAAAAAATTCTTTGCACTTGAAAGAAGCCTATATTACTAAGGTCATAAGGATTGCAGCTTATTGGACCTCTTAAAAATGATGAAACGGCAATATAACAGAATTTAACATAATCAGAATAATAATGATAGCAACAATTACGAGCGGAGCAACTGACCTGAGTTTTTTAGCAGTTTGCAAATAGTAAATTTATAAAAAGATTAACAAATAATAATACAAATCTGGTACTAAAGGTTTAAAGAGAATAGCCAATCACAGCTAACCTAAAATAACCCTTAGATTAGACACAAGAGTGTAATCATGTAGAATATCATGAAACACCCAATGTGAACTACTGTCAGGTAGAGAGCAAAAAAAATTATAAATCAATACAAGTAAGTTTACCTTTTATATTCGGCAGCATATGCGTGAGCAATCTGAAAAAAAACTGCCTGCAACATTGGACCAAGAGCCACTCATTTGAAATTCTACAGCATCCTTAGCTGAACCTGAAAATATGAAGTCAAACTCAAAATAACAGGTAGGCGCTAGATCAGCTTGAAAAATAGACTGAACCTGAAAATATAAAGTTTTAGAATATACAATGAGTACTAGCTGAATGAATTATAACTTTAAACACAGAAATAGCCAAGTCAGAGTTACTGTTGAGAAAGATGAAATATTTTACCTTGAGAAATATTTGCTCTACACTGATCAAGAGCTTTCTGAGATGTGTCTAATAGAGTTGTTAGGCTCTCACACACTTCCTTCACACCTTAGTTGGCAATGTTGGATAGAGCTTTTAATATTATCTTAGAGAGCATATTATTTTGTTAATATTTGCTTCTAAAAATAAATACTAACAAAATAATTCGACTTTTGAAGTATTCAAAAATAAGCATGTCTTAAGTGTTTTAGCATGTATATAGTATATATATAATTATTTGACATTGTTGTTTGCTGTGTCTGTAATTGAAGCAGAAAGATTTGAATTTTTAATTATACACCCTAACTGTATGCTTGTAATCTCATGTGATAGCTAAGAGATAATGAGCTTCAACAGCAGAGCTCGAACTAAAAACTAGGCTACATTAAGATAACCAAAGAGAGATCACTGTGGACAATCTGTAAAACAATGCGTTGGCTCAATGGCGAGATTGGAAAAGTATACAAAACATAAAAGACAACACTTTTAATCATCAACTGATTGTATATACATATAGGCCTATGTTATATTTCATAGAAAAGAAGCTTTTTCTTTTTTCTATAGATTTCTGGATAGAAATAACTGATTCCATCGTTAATTGTAAGTAGATTGTTGTTTTGTATTGATGTTTGACATGCAGCCTATGTGTTTTGCTGTTGTGTATGTTTCACTTTTCATATTTATTGTACAGGTCATGAACTTGTCTTAACAAACACTATACACAAGGACTGCTGACGAAAACTAATTCTATTCCAGCATAAAATTCCATTAAGTTACAAGCTACGCCTGAGCTGGCAACTGCTAGGTTCATCATATTTCCATTAAAATTAATTTTTCATCGACAGCTTATGCACTACTATTGTTTAAACCTTGAATTTGATATTTAATTTAATTCCAAATAGACAGAATGTGTAAAACAATGCCCTGTGACTAAGTGAAGAGTATGCTGACTTGGTTGATCAATCGTAATACCTGTTATAAGAGTTAGTATTTTTGATTCTACTGCAATCGACACAATTTTCTAATCGTGATTTGAACTAGCAAAGCATTCTAAGCTTACTGTAAAGAGAAATATGTTTATAGTTATGTTTATGTATTCAGCTTACTAACAGCAAGAGTGTAACAACGTCTCTACCTCTGCGTAGAGTGCCACAAAAAAGGTAAGGATGCCGTGACAGATACCTTTTCAACAACAGCAAAAAACGAGACTACAGTAGGTTATTATCTTTTTCTTATTGTACTAAATATTACATTAGTAGTGAGCAAGAAAACTAAGTCAAACCTTGAAGACTTAGCCTGGGAAAAGAAGACTGTCTCTATAGTTGCTCTAGACATCATTATATTGCAACAATTTATAGGAACTTATTTGGATTTATTTAGTTATTATGGTCTGGATCTATTATTGGAGACATAACAAATCACTCTATGAATTTAGACACGGCTCCCTGAGACAAGGTTGGTAACAACACCTTGTTTCAGCGAGAGATTTCCCTTTTCACAGTTTAACCTGAACATAAATTGCCTTGCATGTACTTTACATCTAAACATACCTATTCTCTCTGTAGCTTGTGCCTGTTGTTCGGAGTCATTTTCTCTTTGAGTAAGCACAATGACAATATCAAATACATTGCTAAGAAACTGGCAGCTTATATTAACTGTGAAACGGCCGACATCCCATTACGTTGTGTATCTGTTGTTAGCTTAATACTGAATGACTAGGTTGACAGAACATCCTCACTCTCTGTATCTAACGATTGCTGCTTGGAAATTTTTGTAATCACCAAGTCCTCTATGCTCATTACGTTACAAGCAAACACTTATGTTTTTAGCACCACTCAAAGCATTCATTAACTATAAAGTAACAAAAAATAATTTTTTTTTGCTCTTTTGCCATTTTATATCACACAAAATACTTCAATAAACAGAAAACATTTGCCAAAAAGTTGATCAGACAGACTAAACTTTGTAAGCGCTAGTTAAAACAAGTTATGAGAGCTTTTTCACGTAACAACACAATGCTCACTAGCATGCTTGTCTAAATTTGTGCTAAGTTTCATTGCCTCCGCACAAAACGTGCTGTCACATGTGGAGGACTCAATAAAATTCCCAACTTGTACTTCCTCACATCACGGTCAGGTAATTCTCCAACTGGTTGAAGGTCAAACTTGTGGAGAATGTTGGCCAAGAGAAGGAATATTCTAGACTTTGCAAGAAGCTCACCAGGACAAATCCTTCTTCCAGCTCCAAATGTCAATAGACTGAAATAAATCGTAACAATTGTATTTTGTAAATAGACTATTGTTAGTACTGCTAATGCTGTGGAATATTCTCGAATAGAAATTAGCCTAAAGAAATACACTGTAGAGATGAAATGTTAGAACGAAGTTAGAATTAATATTAGCTATCAGCCTGCTCTTACATTCAAAATGAAGCCTTTGTAAAAACAGACTGAGGTCTTAAAACAAGTAAGCCTAAACTTAAAGGTTTAAAATTAAATTAATAACCATTAACAGACAGACTGATAGATCAACCTGCTGAGTGATTGACTGGCTGACCATTTATCGGACCATAATAATCATCAAAGAGAAAGTACATGTGTTTATTACTAAATTATCATAAAACCTCTATTTGAACGCCACCTTTATTTAAACGCCACCTCTAATTGATTGTCACTATAGAAAAAAGTTTACAAAATAATCTAATTGAACACCACTTCTATTTGCTTGGCATTTTGACATTCTTTGATCTTTATGAACCCATAATAGCAAGTGATCAGTAGAAAAGTGTCGACAAAACTGTAATAATAATGACTCGGTTACATCAATAATAATTAATTCTTTCATTGTGGCTGTAGTGGTTGCCATGATTTTGGTAACAGTGTACCTGAGAAGATCGATTATTGAAATCATCAAAACTACACTCTGTTTCGAATTCCCTAAGGTCTAAATCATATCCATTGTTTTCAGACTCGTCCATGTGATTTACAATCTTTCCTGAAGAATTCAAAGTGTGTTAATGAACGATGAGAATACTCTTCAGGAACATCGTCTGCCATAATAGCAGCCACTGTTATGGTGTATTCTAACTTTAAAACTTGAAACCTTTTTTTAAAAATTGAAAACCTAATGTCTAATTTCTAACTCCAAAGCTTTACAGTTTTTTCTTTAAAACCTCGAAAGCGACACCATCGAAATAATTAATAACAGCACAGCGCTAATATTTAATAATTAAAGTAGTGCCTCATTTAACTCAGTCTAATACTTCGATGTATATAAAAAATGGTTTAGCAAAAATGCTGAGATTAACGGAATTAGTGTCAATTTACTGAAAGGAAAGTGCAAAATCTAGGCGACATTAGCTTCACCAGTGAAAAGATGAAATTTATCTTCTCAAAGTTCTGATGAGCAAGTCAACAAATACAGAGCCACCCTTTATTTGAATGCCACCTCTAATTAAATGTGACTATAGGGGAAGGGTTAAAAAATAGAATCCCATGGAGTTCAAATAGAGGTTTTACAGTAGATAGAAATTCAGCAATAACAATACTATGAAAAGTGCATGCATAAAATTTGTCATATCTATGTTCATTAATCTTTTTAGAACATAACATTCAAACTAGTGTGTTGCCGCATATGGAGGGAGATTATTAAATAAAATAACATATTTCTGTTTACTATGATTGAAAATTGTAGAAATATGTTAATGTTATCTTGATCCTTGTTCAATCTTCCTACTGTCTACTCATACTAACTGCTTGACCTGGTTTTACCTGATAGTACACAACTACTTGACCAAGTCACACTTGCTTGCACACAACTACTTGACCTAGTTACACCTGCTAGTACACAAGTACTCAACCTGGTTACACCTGCTAGGACACAATGGCAAACTCGAGTTGAGCAAGCATTAGTTGGAGATTGGTAGAAATCTCTGATCTTGTTTAGCTAAGAAACAACAACTCCACATACTTATGTTTCGATGGGTGGCCGGCCTCTACTACTTTACCATCCTCATCTAGAAATCTCTCAGGTTTAATCTCAAAAGGTTCAGGATAAATATCAGGGTTGTGGGCGATGTAATAGGCATTGATCAGAACTCTAGTGTTTGCTGGTATCTGTAAATATATGATTTAGATATTTTTACCCTCTAAAATATTTACAATGTAAGAAATTTTAAATACAGTCAAACCTTGACTTGCCATCACTTCTACATATCTTGACATACATATCAAGTTCCAGAAAATTCATGTCTCAACAATGAAAATAATTTCTAACATACATTGTTCAAAATGATTCAAAACTACGGTTTTGGAAACAAAATTGGAAAAGTGTATGAAACTTGAAAATAGAACATAAAACTAATAAGAAAAAATATATAACTCTAATTAATTTATCTAGTGTAAGTAAAATTAAGTAACTGTGCATAGTTCCATCACCTAGTCTACTATCAAATCTACACATTGCCATGTCTACACTTCCATTCACATGTCACCAAGGCAAATTAACAATAAAAACCTATCTTTATTACTTATTACCTGAATAATTTAGTTGTTGCATATAATTCAAGTTTTTACACGTAAATGTTAAATAGTTTTATAAAACTCATTTTTTTATTCTACATAAAAATTTGAAATGGATTTTTGGGCTCTAGGTTGAACTAAACAAAGTACATATCGCATTCTTACAAAATTATTTACTCCAGCATACAACAGTTTTGATGTTCGAAGCAAATATGTATCAGAATGGCGCAACACCGAATGTCGAGGTTTGGCTGTATAAATTTCAGTAGCAACTTTTCAGCAGGATGTTTGGAGATTGAATATAAATAAAAGGTATAACAAATAAATAGTAAATCATAAACTAAATAACAAATATTCTGTGTTTCCTGGTCTAATTGGCTCTGAACAGCATTGACTGGTGTAAATAAAATTCATATCTATCTACAGATAAAAAGAGATGACACGGTATATAAATAAAGACAAGAGCTCCATATACTCCAGTATACTCAGTACAGTATTTAGTCATTGAAGATGATAAGTACTCACTGCCACACAGATGTAATATAGGAACTGTAGTATTTGACTTTTTGTTTCTGTGAGTCAGCACGCTGCTGGTACAACCTTGGTAATAAATATTTTTAATATTCTATAATTTTTATTACCAACCGACACTGAATAAAGAGATTCGGTGATTGAATGTTAACATGAAATAATACATGACTTCAATAAATGAGTGCTTTTAGAAAAAAAATGGGTAGGCGTTGAAGAAATATTTGAGTATTCTAAAGATATCTGAACACACCTGATAACCCGCAACCTCAGTGTCTTTAAGGGTGAAGTGTGGGATGAGGAATGGCGTAGCATTCATATACCGAAGATTCTCCAGAACATAAGCACTGAGAAGAGGCAGCTTGTTTCTGAAGTAAAATAAAGAGCACTCCATTAGCAGTTATCAGTATGTGCTGAAAGTACATTCATGTTAGAGTAAGTGACAGTATTCCAAGCTCGCTTATTATAGGTATGAGACAATTCGCACACTATACATAGCGGTATCGTTTAACTGATTGAATCCCTTACAATGCTTATTATGTTGTGATAACTATAATATCCTTCACTACTTTGAGGTTCAGCTTCAGTATACATCATGGGGTAAAAATATTTATTAAAAAATTAAAAATTTATAAAAAAATAAAGGCTAAACTACGTAAAATACATAAATCTCTTTTATACTCCAGTCCAGTGAAATCTGTATGAGAGCATCACTGTGATAGAAGTCGTCATGGTTCAGTTTTCTTTTTAGGTTTTGTAAAGTGTAAAAGTACAAAATGCCTGTAACACCCTTCATCATGCCTCTTAAACATCTTCAACTCTCAAAATTGTCTAATTATTATAAAAAAAAAAGACAAAAAGGCTTATATAATAATAAAATTAATGAAACAGTGACTTTATTAGATAATTAGTTCATTAGTTTCTATTTTGCAGAGTTTTACTTTTCCTGACTAACTGTGATTATTGAAGGATTTCTGCGTTTTCAAAGGCTGTGTCTCCTCGCACCGATATTGTCTATTGATCAAATGATTTTTATGAGAAATGATATCAAAATGTTTCTGTAAACATAATTTTTGAATAATAGTCATTTTTAAATGAGCAAAAGAGGTTCTCTTAGTTACCTTTTTTTTAGATACAATAATTAATTTGAATAACCTACCTAAAAAAAAACATTTTCTGCATGTATGTTTAGTTAGGCATCAGCTTAACCTGACAATTTGCTTATATGACTGAAGTTTGTCAGTGTATCTATTGAGAACATATTTTGTGTGACAGACAACATATCAATAAGTAAGAACAAGACTTGATTTTCATTCGACCTTGGGCAACCACGCATTTACATTTACAGTGTGTATGCCGAGAACATAGATGTAAATGTAAATGTGTAGTTTCCTAATTACTGTGTTTCCATGCTTTGAATAGATTAGGAGTTTCTTCCACTCCGAATCGTAGAAATGGTAAAATCTGAACGGATTTGATGCCATTTCACTTCGCAAAATTTATGTGAAAGCATTCCCAGTGAGACTACTATTTGACGTCACAGAAACGCTCACTGCGGATGGATTGGAATCAATAATACCCGGCTAAGCTCTCTTCAAAAGAGGTAAAAACTTCAGCGCATTTAATCAGACTATCACGCAGCTATATTATAACTAGATAGCCAACAATAGATTGCTCTTACGACTATCAGGCAGCTATATTATAACTAGATAGCCAACAATAGATTGCTCTTACGACTATCACGCAGCTATATTATAACTGGATAGCCAACAATAGATTGCTCTTACGACTATCACGCAGCTATATTATAACTAGATAGCCAACAATAGATTGCTCTTACGACTATCACGCAGCTATATTATAACTAGATAGCCAACAATAGATTGCTCTTACGACTATCACGCAGCTATATTATAACTAGATAGCCAATAATAGATGGCTCATATGACAATGATGAGATAATTACCTTTTTATTTATTTTATCACCTTATTCATTAAGTAACTGAACCTACCGATTGGACTGGTGCCGGCCTCTTCATAGCTTTAACTCGTCTAGCACAAAAAAGATACTTTTTACTAAAAGTGATTGTCGTTCATGCGAGCTTTGAAATAATAATGGTATAGCAAGTAGTAAATTATGTTGCTGTTTTTTAATATAGAGAGATATTAATATTAAATAAAACTCTGATCAGGTATCCCGCTGAGTTAGTGCAAGTGTACTAAGCGCTAATTGAAAAGTGACCGTTATCCAAAAAATAGTCTACTTTAACAAGTTCTGTTTTGAGGAGTACATCGCTAGTCTAGGACAAATCGATAAAGTGCAACTCCGAATCATTGAAACGCTAAAGTGCGAATTTGTCGGTAGAGGTCAATTAAAATCCATTTGAAGCACAGAAACACAGTTATTGCATGGTGTGGGAATCTATCCATTTACAAATGGGGTAATCCATTTATAAATAAATCAATAATAAGTTTTTCATGAAAGCAAAAAGCCAACATCAAATAAACCTGGTAAAACGCAAGGCCAACCTTCTACATATTATCCGGATATCGTTATCCGAATAACAACAACTATATGTTATCCGAATAACAATAACTAGATGTTATCCGAATAACAATAACTAGATGTTATCCGAATAACAATAACTAGATGAGATAAACATTTTAATACTGAGTGTGTTGGTAGTTTTAAGTCATTTTTATAGCAGAAGTAGGCCTACAGTTAAGCTAAAGGCCATGAGTATGCTTGTATACTGGCCATCAGGGTTTGTGACACGGGGTAAGCAAAGACATAATACCGGCCATCGGGGTTCAAAGGGCTAGTCGGTTGCTATGGCAGAAGTACAAATAAACTCAAAGGTCAAAGGTCACAGGTCACTGGTAAAGGACATACTTATCTTTCATGGTAATAGTTTGAGTTGGTTCAAACTGACTATCAAGCTCGGCCTGCAGTCGCTTCTGCAATTGCTGGTCATGAAGGAGATCAAGAAAGGTTTGAGAAATGCTACTTAGGCTTGTTTCCATGCCTGAAAAATATATTTTTGCATCAATTTTTTTAATACTATAGTATGCATTTAATAATGATAACCAAAGATAATACACGAAAAATTGCAGTGATTTCCGTTAGTAACAGTTCAGCAGATTGTCTGCATCAGCACTTTGGTGAAGTTACATGTATGTTACTAAAACCTTTAGAAAAGCAAAATATCAGAATCACGAAAACAAAGAAGTCAAGTACACTGTAGCTGAAATTGTCAGCATTCTTAAGTGATATGTGACACAGTATAGACATGAAATTTGAATGTTTTTGCTAAAAACCACAAGTTACCACAGATTGTTATAGAGGCCTCACCATGACATTGGCTTGTGATTCACAAACAGTTTTGCAATTCAATTTTTTACAACGCCGACAAACCAACTATAAAAATTTTTTGTATAAACTACTCTAAAAAAGAAAAACTAGTGAAATTAAATACGTATAAAATGTTAAAGCTATTTGTGTTAAAGGAAAAGTATAATTACAGTTTTTAAAATTAAATAAAGAACTATTGAAATAAAATGTTAAAATTATGTTTGCACAATTATTAAGAGGTAAATACAATTGTAGTTATTTATAATCACCAACAAAAAGTGTTTTATCAGTTGACTTATTCAGTCAGCATTAAGTCAGTTTATTCTGACTTAATAAAGTTAACAAAAAATGCACCGTTCAATGAAACAAAATAAACAAATATTTGTTCGGCATAAAGAAAAAAATCATCTTCAAGTTATATCCATGCTTTGGACCAAGTATCTGAAACGCAACTAGAAAAAATACACCTGCTATTCTACTACCCTGGACTACGTAAAACTATTCTGTTAGGTTACTATTTGTACCCTATAACTAGCTTAGCCCCAAATTCTAAAAAACTTCTTGTTTAGATTTTTCTGATTTGTGGCTATCTTACAAGTTTATTCATATATTATCAAATTCTCATCATTATTGCATATATTACAACACAGTCTATATGAGTATTATAGAGGTACCCTGTGTCTATATGAGTATTATAGAGGTACCCTGTGTTATTATGATACATTAAGTTTTGTTGAACTATGTGACCGCTGCCCGTGAGAGTAAAACTGTGAAATATGTTTTAATGTTTTCTACTTGTCTATAACCAATATTATTTCTATTAATGCTAAAGTAAAGAAATCATTATATTCGTATAGAGTAAGAAAGCGCCAAATTTTAGTTATTATTAAAGGAAAGACCAGCTCGTTTCATTTTAAAATAGAAATTGTCCAATAGATGCAGATTAAGTTTTCTCTTCTTATGACAGTAAAATTACAGTCTCTGTTTGTCCCCAGTACTATTTATTCTTTCGTGGTATTGTTGATGATATCAAAGAATAAAATAGCACTAGGTAAAAAGTGAGGACCTACTAGTTCTACTGCTAAATTAGCCATTAAATACATTTTAAAAGTTGCTTCTTCTTGTAGCAATAGAACTATCAGATCTCTGCTTTTTATTCAATACTATTCGATTCCAACAGCAGCTTGTTGTAAACTGACTAGCCGATCTTAACTACATTAAATGTAGTTAAGATTAAATTCGTTAGTTAAATTTAAATAAATTTTAATCTCAATGCATTACAAACCTCCTGCAATGAAATCTATTACCAGCCCTTTGATACAGTCATCATCAAACTTATGACCTGTTCCATTCACTCCATTTCGGTGGGCCTCAACAAAGTAGTCTAAACAGCCTCTTTTCTGGTCTGTCTCGAAAGAAGCCTAGTGGAAATAAAATCAAGAGTATAGCTTTTGTTCTCAACTATGAGACTGTTATTCTTGAGACTACCGTAGCATGTGTGAAGCAATCAGCAAAAGATTCGACAAATGTTAGCATATAAACCCTTTCGTATTTTTGTTAGATTTTACGAAATATTCTAAAGATGCCATTTCTCTTTTCACAAATATTAAAAACAGTCAGATTTTAAAGCCATTGAAGTCTGACTCAAATGTAAAATATACTCTTTTAATAGCCTTGTTAGTTCAGATATAGCTTCAATACACAAATATTAGCTTTGGTTAGAATGAGTGAAAAAAAGCCTTTGGATAAATGTGATGCTTACTAACCAGCATTGGTAAGCACAGGCTACAAAGAGAAATAATTTTTATAATGTCCACACTAAAGATCAGTGGAGAGGCAAAAGCAGGTGTGATAAAAGATGGACAACTAAAGTGTTTCTTGGTAGATCAGGACTGGTATTGAATTCTCAGCGAAACACATGAATATTAGAGGAAGATATTTAATTCAGTCCAGTTGATGGCAATAAACCTAAAATATCCCATTTCATTAAATTTTAAAAACCATATTTTTAAAAAGGATCACACTTCCTAATTGTAAGCAACATAGAAAAATTTACACAGCAATGCTTTTGACACATCTAGCCTTGACATAACACAAAGACAGAGTGCACACCTTCGCTTCATTAATGCGGGCCATGATAAAGCCATTCAGCATGTCTTGAGACTTCGCGATGTTTTCGTGAACATACTTGAAGAGAAATGGAAAGTTTATTAGGAATGGAAATATATCCAAGATCGCTCCAGAACTGTACGGGTCGATTGCCTGGATCAGCCTGTCATTCATCTCATGAATTGATTTGCAGATTGGATCATCATAGGAATACCTCTCACCAAACAGCTGCAAAAGTCCACAGGCTTTAGATCATGCATTGCATCAATACGTGCTATAAGAAGTGATCTACAACAAGTTGGAACTAAAATAATCCATTTCAAATTCAAAAAAGGGTAACTTTTTTTACGGCAGTTTTGTGATGGCGGCGATTAACTGTTTGTTTTTGAGCTTTTAAAAGCTTTTAATCCCATTTCCACATATTTCGCACCTACAAAACAGCAGAGTAAGATATGGTGAATCTTTTGATACCAAATAACTGTAAAGCAAATTTTGTTGCAAGTCAACCTTTAAGCTTTAGTAAAAGGTTTGAGATATAAAATATATTCATATACAAAAATATGCAATTGATGTCAATAAATGTATGACATTTTAAAAGACGCCATTGTAGCGAGGAGAAAACTCCTGTTGTTTATAGAATAATCAAAGTCAAGTTATATTACCTAGTTGCCATGATGACAAATCAATATCCAGTGTTTACTTTAGTTTTGAGTAGCAATGAAAGCTAAATAAAATAAGATGTATTCTTGTTAAAGTATTTGCTCCAAGATTCTATAGTTTTGACACATGAAGCAGGGACTAGTTATGTAACTAGTTAATATAATATACATGAATTATATATGTTTATGTCACATCAGAAACCATAATTGGTTAATAGGCCTACTGTACATTGAGGTTTGGCTATATTTCGATCTTCTTTTACTCCTAAATGATAATAAAATAACAAAACTTTCATAAGACGCATGCACATGCCCACACTGGCTCAGAAGTACATTAGTAGACTTGGCTACACCTACTATAGAAGCCATGACACAGCCTATGTATCCATTGCTAAGTTCATGAGTGTCGACCGGCTGCCCATCCTTCCCTTGAAGCAGATCAATAGTCTCAGCTACGGTAGTTTCCATAATTCTCTCCAGTTCTGCTACACCAGATCCGTAGGATTTGAGTCCTGTGACAGCTACACGATGAAGGGAGGAATAATCTGGATGCTCAAAAGGCTAAAATGAATAAAACGTATGAATCAACAAAAATATACACATAAATAGACCTGCCAACAACCAAATCAACAAGAAATACAAAAAGTCTTGTCGAGGAGCAAACTAAGCAAGCTGATTAATATACGTGTAAATTAAAACTCAAAAACTATAACAAAAAATACCAATGAATTAACAAATAAATCCATAAATATACAAAGTAATACCTAAACAAACAAAAAGTAACTCAATTAATTAAAACGCTATAAATATATAAAAAGACTGAGAGGTTTGTTTTAACATCAGAACATGTAAATAAACAAATGATTTAAAGCTCCATGCATAGATTAACAATAAAAAATAAAAACACACAAACATAACAAACTAAATTCTTCAATATCTGTAGTACAAGTTACTTTACATCATTGTTAGGGTTTGTCCCCCCTACCACTCCAAGCGACACTGATGAGCTCTGACAAGCATGTCTGAAGATTGAGTAGAAACAAGAATATAGAAAAAAGAAATGACATATGAATTAGCAGCAAGAACTGCATATGGAGTGACTCCAAATCTTGAGGTTTGTCTTTTTAGCCGGATGTTTAGATAGGAGTATAAATAAAAAGTATTACAAATACATAGTAAATGATAAAATGAATAAAAAATATTTTTGTGTGTTCTGGTCTAAATGATTTAAAACAGCATTAACTGGTGTCAATAAAGTTTATCTCTATCTATAAAAATAAAAAGAGACGACACAATATATAAATAAAGACAAGGGCTCCATATACTCCAGTACTCAGCACAGTATTTAGTCATTGACGATGATAAGTACTCACTGCCACACAGATGTAATATAGGAACTGTAGTATTTGACCTTTTGTAGCTGTGAGTCAGCACACTGCTAATACAGTCTTGGTAATAAATTTTATAAATGCGAGGTAATAAATTTTATTAATGCAATTTTTGTTTTCAACAAATATTGTAGAAAGACATTTGATTCGGATATTTTGTGTGAACAGGTGTTGTTAGTTGTTTCATGATGTATAGCATTCCAATCTTCAAGCAAGTCACACATATACTATGATTGGACTAGCTGTGATAGTCCAAGTTTGTGTTTGGCAAAATTTCTTCTGCACCAGTTTCTACTGATTGCTAAATATAGTAGAACTAACTTTCATACATAATTTGTCAGCTGAATTACCAATCACATATGCAATAAGTGTACGACAGCACTAAATCAGTTGAAATATCGCATCAAATAAAGATAGCCAATAATCATTGTTTTTATAAATGCAATACTGAAAAATTAGGTGAGCTTACAGCTGCTGCCAGACTCTTAGGATTGAATATCCACATTCTTGGCAGCGGAGGACGACCTTGAAAATCTGTTCCTGTAGAAATACGAAAGCTTTAAATCATTCTGAATGTTTGCTATTATCCTGAACCATGTCAGTGGAGCACCACTAAAGACCGAGCTTGGCTGTGATACATATCAGTTGTAAAAATACCTTTAAATACATAGAGCTTTTTCAAATGAAAAAGCCTTAGCAGTAGAAGTTACAATTCCTGTCAATTGTTAACTCTATTTATTGTTTTTTATTGTGCTGCCAAATTTAATTGTCAGCTGCTCTAGTAAGAAGTATCACTCAGCGTTAAATTTACCAATTTAATCGCAAGTAGGTAACGACAGGGGTATTTGACAAGAGTAGGTAACTCCAAAGAGAAACATTTTAAGATCTAGCCTCCAAGCCAACACCATAACTTTTACAATGAAGCAAACAGACGAAGGATTGAGTACATAAGACTGTAAAAATGCTTGAATTACTTGCATTCCATTGGTGGTAAAAACAATGCATACACCGTCAGATGTTGCAGCAGCTGATGGTTCCAGGCTAACCGGCCATTGCTGGTTTGCCTGGTTCAACTCTAAAATGATTCAAATTCGCCTTAAATTAAGTTGCCATATCTGAAATTATTTTTTCATACAGTATCATAACAAGGTTCACTTGCACCGCTTAGTTTGGCACTAATATAAACTCCACCTATAAAAACAGGTTTAGAGCTCATGCTCACCACATTGACTCTTTGGTCGACCTTTGATCGGTCGGTTTGGTTGGTCAGTCCTTTACAATTAAACTGTTTGCACATGTATAGCTATGATGTCGTAAAAGTAAGTTGTTAAAATATTGACAACTGTTTATAAATGTATTTACGAAACAAAATAAATTTATTGAAAAGTTTAAAATTCGTTCTGAGTTGTCATATTTATAATGTAACTTTAGCCATTGAGATGCCGCTAGATGCTGTCATGGCTAGATCAAAACAGTTCATTTGCTTCCAACACTGTTCATAGGATTAACACAACAATATTTGCACTCCACGACCTTATCAGTACAAAGTTCAGCATGAACAAGGCTTAAAGTTAAATTAGGTCAGGGTTGCCAATGCTAAGCTGTCTGGTAGGTGCTGATTATGTCACTGCCTGCCTTTAAACTATTAACGTCAACCTGATTAAGCTGAGGTCAGGATAGCTTTGCATCATACAGTGAATGATGTTGTAACTTTAACTTGCCAGACATTCTACTTATTTACTCAATGAGAGGTTACTTACATCAAATTTTAAAACGTTTCAACAGAAAGTATAAATATGTTTTATCATTTGAGAGTTTGTTTATTATTTAGTTGCTCTGGCTGCTAACATGTTTCAAGGTTAAAATCAGCAAAACTTGATCGCGGTTAAAATGCTCAGAAGAAAAAGATGTCTCCAAAAATTTGTTCTTATTGTTTGTTCTTTTCCTTATGACATCGGCTATTGCGTTCAAGTTGCAGTGTTATGCATCTTTATTGACATATATTTAATTTGCTAATGATTGTTGGAATAAAACTTGAAATACTCAGATACATTGCTATACATTTTTTAAATGGTTTAAAGATGGGTCGGTTAGAATTTGTCACATCGTTTTTCTCTGAACGCCGTGTAACATATGAGTACCTGATGCCAATGAGATGGCATATTTATCACTTATAAATAAAGTTATAAACAATATGCACGACTACTGAAGTCGTTTTTGGACAAGTCTGTGCCTATCTTTTTTTCTGAGTGGTTATATGTCCGCTCTTTATATGCCTACCAGTTAGTTCTACAGCTAAGCATTCTATCATTTGATGCTGTTCCCCCTATCGAAAATTTTCCGAAAAAGTTTACTTGTCACATCACTGTTCAAACAAAATTTTGTAGCACTCTTACCCAAAGCTGTTTTTAACTGCCAAGAATTCCAATTGCAAATGAGTAGACCTTTTTATGATAAAGTTCTAGCAAAATGCTTGTTTCATGCCAGACTGGGTGTTGCATTGCTGAACCTCTCACGCCTTCGTGTTCCCATTTCTTAGCACTTTGGTGCCTAATCTTGTATACACAAGCAGGTAACCTGATCCTAGACAGTATTAACAACTTCCCTTCTACTGTAAAACTACTGTAAATAGTCCAATCCTTCTAAACTGAATACCATTTTGAAGCTCTAAGCTTTTAGAATTTGATAAAAATAACAGAAACCACCAGTACAAAGCTGTTTTCAGACTCTTTCAAAGAATAGAGTTACCTCTAACAACCACAAAGTTGTTTTAGAGGTAACTGAAAAAACATAATGATTGCAGTACACACAGTCTGATAAAGTGTATACTTGCTATGAATGGAAAAACAGATAGTTTTTGTGATGTGAATATTTAGTGGGAGATGCCTTGCGATTGCAAGTGCATATTGGTTAGGAATAGCCATCGTTATGTAACCACAGATGCTGCTTTATGTCTTGTCCGTTTCAAGTTTTATGCCTTCCTGCTGTAACCACATATCCTATCCATATTGTTAGTGCTGATAAATAACTGGGCAGGCAGTTGTAAATTTGCTTGAGTACTGTGCAGTCATGTTATTGTATCGTGATAGTAAATAAAGAGCTGAGTTGAATACACTGACGAACAAGCTACAGTTTTACTATAAAGCTCTTGTTGCTGAGGAGAAGCTCTTTAGTCTTCTAGCTTTGTCTATTTTTGATCCTTCATTATCAATAATTTCAATCAGTGTGTCCTTAGAAGTTAATATTCTGTCTGCAGCCATTTTTTATTTCTCAGTTGGTTAGAAGTACCCTCGGCATTTTGGCGATATTTCAAGAACTAGTTAAACAATTGACTTGAAACTTTGGAGTTATAAAGGAAATCGATAACGCAAAAAGTCACAAAAAATTCTGTAATCCTACATAAACGACGTGTTGAGTTTATTTGGGTATAAATTTAGGTAGGAAAACTATACCCCGAATGATCTTGGGACCAGCCTCAAAAAGTTAACAAAATGAAATGAGAGTGTGGAAAAGTGTTTGTTGAGAATTTAATCTAAACTTAAGACTTGCTTGCCGTAGAACAGTTACAAAAAAAACCTTCAATTGAGGGTTTGCAAGACAAAACTCTGTTGCGCCTGGGCTGTCAAAATTATCATGCCGGGGTTGAAACCTGCTGTCAACTGTCAAAAGAGTTGAAAGCGCGCAAGCATCTAAAATGAGCTGGTTTTTAGAAGACTATGCGTCACCTCAAGCTATAGATTCCATTGAAGGATTTTCTAAGGCTTGCCAATGAGAAAAACTATCCAAAGCTATAGACTAGCCAAAAAAAGCCCTTCTGGAATACAATTGGAGCCTTTCTAGAAAGCTGTCGTATAAATAGGAGCAGTAGCGGTGTTGATAAAACATCTAGAGGCAGAGTTGGTTTGCTGTCATAAATACTTCATTTGGCTTCAGTTAAACATGCGCAGATAAGCATCTCATCAAATTTCGATTCAAACTGACTTTTGTATTTGCAAAAGGAGCCAGAGAAGATGTCGAACAGGCATTCTTTTGTCAAAGCACAATTACACTATTTGAAGCTCAAATGACCTTGTAGTGTACCGCTATTACTTTTGAAGAGAATGACTTGAAGTTGGTTAAAATACAAACTTATGGTTGGAGCATTCGAGAGTTTTTTCTTTTTTATACAGTCGTATAAAAGAAGTATACAAAATACAGAGTATACGAAGTATACAGAAGTAAAAAAGTATAGTTAAGCCAAGAGCACAGGAGGCTTCAAGTTCAATACCTACATACTGCTATTCTTTTTGAAGCGTATAACTTGAAGTTGATTAATATATAAACTCATGATTGGTGAATTTGAGCCTTTTATTTTTCTATGCAGCTTCAAAACTAGGAGCACAGTGAAGATAAACTTTTCAAATTATTGAACATCCATGTTTTCTACAGAACTGATCGAGCATTTACATTTTTACCTTTTTTGATAAGAGCTTCAAGACAGGCTTCAGTAGAGTTGAGAATGACTATAGGAGTGTTGAATAACGATATCTTTGTAACAGCTCCATACTTCTTAGCGATATCATATAACTGTACGTGCATCTGCTCTGGCTTGATAGAAAAGGTGTTACCTAGCAATGGCAATCCTTTCGGACCAGGGATTTTTCTCAGTGGATCCTGTTCTCAATAAAAGTGAAGGAAACAGTTAACTGTTGCGTTTATATAATATAACTTGAGCTGATCTAAATGCATTACTGAATTTTAGGAAGGACATATTGCCTAAGGAAACCAAACAATGAATATTGTATTATCAAGCATGGCTGCTTGAAAATTTATCAGTTGTAATACCTTCTTGGTATGAATACATTCAAACCTCTACTTCTGATCACCAGTGCTTACAATTTGAGCAAATAATCATTTTGACATATGAAGCTGTTTCTAATGACACCATGTATAATGTGTTTGTTTTAATTCTAACGCCTATACTTTGAGAATTCATCATTGCTTTATGGGCTATATAACGAATTAAACTCTACAGAATGTATTTGTATAAAACTATTTATTCCAGCATACGATAGTTTTGATACACAAAGGAAGTATTAAAAAGAATTTGTAGCATATGTTGAGGATTGACTGTATCACATGATACTCAGCGCCTGAAAAATTGTGAACATACATCTAAGTCAATATGAACTATTATTGCAAGAAATAAAAAAGGGGATCTGTACATATAATGTAGCGATGGTGTTTAACTACTGTGGATAAAAGTTCAATATTGTTATGCATTGATTAAAAGCAGTAGAAAACAACTTCAGGTCGAAATCTAGAAATGTTAAGATCGATGTGGAAGCTTACAACTTAGCACTAGTTACTAAACAAGACATATTAAGAATGCAAAGACTAGTTCCATGTTTGACCTAGTTTTTAAAATAGAATTGGGGCACTTCTAAAGAAGCATCTTAATCTGTATAAAGTTTTGTAGAATTTGAAAAGCTCAAAATCTGTTTGTCTTTTATCTAGAAATAAGCTTTAAGTTACCATACATTTTACAAGGTCAGTACAAGATTTTCAGAGCTGACAAGATTCATGAATGAACAAATGAATAAATGAAAGAATTAAAGGATGAACAAATGAATAAATGAAAGAGTGAATAAGTAAAAGAATGAATGATTGCAATTTTAGTGGATTTTAATGACACCGTTCTTTTAGTAAATCATGTTATTTTAATTTTGTATGCCATAAGGAATATTTGTGATGGATAGAGACTGTTAACCAAATTATACATTTTGAGATTGTAAAGCAGCAATATTTTGTAAAAATGACAGAAAATATTTAAACAAGTTGATATAAAATATGTTATACTTCTGTGAGGCAGCTGATGATATAGCGTAAGAACTGTTAACAATCTCTTTAGAAATTCTTAGTTCAACATATCAATAGTAGTTTAGGATCATGAGTCCAGATTAATACTCATACAAACAGCGACGAATTACAAATGTGTTATATAAAGAGTCGTCTACACATTTCTTATCATAGACATAGAGAGAAGACTGATCACCAAATGGTTACACAAGTTTGCTAAAGGTGATGTGACCAAATATTGTAATAGTAGAGACCAGGGCCGACTGCCTAGTCAACACCAAGTCTGACGCCATGGCCAAGCTGAGTCCCGGTGCAGCAGGAGATTTGGCCACAGATGAGCCGACAACCTCAGCATACCGAGAGAAGATAGCCGACACTACGAAAGGTCTGAGACGATCAATGGGTGAAGCCATCTAGTCACCATGCCTATATAAGGAGGCCAGAAAAATGATGAGATTAGAGATCGCTGGCAGTCGCTTGCATGTTCTTCTGTTGTTATGTTTTGTGCGCTTACTGGTCACATGTACATGTATTTATATATGTTTGTGAAATATATATCCATCTTATTGCGTTGAACTCATTGGCTTTAATGTTTGTGAAGCAGTAAAGGAACCAGCAGTTTCTTTTACACTATTTACCAAAAATATATAATTTATATTATACTAGAAATTCCACTGTCATACAGCCCACGACCAAAGTGATATTGGAAAAAAGAAAGGGTACTGATGGTTGAGAAATGCAATATTAGCAGTCAAATAGGATAACTGCAATGGTAGCTGTAATGTACTGGGTGTGGGTGTTATTATATACAACAAATAGCAATAATGAAAGGAAAAGATTATATGTTTATATCTTTCCTCCTGCAAAAAGAGAAATGCAATATTGGCCAATATTAGAAGTAAAATGCACTGATATTATCAGAATAACCAATATTATTAATATAGTAATAATATAAAACCAATGCACAATTATGTTTACATTTCAAAACATCATAGCTAACAATATCACAAAGTTGTGATATTTATATAAATTTTTAGAAAATCTGTACTACGTAGTCATTGTTCTGTAGTCATCCAAACTTATAATTAATTATTGTAATAACCTCATAAGAACCGTTAAAAAATATCATCGTCATTTCCTTTACTTACACTGCATTGGACATCAGTTAGAATACGAAAGTACTCAAATGTGTCGGCAAATGAAAATGAAAAAATTGAAATCGGCAAAAATGAAACGATTTCGGGAGTTGTGTGCACATGCGCATTTATCATAAATTTCCCAATCAATCGCTTCGCTCTTGTTTGGTCATGGGATTATTATTTTTACTTTTATTATTTATTAACATTTAGTGGTATTTTACCAAATACATACAGTGAAAACTTTTCATGTTTTGGTATACATATGTGAATGTCAGTGCTAATTTACGATTTGCCTTTTTCCGATTTGCACTTTGTGTAATAGTGTTTTTAAATGCTGCATTTTCATTGCTACTTACACAATACTTCATGTAAGCGTATGTTTTATGGGAAAATTTAAAAAATAAACCTGTTTTCATAATTCTAGGGGTGCTACAAATAGGAGATTTTGTATGTGAAGATTTTTGTTCCATTTAAATAATTCAAAAATTCCAACAATATTAAACCTTTTTGACTTTAGCGCTATTCCAACATCCAAATAAGATCACTTCTATAAATAGAAAGCAGCAAGCCATAGACTCATATTCCTTAGCAATGAGCTCCAGAACATTTATGGACAATAACAAGAGGGCCTTAATTATATTCGTTCTGAGATTGGTAAGGCTGCATTCAACGAAGTTCTATGAAACCTCTAACAAAAGACACTAACGCCATAAACACGTGTTGCCCATATATAGTCAGTTACATAACCATGTTGACAGCACTTGGCATTTGCCCTTGACCTCTGCTACTGCTTGTGCGTAAGTTTGTCAAATGGTTTTAAATTGTTTCACAAGAAAGTAGCGACTGATAAAAATGAATTGTTTGTTTCAAACCTTTTAGGGATTGTCACTAGCACACGTCCTTTAACAACAAAAATTTTGTTCAAGTAATTAGTGAGAAGTATGCAAATTCTATAATTGTTTTAGGTTATAATGGTTAAGGCTACACCGTAATAGTGAAAAAAATACAGCAGTTACAAATTCCATAATCTTGTCAGCAACTACATTCAGCAAAAAACTCAGAAGGTAGTCATATGTCTTCCCTCTGTGTCGCCCATTGTACAGCAATGCACCTTTATTTGTCAGTGTCAAGGAGTCAATGCTATCAAAACCCAAGCACAGGCATTATACACATCAGCTGTACATGTATGTATATCACTTCATCCAAATAAAATCAAAGAGACACGATTGGAACTACAGAAATGTACATAGTGAAATTTAAACAATCCCTTCATCTGTATCTCCTTACATTTATTGGACCAATGCAGGATTTAACATGTTAAAAAGTGTGCATCTCTGTCATAAAATAGAAGCGAGCTATGACAAGGTGCCTCGATGATGTTCAAAGAGTACAACCAGCTTTTACTACCAGAGTACTGTCATGCATAGAGTAATTTCATAGATAGTGTTTCAGCAGTTTGGTAATTTGCTATGGACAGTAACAAAGAGTTTCATAGCATTAACCCTTTAAACTGTAAGCCAGAAATGTAACACATTATGATAACAGAAATAACAGATATATAAGAGATATAGGATGCAATGTCTACAAAATTAAATGTCAAATAAGCAGTAGCAAGTTTTGTAACTTTCATGTTTGCAATCTGAAAATATTACCGGTTGACCTATTATTCAAATGTAACAAGTTGGTGTGAAATCAATGTAGCAACTGGCTTATCACTATACAATGGTCATTCTAGTTTAGGTAGAGCAGTGGAAACACTTTTACTGTCTTTGGTCTTTCCATGTTTTTTCCCCACAAAATGATGATAGTCGGAGGTCTCAAAAATAGTTAATCAGCATTCTTCAAAGAAACTCAGACTCAAACCTTTGATTTAAAAGGTGCTGTGTCGAGATAGCAAATTTTCTTAGTTTGAATAAACAAGAAAAGGCGCTTTTTTAAGTTTTGAAGCTGCCAATCTACTTACCTTCCACCTTTTGTAGAGAACATAGGACAAAACAGAAATGACAAGCACTGCTAAGTGACTACTGGTGAACTCCATAGCGGCAGCACTGACAGCACTAGTATTAACAACACCTATCAACTAAATTGCGGATGTAGTTTTGCAAGGCTGCATGCGATTAGTTGCAATTGCTTGGTCGATCTAGCGAGTAAGCGTAATCGTAAGTTATTGAATGAGCTCGACTATGCGTGACCATGGATAAACAAGAATAGCAAAAGATATTGAACAACTATACCATAAGGGAGGAATCCTGAATTGAATGTAACAATTCTATTGAGTCAATTGGATTTAGAATAACCATCACATCACCATATACACATGTAGTTGGCTCATAATAGTGAATTTATCTTTTCATATGTAATAAGTTATAAGTTGTAGCACAATGGCTGCAAAAGTCACTTAAAATTGATCTTAACCTATGGAGCTATGAAATTACTATGGAATTATGAACTTTAAAACTAAATATTAACACCGTGTTATGCAGCATTGTCTTTTACATGAAATCGCCAAAGCTCAGGCCATTTGAAGCAATACTACTTTTCACAACTAAATAAAATGTACATACATTCTTGGCAGCTAGAACGATCTATACATTTTAGCAAACACCCTGGTAATATAGACATGCATTGGTTTATTTTAGCTGACCAATAAAATTGCAGTATTCTTGACCTTACAAGGGAAAAAACCGTGCACAAGGGACAACTAAATTGCCCAAGTACACACAACGAGCACACATGCACACGCGCACACATGCACACGCGGACACACACGCGCACGCACACACGCGAACACATGCACACGCACACACGCGCACATCAAGACCAGTGCAGATCATAAACTAACGCAAATCAATCCAGAGCTGATAGCAAAGACTATATATTACAGGTGATAGCAAACTGTGTATTAGCGCAACTTCAGCAAGATCTGACAACACCGACTTTCTACATTACAGCTAATAACAGACTATAAACCACCGCAAATCAAGCCAGATCCGTTGATACAGACTCTCTCTAACACAGCCGACAGCATACTGTGCAAATACCAAATGCTAAATAAGATGAGGTATACGCGAATAAATTTATTATGGTACCGTAGCATGTCTCACCATGCCAACTGAACTTTGACTGCTTCTCAAATTCAAAAACGATTAGTTATATAAGTGAACAGAACCAAACTCAACATATGATTGGTGGTTATGAGTAGTTGAAACTTCTAGGTCAACGTGACAGTTATTTTTTAAAAGAACGGACATTATTTACAGTTAAATAATCAGTATAAAAGTTTAGCTGCCTTTTTGTAATCTGCATACGTGTATATATATATATATATATATATATATATATATATATATATATATATATATATATATATATATATATATATTATATATATGTATATATATACATATATATGTATATATACATATATATATATGTATATATATACATATATACATATATGCATATATACATATATACATATGTACATATATAAATGTGAGTGTCTGCCATTTGTCTATTTATAGCAATAAAATACACGCATGTACTAACAAAAGCTGCTTCACACTAGATTTGAACTCGCAACCAACGATTTTGCAGACAGGCGAGCCAACTACTACACCAAGTGGCCCCATTGCTATACAATGGAATAATTGTGCACATGTTTGTTACACCTGTCGATCTTAAATGGCATTTGGTTAAATTACTCGCGTTTCAGCTAGCAAGCTTAAACTAAGTTACTAAAAGAAAAATTTTACTAAAAGAAAAATACATGCCAAGACTTCCCAAAAAGCTTCAAACATATGTATATATGTATAGCATAAACTTAATTAAATTTATAGCAGACAGAAATAAACAAACACCTTCATTTAAAAGTTAGAATGGTAAATGTTATATATGTTGATTAAAAGTAGATTTTCTGCGCAAAAACGTTTTTATTACTCGTACAACACCGGACATTCAACTAGTACATCTATATATATAAACCTCAATGGTTGTTTGTCTGTCATTCATGTGTCCGATTACAGAAATTGAAATCTAGAAACGAAAAATTCACTTTGCACTGGAATTGAACTCCAAACCACCAGCTCTGCAGACAGGTGAGCTAACCGCCACACTGCTCTTGCCATGCTACAGAATAATTGTGAACATACTTATGCAGCGCTTGTGAAAATACTATTGGTTACTACTAGCATGCTTGAAAATCATGATTGCGTGAGAGGTCATGATGTGTAATGATTAAAAGCACAATTCTAAGCCCTCATTATAATTAATCTATGAATGCCATTCACAAGGGGAAGAATAAGAAGAATTTAGAGAAGCTGAAAGTAAGGTGTGCTGCTTCTAGTGACCGACAGCAAGTCTTTGCTGCCATTCAAATTACTATGTTAGTATACCTTTATCAAACATTTGTTTGTTTCTCCATGTATGCACTATGTTGGTGAGGTAGCTAGCCAGATAGTAGTGATGTCTAGTGGTTTATCATTTTAGTAGCGTACCCTGACAAATCTTTAATAGAAGTGCATCTAAAAAGTAAAGTTTGCCAAGCCAGGTAATGCTTCGCCGCATTTTTTATGGGAAAACTTTTTATGTGAAAACCCTATCATGTAATAGTCCAGCAAGCCTTAAATCAGCTCACTTTGATTGTAAGCTATGCTGCCAGGCTTGCTTGGTCTGTATGTTCATTGGTATTAAATTCATTTGTGATTTTATATACAATCCAACAGCTTTATCATGAAGGTAGCTTTGCATTGGATAGACAATTATACCTAGAAAGAGTAGATAAAAAAATTAGCAGTTGCATGCTACTACAATAGACACTACCGATAAGTCTCGTTCAGAAGAATGGTGGGTTAGAAGAACTAGTTAATATTTTATTGAGGCTCATAGGAGGCATTTAACATTGGTTTATAAGTTTCAAGTTTCATTGTGCACAGCAGCCCAACAGCCTGCACTGATAGAACTTGCTTTCTAAAGGTCTTATAGAGATTTTTTTAGACTTCTTTGGTCTTTCTATTTCTTCCTTTTTTGTATTTTATCATAAAATACATGCCATTCAGATACATATATAATTTTATAGATTTTTCGATAGATTTTTTATAGATAAGAACTTATATAAATTAGAGACGTAAATGCATTTCAGTCGCAGTTCTATAGTATAAACATGGTGTGCGTAGGATTTATCACTGGCAGAAATGAGTGAATTCACAAGGGTCTACTACAAGCATAGCGAGTGTCACGTTGGGATTCTAGAACATAGTAATACCAAATGTTTTTAGCTGGTCAGTAGAATAACAAAATAACAAAGAGCTTCTCAAGGACTTTATCAAAAACAGTTAACTCTTTAACAAATTTTTCCAGCTAAATTTAAACCACATTTCTATGACTGCTTAGAATACGAGTTACAAATGAAAAATATTCCCACAATCAAATGCATGTGCCTGAAGAGAGTGGTCTTCAGGATTCTTTATCTAATTAGACAAAATATGTGATAAAAATTGCTTGCAACTAAATGTTTCATATGTTCCAAATTACAAATGGATATTGAACATATTGAAGGTCATTCGAATTACAGACAAACATCATTGGCTAACAACAGATGTTATGCATGTCTCAAAGACTCACTAATACAATTTGCATTTGGTGTAAAAAACAGGCATCCAGCAGTAGAATGTGAAATCATGGATTATAACCTTGGCTTTCTCCTCATTCTTGTCGTTTCTGTCATCATCTACTTATTCTACAACAGGTGGAAGGTGAGATAATATGACTTCAATACAATTTCATTTGTCCATATTTATTATATTTCTTTAAATATATTCATGCGCTATATTAATTTCTGTCGGTTTTTGCACTTGTTCTTAAACATTGACTTAATGCCTAAAGCATTACCGTCATAAGGCAGGCTGCAGTTATGATCAGTATTATGACAAACAAGCATCCTTTTGTAAAACTGTTATTGAGAACAATATGTTATGTCTTTGATATCCACTTTACACTTTACAACTATATGTATGGCAATGCTAGCTAGCCAAGCTACCAAATAAAACACTAAAGCTAGAGGGCCGGTGATGGTATGCGTCTAATTTACATTTGTTTGTTTGTTTGCTTTATTTCATCAAAAATATATGAATATATACAAAAGAAATGAAAACTAGACAACGAACATCCAGAGAAGGTGACGATGAGGCCATGCACGCGATAGTAAAAGCTAATATTTAGCGCGGACATAGGTGGCAGATTAAAGACAAAAATTAATTAAGCATTATAGATAAAAAAAATTATCTCAATAGCCATGCCCTTAAGCTCCTCTTAAAGCCTAACGTTTTTTGTATACTGCGAATAGAAATAGGCAGATTGTTCCACAAAACAGCTTTTTAATAAATTGTTCTTTTGTGACCAGCAGCGGAAGATGATTTAGGTAGAGATAAATTGAATTTAGAATTTTGAGTGAAATAGTGCTGTGAGAAATGAGAATATGCTGAGTAAAAAGATATATGAGCTCTAAGCAAAGTCCGAAATTTAAACAACTGACTAACATTCGAAATGTTGCATTTTTTAAATCGATCCCAAGTCGAGAAATAAAAAGGTTTCTTGTTAATAATGCAAACTACTCTTTTTGGATAGATAAATAATTTTTTAAGATAAATTACTGGAGCATTCCCCCAGGCTTCAATACAATATGAAATTTTTGAATTGGTCAATGAATTATAAAGTAAAATTAGAATGTTTCGTGGTAAATGAAAAAATAATCGGTACAATAGGCCACTAAGTGGACATATCTGTTTTAATAAGCTTTCTATATGTAATTTCCAGTTTAATTTGTTGTCAATAGTTATTCCGAGAAATTTAACACTGTCTGTTTTCTTAACTGTATCACCATTTAAAAAAAAAGAATTTTCATTTAATTTAAAATTGTTCTAATGGTTCTTTAAAATAATGTTATTTGTCTTCTTAATGTTAATAGTTAATTTGTTTTGTTGACACCATCTTGTAAATTCTATCAAATCAGCGTTTATAAGGTTAATGTCATCATTTAAGTTTTTTGATTTGTAAAATAAGCTAGTATCATCAACATACAATATCGGCGTTAAGAATTTTAAGTTAGAGCATAAGTCGTTAATATATCTTAAAAATAGCGTTGGACCTAAAATTGAAGCCTGTGGTACTTCATAAGTTATATTGCTACAATTTGAATAAGTAGAATTTATTAATGTAGTTTGGGAGCGATCTGTCAAATAACTCTTTATCCATGTAATTCAATTTTTGCCAAAACCCAACAATTTCATCTTGGTCAGTAAAATGTTATGATCAATAGTATCGAAAGCTTTACTAAGATCAATGAAAATTCCAAGTACAGTATATCCTTAGTTAAAAGCTTCAAGAGTTTGATTTTTGAAATTTACGACTGCATCTGTAGTACTTAATTTTTTTCGAAAGCCGTATTGTTAGATTGTATGCAATTTATGTGTCTCTAAGTAGTTAAAAATCTGCTGGCTTATCAGTTTCTCTAAAACTTTACTAAAGACTGGAAGAGTTGAAATTGGTCTAAAATTTTCACATTTGTCGTGAGAACCATTTTTGGAAAGAGGTAAAACTTTGGCATTTTTCATTAAAGTTGGAACAGTGTTTGTTATATATATATAGATATATATATAGATATATATATATATACATATATATATATATATATATAATATATATATGTATATATATATATATATATATATATATATATATATATATATATATATATATACATGTACATATATCTTACTGCTATGGAAGCTACTAAGTTTAGTTATTTGACAAAGATCTTGCCGCTATATATATAATATATATATTATATATATATATATATTATATGAATGTCCAGTATTGCACAAGTATTAAAAACAGCATAAAAACAGTGGCAGATAATGTAGTTGCCTGCCGCTTGCTATTAGTCTGGCACATTGCCAATGGCTACTTTGAGTAAGCTAGTATCCGTATTGCTAAACTTACTAATAAGAGCCGTGAAAGCAAGCTTTAGTGATATTGCGTGTAACACAGAGTCGCTATGTGTATTTTAACCGAAATAATGACTTTTATCGTCCAAAGTTTCATTGCATCCTGTGTAGCCTAATGGGTTAGATTGTCACCCTGTGAATAGGATGTTCTGAGATTAAATCTTTTGCAATACAGATTTTTCATTGTTAGATTTTGATCGCTTCAACTGGACAGACCCTGAACGTCGAGGATGACAAACTTTTAGGTTTATATATATAAATCTTAAAGTATTATGTATCTGAAAAGATTACATTATATATATAATGTGATATATATTACATCATGCTTTACGTATATTTATATATGTACTCACAAACTCACACCAATGGCTTTGACCTGCTATGCGGATGTATATCTCTTAAGATTGCTTCAGGGTGATATTCAACTGACTTGCATTATTGCAGTGCTATGCTGGGTCATCTTCCTCTTAGGATCACAACAGACCGTATAAATTTTACACGGCTTCAATAGTTTTAAAATACACTTTTATATAACTGGTCACTTATGTTAAATTATTTTGATAAATATATTGATATTTGTATTTATATTACTTATAAATATGATATTCATACTAACTGCTACTAAAAGCTCAGACTAGCTCAGTAATTATATATCATATTTCAGTCAGTGTTTTTATTTAATTCAAATGTCCAAACTTAGCACAAATTTGCATTGATGTGTAATAACTAAATTATTTCACAATTGCAGGATCCACTGAGAAAAATCCCTGGTCCGAAAGGATTACCATTGCTAGGTAACACCTTTTTTATCAAGCCAGAGCAGATGCATATACAGCTATACGATATTGCTAAGAAGTATGGAGCTGTTACAAAGATATCATTATTCAGCACTCCTATTGTCATTCTCAACTCTACTGAAGCCTGTCTTGAAGCTCTCATTCAAAAAGGTAAAACTGTTAACGCCCGAGCAGTTCTTGGAAGGACGGGTATAACTGGAGTGTCTCAGAACCTGCATGCAACTTCAGAACCTCTATGCATCCATACATGCATGTATGCATGCATGCATACATGCATGCATGCATCCATACATGCATGCATGTATGGATGCATAGAGGTTCTGAGGTTGCATGCAGGTTCTGAGACACTCCAGTTATACCCGTCCTTCTTGGAATACCATGCAAGATCAATAATCTGAAAAGCTTGTTTTCTAGTTTTGAAGGTGCATAGAAAAAGGGCAACCTCGAGTCCACTGATCAAGAGTTTTTATTTTAGCCAACTTGAAGTCACTCACTTCAAAAAGATTAGCAGTTTGTAGGTATTGAACTTGAAGCCTCCTGTTCTGTTGGCAATGTGCTGCAAAGGCAGAATCCTAACATGAATATCTAATGGTGTGAAAATGTTTGCACTTGTTTACCAGCTTTTAAAGGAAGGATATTATAGGATACCTGAGTGTCCCAAGATTAGGTAACAATAATTTGACTAGCAACTGATAATATGATATCGTATAGTGCAATATACTACAGCGTAATATATTATAGCATAAAACAATATAACAATATATTAGTCACACAATATATATTCTGTGAATAACATTTGCTATAAATTTTATAGTAAACAGATTATTGCAGGTGGAGATTTTCAAGGACGACCACCTCTGCCAAGATCACGCATACTTAGTCCAAAAGGTTTAGCAACATTGGTAAGGATGTCAATTCCAATGAGAAACTACATGTCATACTTAAACAACCCAACCAAAAAATAGTATATTATAATACGGAACACTAGTGTATGGTCATGTTTAAAACTTTCCAGAAGAAGCTCATCTTTCTTAGTGCATTACAATACAATGTAATGCTGCAGATATTTATTGAAAGCTTATTAATTTTCTAGCCGACCGCTGACATCAACAAGTAAAAAAAAACTTATTTCTACTATGCCATGAAAATATTCTAAAAAAAACTTGAAAAAACCTTGTATTATCTTGTATTATATCACCTAACATTGTATATTGCATGAATAGCTGTTGTCTCAAATCAATTGTAGCATTTCTTTAAAACCATTATTCAGCATTTGTAGAGCATCAGCTGATTCCCAGCATTTAAATTTTGCTATCTCAAGCTTTTGCCAACAATATATTCTATTTCGCAGCATGCCTATTATCCAAAACAGGTATCAACTAGTGGTCTAGACTACATGACACATGAACAGCGCGTTAGGTTCAACTCCCAAAAGAGGCTACCAGTGGTGGCAGGAATCATATGCAACCCTAACTTGTTGTCTGTAACTAGGCAGCAATTTAGGATTGAGGCTCTCTTGTCCCCAGTTGTTGAGGCTCTCTTGTCTCCAGTTGTTGAGACTCTCTGGTCTCCAGTTGTTGAGGCTCTCTTGTCCCCAGTCGTTGAGACTCTCTTATTCCCAGTTGTTGAGACTCTCTTGTCTCCAGTCGTTGAGACTCTCTTGTCTCCAGTTGTTGAGGCTCTCTTATCCCCAGTTGTTGAGACTCTCTTATCCCCAGTTGTTGAGACTCTCTTATCCCCAGTTGTTGAGGCTCTCTTGTCCCCAGTTGTTGAGGCTCTCTTGTCCCCAGTTGTTGAGGCTCTCTTGTCTCCAGTCGTTGAGGCTTTCTTATCCCCAGTTGTTGAGACTCTCTTGTCTCCAGTTGTTGAGACTCTCTTATCCCCAGTTGTTGAGACTCTCTTATCCCCAGTTGTTGAGGCTCTCTTGTCTCCAGTTGTTGAGGCTCTCTTGTCCCCAGTTGTTGAGGCTTTCTTGTCCTCAGTTGTTGAGGCTCTCTTGTCTCCAGTCGTTGAGGCTCTCTTGTCCCCAGTTGTTGAGGCTCTCTTGTCTCCAGTTGTTGAGACTCTCTTGTCTCCAGTTGTTGAGACTCTCTTGTCCCCAGTCGTTGAGACTCTCTGGTCTCCAGTTGTTGAGACTCTCTTATCTCCAGTTGTTGAGACTCTCTGGTCTCCAGTTGTTGAGACTCTCTTGTCCCCAGTCGTTGAGGCTCTCTTATCCCCAGTTGTTGAGGCTCTCTTGTCTCCAGTTGTTGAGGCTCTCTTAACTCCAGTTGTTGAGACTCTCTTATCCCCAGTTGTTGAGGCTCTCTTGTTCCCAGTCGTTGAGGCTCTCTTATCCCCAGTCGTTGAGGCTCTTTTGTCTCCAGTTTTTGAGGCTCTCTTGTCTCCAGTTGTTGAGGCTCTCTTATCTCCAGTTGTTGAGACTCTCTTATCTCCAGTTGTTGAGGCTCTCTTGTCCCCAGTTATTGATGCTCTCTTGATACTGAACTCAGAAGCGTCCAGCTAAGGTCACAGGAACATTGTTTGTGCTTTTGCTGCAAGCAATTGAACATCATAGCCAATCTTTGAGGAATTATCCGCACATTCTCGGGTAAACTCATCTTTGATTTCTTCTCCCTCATCAACTCTTTTGGGCCATCTTCTTGACCCCAGACTCCAACTCCTAACCTCCTCATTCATCCTGGCTGGAGCACTTTGCCCCTTAACTCCTTTCTTTTTTATATGGGTTTAGGTATTTACTGTAGTTTAGGTTATTGGTCATTAGGTTATTAGAAAAACATTTATATTTGAATAGCTATTATCTGAATAAATGCCTAGTCTTTCAAGGCTGTTATATTTTGATAACATGCTATGTTTTAATTAAAACACGGAAGGTGCCAGTACATTTGCTGCCATAAAGTCAGGTACATTTGAAGCTCTGGCCAACCTTTACCCAAATTTAACTACCATATAATTTGTCTTAGGATTCCAAGGGGCTACTCGCAAATTTCAAAAACGTTTGTTGACTTCAGAATTCTTACATCTCTGCACTGAAATCTTTAATATTTTATACATGTACATTGCATGCACATCTCTTTTGATTTTAAATTTATGATCCTTTCTATGTAGTCATTATATAATCATTAAGAAAATGCTCACTGTGAATTTCGATGCTTAGCTTCCATTATTGGATATATTCAGAGCTATGATCACCCTGATTATATGATGCTACGTGGCCTAGCAACCAAAAGTATCAAGTCTTATGGCTCAGGATGGAACGCTCTAGAGGCCATACTAGAGTCAAATATATCAGAATTACTTGACCTGCTAGCTGAGAAGAATGGACAAGTAGTGGATACCCATCAGCTTGCCAATGGATATCTCTGCTCAGTAATAGCCTCAATAGTAAGCTGTATCATACTACTCTGCCCTAAAAAGCATTTTAGCTCAAGACCATATATACATGTACAAATAAGATATCGATGTGAACTGTAAAATATTTATATGTGTGATAAAGGTAGACTTGTAGCAGCCAATTTTGCGATATATTGGTTTTTTGCTGTCTCAAAGTCTCACCTTTTCTGAAAAAATAACTATGTTCTTTTATTGTAGCCTGTGAAACTCTTCATTTGCAAGGTTTTATATGTATTAGTACTCTGGCAATCTAGTTCTCCGTGAGAGTTCTTCAGACGTAATAACTATCTGTGCAATTATTCAGAGGTACCAACGAGAGGTTAAACTGCGCAGTTGTTGGAGTGTCAGTCTATCATGCTGAAAGTCGCTAGTTGAGTTCCTGTATAATCCAAAATTTGTTCTCAACTTGCAACCGTTGCTCCTGACAGTATTATTTTGGCTCTTATTGTTGTAAAGATGTAAAACAGGTGTTAAAACTAATTAGGAAAGTTTCATGCCTAAGTTTAATATTGTGTAATTTTATTATAGTTTTTAAATAGTGTAACTTAGTTATAAAAATCTCTTAATTGACTTTGAAAACTGTTTTAAATACATATAGAACTTTGTACATCAAGGGGTACACAGGTTATAAGGAAAAACATGTATTTTTTCATTGGATGCCAGACATTGAGACAACAAGAAAGAAATTTATTACTAAGCATATTGCTGAAAACTCAGGATTTTAAAAGATGTTTGATGTGATATGCCAAAGATATTATGGGTGTCGCCGATAGCTGTATAAATTCTGGTTAAAAGGATTCATGTTAAAAATAGAGCACTTTTGGTATGTTTCTCGAAAATAGCAAAATGATCAGTGAATTGAAAGCTTTTATTCTGGATTTTCTACAGTCTCTTTTATTAAAAGCAGTTGTCAATCATTGAGCTAAGGGAACTTTCAATTCCAGTCTAAGAATTGACAGCAAAAACTAAAGTTTCAGCTATTTTGCAGATAGTTTTTTGCACTGACTGATTGGTAAATATTGCAGTAAATCAAAAGTTTTTTATTATATATCAAATAGGTATTAAGTATTACTCTTTTTGCAAAAATATGAAAAAAAAACAAAGAATGAAACTAATACTTCACATTTTATTGAATTATTACTGCAGTTCATTTTATTATCTGTAGCAGATTGCGTAACCTTAACTGTTTGGCTTGTTTAAAAATAAAACATCTTTTGTTTCACATTAGTCCGCTGTGGCAATGCCTTCATTATCTGCAATTGACAATGATCTCTTGGTTTTCTACAATATTACAGCGCTAAATACTGATGATATTCCTAACACAAATGGCTTTTGTTGCAACTGTAACCAATTTCATGATAAAGTCTCTGTTCAAACTTTCTGGATAATACGAAAAATCCCTACACTTTGTGATAGAGATAAACGTCAAGATCTATCATAAAGCTTGTTGCCTATAGCTACAAAACATTTTGGCATGAGACCCAGCTACGCATATGTTATATGTTCTTATAGAGATTGTTACACTGCTCCTAGCCCAAGCTCTGCTTCATATTTGAGCAATTTTTTACGAGGTAACAAATAAATCTGTTTTTATTAACGCCTGTGTTTAAAATAGCACCATTCTGAATGCTTTTTTACCTTTCCTTTATATTTAGCTGGTTTTATTGACTAGTTAGCGTATAACTTTTATTTGCAGTGTATATTATTATATTTTAGCATATTTTATTGTTTTATTATTATATCTTAGTATATTCAGATTATTGACTAAATTGTTGACAGCTGTTTGGAGAACGATACGCACTCGATGATCAGATTTGCAAGACCCTTCACAAGATGAACAAAAGTTTCCTTACAGCGATGAATCCAACCGGCTGGGCAGCTATTTTGGATTTGTTTCCCTTTTTGTTCAACTTCAAGTTCCTCTTCAAATCCTTACACAAAGATATTGATAAAATAAAGCTGCTGATGGATGATCTTTTGTTCTCTCGGATCAAAAGGGATAAAGTAAGTCTAGAATAGATTAAAGTCATTCTGATCCAGTGTAAACAGAGATTATGTTGTTCTAGGCTATGGTACACACCCAGGCGACATTACAACAGGCAGCAACTAAATGGTGTACTACTCTTTGCTTTAAAACCCAACAATCCGGATGGCTGCCATTAGATGTTGAACTCTATTTACAAGAAATGATTACCAAGCTCATAAACGCTGTAACACAATGAGCTAATGACCGCTTTCAGAATGAAGGTTAACATTATTATGACAGAAGCAATAAAATTTGAGTTACTTTTTACATTTCAACTAAGCGCTGCAGTCAAACATCATACGCAGTGGTGGATACAGTTTTTTAGAAACTTTGCACTTCACCTTCTTACAAACGATCTGCTAAAAACATTAGGAGCATCTGCTAAAAACATTAGGAACATCTGCTAAAAACACTAGGAACATCTGCTAAGAATACTAAGAACATCTGCTAAGAACACTAAGAACATCTGCTAAGAACACTAAGAGCATCTGCTAAAAATACTAGGAACTTCGGCAAAAAACACTAGGAACATCTGCTAAAAACACTAGGAACTTTTTCTAAAAACTCTGTACGGTATCTAGCTTTGACAAACAGCATCTTTTCACAGAGATTATATTGAAATATTAAACTACATACATGTATTTTTAATTTGGACTCATGAAATGCTGTATTTTTTAGTGGAAGGTATTTGGTAACGTTGGGAACGATATTCTGCGATGAAGACACAGTAAAGACTAGAACTATTGTATATTAGCACTACAAAACGTGCTATGCAATTAACTAGCAAAGTAAACTAGCAAAGTAAACTAGCAAAGTAAACTAGCAAAGTAAACTAGCAAAGTGAACTAGCAAAGTAAACTAGCAAAGTAAACTAACAAAGTAAACTAGCAAAGTAAACTAGCAAATTAAACTAGCAAAGTAAACTAGCAAAGTAAACTAGCAAAGTGAACTAGCAAAGTGAACTAGCAAAGTAAACTAGCAAAGTGAACTAGCAAAGTGAACTAGCAAAGTAAACTAGCAAAGTAAACTAGCAAAATAAACTAACAAAGTAAACTAGCAAAGTAAACTAGCAAATTAAACTAGCAAAGTAAACTAGCAAAGTAAACTAGCAAAGTGAACTAGCAAAGTGAACTAGCAAAGTAAACTAGCAAAATAAACTAGCAAAGTGAACTAGCAAAGTGAACTAGCAAAGTGAACTAGCAAAGTGAACTAGCAGAGTAAACTAGCAAAGTGAACTAGCAAAGTGAACTAGCAAAGTAAACTAGCAAAGTAAACTAGCAAAGTAAACTAGCAAATTAAACTAGCAAAGTAAACTAGCAAAGTAAACTAGCAAAGTGAACTAGCAAAGTGAACTAGCAAAGTAAACTAGCAAAATAAACTAGCAAAGTGAACTAGCAAAGTGAACTAGCAAAGTGAACTAGCAAAGTGAACTAGCAGAGTAAACTAGCAAAGTGAACTAGCAAAGTGAACTAGCAAAGTAAACTAGCAAAGTAAACTAGCAAAATAAACTAGCAAAGTAAACTAGCAAAATAAACTAGCAGAGTAAACTAGCAAAGTGAACTAGCAAAGTGAACTAGCAAAGTGAACTAACAAAGTGAACTAGCAAAGTGAACTAGCAAAGTGAACTAGCAAAGTGAACTAGCAAAGTAAACTAGCAAAATAAACTAGCAAAGTAAACTAACAAAGTGAACTAGCAAAGTAAACTAGCAAAGTAAACTAGCAAAATAAACTAGCAGAGTAAACTAGCAAAGTGAACTAGCAAAGTAAACTAGCAAAATAAACTAGCAAAGTAAACTAACAAAGTGAACTAGCAAAGTGAACTAGCAGAGTAAACTAGCAAAGTGAACTAACAAAGTGAACTAGCAAAGTGAACTAGCAAAGTGAACTAGCAAAGTGAACTAGCAAAGTAAACTAGCAAAATAAACTAGCAAAATAAACTAGCAAAGTAAACTAGCAAAGTAAACTAACAAAGTGAACTAGCAAAGTAAACTAGCAAAATAAACTAGCAAAGTAAACTAGCAAAATAAACTAGCAGAGTAAACTAGCAAAGTGAACTAGCAAAGTGAACTAGCAAAGTGAACTAGCAAAGTAAACTAGCAAAATAAACTAGCAAAGTAAACTAGCAAAGTAAACTAGCAAAATAAACTAGCAGAGTAAACTAGCAAAGTGAACTAGCAAAGTGAACTAGCAAAGTGAACTAACAAAGTGAACTAGCAAAGTGAACTAGCAAAGTGAACTAGCAAAGTGAACTAGCAAAGTGAACTAACAAAGTGAACTAGCAAAGTGAACTAGCAAAGTGAACTAGCAAAGTGAACTAGCAAAGTGAACTAGCAAAGTGAACTAGCAAAGTGAACTAGCAAAGTAAACTAACAAAGTAAACTAGCAAAATAAACTAGCAAAGTAAACTAGCAGAGTAAACTAGCAAAGTGAACTAGCAAAGTGAACTAGCAAAATGAACTAACAAAGTGAACTAGCAAAGTGAACTAGCAAAGTGAACTAGCAAAGTGAACTAGCAAAGTGAACTAGCAAAGTGAACTAGCAAAGTGAACTAACAAAGTGAACTAGCAAAGTGAACTAGCAAAGTGAACTAGCAAAGTGAACTAGCAAAGTGAACTAGCAAAGTGAACTAGCAAAGTGAACTAGCAAAGTAAACTAACAAAGTAAACTAGCAAAATAAACTAGCAAAGTAAGCTAACAAAGTGAACTAGCAAAATAAACTAGCAAAGTAAACTAGCAGAGTAAACTAGCAAAGTGAACTAGCAAAGTGAACTAGCAAAGTGAACTAACAAAGTGAACTAGCAAAGTGAACTAGCAAAGTGAACTAGCAAAGTGAACTAGCAAAGTGAATTAGCAAAGTGAACTAGCAAAGTGAACTAACAAAGTGAACTAGCAAAGTGAACTAGCAAAGTGAACTAGCAAAGTGAACTAGCAAAGTGAACTAGCAAAGTGAACTAGCAAAGTGAACTAGCAAAGTAAACTAACAAAGTAAACTAGCAAAATAAACTAGCAAAGTAAGCTAACAAAGTGAACTAGCAAAGTAAACTAGCAAAGTAAACTAGCAAAATAAACTAGCAGAGTAAACTAGCAAAGTGAACTAGCAAAGTGAACTAGCAAAGTAAACTAACAAAGTAAACTAGCAAAATAAACTAGCAAAGTAAACTAGCAAAATAAACTAGCAGAGTAAACTAGCAAAGTGAACTAGCAAAGTGAACTAGCAAAGTGAACTAACAAAGTAAACTAGCAAAATAAACTAGCAAAGTAAACTAGCAAAATAAACTAGCAGAGTAAACTAGCAAAGTGAACTAGCAAAGTGAACTAGCAAAGTGAACTAACAAAGTGAACTAGCAAAGTGAACTAGCAAAGTGAACTAGCAAAGTGAACTAGCAAAGTGAACTAACAAAGTGAACTAGCAAAGTGAACTAGCAAAGTGAACTAGCAAAGTGAACTAGCAAAGTGAACTAGCAAAGTGAACTAGCAAAGTGAACTAGCAAAGTAAACTAACAAAATAAACTAGCAAAGTAAGCTAACAAAGTGAACTAGCAAAGTAAACTAGCAAAGTAAACTAGCAAAATAAACTAGCAGAGTAAACTAGCAAAGTGAACTAGCAAAGTGAACTAGCAAAGTAAACTAACAAAGTAAACTAGCAAAATAAACTAGCAAAGTAAACTAGCAAAATAAACTAGCAGAGTAAACTAGCAAAGTGAACTAGCAAAGTGAACTAGCAAAGTGAACTAACAAAGTGAACTAGCAAAATAAACTAGCAAAGTAAACTAGCAAAATAAACTAGCAGAGTAAACTAGCAAAGTGAACTAGCAAAGTGAACTAGCAAAGTGAACTAGCAAAGTGAACTAGCAAAGTGAACTAGCAAAGTGAACTAGCAAAGTGAACTAGCAAAGTGAACTAGCAAAGTGAACTAGCAAAGTAAACTAACAAAGTAAACTAGCAAAATAAACTAGCAAAGTAAGCTAACAAAGTGAACTAGCAAAGTAAACTAGCAAAGTAAACTAGCAAAGTGAACTAGCAAAGTAAACTAACAAAGTAAACTAGCAAAGTAAACTAGCAAAGTGAACTAGCAAAGTAAACTAACAAAGTAAACTAGCAAAATAAACTAGCAAAGTAAGCTAACAAAGTAAACTAGCAAAGTGAACTAGCAAAGTGAACTAGCAAAGTGAACTAGCAAAGTGAACTAGCAAAGTGAACTAGCAAAGTGAACTAGCAAAGTGAACTAGCAAAGTGAACTAGCAAAGTAAACTAACAAAGTAAACTAGCAAAATAAACTAGCAAAGTAAGCTAACAAAGTAAACTAGCAAAGTGAACTAGCAAAGTGAACTAGCAAAGTGAACTAGCAAAGTAAACTAGCAAAGTGAACTAGCAAAGTGAACTAGCAAAGTGAACTAGCAAAGTGAACTAGCAAAGTGAACTAGCAAAGTGAACTAGCAAAGTAAACTAACAAAGTGAACTAGCAAAGTAAACTAGCAAAGTAAACAAGCAAAGTAAACTAACAAAATAAACTAGCAAAGTGAACTAGCAAAGTGAACTAGCAAAGTAAACTAACAAAGTAAACTAGCAAAGTGAACTAGCAAAGTAAACTAGCAAAGTAAACTAGCAAAATAAACTAGCAGAGTAAACTAGCAAAGTGAACTAGCAAAGTGAACTAGCAAAGTGAACTAACAAAGTGAACTAGCAAAGTGAACTAGCAAAGTGAACTAGCAAAGTGAACTAGCAAAGTGAACTAGCAAAGTAAACTAGCAAAGTGAACTAGCAAAGTGAACTAGCAAAGTGAACTAGCAAAGTGAACTAGCAAAGTGAACTAGCAAAGTGAACTAGCAAAGTGAACTAGCAAAGTGAACTAGCAAAATAAACTAGCAAAGTAAACTAACAAAGTAAACTAACAAAGTGAACTAGCAAAGTGAACTAGCAAAGTAAACTAACAAAGTAAACTAACAAAGTAAACTAGCAAAGTAAACTAGCAAAGTGAACTAGCAAAGTGAACTAGCAAAGTGAACTAGCAAAGTGAACTAGCAAAGTGAACTAGCAAAGTGAACTAGCAAAGTGAACTAGCAAAGTGAACTAGCAAAGTGAACTAGCAAAGTGAACTAGCAAAGTGAACTAGCAAAGTGAACTAGCAAAGTGAACTAGCAAAGTGAACTAGCAAAGTGAACTAGCAAAGTAAACAAGCAAAGTAAACTAACAAAATAAACTAGCAAAGTGAACTAGCAAAGTGAACTAGCAAAGTAAACTAACAAAGTAAACTAGCAAAGTAAACTAGCAAAGTGAACTAGCAAAGTAAACTAGCAAAGTGAACTAGCAAAGTAAACTAGCAAAGTGAACTAGCAAAGTGAACTAGCAAAGTGAACTAGCAAAGTGAACTAGCAAAGTGAACTAGCAAAGTGAACTAGCAAAGTGAACTAGCAAAGTGAACTAGCAAAATAAACTAGCAAAGTAAACTAACAAAGTAAACTAACAAAGTGAACTAGCAAAGTGAACTAGCAAAGTAAACTAACAAAGTAAACTAACAAAGTAAACTAGCAAAGTAAACTAGCAAAGTAAACTAGCAAAGTGAACTAGCAAAGTGAACTAGCAAAGTGAACTAGCAAAGTGAACTAGCAAAGTGAACTAGCAAAGTGAACTAGCAAAGTGAACTAGCAAAGTGAACTAGCAAAGTGAACTAGCAAAGTGAACTAGCAAAGTGAACTAGCAAAGTGAACTAGCAAAGTGAACTAGCAAAGTGAACTAGCAAAGTGAACTAGCAAAGTAAACAAGCAAAGTAAACTAACAAAATAAACTAGCAAAGTGAACTAGCAAAGTGAACTAGCAAAGTGAACTAGCAAAGTGAACTAGCAAAGTGAACTAGCAAAGTAAACTAACAAAATAAACTAGCAAATTAAACTAGCAAAGTGAACTAGCAAAGTAAACTAACAAAGTAAACTAGCAAAGTAAACTAGCAAAGTGAACTAGCAAAGTGAACTAACAAAGTAAACTAGCAAAGTGAACTAGCAAAGTGAACTAGCAAAGTGAACTAGCAAAGTAAACTAACAAAATAAACTAGCAAATTAAACTAGCAAAGTGAACTAGCAAAGTAAACTAACAAAGTAAACTAGCAAAGTAAACTAGCAAAGTGAACTAGCAAAGTGAACTAGCAAAGTGAACTAGCAAAGTAAACTAACAAAATAAACTAGCAAATTAAACTAGCAAAGTGAACTAGCAAAGTGAACTAGCAAAGTGAACTAGCAAAGTGAACTAGCAAAATGAACTAGCAAAGTAAACTAGCAAAGTAAACTAGCAAAGTGAACTAGCAAAGTGAACTAGCAAAGTGAATTAGCAAAGTAAACTAACAAAATAAACTAGCAAATTAAACTAGCAAAGTGAACTAGCAAAGTAAACTAACAAAGTAAACTAGCAAAGTAAACTAGCAAAGTAAACTAACAAAGTAAACTAGCAAAGTAAACTAGCAAAGTGAACTAGCAAAGTGAACTAGCAAAGTGAACTAGCAAAGTAAACTAACAAAATAAACTAGCAAATTAAACTAGCAAAGTGAACTAGCAAAGTAAACTAACAAAGTAAACTAGCAAAGTAAACTAGCAAAGTGAACTAGCAAAGTGAACTAGCAAAGTGAACTAGCAAAGTAAACTAACAAAATAAACTAGCAAATTAAACTAGCAAAGTGAACTAGCAAAGTGAACTAGCAAAGTGAACTAGCAAAGTGAACTAGCAAAGTGAACTAGCAAAGTGAACTAGCAAAGTGAACTAGCAAAGTGAACTAGCAAAGTGAACTAGCAAAGTGAACTAGCAAAGTGAACTAGCAAAGTGAACTAGCAAAGTGAACTAGCAAAGTGAACTAGCAAAGTGAACTAGCAAAGTGAACTAGCAAAGTGAACTAGCAAAGTGAACTAGCAAAGTGAACTAGCAAAGTGAACTAGCAAAGTGAACTAGCAAAGTGAACTAGCAAAGTGAACTAGCAAAGTGAACTAGCAAAGTGAACTAGCAAAGTGAACTAGCAAAGTAAACTAGCAAAGTAAACTAACAAAGTAAACTAGCAAAGTGAACTAGCAAAATAAACTAGCAAAGTAAACTAACAAAGTAAACTAACAAAGTGAACTAGCAAAGTGAACTAGCAAAGTAAACTAACAAAGTAAACTAACAAAGTAAACTAGCAAAGTAAACTAGCAAAGTAAACTAGCAAAGTGAACTAGCAAAGTGAACTAGCAAAGTGAACTAGCAAAGTGAACTAGCAAAGTGAACTAGCAAAGTGAACTAGCAAAGTGAACTAGCAAAGTGAACTAGCAAAGTGAACTAGCAAAGTGAACTAGCAAAGTGAACTAGCAAAGTGAACTAGCAAAGTGAACTAGCAAAGTGAACTAGCAAAGTGAACTAGCAAAGTAAACAAGCAAAGTAAACTAACAAAATAAACTAGCAAAGTGAACTAGCAAAGTGAACTAGCAAAGTGAACTAACAAAGTAAACTAGCAAAGTAAACTAGCAAAGTGAACTAGCAAAGTGAACTAGCAAAGTGAACTAGCAAAGTAAACTAACAAAATAAACTAGCAAATTAAACTAGCAAAGTGAACTAGCAAAGTAAACTAACAAAGTAAACTAGCAAAGTAAACTAGCAAAGTGAACTAGCAAAGTAAACTAACAAAATAAACTAGCAAAGTAAACTAGCAAAATAAACTAGCAAAGTAAACTAACAAAGTAAACTAGCAAAGTAAACTAGCAAAGTGAACTAGCAAAGTGAACTAGCAAAGTGAACTAGCAAAGTAAACTAACAAAATAAACTAGCAAAGTAAACTAGCAAAGTAAACTAACAAAGTAAACTAGCAAAGTAAACTAGCAAAGTAAACTAGCAAAGTAAACTAGCAAAGTGAACTAGCAAAGTAAACTAACAAAATAAACTAGCAAAGTGAACTAGCAAAGTAAACTAACAAAGTAAACTAGCAAAGTAAACTAGCAAAGTAAACTAGCAAAGTGAACTAGCAAAGTGAACTAGCAAAGTAAACTAACAAAATAAACTAGCAAATTAAACTAGCAAAGTGAACTAGCAAAGTGAACTAACAAATTAAACTAGCAAAGTAAACTAGCAAAGTAAACTAACAAAATAAACTAGCAAATTAAACTAACAAAGTAAACTAGCAAAGTAAACTAACAAATTAAACTAGCAAAGTAAACTAGCAAAGTAAACTAACAAAATAAACTAGCAAAGTGAACTAGCAAAGTAAACTAACAAAGTAAACTAGCAAAGTAAACTAGCAAAGTAAACTAGCAAAGTGAACTAGCAAAGTGAACTAGCAAAGTGAACTAGCAAAGTGAACTAGCAAAGTGAACTAGCAAAGTAAACAAGCAAAGTAAACTAACAAAATAAACTAGCAAAGTAAACTAACAAAGTAAACTAGCAAAGTAAACTAGCAAAGTGAACTAGCAAAGTGAACTAGCAAAGTAAACTAACAAAATAAACTAGCAAATTAAACTAGCAAAGTGAACTAGCAAAGTAAACTAACAAATTAAACTAGCAAAGTAAACTAACAAAGTAAACTAGCAAAGTAAACTAGCAAAGTAAACTAGCAAAGTGAACTAGCAAAGTGAACTAGCAAAGTAAACTAACAAAATAAACTAGCAAATTAAACTAGCAAAGTGAACTAGCAAAGTAAACTAACAAATTAAACTAGCAAAGTAAACTAGCAAAGTAAACTAACAAAATAAACTAGCAAAGTGAACTAGCAAAGTAAACTAACAAAGTAAACTAGCAAAGTAAACTAGCAAAGTAAACTAGCAAAGTGAACTAGCAAAGTGAACTAGCAAAGTAAACTAACAAAATAAACTAGCAAATTAAACTAACAAAGTGAACTAGCAAAGTAAACTAGCAAAGTGAACTAGCAAATTAAACTAGCAAAATAAACTAGCAAAGTAAACTAGCAAAATAAACTAGCAAAGTAAACTAGCAAAGTAAACTAGCAAAGTAAACTAGCAAAGTGAACTAGCAAAGTGAACTAGCAAAGTGAACTAGCAAAGTGAACTAGCAAAGTGAACTAGCAAAATAAACTAGCAAATTAAACTAGCAAAGTGAACTAACAAAGTAAACTAGCAAAGTAAACTATAGAGTAAACTAGAGTCTACCCACAAACTGTTTCTTGCCAGAATAACTTGAGTGCCAAGCAAGCAGGAGGTTGTCTGGACCAGTTCTTAGAAGCTGAAGTTGATGATGAATGTATACGAGGTGTTATACTCAGCCTGATCATAGGAGGTTAGTAACATTATTAATCCAGAAAGAAATGGTGCAGCTACAATGTGATTCCAGATTTTTTTTCACTTGAAGATATAAAATGTCATTAAACAGCATTGGCTACATATAAGCAGAAAAAAGAGAGCTTCAAAGGATATCTTTATCTGCACTTTGAAACCTTTGTGAAATGTTTTTAAGTAACTCTTTCTTTGCCACCTTCTCAATTTGAAATTATTTTTCTGTGAAGTAAAAAGCGATGCAATCATTGTCACAGCATAATGTATATGAGGCGGCATATGAAAAATGTTACTGCTTCCTATTTTTCCATCAGCAGTAGAATTGTTGTCTTTTGACTTAGGTTAAGCAGCTAGAAACAATCACAGGAGAGTTTCATAAAACCATTCTGCATAGCTGTCAACATTTACTTAAGCCTCAGTTTTAAAGCATTGTGTTGAGATGATTCACACAACTAAAGGTGCCAAGTCTAATTATTGGTCACAATTCTGAAAATTCATTATGCATATACAAATAATACAGACTTATTTAGTTGATACAGGTATAACATGACTTTAGTTAGTTGATGCAGGTATTACATGAGATTATTTAGTTGATACAGGTATAACATGACTTTAGTTAGTTGATACAGGTATAACATGAGATTATTTAGTTGATACAGGTATAACATGACCTTATTTAGTTGATACAGGTATAACATGACCTTATATAGTTAATACAGGTATAACGTGAATTTATTTAGCTGATACAGGTATAACATGACTTTATTTAGTTGACACAGGTATAACATGACCTTATTTAGTTGATACAGGTATAACGGGAATTTATTTAGCTGATACAGGTATTACATGAGATTATTCAGCTGATACTGGTATAACATGAACTTATTCAGCTAATACAAGTAAAAAATGACCTTATTTAATTGATACAGATAAGACATGACCTTATTTAATTGATACAGGTAAAACATGACCTTATTTAGTTGATATAGGTATAACATAAATCTATTTGCCTGATACAGGTATAACATGAATTTTTTCAGTTGCTACGGGTATAATGCTATCTGAGACAGTAGTTACATGTACATGTACATGTCATATATAATTACTAAAGGTATGGAGTCAAGTCTAAGCAGCCTCTCACAGGTTTTCCTAGACTTGCTACATGATCCTGAGTTACAGCAAAAGCTTCAGACAGAGATTGACAGTCAGTTTCCATCTACTCAACTCATCACTCTGAAGGATAAGTAAGCAAGTAGTCAAGTACATGTATACAATAGATGCTCCTACTATGTAGATAATCTGCTTCGAGAATGTTTATATTATAAGGATTTTACGTTATAAAAATAGTAAAATACATATAAATTGCTTAATCCATTCCAAGGTTTTCCCAAACTCATTCCTTTGTCCCTTTAAATAGAAAAAAAACTAAACTTAACTTTTTAATGTAATGGTTGTAAATAAATTTCAAAAAGCTCAGCAGAAGATGTTTTTCAAACCACAAAAAATACATAATAGTTTTTAAATAGTTGTAGACAATGGGTAATTAGGATTGCTTTGTAAAAAGTTAAAACATCATAATTAAAAATTTAGCTACAGGAGAGTTTATTTGAATTATCAAATCTTCCAGTTTGTAACATTTCTAAAGAATTTTAGTCACAAAATAATTTGGGATCCATCTGTTTTAAATTCACTCATGATAGCACTTCATTGTTATTCACATTATTTTAGTTTCACCATTGCTCTCTTGTTTGGGTTTTTAGTAAAAACTATTATGACTTTCAAATGTCAGTGTAACATAGCTAGTGGAGAACTCAGCTCTCAGTTCGTGAATCATTTTTTGTAGTCTCGGCTAAAGGATTTTTTATAAAGGTTATTCAACGAGTTTGTAGTCATGGTTTGTTGGGCATGTATGAATATGCACCTTACATAACAAACTACAATACTAAGAGTGCTAACACTGTTGACTAAGAAAGTGTACATAGTCTTCACTCTAGTTGAAGTTTATTCGATATTATAAACACAACACTGGGTGGCATGGTCAATTCTCAACATACCACTGCTGTGAAATAACTAACTTGTAAAATCAGGGATTTCTACCACTCACTGTATGACTAATCTAAAACTCTTAATAAATATATGAATAAAATACAGTGATTACTGTTTACTCCATGTTTGTAGAAACAGATTACCTTTACTGAATGCATATCTACTAGAACACATTCGCTACCTCAGCCTCTCACCTTTGCTTGTCCCACACTTTACCATTAGAGACACACGAGTCGCTGGCTACCAGGTATTGTTTATATTGTCTTACACCAAAAAAGTTGGACTACAATTTCAGAAGTGATGAATTCAACCAAACTAAAAATATGACAAAAACGCCACTCAATAGATTCTATAAACAAAGTTCAACTGTGCAAGAATTTTATCAGCTTAAATAATTACATGTAGGAAGTTTTTCGTCGATAAATTGCTTATATCTGTAAATTATTGGTGTCTATAAATTGTATATAATGCTGATATCTATATACTGTTGATGTCTATAAATTGTTGATGTGTATAAATTGTTGGTCCATAAATTGTTGATGTTTGTTAATTATTGATATATATAAATTGTTCATGTCTATAAATTGTAGGTCCATAAATTGTTGATGTTTCTTAATTATTGATGTCTATAAATTTTTCATGTCTATATACTGTAGATGTCTATAAATTATTGATATCTATAAATTGTTGATGTCTATAAATTGTTGATGTCTAGAAATTGTCGATGTCTATAAATTGCTGATGTCTATAAATTGTTGATGTCTATAAATTGTCGATGTCTATATATTATTGATGTCTATAAATTGTTGATGTCTATAAATTGTTGATGTCTATAAATTGTCAATGTCTATAAATTGTTGATGTCTATAAGTTGTCAATGTCTATAAATTGTTGATGTCTATAAGTTGTTGATGTCTATAAATGATTGATGTCTATAAATTGTTGATGTCTATAATTTGTCGATGTCTACAAATTGTCGATGTCTATAAATTGTCGATGTCTATAAATTGTTGATGTCTATAATTTGTTGATGTCTATAAATTGTTGATGTCTATAAATTATTGATGTCTATAAATTATTGATGTCTATAAATAGTCAATGTCTATAAATTGTTGGTCTATAAATTGCTTAAGTCTATAAATTGATCAACACAGATACCAGCAAAGACACGAGTTCTCATCAATGCCTATTATACCTCACACAACCCTGATATCTATCCTGAACCGTTTGAGATCAAACCGGAAAGATTTTTGGATAATGATGGCAAACTAGTGAGCCCAGGTCATCCATCAAGACGAAAGTATGCAACAATTAGCTATACTCCAATATATATTACCAATATGTGGCAATACTTCTACCCAAACATAACATAAGGGCTAAACTTGCATGACACAATGACCATAGGCTAATGTCAAGGTTCAGAACAGAACATATGACTTTGCATTTTTTTATAATATTCAAAAAGCTTGACAGCTTCCTTAAAAATAAATACATGTAAGAAAACCCAAAGAACTGTATATATTAAAAAAGTTCCGAAATAAATAATCTCAGAAAACCGCCATAATAAATACTTCAACGCTTCTAGCATAGTACCCAATATCATGTTTATTGGCCCTCACTATAATATCTTTGACACAATACTTCAATTCTGTGAGAGTACTTACTCCCTTTTAATAAACAGACCTCAACAAATTGATTTCAGGATATAATTTGGTCTTAAATTATTTGCTATTTACTAGGAGAGAATAAACAGAGGAATATATTCCTCAAAAAGTTCAAATACAAAATAAAAGCAAAACACTATCATACTAAATTTGTTAGACCATCAACTTTCTAAACGCTTTGATACCCAATTTATAGGGTTCTTCTTTTAGCTTTGAGGCTGTAGTTACTGCATTTTTAAAGCTACCACAATTTTATTTAAAATTGTAATTTTTTTAGTTTTGCAACTATTCAAACTGCATAAACCAGTTGCGATTGTCTGTTTAATAATTTCAGTTGTATCGCGTTTGGTGCTGGAAGAAGAATCTGTCCTGGAGAGACATTTGCTAAGGCTAGGATATTTGTCTTTCTCGCTAACATCCTACACAAGTTTGAGATAAAGGCGGTAGGAGAGATACCAGAGCGGGATGTTAGACAGTACAAGCTAGAGGCGATATTGACTCCACCTCCGGTGTCAGCACTATTTTCTGTAAGAAAGTAAATCCATTAACAGAGAAATACAAACTGGAAACGATATTGATTCATATACTAGCTGTATGTATTTTTGTACAAAAAATTGCTATACTTTATAATTCCTTTTCTGTTATTTTTATCTTTTTATGAGCAGTTCAATATAAATAAAGTTAATGGAGTCATTTCTATTTGTTTGATCGTTTATTGATTTTGTTTGAGTATTTATTTCGTTTGTCGAAATACTTATGGTTGTTAGTGATTAGGAGACTCTTCTAAAAGCCATTTACACTATTTTGTGAGTGATTCTGAACTGGAGTGACATTGATACAATCAAACTTGACCTACAAGTTTTAAAGCCAAAGGAGCTGCTCTGCTATTTTAATAAGAGTTTAGTTTATTTCTGCAATTTATCCTATCATACATTAATTGTAAGTACATCATAATACTGTACGTCTTGTACTACATGTACTCTAATAAGTATGTCATAATAGCTCATCAAGAGGTACATACGAATCCCTGTGTCTATGCATCCCTGTGTCTATGCATCTATTTGTCAGTAATGCTTTTACCTAATATTCCTTCTAAAACATTTAAATATGGCTTAATTTGAACTCTCTTAGCTATTATCAGCAGGAGAAATTATGGTGATACTAAATATATAATATATACACGAGTTCGAATCCAGTATGATGCACTCTTCTTTCACAATCCCCAACCGTGGCTTCAGACTGATGAACATATAGTTCTTATTGTAGTAATGATGTCAGTGCTGTTCATTGCAGAATATTTTAGGAAAATAATATAGCTGCAATCAGTATAACGAGCTATAAAAAATATAGCGAGTGAAGTTTTACTAACACCTTGCTTCCAATGACTTTAATTCTTATGTTCAATAAGATAGCAGAATTTTCGCTCGATAGGGCAGATAGATGAGATGAGTGGAGCATGCTCAGAAGCAGCATGACTGATGAGTTTTCGTCATATCTTTGACAAGACAATTGCTGGTAAGACAGCAAATCATTAAAAAAACTTGAACCAACATTTTTGTCTTATTTTTTATTCATTTTCGTTTAATTATGAGTTTTTAAAAACTAGATAACTTTACAATAATGACTGCCAAAAAAATGATTGGCGTTAAGACCAAGGAAAATCAACAGCGATAGCAATTTAACAAGATTGTGAAGGCCAGCAATGCATTGCAAACAAATACATTGGGTCAGTTATTCACTTGAAGATAAGATGGAATTTTCTTCCCATAACTAGCAATTAGATGTACTCAATTAAGTCAAGTTTATTGAGCAAGTAAAACCAAGAAGGAAAAATAAATAAAGCCTTTACATAAACTGATAGATTCATATTTTGTACATAGAATGCAGTCCATCATTGATTTATCAGAATGGTGTGCGTCACTCACTGCAAAAACAAAGTATAAGTTCATAATTTGTCTTAGGAGAACAAGTTATGAAAAACAAATATTCAATATTATTAATAGACAAAATTATGAAATCCAATCAGTTGAAACCAATACATTGATTAGATAATAGCGGAATGCATTGGACACACACTAAAAATTAGCCGAGACAAAATACGACTGACTGTTGTTCATTTAAAACTGTTTGACTTGGATGAAGTTGAATTTTTGTGCTGTAATTTGACTATCGCATGTTTGCATGTCGAGTTCTTGGTCATTTCCATTTGGTTTACCTGCGCATTTACCTGATGACTTGTCCCTGATCTGCTTTGTGTCCTGCAACACAAACAGAAAAGCGTTATATGAAAAATGTACAGTATTTATTCTTCTAATTATATTATTTTTAATCGCGCTTCAAAATAGTAACAAATGTTGCAAAAATGGTATGCTTGTTTTTAGCTAAGATATTATTTGTCGCAAATAAAGAGCAGCATACAAAGCTCCGCTTATATGATGCCATTCGTCACTGAAAACATGGCAGAAAACTTTGACAACATTCGGGGGAAATAGCTTCACTACAGTGGGTCATTTGAACAAAAGCTATTTTGCATGACAAGTTAGATAATTTTTTTGTCAAATGAAGTCAACCTCACTGATTGGTTAACGAATGAAAACATAATGTATCTTTGTAAACTTTGATTTTGTGCATGTTGATGAAAAAAATTCATTTGATGCAAAATGACCTTCAATCTATATCTAAATTGAATGACTCGTGTACATGAATGAATTTTATTACATAACAAAAGCAGCTAAAACAAGTGAGTTTTTTTACGTCTACAAATGCAGTTGGTTAGCTAACCTCTAAATACTCCCAATCACCGGTTGGCTGTATTGGGCAGACTATCACCTCCACATGACCCCCTCGAGGCACCAAACATCTTTCTCCAGATGCCAGCTGTCCTTTGACATTCAAGCGCATTAGCTGACTACCGCCAAGCTTGTGGCAGCGATAAATCGCAGCATTTCGGCCAACTGACCAGCCGACAGCATCCCAGCAGTCATCGGTTCCCTCTTGTTTGAGCTAAAGAAATCAATAAAAAAGTTTCCTGAAGATCAATTTTAATCAATAATTATCACAATCCTCATCATGAAACCTTCCAAACAAATACAAGAGGCAGTTCACAATACAAGTCACAGCTTTGCCATATAGAAAGAAGCGCGAATTCTGTCATTTTTTGCAATGAAATCCTATCAGTACACAGTTTTTTTGTATTCAAGATTTTCCCACAAAAACAGCTTATTAGCTCGATAAAGCTGTAACATAATTTGACTGAGCGTCTGTCGAATGAAGACCATTGATGGATACAATAGAAGCAACAAAACTTGAGTTACTTGTGACATTTCAATGAAGCACTGCAGTTAAACAACAGAGAAAGGGGTGGATGCAGAATTTTTAAACTCTCCTCTTCACCTTTTAACAACCATCCTGTTAAAACACTAAGAATATGTGCTAAAAACACTAAGAACATGTGCTAAAAACACTAAAAACATCTGCTAAAAACACTAAGAACATGTGCTAAAAACACTAGGAACGCAGTTAAAAACAATAAGAACATCTGCTGAAAACGCTAGGAACATCTACAAAAAACACTAGGAACATTTGCTAAAAACACTAGGAACATCTGCTAAAACTCTAGGAACAACTGCTAGAACACTAGAAACATCTGCTAAAACACTAGGAACGTCTGCTAAAACACTAGGAACATCTGCTAAGAACTTTGTAGTACATGTATATCTAACCTTCACAGAGAGCGCCTTCTCACAGAGAATCTATTAAAATATTCCACCAACTATTTTTGACTTACACTCACAAGATGCTGTATTTACCAATGGAATTTACACCTGCACAAAATAACTTGTTTTCCATCTTCCTAACAATACAGAAAACAAATACATTTCTTTGCCATTCAATAACATACCTAAAGGTATGAGATCTATCACCAAGCTGAGCTCAATCGAAATATTTTTTTCTAAATATCTGTTTTATAACTACGGTATAAAAAAAACTAGGAGAACAACACGGAGTACAACACGGAGTATACTCTCACAGTTTCGTGTTCAAGACCAAGTAGGAAATAATTTGTTTCTAAATATGTACGATGAAAGCAACAAACCAGTGGAGCTGCCTCTGAACAGGCTCCTTTTGTCTATTCAGTAAAATTATACAATCTTTTATAGAATAGAAAAATTAAATCCTTTGAAACCAGGTGTTTGCAAAATTCATTGCAAGATAAAGCAAGTCATATTCAGCTGAGATCATTAGAAAAAAAGGAAAGGAAACAGGAAATAGTTTCTCTAATGAAATAAGCAAGCGGTCCACTTACAACTAAAAATATTACTGCAACAACAAAGCCAAGGAGTTTTAATATCCCGCAGTGATGCACACATGTGAATATTATACTCTTACTACAGCTTATTACTAGAATTACATATGAGGGTGAATGGCATTCTCACCAGCTCTTCAACTCTTAGATGAGTCTGAAACTATATCAGGATAAGACAAATCCAATTGATTCCTGTTTGCTTATGACTTGATAGTAGTGAACGATTAGAACTGCCCCATATAATGTTATGTAGATTCTGTCATCGTAACATTTATTACATGCAACACAAAAAGGTAAATAGCTATGAGAAAATAGACTAAGGTACTTACCATGCCCCAATGCCTGTTTGCGGGAGGCGGAGGAAATCTATCATAAACTTCATAAGCTATGTTACTCATGAACCATTGAAAGCTCTTGCAATTGTGTTCTTTTTTAAATGCCAGTTGTTTGGAGATATCACCTGCAATTAAAATCATAGTTTAGGTCTAGAATGCGAAACGGCACCTAGTAACCCCTTTACTTATCACCAAGACAACTATGAATTTATCAAGTGTAAAAAGAATTTCAATTATAATACATATGTGACACATGAATATAGACAACGAAAATTTGTTACATTATTAGCCTCAGAGTTTTTGAAAAGTTTGTAGGGGATCCAGCCTACTAGCCACTCAACCTTTTCAACAATAACTCTTAGTCTAGTCCCATTTACACACTTAATAACTTTTGTGTTTCACTGTGCGTGTTCAATGAGTTGAATCAACTCTGAGGAGAGGATACTACCAGCAACTGATGTGACTACTCAAGATACTAGTGTTGCCAGATACATATAATGCAGACAACAAAGGGATTGGGAATCACTCACCAATATCATAACCTTTAACTGCAGGTTCTCGGGTATAGAAATACTCCTTGAACTCGTCATCCAACCACACCTCTACGACCCTCATATAGTTCTAAACAAGACAAGCAGCTATGACATCGCTATAATAATAGTGGTCTAGTGTTGCGCAATAACACCACCATAATGACATGAAAAGGTCTCAAGATCATAAAAATAGTCAGCATTTACGAAAACTCACTACAATGTGAGATCTGCTGCTGATCATGTGTGCAGCTATAAAAAAACCACACAATAATAGTAGAATAGATACAAAGGTAAAATGTAATAATCAAATTATAAATACCCTTAATACACAAAATATTTCTGCAAATTTCATCAAAAACTATTCTCTCTATACAGACATTAGGGCTAGCTAATCATTTTTGGAACAACAAAGCAATTCAATTCACTTACTATTTGGATGACAGGAATTTTTGTGTTTATGTTGCCAAAACCGTATGGCATATGATTTCTGTAGACGTGAGCAACTCGAGAACACGGGACCCATTCTATCTCCCCGCCGCATTGCCATATCTGCAAAGTGTAAGGCTATATATCGACTAACTATACCAGCATAATTGTAGGAAAGATAACCACAAAAATAGGCACAAAGACCTTTTAGCTATAAGAAAAAATTTCCTATGAATCTTAATACTTTAAAATAGAATATATATTTTAAGTTTATTGTTGGCAATCATCCTCGCTGAACATCTCAAATGACAAAAAGTTTAAAACCTGTATAACTTTCAAGACCCTACAAATGCATTTTTGAATAACAATGTATCGCAATAATTTGTCACACATACGCTTGTTAAAAATGTTTATTATCATTCAAAATGATAATAACAAGCAGCCTTGAATGATCTTGTATCTCAATAAAAAAGGCATTCTCTTATCTGCCATGAAATTGTTTTTACTATTTCATAATAACCAAGACATCCGCAAATTTTATTATAAACCTTGAACTGAAAAACAAGTATGCACGAGGTATTCATACTCTGACTTGAGACTGTACCTGGCCATAGACTTTTTTGAATAGAAATTGACTAACTTATATGTTCATAACATTACAGGGGTGAATAAATATGTACATCAACAAAGCGAATTCTGCACACCAACAAAAAGTTTTTTATACCAACAAGGAGAAGTCTTTACACCAACAAATAAAATAATATAACTTTTATGATACAATATTATATACTTTGCAATTCAATGAGCAGCAAGTTGTTCAGTGATAAGTGCTCATTAACAGACTCGAGTCTGGAATTGTATACAAGATAAGCACAAATACCTTAAAAGAAAGTTCAAAATTCTCTCCTCCCCAAATTAACAGGCCATCGTCATAGGCTCCCAACTCAAAGAAATACTTTCTGTCCATTGCAAAGAGACCTCCGGCATGTGTTGGGGCTCTAAGAGACAGAATACAGTACAAAATATGTAGAGTTTACCAATCAATGAGGTCTCTGGACAAACATAAGACTTCAGTAAACATCAAGATGGTAAGATTTACTCATTCCTGCAAGAAAATATGACCTAAAACATCTTTATACCGAGCAAACAGAAGAAAATAAAAATTATATACAGTGTAGATCAATATAATGAAGAGTAGGTACTGGAAAAGAAAAAAATATATACTAGACCACATGAATAAATCAAAGGCAGCAAGTAAATGTTTAAAAATCTGTACTTAAAATATACTTTATATTGACAGAGGCAATGACAAATCCAAAAATAATATCTAGAACACAATGCATAAGCTATATCTATAGTTTATATTCTCTAGAATAATATCTAGAACACAATGCATAAGCTATATCTATAGTTTATATTCTCAATGTTCACAGATAAGAACTTTAAATTTGATAACATCAGGGTTAGAAGAAAATCTACAAATCAACAAAATTTCTATGTAATGTCTCTCTAGCTTAATGAAATACTTTAATAACCAGATATAGATATTATGTACCTATAAGCGTCAATGAAATACCTTAATAACCAGATATAGATATTATGTACCTATAAGCGTCAATGGAATACCTTAATAACCAGATATAGATATTATGTACCTATAGGTGTCAATGGAATACTTTAATAACCAGATGTAGATATTATGTACCTATAAGCGTCAATGAAATACATTAACAACCAGATATAGATTGTATGTACCTATATGGCTCACTGAAGTGTGTACGCCTGTCAAGCTCACGCTGGGGCACCTCTGACTCCTTGTAAAGGAATCCCCACTCGAATATGCCTCGGTAGTGAGTGCCATGGCCATATACTGGTCTCACTCGGAATGTGTTGAAATCAATACCATCTATAGTTGGGACAGCCATCAACTTCCTACAACAGGATGTTGAGCAGTTTACTAATATAAAATAGCTAGATACTTACAAACGCCTTATTGAAGCCAAACGAGGCACATCGGATCGAAAACCCGGTGCTAACTTTTGCTTTCACCAAACTTTTATTACAAACTGGTAGACTATAAAGCCTCAGTGTATTGACATATACATGTATAACAAGCCAAAGCATGGCAGAACTAGATTGATCAATCTATTATCACTGTACTCTCGGTATAGAACTCTCGGTATAGAACTCTCGGTATAGAACTCTCCGTATAGAACTCTCCGTATAGAACTCTCCGTTTAGAACCCTCCATTTAGAACTCTCTGTATAGAACTCTCTGTATATAACTCTTCGTATATAACTCTCCATATATAACTCTCCGTGTAGAACTCTCTGTATATAACTCTCTGTATATAACTCTCCGTATATAACTCTCCGTATAGAACTCTCTGTATATAACTCTCAGTGTAGAACTCTCTGTATATAACTCTCTGTATATAACCCTCTGTATATAACTCTTTGTCACTTAAAATCTTTTTGTAAACTCACCAATTAAAGGGAGAAAAATTACATGGCACACAAAATATTAACACAATTCTTATTGCCAATATCAGTCCTTCCTCACATATCATATTGAATTCTTTATTGTGTTTCTAACACTAAAACTGTTCCAAGTAAAACTCATTGCATTGATCAACGCTCCATTGCCAGACCGAAACTATGATATATTATTGCCTGATGGAAACCTAGTGCTAGGAAAATGGTGCAACCAGATCCATAACAGATGCCTACATTCTTCAGCACTTTTAAACAGGAACATCATCAACTATCAGAGTAAGAATTGATTTCAAAGGATTAAGCAATCAGCCATCTTTGATGTCAGTTTTTAAAAATCCCTAAACAACATGAGCTATGAATTCTATACATTAAATGCTTGGCTGTATCCTTTATAGGTGTGCCTAAAGGTTATCAAACTTTAGGCATGTGTGTATAAATTTCTAACAATCAAAAAAGGTAGCAATTTCCTGGCAATAATTGGATGAACCCTTTAAATACTTCTTTAAAGGTCAAAACTCACAAGGTGAGCTAGTAACTCCTACCATTCACAACGCACCAAGATTTGTATTTATACCAACACAAAGGAGTTGAAAAGCAGCAAGTAAAAATCTTTATCAGATTCACCAGTGATTGGCTGGTATGACCTTCACATCGGTTACAGTCCAACAAACTACAGCGGCCTCAGACAGAGCATCGCACCAAACCTCACTACAGCAAATGTAGTTTGATTCTATATGAACTATGGACTACTGATAAATTTGTACTACATACCTATTGTGTTTAATTCTGGCAAGAAGTGGCACCAGCCAGTTTCTGTTGCACTCGCAATGAGCATCGAGGAAGACAATTACATCACCCTCTGCGTGTTGCGCTCCGATAGTGCGAGTCCTGATGAGACCCTCCCTCTGCGAGTTTCTGAAAAGCTTTACTAACCCATTGAACTGCTTCAAATAGTCCTCTAGAGGCCCTTTCAGGTGGGCTACAATATAACGTGTAGTTTCATTATTGTTTGCCTAAACACACTACACCGAGTAGTTGGAGCGAAGGCATAGAAAAGCCAAAATGCATACATGTACTATGCAGAGTTACACCCTCTTCATAGATTATTGAGTTTCCCTTTATTCATAAAGAATTCTTGCTAATGTAGCTTATTATAAGAGCCTCACATAGCCTGAGAGGCAGTGGCTAAGCAAGAAACCAAAATTTAAAAAACCCAATAAACCCCTACATACTGTAAAAAGCAACAATAGCATGTTAGTGTAGTAGTGGAGCAATGCACAAAATAAAAACAATATAATGCCATGAAAATAATGTTGTTCAGAGATAAAAAGTAGCGATAGACAGTAAAGAAATATTAGTCTTTCGCCATGGAGAATGATAAGTAATGAGTCTAATACAGTGCACCCTCAGAATATGACTTTGATCCGTTCCAGGGTTGGCATCGTATGGTGAAAAAATCATATGTAGGGGTAAAGAAACCATAGTAATTATACAATGCAAACACCCCCTGGTAAAAATCGTCAAAAATTGTCCTTAATGAAACAAGAAACAATTTGCGTTGATACTGAAAGAAATCCCGAGCATTACCAGGCTTAATGCTAGTGCAGTATATAATAATTTCTACAACAACTAGAATGCTAGTACAGTCAAACATGGATAACTCGTCCACGGATAGCTCGAACACATGGTTAATTCGAACATTTCCTTTGGTCCGTTCCCACGTAATGATAAATTGCTATAGATAACTCGAACTCAACACTGTTAAATCGAACTGTTTTTTGCCCAACAGCTACCGAAACGGTTGTTTTCGCTTTAGAAAATCACTTTATTCAAAGCCATAGAGGTAAACTTCATCTTTTCGTAATTCATATGCGTCGTTATTACCACCATCGGCAAAATATTTTTGTCAATGACTTTTCTAAAAGTTTGGTGAAATTTGATTTATACTGCGATACGATGAATAGCACGGGCTAGCCGGGTCACGCGCGCAAGAATTTTCGCCACGCACATACAAAACAAAAATCGCATGTTGTTTTGTATGTGCGTGGCGAAAATCCTTGAGTGCGTGACTCGGCTAGCCCGTGATGAATAGTTTTCCGACGTTGATTCCGTGTTGAATCAACGTCGGAATGTTGAATGTTTAAAACGTCTTAAAAAATGTTGTAATTAAACGTATACGTTGTCTGAGCTACAAAAAACTATTCATCGTTTGACCTAAACACAGAATACGTGTGTACATTCAATAAGTATCTATTAAAAAAGCGTGAGTGATATAGAATGTACCGTGAAACCTCGTAAAACTTCTAATTGAACTGCCTCGGAGTGTTGCTCTTAACGAATCCCAGGTAAAGTAAGGTAATCTGCATAAACTTCAAGAAAAAACGGCAAAATTGATCGTGGGTAAAACTCCAAAAGAAAAAAATGTCTTTTCTTTTGAGCATTTCAACAACGATCAAGTTTTGCCAATGTCAATCTGAAAAACGTCCTGGCAATAACATCACCTCAAACAACAAACCAATCTCAAGTGATAGAAAAATCTCTATACTTTTCATGAAAACGTTTTAAACTTTACATTAGAAGCATTTAATTTGAAACAAGCCATTTGTGCTTTTGATTTATATTATAGTTTGTATATGTACATGTATCTACTAATAAATAAGTAAATATATGGACTTGTGACAGTGCTCTGATAACTTGAATGCTCTGATAATTCGAACACTTTTGCTCGGTCCCTTGAAGTTCGAGTTATCCATGTTTGACTGTATATAATAACTGTCTACAGCTTACGTTTGTCACTGAAGTCATCAACCATAACAACCTCATGGAGCAGTTCGCGTGGAGACGTGTTAATAACACTGTGTACAGTTCTGACGAGGGTTGAGAAGCCCTCGTTGTGGAAAACAAGGATAACGCTAGCGGAGGGCAGATCAGTAGTATAGTGCCAGTACTTGCACCTGTAATTCATACACCAGCCACTAATAGATTGAGCATCCACAACACCATACGCATTATTAGGACAAGGCGTTTGACCACTTCTGTTGAACAAAATTTTTTTGCAAAATTTTCAAATAACAGTTCTATGTTGTTTACAAATTTGAGAGTCAAAACTTTTATGAAGCTAGACTCAGTTTAAAATAAAATAATATTACTTCAATTTCCAAGTTTTCTTTTCGAAAGTTAACTAACAGTGAAAGTCTCAAATACATGCCATGACTAAAGGCAATAAGCAACAAAAGGCCATTATCATTACGTGTGAAATCTGTTGTTTCTTCAACCAATGAGAATGTTTTAAGTAAACAAAGTGTAAATAAAGAAAAAGTAAAATATTACTGATTCACAGTTTATCAGAGTCGGTGCTGTCAGAGTTTCCAATGACCAATATCTATCAGTAGCTTTGGCAGTAAAAGATTATCTGAAACGAGCCGGTCATGTCATCTGAATGAAAGGCAGTAGACTTCCAAAACCGTTCTTATACGGAGAACTCGAGGAAGGTAAACAAGACCAAGGAGAAAAGCAAAAACGTTTTAAAAATAACCTCAATAACTATCTGAAGTAATGTTTCATTGGTCACAACACTTGGGAGTACCTTCCAAAATATAAAGCTAAATAAAAGCCCAAGTTCATCAAGGTGCGGAGCGGATAGCAGGATGCAGCATTGCGACTAGCTGAGAGCTCATGGAGAATGGCCACATTTCTAATACATTCGAAATTAATGATTTCAAATGTAACAGTGCCCAAAAATATGCAAGGCGAAAAATGGACTAAACAGCCAGTCTACATCTCATAATTAGCATAGCAAGCCCATATCTTACTCTATAACGAAGGATAGCAAAAATAGGCTAGCATATTTTCAATTTCGAAGAAATAACACAAAATATGAGCTTCGGTAAACATGGGAACGAATACAAAGATAGTGTGTCTTAACTTATTACGATTGTATCATTCCCATCAATGATAACTAATTAGATAAGATAGTCCAGATTAATAAAGAATGAAGCTTAGTTAAATATTGTTGAGTTTACGTTAAGTTGTTTTACTAATTCAATGCATTCAGAAAGCTAAAAATACACCAACAACTAACAAATCAACATGCTAAAAGTGTACCTGAGCAGCTTGATGTTCACTTGTAATAAGAAAAACTGCAAATTAAAATCTCATCAAAGACATTGATAGTTGAGTCTCGAAGATCAACACGTCTTCATTGAAGATTAAAACTGATGTCTAGACCAGATATCTTTTAAGGCTCCAGAAGACAGTTATAATATAACTTACTCATCAAGCCTGGTGTCTGGTATAGTTCTGTTCATGGCTATTTTATCGCTAACAACCATGTTAAAACCGTACTGGTTCAGCTGTTTCTTAGCCTCAGCATCCTCCGACATGTCATGATAAACTGGCTCTCCACCCTCACCTGCATTACATTAGCATTGCAAAACCTCATTTGACCTCTTGCACTACTGTGAAATGAGTTGTCAACAAACACACTTACAAATAGTGGTCGATAAATCCTTCATACAATAAAAATTGTCTGACACATCTTCCCTTTAATAAAAATGGCTTTCAACAGTTACTAGCCTGGTAGGGAGAAATTACACAGAGCGAGTTGAAAAGTAAATAATAAAAGTATCCAGTTTGGATTTTAGCAGACCAAGCTTATCAGTGGTGTTATCAGATCACCACATACAGGGACTTATTAAACTCAATCAATGAAGCCCATTACGTAAATTTGAAGCCTGATAATTCACTTCTGTTAGCCTTCATGAGAGCTATGGTAAGATTTTGTGCTATCTTTTAGAACCGTACAGCCCAAATGAAATATTATATTTCAGAAAACAAAATGGCTCAGGCATGAAAAATCTAATGCGACAAGCAAAACATGTAGGGCTGCTGAGGCACCGCTAGGTGAAGTCAGCGCTCATTTGACACTTGAGTGAAAATACTGCAGACAGAAAGTAAAATGAACATTTCAGCTAGTCAACAAACTACTCATAACATTAGGCTACTCGTTGTTGCCTCAAAAGATTAGCAAGGCGTAACAGGTTATATGTGGGAACAATCCCTCAAAAATCGAGTATGATATCTGCTTAGCTTACTGCAAGTGGAGGCTGTGCATGTTTTTAAGAGCCATTACTACACAAACAATGTCTCTGTGATCATGGCTGAATAAGTCTGAGTACACTGGTAAGGAGACCTTGACACTGGAGACATGCCCATTTGTAGAGAGCAATTTAAGGTTGGATGTCATTCCTGTCACCACCTGTGGCCTTTGTTGGGAATTGAACCCCAGCCAATGTATCACCAGGTCAGGCGCTCTAGACCACTAGACCACTGCTGCTCTTAACAGATCTTTAAACATTAAGAGATAAAAAGAGGTTAAAGTCAATAGATAAGATTTAAAACTGCTGTACTTTTTCCCCTTAATACACATCATTGTCTTTACAATTGCAGTCTTCAACTACACAAATGCTGGTCACTACTCCTCCCATATAGAGATCAGGCGTTGTCTTGTAACCATGGATACCGTGTTTTAACTGGATGTTCAGCTTACCACCCTAGCCATGAATATAACTCGAACAACCTTCTATACGCAGAATCAGGAAACGCGAGATAGCAAGTGCTCATCTAGTAAATAGCGGCATCCTAAAGCTAAAACACTGATAGTGCCGGAGATTGTACAAGAGAGACGCATCATAAAGAGTGTCTGAACTAAACTAACACTCTGACTGAAAAAACTGAGTTTGAAACTTTCATGCAATAAATCACGGTGCTAAGCCACTCGTTTACCAATATGTTGGTTTTGGGAGGCTCCGTACATACCCGGACCGCTGCCTTTTTTGATGACGGGCTCAAAGTTGCCCAACTCTCCATCTTTAAAAACTGCAGTAGGCTCACTGACTACTGGCTGCTTTGAGAAACCATGCACACCCTGAATGACCTGTGAGGGTTTGCCCATCTGAGGCTACAAGAGACATTAGCTCCATTAATTCTAAACTTATAGAGTCGACAAAAACTGTACAATCTTCTATATCCCTGACACTAACTACTTCAAAAATAGTTTCATCAGCTTACAGAATGTTAACCAGAAAAAAAGTTGAAAAAAGATTTGTGATGCTAACATTATAAAATTATTTGTTAAAGACGAACTTGCCAAAAATTTTAGTACATTTTATCAGATAGTATCGACATTTTCTATCATTTGCGATTGTTTTTGGTGTTTGAGGTGATCTGACTGCCAGGATGTTTCAAGATTAAAATTGACAAAACTTGATCGCGATTAACAAGGTAACGCTCAGGATAAAAATACGTGCGAAATGACATCACTAGTAGCTATCGTTGGTCAGCTATGTTGATCGCTATCAGCTATAGTTGAGATCGGCTCTTGCGTTCAAGTTGCAGCATTACGTGTCTCTATTCTGGCGGTATCTTTCCAACTACGGTGGAGCCGCCATAGGACATTAATTTGTTCTAGTGTTGGCATCGTAAGGCAAAAATGTCATAATGAGGTTTTGTCATATAGTCATATAGGTCATATAGTTTCTCTAGGTTTTCATACCGGAAACCTAGAGAAACTATCTAATGCAAACACTCCTGGTAAAAAACATCAAAATTTCATATAAGTACTGTACATATGAAAAATAAAAATTAGCAACAAAATAGTGTAACAACCTTCGTAACTATGGCTACTTACAGTAACTTTATTGTATTTAGTGGTTATGATCTGCTTAAGATTATGGTTATGATTCTTACTTTATCCTTTAATGTTGTTTATCAATCTTAGGACTCATGGCTAACAAACTAAAGTTATATATGTAGTTATATGGTTATATGAGTATAATAAATTAAAGCTTATAGTAAATATTAGATTAAACGCTAAAATGCACAATAAATTTTAATTTATGCTTACTTTTCACTAATTTTCATTTCACTCACACAATATTAAATATTTACGTAACCCGAAAAATGCTGAACGGAGAGAGCGCGAGAGCATTGTGTCTCTTTTAAGCATTTTGGGAGGGATTTCGGCGAATAGCATATCAGCATCTTCATTATTCCGACGTATTCAGCACATCAACCGCCAAATTTGAATTGCAAGAGGCATTTTTGTTGATGTCATCTGGTAAAAAAAAGTCGTAACGAGGGACAAAAAACATCGTGTTCTACATCATAAGGCAAAAAAAAATGTAAAACGGGAACATCGTAATCTGGGGTGCACTGTAGAAACGTTATAGTCGCACTTTTTCTTGATCTGAGCATTTTAACTGCGATCAAGTTTTGTCGATTTTAATCTTGAAACATCCACGAAATCAGATCACCTCAAACATAAAAATCAATCACTAATGATATAGAAATACTGATACTTTATGATAAAACCTACAAAGACTTTGTGCAAGTTCATCTACAAGGGCCTCTAACAATCCGTAGGAAAGCACACTTGCGCATTTTCAATTCAAATCATCTTTCAACGGATGATTGATAAACTTTCCTAATCGTTCTTAAACATTGTTGCTAGACGAGTAATCACCCTAATGCTGCTTATTGATGCGTGTGAAACTGTCTCGTGGTTTTCATATATCACTAATCTACAAGATACAACCCAGCACGCATACATACATCACGACCCCACCTTATTTAACTAATATATCAGAATGATAAATTATACCAAACAATTTTAGACAACGATGACTAGCCAAACAAAAGATGTATAGATAATGGTAAGATTTATGTATGCTATTTCAAGTCGAACACCATCAACTGGTCAATTTAGTTCTTTGCTATTCCCTATTATTTCATTCAATATCTTGTCACTTCAAAATGCCTTACAAAACTTCAATGAACGTAGAATCTACTCACCAAGTTCACATGAATTTTCTCTGCGATATCAGAGATATGTTTCTTTGGGGGAGGAAGGCCCATGTTGGGACCATTGTCAGTATGCTTAACCTTCCTTCTGTGCTCATGATAGCCTCGGTCTCCACTAGGCCTCTCAAACATAGAAATCAGGGAGGGACCCGCAAATACCACAAACAAAATGGCTAAGAAAATTTTAAAAAGGTTTTTCAGGGTCAACCGCATCCTGCCCTGATTGCATCAATCTTGATAGCTAAAGAGATCGTATCATAGCACCATCTTCAATCAAACTCCCCTGAAAAAGTAAAGCAAAGGAGTAAAAAAAAGTATTGAGCATCCTAAAACCGCTTTCGCGTGAACCAATCAAACCTTAACAAAACAAACTCATTTAGGCAGTAATACTATATATAAATTTACGTGCTTCAGAAAGTAGCTTGATAGAATAAATCTAACACAAACATAACGACAAATAAACCAGTGATCTCACAATGCTGAAGTTTCAGAGCACAGACCAAAATAAGGCAAGATTAGAGCCGTATTAGTAAGATTAGATATGTCTAATCCCTGACTTTCAAACCCAAAACCCTATTTTAATAACTGTTTTATGAAAGTTGGTACTTGACACTGATCCATGTGCAATCAAACCTGTACTTATAATCACTTTAAAACATAGTTTTAGCATACTGAGCTCCGAATAAATTAACTCCATATGTAGAGTTTTCACTGTTTGTCTCATTCAGACAACTAAAATTTGAATATTCAGCTAACATTTTAGGTAACAACACTCTTGTTGTAAATATTTTCACCAGATGATTTTTAATTTTGAGAAGATATGCGAAAAAGCACAGTGAAAATGTAGAAGATTGGTAAAGTAATATAACATTATGATAGCTAAATTACAGAATATCAACGGAAGTTGGTGTCATATAAAACAAGATCTATACAATTTTTACAGTTTGCAAAAACAATACTGATGCATAACACAGCAAAAAGGCTGAGAACGCCTGAACTACTAAAGCTTTGGTAAAACAGATGCTTCACGTAACTGAATGTAACAGACAGACTCCAATGCAGAGTTTTGGATCAAATGAGAATGATACAAGCGATGTGGAAAATCTTTATATTGAAGTACCGATTGTTTTTGCATTATTTCTCTATCCATCTGATTTAGCCCTATTTGAATGTACACATACAGAAGGGTATTTTTTTGTTTTTATGTAAACAAAAATAACTTGTTCGTTAACCAGCAGCAAAGGAGAAGCATTAATAATTCTTGCAAATGTATGTCCAAGCCTATGTGAATATGAATAAAGCTTCGACAACATACAATCGTTTTTTCATGTTACCCGTAACTCTATTTAACAATTCTTAATTTTTCTATATATAATTATTTTGTTAAAAGAAATATTATGAATACGGATAACTGATTCAGCTGTTCAATGAGCATGGCGGTGAAAAACAATTTTAAAAAGCAAATGTGTGTTTGTGATCTTTGTAACAAGTAACACTGATTGGCAGTACATCAACCACCAAACTGGACAGCAGACAGAACGAAATTCGTTTCCATGAATAATCATGGCACTTAAGTTCAGATCTACATGCATTCAAAGCATGAGTAACTCAAACAAGATCAGTTATAACATAAGTATAGGAAATCCTCTGTAACAATTTTGTGCATTAGCTAAACAACTTGACATAACATTTTTTTTATAAAAACTTGATTGTAAGCTGCGGTTATAATTGCAAAAGTTGAGTTTTTTAGACAAAAACTTGACTTTCCTAAGACAGTGTGCTTTTAAGTTAGTGAAAGGTTATTTTTAAACGTTAATCACCATGAAACTACGTGTTCACTTCAGTAAAACTTTAAAAAAACAGTGCACTCCAAAAATTAGGGCTTTAATATAAAGCATATGACGCATTTTAAGTGGCAATATGTAAAAAGGGAGTACGATCCAGCTGACAAAGAAACGGTGTTGCTGATGTTAATCACAACAAATACTTTTTTGAATACAGCAAGTATTCAAAAAAATAAATGTTTACGTGTTATTATTCAAAAAAGAAAAGCTAAACGGTTTTTATTTAAAGAACGTTTATGTTTACAGACAGTAAATATAATCGACTTAATGTAATATAAAGCAATAAGCACGATAGGTTTCAACAAAAAACAATGAGAAACGCACTTCGCCAAAATTTGTTTGTGGCACTGTATCCGGTGCCGCAAATTGACCAATTATCGTCTTTGTTAAACTATTTTCTATCTCCTGCCAAAAAGTACTTAGTCACAGTTTTTCCTTACAGAACTACTGAATCGAACAGCGAGCCCAATTTTATTACTTTCCACCTAGCATTCGGAGTGCGAAAGTAGAAAAAATCTGGTCACCGCTTACTTAAAATGCGTTTCCCAGGCCGATCACAATAACTAGTCGAATCAGCCATTGTTTTGTTTGTTTCTACAAGTTACATAATTGATTAGCCATGGCTGAACACAATTCCTATGACTTGGTAGGTTCTTAGCTTCATATAAGTAAGAAAATTGCAAGATGCATTTTCTCGTGAGCGTCTGTTTTTGGTAGCGTTCATGCAACAAACGATTCGGTGCTATAGATGTTAAAAAATTAAATGCGATATAAATATAGCAAGGTAATTTTTAGTCTTCGGGCGTTTAAGCAATGATGCCACAATTTCGTTGTTTTTTAAAGCTATTGGTTTCAATGGTATATTTTCAGTTTTAAAATAAACGTTCTTCAGAAACTATAAAGCTGTTTAAAAGGAGAGGAAGCTTGCTTAAATTTAATTTTTGCGCATAAAGATGTGCGAAAATAACAAACTGAGATGTTGTCTTTATGGATTTTCAAGAGTTCGATATATTATTATTTAATGTTAATAATTAGTGTGACGGTTTATAGTCCGAACCTCGACTGGTTTGAAACTCGACGAGTTTGTATATCGACAACGGTTGGCCCAATCTCGACAGCAGTTTTACTATTTTACCATCTACTATTTTCATAGTAAATGAGCGATTTATATGTAAAAGACTTATTTGCACAAAAATATCTTGTGATCCATTTGATGCAGCACTCCCCAGCTTATGTAGGCCTAACAATATTTTGCCCAACCTAAATATAGAACGAATGCTAAAACAAGTAACAATCATAAATATGGTTGACTGTTATGCTAGCAAAATGTTTTATTTGAAATCTAAACTTCAGTGAGTAGCTTTGATTTTTATTTTTTGAAGTGAGGATAGAACTGCAAAAAGACATTTATTATTTGTTGAAGATTAAATTATTGTAAAACTGCATCAGCCTTTGTCGATGTTCGGACCAACCTTTGTCTAGATTCGGACCAACCTCTGTCGAGATTGGGACTTGTCTAGGTTCGGACTTGTCGATGTTGGGACTGTTTCCCAGTGTGACGCCATCAAAACGTAAGGGGCTATTAAAATATTAACAATAGTTATGCAGCTGTGTGTAATTTTTATAAAGTTTTAAAATCAATTTATTGCAATAATTGCTTAAAAATATGATAAAATGATAAGCTGCATAAATTCATAAGTTGCATAAATCCATAAGTTGAAGCGTGTTAATATAAGGCACACGATTCACAGTCATTACTCAAATTAATAGCTGTTCAGTTGACACTGATTATTAAAAGTGTTATTTAGCATTGGTGTGTTGAAATACTGTAACATTTTTAATCATTTCACTTAAGGCTTAAAAATTGGCAAGCATCACATCTAATGAGTATTTAATGCAATTGCCTCGATGAATGAGAAGCACACTTTGAACACAAGGCATTTCAGTCTGGTTTGTAAAATAAAATACTTGAGCTTTTGTTACGTTGCTGTTTGGTAAGTTAGTCCAATAAGCTATTACTTATTATATGTTTAAATTAAACGGTTCTAATTTAAGAAACGCTATAATAAAGTCCAGTAGGAATAAAAGAGCTTGCACAAGTTGCTGTGCCAACAAACTTGGTTTGAACACCATTTTTGCCCAAGTTTTATAAAGACATTCGTATACGGTTTCTATAAAAATAGTTACCTCTGTGACTGGTAACTAGAAATAACTTTTGTGGGAAATGATGGAATAAAAGAGTTAAATGTTAGCTCACTGAACATAACCTCTTTAACGATCATGGCCTTTTACGATAGATGAAGCAATCTTTCTGTTAAAGATAACGGAGCTGAATACACCTATACAGCTTTAGGTTGCTGCAGTAGTCAGTGTCACCTGGGTAATAATTGAATTGGTCAAGTCATTGTAGTGTTATAGTACCTTTACAATTTCCATTAGCATATTACAGATGTTCAGAAAAACACTTTACAAGTATGAGAATTCACCAATTAATTATTTTATATAACAGGTGGTTGAGTTGCTGAACCAGGCTTCCCTTGAACGACAGGGGGCAGCGAAGGTCATTTTGCTTAAACAAGTTCAGGAACTTATTATTAACAAAGATCCAAACTTGCTGGACAATTTCTTTGATGTAAGTCGACCTACAAACATAATGCATATCATTACTATATTTGCCTGATATCTCTGATTCATTATTTGCATCAGGTTCTAAGTCTGACAATTAATGATGATGAAGTCTTTAAGTAGAGGTGATGGCATAGAAGTGATGGTGTAGAAGTGATGGGGTAGAGGTGATGGTGTAGAGGTGATGGTGTAGAGGTGATGGTGTAGATGTGATGGCGTAGAGGCGATGGCGTAGATGTGATGGCGTAGATGTGATGGCGTAGATGTGATGGCGTAGATGTGATGGCGTAGAGGTGATGGCGTAGAGGTGATGGCGTAGATGTGTTGGCGTAGATGTGATGGCGTAGATGTGATGGCGTAGAGGTGATGGCATAGATGTGATGGCGTAGATGTGATGGCGTAGATGTGATGGTGTAGATGTGATGGCGTAGAGGTGTTGGTGTAGATGTGATGGTGTAGATGTGATGGCGTAGATGTGATGGCGTAGATGTGATGGCGTAGAGGTGTTGGTGTAACTGTTGAACTCATTTTTAATTGTTTATGTTTTGGCATGAAATCGACATTTTTTTCACTTGCATGTAAATATACAATCAGTGTTTTATTGAAGTACTGCAGCTATCAAATATTTTTAAAATTGAAACTAGTCATCTTATTAAATTTGCATATCAATTTTTCAAAAAAACTACCATACAACTACAGATATATCTTTTATGCTATCATAATTTCTTTGATGCCTGCAGGAAGTTATCGGATTTCAATCTGACCCAAGTGTAGATGTGAGGAAGTTTGTCATTACCTTTCTAGAGCATGCATGGTGAGGTTTTTTATAATAGTTGTTTATAATTGTAGTCCTAATGCATTTGGTGTATATTGTTTGGTTCTATGCTAAATTATAGCTATGCAAGTCATAATCAAAAAAGTTCAAAGATCCATGGTATAATTTGTGACCAACATGTAGCTAGTGAGGTCACTCAAGATGCTGCTTTTCAGTTGTCTGTTATAACTGTTATAGATCACTGCAAAAACTAGCACTCAGGTTTTGTGTAAACCTCAGAACGACTACATCATTAAATTATCATGTGCGACAAACAGCTTTCAACAACAAGCTCTAAACCATAGTATAACATTCGAGTAGGTAGATGAATTTATTGAGTCAGCAGAAAATAGCCAACTATCCTTCAGACCTAAAATTTCAAATGTTGAAGAAAACGATTGAAGCCATAAATAGAAGCGCTTGTTTCAGACCCAAACTGATGTTTATAGATGTAGGACAGAATATTGGGTTAGCTTTCGCAAAAGTTTTAGAAAGTTTGTTAAAAGTATCAGAAAGAAAAGAGTCGGCATGAAATTCATTCCCTATTTGTTAATATTTGATCAAATTATTAAAAGTTTTTAAAGATTTCATGCCGTGTCAGTTTGCTTTGCTCAAACTGACTGATTATTCATCGCTGCCGCTGCCAGCTATTAGGCAACTTAGTCTTCTATGAAGGCTGATGAGCTGAGGTCGTTGTAGCAAAGTTGATGGTGACATCTTGTCAAAGATTATCGGCAACCTGAACATCTTGTTATATGATGAGAATGTAAACATAAAGAAAAAGGTGATGCTGTCCATGGGGAGTCTTTATAGAACTGCCATCAAGGTTAGTCACCAACTCTAACAGCATGTTTTAATGACCGTAGTTTATTGTAGCGATAGGAAGGTTGGGTAATTAGTCATCATTATAAACACTGTTTACTGCAGTTGTTCAGACATAACTTGTTGGTATAGATTTATATATTGTCATTGGGTGTAGATTTGTATTTACCGTAGCTGAGTATAGGTTTATGTTCTTAGAGGGTGAGTACTGGGTTATGTACTTTGACTGAGCATTGGTGTATATAACTTTACTAAATGAATGCCTGGCGGTGCCCGGGTAATAAAAAAATCTTTGTACAAAAAATTCATTTTTATTTAACATATACATGTCTGTGTACAAAATTTACCATCATAACTCTTGAACTTTATATCATGAGAAAAGTGTTTTGTGCAGTTCAAATAAATTGAGAGAAAAACTAAAGTCTGTTTTGTTATAATGAAAAATAATATGATACAATTATTATGAACTGAAAGAACAAATTAAAAATCATGACTATGTTGAATTAATAATAACAATGAGTATATAAAAGTGTGCATGTATAAAAATTATTTACTGTTGCAATCTTGAATACGACAATGCTGGTACCTCTTCATATTCATACAAACATAAAAATGAGATATCAAAATTAAATACATTCGTGAAGCGTATGAGGGTACCTCGTCTGACCAAACAGCAGGAGAATGTATATGTAGAGGCAATTCCTTACTCGAGAATGTCTATTTGAACAGTTTTTAGTTTCCCAGTTTCTAGCGAATGCAAAGCGAGGTTGAATTTTTGCCGTTACAGTTACACTGTAACGGAACATTTGAAAATCAAATGGCGCATTGAAAATTACAAATCAAAAAATTAATAATGGATATCAAAATTAGCTTTTAAAAAAATTTCATAAGACAAACAAACGCTAAACGTAATATTAATTCGTAATAAAACATACATATTTAGCTTTAACTGTAGATAAGCTACTATAGGATGATAAGAATGGCTTATCCTTGTGTTTAGGTGCATGTGTCTACAAACTTGCCATTGAAATTGTTGGGAGCTATATTATAGTGCTGTGCAGATTTTTTGTTGCTAGATTTCAGTCGCCATAACTGGACACAGGAAACAAGATGAAAATGGAGATTTATATATGTATAGATTAAGTACAGGGTTATGTACTGTGACTGAGTGCATGTTTATGTATCTTGACGGAGTAGTTTAACTAAGTGTAAAGTTGTGTACTTCGACTGAGTACAGAGTTATGTCTTGTATTTGGACTGAGCTAGGTACATTGATGAGTACAAGTTTGTTTACTTTAGTTTAGTACAGGGTTATACACTCTGTGTTTAAAAGGAAAGATTTACATGCATGTCGTTCTTTGGTATGCAGTCAAGACCCAAGGAAGCTTTGGTGTACATCTCTAGTCATGAGATTGTTACTCGGTCTGATGATGACCTAGAAAAACGAGATGTTTAAGAGGGTCGCAAGAGTAAAATTTTTGCCAATCTTGGAATCAACAAGATTAACTATAAAAACCTAGGAACTCCATTTGTCAGTAACTTAAGATTCTTTCACACAGTGTTGTGAATTCAGTGAAAAGTCAAATTGTTCTTTTAAAAATTAACAATAATAGACTCAGTCCGGAGTGACAACATTTTTTAAACAAACCGCTGATTTCATTGGTGAATCTACCACAGACTAGTCCTTGCACGGTGTGAGTTGCAGATGTATTAGCTAAATCTATAATTACCTGCTAGATAGGTAGTAGGTCTAATGGTCATTTACTCGACTGCACATGTAGTGTTTACCATTAATCGAAGAAGCTCTAGCGATTGATTTTGTATTATATATTTGGTTTGTTCTATGTCAATGATGCCATTTTAGTGGATAATGCAAGCCAAGAGCGTCACAGAAGTTATGGAGGAGACTTGGAAATACCTCACACAGATGAAGAACCATATTGTTTCACTACTCGATGATGACAATGATGGGTAATACTTGAAACCGCCCTATTTATCATTTATAAACAAAAGGTTCCTATTGTTGAAAAGTGTAAGAATAGAGGCAATAGAGGCCATTAAAGTATTCATTTTCTGTGATAGACCAGATGTTTACATAAATATTACAAACTATAACAAAGAAAATAGAAGGATGCGTGAGCTGGTAAAATATTTATGGAATAAAAAGTTTGGCTTTAATTTAAAGCGAAGACACATGGAATAATCTTCTGGTCATTGCGTGCCCTAACAGGCTTAGCATTTTTTGTAGTCAATATTTTCATAGAATCTACTTATGGTGTCTCTATATAAACTATTATTTATATGCATCACAATACAACCCCTATTTCCTTATTCCTTTACTGCTAAGTGATTCAGGCTTATTGTCCATTGTTACAAACAAGCCATTTCAAAGTCACCATGTTTAGTAACTAGTTATGGCAGTTGTTATTTATACTTAAAGAAGTTCAATATGATTCATATAGAGTTTAATCTTGATGTTGGCTGATCTGTAGGTATTAAAAACGACTCAGTTTTTTGAACTTCTTCACTATGTAGGCTTGTCTGAACTTTTCAATAAATGTCTAAAAATTTAAATGCAAAGTCGGGTTTTAGTAAAAGCGGAGTATGACCGTGTGTTTGATTTTACAAAATTGTTAAAGCCTTCTGTTGCACTTCTTTTTATTGGTGCATAAGCATAAACATTTATTTGTCCTTTGCACCGTAACGTAACGTTGAAAAACCAATATTTGGCATGCGTGTTCTTATTTACCAAGTGCTTCTATTATAATGACAACTTCAAGCCTTTTAAGTGATGTACCTCCATTGTTCATACATATTGAATCTTTATTTAGCAGTTAAATACCATTTGAACAACAATATTCTATAAAATAGTAGTTATACAATGGTATGTTATACAATGATATGTTATACTATGGTATGTTATACAGTGGTATGTTATACAATGGTATGTTATACAATGGTATGTTATACAATGGTATGTCATACTATGGTATGTTATACTATGGTATGTCATACTATGGTATGTTATACTATGGTATGTCATACTATGATATGTTATACTATGGTATGTCATACTATGGTATGTTATACTATGGTATGTCATACTATGGTATGTTATACTATGGTATGTCATACTATGATATGTTATACTATGGTATGTCATACTATGGTATGTTATACTATGGTATGTCATACTATGGTATGTTATACTATGTTATGTCATACTATGGTATGTTATACTATGGTATGTCATACTATGGTATGTTATACTATGGTATGTCATACCATGGTATGTTATACTATGGTATGTTATACTATGGTATGTCATACTATGGTATGTTATACTATGGTATGTCATACTATGGTATGTTATACTATGGTATGTCATACTATGGTATGTTATACTATGGTATGTCATACTATGGTATGTTATACTATGGTATGTTTAAAAAGTCGGTATTACTCATTCTTTTGTTACAAGTGTCTCGCTAATAACCAGCCTGTTGGTATTTAGGACTTGCAAGCGCTTGTGTTCAATATTTTACGCTCTTAAATTATGTTGCTTTCAGTTAGTGTTCATATGTGTCATTTTATAGCATACGCACCCATGCAGTCAAGTTCTGTGAGGCCGTGGTGCTTGTCCTATCAGGGAAGACACCCGACTCAGATGCCAAAGAAGATGACCAGAGTCTAGACATAATATCAGAGGAAGAGGGTTTTCTCAAGAAAAAGAAACTGGAGGAAGATGGAAAAAAGACTTTCAAACACATGTTGGAGTTTCTTACCTCTCAATCTATTACAAGGTGCTTTTACCTGTTGTATCATATATCAGTCTATTACACGGTGCTTACTTTCACCTGCTGTATCATATATCTGTATATTACAAAGTACTTTCACCTGCTGTATCATATATCAGTATATTACAAGGTACAGTCAAACATGGATAACTCGAACTTCAAGGGACCGAGCAAAAGTGTTCGAATTATCAGAGCATTCAAGTTATCAGAGCACTGTCACAAGTCCATATATTTACTTATTTATTAGTAGATACATGTACATATACAAACTATAATATAAATCAAAAGCACAAATGGCTTGTTTCAAATTAAATGCTTCTAATGTAAAGTTTAAAACGTTTTCATGAAAAAGTATAGAGATTTTTCTATCACTTGAGATTGGTTTGTTGTTTGAGGTGATGTTATTGCCAGGACGTTTTTCAGATTGACATTGGCAAAACTTGATCGTTGTTGAAATGCTCAAAAGAAAAGACATTTTTTTCTTTTGGGGTTTTACCCACGATCAATTTTGCCGTTTTTTCTTGAAGTTTATGCAGATTACCTTACTTTACCTGGGATTCGTTAAGAGCAACACTCCGAGGCTGTTCAATTAAAAGTTTTACGAGGTTTTACGGTACATTCTATATTACTCACGCTTTTTTAATAGATACTTATTGAATGTACACACGTATTCTGTGTTTAGGTCAAACGATGAATAGTTTTTTGTAGCTCAGACAACGTATACGTTTAATTACAACATTTTTAAGACGTTTTAAACATTCAACATTCCGACGTTGATTCAACACGAAATCAACGTCGGAAAACTATTCATCACGGGCTAGCCGAGTCACGCACTCAAGGATTTTCGCCACGCTCATACAAAACAAAAACAACATGCGATTTTTGTTTTGTATGTGCGTGGCGAAAATTCTTGCGCGCGTGACCCGGCTAGCCCGTGCTATTCATCGTATCGCAGTATAAATCAAAGTTCACCAAACTTTTAGAAAAGTCGTTGACAAAAATATTTTGCCGATGGTGGTAATAACGACGCTTATGAATTACGAAAAGATGAAGTTTACCTCTATGGCTTTGAATAAAGTGATTTTCTAAAGCGAAAACAACCGTTTCGGTAGCTGTTGGGCAAAAAAACAGTTCGAATTAACAGTGTTGAGTTCGAGTTATCTATAGCAATTTATCATTACGTGGGAACGGACCAAAGGAAATGTTCAAATTAACCATGTGTTCGAGCTATCCGTGGACGAGTTATCCATGTTTGACTGTACTTACTTTCACCTGCTGTATCATATATCAGTATATTACAAGGTGCTTACTTTTACCTGTTGTATCATATATCAGTATATTACAAGGCGCTTCCTTTCACCTGCTATATCATATATCAGTATATTACAAGGTGCTTACTTTCACCTGCTGTATCATATATCAGTATATTACAAGGTGCTATTACCTGTTGTATCGTATATCAGTATATTGCAAAGGGCTTTTATCTATTGCATCATATATCAGTTACCTGTCACATTGAACATATCTCAACTATATTTCTACCACCTAACTTCATGTGTATCATGTTTTTAATACTTGCAGCGTGAACCTGATGGCATGTATGACTAGCATGACTACAATAGCGAGAAAGAGGCCTCAGTTCATGATTGAAGTTATACAAGGATTTGAGTCTCTGCACGGTTAGATACTCTCCTTATTTGTAGTTTTAACTTTGATCAATAGATTAGTGTTTGCGATCAATATATACTTTCTCTCTTAACTGCTGGGAAGAGCTTGCAGTTAGCCACATCTTCTGTGTCAGAGGAGAGCATTGATTACTTTTGCTGCTGATGATTGGCTGTAAGAATGAATTCATGAGTTTATTCACACAATTTAGTGACAAACTTCCTACTAATAGTTAAATCTAGCTTAGCTAATTTGGTTTTGCAAATGTTTATCACAAAAAACATTGATTTATAAATAATATGAACTTAAAAAGCATCTCATTCACGTTGACTGTTTGCAATTCGATTTGGATAATTGACTACTTTAGATGTTTGTAAATGAATGTAAATTATAGACATTTTAGGGTGATTATTCAGTTCATCATTAACAGGAAGTTGTTTGGTTTATTGATTGGCGGAGCTATTCCTCTAGCTTGAGTATTATTTCACAAATAATTTGCCCCCTCCAATCAGGTTACAGTCTAAAGGTATGTTTACATCAGGGTGATTTGTTGGAGTTGCTTCCACGCCAGCAAAGTCGGTTTGGTGTAAAACGAAAAGTGTCTCAGTGGCCGATACAACATCAGTGAAATGCGCATACTATGTTTGTCCGATTATGATGGTCATTATTGACGGAATACAACATGAATTTGACCAATCATATCTCTCAATAGCACCAAAAATACAATACCTATGTTAGTCCAGTGCATGTGATGCTGAATTGTAAAATATCAGAAAACGGCCAGCAGAAGTTTTTTTGATAATTTTAAAATGGTTAATGTAACATAAATTAACTAAAATAAAGTTCTTGGAATCTGAAAACTTGCCATTTGTAATAAAAATGTTACAAAATACAGTTGCACTATTTCACAACGCGCGGTCATGATTTTATAATTACTACGCCATATTAAGCAATGCGCTTTACTATGAGTAATCCGGTTTGTTATTATTAAAAAAGTAGTGCGTAAGCCGCATGCATGTTTGCAAGTTGAAATGGAGAAAAAGGCTGCTACCTCATGTGCTTTTCACTGTCTGAAATCAGAAAATGACAACTGTAACGTGATTGTTTTATCATCAAAGCGGCTCGGCACTGCCGAGTCATATGCTCAGAAATATATTAACTATTATCTTGAGCCACAAAGGAGTTTATCCAGACTCTATTTGCAACGATCTTCCAAGGGACTAGAAGTATCATCATCTTCTACCACTACCAACACCTCTCAAGATATCACTATCAGCTGCCATGAGAAATGCTACAGCCATTTCACTCACAAGAACACATTACAATCAGCTCAAAAGAGAACTGAAGTGAGTTGAGTAATGCTATCTCAAACAACGATCTCCTTTGCTTATAGCCTTCGGAAGACGCCACGAGAGTAAATAAAGTTGTGCCACTCTGGAGAAAACATTCAGAAAGCAGAAACAAAAGCACAAACAAGCTACAAACAGAATTCCCAATTTTATTTAAATATATTTTTATTTCTGATTATTCGTTCGTTCACTGTTACAAAAACGATCGTTTTTGAAACGATCGTTTTTGAAACGATCGTTTTTGTTTCTCAAAACGGCTTTTTTTGTTGCTAGTAGAAACCAATCTATTGTAGTTTACTATTAGTAAAAAATTGAATAAAAAAGACAATACGCTAACCAGAAATCAGTTTATAAAAAACGTTCGCGTGGTGACATAATAGCTCTGCCAACCAGCGTCAGTATCGCAAAGGGTTAAGGCTATGTATATATGAGATGCAACTGTTTTACGCAGAGTACACAAAAGTCTAGTGTGTATGTGTAAAATGGTCTGACTCAGGGTTGTCAAGTTACATGGTTGAGAACCCGCCACCCCAGCTTAGCCTTTCATTCCATCATAATATAAACATATTCTTTGCAAAAATGAAAGTAAGCTTGCACATTTTGCGTAAAATCACCACAGCCAGAGACAGACCCAGCTGTCAATATTAATGAATCTCAATTGGAAAATAAGGGTATAGGGGAGACACCTAAGCCTGCTAAGAGAAAACGAGTGGCAAACCAGCGACCAATCTTACCTCCAATATGTATTCTGTGTCAGAAGGAACGCAAGTGCAAGACTGGATGTGTAACCACTACTATTGATAAACTCCGAAAAACCCAGTCCAACACTGCAGGTAAGTCAATGAAGAATGTTTAAATAATCTATGACGGCTGGTTTGATCTACACTGTAGTTGGTTTTATGGCATAGTATTATTATGGCGATATCATCCGATTTTGACCTACTAAAGGTAACCTGTAATTTATGGTATATGTTTGAGTTGTGCTATTGGTTTTGCTATTTTTCAAAGATAAACTCTAGGACTGTGCAGAGATCCTTGGAGATGAACGTCTTTTGCGGGAGTTTAGCTGGAGTGATGCTGTCGCTCGAGAGCTGAAATACCATAAATCCTGCTATGATAAATATGTATATGACGCCGAGAGGTAAATTTCCTATTCTATTTCTTTTTAAGAATATTATTGTTGTTAGTGCTTTATAGTCTCTGTGTGAACAGGTATTCTATCTTTGATATTTGTTTGTCATGTGAAACACTCAGCACTGCAAAGCATGATTTTATTTAACAGATTACACAGGAAAGATGTGGTATGTATAGAGTGTGTAGAATAATAGGTATAAAAGGTGTATGGTATATGTTGTAATTTGTGTGCCCTTCCACTATAGAGATTGACAATCTGTTTCAGTTGTAGTTTGAGGCAAAACAACAACCCCAAACATAGTGGCGCTGAACTAGATTATTAATAAATCTCAACTTGAGACTCTTTAATATGGTTAAAGATCATAATTATTCGGCAGGGGGAAATAACTCACCTCAAACATAAACCTATCAGTGCAATGTAATCTTAGTAGAAAAAAACAGTTGATTTGTGTTATATAATTCTTCTTCAACATGGCTACATTATTATCCTGCTAACATCTACACACCCTAGGACTGCTAATAAAGAGCTTTCACATGCTTGTCTAACAATTTGATATAATGCCATTGCTGTTTATGGTATGAATTAACATTGCACATATATAGACTTTATTTCTTTCAAGCCCAACATTCCTCCACCTCAAGGTAATGGCTGGCACATGACTAAAGAAGACACACAAGAAATAACTTGGTATCAGAAATCTGTCATACCACCACAAGTTCTGAAGACGGTACATTACAAGTGCGACAAAAATGGCTGCCGTCAAAGATGCTCATGTAAGATGGCCAACTTACCACGCATGCCACGCATGCTGCGACCTTTGTGGCTGCACTATTACAGAATGCACTAACAGGGGTGTGGAAGAGGATGAGGAGGATGATGATGAGGAAGATGAGAGCTAAATCCTATTATTAAGTTATCAATATGTGTGTATTGTTATTTATCAAATCTCAATAAAAACCACAATTATTTGTTGAAGTTGTCTCCCTTGTGTCTGTAGAAAATACATTTAATAGCATAATGCATCTATTCACTTGTGTAATAGTTCAGTGAATAGGTATGAAATACATTGATATAATCACCTTGTATATAAAACAAAGTTAAATAGTTGTTTAAAAGCTTTTAGGTCACCGTAGACTGCCACGCACACAGTACATGTGTAAATGGCAAATGTCGCTGCCAATAAATTTGACGCTGATTAAGTATTGGCAAGGTTGGCCATTCCGACAAAATGAATTTCTAAAGACATACATTACAGCTATCTTTTCGAACAGTCAAATCTTGCTCTGCTTTTGGTTTCCTAAACTAAAAAAAATTTAACAATTCAGCATCACATGCACTGGACTATGTATTCTGTTCTCCTAAAGGATCAGTTAAAAATATCTTTAATAGCATCAGATATGTCTACACCAGGATGACTTAAAATAAATATTAATTAGTATTTATTTTAGTAATTACTAATTATTAATTGCTATTATTATTACATGTACTTGGCATGTGGTGACGGAGTGACTCATTTGTGTTCATGCTGATAAACAGTTTGAATGGAATAGATAGCGATGTATTTCATTGGCAAAACAAATACTTAAAACAATGGCATGTTTTGCACAGTCGAAGTATGAGTTGGTTTCGTGTAAAGTCTTTGCAAAAACTTATTTCACACAGACTAGCTTGTAGCTTCATAAACAGAGTAGAAGCCTTTCCAATTACAACTCTCTCATTGGAAATACAATTCCGACAATTCATCCTATTATAAACCCACCTTTAGTTTTTGTTAAATGCTGCGATTTGTCTTTTTTTTACAAGCAATATCAAGGGATAAGGTTAGTGTTCTATCGTGAACTCCATTTTTCATAGAGTATTAATAAGGAAATACTGTAAGTCCTGCAATAAACATCTGCATTTACATGTTCGGTGCTAGCAACATTCATACTTTTTGCAAAGCTCATTTGGGTTGATCGATGGTTACAGTTTTTTTATTTTATCTGGTGTTTTAGTTGAAGAAACTATTACAGTCATGGTCGTCAAAATTTTTATGTCAATAGATAATCTGATTTTAATTTATGTAGCTGGTATTTAACTGTATTTACCAGTGAATCTGCCACCCACGTTGGCCAACAGCCAGGTCAGTTCAGTCAGGAAGTCTCTCAAGCTCCAGATGCTTGCCCTTCTCAGGCACCCTTCTGCAGTCGACTCTATACCACAGATAGCCACACTGCTGACAGATCTCGGAGCAACTCAGGCCGAAGTCACCAAGAACATGCCAAAGGCATCTGAACTCGCTGCCAGCCGCAAGAGAAGGGCAGAGAGCGAAGCCGAAATTCAACGAAATAAAAAGTTTGCTAAAACGGAGGTGGGCTTCCTTTCGTTTGCTCTTGTCTATTTCTATAAACAGATTGTTTTGTAGCTTCTTGCTATAAATGGTAGAATCTTGTAGCTTCTTGCTATAAATGGTAGAATCTTGTAGCTTCTTGCTATAAATGGTAGAATCTTGTAGCTTCTTGCTATAAATGGTAGAATCTTGTAGCTTCTTGCTATAAATGGTAGAATCTAATATTCAGTGTTTCTATGCTTGTTAAACTTGTAGGAAGTTCAGGGTTTCAGATGCCAGTGATACATTCACTATTACCCAATATTACTTTTTGCTGTGACGATCAAAACCCATATCTCCGTTCCTTTATACAGTATATAAAATTTTATTTTTTGATTTTAGTAGCCGCTTTTTCAAGTCAATTTGAAAACTTTTATTTCATAGCGTGGTAAACAATTATTCAGATTAAAGTTAATCTACGACGAGGTTATAAAATCAACAAGATAATAATTTATTTTTGTTCAAGTTGTGCTATAGCAAGCCTTTTTTCTAGTTTTTAGACAAGGAGTGATGTGTTTTATGTATACGAATATGAGTAAGATATTTTGTGAAATTGCTTTACTTGGCCTTCAAAGTCATCTTTAGCCAAAGTTAATTTAAGCGTCTTGCTCCAGTATTTCGCATGTGTTTAGTACTATTGAAAGATTCAATTAATAAGATTAGCATGCATAAGATGTGGATTGTTTTACTTACTATCACTTTTCAGTATAACACACAAATATAGATACAATCATACTTCGACTTACGAGCTTAATGCGTTCCGAGACTGAGCTCGTATGTCAATTTACTCGCATGTTGGTGCAATTTATTTATATATAGAACAATTAAATATATATTGATTGGTTTCTATACTCGAAAAATGCAAATAAAACACTCAAAACAAGATATTGTAACAGAAGAAAACATGTTGGTTATTGTCCTAACTTACCACATGCTTTCAAAAAGCAACAAATAAAAAATAATGCAAGGAAATGTGATTAATTAAAATGTAAAATTAAATACATACAGTAGCAGCTAACGCTAGCATTTGCCAGGGAGGGAGATATAAGTGTTATTCTGCATTACAACAGTTGAAGTTGATAAATTTGGGTTTTATCAAAGTCTTAAAAAACAAACTTAAAAGCAAACCTAAAAGCAAACTTTCATTTTTAACTTAACGTAATTAAAATTTCTTTGGCGTTCATAGTTGGAAGTTTCTCGCTGGTTTGCTAATTTTTCCTTTGTTTCGCTTTTACGACTAGCCGGCTGTTTTAAGATAAACCTAAGGAGGTTTACCTTTATCGCCCTTTCGACATGTTGCGATTAGAACGAACACTGGTGTCGTCACAAAGGGTTAATGCACGACCACTAGCCAACTTGTCCGAAAGTCTATTTTTATAATTTTTATAGATAGCACCGGCCTTTCCACATAGGCCTTTTTGCATTTTAACCACTGGCCTTTTCGCTTTTATAGAAGCATCATTTCAGTTACGCTGTCACCGGCCAATTGTTTATCTTTTTTCCAATGCCTGAGCAGTCTCTCCATCAGCGGTCGTGAAGATCGCTGCGTCATTTAGAAACTATTGTTAGTCCTTTTGCAAACTAAATGCCCTGAATATAACCCTTCAGTTTGATAATTGTGGATGTATTTCTGTCATATTGCTGAGCTAGCTCAATCACGCATACACATTTCGCATATTTTACAATAATTTTCTGCTTAATATCAATTGTTATCATTTGCTTTTTCTTTCCATTAACTTTCATTTTACTGGCAAACTTTCGATCTACGCACCGTACTTTTAATTCACATAATTCTGCACTGAAAATTGCGCACAAAAAAACACGGTACAAAAGTATAACCTGAGTAGTCAAAAAATACAGAGTGATGCTGTTCTCATAAAACACCTACAGCATACTTCGCAACTGACTCACATGCTCGTATCTCAAACATTGCTCGTATGTTAGTGCTGAAACGTGCTTAAAAGCTGGCTCGTATCTCAAGTTTCTCGTACGTTAGAGCACTCGTAAGTTGAAGTATTACTGTATTATATAATAGATCCTGTTTCACCAGATGCCAGCACTACCTGTGGTGGCTGATGCAGAAGATGAAGAAGATGCTGAAGGAAGTGCAGGAAGTTCTGACAAGGCCAAACCTCTAAACCCTGTTGAAATTACGACTGAAGACATTATTCCAAAGATGTACAACACCAATGTTGCTGACCTAGTACTTCTCAGTATGGTATGCTCATCTGTACCTCACTGTACTTCAACATCCACACATTTATATATAAAAATAAAATATATGTATACATGTTATACACACATGCACGCACTCATATACATGTATCTCAGTGTTTGTTTGTCTTTTTGTTTTTGTCCCTTTGCCCAATTATAGCGATTAAAATCTAGAAATTAAAAATCCACTTCCCTTAGAATTTTAACTCAATATTCAAATCGCAATTCTATGAACAAGCGCATAACCAATAAACTAAGTCATTCTTATTATTGCTAAAGCTCTTACATATAGGTATATCCTTACCTATATGTAAGGATATCATATCCTGTATAACCTTATCACAACTGCGCACACTAAATATGCACTTATTATTATTAATTAATAGTCCCTTTTACTGTTATTATTCTTTAGAAATTCTTTTAAAAGCTTTTTTTGCCATTACTTTTTTAATTTGTAATTTTGAAATGTGCTGTTTCAATTTCAAATGTGCCCATTACACTTCTATTGTCAGTTTCGGTATATCTGTAAAAGCTAAATACTTTGCCCCCACTAAGGAACTGCCCCCACATTTTCTCTCTGTTTGGTCAGACAATGTATCCGACAAAGAAAGTCTGATACCTCATTTTTATATTTGTACCACTATTAAGAGGTACCGGTATCGTCCAGCAAAACTTTGAATACACCGAGCTTCTGCTGCAACAGTAAACTTTTTTATACACACAATTCTATGTAGGCATTTTTTATTTTTTCTCGTAATTTATTTGAACGGGACAAAAATGCTTTTCTCATGATATCAAGTTTAAAAGTTGGAATGGTAAATGTTGTATGTGTTAAATAAAAATAAGTTTTTTGGGCAAAGACTTTTTTATTATTCGGGCATTCACCTAGTCTATATATTTTTTTACCAAAGTCATCCTTGTTTGATATACAGTAATGATGTGCTTTCTCGAAGAAATAGGTGTTATATTTATAATCATATAAAGAAGAGCACTGCCAATTACACAGGGTAGTTGCATGTTTAGAACTGGTGTTACTAGGTAATGCTGCCAGATGAGATGCCTGCCCATTTCCAGTCCACATATACACCCATCGCCGCTGCTGGAACTCCTGGGCAAATAAAGCATATCTCAAGGCTATTAGCTGTGCAGCTTACAAGCGCTGGTCTTGGCAAGGGTTGGTGTCCTTTTATTTCAAGATGTCTGTTGTTATGCTTCATCATCTTATCTTTTTATGCGTGTAGCTTTAATTATTTTGTTCTGCAGAAAAAAATTCATCTCTGCTGCCTCTTTGTTCCAGTGCTTAGATTCACATTGTCTTAAAATTTAACATTCAATGTTCACTTAATAAACTAACTGTCTGGTGTTGTCATTTTGTTTTGTGTTTAAACATTTGCTGTTTACAATATATTTTACTATTAGTACTAGCATGGGGAGACAACAACTGATAGCAAACTATGCTACCTATAAATCAGATTCTATGTCAGATTTGGAGGTGTTGCTTTATTTTCTTTGAATGTTTCACAAAATAAGGCTGTACATTGTTGTTCATTTTCTTATGTCCTCTCTGTTTAATCCTCTCAGGTATTGAAGAACAGAGAGCGAAGGAAAAGGAACAAGCTAAGCTGGAAGTACCACCAACACCCTCCAACAGCGCTATACAAGTAGTTGGAGAGCTTTCTTCACAGGCTAAGCAGCCGGTGATCCTACCAATGTCAGGTAATTGTTATGGCTTTTATGTTTGAATATTGCTTTGTTTTTACTTCGTTGTTAAGTACTTTAATCAGCGACAGCAAGATGACCACAGAAACAGGATATCCATAGCCATAGTCGAAAAGTGGCTGCAGCAGTACAATGAAGGTAATATAAATTGGCACACGGAGAAATAATCTATATATATATATATATATATATATATATACAGTGAAACATGGATAACTCGCCCACGGATAGCTCGAACACATGGTTAATTCGAACGGTTTCTTTAGTCCGTTCCTACGTAATGATAAATTGCTATAAATAACTCGAACTCAACACTGCTAACTCGAACGGGTTTTTCCTAACGGCTACCGAAACGGTTGTTATCGCTTTAGAAAGTCACTTTATTCCAAGCCATAGAGGTAAACCTCAACTTTTCATAATTCATAAGCGTCGTTATTACCACCATCGGCAAAATATTTTTGTCAACGACTTTTCTAAAGGTTTTGGTGAAATTTGAGTTATACCAAACATCCGCTTAGCGATCGCCCTTCGGAAGCGAGGTAAAGTGAGGTAATCTTTGCATAAACTTCAAGAAAAATCGGCAAAATTGATCGTGGGTAAAACGCTCAAAAGAAAAAGATGTCTTTTCTTTTGAGCATTTCAACAACGATCAAGTTTTGCCAATGTCAATCTAAAAAGCGTCCTGGCAATAACATCACCTCAAACAACAAACCAATCTCAAATGATAAAAAAATCTCTATACTTTTTAGTAAAAACGTTTTAAACTTTACATGAGAAGCATTTAATTTGAAACAAGCCATTTGTGCTTTTGATTTATATTATAGTTTGTATATGTACATGTATCTACTAATAAATAAGTAAATACATGGACTTGTGACGGTGCTCTGATAACTTGAACGCTCTGATAATTCGAACACTTTTGCTCGGTCCCGTGAAGTTCGGAGTTATCCATGTTTGACTGTATATATATATATATATAAATCTCAAAGTTTATCTGTGTATGTCTAGCTATAGCTATTAAAATCTTGGAATTGAAACTCACGGAGATTGCGACCACAAGTTTTAAATCCACACACTCTACTACTGAGCTATACAAGGCTTGTTGATCACGTATGTTATCATATAGCATATAGCATATATAGCGCATGCACATGCTAAAACTATTATTATTAAACTATTAAAATTATTTGAAACTTTATAAATTCTATTAACGCTATGAAACATGATGCTTTTTCGTGTTTTCTTGAACTTCTATTTTTGGTTTTTCACGAGGTTTAATTGCTATATCACAATCAAGGCCGATTCTTTTCACACGGACATTTGTATTATCTCCGTAAGAACCGCCTCGACATTCTCTCTCCATTCGGTCAGACAAAGACAGTGCGTTATCTCATTTTTACATTTGTACCAGTATCGAGAGGTACCAGTATCGAGAGATACCAGTATCGAGAGGTACCAGTATCAAGAGGTACCAGTATCGACAGGTACCAGTATCGAGAGGTACCAGTATCGAGAGGTACCAGTATCGAGAGGTACCAGTATCGAGAGGTACCAGTATCGAGAGGTACCAGTATCGAGAGGTACCAGTATCGAGAGGTACCAGTATCGAGAGGTACCAGTATCGAGAGGTACCAGTATCATCGTGGCGTATTCAAAGTTTTGGTGAATAGCTTCTGGTGGAACAGTAACTTTTTTATACACACACTTGTATGCACACACTTTTTATACACTCACATACTTCTATGCAGGAATTATTATTATTAATTCAACATTTTCAGGATTTTTATTTTGTTTTTTCAGTTTGTATTAATTGTATCATTACCGAATCATCTTTTATTGTAATTGTTGCAAAACAAATTTAATTTACCTATTACTTAATAATTATTTCAGATTTACATTTAAACACTTTTATAGTTGTTTTATTTGTTTTAATTTATTGGACCTGCACAAAACATTTTCTTCATGAAATGACATTTGAAAGTTACAGTTGTTTGACAAAGTTTGAAAACCTTTACAGTTGTTTTTATTTTCTCTCTTAATTTATTTCAACTACACAAAACACTTTTCTCATGATATATAGTAGTGCTGGGCACAATTACTTTTTGGGCAACAAGTTTAGAGTTGTCCCCTTTGTTATTGTATATTTGAAAGCTAAACAGCAACTGACTTACTACATAAGTGAAACAAGAGAGTAAAAGGATTATTACATAACAATTACATAACAGGTGAGTAAGTCAATATGAACAAAGAGTATGACAACAGCTATATACAAATACAAGATAATGACGGTGGTCAAAGTCAAAAACTAGTACATATTCAACACCCTTTCGTGCGAGTTTTTTGAGTATCGGGTAGATGGTAGTGCTTGGCACGAGTACTTCTTGGCCAATGAGTTTTTCAGGTATTGGGTTTGTTGACACGGGTTTTATGTCTAAAATTTCCAAACATCAGGCATATTTTGAAATTTACAATGCAATTATAATTCTATTCACTTTATTTATTGTTTGTTACTATTTTCAAACGACTGGTGTTCGTGCTCGCAGTCTTAACCCTTTGAAGTTTGAACCCCAACTGTCAGTTTTCTGCCATTGCGTAGGTTGTGTAAGAACCTCTATTGGCCGGAATACCAGCATTCACATGGCTTTGTTTACAAAAGCCATTTCTAATTAACAGCGTAAACCAATCAAATTAATTTTTGCACAAGATATTAGACCAGAAATTTCACTTCCATTTGTAACAGTTTTCAAATATCCTTACCTACTTCCTTCGTTTTGATAACAAATTTTATTTGAACGATATCGCGAAAAAATTGATTCGTTTGTTGGTAGGTCATAACTGATTGGGATGCAAATAAAGAATTTTATACAACTAATTATAATTTTCCAGTATATTTTGAGTCATAAAATAATGATGAACATGTGCTCAATGGTTATGGTGCTATTGTAAATGTTTTTACGAGTTTTTTAAAATCATACAAATTTTTATAGTTTCAGCCCGAATAATGGTAAAGTACTGTTTTTTCTGTTTGATGACATTTGCTGTGTGTTGCCCGACTTTTTTTACTAGTGTTTTACCAAATATCATATATTATGAGAGCGTTCAGATATATATAATACAAGTTTAAAAACTTTGGATCGTTGGATAGATTGCCCAGGGTTACTGACACGCAATGACTAATATGGCCAGTGTTCAAAGGGTTAACAGGCAGGTTATTAAGCAGTATTTAGAGCGCAGGGCGCAAGAGACCGAGTTTTCGTCTACTCAACGAATCCGTGTACCGAAACCCGAACTCGCAAGTCAAAACCCAAACTTGCAAGTCAAAACCTGAACTCGCAAGTCAAAACCCGAACCCGCAAGATCGAAATGCTCAAAATTTCTATTACCCGAGACTCGAGAGAAAATAAACCCGCCAGTTCAACGAGTTTTATTATTAAATCATTTCAACTACCCAAAACACTTTTCTCATGATATGTAGTTCGAAAGTTAGAATGGCAAATGTTGTTATATGTTGAATACAAATCAATTTTCTGACCAAAGAATTTTCTATTACTCGGGCAATGCTAGGTAGTACAGCTAGTATATATCGAAATCTCAAAGTTTGTGTGTGTTACGATTTGTCCAGCTATAGCTATAAAAATTTAGGAATGTAATATCCATTTCATGCTGAATTTTATCTTGGAACCTCCCATTCGCCAGGACAATATCTTATCAATTAAGCTACGTGAGATGCAGATAGAATCTGAGGCGATATGAGTTGTTATGCCAGTTAAAATAGGCATAGCATACTGCGGAACGCAACGTAACTAAAGCTTACTCTCATGACTCATATTGGTAAGTTTAGCAATACGGATAGTAGCATACTCAACTTATTCATCGGCCAAGTGCCAGGCTAATGGCAAGTGGCAGGCAACTACATTACCTGCAACTGATTATCAACTGTTTGTTGATACCCATGCAACACCGGAAACTCGGCTCGTATGGTCATAAGGCGGAAGCAGTCGTAGATATAAACAAGGTAAACAGGTCCTCAACACATAGACAGACAAAGTGCGAGTTGAGAAGAATTGACCTTGTATTAATGGGCTGAAATACAAGTTAATGTCAAAATACAGACAACATTTGTTATTGTCTGTTCCTTTGTTTTATTTTATTGAATAAAGTACATAACAGAGAAATAGAAGAAAAGGTGCCATGAGGACCCACTTGTGCAGTGGCTAGTCATGGCTCTGGGCCCTGGTTAACAGTTAGTCAGTTTATTTAAATGAGAATGTGAGAAAATACACAACGACTGTGTATCGAGTGAATCAATGAGGTGTTGCTTGAGACTTGATATGAAGCTATTAAAGTTGCTTATTTTTTGGAGTTAATTGACAAAAAGTTTCATAGTTCCGACACCTGAAATATGACCCACCTATGACCGAATGCGGAGGAGGAAGGTAGAAGTAGTAGAGTCATCAAGGAATAGTGTGTGTTACATATAACACAGGTCATTGCTTGATGAGCCATCGAGGAGTGGCATGTGTTATATGTAATCGATGGATTAGCTGAACAGATAGAACAATAACCAAGTACAGAGAGCTAGAATATGAGACAGACAAATATAGAATGTTAGAGCAGAAGTTAAGTTTAGAGTAACTATTGAACATTGAACAATATTTAATATACACTTTCCTATCTTATCTTTACAAAATAAGAACTAGCACTCCGTTTAAGATAATCCAAGCTTCAGAGGTATGAGAAGTAGCCTGTCGACGGAGGAAGGTTTTTAGTAGTCAGCAGGTTCATGAATATCAGTAGCTACGGCCTGGGATCATCCGCTTACCTGCATTTATTAGCATGGTGATTGAAGAAGCAATAATTATAGTTCATTAGATTGCTTTAAATGTATGTCTAAAATTAGTATTCAGATTTATGTTGATGTTGTTTTCACGTCCGTAGTACAGTATCATGTGACAATCTCGTAGTTTATCTCGTATTACAGTACATAGTACTGTACGTAGTACAGTACTATGTACTGTACTATGTACAGTACATAGTACAGTACTGTACTAGAGATGTTTTAGAATTACATGTTATTTTTGCTGATGTAGATTTTTGATCGCATTAATCGCGCTTGGCTATCATTACACAGTGTGTTGTATTCTTCCAGGTACAACAAGGAAGACTAAGGCCTATGATCTTCAATCTGTGACCCAACCAATCTCTCTGCCATCTTCCACCAACCTCGTAACCATGGCCATGCAAAGGATTTTCAAGGCGGAAGGTGGGTGATGCATTCTTCATTGTTATGTTAAAATAGTGTATAGATTGAGCAGAATGTCAGTTACTTTTTTGAGCCTCATAAAAGTAGGTAAACTTTATGTTAGTTGTGGCAAAGGTCTGCCAAATAATTCGGTTGGAAGAAAATATAGATGGAAATCGATGATTGCCTTCATTCAATTTCATCCTGTCAAGCTATTATATAGTGGCTAAATCCCTGCAGTCCAGTTTGCCGTAAGAGAGCATTAACTGTAATAAGTATGTGCACAATTCTTCCGAAGTGCATCAAGGTGGTCGAGTAGTGGAGAGAGCAAGGTGCCTGAGAGCTCAGCTGAATGTCTGAGTTCGAATCCTGTGCTATGCAATCCTTTTTTTACCCAACATCAAACAGTGGCTTCGGACATGACTCTTGTTATAATAAAGATTATAGTAACAAATGCAAACTATAAATTGTATTTTTCATTCCTAAAATTTTGTTTTGTTGTTGCATAACTATTAAAGAAGTTGAGCCATGTATTCGCTTCACTAAATTTTGCAGGAGATGCGAGTCGAGCCAATCTGAATGCAGCTTTCTGCAAGATACTATCTGGACTCACAACACAATTTGGAGGTTTTCTAAAAACAAGTAAGTCTTATCTTTTGTAAATGATTCTGTTATTTTTAATGTATAATAACCGAGTGACAATGTTGAACCAGGTTATCGATGAAAACCAAAAGGTTGCGACAAACCATCTGATCAGTCCTAGCCTCTCTGAAGATTTAAACCTTACGTGTAAACCTTGAGTGTGCCTCACTAGGTTATTTGCTCATTACGTTTTATGGTATCAGTATTTGCATCGTTAGCCTGTCACAGCTTCGATTCTTTGCACGGTAACAAATTAACACAAATGTATAAAAATAAGAAATAAAGGAAATATATAAAATACATAAATATTTCTCATGCTCAAGCCTAGTGAGATCCTTCTGCGAGCATCATCGGGCTAGAAGCCGTCTCAGTTTGTTATTTTCCTGTTACGTTTTGTTAAGTGTAAAAGTTCAATCTGCTTGCGACACCCTTTGTCATATTTCTTAAATGCCCACAACTCAAAATTGTCCATTGTACTTAATTAAAAGAAAAAACCGCTTATGATTATTGAAAAAGTGACTTGATTAACTCTTTTGCTACCGTAAGCCGATGTATCGGCTTATTAATAAAGTTTCACTTCTTTTTTTATTACGAAGCCCACACATTAGCTAGACCAATCAAATTCTGTCTCCAATGAAACAACCTTGTTGCCAATCACGTGCAACCAATAAAAAATATTTTGGCTCAATAACTCCATTTCTAATTATTTTTCAAAATGGGAAAACCAGAGCGTTATCGTCATGCCAATAAAAAACTCACTGTGTTCAATCAACACAAAGAAGTCTTGCAAGAGGGGGATTCACTAAACAATTTTATACTTATCTTGTAGAGAATTTCATCTCGAATAAGATGCGTTTTACCGTAAAACAATATCTGTTTTGATTCTCGAGATATTGCTTAAACCATAACTGCCACGAACAACTTTTATTATATTCACTAGGTAAATCAGACATGCTGATTCCGATTTTGTAATCAAAATAAAGATTAGGCCACTAACTTTCAGAGTAATGAAGAACTTTTTATAGCGTTTTAATATCGGTCTCGAAAACAACACGATCGGCATAACAAGCTCCGCCCATAAATACGTGACGTAACCTAGCTTTTTAGGAACAGAAGTTACGTAGGGATGTTTAGACCGATTTAGAATAATAGAGATGGGTGTTTTAAAATACATTAATATCTAAATTCAGCCTTAAAAATAATATCAGTCTTTTCTGAAAGGTAGATAAGCTATTTAGCATTGCATATTTAAAAAGCGCAATAACAACGCTAGCTCGTGATAAAACCGCGCTTTTTGAGCTCATTTTTCTCGGCGTCCAGCCCATTTAAACGTCATGTAACAAGCTGCGAGCAATTTTAAATAGTTTATATCCGTTTCATAAAAAACTGAAACTATTTACAGGCTGGATTTAGATAATAATGGTTTTAAGACACCCATCTCTATTATTCTAAATCGGACTAAACATTCCCAACTTCCGTTTCTGAAAAAGCTAGGTTTCGTCACATATTTATGGGCGGAGCTTGTAATGCCGATTGTGTTGTTTTTGAAACGGATATTGAAACGCTTTAAAAAAGCTTAAATGACTTTGAAGGTTAGTGGACTAATCTTTATTTTGAGTACAAAATCGGAATCAGCGTGTCTGATTTACCTAGAAAATACGATAAAAGTTGTTCGTGACAGTTATGGTTTAAATACTAGCGATATATTGACTTTTCGAAAATCTGTTTGAATTAATTCGGGCAGAATAAACATTTGGTCAGAATTTAATGCAGTAGTGAAAGAGTTAAATAAAAGGCAGGGCCACAAGTGCCTGTATCTAGCATAGTCGGTTTTAATAGAAATAGTGAGGCAGCTTTTATTTACTTATGCATGTTATTGGTGAGCGTTGAATTATCAGTCATAAGACTTGCAATTTTTTCAAACAGTGGATATACACCATGGACACGCTATAGTATTTCTTACGACCTTAAAGGATAGTTAGAATGAAACAAGACCATACAGTAATGAGTATTTTAACAATAATATAACTCAAATATTTGTGTTTGAGATGAGTAAGTGGATTCTGACTTGTGTAGTAGACAACGAATGATTGTTTCTGTCTTCTATTTCAGTGCTCTACGACTTTATCATGGCTGATATAAAGAATCGTGGTGAACTCGCTTTAGCTTGGGTATACACCGAGTATGTTGCCTACCAGGGCTTCACTCTTGCCCCTGACATGCCTAAACCTCCAGTTTTGGGCTACGATGAGTGCGTGTCTTCTCTCATGCGTGGCCTTCTGGACCAGATGGATCAGCCGGGTGCCTCCCAGTATGTTATTCCTTTTTGTCTCCGGGTTCTGTCGGTTCTCAGGGTTCTGTCGGTTCTCCGTCTCAGATTAATCAAGTTAGTTAAAGATGAACCTACACAAAATCTTTGTAGATTTTATCAGAAAGTATCGATATTTTTCTTTTATTTGCTGTGGATTTGTTGTTTGAGGTGATCTGACTGCCAGGATGTGTCAAGATTAAAATCTACAAAACATGATCGCTGTTAAAACACTCGGAAGACAAATACTTGTGACGTCACTAGTTGTTAGTGTTGCTATAGTTGACATTGGCTATTGCTATCAAATCGGATCGTTACGCATTTCTATTATGTCAGTTTCGTTGCAACTATGGACGTCATAACCACACTTTTGTTTGCTCTGAGTATCATAATCGTGATCAGATTTTGTCGATTTTAATCTTAGAACATCCTGACAATCAGAACACAAACATCAAAAATAATCTCAAATGGTCGAAAAGTACCGATACTTTCTGATAAAATTTACTAAAAGTTTTGTGAAAGTTTATTTTTAATATAATATTACTGGGTCAGCGGTTTATGTATACTAAATGTAGTCAAACCTATACTTACGAACTGCAATTCACTGCACAGCACGAAAACCTCCAATAACTCATTAAGAAGTATTCATACATGTCATTAAAGCGAATATCAACAACTATATTAAAAACTAGATGTATAAAACTAAATTATGCGTGAAAGACTAAAGTAATAATCAATAAAAATAGTTTTTATCGATTATTGTACCTTAATGATATATAAGCGGAAGTGTAGGACTGGCGATAGGTTCAGACGTAGAGGTGCGGATGGAAACATGAGACTTACTCTAACTTATATTTAGTGAAAATTTGATTAATTTACCTTAAATGTATTTTTATTGTATTTATACATTCTCATGTATTCACCTGGGTCTGTCAGACTGAACGTGTTGCAAAGGCATCCCTTCAGGTTAATCTGACAGTTTCGGAAGTGGTAGATAGTGAGAACTGGGTCACTTCTTCTTTACCATACTGCTCGAGCCAAGCATGCATCGCTAAGATGCAAGTCATTGTCGATTTCCAACAGACAGCAAGCCACCAATCGTGTACTTTAATTTTCACCACCTTCAATTTTACTTAGAAAACTGTGATGTTTCAAGAAACTTCAAACACCATGCTTTGGAAACTGTTCTGGGTGTAGAGTCAAGTATCTGCTCAAATTTTAGTTTGTAAAGTATGTATGTCGAGGTGATAGTTTGTAGAGGTTTGACTGTATGCAACATGTGATTTTAGTTTATAGCCATCCACGCAAGAAAAAAATAGATTGTATGAAAATTTGTTCATTTGCCATAATTTTGACATCAACATAATCTTTTCTGTTACCATGATTTCTTACACTCTATGATATCCCTTCTTGTAGATTCGCTTGTCTACTGCCCTTCATTCATAGGAACTTATGTTTCCCGTGGGGTTTTTAAGCTATATAGATGTTTTTTATTGTATTAGGTCTGTTAAGCATGATTGATAAACTGTTTATATGCCTCAGTAGTGTAATCAGATAATAACAATTTAAGTTCCTTTTTAAAGACATTTGCATTATCAATACAACATTAGCTGAACCTACATGTAATTAAGGTGTACCAGATAATCAATTATCTTTCCCAAATTTTCATCGAAAAAGTTATGCAAAAACATAGCATTTTTTTCAAACAACTGTAGTTTTAAATAGTGGAGAGGGTCAAGTTGGCCGAAGCTAAGGGTAAGATCAATTCATCATCTCATCACTTTGTTTTGCATGCTAAATATACTCGCTTTGTAATTTCAATTTTAACCCGTTAAATTGCCTCTGAAAATTTGAAACAAATAATACGGTTTATAATGCAAGGCTCCACAAGACAAGCTCCACCCTGTTACACTTGATTCTTTTAGCATTTTAAATAGCAATTAAATGAACAGAAAATGTTGAAAAAGATATCTTGTTTCTGCATTTTGTCAACTTTGACTGACGTCTCCATTTGACTGACGTCTCCATTTGACTGACGAGTCTTTTAAATTGCAACAACTAGTTTATATTTTTGAAGTTCGATAGTTTATTTATTGTCAGTAAATTGATTGCTCATGCCTGTTGAGTCATTTCTGGTAGATCATAGATGGGAATTGCAGAAATGAAAGAATTATTTGTATTCTCTAATAACTAGACGCAAAATGAGTCACTGTTATAGGCTGTACAGTGATTGGCTGTATTAAGGGATGCTGTCATTTCAACCGGTCAGTCTGTGATTCGTGGAGATGCCAGTAATCTTTTAAAATTTTATCCTTTCTATTAGCATATTCTTTCCACTGTTTTTAAAGCATGTTTTTTGTACGGGAAAGCTTAAAAAATCATCATTGTTTAACTGTATTAATATGTCAGTTTGCCTATTTAATGTAACGCCTCTTGCCTAATGTAAAGCTTTGGGATATAGGTCATCCAATCAACGGAGTCAGGTTGAGCTGTTCTCCTGGAAACTCAAATGTCAATAATGTTGTTGCTTTATTTGTAGCTGCAAATCTGAATAATTTTTGACCAAATTAAACAATTGTTTTATGCCTGTGCTTATTGTAGGGTGTTTTCAAGGTTGGTTCTCGAGAGCCCTCGTCTACCCCATGCCGCTATTGATACCCTCAAGTTATATTGCACAGATGAGGTAGGTGTTCCTAGTCTTTGTTCAATCTTGCGAGTATTAACCTAATTTACTAAGTTGCTGCTTGAGTGAATGGCAGCAGTTTAGCTGCTGTCACATTCAATTTGCATCTCATTCTGTTCATATTTTTAGTTATATTAAACATAATGTGGTATCCTCAGCTATTTTTCCTATTCAATTATGTAAGGTTGTTTTTAAAAACCGTGTGAAGTGGTCTTTTGTCTTGGTGTGCCCGCCAGACAGTTGCATGTGTTTGGTTCAGGCTTGTGCAGAGTCCTAATCTAATCTTACCAGCAGGTACGACTGTTACAGATGTGGGCTATCCTTCAGTAACCTGCGGGCTCATAGCCAAACAGCAACCTTCCTTCAATAAACTGTTGAAGGCACATTGATGCGATGCTATGGACCTGATGCTAGGAGTATTTAAAGGGCATACATGTATTTATTTGCTTTATAATTTCTAGTTATGCTTTAATACCGTTTAGCCTGGCTGTATTGCAGAAACACATGTACCTCGGTATTCACATGCTAAGTGAGCTTGTTCTGAAGAGACCAGTGCTGCTCACCAGTGCCCTCTACACTCTCCTTGACTTCTCTTATCACGAGAAACAGGAAGTACGTTGCTTTTAGTATTTTCTCAGTTACTCACTGCTTCCTCTGCATCATCTATTATCTGTTTCCTGCATGTTTTTTATTTAAAAGATTCACAATATTATAAACAATCATTTTATTTCTTTTGAAACTTTCATGAATTTTATTGCATAGTTTTGTCAAATATCAAAAGTGTAACTAAAGGTATCCTCTTTGCTTTCTTTAGGTGAGGAACACTGCTATCCAAGTGATCAAGGACTTGTATGAAAACCCAAAACTCACAGAACTTATCGACCAATTTTGTAAAGGGATGATTAACCACTTGCTTTCTCCCGGTCCAACCTACTCCATGTTTCCAGCCAATCACCAGCTTAAATATGGTCAGTGCTCACTAAGCCCGCTCAGAGCTTAATTCATAAGATGGCGCATGATCTGCAATTTTTTCTGTAAAGTTCATAGAAGCGATCCCCTAGATGGGCGTTGTCTCAGACAGGCATGTAGTTAAGGTGGCTTCTGTAGCCTCGTTATGCTGTTCAAATCTAAAGCTTTCATTGAGTAGTGTGTAACTTCTGCATTGACAGAACTATACCAGTAGAACTAGATGGGTTAAGAATATGACATCATACTGTGCAGTCATAGAAACACCTCTCAGCACTTGCATATTGAAACACCTGCAATTTAAATTCGTTTTGTCATACAGAAACTCACTGGTGTGAACCACTGAAAACATATTGGTTAGAATGCAAAGATAATGTTGTGAAGTAGTGTGAGGCAGTTGTGAAGTTTCAAACTGAGAAATGATATTTCTATGGTCGCTACTGCAATGACAGAAACAATCATCTCCGTTCTCATCATCTCCAAAGAACCTTTTATGTCTATGGATTTTATGCAAGATAATGTTTTTAATTTTGGTAATTATGTCTATTTTTCATTGTTGAACCCGCACCTTCATGTCATGTTTTTGCACCACCACTTTATTTGATTGTTATTCATTTTACTCTGTTACAGTGTCTGCAGCCCAATGGACAGAGATGTTCATAAAGCAGGCACTCTATTTGTATCTCAGTATTCTTCCTGATAACCCGTCCTATACTAACCTGTAAGTAAAAGTTTATACTTTACTAATGAGCAAAGGAAGGTTTCCTATAAATAAAATGGTGGCAAACAGATTTTGTTCCTTGATTAGCCACTTTTTACACACGGTTCCTACGGTTTACTGGTAGAATTAGGTTCAATTTGGATTATTTTGTGATTTTTTGAAGTTCACATAATTTGTAAATATTTTAAACATTTTCTTACCTATATTATTTTTCTCTTTATGAATAAGTGCCAGGAAATCGATAAAGTACTGAGAATGCATGGAATCATACAGTATTTTATATCATTCTTTTTTTCAATATTTTATTATCTAACTTTTCCCAACATGCTTCATGTGCCCTGTTTGTAGTATCCTCCGTCATCCGCTCGCTCTTTTTTATCTTTCGTCGACGGCTAACATCTTTCTCTTTGCTTGTTCTACCTTTTGTTTTGCAGAGTTGTTCTGGTAATGCTAGTTGTGAATTGATACCTTGTTATAGATGCATTATATCATCTTGATAGCAAGACATGGACATTTGATAGCGCTGCCGATCTTCTATGCTTCTGATATTTCATCACTGATTTAGTTTATCAGCATTTCCAATTCTTGTATCTCTATTAGCTGTAATAACGAGATATTCGAGAAGAAAAGCACTAATTTATTTTGCTATTGTTATTGTACTTACTCAGGCTGGCGGAGGTATACGTGAAAGCTTCCTCCGATGTTAAGAGAGTTATATTGCGACTGATGGAAGCCCCAATAAAACAACTTGGAATGGATTCACCAGAACTTTTTTCATTTATCAAGAATTCCCCAGTTGGATCAGAGACACTGGTAAGACTGCTTAGGAGAAGGTTGGGTAAGTTGGGTCAGGCCACATATGTGGAGTTGCCTGTTATGTTTGTTTTTTTAGTTAGGTCAATGAGAACATCTTAGGTCAAGGTGACCTTTTACCATTACTTAGTAAGGAAAATTTAGCAGTTGAGAGTTTTATTCAACATTTACTATTATTTGATATCAAATGTTAACTTTACCTGCCATATTGTACTCCATGATTTTGGTAGAAAAAAACAATATATTTATGTAATTTAGAACTGCTAATGGCTAAAATATCACCTTTAATTTAGTAGATAAATGTTTACAGCTGCTAGAGCCAATATTGAGAATAAGTACATTTTGTGCAAAAACGACAGCGGAGAATGATGGGTCAACTTTTGTTAGGCAAGATGGGTCGCCAACCCAAGAATATTCTTATTACCTTCCAGAAGGTAAACAACCAATCTTTTAACTATGCGCTTTTCTAAATTTGTTTTTACTCAACTAGCTAATGAGAAATTTAGATAAAAAGGCTTAAAAAAATACTCCCCCAGTCGAAACTATGGTGAACTAAAATGGTATAGAATGGTAATGATTAGTAAACATTCTGTGTACTAACATTTTTCTAAAACACAATAGGAGGCTGTTATATTTGTTGAGGTAAAACACAATAGGAGGCTGCTATATTTGTTGAGGTAAAACACAATAGGAGGCTGCTATATTTGTTGAGGTAAAGCACATCTAGCTGCAAACTGCAAAGACTTTGTAATTTAACCCTAGTAAATATCTACTTGCCATTCAATGTTCTTGACAGATTACTAGGATAATACATATACTAACAGAAAGGCAAGTACCCAGCAGTGAACTGGTAGATATAGTCAAGGATCTCTACCGTGAGAGGGTCGCTGATGTACGGTTCCTAATACCTGTCCTTGGTGGACTATCCAAGGTTTGTGTTCACTCTAATAAGAACTATTGGAATCTCCAGATACAAGTATATGAAGCAGTACTCTCCTACTGTGTGTAAATCAGATGGATAGCCTCAAGTACAGTCAAATATCGTCATATGGTGTTGATCTGTTCCAAGCTTTTCTTTGTGTGTCAAAACCATCATATGTTGGAACAAGTATTTTTATACGAATGAATTTTGGTTAGTTCAATCCATCCCACAGTTGAAAATTTTAATGAAGCATACTTCAGGTAATGACGCATATATATGTAGCATTAAAACAAATAAATGATATAAAGCAATGTAAATAACAAAGTAAAAAATTAAATTATACAAAATTAACTTAATACAGTAACAACAATCAATAAGAATGGATTTTTCACTTACTTCACCATAAAAACATGATAACGGAAGTGTAAGAAAGAAAAAAAGGGGTTTCAGAAGTAGAGGAGGGTTAAGATACACAACGTAATATAATGTGATTTAAAACTGAGTGAAATTCTTACTAGCTTAGTTGATATATTTACAGTCTACATTCAATTTTTAATCTTCATCGATCTCTTCGTTTTCACGTAAACAGCTGCAATGTTTTCAGAAATGTCATGTCACATGTTGGAAATTCCTTCAGATGTCGCATGTGGGAAATTCCTTCAAATGTTACTTGTTGGAAATTCCTTTATATGCTGAGTCAAATTCATGCTCAAATTTCACACCGTATGTTGAAAAATTCATTAGATCAAGGAGACTGTAAACCGAAAGTTTATTATATAAAAGTAATGCAGTCTGTAGATATATAAATACTTCTGCAGATTACATTTAAAGTTTGCTAACACGTCTTTTGTGTTGCATAAGAGTTGTGTTTTGATTATTCCATTTATACATGAAGGTATGAATAAATGCTATGTTTCCCTATAGTTCTTTGTGGGGTTATTAACAGTTTTCTTTACACAGTAACTATGATAAGGTAACTGAAATAGTTTGTGCTGCATATTTGAAGGTTCCTCGCCACAGAGTAAAAAATTAAATCACTTGTGTGGTGTACCAGTGTACTCTTAATAGTAATTGTATGGTAGTCACATAAAAAGTTGAACTATCAGACATTGATGGCATCAGTGATAAGGGATTTTATAAGCATGCATTAAGGTTTTCCAAATCCTCCCTATATTGTGCCAATATATAGCCAATTACATATATATAGCTCATCATATATAGTTTGTAATAATAATCTCTTTTTCATTATGTAAATGTTTTATTCTTGTATTGATAATTTTAACTTATTTTTTATACCCTGTTGGGAATGAAGGTTGATATTCACAACTAGAAGTATGATGCACTTGCTGTGCATCCAACGATAATATATTTAATTGCATTGGGTAATATTTAAAATTTTTATTGTATGTGAGAAACTAAAACAGATTTTAATAAATACAATAATTATATTTGGATTTGAAAAATAAAATAAATATTGTACCTACTTGTACAAAGGAATGCAATTATATATGATAACTATAAAAACCATGAATTAGTCAAAAGCTTAAAGACCTTAAGATGAAGCTTTTATCAATTGCCGCAAGCATGGAACCTTTATGTGACTTCTCGACTCACAAGGTCTCCGACTATAAGAACATTCTAGGATGTAGCTTCTTGACACATCATTGTAGGCATCATTTTAGCCTCACAGTTTTGATCTGTGCAAATCTAATATAAACCCTGTCATTGCATTTTGTGCAAATTCTTTCAGTGACATGAAGAATATTCAGTTAAGCAATCGTTCTGTTTGCAGTCAGAGATAGTAGCAGCGCTGCCAAGGCTAATAAAACTTTCTCCCGCTATAGTGAAGGAAGTCTTTAATCGCCTCTTAGGGGTCGGAGCGCACATCGGACAGGAACCAGCGATGACAGCTAGTGAACTTCTCATCGCCCTGCATCACGTTGAATCTGACCAGTGTGATATAAAGACTATCATAAAAGGTGATTATGTTGAAATCTTGATTAACTACAGCGGAACTTCTATTTTCTCAAGATTCTTAATTCAAAACCTTTCAAGTTGCAAAACGTGTTGTGGTAGAAATTTTTTTCGACTTCGAAGGATGTTTCTAGATATCAAAACTTGAAAGGCCTGTCTTGTTTTGTTCTGTTTGTTTGATATCTTGGCCTGTTTGCTTCTTGTGGTTACGTCATACAATGCGTCTCACTCAGTTTTATCTGATTTCAAATTAGTAAATGACAAGCGTTTTGTTTTCATTTGTTGTATAATTTGGAGTTATCATATATTACATACTGAGTAGAAGAACTTTTGTTTTTAACAATTTAAGTTCGGTGTTTTTTGTATAATAATAGTTTCCTAGTTTAAATGTAAATAGTTTTTCTACTTTATTAAAACATTTATTTTGAGCAACGCGAAACTAGGACAACAATATAACATCTACCTCTTCTAACCACTCTCCTCCTACTCTCCCCAGCTTTCACTTAGCCGAAAATATCCGTTGCCAAAGGTAAACAATCATGCCATTTTTTAGTTTTTATTTGTGTTTTTTTTCTTCCGTGTTTACTATTTTATTTATTATATACTAATATAGTGTTAACACCCATTTGTTATAGGTGTTAACTGCTACATGTATATATAATTTATGCTAATGTTATATTCGAGTTTTGTGTGGGCTTGGAATGGATTAGGACATTTGTGCGGTAAAATGGGTTTCTACTTACGAAACTGCTTCTGGAATGAATCAGTTTCGTGAATAGATGTTCTATTGTGTTTGTGATAAATTGAAATATTTGGCATTATCGTAGGATTTGAGCTGTAGAACTAATTAAATGAAATGCAGGCTTTCCTCAAAGGAATATTTGCTCCAACATATGGTGATTTTGACATACGAAGCAGATCATGGTATGAATTAGCTTCGTATATCGAGGTTTGACTGTATGGGTGTATCATGTGTATGCACTAGGGCACTTGGCACCAGGGATTACTGTTATGAGCATACATTGAGTAGAATTTATTGCCTTTGCATGCTCTATTGCATTGTTTCATAGCGCACTGTATGAGAGTTCTATGTTTAGAGGTGGCTGTGTGTTACACGTAAGTAATGTTTGATACACTGAGTATTTTGGTAGTGCTAACTTTCTGTAATAAATAAGCTCATTTTTCACTTCATTTTTGGAAAGTAAACTTTTTAGTTTTACTCCAAAACGGCTTCTAGGTTCCAGCCAAATGGGCTTTCATCATAAAGTTACATAAACTGTGTAGCTACCTTCTTCATACCAATTTGTCAAAGGATGGTGTTTTTAATTCTGTTGACCTATTTACTTGACACGGCGAGGTGAATCCATGAGAGTGCAAGGGTTGTTGGTCTAGCCTATACTGACTTGCTTTGTAATCGGTTGTCTACACTATCAATCTTTAAAAAAATCTTTAGCAAAAATAAATGTCTTTACATTTCTTTAATATTTCTCAACTCAAGATGTTTTCAAATTAGTTCTGCACTTGAATATAACACACATTACTTCAACACTCTTAAATTATCTTCTCTTGCTTCTGTTGGCATAGCGTCACTTTCAAGTTATCATCTCCTACTTTTGTTTGCATTGTGGTATTCTATTGCAGCCACAACCATGTGCTTCCAAGAGAAATCACTTTTTACTCAGGAAGTACTTGCTGTTGTCATACAACAGCTCATGGAGGTCAATCCGCTGCCTACTCTCTTTATGCGCACAGTTATTCAGTCACTGGCTACCTATCCCAAGCTCCTCGGCTTTGTGCTTAATATTCTTCAGAGACTTATCGCCAAGCAGGTAGCGCCTACCATTATTTCTTGCAACTTTCACCTCATTCTAATTCTAGTTTCTCGTAGGTATGTTGTATGCAGGTTTGCCTTGAGTTGAAACAAAAACCACAAAATTGGAGCAAAGTAAATTTTGTGCTAAGATCTGAAAGGCTACGCATTTGACATTCTTCTACCTTTGCTATTTGCCTGAAGAATAAATAGAGTATGCGCCATAGAGTATGCGCCATAGAGTATGCGCCATAGAGTATGCGCCATAGAGTATGCGCCATAGAGTATGCGCCATAGAATATAGTAAAGACTTGATTAAATATTGGAGTTCCTAATGCTTATATTTTGTTAAAACCTCCTATTGCACCTCCACCGCAAAACCCTGAAATCTTTAATGTCAGGTAAGTAACCGCAAAGGTATCGCCATCTATTTCATTATGTAAAAAAAGAACACATTTTATTATCAGTCTAGTGTAATTGTAGCTAAACTCTATTTATTTTATGTATATATTAATTGTTTTAGTACAAAATTTGCGATATTGGTCTTCACATAGTGTTCTAGTGTCGTCACGCTGAATGAGTGTCACTTTACATTGCAGGTCTGGAAGCAGAAGAAGATATGGGATGGATTTGTTCGATGCTGCCTCAGAGCAAAACCTCAATCTTATCAAGTGCTTCTTCAGCTGGCTCCTCCACAACTAAGGATGGCCTTTGAGACAGCTCCAGAACTCCGACAGCACCTGCTCAAGCACATCAACACCTTCAGTGCTCATCAGGTATTTGATTAGAACATTTTATGGTCGAGTTTGTGGTGTACTCTCAAAGCTATAAAAAAAATTTTTAATAGGATTTTTAAAATATTGCAAATTCTAAAATCTAAAAGTTCATTGATGACCGTCGAAAGAATAGGTTAAGATAACACACAGTTGACTATAAAGTTACCACAATTTTAAAACATGTCTTCAAAATAATGAAACATCTAGCTTTGTCAAACTAACTTTTTTAAACATTGGATAATTTTGGTAATTTTTTTCATAAAATGTGTGTAATCAATTCACCTTAAATCCTGTTCACCGGTCATAGCGCTACGGTATACTAGTAGTTGACTGTCTCATAGCGTAGAGCATCGTTAGGACAATTTGTCTGCTGTATTTCATGATGTCAGCGACCTGAAGTTTTAGGTGAAGTTATGTTTCCAACTGAGCTTAAGTTATGGTTGCCTGCTAAAAATTTATCTTCTCACGAACCTAATAAAAGCAAAGAAAGAAAAGATCTAGTGAATTGTTCATATTTGTGTAAAAATAAAAACCTAACAAAACAACATGAAAACAGTTTTTTGCAGTTGTTGTGAATAATAACAAATTCACATAATGAGATATATCCTCTGGCATGTATTGCTCCCTCCATACTTTGTAGAGGGCTCATGTACCCAAGGCTATACTGGCTGCTATCGAGCAAAGGGAGGAGGTAACTGAAATGAAAAATGAAGCCGGTGTCAAGCGGAAGGAAACCACCACTGAACAGAAGGATTCTGTGGTTACAGAGTCGCCAGTTTCCATGGAGATTAAGCAGGTAGCGTTGCTAATGTGATGAGCTATAACTTTATACTAATGTTTTTAGCTTAGCTTCAGGTACCGATCCGCCTTCATACATTTTTTGTCTACGTCTTACTCGCAAAAAAATTCGTTTCAAAAGCCATATCGTGATTCTTTGTCGTAATTATATCGTAATTATGTCGTAATTCATATCGTAATTCTTTATGGTGTCTGTCCTGGTGTTAATTCCTTTCTATAAAGGACATAAGTTTTTGAGTATCTATTTTCAGGAATCGCAGGTAAATGCTGAAGCAGATGAGCAAACGGATCAGATGGTTGAGTCTAGCAGCTCTCAAAAGGAACATACATGCAATGAGAATACACGAGGTAGCCTTCGTTTCCGTGTTTACATAATGTTTTGTTTGTTTAAATAGTAACTTAGCTTTAAATTATTGACATAAAGGCTTTAGAAGCCTAAATGCGTAATAGAAAATATTAAAATACAGTTTTACCTCCTACCAAGCATCGAAACTTTTGCATCACATTTTAAGGTATATAGTGTACATATTGTTTTATCTTTTGATATGCATGTAGAGGAAGTTACTATCCAATAGGCAATATGTAAACCTGCCAATTGGTTTTACATTCTTAATTATTATACAAAAACGTTTGGTGATGGAATTAACTTTATATCATTACAATAATAGATGAGTAAAAAAGTTATGATCTTCCTCGCTGTGAAGTTTTGTTGTCTTGTGCTAGATAAGACAACTCCAATGTATGTTCGGGCGTCTATATATTTGTCTTTATGTGCCATCAAATCTTCTTCCGGAGGGATGAAGGAATTGCTTTGACGTAACATCACGGAATCTAGATGTTGAGGTGTGCCTGAATGGGAGCTTTTAATGGATTCTTTGTAAACTCTTATCTCACGCTCATGCGATTTGGCATTCGCCTAAAATATTAATACTTGTAAACTGTACTCTATTGCAGAATCTTCTGAACAAACCACAGTTGTTCATGCTGAGCCAGCATTAATGGACTCAGAGCTCACAGTTGCTGCAGATGCTACCGCGATTGCTGGTGCTGGAGTGAGTGATTCTGACTTGGAATGTTCAGTCACTGCGGAGAAATCCACAGTTGCTGGTGTCAAGTCATCATCTTTTGATACAGAAATTAAAGCTTCTACAGATGATGCTGTTGGGGCTAGTGTCATGCCTGATGGTGACAACTCGGAAACTCCGGTTCATGTTAACTTGGAAACTCCAGCTAATGTCATCTCGGAAACTCCAGCTAATGTCATCTCAGAAGTTTCGGCTAATCTCATCTCTGAAGCTCCAGCTAATGTCATCACAGAAGCTCCAGCCAATGTTATTTTGGAAACTCCAACTAATGTCATCTCGGAAACTCCAGCTTTAGTAAACAATCCTGCCAAAGAGGCGAATAGTGATAGATTGGAAGCAACTATCCACTCAGAAAGACGTGGTGCTCCTGGAGAATTGCTCATCAGTGAGACCGTTGAAACGCAATCCACTTCAGGCAAAATGGTGAGTGATGAACCAAAAAATGAGACGGAAGGAAGCCAATCAATTTCCGATGAGCTAGCAACTGGCCAACCAGGACAGAGTAAGTCATCAAGCAGTATGGAGGCTGATAACGAGGCTATCGAGGGTGCACAGCAAGAAGATTCCAACAAGGTAAGGCATGACTAAGGATTATTAGGCTGAATTTATTCTTGCAGCGAAAGGGAAAAAATCATAAAAGGAAAAAAAATCTTTACCTCATCAGAGATTAGTGGTGGTTTTGCTTTGGCCCTAAGAACATGGTCTTCAGATGATTAGCTGCCCTTAGTCTATACTAGAAATTCCACTGTCATACAGCCCACGACCAAAGAGATATTGAAAAAAAGAAAGGGTACTGATGGTTGAAAAATGCAATATTAGCAGTCAAATGGCACTGCTGGCAGTGCAATAGGATAACTGCAATGGTAGCTGTAATGTACTGGGTGTTATTATATACAACAAATAGCAATAATGAAAGGAAAAGATTATATGTTTATATCTCTCTCCCTGCAATAGGTGAAATGCAATATTGGCCAATATTAGAAGTAAAATGCACTGATATTATTAGAATAACCATTATTATTAATATAGTAATAATATAAAACCAATGCACAATTTTGTTGACATTTCAAAACGTCATAGCTAGCAATATCAAGAAGTTGTGATATTTGTATAGATTTTTCGAAAATCTGTACTACGTAGTCATTGTTCTGTGGTCATCCAAACTTATAATTAAATATTGTAATAACCTCATGAGGATCGTTAGAAAAAAAATCATCGTCATTTCCTTTACTTACACTGCGTTGGACGTCAATTAGAATACCAAAGTACTCAAAGTGTCTAAAATGTCAGTTACTTTGGAATGGGCAAAAATGAAATGATTTCAGTACTCCTACGTTAATTACATAAACCTTCGGTAATTCGACAATGCTGTAGACTGGTGAAATGTGCACGTCATTTTTCCGTGAAATGCGCACGACTTAATCGTTCTATTCTCTGTCGCTCGGCGTTTCAATTTCTGGTCTTAACTTTTATTAAACCAAGCTTGTCAAGCGTTTTGTGAAAAATTTCAGCCAAATTAATTGGTCTATTTGTGTATAATTCGTTCAGATGGGTAAGTTTTAAGAGAATTTCGACAATTTACAAAGACTTGGTTACATATTTAAATAGGCTTATATGTGTTTTGTATCGTTATTATACTTTAACGACTCTACAAAACGATGGTTACATTTGTTGATGAGATTTTGAAACAAGGGTTCGTCTCGTCGTTGATGAATAATTTTCGTAAGTTGTGTGCACATGCATTTATCATAAAAACTCTCAAACTTCGCATCTGCTCGTTTGGTCGTGGGATCATGATCTTATACCTCCTTAAGGTTGTTGTTATCTATATTTATTGGTATACGAAGAAGATTTCTAAAGCCAGGTTCAAGTTAGGTTAGTGAGCTATGATGTCTACAAGCTTTAAACTAGGAGGTAGAAGCTCATCAGTTTTAAATTCACCAATCAAATGAAAGGAAAGTATCTTGCGAGATGAAGTCTATTCCTTTAGCTAAGCTTTTTCAGTTAAAAATGAAATTATAGAACTAAAATGTTTAAGATATTAGTTCTGAGACGGTGCTTGCTTAAATGCTTACCTCCTGAAAAGGAGGGTTCTCTGATGAAAGCACTGTTATACTTTCAGTCTATCGTCATATATGTTTTGCAAGTCATTCTCTGTTCACAAAGGATATTTTTGGCAGCTAGATCGCTAACGGCGTGTTAGAAATGATTGGAAAAATATTGAAGTTGCTTGTCCTGAAGAAAATGACACGAAGGAACACAACTCTGCTTATTGTTCTAGTTTAGCCCACATAAAATTGTTAATTCCACTTGCCATCCAGGTTTAGTAGCTCTGCACTCAATGCAGTGCACACTACTAATCATCAGCCATGGCCGGTTACTTAGGTTGGCAAGTTGGTCATTCAATCAGTGGTCCATGACTAAATTTCCAATTGCTTGAATATCATTGGACCTACATGTAGCAGTAACACATACTTAAGTTATTTTTAATAACGTATTTTTGTTGTGGTTTTCAGTAATTTGGCCTGTATATCAGCCTGGGGCTCAACATATCTTCACTTAAACAAATTTTGTCTGTAGTGTTTGTTCTACTTTTGTTAGACTATTTTAGCGCCTAATGTTTTTTGTAAACTGGGTGACTTATATGCGTGTAAGTCACTATGTAAATCCTATGACATACGTTGCTTCATTTACAGAGCCCTACTAAAAGAGGAAGGAAAAGAATGGCAGCCACTACCACAGCAACTGTCACAAGGAAGTCAGCACGTCGTAAAAAATAACGATAATTGTTACATAGACTATGTAAACATTGTATATACATTGAATAAATGCTTAAGTAACTGCAACTGGTAACCAGTTGCTAAAGGTTCGCCCACTCCGTGTGCATATCTATCAAATATGTTCACAGTTCCCTTTGGCTGCAGTGGAAAAGCCTTGGAGCCTAACCTCTCAAATTAGTTGCAAATGAAATAGAAATGGTTGGCAGCTGGAAATGTTGCCTGAGGCCATAACAGCGCTAACAAAGCGTAAAGGTCAAGACAGGATTAATACGTTTATTGCAAAATCATAGTTCTTAATACAGTTTGTTAAAAAGCCTAATTTTTGAAACTGTAAAATATCCTATATAAATGTACAATTCTGTCATCAGAGAAACCTAGTCAGAAACTGTTAGACACGCATAGTTAAGTGTTGATATCAGGTTGGTATAGGGAATAACCTCACTCTTCATTGATTGAAGATCATTCATGTAGTGTATAATCGTACTTTTAAGCTTCCAAAAATCAATAAAAAATTATACAAATGTGCAGACTTGCTTTTGGCACAACCCATTGTCATATCAGCTTGTAGATAGTGTTTTAGATATAGTGTGCTTGCCTGTCAAACCTTTTGATCTCCCATCAGGAATGCACTGAGTTTACAAGGTTGTAGAGATTCTTGTGCACAAATGTATTTACTGGTGTGGAAATACAAAAAACTACCGTAGGTTGAGTCAACATAACCTATTATACGCTGGTTTGCCCAAGTTAGTATTATAAATAGCTACATTAGTGCCATGTGTGCATTAGTATATTGATTTGTTACTTCAGCCCCATATGAAGAGCTAGCGAAGATGCGCATTTTTGCTGAGATTGAAATGTTGATTGAAGACAGCATTTACGCACATAAATGAAAAGAACCTTTATGCTTTTTTCAATTAAGGCTCAGGCAAATCGGGAAGGTCTTTGCAAATTCATTGCGAGACTGGAATTGTAGACTGCCTAAACAAGGTATCGATGAGACTAAATCTCATTACCCAGGTGGTGACAATTTCAAAAAGGTTGGTCACAATCTCAATACATGGTAGAATCACAAAAACTCATACCATAACTGAGCTACAACAATAAATCATGAAGTGGACAAACCTTGCTAGAATTGATACTATTAACAAAACCAATAATTTAGTTTCTGTTGAAAACGACAATAAGCATGCAATCTTAAAATTTCTTTTCCGAGTGGATGACAGTCTATAAGTCTTCTTGGTATATAAGGTCTGACAACTCACTATATAAAGTGCATTGTCTTGCGGATAGATGTGTGTTGTTAATATGCTTATATTGTACATGGATATTCGCGTGTCATATTATTTTGAGGTTTTCGAATTCTCATAGTTTATGTTTTGTATGTGTTGTGAGTCGAGTGGTCCTTAGATTACAGTTCAAAAGTTAAGCTGTCTATTCATTAATCTAGTGCCACTACAAATACTACTATACCAAGAAACAATTCATGAACCTACCAACAGTGTGTGAATGTAAGGTCTTGAGTCCATGAACGTACATGTACATATATCACAAACATTCGAGGCATATATATATGTATATATAGTACTTTATTGGCAATAATTTCTTGTTAGAGGCATAGACATGTAGAAAGATATTTCAGTACTTCGAATGTGCTAATTTTTGTTAATGTTAAATATTATGATGGAATGTGGACTACCCAGCATCTCCACCAAAATATAATGTTGGAATGTGGATTAGCCAGCATCTCCACCAAAATATTATGATGGAATGTGGTGGTTCTCAATTACTCCAACTAACAAAGGGGTGAGAATTATTAATAGAAATGAACTCACCCACACTCCACCACAACACAGATTACTAATATTAGAACTCGCTTGCAGAAAGAGTTTATTTGTTTATTAACTTATTCTTAACTCGAAGAGAATTATTAGTATTGTTCTTAATTGAAGAAATGTTTAAAGGAATGATTATTACATGATTACATTTATTATTAAATTCAAGGAAAATGAAAGTATATAGGGATTCAGCACACCTGTTTTGTGGTGAGCGCGGATGCGCGAGTTTGCATGTACGCAAGTCGCCACGGCAAGAGCAAATTTTTTGGTTTTGATGTAGTCAGCAGCAGGATTTCACGTCTAGTCACCAGGCATCGAAAAAAGCTAAGATGCAGAGAGGATCCATAAAAATTCTGGCCTCTGTGAGTACCAGAAGGCGTACGCAGGATCCCTCACTGCTCATGAGGAGTTGGGTATCGGTAGACTACTCTATTAAAAGAGAACTTGGCTATCATACATGACCCAGGCTCGCAGGTGTCGTTCTATTGGCTAAGAGACAGACAGCGCCGCCGTTAGGTCAATTCAAATGTCATTCGCGATGTGAGACAGATAGATACCAGTATCGTAACACAGGGCGAGCGAAGTGATGCAAAATAACCAGATGACTGCGCATCACTCTATGAGCTATCTAAAGCAAGATGACAACTCCAAGTTTTAAGTGATAATTGAAAACTACTGAAATCGGATATAACAACATTAAGCTACAAATGTATTTGGTATAGCGTAAGTTTGCCCAGTTTCAACATATTTATAATTATTATTATTGTTGCTCGTTATACGTAGTTATTATTAAATAACAATAATAGTAGAGTTTCAGTTAATTACCTATAAATGAGTTCAATCACTAAATACACTCTTATTCCACTTTTTCTAGACTTTGAATCAGTGAATAATACTAATTCTATATAGAATTCCCACTGAGTCGACTTAACTAAATTATTAGCCAAGTGATTGAAGGCTACCCATTGTAACTTGCTAAAGATATGAAAATTAGAACATGTATAGTTATATCGCTGCACAACTACTGTATACATAAAATAATGTCCTTTCTTGGCTACAAACATGCCAAAACATACAGATTCTGAAATAATACTACTGAACATCATGAGTTTAATCTATTACTTATATTACATCATAATACGTCAAAGCTTGCCACAGTTGTACCAATGATATACAGCCTCCCATGGGGGGCTGTATATTATTAGTTGTACCTGCTTCATATGATGTGTTGTCAAAATATTGGAACAAACTCTCATGAGATAATTTAAATATTTTGGGATCATCAAATTATTACTTTTAAGCAATATGGTCTATATTAACAGCCCTATAAAAGGACCGCATTCACGTATTACTGGCCCCATTACTAAGTCTGTTATTTGAGTGTAAGAAAATTGCAAGGTGTTTCAATTACCTAAGTTTAGTATCTCACGGTAGAAGTTGTGTGTCCTTTGTAAAAAGTTCACGATCCGGCGGGCCCAAGAGTTTTCGAATCAGGATGGCCTCACTGGATATTAGGTCTTACATGTATGTACGTATTTTGTTTTCTTTTTATATTCGGAGCGTGTATTAATCTTAGACATCGATATCATTTGTCGCTGATACCACTACACACATTGACGAGGAGTTAATTTTTCATCGACCAATAAGATACCTGCATTATAAGAAAGCGCTTGCTCCGCAATTATTAGAGGCGTCGTCGAACAGATTCATCACATTACTCCGCGAAAGCAGTAGAAAGAATAAATTTCTGGCTATTTCTCATTGACCCGAAAATCCGTTGCTGGCCAAGCTGTTGGCTGCGCGGCTGATCGATAGCCCTACGTTATATAATTTTTTTTTAATAAAATATTTTTTGTTGTCGTGAGGTTTTGTAAGGTATTCTGACCATCTGACGGAGACTCAGCTTTATCTGCACAAACTGTGATAAATACACTTGAAGGTAAGTTCGGTTATTAATTGCGGTTAATAGTCCACTGGAACATGCCTGGTCTCTCAATTTCTGTGATTTCATAAATGTTTTTATAGATAAAGACATGATCAGCTGTAGCGTGCAATTCCAGCTTACAAAGTTTCAAATTGGTTGATGTTGTGCCAAATTTATGTAATTCATCCAGCCTGTTGTACCAAAACCTATCATTTTAATAGTAAATAGTGTTATGTGTTTTAACAGTACCTAAATATCAAACCCTATATTAATACAATAAAGTTGTAAGTTTAACATACAAAAAAAGGACAGTTTTTACTGAGTGATATAAAAAGATAGTAATCTTTATTGAAATATAATCAATTTTAGATAGAACGTAAGCTACGGCGATTGCAGACCGGGTGAGTTTTAGGAGGTTTTATACTAATTAGCTCGCACATGACATGAAGTGTGTGCTTTTAGAGAATCATTGTGACTTTTGAAAAATGTGGTAGATGGGTTAGCATATGTACCAGTCATCTTGGCCCTTTGCCAGATCGCCCGGAGTAACTCACCTCAGTGGGACAACTCATCCCAACTAAGCTTACCAGCACTAAGTCGGCTCGCTCTACACAAAATTAATACCTTTTATTCAACTTAATTAATACTATTCATATCGCCTGCTATTGAAAGGTGTAACGTCAGCCAACATTCTGGAGTTGAGCATTGTTCTTTCTAATATAATGTCAGTTAGTTATTGATAGTGCTTCCTCAATACAGTCAATAGCAGTAATAGAAATACAATAAGAACAGTTTAACAGCATAAATAATTTATTCACATCCATCTTGCTTGTCCAACCTTTTGTCACGTAAACCTTCGCTTCACCTATTTTGTTTTCCCTGTGAGCAAATTGAGTGATGGAAATGATTATTATCAGATCAAATAGTTTTGAATGAGTAAAGTGAATCGTTGAATACGGTGAGTTGGTGAGTTGTCTCGAGGCGAGCTGAGAGACATGAGTAGAGTTTTCTGGTGTCAATATGCTTATTTTGGTATAGCATTGAAGTGACTTATGCCCCATACCTATTGCAGGATGTGTATAGCTTACAATAATGAAGTTATTTCGCTTTATTTACATATTTTGTTGCAAAGATCAGTAGATATGCATAACATTAAACTCAAACCACTTAAGTAAATAATTATTGACAAGAAATCATTTACTTTTTATAGATCAAAGTGCGTAACCTAAGTTCTGTTTGAACATGTGTCACTAACCGGATTCTATTGCATGTCCCATTGCCTTTGATCATGGTCTTTTACAACTACTATAGCCTAAATGTCGGTTGTCAGTGTGTATGGTAGGAGGGGGAGCGCAGAACAGACAATATCAATCTTCAATGTGTTGATATTGTCGACGATTAGCTTTACTCAATTGTTTTTTGAGTGTCATGTTTTGTAAATAAATATTTGGCATTATGTGTGAATTAGGTAGGGAAAAATATTTAGGATGAGTAGAGCAGCTGGTGGGGAGGGGGTGGGGTGAGAAGATTGTAGTGTGTTCTGACAGTAGGTGTGTCCTGACGAGGTAGGGCAGTAGTTCCAGCTTCCCTATTCTCAGTTTTGGAATAAATGCCCACCCATCTCTTTTTCATTGTGATCACCTGACAAACTCCATTGTTCTTCCTAGATGAAGGTAAAGTATTATGAAGAGTATGGTTGACATGTTGACTGCTAGTTACTTCGGTTTGTTATATTGCAGGGTAGGCCGACCACTCGCTTGGCCACAATGATTGCAACTGCGAGGCCTAGTAACACTACTGACATGGCTGTAAATATTTCAACCACAACTAAGCCTATAACAACAGTCTGTCCATTGGATGTACCCAACTCTACATACTATCTCAATAGTAAGTTGATGTCACAGTTCTTAAGCAGAAATGCTGCATTGTAGCTAGCGCATTCTGTGGGAGATTACGTCCGCTATGATACTCTGTTGTTGAATTGCAAGGCATTGACACGCATCAGCTGGGTGACATATCATGTTTACTATAGAAATAATGTGCCATCTTTCATATCGTTCAGAAGTAATAACTAAGATGATAAAATATGACCTTTCTCATTTCCCTGTCTCAAGAGCTGTGGATGGTATTAAACTCATGTTGCACCTTGAACTCCTGATAATTGGCATAAATAACTCCAAATCCTTCATAAAATAAGAGGATTTGTATGACTACTCAACCGAATACAGGGTCAAACAAATTGACCTCATATATATCTCTGCCCACGCAGTCGTTAGGCTGAATGCCTATGACACCCTTGAATCTTTGCTCTCATCTCCGCGCTAGAATACGTCATTGCAATGCCATCATTAAATAGCTACTACGCAAACATTGCTGTAAAATTTCAACCAATAATTTTATCTGTTGGTTGTGAAAGCAAACTGGATGCCTTTAGAAGACAGTTTCTATTGTTTATATCAAGTGAACTGTTGACATCACAAAATGTAAAACTTGGTGCTGCTACCTGTAATTTTATGTTCACTCTTGTATTTGGTTTTAGTGATCTGGCAAGATCCGCAGCAGAAGGCATTGTTCACATTCTCTGGTGTCCTTTGTTTCATGACTCTCGGCATATATATGTACGAAATTGGGCACTTGTTGCGGAATAAAATGAAACTGATAAGGAGGATACGAATGGTCACCCTCCTTTCTCTTTATCCTGTAAGCTGTTAACACTAACCTGTTCCTCACTAACCATTTTATCCAATCTTTTTATACTGGTGGGTGTAGTTAATATCACCTGGTTTGGTTGATCAACAGGAGTTGCTTAGTTATGTTCTCATTTGGCAATTCGTCCTAGACTAGATGTCTGTTTAATGTTTTGGAATGTTTGTAAATATAATAGTAACACTATAGTATGTGGTAGATTGAATAACCTCTCCAGTCTGGTGTGAAATGATCTCAAGTGAAAATTTGCCGTTCGGTCTGGGTTCTATTTTTCTGTAAAACACATTTGTCCGGTGTACACACTCATACGACGGTGTGTTTATGACTGCATGCGTGTGACTTTGTATGCAAACTTTGGTGTATGTATGCTTTTATCTTCCAGGCTTGAGCTGCTGCCATAAAATAAGAGATGCATTTATCGAAGTTAACTTGAAGTGCATACATAAGTTTCGAGCTAGAGCTAATATAAGATAATATTTATCCATATTTGTGAAAGAAATAATAGTAATGCATATTTCTAGGTAATGAGACAACGGGTTTCTTGTTATTACTGTTTCTCTGAAAATTTTCATGATTGAATTCCAAAGCAGCGGAAGCAATTGCTGCCTAACGCTGTTGACAATGACATTGGTTGGTAGAATGACTATAATTCCAATCTGGGGTCATGTGTGTTCTATATCTTGTTTATATCTTGTTTGTAAAGATTTTACCAGGCTCTGTTTCGAATGAGGAAACATGTTAGTTTGTTAGGCAAGAGTATGTAACTGCATCCCTACTGGGCTGTTTTCAAAATTTGATGACTCACAACCTCTTAATCTCCATAAATTAAATGGCTAATGATTTTGTAGCCTTTTGTTGAGATAGCTGATATTGTAAGATAATAATCTCATGATCAGCTCAGGTTAGCCATTGTTTGTTGGAGTTGAAAGCATTCATGTCATAGGTACACAGGCTAATGTTTGGCGCTCACGCTGGTGACGACATCGACTGCTTTTGGCAAGTGTTTGCAATGCCTTTGTATTCTTTCTCTAATCAGTAAATTAGGCCTACATCTGCATCAAGCAAACTTGATTTTTGAAAATCTTGGGAAATGGTAAAATCATCAATACAATAAATATTTTCTCTTGTACTGAAAATATAATAAGGTACTAAGGAAACTTTAATTTCATTAGAATAATTATTTTTTTTAAAAACAGTAGGCCTACATACAAAACATTAAGAAAACATCAGCAAACATGGTTGTCTTGCATAGCGGCTAGAGTACCAGCACTTGCTCCTTGCCAAATGTCAGTACTCTAGAACAGCTATGGCCAAATGTTAGTACTCTAGATTCTAGAACATCAGTCTGTGTACCACATTTTCCCTCTAACTTGTAAGGACTCCTATGAACTAGTATGTTTGTTCTCTAATCAAAAGCTTTTCTTTTTAGATATACTCCCTACTTGCCTTTTTGGCGATATTAGTGCCAAGAGCTGCTACCCTGATGGACCTGGTAGTCAATGTGTGAGTATTCCTACTTGTCACATGTTTTAAACCTTTAGGGGATGGCAAAGTAGAATTAGACAGGTGTTTTTGATTGGTCACAAAATTTTTACTCATCTTCAGAACCATCATACTTGGTCTCAGAATACTACATCAGGGCATTTAAAAATCTGCTGGGAGTATGGTATTCCTAATGAACTGCTTAGGAATACAGGCTAGTATAAACATCTGTCTCGTTCCACCCTACAGAATTTTAGCAGGGTAGCATGAGACATGGCCTGGGAGTACTTCGAGACAATAAGGACTCTGGATGAAGGTCGAGACAAAATTAATGCTATCCTTCGTTTTTTCGTGACGTCGTTCTATTGTTGTCCGCCATCTTTATGGACACATTTTATCGTTAAAAACACGAAGCTTCTGCAATTAATTATTGCAAACAATGCTTTTGTTTGCAAATTTTCTATTTTAGTATCAAAACAACACCGAAAAATACTATTAATCAAGAGAATGACGATCATTTTCTACAAAGATGGCGGCTTTTTTGTGAACGAGCGCATGTGCAAACAGGGTGATGACGTCAAAAAAAATGATGGATTGGGAATGTCTATACTTCTTGTATTTTTTGCTAATACTAGATTTAACAATCACTAAAAAAATAAAAATGCAATACAACAGTTTTAATATCCACTAATGGTCTAGTAAGTACATGTATGAATAGTGCAGTGTACACTACACTGACTACAATGTTTATAGTGATAAAACACTGTTTCAAATTATCAATGCAAAGCTAGTAGTTCCATGTAGTAGAATGAACAAGATAATGCAATGTAATAACCGAAAAACAATAAAAATACACTAAAAATCCTCTGAAAATGAGATATAGACAGTCATGCTCCTACGAGTTAGCTCAGGCTATACTATGGCAGTATTTAACATTGATGTGATGTTTGATGGAAATCAATTATTCTAAAACAAATTTCTATGCGGTAGAATGTTTTGTGAAAATGAAGCAGTTTATCGAATTTCCTTATTAGTCGGAACGAAGCGATCAAATTGGTAGGCTGACTTTTGACTCTGCGTGCCCCCATGACTAGCAGGCTGCGGCAGCTTGTATCGCAACTGACTAAGGTGAACATCATGTACATCAGGTACATCCGGCATGTAGAACTTGTAGATGTTAGAGAATGATGGCCCTCCTTGGCGAAAACAACTCACGGTCATGCATTTCACTCAACACGTCTAAAGTTTTGCCATGTATCTATCCGCTATTGTGGGCGTTTTCTATTCGACTAAGACAAAATCACCCTCAGCAGGTTTTCATACAACTCCCAGCTAAACAATGATATCTTCTGGAGGGATGCCATCTATTTCTTCCGTGTATTCATCATCTAGCTTCCATGCCTTTTGCAATTCCTCATCATGTGAGGCATCAGTATCAATGATAGGCCTACTTAGTGCTACGGACTCCTTTGTTTTTCTAATGGTTTGTTTTCCTTCTCTGCGTTTCTTCAAAAGTGACTGAAGATGTGGGTGGCTCTGTTTCATCAGTGTCAGTAATGCTTCTTTTACCTTTTTTCACCTTTCTTTTGCCTTTACTGGTTTCTTGCGGCTTTGGCTAGCCTTTGCTCATTTCTTGTGTCGCATGATTACTTGTGACCTTTGGCACCTCAGTTTGGATCATCCTTTACGATCTGATCCTTAAAATTCATCCTTGCAATAAAGGAAGCTAGCACTTTTTTCTTCTGATGCAAAGAATTTTGGAAAAGCACTGAGGGAGTTCCTCTTGCAGAGCTTGTCCCACAGTACCTTTGTCTCAATTGACCTTGTCTTCTCATACTAGTCGGTGTTCGTTAGGTATATTGGCGGTCTTACGGGCATTTGGTAAACTTTGTTATTGTCTAAGCTAAAATTTGAACAGCACAACAGTGCTGCCATGAGATAAGATAAAGATAAATAAAGAGATATGGTCCCTTTTTGCACATCTAAATAACTTTTTTAATTGGTGACAAATAGTTCACTATTAAATATCAAAAATATATGACTGTTGAAATGACAACAAAAGTCCTAAGAATGTAAAAATCTGATTTTAAGTAGCGCTAGTACGAACAACACCTCATGAATCTTTAGCCAGTTTTACAATACCATTGTCGCCATGAGTGTCATGTGCAAATAAAGCCTTTCTTCCTCCCGTTTGTCTCTGACACCAAGGAGAGGACATGTCCTCAAAACCCTAAGCAGCATTAAGCTACTGTATAAAAGATTTAACATTTAAAAATAATATTTTCATTTGAACTGGCAAACATGCAACTGTCCATGCTACGAGAGCATGCTGTTTTGATATGAACTACCCACATCTGCAACCCTTGCCAAGCTTTGCACCTGCTTCTGTTGCCAAAATAACTTACCTAGTTATTCAAGTTTATCTCCTAATAACTTAGGAGATAAACTTTAATGTTTGCGTGTAACAGGGCTATTATTCATGTTAAATTCCTGTCAACGTAAACACATGAGTATAAAGAGTGAACATGATTTGAAGCAAATTGCTTGCCATGAATTTGGCCTTTTGATTCATATTGTGTTTTCATGGGTGCATTCACTGCCTTGGGATTCTGACTCAGCCTTTTGCACTTCTTAAGTTGGTTAGTGAAAGTGTCAAGGCCAATATTGATTAATTGAATTCTTCTTAACACACATTTTTGTGGTGCCTTAGGAAGTCTTAAGATGTGACAAGCCTGTTAACGACCCAATGGTAATAAAGATATGCATGTTCATTCTTATTTGCCATGGAATATGCTTGCATTATCGTTTGTGGTTTTGATGAATTATCAGAAATGATTGAACTGAGTTTCTATTTGACTGAAACAAAATCTGCAAACCTAAATAATAGCGAATTTATACAACATCGGAGACGCCTTGGCACAATATATAATTTTTTTATGTTATTCGTTACTGTGTTATATTTTTTAGTATAAAAATATCAGAAATTGCCAATTTTGATTCCTGGGTACCTAACAAAGTTGTGAGCTTAAAAAGCTGCTAAAATTCGATGCGATGTCTAGAGAGTAATGCTATGTGAGGCAGGCGCATATCTAATCCAAATGCATCTTAAACTTCATTCTCAGCAACTGCTTGGAACTGCAGGAGGTTCTTTCAGGAGATTTCAGGTTTGGCTGTTTTATTTGGCAGTTAAATCTTTAACCTGTCAAAGTTATGTTTACTGCTAACCAGTCTCCACTCACCTTCAGCATTTAGCACCTCACCTATTAGCATTTTTGCTTCTGGCTAAGATAACTGTTCTACTTATTATCTTAGAGCAGAATTGGGCATTGCGCCCGGGAACCGCCTGCATGCTAGTAACCACCACTAGTCCTGCTGGTATTATCCCAGTACATTATGCTGGTGTTATTAGCATTCCAAAGCGACGACTCAAAGCCGTTAGCAAAGCTGTCAGCTCATAATATTATTTAATTAACTATAGAGTTTAAGGGTTGAGATTGTGGGACTCTCAACACCTTCAAGGACTTCCATGCTTTGCATTTTTTGCTGTTTTGGTTACTACATTTCTTGGACGGATATGCTTTCTTTTGATATTACTTTGAAGGTTGTCCATTTGAGGTCACAAAGCAAAGACTTCATTTGCTGTTTGAAACTGAAATCTTTAATCATCTTGAGAATGTCTTGCTGAAGTTACTGTTTGAGTTGAATGCTTTAGTTTCAAAGTAAGTCAGAAGCAGCAGTTGAGGTTGTGTTCACGGATCAGGGACTCTGTACACTATTTAGGCTCAAGTTTGTTTGCTTTGAAAGGACTGATTACACCCCTTCATTGAGTTGCGCATTCTATCTAGCAAACAATTTGCATAACTAAAAATTTGTTCCGATTGCTCTCGGTCATAGCTATAAACAAGCTAAGTGGTTTGCTGTTTGCCAACTGGGGCTGGCGATTTTCTGAGAATTGCTTACAAATATGGTCACATTTCTTTTCTGACGAAAAGCAATTTGAGATTCTCTAGACTCTTGTTGGTATGCTTTTGTTTTATACTGAAGTTGTTTGAAGTTGGTTTTGATTAGTTTGTTTAGACATATTATTGTGGTGAGTATTGGTTCTGGAGTCTTATAGTCTGTTGGTATCAGAGAATTTATTTCCAAAATAAGCAGTATTTTTGAGTTTTTTGTAAAAAAATAATAACTATTTGTTCACGAAACGATTGTAAAACGCTAGTTTCTACAGACCTGTAGACCTGTAAGTTTAGTAAACTAAGATCCGACTTGACAAGTTTTGGACTTCTTACATGATCGTGAGAATAAAACGGACGACTAATCATAATTATTTCGCATCTCATACCTAGTAATGCAGTCTGGTATCGTAAAATATTACGATAGTACCTTTATTTGTGTACGTGATTTGTTCTGCAAATCGTTTCACGAAGTGAAAATTTGGTTAGAAGTGCGTTTTATACTCTTTGAGTGTCCCCTAATCAATTTCAAGCCGCAAAACTGTCTACATGCTTTGTGTGTACTAAATTTTTCCAGCGTGAAAATAAGGCTTGTGAGATCCTCAGGGGCCGATGGGAAAACATTAGAATTTGGGAGCTGGTAGTAGCAGTGCATATTTAAAATTTTTTGCTTCAATCCTGAAATGTTTTTCGTAACTACAGTCAATATTTTTCTGAAGAGGTGTTTCATAACCTTAAAGTACCGTGTATAGTTTCAATGTTTGTTATTATTATATATATATATTTATAATTATGATCTATTATCGTAACCACGGCATAAATGTGATAAATGGTTGATGTAATTTCACTACTATCTAATCACTTCATTTGTCTGTATGGGTAGCTTGTCTTTTTGATTTCAGATATTTTGCTTTGACCTTGTGGCACTTCCTGCAGCTGATGCTCATGTACTTTGGTGGGGATTCTCGTATGATAGAGTCCTTTAGTCAATCAAAGATTAGCATTCAAACTCCTCCCTTGTGCTGCATATTCTGCTGTCTGCCCAAGTTTACAGTTGACAAGTAAGTATAACTCCGCTCTCAAGGGTTAGCAATGTCTGATGCTCTAAGTTGTTCTAGGTTGATTTTATTTATTTGTAAAAGTTAACAAATGTTGCTACTAGGTTTTTGATCATAGAAAAATGTTTTACATTTAGTGTTCCACCTTATCATTTCTCTGGCTAAAATGTTATCAGGTAGGAATTTTAAGCTGCCCAGGAAAAGTTATATTCATTTAAACCAGGGTGTCTATCGGTATTTGCTGCTTACAAGTGTCTTCCTGTGACATGCCGGTAGTGTTTTGCCACCATATTTACAGTAAAGTATTCAATAAGAAGGCCGCTTCATTTGTATCTATAATTAGTTGTAGTGCCTAACAATTATACTAATATAATAGTGATTAATTAGTCTGGGGTGCATCTATACTGCTCATCAACCTCAATCTATACTGCACCTCAGGTATGGCTGTGGTTTGTAGTTGTCAGTAGCCAACGTAACACTTTGACTTGTCTTGCCTTGTCTAACCATCGGTGAATTACTTTCTCACAGACTAGGTCACTAGAGAATGTACCAGGTAGGTTGCATATCCACTACACAAAGAAAAACCTTGCTATCCGCTGCCTAATGATGCCATTCTGGATTTTCATTTCGGGCGCTGGTCCGGCATTTATGTAAAAGAAAAATGCCTTCCATTGATTTCAACAGATGCTACAGCTAAGTAGCTGCCTTTCAGTTCGCTCACTCTGCTCGATTCTTTCATCCAAGTGTCAAAGAATTGATTATTGATTCTCCAATTACCATATAGTTATAGTTGTTTTCTTTAGCTAGGCCAAGTAGCATCGAGTTGACGTATGCCCTAGACATCTGAATGGTCGCACATGCCGATGCAGCTCAATGATACAATAGGTTGGCTGTTTGGCCGATAAAATCTATTCCTCAGGCATGACATCGATGCTGCATTATTTAAAAATTTATCTTTTCCGAAGCATTCAGGAGGCGATATACATAAATTTTGTATCATCTAATAAGTTTTCAGATATAAATTTTAGTTGACAGACAGTCGAAGTATAGCCAATGAGTGATAGTATAAGGATTGTAGCGCCAAGGATGTATTGTTAAACTTTGGTTATATTTCCTTGAAAGAGCAGCGATAATAGCGGGCAAGCCATTGTAATTGTTTCCATATGGTATCATTTCTGTAGGTTAGAGGGGTAACATGTTTTTTGTACACAGACTACAATGGTAATAAGAACTCCGTTGTTCAAATCACCTCAATTTTCGTAACGTTCTTCGATGTTTTGACTAATTTACATCTCATGGAACTTTAGCGGATGTCACTAATAGTAATCATGGAACCTTATCACGATTACGCCTACTGTTGTATTTTCTGAAAAAAAAGAGCAAAGATTATGAAAGATTATGAATCGCGGTTTAGTCTCGACTGAATGAAACATAATAGAGCTAGAAACCAATAAAATGATTGGGGATTTTTATCCAACATGCATTTAGTCCTGTTGCTTACAGATCCGACATGTCAGTTGATTTAAGGACATGACTATGCGCCAGGCGTGTGTCGCTAAGCCGGTAATGTCTATGATTAAGCCCGCTCTATAACCCGGTAATATGTCTTGGTTTAGTATGGAAATGTTTCATTAAAACATTGTCAACTAACTGAAGCATCTACAGGTTGTCCAAGATTTGCAGCAGACTCTTTTTTCACAAATAAATATGTTTATGGCAGACTTAAGAGAATTAGAGTTGTTTGATAGTACAGATTTCTCACGCTGTTATATGGAGTTTTTTAACCAATTCAAGATACAGACAGATGATTATAGCCCATTTTATGAGGTATGCTTGGGTCCACACCTACTAGTAGGAAACTACCCACACACTAAAAATGCGTTCCAGACCAGTTGTTTTCTGCTCAGTGGTTCTCATCAATCCGCTTGAAGCAAGCCATGTAACAATGGTATCAGAATTGCATTAATTGTTGTCTAGACAGACAAACATGGGTTTTTTTCTGGCATGTCAGCATTGAGCCTTGATTTACTCACAAGAACCATATCCCAACGAAATACTATCTAAATGACTGCATTTCTGCTCTTACCCAGGCTCTTGTTGATTAAACTTTCCCAAAAACACTTGAGAAAGTTCTAGAAATTGGGTTAAAATGAAATGGAATATCAATTGCATCAGTCTCTCGCCACATGGACCGCAGCTGGTTACAACTTTCTCTCAGCTCTTCCTAAAGTTCATGCGTAATCATTATAGATTAGTAGGCTATTTTCCTGACTACAGTGTGCGCTCTTTCCCGCTGCTGCTGACAATCAGCTGCTGCTGACAATCAGCTGCTGGTGACTCATTTCTACTACCTAGCTGCCCTAGTATGTTAGCCGGCTGTCATAATGATGAATGCATTTTATAAGCCAGCGTTGAAGTTATGTTATTGTTTTATAATTGAGCCTTCCTTTGAAATAATGTCTTTTTTGTACAGACTTCATTACGACTACGTCGAGGCTGGCTGGATGTGAGAAAGTGGGACACATAACTTAATAGGAAGGGCAGCTCGACAGGCTTATACATTGTAATTGTATGAGCTTGATGAGCGTGATGCCGTGGGACTATCGGCATTGTCCTGCGGCATCACGCTGAAAGAATTGGTTTTGTGTGGAGGATGAGCCTACTTCATAAGTCATTGATGGATGAATCAACGGCCCTCTTTAACCAAAATTAATTCGCATCTTGCTGCAATGTAACATTGTGATATTTGTCAATTGATCTATGTGGTTCATATTATCAATCAGCTCCATGACCCCTCCTAATAATTTACGACTATCAAAATCATCACTGTAGTTGCCATGTTAAGGTGGCTGGCGCAGGTTGCAAGATGGTGAAATTACCATCTTGTTTTAATTTGTCTTCGATATTTTTGGTTTCATAACTCATGAAAAAAAATTTATTATTTCACATTTGTCATTCTTCTTGGTTATTGACACATACTATTTTTGGCAACTTTAGGATCAATCTTTCAGGGTGTATTCCTTCCACCTGCAATACTTTCTCATGGCGGCTAATATTTTAAAGTGCTTCGCAACAATTAGATTGACCCGATTTCTATGGATCTCATCTGGAGCAACATCAATACTTTCCTATGCTTATACTGACCTGCAATTTATCCATCTGTTGCCGATGAGTTGGTTTCATGGATAGTGCCACGCTCTTGTGGTTAGCCCTACAAAAAAATCTCATTACTGTGTCACTTTTTGCTGTTAGATCTGAGCCTCACAGAAAAAATATCATTTTCCATGCGCTTCAGAGCAGTTGCAAAATTTGCTCGTCAGCTTTGATGAAATTAGATGTAAAATTGTCTATCGACTAACCGCATAATTATACCACGATATTTAAGGTATTTTTCATTCAACTAGGAGAGTTGGTGTTTCAATACGTATTCACTCTTGCAGAGAGAGGAATGCTTAGACATGAAATATTGAATAGTAAATAGCTCGCCTAATCACAGGCTGGAGCATGATTGTCCAATTTCAAGCCTAAGAGCCTGAGGGTCTAATAAAAGCATTTTCAGGAGCAGTGTCTTCCAATTACATTCAAATCTTGACATACAAAGTTAATTCACCCTAAAGTTCGCTTTGTTTGGTGAAACCATTGTATATTGGAACAGAAACTTTATAAAAATACATATATATCGTATTTTGTTAAATTTGTTCCAGAGCCCAAAAAACAAGGATAAGTATTTAAAGTAGTTCAGTATTGTATCAATACAAATGCATCATACAACAGCGTGTGAAAAGCTAAATTAAAGAATTGTTTTATTAACAACAAAATAGAGTAATGATCTGTATAAAAGTTTGTTTATTGTTACTGTACCTTAGACATGCGTGAGAAGTCTAGGTTCAGTGATAGAATGATAAAAACAGGCATACTAGGTATATTTCGTTTGTCGTGACAAATTGTTGTTCAAACATTACAACATGCGCTGAAATCTGAATTTTGAAAGGTGACAGTCAAGGCTTGTCTGTATTTGAGATCATTAAATCAGTCGTGGAGTAGACAGGTTTTTAACAAGAATACAATTTTGCTTCCTTTCATGCAACGTAAAGGAAATTCCTATTTGAACAAAATCTTATTTATTGAAATTATTATTTAAATGCTTTATTACAAAAAGCTGCCTTAGTTACTCATCTCTGGGGAGAATCATGACACACCGGTTGTCTGAGATGGTTTGCCCATAAAAATGCAAATATATATTCAATGATAGAGCGAATAACTCCTTTTTTAGAAAAATTTAGTTTAAAAATTTTTATTGAGACTTTGGCCACCATCAAATATTAGTCTCGAAACAGATAAAATTTACTGCTAAACTGCTGTTGTTGAGATCGTCAATTTCATTCTTAAAGCTAGTCTCTGTGCATCATATAAACCAAGTCTCCCCAAGTCCTACCACCATAATGCTCACATATTGATTATCAATGGTGAAAATCGAACTAGTCCACTTATCCATTGTCCACTATCGCGCACTGCTGTTTTGTGAAGCGGCCAACTAGGGTTACTGGTCTGAACTATACAAAGGGATCACGCGCTGAGCTATTGGTTGAATCAGAATAAAACATGCTCGGATGTCTGATGACAAGTGGGTTGCTATCAACAAGGCTATGCTAGTAGTGCTGAGTCATACACGCCTGCCTAGTAGCCTCGATTGTTTAGTAATAGGGCTATGGAACGCTGTGTGAATATGTATATTGCTCAAGGAACCAACATGGTGTCAAAGCTATTAATACAACATTTTGATCAAGTTTTCAATTACAATAAATTAAAATGCTAGTTTTTCAATACAGTTCAATATCACATAAACCTTGACAAACAGATATTGCCATCGGATTATATTCTGAAACATTTCAAGAGATAGAGTTACTTCAACTCATCCACACACACAGACAATATAAGTGAGGAGCTACCCCATATCTAGACTGATTATGTATGACATTTGGTCCATTTTAGGTTTATTGTTCGACCTGGTTAAGCTAGTTAAGCTGGTTAACCCTGGCTAAGCCTGGTTTATGCTTGACCCCATTTAAACTTCGTTCACATCGCTCCAACAGTATAAAAAGGTTGATCAAGCCAACCATTCTCATTTGCATCATATGACAAGTGTGAGTGAAGATGCATGTACAAGTGTATATCAAGATACATGTTCATGATCTACTGCTTTACTTATCAATACCACATGTTAACAGCAAGGTGAACATTCAAGATATACCCAGGTTTGGGTGTGCGCAGTTTATTCTTAACGCCTCGTGTTAACAGAGTCTTTATTAGTTTTCTGAGAAATCAATTACCAAAGTTGTCTCGCAGTGCTGGTTTCAGCCAAGGATCTTGTTTGGTTGTTTTAAAATGTTTTCGCTTTTAAGAATATCAAAGTAGGACTGCTTAGTATTCCTGTAGTATCTCTGTATTACTACTACTAAACCTATATTGCTGTGCAATAAGTAAATCAAACTAACCTATATAAAAAGTGATTAGTATAGTAAATATTTGATTGAAAGGCATATTTCAATCAGTAATTATCTATAACGGTGCCAACAATAGTTTTTATCTGTGGTAATCACCACAATACTGTTACAAAGTGCTGTATCAACTAGTTAAACCTTGCTAAATGCACCTGGGTTGGTATTGTCTTGATTATTTTGTAGGAGTTTTATTAGGAAATTGAAGATTGGAGCTACCCAATTTCTTATACTTCGACCGGTGTTGTTAGTGGTTGCCATGATACTCTGGGTCGAGGACTCCTACGACTATATCGATCCAGTGACAGGAATTCTAAAGGTGAGTGATTTTATTTCTCAGCCGCTATCGGATACGATATCAGCTGGTTATCGGCCATACTAATTGCTAGTGTTGGAAAATGTGCGTAACTACTGTAACAGTCAAACCTCTACTTACGATCACCTCCAAGTAAAAAATTTCTGACTGACGAATTTGAACATTTAACAAATATTTGACTCTAAACATGATGTGAATTTGAACACTCTGACATTTGAAGTTTCTCGAAACATTGTAGTCTTGTCAGTGAAAGTAGGCTGTTTAAATCAAATCCAAAATGTGAAAGATATAAAAATATAATATGTATAAAGTAAGATAGCTTACAGTTCTCTTAGTCTGAGTTAGAGTCACTGCCTATTCTCTGAACCTGCGGATTGTCGAGCTACATTTCCGTTTGTGTCACTAAGGTAAAGCAACCTTAAAAGCCTCTTTTTCTGCTTGTAACATTATAGTTTTGACATACAATTTAGTTTTTAATCTTGGGTGCTGCGTAGTAAAAATTTGATATGATGCGTTTGTTTTAACGCTATGTGTAAATAACTATTATTTATTATAGTTTGGCCACTGAACTAATCAAACAATTTACAGTATACTGTAAATTGTTTGATTAGTTTATATTTATGGATGTATTTAATGAGACATATATTTATGGACGTATTTGCTTCGACTCATGATGGATGTCCAATGTAATGTTGGAAGTATATTTTAGAACAAATTAGCTTTGTATGTAAAGGTTTGAATGTATTTTCAAGGTGAATGCAGAGGGTGGGGAGATATAATGATATTAATGCAATTGCACCTTATTATGCTCAAGGTAGTTGTGTAGGTTCAAATCTGTTTCTAATCATTGTTATATTGGATTAACAAAACACTTGTTCACCTCTCAAGTACAACAAACTTTTTCAACACTCGTACTATTATGAAATTACTAACCAGTTCATGAAGGTTTTATCTGATGAGTAGATGTTGGTTTAGGCGAGCAATGATGAAATTTAGAGGCTGCGGTGAAGTACAGCACGATTTACAATACACAAACTTAATATTTATCTTCTCTCTATACAAGAAGAGTAGACAACTCTTGTAGGGTTATACTGTAGTTCCTGGTCTAGCAAGACCGCTTGTCTAAATTGATAGTTTAATAATAGCTTGGCTCATGCTTTGAGAAACGGTGCCTAAATTTTTTAATAATAATGTTCATGAAAAATTGAAAATTCTCAAGTTCACTAACAAAGATATTTTACATTAATTTATATTTTGTTGTTCAGCACCTACATCACACGACTTTTCAGCGGGGAACATTTTGACCTCAGCAGTCTCAACCCTAATGTGCCTTAGCTGTGTATACAAGATGACATGGCCTAATTTGATGACTAGCCATGAGCAGACAACTACAATATGCTTTTAGTTATTGTCAAAACTTAGTATAGCCATTTTCTGTAGCCGTGTGATGTTAGGGAGTTTTATATGGTGTCTAGACTTTTGTTTACCTTGAATTTATTTCTGTTGCAGCCATACCAATCGGCATCCCTATATATATCTCTAGTCAATATGATGACGACTCTACTAGCCATGTGGCCTATTGTCATCTTGTTCAGAGCGGCCATTACACCCCTCGCCCATTATCATATACGTGGGAAATTTGCAGTCTTTCAACTAGTCATGATCTGCGGAAACCTGCAAGACTCTATACTTACACAAGTGGCAAGCTTTAACTATCTTAAGTGCACAGATTTGTTACCTGTCAAATCTGTGGCATTAGGTGAGTATGCATGCTGTCATTCAGTAGTGGTAAGGTTGCTTTTGGTAGCTGGCGTTTGTTAAACCACATGTTCAAGAAGCTCTACTCTTTTTGCAAATGAATTAGCAATGCCCGCCTGGTTGATTCGCGATTTGGTTACGCAGATGCAAGCACTGATCTGTTCGGTACATGGTTTTAATCGCATTGGAACCAGGCGGGGCACTTCAGTGTTTGGTCAGCCTTCTTTTACCCCACTCGCATTTTATTGGCTAACCCTGGTAGCAATTAGTGCTTTGGTAATTTCATTAAGTATTCAATTTATGGTGAAAGCTAGATCACTTCAGCACAAAATATTCAATGTGTGAGGTGAGAATTAAGCAACATATGAAATCAATTCTAATATACGATGTATGAACTTTTTGTAACATTACAATTTTGTAAATAAAAGCAAAAAAAGACTGCTAGAAATTTAAGATCTAACCTTAAGATAATAAAGAATAAGATATGGTACTTTAAACTCTATCTAGTGTAAGTTACAGTAGGTTACACCGGCCATTTCTATTACTTACATTGTTACTAAACCTACACATTACTGAGCTCACATTACTCATCTGACTCTAAGGTTAAGTAAAGATAAAAATCTTTTTTTTTTATTAAAACTTCATTATTTTTTATATAATTTAAGTTCTTTACATTTAGATTATACATAGCTATATACCTATGCTATATATAACAGCTTACGGTGTTTATTATTGATTCTTTGGCCTCGAGAGTGAGTAAACTAAAATACAATGTATTCTTATAAGAATATTTGCTACAATATATGAAGGCTCTTACATACCGACAACATCCAAATGTTTCGGCATACAAAGCTAATATTGCAATCAATTAATTTTATTTAACTGTAATCATTCCACAGCTCAGAAGCCTGGGATAAATTTTTAATGAATACCGCTGATAGCTACACATAACATTAAAGAATGCGTTATGCAAGGATGGTTAATTCTTAAAATTCATATAAAGTTAAGTTGTTACTAACACTACCCTAATGGTATGCAAACAGAAAGCAAGCATGATGATTAGGTTGAAGTGGGGATAGAGATCTGCAGTATGGCTAACTTGCTGTTAACTAGGTGAAGTTTAACCTAGTTAAGTTTGTATACGTAGTATTATTTGTACCAAATTATATTTTGTAGGTTTTCATTTTAATTATAACCATATTTTACTTCTTCTTTTGCAAAATTGTGATACTTCAATAATTTTTAAATGGCATATGCTGGAAACCACTTCAGGTGGAGAGGAAAGTAGTAGTTCAAATTGTAGATTGTCTGCCAGAAAATTCATAACAAAAGGCAATCATAAGTAGAAATCGGACATTATATAAAGCATTCAATGTGTGATTTTAATTTATGGCCATCTATGCAAGAGATAAAGAAATTGTATGCAAGTTAATTTATTTGCCACAGTTTTTACATTACTATAACCTTCCTGCTACTAATACCCGTTTCACATGAAAAAAATTTCAAATATTTTATGTTCATCACCTAGTTTGCCTCTTAGCGGTAGTCAGTGTATCAAGCTCCAGGATACCAAATTAGCTGTGTTTCTAGAAATACACCACCTCGCTATAACAGCAGAGATGTTCATTCTGAGTGTGGCAGCGTTAGCGGTCTACTGGAAGTATATCAAGGAGGACATACCACTCGATTATGCTCTCAGTAATGGTCACACCTCTCTCAGACGCACGTCAACAGATTCAGGAAGTCATGACGATGTCACTGCTGAAGATGGTAATAAGACAAAGTTCTATTGTATTAGCCAATCAAGTGGCCCTAGTCATATTAACATGAAACATTTGGATAGCGCTGGAATTTGTAATATGAGATATTCTGAAAGCTTTATAATGCATATTTAGTTTACCCCTTAATGATTTGAAAGACTAAGTTTTGTGCATCCCAGTGATTTTGGAAGGGCTTTGCTCGCTTGAGCTGTTTTGTTGTATTGCTCAAAAGGGGCCTGGAATTTGACCATGTTTTCTGCAAGCCTTTTAATCTTGACCATTGTTTTTGCTGTTGCCTCTGCATTGGCGTGCATGGCGCAGGTGCTGCAAGCTTGCTAGCTTCTCTCTAACCTATATCGGAAAAAATTAAGTACAATGTATATTGTTACTTCAAGTGATTGTGTTGGAGTCGTCTATCTCCAAACACCTGGTATTTGTTGTCATTAGTTTGTTTTAATGTGCCCTAATCTTTCTCCTGTCTTTTAGATATGAAAAATTTTATCCATACCTCCTCAGTATGAGGAAGGGAATTGGTAACTCGCCGTGGTGCTGAGATGAACATGGGCAGAAGGGTCAGTAGTTGTCATAGAGCTACCTGTCGCGTAGTCTATTGGTGCTATGGCGCTTTGCCCAATCATTTAAGGCGTCTATTTGACATTCGCGTCAAATAGATTTCGCTCTGTGTAAATAACCCTTTTTCAGGCCCAACAGATTGCGTTCACGGTAGGCTCTCTGCTGCTGAACCCTTTCTTTTATCTCCTGCGTCGTGAGGTTCATTGCTGTTGCTCAGGCTGGATACATCTCTGTTACTCCAGTTAAAAATAATTTACAGGTATCTTTTTGCAGTTTTAAAATGATTGCTAGCATCGAGATTCTGGAGCCGTATTTACATGGTTAGCAGACAAGACAGAATTACGAAAAAATATATTTGAATAATTTCGCAAAATAAGAAAGTTTGTTATGCTTTGGGCTCGCATCCTCCGAGAATAATTTGCATTCTTTGAATTAACCTTTTCATGACCCGCTCCTATTCTGTTAAAAACTCGCTGTTTGCTATCAGCTGAACTGCAAATGTTGGACCTGATTTAGAATATGTGTGTACATTTCACATCCTCTATTAGTTATTAATGTAGAAAGTTGTTTTGCTCAGGCCACGGCTTGTCACCAATTCTTACGCTTTCCAGTTGCTCAGCTTTTTATGGCCAAAAGTAACCTATTATTTATGTTTATAATGTTAAGTTTTATTTCTAACCACCATGTCTTCAGCTATGAATGTCATGCTCGGTAGTTGGGGTGCACCCGGATACTTGTGTTGGTAGCTTACGTGTAATTAGTTGCTCTCTCACTCCTCCTTGTCAGCTCTTTAATACAGGAAACGTGTGAAATAAGTATTCTAATTACATTTGTGTTGAACTTATGTTTCTTTCCAGTTATTGCCTCTCTATGCTGTAAAATTTATGGGTGAAACTCGGAGAGTTATGTGAATGTTTACTAGTCTATATTCTAGTCAAATCCCCAGTTGTATAGTTTGGTGCATCAGTGGCAATATATGGGTGGCAAATTTTATTCAATGAATGTGCTGCACTATCTAACCAGATTTAGTTTTGTCTGGTATTTAATTGTAGGGGGGTTTTCTGTGGGAAAAATAATGCTTGCTTGAAAATTTAAATATAATTCAACTCTAAGTTAATGCTGAAAAATTCACCTATTGAAAGGAAATTACCTACTTTACTAATCCCGGTCGGTCTCTCAGAAAGCACTGCCATGTGCTAGAATCATATCTGACAGGGAATTTAAGCATGGAAAAGAGACCCCAATGACATGTCATATGCGTCAGTTTAATCAGATTGTTGCACTTTTTACATGAGAAGGCAATTCTTAATATTTGCAAAGAAGCTTGGTTGATATGTGTAGTCTCACTTTATGTTTTACATTTTTTCGGTCATGATCCGAGTTCACTCACTTCTGTAATTTTACTATGATTTTTATCTTTCAAACTAGAATGTTATTGTTTCTTGGCTTCTGCTATGCTTGGCTTTATTTCTACCCCGCTAGCCCTAGAGTGCAATCCCGACATAGACAGTGGTGTGATGGGGTTATTAATGTTTTCACTGTTTTTGTTTGGTAGTTGCTAGTCGCTACTGATTTTTTTTGCCTTTGTTATTGCATATTCCCACAAAGTGCCCGTGAATCCCTTGTTACATCGTGTGTATGAAGGTAGTCAGCTGTCTCTGCCATTCCTCAGCGTGCAGCATTAGTTCCTTTTATATAAGTATGTTTGAATGTTCTTAAAGTAAATAAAGCATTTCATTCAAGCTTTGAAAGCGTAGATATTTGCTGTGTGTTATAATGCCATAGAATGCAAACTGTCTTTATTCTTTGCTGAATTACGTGAAACTATGAGTTGCCTGCACCTGAGGTTTTCTAAACCATGGCTCCATACACACAGAAATTAAATTGAGGCCTCGGAAGCACGAATGTCATGATGAAAGTTTACAAATTATTGTCACTTGAGTTTTAAACAAACACGAAAAAATTGACATCTATATCATGTCCTCTGTTTAATTGTTTGAGGGATTCCATTTGTTTTGTTCTGGTTCTCAATTGCAGTAACTGTTTAGTAAAAAATAATAGAATACTATACTGTATTCATTAATTATAAATTGACTAATCAAAAAAAGTTCTAGTTGCACCACGGAGTAGCGCCCAAGTCATTCGGTTACAAGGTTTACAGGTGCAACCAAATTTCTGTTCTCCCAAGTGATGATTGCAATGTTCGAGGCTTCAGTTCAGTTGCAGCAGGCGGCCATCACACAACCCCTCTCACCCAATTACCCCTGCTACAACCGTTGTGTTGCTTCTCACCACCTCTAATAAATTGCATACTAACCTATCTCGGCTTTTATCTTCTAAGTTATTTTTTATTGGGTTTCAACAAGTTTTGTTATACAGTTCTCACTTGCTTGGTTCGTCCGACCCAATCACTTGAATGGTAACTAGCTGTGCCAACAGTGTTTAGTTCTAGCTGTGCCAACAGTGTTTAGTTAATGATAACTAGTTGTGCCAACAGTGTTTAGTTAATGATAACTAGCTGTTCCAACAGTGTTTAGTTAATGATAACTAGCTGTTCCAACAGTGTTTAGCTAATGATAACTAGCTGTTCCAACAGTGTTTAGCTAATGATAACTAGCTGTTCCAACAGTGTTTAGCTAATGATAACTAGCTGTTCCAACAGTGTTTAGTTAATAACTAGTTGTGCCAACAGTGTTTAGTTAATGATAACTAGCTGTTCCAACAGTGTTTAGCTAATGATAACTAGTTGTTCCAACAGTGTTTAGTTAATGATAACTAGCTGTTCCAACAGTGTTTAGTTAATGATAACTAGCTGTTCCAACAGTTTTTAGTTAATGATTATTCATTAAAAATAAGCACTAGATATAATTCACTTTCCACCATACATTTTTTGATCTTCAAAAACATCTGCTTAACATGTAGATGCACCGAAGTGTGAAATGTGCTTTGCGTGGTAGCAAGTGACTTCTACTACTGTACTTTTGTGCATATGTATTTTATTGTTGTTTGACATTCATTGTCACATAGCATGCATGTTCACCGCTGTTGTTGAACTCAAGTTGTGCGTGTATTAACAACGAGCCTCCTTGTCTAGGTTCATATGATGACTCACTCCTAAGCCCTGGTCATCTTCCTTCTAACGGCATCAACTGAGGTTCCTCACTGTTTATCATGCCGGGTACTTATAGCGATCTCACCCATGGCGCTGTTCACTGTAAGACTATCAATATAATGTTGTCACTTTATCTATTCTCTATACTCACATTTTATGTTGTTACCAGCTAATGGGCTAGGCTATCCGCTCAGTGACCAATATTGTGCATTCTCCAGGCCGAGCCATTAATCATGTAAAATATTGTCTATTTATGAGTTATCTTCACATGTAGCTTCATATCCTTACATTCAAGTGATGTTTTCTAACGTTTCTCGCCTATACCTGAGTCATTATACTGAATTTTCCAAGCAAGGCTGTGATGACGCTACAAAAATTTGCTATGCACATTTTATATTTTAACTTGCTATGACTGTAAAACCTTTTTACATTCAGCATTGTCCATATTTCTTTTGTCATAATATAAAGTTCACCGACTAGGTAATGTTGTAATTTTGAGATAATAACAGAAGATTGCATAATTGTTCAGCTTGTATGGTGTTGATTGTAGTTGTCATAGAGCTTGCGTTTCATGCAGCATAATTTAATTATTAATTTTAATTATGGATTTCTTTGACCAAATTTTGTTAATTATTTTTCAAAATAGTTCTGTACATAGAACAGACGAGTGCTATTAAACCATAATAAACATTTAACATAAGAGACATTGTGTATTGTCGTATGTGAAGATATAAACACAGGAGACAGACATTGAAATATTCAGAGTTGTTAAATTTCAAAATACCAGTAGGTAAAAGTAATGAGATCTCGTTATGATAAATGGCCAATAACTCTGAAATGGATCTTAATCGTGTATAGAAAGGTCTACGATTGATATAAAACTGCATACAATCAAGCTTGTGCCTAAATCTAAAATCTGCTCGTAGAGAGTAGAGTTGTAAAAATGTAATAATTTCATAAAATTTAGTTTTGCATTGTGTAAGGAAGCTGCCAAACAGCAAAAGAGCACTGCGCTGACCACGATAAAACCGTGAATAATATGATGAAAAAGCATTTTTAAAGATTATCTGCAAGGATTAGATGGCTTACAGTCGACTAGCATAAATTCAATCGACATTTAAATTTTCTACCGACTTAAATAATACAATTATGCAATAAAGTGTATGATACTCACCACTGATGCCAAAGCATAAACAACATGTCCAACTACTGTCGCATTTTCATTTTGCCTTATTACCATTAGCTACCGTCATTGGTGAATGCCTCCATTGCAGTTGTTGGATGCCTGGTACTAAGATCTGGTCATAAAATATTGAGCCGACATACCAAAGTGGTGCATACTCTAGACACACGAGACCCATAAAATTGTAAATATGCTCTCCGTAGTCCCAAGGACAAGCTCCGAAGATTCGAAGAAGATAGCCTAAAAATATACAATACCTGGACAACGTTACAGAAAGGGCACTTGGCGATTACCACCATAAGAACTAAATTTAGCCAGATGCAGCATTTCGATAGAATACGTCACAAACAAACATAGCTCAAGTTGGTCGACATGCGACACGATGAGATTTTTTAATTCTCAAGTTCTAAAAGTTGACGATAGAAATTGCGTTTGCAGCAAATTTTCATGGATATGTGGACTGTGAAATTCCATCATTTTGGTATAGCATTGATGGCAAGATTTAGTAAATGTTGTTTCCTTTGTCAATGATCGTTGCAGCGTCTATATACAAACTAAAGAACGGTTTTGGAGTTGTCAATACTTGTAGGATGACATAAAAACTCATATTCTTCGCCCCATTGCTGGTGAAACACAATTTAAGGTGGGATTTTTTAAAAGGTGCTATTTGTGGAGGGAGAACTGTTTTTCTGTGTGATTTATGTTAAAAGTATATTTCGACTTCTCACACTTGAACTGCCAATTTGCACGATTGCACAGTTCAATGATAATTTTACAACTGTTTGGTCGAAAACTCTCTAGTGGTATAAAGAAAAATTAATCTTTTTAATATTTCCAAATGACAGTTCCACATATTTTGTATGCGGAATGTCATAATATATACCGGTATATAGAGATATCATTAGTTCAGAATACATTATTAATTCTCACATATGAGATTCTATGAACGCATCCGATAAGACTTGTAGTACTGCTAGCGTATACCTTGAGCAAATGATATACAGGCTATTCCAAGGGCACAGTGCTTAATACTACAAGAAGGTTGTCTGCTCCATAAGTGCTCTTACGAGCAAAGAATTCATGCAACAATTAAAGGCTCCTAGCGCAAAAGTGTTTATCAAGTGAGAGTATAGACTGCCAATATCACATTGTTGCTTTTATTAGAATTAAATGCTCCTAAGCATTCCTAAACAGCTAAATAAAGGAAATGATCAAATAAAATAGTTGAACAAATTTTGATTAATTATAGTTTTTTATATTTTCACAAATTATATGGCAGGAAGATGGGCCGAGTTAACGCTTATGATAACAACATTATTTTGCAAACTATTAATAGACAAAATAAGGAAATAATTGGCTCATTCTCCGTTTTATTATGTGACTTGACTCGTTCCTTAGACCAATATTTGAAGGTAGCGTATTATACACAATTAGCTACTAGAAACGTATTCCAAAAACCAAACTAAATATCATATATAGTTTATCATCAGAGAGCCGAGTATCGAAATATACATTGGTAATTAAAATGACAAACTCGCTTGATGATAAAAATGCCCTAATCATTGATTTATTGAAAATCAGAAGCGTATAGACAAATAAAAACAAACGTAGATAATGATTTTATAAAACATTCTTGACCTGTTTAGCTCTGGCAGACATTTACAGTTGTTATTTCATTCATTATTGGAATGTGCCTCCATTTAGCTCACTGACGAGTGGGTGAGCTTCATGTGAGAAAAGAAGAGTGGTGCATGCAGCAGCTCTGTAGTCGATGAGATAGTGTAATTCATAATTACAATCTAAAGACTGGATTGCTGGTGAATGAAAAAGTGCAGTAAAAACGATTGAAACTGCGTACGTTATTACGATAGAGAACAAGTTAGGCGTATCAACTCACAGCACCTAACTTTTACAACCAGAATATCTTCTTGTTTTTTACATGGTTCCTGGAAATAAATGAGATCATTCCTAATTAGTGGCTCGGAAAGGGGTCCGACAGGGGTGACAGGTCCCCACGCATAATTTGTAAAAACAGTAATTATGATTCAGTTGGGACTAATTATTGCTTATGCTGTCCATTTCAAACAAACATCATAGTGTCACATAGAAACTGGTGGTTATCCTTACTATTGGTTCGAGGACCGAACATGTTTAATACCCATAGTTATCGCAATGATATCTCCTCACAAACAGAGAGAAAACTATTAAAATTTATTTTTCTGTAATAGACCTTATGAGCGAGAGAACAAATCTTAAACAACAAAGCGCCGCAGAACCCAGAGTTTTATGAAGATCAAAACCCGTATGGTAATAATTGCTGAGGTAACTCTCTGTATTGCAAGTATTGAACTAGAAACTATCAAATTACAAAGGGTCATCGGTGACTTGTTGGATAAAAGCTCCAACTGAGTGATTATAGGCCCCAAGAATAGTGGTTTAAAAATGCAATCTTGTATCCTAGATGAGCTACATTCACATGAAACTCTGAGAGTTGTACGCTCTTTTTCTAATGATTGCTAGGAGGATTAAGACTACAAATCTCAGCTTTGTGTTTAGAAGCTACTAGTATGCATGCAAAGTTGCTCGAGATATATTCACTGCTCTTCCAGTAAACTGCTCAATGCATAGTTCTATCCTTTTCACATACCTGAGCAAAACCAGAGAAGATGACTAACTCATCTTCCGATTCAAACATAAAGTGACTTACTACACACAGGGCAAGTAATTATTATTATACTATAAGCAAAGTTAATTGGTATTTTTTAAAGTTTGTTTTTTTAACTCCAAATTGAGTGAATGATTCATTCTTTAATGGCTCATAAATGTTCACGAGTAAAAACCTTGGCATGGGAGATTGTGCACCTTTTGCACCTTCGCATGTTGAAACCTTATTCCTATTCTTCGAGTAAGAGTGCGTCGAGGTTAATAGCCAGAAAGCATGAGAGTATATGGATTGCGGTAAATCCAGTACAGCCAATCCTTTACATGCAAAATTAGTTTGTTCCAAGATCTACTTCATATGTTGAAAATCGTCATATTTTAGAGCTAATATTATAATAAGAAGACAACTGTAATGTGTTATCTTCTTTCAACGGTACAAAAACCTACAATACTTAGAGATCCTACAAGTAAGCACAGCATTAATACAAATGAGTGAGAAATAGTTTAAAGTAAGTACGACAGGAAGAAGCAAATGCAAGCGGACAACTCAATTTTTGTTTGATGCCATTCATGCATTAAATAATTTAAAAAAATTTATTTCATTCCAAACTTGAAATGACCAACATAAACTTTTGTCCTACAACATTGTAACAATAATCTATTCAGTTCTGCATTGACAAGGAATTAACGGAGCAGACACGAGTGTTATAGATATCGGCTTCAACAGCAGGTTGATATCGAGAGTCATATAAAACATTTCAGGAAAATAATTTGAGCTAAAATGTTCATATACTCCATCGATATCTTTAAAATGCAAATTCTTCTGCCAAAACGAAACAAAAACCATGTTGCATATTCAATACAACACATAGATGTTTATGGTTGGAGAAAAAAAACATACTCAATCTCTTTACTAGTGTTGATGTTTAGAACATTGGACAGAATTAGTTCAGGAATGATGAAAAAGTTCTCTTAGAATCATATGGTTAGTTAAAGCTTCTGAAAGAACAACTCTAGAGCAGAGAACAACTCTAAAGCAAAGAACAACTCTACAGCAAAGAACAACTCTACAGCAGAGAACAACTCTACAGCAAAGAACAACTCTACAGCAGAGAACAACTCTACAGCAGAGAACAACTCTAGAGCAGAGAACCACTCAACAGCAAAGAACAACTCTACAGTAAAGAACAACTCTAGAGCAGAGAACAACTCTACAGCAAAAAAACAACTCTACAGCAAAAAACAACTCTACAGCAGAAAACAACTCTGCAGCAGAGAACAACTCTACAGCAGAGGACAACTCTACAGCAGAGAACAACTCTACAGCACAGAACGGTGCATATATATTGCTCAAAGTTGGTGTGTTTGTACATATGTGTATCTCTCCGGCTATAGCTATAGCGCACGTCAATTATTTCACCAATGTGTCCACGCGTTACGATGTCGATGTTAAGAAATACTTTTCGTAAGGTTCAATTACTATATCTAGGGTCAAGGGCAATTCTTCTCACGTGTACAAATATACTGTATTCGTGACAAGAGCCTCTACATTCTCTCTTCTTTCGGTCAGACAAAGTATGATATCTCATTTTTACATTTGTACCAGTATCGAGAGATAATAGTATCGTCGTATTCAAAGTTTTGATGGATATCTTCTGCTGGAACAGTAACCGTTTTTAAACACACACTTCTATGCAAGAATAGTTATTATTAATTCAACATATTCAGGATTTTGATTTTGTTTTTTCAGTTTGTATTAATTGTATCATTACTGAACCATCCTATATTGTAATCATAGCAAAACCGACTTAATTTAGCTATTACTCACTAATTATCTCACATTTATATCTAAACCCTTTTATAGTTGTTTTATTTTTTGTAATTTATTTGGCCTGTACAACACATTTTCCTCATGATATGAAGTTTAAAAGTTACAGTCGTTTGACAAAGTTTGAAAGCCTTTACATTGTTTTTATTTTCTCTCTTAATTTATTTCAATTACACAAAAACGCTTTTCTCATGATATGTAGTTTGAAAGTTATAATGGCAAATGTTGTTATATGTTAAATGCAAATTAATTTTCTGTCCAAAGACTTTTTTATTACTCGGGCATCACCGGGTTGTACAGCTAGTATAGATTTTAAACTTTGAAAATTGGTCGAGATTTCTTAAACATTTGGAATAATTGTGGCAAGTTGGCCAAAATCTAAACACGGAAATCCCGCAGGTATAAAATTATTTTATATTTATAACGGAGACATAGGCCTACCTGTGCTAAACTCCCAGAAATAAGTCCAAACCACATAAACAACGCATCGCAAAGGAAGAGGCAGTTTATCTTTTATGTAAAAATATATCTCTTCAACGACGAGTCCGCTAATACCATATATGGGCATAGTCCACACTGAGGTTGTCCCCATCAAGGTATACTTTGTAGTTAAGGCGAACTCCCATGCAGCGGTAAACACTAAAATACAAACCATATTAGTTTATCACCATACAATATGCAAGTTAGAAGGGTAGAGAGCAGTTGGAGCCTGAAGGTTAGAACAGTTGGCCTTCAATGAATAGCCTGAGAACCTGAGTCTTATATTGGAGTATTGCTCCAAGCTAAAATGCTCCCAAGCTAAAACTAGCACCATCTCATGTTAAGGGCGTAGTGAGTCCATCTTTCTTGATATTAATTGAAATTTTTAGTACAAAGTAATAAGAGATGGCAAACACTATAATCCAAAAAGTTATATAATCATGACAAAAGTAAATTTGACACCATCATGAGAGACATGATCTTCTTGCTACCTTTACTATAATAAGAACCGTGTCTGTCCATCCAAAGCCACAGTTAGATGTTAGAAAAAAGATTGCATCGCATGAGATTTAAACCCAGACATTTAACTTAGCATCCAGGCACACAACCATCTGTGACACTCACCGCTTTGCCATATTTTGGGATAACTGTGCAAATAGTTATTACACATGATGATTTTTCACGGTGCACCGGACTATCTGGGTATGAGTACAATATAGTGATTATAGTTCATAGTACCGAATTACACAAGCTTGATTAACAGATCAGCGAGCAAAAGAGCTACTAAAGGCGATATTTGAGAAACTGACATGACTCCAGGTATAGTAGTAGTTAGTAGCAGTTAGCTGATGCTAACAACCGATGTTAAAGAATAAACACTTAATTTGAGAAAAATCGATACATTACTGTTAAACTTGAGGAATAACTAGCATAATTGGTGCGAATCTTACTAACGCATGACGATAATAATCCACAGGCAGCACACATGGCAGAACACTTAGCCTTCGACAGATAATTGACATGTTTACAACATAATAATTGTCGTCATTTTGAACACTTTCTGTTTAAGATTATTCCTACAAAATATGTCACAGACCTTCGTGCGCTAATGTATAATAGACGAAAATAATATAAGTATAATACGATATTGTTAAATCAATAATATTATAATACATATTCGCAAAATAATATTTGATAACATTTTAGAACATGCGTTCATGAAGAAGCATAAATTTCCTTATATACATGATATAATGTAGGTAGGTGGGCTGTGTAAGTTTTCATTGGTAATGCATAAACATTTAAGCCCTACTATTAATAGGACAGCCCAAACAGTTTGACAGCAATAATTTAAAAGCGATTGTGAAGCATATAAATTCAACTGAGAATTTCTTTGATATTTTGCAATGAAAGCTGCTGAATAACTCATTGTGAAACCTCTTCAGCGAGCAGAAGCTATTAAAAATATTGAAACACCGCTTTATGTGTGGCAGTCAAATATATATTAGTTATACTGTCAGCGATGATTAAAAGCAAGGCAGTCATTGGTATTAGAGTACTAGGATGAGCTCTCTAGGTAATATCTAGAGGAGGACAAAAACACTAAATATTCCAATTAATAGATGTTTAATGGATCTGAATCTGCCATTTTTAATTAGCATCCAACATAAGCCGCAACAGGTATGTTTTTATGCTCACTTGTCAGGAAACGGGAATAATTTTTTGCATCTAGAGCTGTGGACCAATCAGAACTTGAGTTCAAAGACTATTATTTCTATTGGTCGGAGTGTTCTTCAGAACGCGAGAAGCCAAGCCAATTCTTTGTCGCAATGCAGTCTATCAATGAGACTTTAAACACCGTGCTGACGTTGATAATGTGGTGTTTTACACCTGTCCATCCTATGAAGTTGTTCATAGATATGAATTCTTTTTAAAACTAGCATAGAAATTAATGTTAGTTTGAATTGTTAGTGCCTAAATGTTTACAGAAGCAGAGACATTGACTTACATATTTCAGCACAGTATCCATGTAAAGCATAGATGTATAACCTCCACCACAAAGAAAGACCGACGCTCTGGTCCATTTGATAGCCAGGCATCACCTTCAAACATCATCAAATAAGATCATTATCACCAAATATTTTATTTATAATATAATATTTAATATATAATAATATATAATATAATATATATTTAATATATATAATATATATATTATAATATAATAATATTTATGAACCACACATATCGAAGCTAATGGTGTCTTTATCAGGTAAACTTGAGCCTGTATACATTATGCGGAACTGTTATGTATCTAGCAATACCAGTGCATGTCTGGAGTGACTAGAACACTAGACTGTAAATGTAAGGAGAAGGTTAGAGTTAATCGTAGCCTGTATATATGCTATGAGTAGAGCCTGAAGATGAGCAGCTTGGACCACAGTCTATTGAAATAGCGAACTCATTACAGAACAGATTGTATTCTTAAAACTGGTTTACACTATATCGCCATATGTCAGTGTTAATCACACAATATTTCGATGGTCATCTGTGACATATCATCGTTCACACTATCACAAAACCATTATATATGAATATCAATATTCATGTTTACATCAGAGAATAGTCCACAGCATAGCATTTTTATCATACAATCCGGTCGTGGAAGCGATGAAATACTAGTTTTGAAACAATTATCAAGAAAGAAATATAGATCAGGCAGTCCGGGACGGCCAATCACCATCGCTGAAGTGGTGTACATCACACAGGCTTTGATGGATGCTCGCCGAATTATCAAGAAAGTTTGACAGTCACAGTCTTTCTTGATGTATCCGCGTTGCCTCGATGATGCCATTAGTTTGCGATGTACATAGTCGACAAATAATCGCCGATAGGACAATGCCAACATATAGCGATTTAGTGCGAACCAGCTTTTACAGCACAATTTTGTATAACTAAGAATGTACATACATGTACATCAGCACTGAACTTTTACATAAAGTGAATAGTCTTCATTTAGCCAAACCATCATTTTCTAATCATCAGAAAGGAGCTCTAAGGGTCTTAGTACAGTTGACCATTGAGCATACTAACAGTGTGCTAATACGTGAACGACCTACTACGAGGGTGTTTCTTTGAGGGAATATGTTAATTTGAGTTTCAATAAGATTAGTGTGGACAACTGATCAATCAACTCGACACAGTTGACCACAATTACAAGACTTCAATGATAACATTCAGAGCCGTTTGAGAAGACAAATGCCAAGTTTTCATTAGATTAGATGTACAGCTATATGGTGTATTTCAAGCTATACTAAATTTTTTCATGTAGGGAAAGCAATCTAAATTGAAACTATTGACTTGAAACCATCCCAAGTAAACCATCTATGTATCCAAGCAACAAAACATTACAAATACGATTATTAATTTACAAAAAATAATTCTGAATTAGTAATACAACTTAATAAATTAAGATAATTTTCTAATTGATAAAATTTTTTAGTTGCACTAGTTACAATATTTTTACTACCCTCTGTTTAATATCAAATAGGTTTTCTACAGAGAGTAGTTTTGGAATTCTAGTATATTAGTAGTATAAATTAGTCACCAAATACAACAATAATATTTATTGGTATAGTATAGTGGATTGGTATAGTAAAAGTTTATGGATGGTATAAAAGATATAACATAATGAGATGATGGATTACAAAGCCAACAAACACATGGAACGTGTAAATGATAAGGGTAAAGGGATTGTTTGGAGAGATACAGGTTCAAAAGGTCAAGTGGCTAACGATAAAACGATGAGATTTGAACAAATAGACTATCAGAAGTGAGTATGTCAGAATGATTGTAAAATGCTCATATATCCACTTGTAAGAATACATAAGCCATGCTCTAGTTTTAGAGGCAACAACACTAAGTTAGTGAACCAACCTGAAAGAGAAGCACAAGTCAATGCAAAGCTATAGGGTGTAATGATTCAATACCGTCGCAATATTATAACTATTACAGTTTTGAAAACAAGATTCAAGGGTTTAAAATGGCTTTCAATACAATCAGTTGGAAAAGCTTTTTATTTTAAAGCAAGTAGAAGCACAATCATATAACTTTCAATGTCGAGTTCAACGTCTTTCATCATTAATATCATATTCATGAGAAAATGGTAAAAATAAAATAAAAACACTGGCTTGATGTCTGTTGAAAATCGACCATGACTTGCATCTTAGCGATACATGCTTGCGACGAGCAGTATGGTAAAGGAGAGTTCTTAGTATCTACCACTTCCAGAACTGTCAGATAAACCTGAAGGGATGCCAGTGCAACGCGTCCAGTCTGACAGAGCCAGGTAGCTATTTCACTTGCCCAATGTGCGAAGGACAGAGGTGGACCTTTAACGTGCGCACGTTGTCCGTGTGGTACATGTTGTCAGTGTGGTCCATGGGGCCTCCAAGTTAAGGTCTAGCTCCGAAAGACACCGCAATTTACGATTGAAAGATTGCTGAGAGCTTTTTGTCAGATCGGCATTAAGCAGGACTCAAACCACCAACCCAATGGTTGATAGTCAAAAGCGCTACCACTAGGCCATCCTGACCAGTTGAAAATAATAAACACTATTAAGACCAGTTGAAAATCAAAACTTCTATAAGCTTGTATTCAATAACTTGTGTTCAATAACTTGTGTTCATTAGCTTGTGATCAATAGCTTGCGTTCAATAGCTTTTGTTCAATAGCTTCTGTTCTATAGCTTCTGTTCTATAGCTTGTGTTTAATAGCTTGTGTTCTATAGGTTTGTGTTTGATAGCTTGTGTTTAATAGCTTGTGTTCGATAACTTGTGTTCAATAGCTTGTGTTCTATAGCTTGTGTTCTATAACTTGTGTTCTATAGCTTGTGTTCTATAACGTGTGTTCTATAATGTGTGTTCTATAACTTGTGTTCTATAGCTTGTGTTCCATAGCTTGTGTTCTATAGCTTGTGTCCTATAGCTTGTGTTCTATAGCTTGTGCCCTATAGCTTGTGTCCTATAGCTTGTGTTCTATAGCTTGTGTTCTATAACTTGTGTTCTATAACCTGTGTTCTATAACTTGTGTTCCATAGCTTGTGTTCTATAACTTGTGTTCTATAACTTGTGTTCTATAGCTTGTGTTCTATAACTTGTGTTCTATAACTTGTGTTCTATAGCTTGTGTTCTATAACTTGTGTTCTATAACTTGTGTTCTATAACTTGTGTTCCATAGCTTGTGTTCCATAGCTTGTGTTCTATAACTTGTGTTCTATAACTTGTGTTCTATAGCTTGTGTTCTATAACTTGTGTTCTATAACTTGTGTTCTATAACTTGTGTTCTATAACTTGTGTTCTATAACTTGTGTTCCATAGCTTGTGTTCTATAACTTGTGTTCTATAACTTGTGTTCCATAGCTTGTGTTCTATAACTTGTGTTCTATGGCTTGTGTTCTATAGCTTGTGTTCTATAACTTGTGTTCTATAACTTGTGTTCTATAACTTGTGTTCTATAACTTGTGTTCTATAACTTGTGTTCTATAACTTGTGTTCCATAGCTTGTGTTCTATAACTTGTGTTCTATGGCTTGTGTTCTATAGCTTGTGTTCTATAATTTGTGTTCTATAACTTGCGTTCTATAACTTGTGTTCCATAGCTTGTGTTCTATAATTTGTGTTCTATAACTTGTGTTCTATAACTTGTGTTTCATAGCTTGTGTTCTATAATTTGTGTTCCATAACTTGTGTTCTATAACTTGTGTTCTATAGCTTGTGTTCCATAGCTTGTGTTCTATAACTTGTGTTCTATAATTTGTGTTCCATAACTTGTGTTCTATAACTTGTGTTCTATAGCTTGTGTTCCATAGCTTGTGTTCTATAACTTGTGTTCTATAATTTGTGTTCCATAACTTGTGTTCTATAACTTGTGTTCTATAATTTGTGTTCTATAACTTGTGTTCTATAATTTGTGTTCCATAACTTGTGTTCTATAACTTGTGTTCTATAACTTGTGTTCTATAACTTGTGTTCTATAGCTTGTGTTCCATAGCTTGTGTTCTATAACTTGTGTTCTATAACTTGTGTTCTATAACTTGTGTTCCATAGCTTGTGTGATACATATAAAAAATGAGCGCTAGTTAATCGCTTCCACAAAGTAAGCAAACATAAATTATACAATACGTCTTCCACCTTGAGGAAATCCGCATAAAACTATTCAAGCACAAAAAATGTTGATCAAAATTTATGGCCAAAAAATTTTGGCCATTTTTGCTCAGCTTAATATGTTAACTCCTTTATATTCACCTGACATTCTACAATACATCTGTGGAAGACAGTAATTATGAAGCACAACTTTCTCAAAATATTCTTGAAGTAAAAAATGCTGGAGTATATGAAAGCTGAAAACTGAAAAAAGCATGAAATAGACAACCCCTAAATGCTAGAGGAGTTTAAATATGTGAGAAAGACATTTGTAATAAATGTTGAAGCATATCTGTATATAAATATCTGTTTCTGTGGAGTTTGAGAGTAAATTTGCCTGTCAGAGCCATAATACCAATATGCATGGCTGTTTCATCACTACCTACTTGTGAATCTACAGTGAAGTTACAGTGAATCTACAGTGAACTTACAGTGAATCTACCTATTTTTTATTGTAGCTGATTGTTTTGCTCCTTCAATTCATATATAATACGATATATATATATATATATATATTTGAGACCTGGGAGTTTGAGGCGGGTGCTCAAATTCCCAGGTCTCTGGTAGGAGACCCGAGTTGGAGCAGAAACTACCACCCATACGGGTTAACCGGGGTGAGGAAACAATTTTTTATATTATGTATATACGTAATATATCAAATGGATAGCCAAATGGATATCAAATAAATATTATATATATCTTATGTTTATACATAATATATATACATGTATATATAACATATATATATGTTTACATATTATATACACATTTGAAACTTTTACTGATTAACCTACCAAAAAGGTTTCTGGTCATAGTTTTGCATCAGTTCATCATATTTAGGCTATCATGAATAGCTTATGAATGATTTGGAGTTTTTGTTGCATTTGATTCAGAATTTTTGCTTGTGCCAAGCTCTCCTCTACTGAAAACTGTTAATGTATTGTCTATAAACGTGCTAGAATGTTGCAAAACGCCTTTGAAAGTATTTATTCATTTGTGCATCAGGTGTCAGAAAACTGTGTTTTCTAATTTGCGTAGCCTAAATTACGTAAAATTACCTAATTACCTAAATTACGTAGCCTATGTTCCAACCAATTTCGGTAGATTTCAGAGATGTGTGTGTGCTTAGTGTCAAAAATCAAACCTAGTTGTTTATTACATATTTTTAAGGTGACCAAATGTTTTTTATTGAATAATAAATGAACAAGTTTGTTAAAATGAATTCACAAATATATCTAGGTTACTTATGAAAAAGTTATGCACCAGTAATATATTTGGCTATAAACCAATATCTGTAGCAGTGTTTGTGAGATCTCTGCTAGAAGCTTGCACACTTATGAAAACGTTTTAAAACCTTCAGTCTTCTAAAAATGCAAGTACATGCACTCACCGTGACAGCCAAAGAGAGTCATCTACATCTCAAATTTATAATATATGCTTATCAGCTATTTGGATGGTTTACTAGAGTGAATCTAGGGTAAATATCAGTTACTCACCCATGAAAATGGATCCAATTGTGCATAACCAGATTTGTTGTTTACTACGAAGTTGTATACTTCTAACTGAGCTATTGAGTACCACTGACGCTATATGGCTACCCAAACAGACCATAATGACACATAATGACAAGTGTTTGATTTCTTCTATGTATGCCGGGTGTGAGTATGCAAGTCGCTATAGGAGGTATCAAAGGAATTTTGTGCATGTGTAATTCTAACAGAAATATTGATTCATCATATAATGCTGCACAGTTGCCCTAAGGCTTCCTATTTGCTACATATGAAGACCATGAAGCTTAGAGTGAATGTCCATTGTGTCCGTTGCCTGAGACTATGCGATTGTGAGATAATTGTGTAGACTTGGGAAACTTTGTTGGATTAGCCTTTCCCTAGCTGGAAAACTAGATAAAAGCTGATGACAGAGCTTAGTTTAGCCTTTAGATTAGAGTGCTGCAATGTTGTAGGTCAGTAACACTGCTTTTAACTTAGTGTTATAAAATGCAGCCAAACATTCTAATAAGGCCCTTTAAAAACTATTTGGGCCAAACATTTAGAGTGATGTATTCGGAAATTTTAACTGGACTGTGTAAAAACTGTGCCTTACAGTGGTGATGAATACTAGTAAAGAATTGAATCAATCAACAAGCAATGCATTCGTAAATTTATTTCAGTTGCTTGCCTAGAGATGCTGGTAAAGAGCTCTTCAGCATGAGTTTTTGAAATCCCTAACATTGACAGACTGAATGGCCTATCCAGTCTCCACCATTTGTATTAAGTTACAGTAACCCATGGCACTTTATTCTTCAGTTACTTGGCTGACACTATAAAATATTTTCATATTCTTCAGGTTCTATCCCTGCAATCTTATGACAATAAACTTTTAAAAGGTTCATCTAATATATCATGTGTCTTGTCTTTAGTCTTGTTTGTAAAATTGGCATTGCCAGGAGTCAACTCGTTATTATCTGTTATTGCACTTTTACCCTTTTTGTTGACACCCTCCTTCAGATTATACAAAGCAATCACGCCAAGGCAAGTACATGAATTAAAACAGCTAATTTAGTAAAACAAGGTATCATTGTGGAACACAAATTTTATCACAATTCTATAAACTGACAAACTCGGCAACTATGGAAAAACAGTTTTAAATGCTAATAAAAAAGCCTACTTAAGTTTAAAAAGCCTTCCACTTGATTTGCTGCCCCATGAATAGAATGGTTTGTAGATGCCCACAACCTATCTACATGTATATCTTGCTCCATTTACTATTTTTGTGATTTTGAAGCACACAAAAACTATCTTTCTAAAATGCACTATATATATATATATATATATATATATATATATATATATATATAAATATTTTGAGTCAATGAAGACCGTTCCATTCATTAGTAATGGCCAGTAATCATTACAAAAAGTATCACCACAATTTTGTTTAAACTAGATCATGCAACCAACGTTACATTGCTAATTAGTAAATAGATATCTTCGTGACAGTATTATTGCAGCCTGAGTTCAATATATATTAAGTACTGCTAAAATAAAATATTTTAGTCTTATAAAAAAATAACTGCCACGATATAGACTTCCCACTTATCTAACGCGCTCCAAAGCGTCCAAGGAGGTGTCACCGTAGCATGCGATATTCGCTCGCATCAAGCGTCACTAAGGCCAATGGCATGCGTCGCACGTTGTCGTTATTGCTATGTAGCCTACAATGAACTAGACTAGCTGAAACAACTAAATCCAGTGACTATGAACTATTATCGAGCCATCCGTCATATCGAAAGATTAAGTAGAACCTGGGTTAAGGTTGCATAAAAAGAAAATAGCTACTATTGAACATAAAACAATGGGCATTTTTGAATCGCGCCGAATTACCATAGGTACGGGTTGGTGCGCAATTTAAGTCTATTTTATGCAGCAGTCGGGTTACCACATATCGCTATTGCATAATTTAGAAAGCAAGTAAAATTTACTACGAAAACTATTTTGGTCAATAGAATTTATAAAACAAAACTAGTAAAGCCTACCACTGTACGTTTTATATATACTTTGTTGAGAGTTGTTTATGATGCGCACTGGCAGCCATTTATGCCGCACTAGGACAGTATAACCATTGGACTTTACAGCAGCAATTTTATTATACCCCAATTTTATTATATAGGAACGCTAGACGCTGCATTGAACGGGAGAGTATAAAAAGGATATGACGTAATGTAATATAACATCGATGTATGTAGTATAACTAATAGTGAGTTGTCATCCCATGGTGTACATAACTCTCAGTTCGGTGTACACAATATTCAGTAAAAAGCATAGACTAGAAAGTGTAACGGGAGTATTGATATGAATATTGATGTAGATTATATATATATATATATATATATATATATATATATATATATATACATACATACACTGTCTATCAGAACGTGCTACATGGTAATGATTGTATGTCAACATACTTCTGATTCCCAAAACAGCAGTAAAAAACATATTCAGCATTGTCTGTGCTTACAACAATGATATAAAACCTCCAATGGGGGTTTATATAATTGCTTACAGTTACAGAGAGGATAACATTTAATTTACAAGGAAGAATGTTAGTTTACGCAACTATACAAGTGGCAAGGAAAATTTCCAAAATACCAGCGTTATGCTTTTAAACACTGAGGCTAACAACTATAAGTTAATTATTGGAGATTTAGATGAAACACAAAATAGTTAAATTTTGTGTATACAATACACTGTTAATCATTTATAATGAAGCCGACCAGTATTATAAAATATCTCAAAATTACAATCATTAATGCATTGCTAAAATAACAAATAAAACAGACTATTGTTCGCCTATGAATAATTTAAAGGTTGACTTGTAACAAAAGTCACATTACAGTTATTTAGTATCATAAGACTCACCATGATTTACTTTTGCTGTGTTGTAGGTGCAAAATATGTGGAAATGTGATTACAAGCTCTTAAAAGCGAAAAAACGAACAGTTAATTGCAACCATCACGAAAACACTGTAGGCTAGAATCCCTCTCCAAAACGACTCCAATGGAACGTAGTTCAACACGATTTGCTTCTGTTTACACTTTCATGCAACCTCATTCGCCGAAATATTTTCACAAATATATTTCACGTATTCAATAGAACCATGTCTATTGTCCTTACGCGTCTATTTCATCATCATTCGCCTATGAAGTGTTGCAAAGCAGCAAAAAGCTGTTGTTAAAAAGTCCGTTAATTACATAATTATAGCAAGCCACGGTACGTACAATTATTGCACCGAGGTAATAAGTCGCGCAATTCCCAATTGTACTAGCTTTACATGTTTTTTTATGAATAAAGATGTGAGTCTATAAAAAGCGAAGCCGTCTTTTCACCCTAGACAAAACGTAATTCTCGTGAGCAATGAAGAAACGTGCAGCCGTCAATTGGCAAGAAACTTTGACGTCAGCTGTAACGCAAGATCTTCTGCAATATGCCAGTGCAGACGTCTCATTGATCGATTTACGTTAATAAACTCGTTTGAATTTTTGTGGTTTTGAGTAGCTTCTGGTAATTCTGTTAAATTTTGTTAATTGTGAGCTTATAGGATTTTTCTTACAAAAAAGCTAGTCTGGATGCTACCATAAAAGACTTGAGGTCCGGCATGTCTGTATATTAGCATGCATTACTGAGACCGTCTCAGATAATATACTGCATACAATGAGCATATAATCTGCAACAAATATATCTACTGCATATAATTTCCCAAATACGACAGTAGTTGTGAACATTTTACGTCGTCACATATTGTTTTTTTTTATAATAGCATGGCACTAGTGATAACTAGAGCCGATAACTTGAACTACATGTATATGATTTAGAATTTGATTCTTCATTTCTGTCAATCACTACTGTTGCATTATAAGGTTGGATGGCGTTGGACAAATAGTACAGAGTAAAGACAAGCCTTTGTTTATTATTTATAAAAGTCTCGTTAGTTTATGTATTTATGAAAGTCCTAGTGACAAAACCGGAAACACAAGTTTTTGTCATACAACCAGAAACAGTAATGACAATAATACAGCAACTAGTTTTGCAAAGGGTTTAGCAAGAGAATGCAGCATTGCATCGGTTTTTTTCAGTCTGTAGCCTTTTTCTATAAACAACATGTACCAATATGTGTAGCTAACAGAGTATTGATCCACTAGTAGAAAAACAAGAGAGGAAATGACTACATTAAACTCAGAGACTATACACTAGCCTGGTTGATGAAACTGAACACTGGCCCGGCTAGCTTGAGACCAGAAAGGCTTACGGGGCTGTCATGGACCAAAAGCTGACTTGATTGACTAAGGCACATTACAAAAACTCTTATGGTAAGTCACCGTAAGTGGACCTCATAAAACAATAATTTTTGAATTAGACTTCTGTTTGGTTTTTCAAGCTATACTCAGATGTTATGTTGCTACTTTTTCACAAAACACTTATCTAGCAGGGTTTGTACACTTTAGTGGATGGGACTAGGTTCGCAACCCCATACCATGCATACGCAGCCTAGAGTTCTAGAATGGTCACATTCATTTGTTGATCCCTGAAACCTTGTGTGGCTGCAGCTCTAAAATGCTATTATATTCATGGCTAATAAGTAGTAGTAAGTAGAGTAGATACAACTCATGGTCTATGCTAAATGGTTTGCTAACGCTCAAATAATAGACAATCATGTAATTTATTCTAAATTTACTACTATCTAACTAAATACAAGATCAGATCAGACAGCCTGAAATATCACATTCCCAGCTTTGTATACACAAACAGATGACAGCAACATTATTGTTGAGGTACAACAAATTTACATTAAGCCCAATGCAACCAGGCCCGTATTCCTTTGGGCGACAAGCTGCCCCAACTTTTTAGTGATGTTCGGCGGCTAAGTACTAAGAATTGCAGTTTAAGCTCATTCACTTAAAATTTCCAACAATTAATTTACTTTTGTGTTAACTTGAGAAAGAATGAATATGTTCACTTAATTTAAAAACAGGTTGTTGAAAAGAAGATACTTTATTAGGATATTAAAAAAACTTGAATTAACTTCATTTGAAAATGTTAAAAATTTTACAAACTTTGCCTACAATATTTTGCCAGCGATTTCGATAGTCGTGTTTTGACTGTCGCCTTAATATTCGGGTACTATTACAGTTGTTGACATGAAATACATGCACTAGGAAACTCAGAATCACTCGATATAGAGTTACTGGAGTCCCAATGGCTAAGAATGTTAGAAGCTTCTATGGCTTAAACGATGGCAGTATTCTTTTTTGACTGTTTTTTTTCCGCGGTGAATTTTCCGTTTGATAATCAGTGAGCCGCTAGCAAGCGAGAGGCCTGCTAATTAGTCTATATTGTTAGCAACAAGCTTGTTTTCATAGAGACCCGATCTTATTGGTCTATCTGAAGCAAAAGCTGAGTTATTATAAATAAACTAACGCATTGTCTAAAATGCATCTGCTTCCGGCCACAAAGAGAAGGCAACCCGAGCCGATACATCGGCTTGCGGTATTGAAAGAGTTAAGATTTAGAAACTGAACTTTATTGCTTATAGTGGGGGTGGGAAGAAGATCTCCAAACTTGCATTTTCCTTATCATATAAAACTTGTGCCATTGCAAACTTGCTTCAAAAAGCCCTTTTGTTCAGAGATAGCGCTTTTAGCTATTTAGATGAACATTGACTACACTACAGTGAATGAACAAAAGAATTTAACTGCGTTCTTCTCCAGGTAAACCTTATGGTGTAGTAACTAGGTGTTTTGGTTGATTCTGCCACCAAAAATAAATAAGCTGATCATGAGCAATACACTTTGATCATTCTTAATCAAACAATCAATGACGCTCAAAATTTTATTTTGAGAGTAGATTTTGATGCTTACAATTGATTGCATTTATGCATATTTCAAGTGTTGTTGATGCTTAAATGTCCAAAGCTTCGGGGCGCTGCCCCAAACCTTGTTGGGGGGCTTATGCCGCCCCCAAATCCCCTGCCCCCAGTGTTCATAATTAGTCGCCTACCATTTGCAGCCCCAACTTGCAACCAGGTAATACAGGCCTGAATGCAACAACTGGTTAAACGCACATGACAAAAAGGTAATATAATACGGACAAGACAAACTGATCAATTAAGCAAGTTTTGGTTGAAATATGGAGGAACATAGTAATTTTAAAGCCTATTCCTTTTGCTTACACAAATAATAATAACTTCAGTTACCCGAGCCTTAGTGGACATTGCCACTCATTTGGGTTAACATTGCTGAAAAAATAGTTTTATATAAATGTATATATATAAATATATATATACATGTATAATATACAGTGCACCCTCAAGATACGATTTTGATCCATTCCAGGTTTGGTATCGTATGGTAAAAAAATTGTATGTAGGGTGATAGAAACCATAGTAATTATATAATGCAAACATTTTCTGGTAAAAATCATCAAAAATTTATTTAAGTGATGTACATTATTTAAGCTAGTAACAAATTAGTATGTTAACCTTAGTGACTATAATTACCTACAGGAACATTATTGTACTTAGTGGTCATGATCTGTAATAAAATGTAGCATTATAATGTAGAGAGTATAGAGAGTTCTTACCTTCAAGACATACGTACGTATAACATAAACTTTGAATTCACCTCAAATAAGTTTAGCTTACTGAACACACACTTTTTAAGCTAAGCTTTAGTATGTATTTTCAACTATTTTACTGAATTTCAACTTTTTAGCACTAAAATTTTATCATTGGTCGGTTTCGGTCTTCGCTTTCGCTATAACTTCTAACTGGCCTATTTAAAATCTTTTTCAACCTCATTCGGCAAGAAAGCCTGAACAATGCTGTTTTAGTAATGAAGTTGATTTTCGTCAGCAGGTTAAACGACGTTGTCTGACTTTCTGTTTGAAGAGATCGCAACTCTAACTTTGCTACTGGTTTCTCAGGGAAAGTATTACCGTTTAGACACAAGAAGTGCTGAACTGAGAGAAATCAGTCATTGTGTCTCTTTCAGGCGGTGTAAAAATATTTTAGGTGAACAGAATTTTGGTGTTTTTGTTATTTTGACCTACATAATAAGCACACTGACTGCCAAATTTGAACTCGAGCGAATATTTTGTTGAATTCCTGCGGGGAAAAAAGATTTATATGGTGAGGTGAAAATATCATCATGTTCCACTTCGTAAGTTCAAAAAGTTGTATATCAGGGTAATCGTATCCTGAGGGTGCACTGTATAAATAAATATGAATATATATATATACAATATATATATTATATGTATACATATATACACATGAAGACCTCAACGGAAGAACGATCAATGTCACATTTTTTCAAAATTCTAGATTTATCTTTTCTTAATAGTTCTGGCAACAAAGTTTAGTCTCTGTGACAAAGTTTCAGCAAAAATGATTCAGGTCCAGAGATATTCCTGCTTAAAATAAACTAGCTCTTTGCAAAAACGATCAATGTCCAACGGCTACCTAACAACAGCAACCATTTTCCAGTCATGTGATTACTTTAAGCCAATAGTAACGCATACATGTTTGGGAATTTCCAACTTATTACGATCGCTTTTTCTTTCGTACGTTCGAACTATTTAGTGTTATTATGGCTTTCGAAAGTACCTCTCAAGTTAGAAAACATAGAATTAATTACGCTGAATATGTCAACTTTTTCTATAAAATTACCCTAAAATAATGAAGCAATTTCAAATTTTTGTTTGAGAACTTCCAATCTGAAAACGAATATTTTTGTGTAAGTTTTTGTAAGTGCCGCCTGTGTTAAAAAACAGATAATTACGTATGATGATAACATTATTGTTAATACAGATTCCGATTTTCGTGATTACACAGACAATTCAAGTAGCAGCACTGACTTCAATGGTGGTGAAATTAATAGTTGTGTGGGAATAAAGAACATTGTTGAGTATCGCTTCAGCTTCGTAGCGATCGTAGCTTCACATAGCTTTAACTATGCACAAATTGTAGATACATTGAAATTTTTATAGCACTAATTGTTAACAAGTTTGTAAAAAATAAAATATATAATAAAAATGCTGCAGATATAGGTTCAAGTTGAAACAATTTGTACACATATCATGAAGCAAAATCCACAATTTTTTGGCAAAATGGCTGGTAGTAGGATTATAACTTAATTTGTATATGGATGGCAGTGAAAAGGTTAATAAATTGATACAATTGACAGAGGCAGTGGGAGTGAAGGGAAATATCCGAATAGTACAAAGAAGCAAAAAAAGAAGTGTGTGCAAAAACATGTAGTGTAATGCAAAACAAAATATTGCAGTTTTTTTAGGACACAGTAAAAAAGTTGTTGTTGTAGTATTGTGACCTGTTCAATCTTGTTTGGTTGAAATTTAAATTGTTGAAACCCTTTATTTTACTGCAATATAGCAATTAAAATAAAAATATTATAATATTGTAGCATTATCGTCTAATAAAACATCATGCATAGAGAGTTGCCAATGATTTCCAAAGTAAATCGATCAATGTCCGTGTAGTGGTGTTAATTTAGGCCATGTTGTGCCACCCCAAATTATGTTTACCGCTTCTTTGTTGATCACATTCCCAGGTAACATCCTTATTAACCAAAATCTAAAAGGTTTCAATGATATAAGTTGTAAATCTTTCTAAAAACAGTTTGTAAACTTTAAAACGGCTATATCTCAATTTTGAACAACTGTGACATAGATCGTTTTTCCGTTGAGGTCTTCACATATATAATTACAGAAGTATAATTATATATAATTCTGCACATATACATATAAAAGAACTTATATGAAGAATAAAACGTGTATATAGACAAACATTCTTAAATACTTCACTGTTGTTAGTCGGCTTGCTTGTTAGTTGTGGGTATCAACTATTCATCATTAACAAAATATGATGCTTAGCAAATTAATGGTATCGAGTTAAATATTGCGACTGCTGGTTTTATTGATTTTCTGGGTTATTTATCATGACTTGTTACAAAAATTTATTTATAGATGAAGTCTGATGAGAATAAAATAAAGAAACACACAGGCGCTGTTCAGTCAAAGATAAGGTCCACAATTGCTATAAGCACCCATCACCAGTGCATTGAAGAGCTTATTTTAAACTCACTGGATTCGTCAGCTTCTTGTATCTCGATCCGTATAAATGTTTCCACAGGGTTTCTTCTTGTGGTAGACAATGGGAATGGCATCAACTATAAGTCGATGAGGGTTCTTGGAGAGAGGTTAGAATATGGCACACGCGTGTGTTGGCAATTGCTGTGATAGTTCACATGAAAGTAGATACTCTCGCAGTGTCTGATGTTTTGACACTTTTGTTGTTTGAACTTTTCATCACATACCATAGCTTTGGACACTTTATTTCAAATAGAGCATAGTGAGCAGTGTGTACCATATGAAATTATGAATTGCTGTAAAAACTATAAACATCTAGAACTCCTGTGCATTGACCCATTTATTAATTGGCCCATATGCATGTATAATATACATATATATATTTTTTTTTTAGTATATATAAATATTGTTAGTATTGTTAAAATGCTAACTAAAAAGATTTAATTATTTGCCGTTTGCCAATTGAAGATCTGTTGCATGCAACAGATTTGTAGAGACTACTATCTGAGTCTTTTCTTCTTTTATCAGTACATTTATTATGTATATAATATATAGCTATGTTATATACATGCTACACAGTGAAGTTCCGGGTTACGGCGTCCCTCTCTTACAGTTTTTTCGCCTTACGATGTGGAACACAAAGTTGTTCCGACCCCTTTTTACTGCATTTTCCTCGCCATATGGCATCAACAAAAATGTCTCTCGAAATTCAAATTTGGCGGTTGGTGCACTGCATACGTCGGAGTCGCGAAGATGCTGATATGCTATTCGCCGAAATCCCTCCCACAACGCCTAAAAGAGATATGATGCTCTCTCAGCATTCTTCATGTTTCATGAAGGCTTGATCTTGCATGAGCGAAACGGTATCGAATCTATTGTGCATTTTATTGGTTAATATAATATTTGCTAGAAACTTCAAGTTACTAAGATTACTAATTTTTACTATATACAGTATGTATACAAAATTGTGATGTTTTTTACTCGGAAGTGGGGTGTTTGCATTAGATAATTACTATGGATTCTTCCTATATCCCTCTATACGACATTTTCACCTTATGATCCCAACACCAGAACTAATTAATGTCGTATGGCGGGGTCCACTGTAGATATATATATATACAGTGTATATATTCAGTATATGTATGTATATATGTATAGCTAGACGGGTTTGACAAACAATTTTTCGCGGCAGCTACTATGTTGTTTTATGCTTGGCGCTCATCAAGCTGCGATTACTTTGAAATGACATAAGAAATATATATATGCTATAATATAAAATACAAAGAACACTTAGCTATTAGTCAATCACTGAACATTTGCTTCAAGCAGATTTAGATCTGCTTTAATTTTGATTCTTGCTGTTGCTATGGTGTAAATTTTGGTCATGGCCACCCAACATCTAATCTGAGACTTGAAAAATAGACATATCTCACTCAAAGCAATCGAAGTTTCTAAAGTCTGGTCAAATGGGTCAGAAATGAACACAAAAATTTAATGCTACTTCACCTATTTGCTGTCTAATGATTTAGCAATTCAATTTGCTGCATTTGAATTACTACTGAATTGCTGATTTGTAACAAAATAAAATAGATATTCGATTGGTTATAAAATATTGTCTCATTAAATGCTGGTTTTAGTTGCGATTTATCTAACCAAATTCAGCATGACTGCAGTCATTTGTTTCCAAAGTTTAGGGCTTTGGATTTCTGTGTGGCTATGTCTTAATTGTCAGACATCATTTATCAGTGATGATATAGTTGAGAATGTGCCTTGAGAGTTTAATCTAATCGTGTATATGTGTTTAGGTGTCAATAGCAGAGACAAACTTTGTCAACCGGACATCCTCAAACTAGATCTTAAAAGCAAGTCACATGATTTCAGTCTATTACTAATTTCTATTTCAAGGTAGTCAATTTCGGATTGACTTTAGCAATGGGCAACTGTTGATTTTTTTTACATTATCATTGCAGATACGCAACAAGCAAATCACTTCCTTTACAAAACAAGCATAAGAGCCATGGCTATAGAGGGGAGACTCTGGCCAGCATTGCTTTCCTTTGTGAGAAACTCGAGATCACAAGCAAGTGTGATGAGGAATATGATACTATGTGTAAAACATATCACAATGGGAAATGTAAGAAAACATGTTATGTATTTATCTCATTTGTAAAGATGACTACTTGTAAATCCTTTTGGATGTTTGTCAAGAATTGGTTTGATTTAGTCTTACTGAATTTGGTAGACAACTGGTTTTTGTTTGCATCCATAGTCAGTATGATTCTTGTATCTGTAATTGATTTACATATGAGTCAACAGGCAAACATTCTCTGTAGACAGTGGCAGTTATCAGAAAATTTCAAGAGAGGCAACCATTTTGATAATTGCACTTTGCCTTATGTTGATCTCCTCCTACATGAAGTTAGCGTTTTAATCACCATTAGAATTAAGAGTTATCCTACTATTGTGTCAAGTGTAGATAACGGCTTCTTCAAAGAAGTTGTGCTACTTAAGTAACAATGTGTTGGCTTATCTAGATGTAAGGAGACTAGTCTATAAGCAACGGGACTGACAGCGCAGATGTGCAAAGCATCTAGAGTTGTCAGATTTCGGCCAATGCTTTTAGTGAATCAGTAAAAAGACTTGCCAACCTATTAACTCTTTCGCCATGGCACGCCACCTTAGTGACATGTGTGATAGTTTATTCCATATGGGATGCCACTTAGAAGCCGCTCAAGGCATCGTTAGGAAAAGTGGTATTGCTTGACCAGTACAAGGAGTAGAAAATTGGAAATTTGAAAAATCAAACGGCTTGATTCAAAGTTTTTTTTAAATAAGATTAATGCGGATTGCGAAGAAAGTACGTCTCGATTTTTTTGCAGAAGATGATACAAATATTTTATCTCATTGGGGCTCCGAGTCCTCATTTAGTAGCAAAATTATCAGTGAATCTGTTGATTATAATGGTGACCTTGATTGGGTTGTAGCTAATGAATCTGGGAAAGTAGAGTGGAAAGAAATATTTTACAGCAAGTTTTCGATTTTTTTATATTTAAAATTTTTTTAAAAGTATTATTGCTTCTAATTAAACTTGCTAAAACTAGTCCATCCTGTAGGAAAAAATGTACAGACTTGTTCTTAATTCGTGGCAATAAGATCAATACTTTTCAAATTATGGTAAATATTGTCAGCCTGTGTTTGAAATAGCAAATCTCTAGGATATTAATTACGTCACCACTAAAACAATTACCTTAGGAAATAGTTAATGCAGACCCAGCTGCTGATAATCAGACAATGAACTAAACACCGCTATTAGAGCAGTAAGAGAGTGCTCACAATGTCTGGGGGAACTAGTACAGATGACATCTTGTAACTTCTTCATAAGCGGGGTAGAGGACATAGCAAGAAACATCTCATCAAGGGCACCATCAAAGTGGCCATGTATTCACTACACTTCAACCGATTAACATGCTTTGAGATTTATATGTTGAAACTGTTAAAATTCTCTATAAGTTTTTGACGGATTGTCTTGAGATGGTGCGCAGCTTATCCCATAAATGCTTTTTATACATTTTTAGTATTTCTTCCTATTAATCCTAGTCAAGGAATGATGCCTAAGCGAAATGAAAGTAAACGAAGGAATGATACTAAACTCTTGGCATGTTGATTGTAGGAATTTTTTTCCTCAAAAACTTCAATCAGTAAAGACTAAAAGTAACTCGCAATGGCATTACGTATATATATTTATTATACAACTAAACATCAACTCATCACCTCTGCATACCAATTTTTTTATGGCATATAGTCGGAGAATTTAAACTAATTTTTTTTTTTACGTACAAAGCAGTTTCCAAGATACAATGACAGTTTTGAAACTATAAATTAAAAAACTGGTAAAAATTAAACATAGAATTATAAAATATATACAAATTAATTAATAGAAACTATATTTAGTGCAAGTTACAGTAGGTTATACTCTGGGTATTATCACTTCTATTCACACGTCTCCAAAGTAAAGGATAAAAAAACTTTACCGGTCATCATATTTTAATTTAGTTTTAAATATAGTTTGGGCTTTATATTAAGTTTTTTTCACTTAGTTTGTCACATAATACATTCACTTCAACGCTATGTGCAATGCAAAAAAATATTAGCATAGTAAAAACTATGTAAGGAAAGTTAGCTTATTATTCAGTCTGAGTTGGGGTAACTTACGCTGGGTATTTCCATTGCTGACTTTACATACAAGCCTATGCATTGCCAAGCTTGAACTTTCTATATGGGTTTCTCTATGGTAACGCAGCAATTACAACATTTTTATTATTATCACTTAAATACTTTAGTTTGTTATAATTATTTTGTTTGTTTTTGTACGTAGCTTTATTAAATACATTTGTTTAAATGCTTTGTGTGATTGTTTGACGTATATATCTATTATTGTCTTTTGAGCTCTAAAACAGATTTAACAAAGTACAAAGTATCTTTTTAAGAATAATTGCTGCAGCATTCATTGGTGTTAATATAAAAAGCACGTATTCAATCAGATTAATTTTGTATTGTTGAGTTTTGACAATACAGCTGAAATTTTAATGCATATCTCAAAAATAAGCTGATACAAGTTAGTTTGCTTTGACCTGAAACAGACTTGTCTAGTTGCCTTTTCACTGTAGGGTCTTTAGATATTGCTGGAGAGGCTAGACCGAGTAAGGGCACAACAGTTTTGGTTAACAAACTCTTTTACCAGTCACCCCTCCAACGAACCTCGAAGCTTCCTGGCCACATCATGGCAGATGTGCTATCCAAAGTGCAGCATCTTGCTGTCGTCCACTGCTGTCAAGCCAGCTTCCTTCTCAAGGATGATTCAAATAAAAAGCTGCTAGTGAATACTGGACGAGTGAGAAGTGTCCGAGGTAGGGTCACACGAGGATCATAAGTTAGTAATCAAGCATTTGTGGAACTTTACAGAACTGCAAAATCAATATGGAATATAATTCCTTGTTTTTAGTTAACTGCGCTTTATCAAACAACAACTTTTCCTTGCTCACCTACATGTATTTGCTTGCACCAAGCATCTTCTTGCATGATCAATGTGCTTGATAAATCGTTTTATAAAATCAAGTTGAATTCTGTTACGATTAAACTACATAAAATGTTCATTCGTTCAGAAACTTGCTTGCTGTGCTAATATCATTGTATGTTGAATCTTATATTTTCATAACATGGCATTGTGTTGTTAATTTAATTTGTTTCTCTACTGGAAATAATTATAAATAGCATTAATATAAATGCATTATAGAGAGATTAAAGAGTTAACAATAAAAAGTTCACATTGATGTAAATTTAGAGACATGTGAACAGCGGTATAGGTTAAAGATGTGTAAATTTTGAGGTAGCGGTGAAGATAACTTGACTCGGTAAAGTTTATACTAACTTTGTTTATATATTTCGGTTTTTCTTCCATTACTTTTAACTTTTACTTATGTAATGATGATTCTTCGTCATATTTTATAAAATTATTGACAATTTAACAGTTTAACAAATATGGAAGTAGTATGTTAGAAGTTATTGAAGATGTAGAATGAAATATTTGTATGTTTAAAAGTTTGTTTTCTAAAACCATTGTAATTTTTGAACAGCTATGTTGTTATTGGAATGACCCCAACAGTTGCGCCACATTCGTCCCAGGTACCTAGTCAGAGATGTTCATGTGGTAAACAATCTATGTGTAATGTCGTGAGGATAAAAATGGAATGTTGAAAGGATTTTTTAGATACAGTCGATCCTCGTTCGAATAGACCTTTTTAGCCTGGATATCAGATGAAACTGGCCAATTTTGGCATAGCTGCAATTAACAGGCTGTTATGATCAAAAATTTGATAGTCGATTTATAACGATTTTTAGTAAAAATCCGGAGATTTATTAAATGTAAGAATCTCTAGTCTATTGAAGTCATTTATATAAATCACACACAATAGTTGAATACATTTTTTTTATCACTTCCTTTGCGTTTTTGACTTTCATGACGGTTGAACATAATTATATATGAGTTATGAATATGTTAGAAATTCACAACATAACTTTGAAGTAACAATTTATCTTATACTCAGTAAAAAGAATGAATGTAATACATGACATAAATGGAGATTTTTGCAAAAATTTTGCCATTAAAGGAATTGTCTAACCTTTTTTTGTTTAGACATTTGAACAGCTTAGCAATTTTGCGGAAATTTCTATTCTCACAAAGTGTTACCCCAAACCCACCTGCTAGTGCTCTATATTTTTAGTGAATATTTCTGTGATTAGATGTGATTCAGACCTTTATTCTTCGTAGCATTTTCACAAGGCTATCCACATCCGATACGTATATTTTTATTTTTATATTTAAGATGTAATTATTCGCACAGACTAAACATTTTAAACCAAATACAGTATAGCATAGTGCACAGTGTATAGGCCCATGTATATAGGCATCATTTGGGATTTTTTTTCTCTGTATATAGGCCTATTTATATAGGCATATCAGTTAATACGAAAAATCGGCTAAACCGGACGACCACCCACCACCCCTATTAGTCTGTTTAAACAATCGGCAATTGTTGTTATTTAGATCCAAGTATTATTTAATAGTTCAATTCATGGATTGATTACAGAATCCAAGGTGTCGTCTGATCATTAGACATTAGCCTCAAGCTGCATATGCCACAGCTCTCTGTACTGTTACAGAGGTAATTGCCGCCGTGTTTGGTGCTGACTACTGCAGCAAGCTCAGGCCTATCAGTGGCACAGATGATCAGCTTCAAGTTGAAGGAGTCATCAGCGCTGTCGCCTATCCTTCCCAGAAGCTCCGCCTCATCTCGCTCAACAAGAGAATTCTCAAACCCAACAAACTTCATCACGCAATTGGGAAAGAGCTGAAACATTCGCTCATAAATCTGCCCAACAACCAGTCTTCCAAACAGCAAGGTATCTAAACAATTGACTACGCTGGAATCACGATGATGCTTTTAAAGTGCACATACCTCAGTCGAAGGAACCTAAGTTTATAAGGAGTGACTACAATGATTCCAACTAAACTCAGAAAGTTAACTTCATTTCAGCTATTTCCTGTCTCGTAGTCATGTGATTCTTTTTGCTTCATTCAAAATCACAATTGAGTTGATCGTTTGTGAAAAGTTGCTGTAAATAATGTATTTGCTAATAAAATATTGTCTGATCAAGAGCAAGCTTTGGTTGTGCCAGTTTAACCAAATTGAGCTTAACTGAAACTTTTTAGGTACAAAATTTTATGCTTTGATTACTTTGGCTGCATCTCCCCACTGACACTCCCTCCTGGTGTTAAATGCTATAGATCAATTATGGCATGCTTATTACACTTTTGGTCTGCGTTGTGAGGATTTTTATCAAAATACGGTATGCTATGTTGTTGACTACGATGAAAAAAATAAATACAACTGTTGAACTTTACCATAAGAAGTATATGTCTGAAGGTCAAGATACATTCGTCCGAATGTCAGTATATATTTATGTCTGAATGGCAGTATATATATTTGTGTCTGAATGTCAGTATATATTCATGTCTGAATATTAACATATATTCATGTCTGATTGTCAGTACATATTTATGTCTGAATATTAATATATATTTATGTCTAAATGTCAGTATATATTCATTTCTGAATGTCAGTATATGTTCATGTCTGAATGACAATATATATTCCTGCCTGAATGCCAATATATATATTCCTGTTGGAATTTCAATGCCAAATAATTCTAACAATGTATTTATAAGTTGTCAAGGCTTGAAAATCATTCTCTTGATAAAATATGTATTAATTATGTTGGT